>NC_136427.1:162116217-164516217 GCF_052849685.1 Lactuca virosa | reverse complement strand
TACAAAAGTAATAGTATAAACTATTTTAATTCTTCCAACAGTATAAAGCTATACCGGATGCTTACTGCCTGTAATATATTAAAACGTTGAGAGGGTAAGCGGTGACGCTTAGTGAGTTCAATAATAGATACAATATAACGTTATGCCATATATATACTTCAATATGGCAGAAACAAAGAGGAACAAGAAACAACAAGGGCATATGTGAATCATGTGACAAACTTTCCATATCAATCAATGACTTGATTCAAAGATATACAATCAATGAGACATAACAATTTCAATATTTGATATACATCAATAAAGTTTCGGCCCAAATGGCACAGAAGACATACAATTTCTGATTAACATTTTGATAGATTTCGGGCTTATAGCCCTGTCTAACCATTTGCCAACACCATAGAATAGAAATCATTCTCTTACGGAGACATGTTCTACATGGCCAGAGGCTACATACCAGTACCAACGTGAATCTAAGTCATTTCATTGATTACATGGTCAAAGGTATTTCTTTGCTATTAAAAATAGCGAATAAAAATAACACGGGAAAATAACCCGGAATAATAACACTGAAAAGCACATAGTACATATAACACATAACATACAATTGTTCCTATATATTAAACTCATTTTGAAATAACTGGGGGTTAAAATAGTAATTTGGGCAGCACTTCGTTACTATAAATAGCTTTCTTCTATAAAAACCGGGAGCTTTCTTGAAAACTGGGCTCTGCGAAGGTAGGGCTTCAAACCGAAAAGATAAATTTCTCGGGGTCTTCGGGCACTTCGGGGCGTGTTTCGGGTGCTAAAATTGATACCGGGGCTTCGGGGGATGTCAAAGTAGTAGAAATATGAAGTTAGGGGTGAAAAGTAGCAAAATTTCTAACAAAACCCGAGAGGTCTCGCACCCCTTATATAGGGTCGAGGTTTGGATCCGAAGCAAGAGGGAGAGGGCAGCTGGCAGCGAAGTTGCGAGGCTCGGTACACGCGGCAGCTGGAGCGAGGCGTCTTAGACGTCGCCTAGGACGCCGAAAGGCGCGTCGGATGCTTACCAGACCGAATTTCGGTCCAATCAGAAGGCGAAACGCGGCTACTGTTCATGCGAGGTGACGTGGCATCTCCGGATAAGAACCTTATCCTTGCGAAAATTCTCGAAAATTGTGCCCAAATCTTCTAAAATCCATAACTTTCGCATACATGCTCCGTTTTTTACGTTGTTTATATGCACGCGTAGCTAAAATTATGCTCTACAACTTTCATTTAGACTTCGTCGGCTAATTTTGACTTTAATTTTAATATTATTATTTTTAACAGACCAGTACAGGAAAATCCGTTAAAAATTCATAACTTCTTCATCCGACATCCATTTTCGTCAGAATTTTTACCGTTGTACTACTAATGACGAGACCTTCAATTCTCGTTTAGGTTGTGTTGGATAAAAATCATTCGATCTAAAATTCGAGTTTTTAGATGTCTGCTACTAAACTGAAACTTAGAAAAATCATAACTCCCTCATACGAAGTCAGATTTTGGCGTTCTTTTTATCGAACTTCTCGGTTTAACGAATACTACAACTTCATTTAGATTACTAAGGCTAAAAATTAGTTTATCAAAAACTCACTTTTTACGTCATTCGACGCCGTGCTAGTTTTGTCGTAGATCTTCGATTGGTCATAACTTCTTCGTTATAACTCGGATTTCGATGAGGTTTTCGCCTAAACTTTTCTAACAAGATTCTTTACAACTTTAAATAATAAAATTTTACTTATTTCAAATTTTATATTTTTGCTAAATTTCACTATATGGCATTTGATTGGAATCTCATAAGACTTCCAATACTTTCTGAATGATTTTAAGCATTTGGGGGAGAATACAAGCTAGTTTTGTGGTTAATATTAGTATTATGCATGTATGTGTGTATTTTCATGTTATATGTTGTGAATATGTCATGAAAACTTATTAAACAACCACAAGATTCGAAATATCTTCCAATTATAGGTGATATTTGTAAGCAAACTAATAAAAGTAACTTGTAAAATGTTAAAAAGATTAAACATGAAAAAGTTTCTAGAAAATCCAAAGAATGTGCATAAAAGGACCATTCTTGACAAATAAGATAAACAATATGGGCTTTTGGAGTCAGTTTCAGTTTTATGGGCTAAAAGTGCAAACTTTCACAAAAATGGGTCGTATGTGGAAACTTTCTGCTTTAATGGGCCAATAATGTCATTTTTATCAAAATGGGCCTTTATTTGTAAATTCTCTGTTTAATGGGCCACTAATGTTATTTTATCAAAATGGGCCTTTATTTGTAAATTCTTGGTTTAATGGGCCAATAATGTCATTTTTATCAAAATGGGCCTTTATTTGTAAATTTTCGACTAAAATGGGCCAAAAATGTCATTTTTACTAAAATGGGCCAAAAATGTCATTTTCAACAAAAACAGGCCTTTGTTGTAATTTTTGGCTTTATTGGGCCAAAAATATCAATGTTGGCAAATTAGGGGCCTTTATTGTCAAATATTGGTTTTGTTGAACTAAAATGGTCATTTTAATAAAAGTAGGTCTTTTATGTCATTTTTAGCACTAATTGGACTAAAATGATCATTTTGATAATAAATGGGCTCTTTACGACATTTTTATTCAAAGTGGGCCTGTTACACTCATTACATGCTTATTAGGCCTTATGTTCTTAATTACATGTTATTTGGGCCTTATATGCTCATTCACCCTCTTATTGGGCCTTACGACATATTTTATACTAATCGGGTTGATAACATTAAATATTTGACATTTTTGCTAAAAACAAATATATATTTTTAGCACTGATGTTTTGTAGTCAAAATACCTACTCGGTACATTATTTGAAACATTAAATAATGTGATACAATGTTCGCATAAATTTAGTTAAGGCTCTTGTGACATTTCTTCATTTGTACCCACCTAGTGTACACCGTAAGTCCTGTAGTTATAACCAGAGTCTCCTGGAGGGAGAGCGAGAGTTTGTGTATAGATCTATACGGGGTTGACACCCCACACCTGAGCTGTTCGCTACAGCCAGACTAGGCCAATCTAGGGTGACAAATATATTACCTTAAACGCGCCTGAAGAACGTCATGACAGGCATAACAGTCACATCAAGCATGGTTATAACGACTCACATAGAGATTAACAACACAATAAATTTACGGAATACATACACTCTACTGATGTTACGAAACCATACAAACACTATTTTTCGGTCTTAGGGATTTAAGACCACAACACTTTTACAAGCAGAAAATATCGAATTTTCTGGGAAATACATTATACACTACCATTTACTTACAACATAAAATATTAGATTTTCTGGAACACTCTCTTTATACACTGTCAAAACAGGAACACACATGCCTCAATACAAGATTTGAAACAAAAGTCTCAAACCACTTCATGGATCTTGTCACAAGTAATTCTAAGACGATAATATCTTTTATTCTTCAAACGGAGATGCATAAGTTGTAATTTACGAATCAGTTGTGTATTGGTATTACGTAAACACATTAGTAACTTGATGTTATAAAACACTGTATCGCATATGATTTGGTGATTTAAGGTTACAGTTATGTAGTCAAAGTTTATTCGTTCTTTTTGCCCTAACAAGAAGTGATATTAGTGGGCCCCTTGATGATTTAATGTTGACATTATAAGTGTTGGGCATAGCCAAGACTAACTGATGTGTTCAATTGAAGTCAAATAAAGTCTTGACAAATCAGGAAATCGAGAAACAGAATCTTGGACAATGATTTGGATTCTAATCCATGTCTCATGTCTATATGATATCTTGAAGAACGAAGGGATAGCAGATCAGTTATCTTAGGACTAGTAGCTGATTTGAATCGGAGTTTGGCAATAGCTTTGGAAAGCACTCTTTGTTGTTTACTTCAAGGTCTATACTTGCAATTGTAGTTACAGACTTATCCAAGTGGGAGACTGTTGGATTAAGGTGTCTAAGCCAATAACTAAATTGGTATATTCTTGAATTAGAAGCAAAGTCATTTTTGGGTTGTCCTCATAACCAATAACTGGATATAATGACTTTTAGAGAAAGAGGTTGTTTTGTTAATTTATTATATGATTAAGAAATTGTAACAAATGATTTATTAATGCATTATATGATTAATATATTAATTTGAAATAGTTATAATTAATTAATAATTAACAGAAATTAATTGGATTAATTTCGGGTTAATTAAATTTAATTGGAAGTGCGGGGACTAAGTTGTAATTGTTCAATAGTTGAACAAGAGAGGGATTCTAGAACCTTCCTAGCATGGTCGATTTTGTTCATGGATTTAGGGTTTCTAGAATGATCATTATTGATAATTAAGGAGTTGGATAATTGCCATATTTGAAATAATATTATTATATTCAAATTAGGGTTATCCGAGGCTTCCTTATCAGCTATAAATAGGACCCCCTAGGGTCTCATATTTTCATTCACTTTTCTTCAGCTTCATAGAGCTAAAATTTGCTTCAAGCATCCTCTCTCCTCAAGTCTTCTATTTATTAGGGTTGTGGGTACAATTCATTAGAGGCATCCAAGCTTTTGGTTCTTGCTTTCCAAGGAAGTCAAAGGAGATTTTGGTTGATTAATTGCTATATTAATCAAAAGGTATGTAACCCTAAACCTTATTGTAATTTCACTTATACTAGGGTTTCCTAGGGTTTCTTGATATCCATAGTTAGTTGCTAGCAATAGAGATAACATAGATCATTTCTAGGTTGCACGTGAACTTAATGGTTTAAGAGTTTTTCCGCCACATGAATTTTTTATAACCTAAAAAACCTATCAGGACCATACACCCGAATAATGTTAAACACTCTAGCCACCTCTAGTGCATCCCCAATGATAGTCCCATCATCTAGATACCAAGCTTGGAGAAGGAGCTTGCAATTTTCACCAATCTTATGCACTAACGAGTGCTAAGCAAGGGCAAAAAAAGAGTTCCCAAAGGGTCGTCTTGTTGCACCCCAGTGGCGGACCATATATGTTTGTCTCCTATATAAAGTCTTGTTGCTTGCCGATATAAGAAAGCCACCCAAAAAGAAATAGAAGGGAGCATCCTCCTAACCTCGTGGAGCAAGGCTGATCTATCCATCGGCATTCGAGAAATCCATTGTATGCTTTTTCTTTCTTTTTTCTAACTTCTTTTTTTACTTATATTGAATTTATAATATAGTAAATTACACGAATGGTCCCTATGGTTTAGGGTAATTTGCGAGTTTGGTCCCTAACTTATTTTTTTAACTCGGAAGGTCCCTACTGTTTGTTTTTGTTACGTGTTTGGTCCCTGTCTTACCTAAAAATACTATTTTGTCCTTGATTTTTTAATTTATTTAAATAAACACACCCTCAACCCTACCCTCCTCACTTTACCTTACCTGCCCCACTATTTTTCCATATTTAAATAATAGTCTTTTTAGGTAAGACAGGGATCAAGCGCGTAACAAATAGGGACCAAGCGCATAATAAAAACAAACAGTAGGGACCTTCCGAGTTAAAAAAATAAGTTAGGGACCAAACGTGCAAATTACCCCAAACCATCGGGACCATTCGTGTAATTTACTCTTTATAATATTATTATTTAAATTATATTTCTCACACTCCACCCATTTATGAGACATCCTCTCTCTCTCTCTCTCTCTCTCTCTCTCTCTCTCTCTTATTGTTGCCGCCAAAATAATGATTGCCAACTTAAGCACCCATGACCGGAGAAGTGATGATCGAAACTGGTCTAAATGTTGTAGATCTTTCGAAGACCTCAAATGAAACCCTCATCATCCCCATTATTATAAGCTATATGAGCTTTCCCTCTCACCATTAAAGATACCGGAGAAGTGATGATCAAAATTGGTCTAAATGTTGTAGATCTTTCGAAGACCTCTTATGACCTCAAATGAAACCCTCGTCATCCCAATTATTATAAGCTATATGAACTTTCCCTCTCACCATTAAAGATCTACGGAGGAGGTTAAATTCCTCACCTAACTACAAAAATCTATAAAATCTTATATGTAGGAGGTTAAAGTGGTGTCTGTTTTTTTAAGAAGCAAAAAGTCTGCAGTCTGCAGACCACATCCGCATACATCTATAGTAGAAGAGCTAGATCAAACATTTGCTATTAGCAAGAAAAATACTGTTTTTTTAACATCTCTATGTTGTTAAAATAAATTGATTTTTTTTAACTTGACAGAGTTTTTCAATACTGAAATTTAAAGAGTTTTAGTTTTACAATACTGAAATGCTCCATCAAATTCAAATTCCTCTCAATTTTAATTGATTTAAGAGATTGCACATTGGAATCGTACGGACCATTTGTTACTTATTTATAAAGATCAACAAAATAATAAACTACATATTTTATTTTTGGTCAATGTTTTCTATAATAAAATCATTTTTAAACTTAGCATTTTTATGATTTTATTATAAATACTTAACATGTCAATATCAAATTTTATGTATTACTGTATAACATTTTTATTTTTCATAACCATTTTTTTTTATTTTTTTTATATATTGTGAAATTTCATTATGGTTAATGTGTTGTCTAAATTATTTTATATTTTAATAACAATATGATAACTAAGTAGTTTTTTAAAAATAATTGAAATATATAAAATGAAAGTAAAATAATATGAATTAACGATATATTTGATATTTACTTATTTCGTTGAAGTTAAAATATATCAATATTACAAAAAGATACATTCAAACAAAAAATATTAATTATTTTAATCGTATATTCTTTTATGTTATAGAGCATTGCTCAAACTTTAGTGTAAAGTTGTGTAGTTATAGTTATGACGTTATAGTTATGACTTATGACTTGTGGATTGTGATATATAAAGTGTTTGATTCGTTTAAATCAAGATAATGACTTTGAGTAATGTGATCTTAGGCAATTGGCCGAATCCATTAGGGATATTACATCCAACTTGCAAGTCAAATCCAATTAAGAAACAAATTAACGGTACGATACATTGCAAGTTGAGTATGATTTAAGCTTTATCACTTTATTGCTCCCATCTATTTAAGGTACAAAACCTAAAGCCACAAGTACACGTGCTAAAATGTTGGGCCAAGTCCACCCCTGGTTATAATTAATTGGGCTTTTTCTCACCAGATTATGGGCCTTGTTCAGGCCCAACTTTAATATGAAAGCCTTTTGTGCACCTCGAGGCAGCCACGACGCAAGTACTATATAGATAATATAGTATATACTATATAGAAGCAAATAAAATAAAATCTACTCTAATTAATAAAATTCATTTTTTTTTAAATATCATATTTTCATTCTTTTTGTAATTAGTAATTAGGTTATAACTCATATACTACATGATACATGGTAGAGAAAGTTAAAATAACTTACATATGTTAAAAAAGCTAATAATCAATAATAAAATATGATTTATAAGTTAGATAATATGTGATTAAAATTTATGTAATTAACACAAATGATATGTTTATAAAGTTTGCCGATCAGTATATTTTGACACTAGTCTCAGATCGGTCTTGAACGGTCCGGTTGTCTTTTTTTGGTCTAGTCTCATTTTAGACTGGTTTTCAAGTCCGATTCGTGACCAATCATTTTGTGCACGTCTATGCCAATGTGCATGTTATGTTTGACATATTGTCTCTTACCTAAGTGGTTGTAAGCTAAAGCTCAAGAATGTCTAGGACAATGGTGTAGTTTACAAGTTTTTTTAACAACAAATTCATTCAACTACTAAACTACTCTAAATTAATATACATATAAAAAGCATAACTTGCTTATGAATAGTGAACTTTGGGTCAAATTTACTATGTTGAAGTAGACATTTTTGGTCCATTTTTGATTTTTTATATATATTAACGAATTGGCCAAATTTACAAAAATGGTCCATAGATTTTGTTGAACTTGACAATTTTATTTTTTTTAAGCATAATATGCTTATGAACATAAGAATTGGCCAAATTTACAAAACTGGTCCCTAGATTTTGTTGAAGTAGACATTTTTGGTCCCATTTTTGATTTTTTATATATATTAAAGATTTTAAGGAATTGGCCTAATTTACAAAAATGGTCCCTAGATTTTGTTGAACATGACAATTTTTGATTTTTTTTATATATATTAAAGATTTTGGTAAGGGAATTTGCTTAACTTAAATAAATGGTCCCTGAATTGGCTTAATTTACATAAATGGTTCTTTTATTTTGTTGAACTTGATACTTTTGGTCTGATTTTAATTTTTGATATATATTAAAGATTTTTGTGAGGGAATTGACATAATTTAAATAAATGGCCCCTAGGTTTTGTTGAACTCAGACACTTTTGAAACATTTTGTTCATATACTAATAAATACACAAAACCTTTGCTGACAATTTTAACTACCTTAACCATAGAACAAAAGAAGAGTACATCGATATCTTTTTTAACAAATTAAATAAAATAATAAAAAACTAAGTTTAACTCGTTCCAAACAATACCCTCATAATTTTATTTTATTTTTCAATTTTAGAGTTTTACTGTACAACATACCCGACCCGTAACCCGCACCTTCAAATTCAATTAGATCCATTTGAGTTTTCATGTGTCATCTCTGAATAGTGACGTCAGCATTAACAGATGTAGGAGGTGTAGTGACGTCATCAGCTAATCCAAATTCCTCACTAAGTAAATCGACCCCATCCCACTCCATATCACCCACTACTGCGATCAAGTAGTCAAACAAATATTATTACTTTTTTGAGTAAATTACAATTTTAGTCCCTATGTATAGCTGATTTTTTCAATTGTGGTCCTAAAAACTTTTCTATTGCAACTTTGGTTCTTGTAAAGTTTTTTTGGTCTATTCTAAATAAAATAACTATTTTTGTTCCCTGATTTTTGCAATTTTGGTCCCCAAGGACAAAAAACTTTCCAAGAACCAGAATTGCAATAGAAAAGTTTTAGGACCAAAATTGAAAAAACTAGCTATACCCAAGGACCAAAAATGTAAATTACTCTTGTTACTAAAAGAAATAGTTTTAGGAGAAACCATACAATCTGTATTCCACATATCCGTCAATGGAACTTCTCTGTCTGACAAAAGCCAATAGTCTGCCTCGTTCTGCAATAATTGTAGATTTTGTCTCATCAACATCAACATCAGTGTCAGTATCAATACCAATATCAATATCATTATCCAATATCCAATATCTAGTATTATCAAGTATCAGTATCAGTAGTATCAAGTATCACTATCAGTATCAATATCAATATCCAATATCAGTATTATCAAGTATCAGTATCAGTATTATCAAATATCAATATCCAATATCCAATATCCAATATCAGTATTATCAAGTATCAAGTATCAGTATCAATATCAATATCAGTAGTATCAGTAGTATCAAGTATCAAGTATCAAGTATCAGTATCAATATCAATATCTGGTATCAGTATTATCAAGTATCAGTATCGGTATTATCAATTATCAGTATCAGTATCATATCAGTATTAATATCAATATCCATATCTAGTATCAGTATTATCAAGTATCAGTATCAGTATCGTACTTACATCAACATCAGACGGAAGTATCTTTGTGATTCTCCCCGGTGAGGCGGTCATACTACTATTCACATTTTGAGGGTGCGGTTCCACAACGACCGTCTCGGTTGTTGGATTATCATTAGAGCCGGAACTTGAAGCGATTTGCATGGGGACTTGTTCTTCGACCCCATCCATGTCTTCAAATTGACTAAAATACCCCCGAGTGTAACAATAAGCATTACTATTTTACTAATACTAACTAACTCCATAAAAGCAAATAATTTGAAGAATTTACAAAAAGTACCTCACAAGATATAAATCTATTGGACCCATTGTGCTTCTAAGAATTATTCTATATCGCCTTTGTGGATAATCAACAGCCTGATATATAATATGAATTGACTAAAATGCCCCTGAGTGTAAAATTTTGAATTTCCATATCTCCTTACCTCATCAGGATCCGGAACTTCAAGAGTAGTCCCATGTGGAGCCTTTATAGCTATCAGAGTTTCATTCTGTTGAATTATAAATAAATAAAATCTTTTAGACATTTTTTTTTATAAAAATAAATCAAGAAATTGTTGCATAAAATAAAAACTACAATTTCACCTGAAAGCATGGTAGACTTTTTATGTCATCTTCAGTCACAAAAAGCCATCTAAAACAATGCCATGTCAGCAAGAATCTTACATCTAAATATTAATCAAAGAAATAAATAATAATAATAATAATAATAATAATAATAATTACTTTTGGTTGTTATCATCTTCACTAAATTCCCTCATTCTTTCTTGCATTTCTCTGATGCTTTCATCCAATCTTTGTTCTTCCATTGAAAGTCTTTGAACCTCTGCCTACAACCAAAAAAACAAAATTTATATATTTACAAAAAAGAAAAATTACAATAATATCCACTATCTGATATTCTGATACCTGTAATAGAGTGACATCATCCTCTAATTCTTCAGGTTTGGAAGAATCAAGGCCTCTAAAGATATATATATATATATTTATAGATTTTCATGTAAGAATAATACAAATGTTGACTAAAGTCAAAGCATGCAAAAAAAAATATAACTTACTTCCATCGAATTCTGTTCTTGAGTTTTTTTTCAATTAGCCCAATGCCTTCAAGAACATTTGTTATATCATATATCCGCCTCTTTTGCACCTGTATCATTATAAATTCTTAAGTATATAATTATATAAATTCTTAAGAATCTTAAAAACTAAAAAGGGTACTTACCTCCAAAGTATCAGCAGCATTATTCAAATCAACAATACCATCTTCAGCATGTGTAATGAGATTGATGAATTTCTTTGTTAAAAGACCTAAAAAGTTTAGAATTTTCCAATCAAGATAACTGTTTTCTTTACATTTAAAAGAAATATAAAATGTTGAAATTAAAACTTACCAAGAGAGCTATCATATCGAGTAGCTGGAGAAGGTGATCCTACATAAATAGTTTAAAATCAATCCAAGAAATCAATTCTTTTAAATAACAAAAACTGTGTTTTATGTTATAAACATGTTTTGACTTCATGTTATGTGTTAATGTCTCACCTGAAATGTGAAGAGGGGATTGAGGAATGGGTTTGTTGCTCTTTGTACCCTTTGACCGACTGTTGACTTTTCCACCTTTTGCAGATACAGGAGTGCAAACTGGACTATTGACTGTAGATGCAACTTCATTGTAGTGGCTTGTTCCAAGTTTTCTCTTCACTTGCTGTGAAACATCAATTATGAAATGAATTGTGATATTGGTACATTGTGCTTGTTGTAAGATCTATATCTAAATTCTAAAGTCATCAATCAAGATTGCATAGCTGATAGATTTGTATGGATGCTTGTATGAAATATGGAATAGAAGAAAAGGGATTGAGCATTTAAGATTGTGAAGTCAAGATTCAATAATGTTTTCTCAATTTCGCATTGTCTAAATACAAAGGTTGTAATCAATTAATCATCCTTGTCTAGACTCTAGAGTCCATTATGTCACCTTGCAGTTCTGTGAAGATTAGAAATACCATAAATCAGAACTCAAAAGGTGAAGGAAGATAAACAGTAAGAGAGCTTATGGAATTCTGAAAATGTAGTATGGTTCAGGGGACTAACTGACCAGAAGAAACTGTAAACTATTTTACTAGTTGAAGCAAAATGCAAAGAGGCAACTTAAATAACCTGAATCGGAGATAATATAGTTACTATAACTTCCCTAATCTACAGATAAGCGAAGCAGAAGCAAGGGGCAAAATGATGCGGGAGCTTTGTGTTATAATCCTCAATGATGTAAGGTTACAATTAAGCCGATAATTGGTACTAAATTGGGACAATTAGAATCATAAACCGCATAACTACTTCGACAAATACACATGAACAACTACCGGAGATCTAACGATGATGAATTCGGAGTCCTGATCGGCGGTGGTGGCGATTCTCTTGCCATCATTTCCAGTCGAAAAGCGATGGTAATCATCGGAGGGTATAAAGGGCGGCTTTGTCGAATATAACGACAGGTGCCGTCTCATTGGATGAGGGATCGGTCCTCTTCCTCCGACACCCGCCGATGCAGTAGGTGGTGATGGCGCCTCATGGAGATTTGAAACTCGAGCTTCCGACATTTTGTGAACTTAGAACTTCAAAAAAGAAGTTCTTCAGTGTCGATTGTTGAATTGGGTCTAGGGTTTACAAGGTTTTGGGGGGATTAGGGAAAGTAACAAAAAGGATCGATGAAAATGGAGGGTTTATTTTAAAGAGAGAATGCGAGGGTTTGAAGGGGGAAAGTGGGAGAGATTAGAGAGAACAGAAAACCAGGGAAGGAGGGAATTTTTGGTTCGGAGTTCGGACAGATGTGGAGGGAAGAAAAATAAAAAAAAGTAGTAAATTACACTTTTGGTCCCTTTGGTTTACATAAATCTACGGTTTGAGTCTAAGTTTTCAAAATTTTAATGTCGTTTAGAATCCTTAGATCATCAAGCTGCAGAGTAAAAAAATTATCATCATAGAAGACAAATTCTGTGAAATGTACTTGTGTCACAGATGAAATCGCAATATCAAAATCAAATAGCTAATAATTGGATGGTTGAAACATTTGATTTTCATGCTCCATGGGTTCAATGCACTTTGGTCCATGGAAGCAAATCATTGAAATTGACTATAGTTTGTAGTTTTTTAAAGTTTAATATTAATTCTCGTTTTGGGTGTATAGATGATTGTGGCATGATCAGAGAAAATAATCATATTCATTTAGCATGTTCACGAATATAAACGAACAAACATGAACAATGTAATTTTTTCTAAACGAACGAACATGAACAACAAAACTTGTTCGTTTATCTGTTCGTGTTAATTCGTTTGTCCGGATAACTTAAACGAACGAACATGAACAAGCCCTTGTACGTGTTCGTTCGTTTCGTTTACGGCCCTAGATACTTTCAACATATTTATTTCAAATACAAGATTAAACTTAGAGTAAATTATAGTTTTGGTCCTTGTGATTTATATATTTTTATAGGTCGGCATGGTTGCAAAACCCATCAACTTTGGTCCTTTTCGGTTACCGTTTAACCTCCTCTATTAAATAACGAAATAATTTTTTTGTCTTTTTCTTATTTTTATATATATTATTAATAAATAAATAAGTCCCGCCTATTACAACCACAACTCAACCTTTAAACTAAACAAAACTGTAAAAATTGTCTTTATGGTATGCATGTTTTCTGAGGTTTAGTCCAAACCTCGACTTTTTGGCTTCATGGTTCTTTTGGTCTAGTTCGTATGTAGTTTTGGTCCCTCCTAAAATTAAAATGACTATTATACCCTTTTATTTTTATTTTTATATTTTCAATATTTCTTTTAATAATTTAATAACTATAAATATAAAAGAGGGGCCACCTCTCTCTCTCTCTCTCTCACTCTCTCTCTCTCTCTCTCTCTCTCTCTCTCTCTCTCTCTCTCTCTATCTCTCTCTATATATATATATATATATATATATATATATATATATATATATATATATATATATATATATATTGGGTTTAGCTATCTAATAACATTTTCATAAACTCAATAACATCTTCCGCCACTACCACCGTTTGACCACCGTCTGCCACCACCACAGTCTGCCGCCGCCACCGTCTGCCACCTCCATCTCCATCTAAATTTTTTCTACCACTTCATTTCCATCTACAAATCATCCCAGAAAGAAAAATCATACACAAACACAAAACAAACGCACTCATAAATCTAGTCGTGTTTATGTTTTACTATCGGGAATGTAAAGTCGATTTTTGAATCTCATTGAAACACCCACATACAAATCGCTTTATGGGATTAACACTTATACAAAAATCGATTTTGAAAAATGAAAAAACACACACATACACACAGTAAAAACGATTTTCTAGGATGAACACAAAACCCACAAATCGATTTATAGGGTTAAGGTTTCACGATTTTTATGAAATTGATTTTATGTTCAGAAAACACACAAATCGATTTTCTCCACCGGAAACCATCTCCATAACCCCTATTTTCGACAAAAACCATCACCGACTTTCGAAACCCTAACGTCACCACCTTATCTCATATGGATTAGGGTTTTCGGCAAAGAAAAAGGACGGCGGCGATCTGAAACCCTAACTCGTCGAAGGAGGCGTTATGTTCTTCTCCAGTAGTTTCGTCGCCCATCTGTGTATCTTCTTCAGTAGAGCCGGATCTAGAAGCCGTGTTGTTTTGCGACAGACATGCTGCTTTGAGGCGACGGTTAGGGTCTTGTTCTTCGCCGAAAAATCGAGTAGGGTTTTTTAGAAAGAGAAATACGAAGGGTTTATGACTTAGGAGTTCTTGATTCCTTTCGTTTTCATCAGTCGACAGCGGCGGCAGATCTGGAAAGATGAAGGGGACGCTAGGGTTAATAATGGTTGTTGTCTCCATAACAATCAGTCGCTATAACGTGGTGGTTGTCTCAAGAAACATCAGTAGCCAAAAATTTCTCGTTGTCGGAAAACTCATGTGCCGGAACATTCTCCATAATCGGTGGTTGTATTTTTTTTCTTGTAAAAATCAGGGAAATAATGGATGATGATTATTGTAACATCCGGATATCTAGGCATGGAAATTTGAGTATTTTATTATGGGATATGAAGAGACTCGGCGAGTTGATGCCTCAACTCGTCGAGTAGGATCGCGGCTTGGTGATCTGTTTAATGAAGGGACTCGACGAGTCGGGTATCTGGACTCGCCGAGTCAGTGTTGTTAAGGAAAACCCTAATTGTCCGGGTTTGAGACCTATTTAAAGGACCTTATAGCCCTCTTGTGCGGCTACCAGTCCAGAGAGAGATACCCTAGAGAGCTGGAGCGAAGAGTGAGAGAGATAAAGCCATTTTAAGCATTCTTGGTGTGATTTTGCAAGGGAGAAGTCATTTCCAGCAAGGGGAGGTCAAGGGAGTTGTTGATTCAGAGTTTCTGAGCTCGTATCTTCATTGTAGAGGTATCAAATCGTTTTCCCTTTTCTGTTTTGGGTAAGATTGGTGATTTTAGGGTTTTTACACCTTCCTATGGCTTGTAGTGATGAGTATAGGGTCCCTTTGTGTGAGAGATCCCAGATCTGGACCCATAGAGGTCCATAGGGCCTTATTTTGTATGCTTTATGTTGATTCATGGAGAGAATGAGACTTTGATGCCATTCTTGGAGCCATTTCTCCTAGGAAAGCCTTGTGAGCTTTGCATGTATGTCAAGCCTCGACCTTTATGTGGTTATTGGTCGTAGGGAAGCCAGATCTATGGATTAGAGGAACTGATCTGACCTCAGAAGGTCAAATGAGTGTTGTCATGGGAGCAACTCGCCGAGTCCATGGGGAGACTCAACGAGTCGAGTCGGGTTGCCTCGCGATACGAATCCAGTGGAAACCCATCGAGTGGAAGGTTCACTCGACGAGTCGAGTGAGGCCGTGGAAGAGTCAGGAGACACGCATGGACTCGCCGAGTCACCCTTGTGTACTCGACGAGTCTGGTCAGAATTGACCGTTGACTTGAGTTGACTTTTGTTGACTTTTAGGGTTTGGTCAACAATTGGTCAATATGGACCATTTAAAGGGTAAAATGGTCTTTTAGCCTTCTTAGAGGACATGGAAGGGATTAGTCTAGCCTGGAGAGCCGTTATTAATTAAGATAATTGTTTATGTGTTTAGGCAGAGGCTGGATCAGTGTATGCGCGTGCGAGATTACCAGAGACATCCGATGTGAGTCTTCTCATTATACCTTACCTAGAATGGTAACAGAGTTATGTGACAGAGTTATTGTATGCTATCTATGCGATGTGTGGCACTACATTATTTCTATGTGATTTATGCTGTGTGTATATCAGAGTGAGGACCGGAAGGTTCACAGAGCTAGGACCAGGGGGTCCACAAAGTTAGGTTTAGAGTTATGTGCCAGTGTAATTGTATGCTATTTATTTTATGAGATTTATTGTGATATGTGATATGCATGATTCAGAGTTATCAGAGTTAGGACCTTTGGGTCCATAGAGTTAGGGCCAGAGGGTCCACAGAGAGTTGGGACTGGAGGGTCCCACTGAGACACGCTGACCAGAGGGTCAACAGAGTTATAGCCCTGAGTGGCTAATATGTGTTGGAGTGGTATTTTGGGGAACTCACTAAGCTTCGTGCTTACCGTGTTATGTGTTATGTGTTTCAGGTTTTCTCAGGATCACGGGACGGCACCGGCTCGATTGTACACACCAGAGGAGGAGTTATGTTTTAGAGGATCCTGGATTATTATTTAATTGATTATGGAGTTATGTTTAGTAATTTAAACAAAGTGAGATTTTTACAAAAAGGGTTTTAAGAACGCAGCGAATTTAATGAAAATTTTAGTTTTGAAAATTTCGGTGTTACATTTATTCAAACGAGAGAGAGAGAGAGAGAGAGGGAGAGATAGATAGAGAGAGAGAATATGTGGGCCCTCTTTTATATTTTTAGTTATTAAATTGTCAAAACAAATATTAAAAATGTAAAAATAAAAATAAAAAGGTATAATAATCATTTTAATTTTCGGAGGGACCAAAATCACATACAAACTATGTCAAAATGACCATGAAGCCAAAAAAGTTGAGGTATGGACTAAACCTCAGAAAAAATGCATATCATAAAGACAATTTTTGCAGTTTTGTCTATAAACTATTATGTGTCTTCAACTCAGCAGTGTTTGCTTGCTACCAACAACGGAGATGGAGGAGTTTGTAGTGTGTGTGTATATATATATATATATAGAGAGAGAGAGAGAGAGAGAGGTGGGGGTTGAAAGGAAATCGATGGTGGATGAAGTGGTCGGACATAAAGTATTATCTTTCTGTAATTCTACTTAATTTTATCGGTATGACATATGTCTAGTCTTACTACAAGATTAAAACCTCGATTCGAAATTTACAGGAAAATAATTAGTTTTAGAAAAAAAAAACTCGATTAAAAAGTAATATAAAAAATTATTTAAAGAAGTCATCCATTAGAAAGTTATATAAAACGATTGTTTTTAGGCGATGGATATCATCAATAACATAACAATAATATATAGATTAGACATATAGAATATAATAATATTCAATCATATAAATTTTTTGTTACGCATAAAGAATATAATAAGATTATAGTAAGATAAGACATTTTATATAAAATACAATAATACAATAAGATTATAATAAAATAATACTTTTACTTACAATAGAATTATAATGAGATAATAATGTATATTTTTTAATCTATTTATAGAAAAACATGAATTTATCGTTAATAAATAATTAAATATATTTTCATTTGAAAAAAAAAAAAAAAAAACTAATGGTTTTTTCTTCGGTTGTTTTCATAATTTACCACATGATTGTTAATTATAAATTACTGAGATATGTGTATCACGAAAAAAAAAACTTACCTTTTTGTTATAACACACTAGCAGCATTTTTAATTAAAAAAGTTACCGATTAAAGTGGTATTTAGTTTCTAAAAGAGATGAAAATGTTGTGGGTTGTGGCCTTTAGGGTGTATCCGATATGGGTTTTAGCCTTTGAGGTGGGCTAAGTAATTGTTGGTCCACTACTGATAATATATCAATTAAAAGATGAGGGATGGGCTTCACCATTGAATATAGTGTCATTTTGAAAATATACCAACTAAAATCCTAAATGTGTGAATGATTGTTGGTTTATTGTTATTATTATTATTATTATTATTTTAAACAATTGTATGTTTTGTGTACTTTTTTATTTTTAAAAAACTATGAATTTATCGTTAATAAGCTTTATACTTGTCTCTAGGAGTTTTTCAGTTGTTTATGGTTTTTGTCCCATATTTGTAAAAACTATCAACCTACTTTGTTATTTCTTCACATTCATGTCCAAGCACCTAAATATTTATGCCATTTTGCTTATAATATATATTATAACATCCTTAAATTCAATTTCTACCATAACATAATGTCTCTAATATATTAACTATCATTACTTGTATTTTGTCCCATTTTGCTTTATTTTCCAAGATAGTTGCATATAACCAAGTTAGTTCCATATTTTTCAAACTTTAAGTTTTTAATACACTCCTAAAACTTTTACGAAGGTCACATAAGTCTTATCTTATCAGAAGGGAATGTGGGATAGTTGTCTACATCCTCTAAGATTGAGGAGGACATGAGAGGATCTAGTTATTTAATCCAACTATAATAATATCAGGTGATAATTATACTTGGAATTTTTTTTGTCACGTTCTCCTCTTATTGTTTCTCATAATTCTTTTTATGTTCTTACACACTAGTTCTAACAACTACCTCTCACCATGAGCAAAGTTCATTTTAAAACTTTCTTATCCATGTATTGGTATGTGCATTATGTAGCAATATAAACACAGTTAACATATACCATCATAGCTTAATATATGCATATACTATATTCTATTAGCTTAAGGTAACTAAATTTCATTATACTACAAATGCTTATGAGAAAAAAATAGATACAAAATATTGATAAAATAATATTCTATTTGATAATTGATAGCACCGACCTTGTAACATAACTTTACTAACTATCTATGATTACGTAGTGTCATGGGAAATCTTCTAAAAAAAATTATATTCTAAGCTCCTTAACCATAAAATCATGACTTTATCTTTTTTAATAGAAAAAGAAAAAAAAAACTAATGATTATATACAAAAAAAAAAAAAAAAAAAATTATATATTTAAAATGTAACATCCCAAAAATTTAACAAATTTAAAACTTTTCAAAACAACCCTTTTACTAATAGAAGTGTTGCAAAACCATTATGAAACATCCATAAAATTTGAGCCAATTTAAAACTTTTTAAAGCATTTTAAAATCATTCACTTATTACAATTTGTTTTCAAAATAGTTTAAACATCAGAGTTCCCAGAAATCATAATCATAATTCGAGGAAGTGTACGGTCACGCCTTCGCCTTCCCGCAGTCATCCGTTGTACCTAAAACAATAATCGATAAATGTAAGTTCGAAGGATTAGTGAGTTACCCCCAACATACCCATACACACAACAATACACATACAATAACAAACAACATACTATGAGTCCATTCAACCATCGGGTTGGAATACCCTAGGCCCTCAACCATCGGGTTGGAATGCCCTCATACTACGAGTCCAATCATCCATCGGGATGGAATACTCTCGGCCCACAACCATCGGGTTGGAATGCCCACATACTACGAGTCCAATCATCCATCAGGATGGAATACTCTCGGCCCACAACCATCTGGTTGGAATGCCCACATACTACGAGTCCAATCATCCATCGGGATGGAATACTCTCGGCCCACAACCATCGGGTTGGAATGCCCACAACCACTCAAACATGTGCACCTATATCAGATAATCATATAACGGTCTATAAAGACAACATACTAGGGTCCACTCATCCTCGGGATGGAATACCCTTAACTACCATAATAAGCATGTGCACATATAACAGGTAATCACCTAACAGTATATAGACAGTCAAACCAGCTACAGGTATCTAAGCATAACCACATCCTATCTACCAGGATACCGATCTAATAGATCATACTAACATATAACCATCCTATCTACCAGGATGCCAAGCTAACATATCACAACAGTAACAATTCCAAATAACAAATCAAAGGGTCGGCCTTGGTGCCTTAGACCCTTGACTAAAATGAGGATAACTCACCTTGCAATGCCGAACTGAAGCACGCAATCAAGCTTCCGAAATACAGCCCCAAACGCCAACACCTATAACCACCAATGATCCATTTCCATAAATACCCAATTTACCAAATACCCTCAAAAGTCAAACATGGTCAACCCTGGTCAAAGTCCAAGTCAAAGGTCAAGGTCAACAGTCAATGTTGACCCAACTCGTCGAGTCCAAATACTGACTCGTTGAGTTCCTCCTAAACTCAGAAAACCATAAAAAACCCTAATTGACTCGCCGAGTTTCCAACCAACTCGCCGAGTCCATGCGTGTCCAAATATCAGGAAGAACCCTAACTAACTCGTCGAGTCTTCTTACTGACTCGCCGAGTCCATGCAAAGCCAATGTGGACATGTCTTCAACCGAATCGTCGAGTTGACCATGCAACTCGTCGAGTCCCTTCAGTCCATCACTCATTCAGACGATTTTAAGCTGCTCCAAAGCTCCAAACAGTATATCTAAGCTCCTAGGGTGTTGTTATCACGTAAAGTTGCTAACTTTACGTGCATGCAAGGTTCTATGAAGCTAAAACACTCACAACTAACATTAGGGGAAGGTTTTGGACATGAAGGAGGGCTAAAGCTTCATAAAGCTTGAGACTTTATGTCCATAAGGCCTTGGGAAGTCAAGATCTGAAACTATGCCCTTGTGACAAGCTCAAACCCGGATGTGACCCCATCTTGCCCTAGAAATGACCATTTCTTTTGCAAAAAGGGAGATCTAAGCAATTGATAGTTTCATTTTATTTACTTCTTTTCATAGTTTATTTTAGCACATTTCATTCGCATTTTAGTTAATTTTCATGCATATTTTCATTTTTGTTATTTTATGACCATTTCAGGTACTTTCTAGTTTCCTGAGCATTATTGCAGATTTTTTGGAGACTAGCGGAGTGGGATTTTTGGGAGGCGATTGGACTTGAAGGGAAATGAGGATTTCGAGCTTGATGGCTATGGAGGTGATTCATGGAGTGGGCTTGTCAATTGCTTGAAGGCTTGGAAGATTTAAACTTTAAATTGGCAAGGCGCGGGAGATTTTTCAAGTGTGCGGAGATCGATGATCGGGAGTTTGCGGAAGCTATGAGTGATTTGGAGATGCAAATTGGGCTCAAATTGAAGAAATCTTGAAGAAAAATGGGCTAGAAGCTGATTAGACTCGAACTGGGCCATTGGACTAGCTGTGGGGGACCAAGACATGAAGAAGCCCAAAAACCCCGTCACTTCATCATTTCACCTCTTGATTCTTGGAGCATTTTGAAGGCCAAGAACCCTCAAGAACTTCATCATTTCACCTCTTGATTCTTGTTAAATGTTGGGTACAATCTTTACTAACTTTGTTTTCTTAAGTTTAGCCATGCTTGGCTAGACAAATTGTGGTTGACTTTGGTGAAATCTTTTGGCTAATTGTTGAATGTTGAAGACTCCATGAACTTGTGTTTGAATCTTTATGAAAATGTTTTGTGTTTTAACATCTTATCATTACTTATATGTTTTTATTCACGAGTTTAAATGTGTTTGTGGTGATTAGTTGGCTAATTTCTTGATTAAGTAAAGGATCTTCAAATTAGCAAGCAACAAGTGATTTTTGTGTTAGTTTTACTTCACACAATCATAAAAACATTTTCTCCAACATGGTAGTGGAAGCTTTTGACTCCTCTTGGTTTTGGTGACTTTTTAATTCTTAATGCTAGTTGACTTTCACTAATTACATGCTTAATGGAATTGGTGACTTTGACTAAGGAAATTGTTATGAGCTTCTCTAACGATTTCAACAACTAAGAAAAGTCTAGGTAATCTCAAGCTTCTTGGATTACTATAGCCAAATTAAGGATTTAAACAAGTATTGCACCATTGGATTCTAATGATATGTTCATCAAAAACTCAAAGTGAGGAAACCTAAAGTCAACCATCTTTCTCTTATTGATTTTATATCAAACTCTTGTTTTTGTTGAAACTGTCTATTTAAATCTTAGTTTAATCCTAGTTTATTTCAAATGTTTCAAAAGATCAAAACCCCCTTTTTTACTTTTATTGTCATTTTACAAGTACTATTACAAATAGATTTTTCATAGAGTCATAAATTGAACCAATCTCCGTGGATACAATCCATTTACCACTATACACTATTTTAGTGTAAAAGATATAGGGTTATTAATTTTGTTGGCCTCGACAACCACCAACAATGCAATGTAAAGGTGGTAGCTTTATACCTCAATCTTGCTGCCACAACACCGGAAAGGCTGGATCTACAAGCTCTTCCTTGTTCCAAGCTATTAACTCCTCAAGAAATGCTCCAATACACTCTCTTTTGGTCTCACACACTCAATAATATAGGATAGTTAGCTATTAGGGTTTCTCTGGACGTGAAGGTGACAAGGGAGGCTGAGGAGGAAAGTTAAGGACATTTAAATAGGGTGCAAACCCTAAAATTAGGGTTTTCACTCTCCAGCTCCTACTCGTCGAGTTGGGTCCTCCAACTCGTCGAGTAGGGTCTAAAACCCACGCGACTGATTTGGTATCTACTCGACGAGTTATCCTATCAACTCGTCGAGTCGCCCTTGAAACATGACTCTAGAAGCTTTAAACTTATATCGGGAAATCGGGGTGTTACGCATTGTTTTCAAAACAGTATTTAAAATCAGTCACCCAAGATCAAATCAATTGAAAACCAATGATGTGTACGATCACGCCTTCACCTTGCCACGGTCCACTGAAGTACTTGAAACCATAAACTAAAACTGTAAGCACAAATCTTAGCGAGTTTCCCCAAAATACCACCACACAACCATATATCATATACCAACAACAACATGTATTGGGTCCACAACTAAAAGACTGGATTACCTATGAGCCCACAGTATGAGTCTGACTTGCCTATCAGGCCCACACCTCATATCTAGCTTGATCTCGAGCCCACAACATAAGTCTGGCTTGCCCTCGGGGCCTACAGCTTATGTCTGGCTTGTTCCCTCAGTCATCAGATTGGAATACCAATGTTTAGCCCTCAGTACGAGTCTGGCATACCAACCGGTCCTCAGCTCGTATCTGGAATGCCACTGAGCCCTCAGTATGAGTCTGGCATGCCTACCCGACCCTCAGCTCGTATATGGAATGATACTGAGCCCTCAATATGAGTATGACATGCCCTTCCCGACCCTCAACTCATATCTGGAATGCTCCATGGTTCGTTGGTGCAACACAAAGTAGTACAACCTCAACCCAACCCAACATGTCAACATATAACATATAACAAACATATACAGATAGTTAGGTAGATAAGATCACAGGTAGTCCTACAGATCTACCAGACTAACATATCGAAAACTAGCATAATCATGCATATATATTCCATACTCAACATATCAGTGTATTGCACGATATCAATCTAATGGGCCGACCTTGGTGCCTTCGACCTGTAAGTACAGTGAGGAAGACTCACCTCGTAAACTGAACAGAACTGATGAGGTCCGTCTTCGAATCTCAACTCTCTAAACGATACCTCTTTCCACCAAGTGACCATTTCCATCAAAATCCCCAAATACCCAAAATACCCTCAAGGTCAAACTTGGTCAAAGTCAAAGTCAAAGTCAACTGGTCAAACCCACTAAGTCAACTGAATCAACCCAACCGAGTCAATTCAACTGAGTCAACTCAACAAGGCTGACCCATGCGAGGACGGCGGGTGTACTCCGGAGGTACACTTAGCGTATGCGAAGCCTTGCAGAAGACCACCATCGGGTGGTTGACCGAGTACGCGGGTGTACTCTCATGTATGCGGGGTGTACCCTTGCATCCTCTAACCTCCATTTTAGTGCTTAATGGCTTAAGCACTTAAGCCCATATTACAGATCCATGACCAAAACACACCCTAGAGTCATAAAGTTTCCAACTTTACGACTTTACACGCCTAATAAGATCTTAACACAAGGTCTTAATCCATTAAGACCTCCTACAAGATGCATGGAGCTAATATAACCAAAGGGGCTTCATTTTTATGGCTAAGGACCCCTCCTAGGGTTTGAAAGGACAACTCAAAACGTCCAGAACATGCCATGCTCAAGATGAGACTTTTGGGACCAAAAAGGTGACATAAAACCCCCATTTCTAGATCTACAAGATTAAAAGACAAAGGTGCAAGATTTATACCTTTAAAGGCTTGCGAATGAAAGATGAATCCCAGATCTAAGGTGCTTCTTCCTCCAAGTTGAGCTTGAGCCTCTTCCTTCTTCTTCTAATCACACAGACACACTCTTTAATGCTTGGAATGGCCTCACAAGATGCTTTTAGGGTTTCAATCACGAAGAGAGGGTAGAGACTGTTGAGGTGTAGAGAAATAAAGCCATAAAGATGCTTAAATACCACCCAAAACCTAAAAATTAGGGTTTTCATCATTAGCTAGTACACCCCACGTACATAAGTGTACGCCCAACGTATACACATGTACACATGACGTACTTCTCCTGCCAAAATTACAAGAATGCCACTAGGTAGGGCTGTAAACGAACTGAACGAACACAAACAAGGCTTGTTCATGTTCGTTCGTTTAAGTTAACCGAACAAATTAACGAACACGAACGGTTAAACGAACAAGTTTTCTTGTTCATGTTCGTTCGTTTAAGAAATTACATTGTTCATGTTCGTTTTTATGTTCGTGAACATGCTAAACGAACATAAATGAACAAAGATAAACAAACATATATGAACATAAATGAACATATAATATAGTAATGTAATCAAACACAATTAAAAATATATGAAGATAAAATGAACTTATATGAACGAACATAAACAAACGTAAAGAAATCCGACATAAACGAACGCTCACGAACATAATTGAACGAACGAGACCATTGTTCATGTTCGTTTGTTTAACTAAACGAACGAGAATTTGTGTTCATGTTCGTTCGTTTATTAAATAAACGAACATAAACGAACTTCCCGCCGAACGGTTCACGAACAGTTCGTTGAACGTTCAGTTCATTTACAACCCTACCACTAGGCTCCTTTTGCATACTTTCTTGAACTTAGGGGCCAAAACACAATACACCTCAATATAAGAATCAACAATGGAAGTTCTTCAAAACCAGATGTTCCATAAAATTTTAGTGTACTTGTTTCTACATTTAAAATTTTAGTCGGTAATTTTCAAAAAAATCTCTATGTTTTAGGTTCATTAACGATAAAGTCATGTTTTTAATATACAACTAGGAAAGAGTCGCCCCCACGTTGCGGGGGTTGGTTGGTATTACGAAACCTTTTTTTTGTCAATCATTATAAGCATTTATCATCTAATATTAGTGAATCATTCATTAAATTTATTTTTTTGTAAACATTTTATGATTTTTATGTTATCATATTTATTCTTTCCTGGAGAATGAATGTTTAGCAGTGAACAAAAAGTTACCCAAAATAGAAAAAGATAGTCACGGAGGGTGGAAATTGCACAATTTGATAATAAGAAATCAAAATGTTGGTGTACATGTATTAATAAAACTCATAAACTAATATACATGAAGTCAGAAATTAAAGGAGCACTGGTTTTTCAACACAAATTCTTAGTTCATTCAAGAAAAACACAAGCCAAACAAAGGGGAAGAAAGACAAGAGGCAATATACTGTCAGGTGCACCGGCAAACAAACAAAAAGCAAACATAGGGGCAACTTAGTCCAGTTTACAATAAACCCACAAATTTAGATAACAATGATCACTACCATGCCCATCAACCTTCAATAAGAAGCCTGAAAATTAATTAGGGGAAAAGTTTAGAACTATGAAGACAACAACATATTAATATACCAAGCATGGGTAAAACGGTCAAAACTGCAGAAGGCACTTCAGACACTTCTTTTTATCTTTTGTGACGTGATGCAAAAAGACGGCAACTTAGTTTTTTTTTCATGCTAACCTAATGCAAAAAAGGAAAAATAAGTTATTTTTTTGCGTTAAATAGCAACATACTTTCCTTTTTCTGTTTATTTGTGACCTGATGCAAAATAGGGAAACTTTGTGTTTCCTTTTTGCACTAATTTTTTTTTCAAAGTTCAATACCAATTCGAAGAAATCATTATGGCATAAATTAACAATTTCTTTTACAATGACATACAGACGCATTTTAGTATAAATTCCATAATAAAAAGCTCTTTAAATAAAAGAAATAACTAAAATAGCTAACCTTCAAAATTAAGAAACTTCAATAATACCTCAAACTCCTCGTTCTTGAAGAATCACAGAGGCAATTCCTCTACAAATAGATTCAAACATATATATTAGCTTCATGCCTTATATAAAAAAAAACCTACATGATGAAAAAATAAATAAATAATTACCTGGTTGATGAAAAAATAACAGGTTTGGTTCCACAGGTGTCAACGACTGCAACCAAAAAGTTAGGCATTCAAGTGAGAGAAACTGAAATTCCTCATTAAAGTGAGCCACCCAAAATGGAGGTGGAATTATAACCTGAAAACCAATAAATGTTTAATTTTTCTTACAGAAATCATAAATAAAAAAAATAAAAAAATAAAAAAAAATAAAAACACATGTATACTCAGACCTCATCTCCTAGGGAACAAATAGCAAGAACTGCTTGTAGTAAACTTTGTTTTGCCCCATTACTGACCACAATTTCATCAGGCGTGTAACAAATATGATTCTCCTCTACAAGAAATAAAAGGAAAATATTTAAGGAATCATCATTAACATTTATATCCGAAAACTCAAAAGGATTAAAATTTCTTTTGATCTTACCCTTCAATTTCTTGCATATTGCTGTTCGTAGTTCATGGGTACCTGCATTAGATGTATACCTTGTGTAACCTTCACGAATTTCATTTATTCCAGCCTTTTTTTAATGAAAAATATATATTTATCAAGGTTTTAACAACTATTAGCTATAGCAATGAAAAGAGTGGATTGAATTGAGGAAATAATTGACAGATATAGATCGTGAAATCAGCAGCTACCTCATCGATAATAGTCGGGGTGTGAAAATCAGATTCTCCGGTAGCGAAAGGAATGACAGGAACACCTGCTTCTAGAACTCATGCTCATTTCATTCCAAGATGTATGACTTATCTGTTCATATATGTTGACTATTCCGCTTAAAAAAAACTCGGAATCAAATAGAGAAAATATTTACATATTAACCTCGAAGCGACGAAAAGATTTACATATTTCATTAGAAACACCATCCTTCTTTTTCACCAGATTTACCTCATGAGAACCTGAGCGAGGTTCCCCTACAAAAAAGATAAGTACTTTATCAGTATTGCCATATAAGAATTAAGGCTTACCTCGATGAGTAGCTCCTGAACCGTAAGATTCAAGTGAAGCGGTTTAGATATGGTAGAAAGAGCAGTCGATGATGAAAGAATGTGTTTAGCAGTTCCCCTTTTCATGTGTGTGTTTTTGTATGAAAACAAAAAAAATTCAATTGTCCGCAAGTATTTGCATCTGCTGTAATCCGCAAGTGTGTTTTGCGTCAACTGTTATAATGGAAAAAAAATAAACTACTATATATTAAAAAAAAATTGCGTATGTAATCTTGTCATTAATATGTACCTCTTCTTGTTTGCATTCTGGAATAGGTTCACTCAATGCAGTTGGGTCAAAAACATTTCCAGATAATGTATATGTTACTGTAAACAAATATAAATTTGCTTCAAATGTACATCCGAACATTCCTAATAGATCAAAAAGGGTACCTTTTTCAACTTCAAATTATCATGAGTTGAGAAATAAAAGATAGGTTATAACACATGCACTTTACATGAACAATGGAGTGTTTCAATCCGCTCAGAAACAACAAAAATGAATTAAAATTGAGTTTAAATGGCATTGGTTCTAAATATGAAAATGAGTAACTTTTATGAATGTTAACTAAAAGATGAAGTTGTTCTTATTAATCTTCAATGGATGGATAAATCAATTTTGTTTCGGACTATATGACTCTTTAGGTGCCAAATAGTGTCACATACAACGTGTTTAAGCTGATTACTTGATCTTATTACTAAAATACTCAAAATCATATTACCCCTTTCAAAAGGTTAGTAGTTTTAATAACTATAATGAATACCTCTTTCATTTGCCAATAACTGGAAAACAAACTCAGGTTACATGTCAAAAGTTGTAATTGTATCCCGCTAAGCAAACCTGAACAAAATAAGAAAAAAAATGATCAAACAAATATAATCAACTAATGAATCGGGGTAAAGTAAGGCGGAATGAATACCTTAATTGGATCAGACATTTCATCGAACGCCTTATAGGCATGTTTCTCGTCCAAAACCCACTTCCCAAACCAGTAGTCATGGAAATCATCCCCTGTCATGTTCAATCACAAGATTCTCCAAGTGTGACGGTTGCAAAGCTGAAAGACCAACATGTGGACAGAACCGGTTCGGGTTTACTCTTGATTTTGTGGTTGTTGTTGGTCGTGTTTGATGAACTGGTATAAACCCATATACATTTCTTAATGACAAAATTATAAACGAGATTTGACAACATGAACAGCTTGATTTTAAACCAAACCAGGACGTTTACACATACTTTTACAATCAAAACCTCACTACAGATTCCCTACACTACTCTCACACATATACACTCAGATAATTGGGAACTATGAACCAAGAACACAAGTTTTACAATGAACCCTAATCTGGAGAATAAAATCTCTGAGAGAAAGTTACAGACGAGAGAAAAAAACGTAACTATCAAACGTACAGAAATAAACATTATATACACCGGATAGTTTTTGACCCGATTACCCGCAAGATAACCCGACGAAATTTACACTTTGAACCCTTCAACAACTTGTACATGTTTAAACTGCAACACAAACATAAAAAAACAAAATATACCAACAAAGGGCAAAATAGTAAAATGATTAGATTGATAAAAAACCTTTCATTATTTTCAACACCCCCGGTCAAGCTAATCATTTGACTATTTATTTGATAGAAAAAGGATCAGTCAAACACATTTTTCTACAAAGATTTTCATGCTGATAAGAACTAAGAGACTTAGTCAAAATATCAGCAACTTGATTTAAAGATCCAATTTTAACAACTTTGACAACACTATCTGCAATCTTTTCCCTAATAAAATGAACATCTATTTCAAAATGCTTGGTTTTATTGTGAAACACCGGATTTAAGGCTAGTTTGATTGCAGATTCATTATCACAAAAAAGATCAACTGGAACCATATTAGTAAATTTTAAATCATACAGAATTTTTAGCACCCAAATTATTTCACAAGTTAAAGAACCCAGTGCTCTATACTTAGACTCAGTAGATGATCTAGAAATTGTAGATTGCTTTTTACTTCTCCATGAAACAAGAGAATCACCAAAATAGACCAAATAACCACTTACTGATTTTCTGGAGAATAGACACTTAGCCCAATCAGCATCAGAAAAACCTTTTAAAACAAGAGAGTTAGTCTTTAAATAACAAACCCCTTTTCCAGGATTGTTTTTAAGATACCTTAACAACCTCAAAGCAATTCGTAAATGAGATTTTCTGGGTTTGTGCATAAACTGACTCAAAACCTGAACAGAGTAAGCAATATCTGGTCTAGTTATAGTGAGATGGATTAATTTACCAATTAATTTCTGAAACTCAGTAATATTATCAAGCAAACTATCATTATTTTGATCATTATCACGATTAATAACAAGATTAGTCTCAAGAGGAGTATTGACAGGCTTACACCCCAACATCCCAAACTCATTTAACAATTCTAAGCAATATTTTCTTTGCGAAAGACAAAGACCATTCGGAACATCAATAACTTCTATCCCTAGAAAATATTTTAATTTTCCTAAGTCTTTAATCAAAAATTGAGACTTCAGAAAATTTTTGACTTTAGTTATTTCAGTTTCATTATTCCCTGTTAGGATTATATCATCTACATAAACAAGCAAAACAACAAGAGAACTATCAACAGATTTTACAAACATAGAATAATCATTAACACTTTGAGTGAAACCAAAACTAAACAAAGCAGCACACAATTTTTCATTCCACTTACGTGGGGCCTGCTTTAGACCATATAAGGACTTCAACAACTTACAAACCCTTGTGTCATCCTTACTATGATAAACAGGAGGCAAAACCATGTAAACATCTTCTTTAAGATCACCATATAAAAATGCATTATTAATATCAAATTGATGTAAAGTCCAATTACTACTAACAGCAATAGCAATTATAATCCTAATGGTAACAATTTTAGCTACAGGGGAGAATGTTTCTTCATAGTCAACACCTTCCCTTTGACTATAACCTTTGGCAACTAAACGAGCTTTATATCTTTCAACCTCACCATTGGCTTTGTACTTAATTTTGTAAACCCAACGACAGCCAACCGGCTTTCTATTTTTAGGTAACTCGGTTATTTCCCAAGTTCTATTTCTGTAAAGTGCTTCCATTTCAAGATTCATGGCCTTAATCCATACAGGATTCTTAGACGCCTCAAGATAAGATTGAGGTTCCACTGTTTTATTAAGGTTAGTTACAAAACACTTAGTTTCATTAGACAAATTAGAATAGTTAACAGATTTTTCTATTCCATATTTATACTTTCCTTCAACAATATAATCATCAAATCTACTAGGAAAACGAGTCTCTCTTTTAGAACGAATAAGACTTATCAAAGAATCATGATGACTAGAATTGTCTTGACTATTTTCCTCAGCCATGCTGGGAGAACTAGAAACAGACTCATCAGTTTGGGGTACAAAGGACTCTCCAAGGTCACAAATAGTATCTGTTTGTAAAGTATCTGTTCTATTGTGACCTTGAACAGCCCCAACACCATCCACCTGATGATCTATTATCTTGTTATCCAAATTTAAGTCATCATTAGACAACTCAGTTAACATAGGCTCATCATAGGAAAAAGGATCCACAGAGCCTGTCTTTTCATGGGTGTCACTAAAAACAGTATTTTGCATTTTAAAAGGAAATACAGACTCATAGAACTTCACATCCCTGGAAACAAAAAAAGAATGTGAATCAAGACTTAAAAGCTTATAACCATTTTTATCCAAAGAATAACCAAGGAAAATACATTTTTCAGCTCTAGATGAGAACTTATCACAGTTATTAAGTTTAGTAGAGAAACATAAACATCCAAAAACACGAAGATTATCAAAACTTGGAGCCTTTTTATATACTAATTCATATGGAGTAAGCCCTTTTAAAACAGATGAAGGAGTTCTATTTATTAAGAAAACTGCAGTTAAAATGGCATCACCCCAATGTTTTAAAGGTAAACCAGATTGAAATAAAAGAGACCTTGCAACATTGAGAATATGCCTGTGTTTCCTCTCCACAACACCATTTTGTTGTGGAGTGTGAACACACGAGGTTTGATGTAAAATTCCATTGTTTTCAGTAAAAGTTTTCATACGAGTATTTGAAAACTCAGTCCCATTATCAGATCGTATACATTTAATATTTGTGTCAAAATGATTTCTTAACATATTGGAAAAAATAACAAAACATTGATAAACTTCATCTTTGGACTTAAGAAGAAAAACCCATGTAGCTCTAGTGAAATCATCAACAATAGTCAAGAAGAACCTAAAGCCATCTACACTCTTAATACGATAAGGACCCCAAACATCAAGGTGAACAAGTTCTCCTAGTTTTTTTGAAACATGTTGGCTCATAGGAAAAGATTCTCTGGTTTGTTTAGCCTTATGACACACCTCACATGGAGGTAAAGGATCACTTTTGAAATTAAGTTTATCTTTAAGAACATTAAGAGCTTGATCAGCGGGATGCCCAAGTCTGTTGTGCCATGTGAATTTGGAAGCAAAACAATGAGACTTATTTATAATTGGAGACTTATTACCTGAATATAGACTATTAAGGTAATAAAGTCCACCGGATTGATTACCAGTCTCCACCGTCCCCTTGGACTGTGAATCCTGAACATAGCAATTATGTTCATTAAAAACAACATTACAGTTACTATCTTTACATAGCTTATGAACAGACAGAAGATTTATATTGAAATCAGGAACAGCAAAAACATCAAACAAGGTAAGAGAATTTGAAAATTGCATGTTCCCTATTTTGTTAATTTGAGCAGAAGAGCCATTAGGATGGCTAACTCTTAGATTCAATTTAGAAACATCAACAGAATCATGAAGTAGTGATTCAGAGGCTATCATATGCTGACTTGCTCCTGAATCAACCACCCATTTTTGACAATCAGAAACAATAAAGGAGTTACAAGAAATACCTGCCATGTTAGCACTGACAGGTCCTTCATCCAACCCTTGCTTATCACCAATGAGTTTCAAAAACTTGGAATATTGTTCATTAGTGAGATAATGACAGTCAGAGTTATTAGCATTATCCTTAGAATTAACAGACTCAGAATTATGAGTAGAAGAATTTACAGAGAAAACCTTATTTTGATTATTAAGCTCAGAATTAGGTTTATAATATTTTGGATAACCAATAATTTTGAAACATTTTTCAATTGAGTGACCTTTTAAACCACAATTTTTACATTGAGGAATCTGATTTTTTCCTTTAAATTTCTTTTGATCAACAAATTTAGAAAGAAAAGCGGAAGACTGAGACTTATTATTACCAGAAGAGTTGGAATTAGTCCCATGTTTTTGATTAGATTCTTCACGAGACACTAAGGAAAAAGCAGTTTTAACAGTTGGAAGAGGATCCATTAACAAAATATGACTTTTAACTTGACTATATGAATCATCTAAGCCACTTAAGAACTGCATTAGTTTCATTAGTTTTGCATGATTGTTGAAACTAGTAGCAGCGTCACAGGTGCAATCAGTGAGATTGGTTAGCCCATCAAATTCTTTCCAATATGAATCAAGTTTATTAAAGTAATCAGATAAGGACAGGTTACCCTGAGTAAAAGAATTAATTTTCTGATGTATATTGAAGATCACAGATCCATCAGTCTTATGATAAGTTTCAGAAAGTTCTTTCCAGATTTCTTGAGCATTTTCAGAGCATGCATGATTTGCATATATATTTTCTGAAATAGACCCAAGAATCCAGGAACAAGTAACAGCATTAGCACGTTCCCACTTAGACTCCTTAATAGGATCATTAGAAGGTTTTGGAACAGTTCCATCAGTGAAACCAAGTTTGTTGCGAGCTTTTAAAGCTCTAATCATGGAACTGCGCCAAACTCGAAAATTTTCAGTTCCTAGAAGTTTGAAATTAATAACACTCGTTATAGTGTTATCAGATGGATGCACATAGAGAGGATCATCAAAGTCAATAGGATCCTTCTTAGAGTTGCTACCAGACTCTACAGCACTAGTCATAGTGAAAAACTAATCAAGAGATAAGCAAGAACACAACTGAGAACAACCAAGATAACTCCACGGTATGTTGGGAGCCCAGGGTCAATCACCAATCAGAAAACAGAAAATAGTTTGCAAATCAAACAGATCAAACAAATATCACACAGACCAAATAGACAAACGAATATCACACAAATCAAGACAAGTAAAGAGAAGAAGGATCTCACAGTGATGAACGAAAACGCTTTATAAACGGCTTAGTCAGGGCTTTTAGCCGCAAAGACCAAGGTTAGGGTTAAACTAGGCTCCTTTTCCTGTAAGAGTTAACGGTATTAATCCGTTCCCTTACAGAGTTAATCCAAAACCAAGATGGTTTAGTTTGTAGTTTCAAACTTGCAGGAGCACTGACGACCTTTTGAATGACAAACCAGCCACACCAGATCTGATCTGCAAAGAAACAACAAGAACTCACAGTACTTTTGAACAGAGAACAAACGACAGCAAAGGTCGTAACCAAGAGACGATCGAGATGAAGAAATTGGTAGATCGTACAACACAAGTATGACCTACAATTTTCTTCACAGAGAACACAAATCGTCTCAAAGGAAGAGAGATATAAAACCTGATCTAATAAAGAGAACAAGAAACATCACCTTGTTTTACGAAAAAATCCAGGCGACGAACGATCGTGAACAGATCAGAGAAATCGAACCAACGGAGCAACCTAGTGCTCTGATACCATGACAAAATTATAAACGAGATTTGACAACATGAACAACTTGATTTTAAACCAAATCAGGACGTTTACACATACTTTTACAATCAAAACCTCACTACAGATTCCCTACACTACTCTCATACATATACACTCAGATAATTGGGAACTATGAACCAAGAACACAAGTTTTACAATGAACCCTAATCTGGAGAATAAAATCTCTGAGAGAAAGTTACAGACGAGAGAAAAAAACGTAACTATCAAACGTACAAAAATAAACATTATATACACCGGATAGTTTTTGACCCGATTACCCGCAAGATAACCCGCCGAAATTTACACTTTGAACCCTTCAACAACTTGTACATGTTTAAACTGCAACACAAACATAAAAAAACAAAATATACCAACAAAGGGCAAAATAGTAAAATGATTAGATTGATAAAAAACCTTTCATTATTTTCAACACTTAAAATCATTATATAAACAACAGAAAAAGAAGAAGAAGAAGTAATACACAAATAAATCATGAACTCACCAGATTTTTGCTTTAAGACATTGTTCAAGCTTGTTTCGGCGTCTGAAAAATCTTTTCTCTTCATGTAAACATCGACCGAATCATAGAAACCTGGGACAAAGAGGTTGCAGGGACGACACAAAATCAGGGAAGTAGGTGATGTCTAAATCGGGAAAAATATGAAATAAGTGGAGCATGCACCATCAATAGATATTCCTTCATAACTTCGACTTACCGATGATGCTGATTATCCGGCTGATTATCCAGACTCGCCTTGGAAAACGACGTCAACGGACGTCAAGAGAAGGCACAAATAAACCCTTGTGAGAGAGAAAGCAACAATCGATTTGAAGCAGCCGGCAAATGAAATTGAAAACTAGAGGCGCTGCACTCCTTTTTTTTGTTCGTGTCACCACACAGCTAACATAAAGAAATCGAGAACCCCCACGGGTTCGATTTATTCAAAATACGGGGGTGGGTGTCTGAGGTATAGAAGAAATCGAGTAGAGCGATGGTGGTGGTGGAAGTGAATAAAAGAAAAGGCTTCAGGATAATAAAGAATGTATCAACAGACATAGTCCATGGCGATGGAGGTTCTTATTGGAAGAGAAGGGCGAAACCAAGTCCTATTGGAAGAGAAGGGCGGCACTGATTATATGTACAGACTAAATTTACAAAAGGTTGTGGCCAATGTCTAAAGCGGTTAAAGAAGAGGTAAAGAAAGCAAATGCAAAGAAACTTTGGTGGCAAAAATAGTAAAAACAAAAAAAGGACTGTAGACTAGGCTCCCCACTTTTAAGTGTATATATAATGAGAGAAAGAGGGAGAGTATTATGGTGTTATAATTTTATTATATTCCCTATATCACACACATTTTTTTATTTAAAATATATTATATTTTCTCTATATGAAAAAATGTCTTATCATACTATAAAATTAAAACCTCGATTAGAAAGTTACAAAAAGAAAATATATTTTTAGAAAACAAATCAATCAAAAAGTTATACAAAATAATTATTTAAAAGAAAATTATGGAAAACAAGTATTTTTAGACATGATATCATCCGTCAAACAAAGATAATATAATAATATTGCACTAAGATAATACCCTATGTTATATGAAAGAATATAATATGGTTATAGTAAAACAACACCGTTAAGAGAAAATATGGTAATATAATACTCTGTCAGACTAGAAAAGAATATATTAAGATTATAATAAGATAATACTCTATGTCATAATATGTTTAAAAAAAAGTCATGTCTTTATCTTTAATGAGTTCAATGGTTTTAAATTTACCTAATAAAATCTAAAATATATAACGATTGAAAGGGTTTTTGTAATTTTCTGTAAACAATTGTATGCTTTTTATCCTTTCATATTTAAAAAATATGACTTTACCATTAATAAACCCATAGCATAGATACATTTACGAAAATTTCCCTTATATCATTATAAATTAATTTATAATCTACTCCTAAATGACTTCATCGTTAATAAAGTCATAGCATAGATACATTTGCCAAAATTTCCCTTAAGCCATTATAATCTTACTTTTAAAAATTCTTTTAACTAAACTTTGGTATAACTCTTATCTTGGCCAAACTATACAAAGTCTAAGGTATAATGAGCTTTTTGAAAAGACTAGAAGTGAGCAACATGACTTTGGCTTAGTTCCTATCGAACACATGTCTGTGAGCCCGTTCTCGAGTTTTTATGACACTAGGTGTTATATGGGTGATGATCCATACATAATAATTTTTAGCCATACACAACAATTTATGCTTTATACAGTTGTACAACATAACTATCCAAAACATAAATCGTTGTATATATGACTAAAAAATGTTTATATGGGTCATGATCTTTTAAGGCGAAAGACTTTTGTGCTTCCAGCATGTATGCTTACCCTACACTTTAGAGACTAGGAACTAACTAGGAAGAACAAATGAATTTAAACGATTGCCGCCAAAAAAAGAAAGAGGGGTATGCCACTATCCTAATTTACAACATTTTGTCCCAAAAGAACAGCTTTTCAAATGGACCCTCTTTCAGACTCCATTAATATAAAGCACACTTGAATGGTTGATGCATTAAATAGCCGACATAAAACCCATGAAACAAGAACGAAATGTTTTGTTTCAACTTTCAGGCATTTTTTATTTAGAGATTTTTTTTTATTTAATAGAATGGCAGTGAAAAAATTGGTTCTTATACGCGAACAATTACAAGAAAAATAATGAATAAATAGACATCGTCCCACCACGTAGGATTTTGTTTGTTGTTAACTAATGTATTAGAGCTGTATTTTTCCACGTTTTAAACTATTTATTGTTAACATAATGATTAACTAATTGATCGAAATATTTTTCATATTTTAAATATTTTTTAAAAGGATATTACTATGACGATTTTACAAAACACAAAACAATTCTATATAGGATCCTTGATTGCCTTAGAATAAGAAAGAGAGTATTCAAGCTATATGATGTACATATAAGAAAATACCTACCACTCAACCTATATGAAAACTATTTTAAAAATACAAAATGATCTTACTATATTTATCTCTAGGTTGCTTGGAGTGTAACAGGAATTTCCTTTCTATTGCTATATATAGAAACAATTTATTCATTTATATTAATAATAACAAGTATTTAAAATTTTGACGTGTTTGGCATGAAGCTTTTGAAAGTTTTGGGAAGCTTTTAGTTTAAGGAAAATATCAATCTAGTCCTACAAACTTTTTTTATTTATTTTAAAAGGTCACTTATTCTAGGTAATGAAGTCCATATTTTTATGTTTAAAATATCATTATTGAGAAAACAAAAGGATTACGAGGTAAGCCGGTCATAATTTGTCCAGTCACCAAAATTCACTCCCACAAGTCTTATACTCGAAAATCCAAAGTCATTCTCTCACACTTCTACATTCCAAAATAAAATAGAGTTACGTTAGAACTTAAAAGAGAAAACATGGGGTTTTCCAATAGGGTTTTCCTCCCCATATTGTTTTTAATATTGTTTTTCCTCTATTCCAGCTTCTCCATTTAATCAACTGCACAAACACCAACTCTAAGATGTTGTGATCTTATAAGTTACCAAATCCACTTCAACATTCTTCCTTGAAGTTGAACCCACCACTACCATTTATTTGGGTAATTTGTTTGCCAAAATTGAGTGGGATCATCTTCTTCGTTTATTTTGAAATGATACAAGTTGCAGCTCATGTGATGCTAAATGAGGGTTGACTGGTCATTTACAGGGAAATCTGATCCTAAACACTTTAAGTAGATTTTTTTCTAGTTGTTCGATTGGGATCAAGAGATTAACCGCGGTTTAATTGGAGATCATAAATTATAAACGACTTTAAAAAAATATATTACCAATATCCTACCAAAACAAGTAAATAACTGAGAAATAAGTCATAATATAGTGTTTAAACATTTACGAATCATCATACATTAAGTCCATAAGTGTTTGTCAATGTGGACATGAAGAGAAGCAAGAAACAACAGGTGAAAGATAGTAGAGACGAAGAGATTTGATGAGAAGTAAGAACTATGACTTTTTATTTACTTAGTTTTTTATGGATTTTTTGACTTTTTTTTATACTTTTGTTGACCGTTTTATTAACTTTGACTTTTTAGCGTTTAGGCGCCGATTAATTGGTCGTTTAAGCCGATTTTTACAACACTAATATATATTAGATATTCTTGAGGTTATGTGACTAAACGTTGGTTGAATACTTGAATCTAACCTTTGATGAGTTGAGTTATAACAAAAATCAAGACCGAAGATACGTAATGAGAAGTAATTCGTATATAATAATTTAATCCACATGATTGATGACCAAGGAACCAAGATAGTAATTTTTGTGCCAAATCTGGATACAACGATGGATAAAAATCAAGTACGATTGTGATATTCTCTTTTCTTTTTTTTCACTTCACAAAATACAAATATAACCAAGGAGGGATTCATTAGAATCATAATACTAATTAATATTTAAGTTCTGTCATCTAATAGCCACCATGCATGAAAAAATTAAAAATCCAATGTGGTGGATAATGACTCGTTTCAATTTTCCATTTTGGTGAACGTGTTAAAACCCTAACATAAAAACCCGATATATCAATTTGGTTATTGTTTGCTTTGATGAAGGTAAACAATGAAAATTTCTTTCGAAATTGAAGATGAATCCCGAATCCATATGTTCAAATTATTTCAAAGACCAATTAATGCATAGATATTGACATGTTCTTCCTAGCTTTGGTATGAAGATGTTCACCTTCATTGCAATAACTAAGATGTTCATATATATATATATATATATATATATATATATATATGTTTTGTGGGATGAGAAAACTGAATTTCTATGTTTTGTGGAATGAAAGTGGTGAAAGTGAGAGAACAGAGAAAAACCGATATGATAGTGATGTGACGAGTGGGTTGGGAGGGGCGAGAGGGATGATGTCACACCCCCAAACCAATGAAGGCGGAAACGTCCGGGGGTGGAGGACTTCATGTATAGTATCACAACAACGAGTATAATAGTGCTCAAAGTAAATACAACCAACATAAATATAATTGAAAAGGTTACACCATAGTATATGTTTACATGTTTCAAAATCAATTACATTATGATGACAAAATGAACTGTTTGACGATTTAACGTCTCATCCTCAAGATGTTGTTGATTTTCTATTTCACTGATTTCCTGAGAATACAAGTAGTTTTGAAAAAGTGTCAACAATTAAGTTGGTGAGTTCATAAGAGTTTTATTTGAGAAAGAAGTCGTTTTCCTTGTAAAAACGATAGAGTATGATTCCAGAAAATCCAATATTTTCTTTATTAAGTGTGAAATGAACGCTCCTATGATATGCGATAATGTACACTAGAAAGACCCGTAGATTCCTTCTATAATCACCCAGTGTATATAAGTTATATAAAATTTAAGTTAAATAAACCGTCGAATATAATGGGTCTGCCCTAGGTCCACAACCAAACAAGGAACAGGAAGTAAGGCGGACCCACCAATTCTAAGTCGATTACAACTCAATTTTATATAACTATAACATATACACTTAACAATTATAGCTGAAAACTAACAATTCTAAATGATATGTAGTTTTAATACCATAAAACCATTTTGTGTAAACCCGGTACTTTGTATTCGTACCCCATTTATATGAAAACCCGGTACATTGTAATGTACCCCTTTTTGTATAAAACCGGTACTTTGTATTCGTACCCCACTTATATGAAAACCCGGTACTTTGTAATGTACCCCTTTTTGTATAAACCCGGTACTTTGTATTTGTACCCCATTTATATGAAAACCCGGTACTTTGTAATGTACCCTATTCTTATGAAATGAAAACCTTTTGTAATGAGTTCGTAATGTAAATGAAACATAAACTATACCTATTATAGTTTATCATAATGTTTCTAATGTATATGCAACCTAACTATACCTATTATAGTTTAACATATTTGTTTGTGGTGTATAACAGACTTAACTATACTTATTATAGTTTATTATAATTATTTGTAGTGGTAGTAACCCTTTGTATATGATTCATACCTTTAAACTAAGGTAAATAATATGTACTATCAGCAACATGTATTCAAATAATACTACACACCTTGCTCAGCAAGTTACAAGGTGTAAACACGATTGTTAACTATTTTATAGTTTTTAACTTTCCTGTTCCTGTTATTGTAAAATTTATAGAAAAATCATCAGAGGTCGAAATTCAGATCCGTAAACTCTGAGGGTTTGGAAAATGTGTCTATTTTATTCATAAATTTTATCATGATTTTTAGTGACCTTTAACTTGTGCAAAAATGTCCAACTTCACAGACTGGTCCGAAGTGGTTTCTGAAATGATAGGCTGTTTTGTAAAAATCACCATAAATTATAGAAAAATCGTATGAACTTGTGCAAGTAGTCATTTTAAAGGTAGAAATCTGAACTATTTGCACCTTGTACAGTTTTGAAAACTAAAAAGTTTAAGATGTTCAAAACAGTCCGTGAATGGAACTAAACTTTCTTGATGAAAGCTGGAGTTTGAGTTTAAGTTATATTATGATGTTTTAACTTGTATCCCCCCCCCCCTTAAAACAGAAATAAAACATAAAAATGTAGGGGTATGAACTCACCTTGAGTGATTTCAGTAGATAGATGATGAAGAAAAGAAGTGTTCAACTCAAGAACACTTGGGAGATGCTTGAAGATTCGAAGATCTAACAACAAATATGATGATATTTGTGTGAGGAACCCATGAATTGAGTGAAAGGATGTAAGATAATCAAGTGTAGGATGAAGTTACTTACCAAACTTGGACGAAAAAAGCTCAAGAATAGCCTTCAAGTTCGAGTTTTAGAGAGAGGAAGTGAGAGAGAGAAATGGGTTTGATCCTTGGTGAAAGTGTGAATAATGTGGGAAGAGAGATAATAACTTCCAGCCTTTAATCAAGATTATGAGCTGGAGAAAGAGGGTGAAAGGACAAATAGTTGACTAGGTATGGGTGAATAGTGACTGAGTATGGTCTTGGAGTGGGTGTAGAGGGTTGCTTGTGTCATGACTCAAAGGTAAAGTCGACACTCCACCTCTAACCCATACCCACTAGATTTTATTCCTAAATAAAGATTTCCCTAAAAATGTGTTTAATTTATGAATATATGGGGTCTTATATGTCAAAATATAAGTTTGGTGAAAGTCCCACGTTAAAATAATAAAAAACGGGCTTAAAACGAAGTCGTGGTCGAAAACCGGGTGAAAAATGCATTTCAGCGAAGTTTCTCAGATTGGGCCGAAGGTTCGGTCCCCAGCAGTCATGGACTGAAAGTGAAAGGAAGTGAAATGGGCCGAAGGCAAAATAGCCCGAAAGGAAGTTCGGTCCGAAGGGACCTTCGGTCCTCCGAAGTTCGGTTCGGTCCAATGTAGTTTCGGTCCAGCAGGTTCGGGTTCGGGTTCGGTCTTAGAGGCTTCGGTTCCTTAAGAGAGGCTTCGGTTCCTTAAGGTTGTTTTACCAATAATTTCTCCGTTTTAAGTGATTTTTGACCTGGTTAAGGGTCGGGATGACCCGAATGACTATAAAAAGTTAAAAGAGATTTTGAGAGAGGTTTGGGAGAGATTTTAGATAGAGAGAGGTTTATAAAGAGAGATTGAGAGAGACTTCGTTTGCGACCTTTGTGAGTGTTTAAATTCGTAAGGCAAGGTTTGTAAACCCCGTTAAGCCATGTTTAAGAGTCTTACACACCCCCGAAGGGTATGCATTAGTGTTTTATCGTTTTGTTACCTCACTTACCCCGTTTAGGGTTTAAGAATTTCGATCATACGAACTTTCCAAGTGATAACTTCTTATTAAAATAGCGAGTTGTACCGTAGCTAACATATTGTAAACCCTAATATACAAGGTTAATTGAATTGACCGGTTTGACTTGTTGACTTTATTTGACTTTGACTTGACCAGAAATTGACGGTTGTCACAGATGACTCCCTCCACCCTAATGAATGTATTGTCATCATAGTTTATACGAACGTTAGGTAGGCATCAAAACGAGGTTTGCATGTTATATAGAAGAGTATTATAACATAGTAAACACACAATATCAAGTTAAATGACATACTCATCCCTTACATCCCTTAAGAAACTAAAATGGTGAAAAGATAAATACTAACACTTTAATGTCAAATGTGACTTAAATTCATAGTTATATGTAATGAAATTTAACCTTATGTTTAGGTTCATATTTGTCGAAGAAGCGGTTTTCGAAAATCATTGGATTCAGATAAAAACACATCTTGTGACATCCCCTAATTTCTCGGCCAGAAAAGACCGATTTATTTTATGCTTTTAAAAATAAAATCAGAGTAATCCTTTTAAAAGATGTTGCGGAATTTGTTCCCACAACCAAACATGATAAAAATTTATCAAAACCTTTCTTTAAGAAATATATATTTCTATTTCATATCAAAACCTCGGGATGTCATGTTCCGATACAGATCAAAATCATAAACAAGACATTATAAGCCTTACAACAGTTATTTACAACTACTGGCCTATAATCCAAAAATCACTCATCATCATCATCTGACTATGCTCGGGGTCCACTACCTGTAATATAAAAAGTTGAGTGGGTCAGACTTGGAAGCCTGGTGAGCATATAGGGTTTTCAACCCACAATACATAAATTTATTATACTTAAACATCAATCAGTCAACCAAATTACCCCAACCCCATTATCTTATTTATTTCTTAAGGATTTACCCTAAGATTCAACTATCACTCACTCCTAAGGATTCATCCTAAGGAATAGACACGAAGTCACATCGTCGCCAGGGATTATACAACAGGCACTAAATCCATAGCTGCCAGGGTTTATACAACAGGCACTAAGTCCATAGCTGCCAGGGTTTATACAACATGTGTTAAGTCCATAGCTCTTATTTATCGACAATATTGTTCACATGAATCTCCCTGTCATACATGTCAATGGGTTTTTAGAGTACGACTGATGAACATATAGTTCACACACCTACAGGTTGCAAGCATGCTAGTGTTCCACAGACCGTCTAGAATAGTCCATGGTTGTCATTCATACTCTGCTGAATGACGGGGGCCAACGTTTGGGTAAGGGCTTTTCTCATATTTCACCACTCACCCTCAACTCATGATCTAATTTCACCACTCACCCTCAACTCATGATATACATCACTGATCATCTCATTTATCCAACTCACCTTTCATCACACACCCACTATTTCATTTACCCATGTTTTACCCAACATTTTTGTAGATAAAAATACATATACAGTTTAAATTATTTAAAAACCTGTATAAATCATTCCTTCAACATCCATCTCAAATAAACAAACAATATATATTCACACAACACGTATTTTATATAAAATACTTCATATCTATGTGTAAGGTGAAAGTAACTACACACTCACCTGATTTAATAATAATCGGGCATCACTTTATTTCCTAAAACGATCGTTTCTAATAAAACCAGGAGTTTTATTGAGAAATCGGGCTCTGCAACGGTCGGGCTTCGAAACCGAAAAGATAATTTTCTCGGGCTTCTCGGGCACTTCGGGACGTGTTTCGGGGGCTATAATTGATATCGGGGCTTCGGGGGATGTCAAGATAGTAAAAATATTGAAAAATGGGTGAAAAGAGACAATTTTCCAAAATTACCCGGGAGGTCTCGCACCCTTCTATTTATAGGTGCGAGGCTCCTGATCGGACGGCTGGAAGGAAGCCACGCGGCAGCAGATGCGAAGAGTAGTCCCATGGCTCGCACGTGCGAGGGTCTTGCTGGAAGCTTCTGATTGGACCGAAGTCTAGGGTCCGAGGTGGGGGGTTCGTAGCTCATCTGCGAGGCTCGGACACGTCAGGAGGAGGCACGCGTCAGACTCCCATTGGACCGAAGTTCGGATGCGAGGGCAGGAGACACGTCTCGCCAGGTGGCCTCGGGTGACTCAGCAGTTCGGACACGTGGCACGTTTTGGGCGAGGGTGACGTGGCTTTTCCGGGTGAAGCTTATCTATGTGAAATTTCTCGAATTTTGTGCCAAAATCTTCTAAAATTCATAACTTTCACATACGAGCTCCGTTTTTGACGTTCTTTATATGCACGCGTATGTAAAATTACGCTCTACAACTTTCGTTCAGACTTCGTCGGCTAGTTTTGACTTTAATTTTTATATTATTATTTTTAACAAACCGGGACAGGAAATCCGTTAAAAATTCATAACTTCTTCATCCGACGTCCGTTTTTATCTGTCTTTTTACCGTTGTACTACTATTTACGAGACCTTCGATTCTCGTTTAGGTTGTGTCGGCTAAAAATCACTCGATCTAAAATTCGAGTTTTTAGCTATCTAGTGCTAAGCCGAAACTTAGAAAAATCATAACTTCCTCATACGAAGTCAGATTTGGACGTTCTTTTTATACATACTCTCGGTTTAACGAACACTACGACTTTCGTTTAGATCACTAAGGCTAAAAAGTAGTTTATCAAAAACTCACTTTTTACGACATTCGGCACCGTGCCGGTTTTGTCGCGAAACTTCGACAGCTCATAACTTCTTCGTTATAACTCGGATTTCGGCATTCTTTATATATCCGTAATCCTTGTCACGACCACTACAACTTTCTTAATAAATATCGGCTTTATCTAATATTTATTTTCGACGCTCATTTTTACTTTTAATTAATGAAACCCTAATAATTAAGCATAAAACACATAAAACACATAATATTCACATAATTCCTTTTCATTTCTTCAAAATGAGTTACAAAGGTTAACCTAGACTATCACATCAATATTAATGCCTAGCCTAGAAATACGGACATTACACATCTTGGATGTGGAGTTTATTGAAAACGAAATAAAGGAAACTATTTGGTCATATGGTAGTGATAAAACCTCAGACTTAGATGGTTTCTTCATTTTCTTTTGTGAAGAGATATTGGGAAGTGATGGAAACAGATATTATCGCATATGTCACTGATTTTTATAGAAATGCAAATATTCTCACATGGTACAAATCTTCCTTTATTACTTTGATCTCCAATATCGATAACCCCATCGTTGTGAAAAAATAATGTCTCATTAGTTTTATTAGTTTGCAATATAAAATTATTGATAAACTTTTGACTAATTGAATAGCCTATGTGGTTTATTAGTTTGCAATATAAAATTATTGATAAACTTTTGACTAATTGAATAGCCTATGTGGTTGATTTCGTTGTTAGCATTGAGCAGTCTGCTTTTGTTAAATGTGTACAAATCATTGACGGTCCTCTTATGGTCAATGAAGCGATGATATGATATAAGAAAAAACAAAATAAAAGCTTGATAGTTGTAAAAGTTGACTTCGAGAAGGATTATGGCTATTTCAACTGGAATTAACTTAAGTAAATTATGGTTTTTTTTTAAAAAAATTTATTCCGATTTGGATTTAATGGATCATGACTTGGCTCAAGACTTCTTGAGTTTCGACCTTGATTAATGGGAGTCCCGCTAGTGAATTTTATTTTCATAGGGGTTGAGACAGGAAAATATGTTATCTTCATTCTTGTTTATAATATCTGTTATTGTCCTTCTTGTTTATTATAGCTATGGAGGGCCTACATGTTGCCATGAAGGAGGTTGTTAGTCATGAGTATTTTAGAGGAGCAAAAATTGTAAATGAAGGGTTGTCTATTTAACATATATTTTATGCGGACAATGTACTACTTCTTGGTGCATATGACACGGAAAATTTCCAAAATTTGGTGCGGGTTCTTAGTTGTTTTTTTACATTTGTTTAGGGTTAAAAATTAATATAAACAAGCTGAATCCATATGGTGTAGGGATGGGTTTGACTTTGTTGGAGGAAATGGCGACTGATGGTATGTGTGTTGCAACTTTTTCCCCGTTAAGTATCTTGGTTTACCAGTCGGGTCTAATATGTCTCGGGTGGATATGTAGATAACCATAATCAATATATTTGAGAAAAACATTACAAGTGGAAAATAAAAATGTATAACATTGAGGCCTTCTTGTTCTTCTAAAATTTTGGGAAGTTTACATATCTTCTTTATGTCTATTTTCAAAATACCTGAAAATGTGTTTTCTTTATCGGAGTCGATTCGTTCTTGTTTTTTATGGAGAGCAGAGGCGAACAAAAGGAATATGAGTTGGATTACATGGTACACCATTTTAGATTCAAAAGAAAATGACGGTCATGATGTTGCAAGTATTGGTGTTTTTGGTAAGGATCAATTACAAAAGTGGCATTCATATTTTCTTAATGACTGTAATGCCTTTTGAGTTAAATTTGTCAAAGCAATTCATGGGACTAATGGTGAGGATGATCTCGAATGGGGGATACGTCACAAAAAAAGAAGTTTGGCACAAAATTGTTGGTTCTTTTAATCGTATGGATGATCACAGATTTATAAGACATTTTTCCTTAAAAATGATCAAGATTGTCATGTCATCAACGACGTACGACTGTGAGGGAAGGGGGTTGGAATCAATATATGGAGCTCTTGGATTTTTTGTTTTCCTTTTCTCCCTTCTTCCATATGCCAGATATATGTCAGAAGAACTGTCAATAAGATCGGCTAGAACTCAATTTAATTTGTTTTCTTGGGAGAAGAGGTCCACAAAAGGAAAACAAGTTGGATTAAATGGGACACCAAAACAAAATTGTGCTATTGATGTTGGTAGTATTGGTTCTTTTTAGTGCAGATCTCTTGCAAAAGTTGTTGGTTCTTTTAATCATCTTGATGGTCATGGTATTTTTGCTAATTTTTCTTTCAATTGTGGGTTGGTGATCTTGTGCTCTATTTTGGAAATATGTTTTGATTGGGGATCGGTCTTTTATGGAGAGATTTTCGAGACTTTGTTTTTGCTTGAAAAGGATCAAGATTGTTGGGTGATTGACCACATATTGGTCCATGGGTGGTCTTTGGATTGGTGTAGGCTTGTGGGGGGGGGGGGGTGGACTCAATATATGGAGCTCTTGGATTTGTTGTCTTTTTTTTTTTTCTCCCTTGCATATCCCAGATAAGTAGGTCTATAGACGCGTTAGAAGAATTCTCAACGAGATATGATAGAGCTCCATTCATTCTCGTTTTTTCTAGGGAGCAGAGGTGTACGAAAGAAAGATAAGTTCAATTAAATAGAAAAATATTTTAGTATTGGTGCTTTTAGTGCGACACTCTTGCAAAAGTGGCGTTGGCATTTTCTTAATGTAATGCATTACGGGTCAAATTTATTAAAGCAGTCTATATGACTAATGGTGGGTTAATGTCAAATAAAAATGCATTAAAACAAAAAGAGTTTGTCATAAAATCGTTGGTTTTTTTAATCATCTGAAAGATCGTGGTATTCTTGCTCATTCTTGTTTTCAATTGCGGGATAGTGATCATGTGCTTTGTTTTAGAAAGATGTTTGGCTTGGGGATCAATCTTTTATGGAGAGATTTCCAAGACTTTTTTTCCTTGGAAAGGATCAAGATTGTCGTGTCATTAACCGTAGATTCAGCCATGGGTAGTATTGGGATTGGCATAGGCTTGTGCCCGGGGTGGACTCAATATATGGAGCTCTTGGATTTGTTGTCTTCTTTTTCTTCCTTGCAAATCCAAGAGGTAGAACATAGATTTGGATTTGCCACTTTGTCCTTCTTGGGTGTTTCCCTTGAAGAAACCGATTAATTTTTTTGCTCTTGTGAGTTAAGAACACAAATTTGGAGTCAAGTGATATGATAGATGGATGTGACCTTCCCTTATTTTGGTAAAGGTCGGGATATTTTTGATTGAAGTAGATAGTTGGACCTTGACCGTGATAAAAAAAAGTTGTGGTAGAAGCTGTTTGTATGATTACTATTTGGATGTTGTGGACTTACTAGAATGCTATATTTTTTGGATCCAATGAGTTTCGTAAAGATACTATTTTCGAGGAAATTGTGTTGTTCCTTTTAATTGATTTGTGTATAGAAATCGAAACTTAAAAATCAATTAGGTTTATTGGTTGCAATTCCCTTTATGGTTTGCAAATTTGTGACTTATTTTGATGTTTGGCTAGCCTTTTGTTCGTGTTTTCGAATAATAAATTTTAAAAATAAAAGCTTACTTATCTGTTATGAACAATGAAATGGGTATGGATTCAATATTACGAGTAATTTGATGCTTTGTTTTTTACATAAAATGATGCTTTGTTTTTTACATAAAATGACAATCAATTTCATACGAAAAGAAACATTCAATTAAAAACACTTGTTTCTAGACGTTCCTTATTGACAAATTATAAAAGACGATTGGGTTTTTCAACTTTAATTCTTAAGTTATTAACTAAATCTCATTTTCCAACTGTTCTTAAATGATTAATTGCTTTCTTCCATCAGCCCTCTCAGGCCGGTAGCCCCGCCTCTCCCTAAATCTATATTTCCCTATGTACTTATTTAATACCCTAATTACTTAATAGGCTGGTCAATCCATGCATGCATCCCTCGAAACAAAATTAAAATGGAAATTAAATGTGTGTTTGTGTTAGTATAAAAAACACACCGGTATGTAGGGTTGTGTTTGTGTTCAAAATTGGATACGATATTAATATGCGGTTTTTCGTATTTGTAAAAGTTAATTACAAATTAAATAAACTAAAAGTTTATTCTAATTTATCATTTTCGTGATTGTGGTATTGGTCATCTTTATTGTGTTTTAATTAAATCGTTTTCGAGTAAATAAAAAAAAATATGACATCGGGTCATATCTTGTTCTTTTTATATAAAACAAATTACCGTATCGTGTCATATAAGATCAAAAAATACCATATAATTATGCGATTTAACACCCTAAAAAGTTATGGTGCCCAATTTTATTTGGTTTTAAAAATAATCTTAAGAAATTATATATGGTTTTATTGATAGGAGATACATATAAACTTTAAAAGAATCATCTTTTATTTTTAATAAATAAATGAAAAAATAATTATAACTTGCTACACCTTTTCTTTATATAATACTAACAATATAAGTACTAAATGTATCAAATCATCGGTAACACTGCAATGACACCTTCATTTAAATGCAATATATCAACGTTCACAAAAAAAAAAATCGAAACGGTGAAATTATATTAAAAAAACTAATAATAACTTAGAAAAGACCGATTGCAAATAAATAAAAACTAAGGGAAAGTTTTGCAACATCAACTTTTATAATTATCTAGATATATAATACATATAAACGTTCTTTCAAAATTTATCTACACTATTATATCATCAACTACTTTATATCTTTTAAACAAATATTTTATTTATTCAAAACTAATAATCGTTCATAGATACATTAAGATAAATATAAATCTTTATAATTTAAATAAAAAATAAAATCTAAATATATAATAATAAAATAATAATAAGTACTTGCTTTGGTGTAATTTATTAATCACTTAAATAATGAAGACATTAAAAAAACATGAGTAACAAAACAAATATTATATTAAATTGTCTCTATATTTTTCCAAATTTCTTCAACCAAATCCACTTGTAATTGATAATTTATAGGTATGTTATGTATCCTTGCATGATTTCAAAGAAACTTATCATAACCAGGAAGACAAATTCAGGATATTTCACAATATATAGTGTAACGACCGAAAATTTGAGTATCTGGTTATAACCTATTTGGCATACGGAGCCCGTTTTGGACATAACATATTTGAGCAAAGTCGAGAAAACGAACAAGTGAAAGAATGTGACACGTTATTTAGATTAACGCGACACATCGATGCGACCATGTGATGGACATGTGTCACGAGAACGTGACACATGACAAAAGAGAAGGATGTGGCAAAAGTCGCGACGCGACAAGTTAAGTCGCGACACGTCGATATATATAGCTGAGTGGCAGGACACATGTAGCGTTAGGAGGACATGTGCCAACTTCTAGGGAGACATGTGGGTCGCAACGCGACTCCTAGGGTGAACCAACACATCTTCTAAATCCTATACATAAGGGATTCGTTCCATAACATGAGGGGCTTTTGCCCAGAAAGGGAAATAGACGGTGTTATGTGCTATAGGAATATGAATATGTGATTTCTACGAGAATATGAATATATGATTCATACGGGAATATTAATATGTGATTCTTACATGAATATGATCCTTAAAACTAACGGTATGATACGTGATTCCTACTGGAATAAGATCAATTGTTCAAGTCTCATTTGGTTGGGACCCGAGAGATTGATAGTATTAGGAATAGAATAAAAATAGATTACATTAATTGTTTTAAAAAAATTAAATATAATATTTGGTAAAATAATTAAAAAAATCATATAACCTCAAGGACCACTTTTGTAATTTACGCTATACTATATAATGAACAACAATCAAACTCATATTCATCTCCATACATAAAAAGAATACCAACAAAATCCGCGATCACCATAAACGCATTCCCATGGCTCCTCCTCCTCCTCCTTCTTCTTCTTCTTCTCTCCCCATTGTCACTCTTCTCACCATCCTCTGTATATGTATCTCTACCCCTTCATCTTCTTCACATACCACCCTTACACTTTCTCCCACACACCACATTACACCAAAAACCAACAACCAATCATCGCATCTAAAGCACACCATAAACTCCCTCGCATCTTCTTCAATAACCAGAGCCCACTATCTCAAAAACCCCAACAACAACAACAACACCTCTTCTTCATCCACTCAAATTCCTCTCTTTCCTCACAGCTATGGCGCATACTCTATTTCTCTCAGCTTCGGATCACCCCCTCAAAAACTACCCTTCTTAATGGACACCGGAAGCAGCCTCGTATGGTCCCCATGTACTAATAACTACAAATGTTACGACTGTAGATTTTCAGATGTAAACCAAACCAACACCCCGAAGTTCATCCCGAATCGTTCTTCATCTGCTAAGATGATCGGGTGTAACAGCAAGAAATGCGGGTGGGTTTCTGGGTCGGGTCAACAGACTTCATGTAACGGAAACGAGAGTTGTCCGGCTTACACGATTCAATACGGGTCCGGGTCAACTTCGGGGTTCCTCATCTCGGATACGCTCGATTTCCCCGAAGGTGATGTGAGTGACTTCGCTGTCGGATGCTCCATTGTATCGACCCGACAACCATCTGGTATAGCCGGGTTTGGGCGTGGGTCTTCTTCTTTACCCAATCAGATGGGTGTGAAAAAGTTTTCGTATTGTTTAGTCTCTCACCGGTTTGACGACGCTCCGGTGAGCAGTGAGCTTGTTCTTGTTCGGAATTCTACAAATTCCACCGCCGGAGGTTCAGAAATGAGCTACACCAATTTTCAGAAGAACCCAATGAATTCCTCGGAGGCTTTTCAGGAATATTACTACGTAAACCTCCGGGAAATCACCATCGGAGGTAAACCCGTGAATATCTCAAATGAGTATCTGGTGCCGGGAGCCGACGGAAACGGCGGAGCAATCATCGATTCCGGCACAACGTTCATGGTGATGGACAATGTCCCTTACGATTTGGTGGCGAGAGAGTTTGAGAATCAAATGTCTGAGTATAAGAGAGCTGTTGACGTGGAATCGGAAACCGGGTTACGTCCGTGTTTTGATGTCGCCGGAAAATCTGCAGAGTTACCCGAGTTTACATTTCATTTCGTAGGCGGCGCGAAATTATCTCTGCCGGTGGCGGATTACTTCTCGTTCGTCGGCGATGATGGCGATGATGGTGTGTTGTGTATGACGATTGTTTCAAGTAATTTGATCGGGTCGAATTCGAGTATTGGGCCATCAATAATTATTGGAAACTACCAACAACAGGATATATACTTCGAATATGATTTGGAAAATGAAGTACTTGGATTCAGGAAACAGATTTGTAAGTAAATAAATATAAAAGATAATAAATAGAGAAAATCACAAAAATATAAAATAACACTTTTTTAACCTTTTATACAAAAAAATATAAAATACACCTATTTATGTAAAAAATAAAACAAATGCTTATTTTGTTAAAACTCATTCACTAATTTGATATTTTTGTGATTTTCTTAAAATAATAATACACAATATTTACTTTCAAATACCAATTTGTTGCTTTTTTAATCTAAATAAGAGTATTATGTAACCTTGTTGATTTGGAAAAGTTAGTTCCATTGTAACGATAAATTTTAATTATAATAAAGTTTATAAATTCTTTGGGATTTAAATATGCTAGATTTGTTTGAAGCTGCATTAGTCACGCATATTCAAATAATATATATCAAGTTATTTTTGTATTAAATTTGCGTGTAAATTATATTCAATAATATTTCTGTTAGTTTTCTTTTGTATTTTGTGCCTATCCCCGTGAACAACATGCAAATATATTCATTTGTGTCCATAGATCATCGGTTGACAGACATGCTCATAATGAAAATAAATAATCAATCATCATTTGTTTTCGAGTACATTTAACAATACGAAAACGTTTTAAGAACATACTTGCGAGTACATTTTAGCATTTTAGGTTATTTCCTATTGTTATAAAAGTTTTATATGCAAATGATGAACACCCTCATGAGTGTGTTTATCACGAGTAATTTAATCTATTCGTGGTGTGTGTATTCTTATAAATATCATTTGAATTAAGATCAACTAGACCTCGTTGACTATCAAGGACAAGATGCACTTTATAGATAATATAAGGGAAATGTGATATCCTCATGTTCATATGACCCTATTTAGGAGTTCATGTTTTTGGCATGGTTAGATCTCTAAAATATACATGAAGTCCTGCTACTCCTCCACACTATGCTCATTTCTTATATCCATCTTAATGCTAATGATGATGTGTCGTAGTTTAAGCCGAAGGAAATGAACTACATTTTAGACATGATAATTTTTTCCTTATATATGGTTTACAGTTTGGGAGTGTTACATTGGCAGTTGAAGATGATAATAGCGAGTTTAGGACATGGCTCTCTCTTGTGTTGGCTACTTCATTGTATATTAGTGATTTACTTGCATTGTTCAACAAACCCAAGGTTTTAACAAATAACATACGCAAATGTTGTTGGCTTGTGTCTTATTTTCATGTTGGAGTGTGGGTTTATGGACGTCAAAGGTACTTTGTTGGTCAAATAATGGAGCCTTTCGGTTCTAGACGATCTAGAGGCATGGAAAATTTATATATATTAAAAAAAAATTATAATATATTTTGCGTTGTTGTGTTTTATTAAGTTTAAGTACTTTGTGTATTGCTTAGGTACTCGTGGAGATTATATATATATGAACATATAAAGATAAACCGAAGAAATCGGGTAACAAAATGAAAGGTGAATGATGCTAAAAAGTAAAAAAAGGGAAGAATATGATATCGTACAATGTCCATGGACTACTATGTATGTTTAGGATAAACTAACTATAAATTAATTTTAAAGGTTAATTATATAATTATAACGGTAATCGTTATATATATATATATATATCAAGGTTGTAAAAATCGCTTGACGGTAGCTCCACGGTCGACTGGTGTTAAGGGATTAATCGGTCTTGGCGGAGATTAATCGGGGATTAATCAGAGACCATAGATTATTAATAAACTATTAAAATTAATTAAATATCAATATATCTTAAGAAAAACAAGTACTTCAAAATTAGAAAATAAGAAAAATTGTAATTTGGAAATTTGGAAATACGAAAATATGAACATTTTGGTATAATATTCGAAATTTTGAAAATTTGAAAATTTTGGAGTAAAAAAAGTTGATTTTTTGAAATTTTTGAAAATTTTTTTTTGAAATTTTATTAAATTTTGTTGACATTTTGTTGACATTTTTTTGACTTTTTTCGACTTTTTTGACTTTTGTTGACTTTTGTTGACCGATTAATCCCGCCAAACCCGATTAATCCTAAATTTCCGATTAATGCCCTAATCCTCAACGGTTGGAGAACGCCAAACGATTAATCCACGATTAATCTCCGATTAATCCCGATTTCTACAACCATGATATATATATATATATATATATATATATATATATATATATATATATATATATATATATATATATATATATATATATATATATATATATATATATATATATATATATATATATATATATATGGAAGACGTATAACATAATAGCTTCCGAGTTTGCCTTACCAACTAAATAGGGCATCCGATGGGTCATATAATGACAACATCAACTCAAAGTCATTAGTGTAATGCTCGTTTTTCGATTCCCGAAATATAATTCTTTTTAACGTTTAAAAATAAAATAAAATAAATAATACTAATAATTTAAATATAATTCTTATTGTGCTAATTTTAAAAATCAGTTTTGTTAAAAGAATTCAGTTTGGGGTACTTTCTGCCAACAGGGTTTACTTCAGGTACCAAAGCTGTCTTTTTCTGAAAACTTGCTTGTCTCCTACCTCTGTAAAGAGAGAGCAACGACGCACCAATGGGGCTGTCGCTATTCTTTTTTGGATCCTGAAAAGTGGATACATTCGAAAGCTTTTTATTCTCCAAATTCATATTCATTTTAAAAATTTTATTTATGTTTATTAAAAATTAGAATATCCTTTTCAAAAAGTAGTATTGCGGAATTTGTTCTCAGAAAACGTGATAATGATGTTATCAAATCATTTCCGAAGAAATGTATTTTTATTTAAAACATTGGGATGTCATCGTTAAATCAAAAACATAAATATAAACAGACCATACATCCATTTACACTAATGATTTACATCTCCTTTAATCTCTCAGTGTATTAATTGTATCTTCGCATCGATACCTGTGATTCGAATAAACTGAGTGGGTCTGGTTGGAAAACCTGGTGAGTACATAGAGTTTTTCAACCCACAATAATATAGTTAATTTGTTTATTCACATATTTCATGTCAAACAATTAACCCGATTATCCATCCTCATTTTCTTTATTTAATCTTCCCTAAAGATTTATCCTAAGGGTCATCTTTTACATCGTATTTACCTCTCATCATCGCATTTCCTTATATGTTTGTGTTGGATTAGATGTCTAAGCCCATAACTATTATTGGTATGTACTCGACCCGAGAGTAGCATGGTCCATATGGGTTGCATATCATGAGGACAATTTGTTAGGATGGACTTTTGAGAGAAGGTTATTTATGGTTCATTAATATATTATAAGTTATAATATATTAATATGAAATCATATGTTTTAATTAGTATTGATCAAGAATTAATTTGGAATTAATTTAGTGATAAAAAAAGACTAATTAAATCCATGATGACTAATTATGATAATTAGTTATATTTATATGTGTTGGGCTTATGATCCATGTTGGACCAAGTTTATGTATGGATACATAAAGAGTTGAGCCACATAAACCATGGATCATAAAACTCATGGGTATGGATTTGGGTTATACCCATGACCCTTAGAATCCATACATATAAATACATGCTCTTAGCCTAAAAAACGCCACTTGAGTCATTCTTGGAGTTCATGGGTGTTTTTGGGTGCATGGAATTCACTCTCAAGTTCTACATTTGTCCATGATGTGTTGTGACTTCATTTGAGGCTTCCACACTATTGGGGCTAAGCTCTTTAAGGCCAAATACACCAAGACTTCAAGCTCCATCAAAAGGTATGTTATCCTAACTAGTATCTTATATGGTTTATGTCAAATGTATGCTAGTTATAGGTTTAATGCCTTGGAAACCATTTGCATGTATAATTAGTGAAAACACAGATCCAAGGTATTTAGGGTTGTATGTGCACCATAGGATGTTGTAGTATACTAAAACCCAACAGTGGTATCAGAGCCATGGGTTATTTCTATTATATTTGATGCAAATGTTTGATTTTCAAACTTGAAAACAAAAAGCCAAAAACGTGAAGTTTGTCAAATTTTAAGTTAATTACTTGATTTTATGAAAAACTAATTATTTATAAAATTTGAGTCATTTTACTACAAGAGTTGAATTAGGTCAATTTATTAAAAGATAGAATGATATGATTATTTTATTTGTTTTAAAAGTTTGATCTAAATTTTTTTAAGGAGTTACAAATTTTGTCATAAAATTTTGGAACTCAAAAGTCTTTTTAAAAGTTATGATCTTAAGAGTTTTGAAACTTCCATAAGTTATGGATTATCAAAAGTTTTTTTGTGTTACCTTGTTTTATGAGTTAATTTAGATTAATGAAAAAACTTATGTGTTAGTTGTTTTCAGTCCAAATTAATCTACAAATTGTTCATAAAATGTTTTTTTTTGTAACTTGTCCTCAAGTTATATGAAAAGACACATTTATGATTCTTAAAACTCATAAATAATGCCATAGGTTACAAAATGAAGAGTCTTTTTCTCATAAATAGTTTTTATGAACTCAATAACCTGTCCTCAAGTTATGGATGTTCAAGAGTTTCTTCATTTAAGACTCTAAAACTTTAATTAAACTCATAAGTTATGAAAATCAAAGAGTTTTGAATAGTTTCAAAACTTGCCCTCAAGTTTTGGAATTTGTAAAGATTTACTTATGAATGCTTTAATTCCAAATCAAGACTTAGTATTTTAAAAGTTTAAAATACACCCTTATACTATTATAATATTAAAAGTTTAATATATTATATGTATAAGTAAAAAGCCGGTCTTACCATTAGTAGGCCTCATTCACGAAGCCGGTCTATAAGGGGGGTATAAGGTTACTGCTTATAAAATGACAGTTTAATGGGTGTCCATTCTCACCCACCGCTTCCTTGACTGGTGGAGGGTCGTTAGCCGAACGGGTAGGATAAAGACTATAATTCTCCCTTCATTAAAAGTATAATGATAAATACTAAGTAACTAAACACTTATAAATTCTCAATCTTAGTTACTTAGGAAAATGTGAAATGGTGCTAACCCATAAAATTGCACTTTGCACCTTTGTTAAGTCGTTAGTGGAACGTGTGTGGTTAACCGGCACACTAACATAGGACTGACAATGTGTGGCGAAGGGTAACTTAAGTTTATCATAGATTGGTGGAGCGTGTGTGGTTAACCGGCACATCAATTAGGTGATAAAGTTGAGGGTACCAAGTCAATTTGCATGGTTATTCACACATTGTTTGTGATCCTCGGCATCCCAGTCACAAACTTGAGAGGGCACAATCGAGATTCAAACATGCCATTGAAAGTTCAATGTATCTCAAAAGATCTAGGAGTTTCAAATCCAATTAAAACTTAATTATATTTCGTTTTCATGGTGGAAATTGGTAAATCGTCATTTACCTACCTTCAACTATTTTATAGCTTGGATTACGGCATCTCTCTTCCGGTTATAAATAGGTTGTTGAATCCTAGCCTTAATATTTCATATTGGGTGTTATATTAAGGACTTTAAATCAACTAAACTTGAATTTCTCCCATTATAGATGTCTAGTTAAGACAACTATGGTCTTCCCAAATCTTTAGGAACAAGCTTTCCTATTGAAGATGATATCCCACATGGCAATCAAGGTGAAAGATTAATCCCTTTGTTGTGCATTAATGGGACTGGAAATCATGCTTCACTTCCTCCACCTCCTCTAATTATTCTCCCTATCCCACAAGTTCAAATACTTGAAAAGTTCAAGGTCACTCAATCCCTATTGGCAAGCCGGGAGAGTCGGGTATAGAAGTCTCGAGGTAGCTGGCTGTTGACTTGGTTCTTCAGTCACACCCTGATGACAGATCAAGACATGACCCTTAATGATCTTACCTATTTGCTTGATGCTGCTAAATCAACAATGATTTGGGGCACTGGTAAAGCAAAATTTGATTGGAAGATCAACTTCCCAAACTTCCATGGACATTGACAATGGTAACATTAGAAGTCCAGAAAAGCTTTCTCTTCCCAATGGAAAGAGATCGGTCATGGTCAAGTCATTTGACCTAATGGTAAAGAGAAAGGATAAGTCTGAGATAGTCTCATGTACCATTTCCAAAGAGTCCATATGTTTCTTTTGCCAAAAGAAGAGGCATTGGTTGCGAAGCTGCCAGATTTACCTGAAAGATCTGGTAAAGTCAAAAGTTTGACTCTACTTCAGGTAAAGTCCATTATCTAACTCTATTAAGTATCTTTTGGAGATTCTTAATACACAATGTAATCTAATTACATTTTGATGTTTTAGAGAATCAAAGGAAGCTTAAAGAAAGAGTATGCTGATTCTGATCGCGAAGATGGTTCGGTGATCAGAATTTTGAGCAACTGCTTAAGAGTTACAATAGATTGCTTAGGAATAGATGTCAACATAGTTTTCATATGTATTTGCATTGTAAAGATAAGATTTTTCCGCAAGTTTTAAAATAAAAAGAATTTTTTTTTTGATTTATTTATTTTAAGTATCCTTACAATGGCAATTGTGAAAAATTGTTGTTTATATGTTTCCATTGAAAGCAATATTGGGAAATAGATTTGATTCTTTCATTTGTGGTAGTGTCATAATTTACCAAATAAGAAAAGATTCTCATCACCCAAGTTTCAGTTGGATAGAAACTTGGAATCATGCAAGTTGTATTGTGTGATGGACGAGAATTTTTCATCTTTGGGAAATTAAGACTAAGTCATTGTTCACATGTATGTTTGAGTCAAGTGAAGGACTAAAGGATTGGGTACACTTGGTTGTGCGCTGGTCAAGTCCACCACAAGGAATGATAAGATTATTCGTCATGATTTACTAAAGTTTAGTAAATATAGTTATGCTTACAACTTTAAGTATAATTCTGAACATTGGAAAAGTTTCAATGATTGGCAGAACGAATAAGAAGAATCAAATTAGGCAGAAAGATCAAAGTTTCTCCATTCTGAAAAGATGGGAGAGTACTTGAGTATCTTGTTTTATGACTATCTTAGTGATTATGGAACCATATCACAATTGATTCTCTAAGGACACCTTAGTGCATTTGTTTGACTAAGGAGAGGAATCATGAATTGTTGAAATGGTTAAATCAAAAGATAAATCGTACTTCGTTCCAAAATCAAATCTTAGAGTCATATTCTAAGATTGTAACTTGAGTGACATAATCTTAAGAAAGGTTTAAAACACTTGTCAAATGTAGAGTAAAATGTTTTCTTACTCTAGTATATTTGAAATTGGTAAATTGTGATGTTTTGGATAAGACAAAGACCAACTAAGACCAATTATGTGAAGTGTTTATCTTGATAGGAATCCGCACTAACTCTTGAATATTTGTTTTGTCAAGGAATGGTTCTTGACAAAAAGAATCTTATATGTCAAGAGGACAGTGGGAGTCTTAAAGATCTTGAATAGTTTCAAGAACTAATCAAAAGTAAAACTATTGTTAATCACTAGTACACAACTTGAGGTTTCAAGAACCAATATTTTGAGCCAATTTAAAACTTTTTGATTCATTTGAAACCATTCAATTATTACAATTTCTTTTCAAAATAGTTTATACATCAGAGTTCCCAGAAATCATAATCGTAAATCGAGGAAGTGTACGGTCACGCCTTCGCCTACCCGCGGCCATCCGCTGAACCTGAAACAATAAACTGAAACTGTAAGCCTGAAAGCTTAGTGAGTTACCCCCCAAAATACCAACCTCATATAACCATAATCATATCATATCAACAAATACTTAACAACCATGCATCTCGAGTATACAGTGTGATTGTTCCGCCCGCACCGGACCTTCAGTCCACCCGGTCCACTCTCTGAATCTACAGTATGACTGGACCGCCCGCACCGGGCCTACAGTCTATCTGGATCTATCCCGAGCCTTCGGTATGACTGGACCGCCGTACGGGCCTATAGTCTATCCGGACCGCTCGTAGGGTATGTTGGCCTTCAGCACGAAGCAGGACCGCCTCAACCCAAACATCAAGCAAATAACCATGTGCACATATAACAGGTAATCACATAACAGTCCACAGACAGACAAACCGATCTAGCAGATCATATAGTATAGCAACATCCTAACCAGGATACCGACCTAACCGGTCACTAACATAGCATCATCCTATATACCAGGATACCGACCCTAACCAGGTCACTAAACATAATACCGTCCTAATTATCAGGATGCCGAACTAACAGATCGATAAACATATCAACAATCCTATAACCAAAATATTGACCTAACCGGTCACTAACATAGCATATCACCATCCTAACTACCAGGATGTAAATCAGTAAGCATATCATGCAATAATCCAAATACAAACCATAAAGGGCCGGCATTGGTGCCTTAGACCCTGTTGATATAGTGAGGATAACTCACCTTACAATGCCGCACTGAAAATGATAGGCTAAAACTCTTGAATCACCAACACGAACTCCACCATCTGTAGTTACCATAAACCCTTTTTCCATAAATCTCCAATTTACCAAAATACCCCTAGAGGTCAACTGGTCAACCCCTGGTCAAGGTCAAAGTCAACAGTCAAGGTTAACAGTCCATGTTGACCCTAACTCGCCGAGTACCCTCGGCTACTCGCCGAGTTCCTTGAAGGACTTGTCCACTCGCCGAGTCACCGGAGTGACTCGTCGAGTTCCTTCGGTTTACGATCGAAACCCTAAGGCCCCTCGTTGAGTTTCCTTCTTGCAACTCGACGGTTACACGCGCATACATAAATTGGGGAAACCTCAACCGACTCGCCGAGTTGTTCATACAACTCGTCGAGTCCACGAAAATCTTCATCGGACTCGCCGAGTTGTTCATCCAACTCGTCGGGTCCAGGCTCATCTTCATGAGACTCGTCGAGTTTCCTTCAGTCCTTAAGTCATACAGACTCTTTTAAGCCATGCAGTGGCTCCAAATTACAGATCCAAGCTTCTAAGGCATGCTTTTCACGTAAAGTTGCAAACTTTACGTGCATGCATAGCTACAAAGGCTCTTAATGTCAAATCCAAGCTCACAATGGGGGTTTCATACTCAAAGAGGCTTCATACATGACCAAATTCGGAGCTTTATGACTCTAGAACCCAAGAAGGGTCCAGATCTGAAGTTACAACTTCAGATCTAGCTCATATCCCACATTATCATCTCAATCAAACCATAAAAACCCTAAATCTCAACCAAAAGAGGTCTAGAAGGAAAATGAAGTAAAGGTGACGACTTGATACCTCCAAATGATGCTATCTGAGGTATATTTCTGATTTCCCACACTTCCTTGCCCCTAGCCTTTTGTCCTCCAAGCTCTTCTTCTCAAACGATCTCCTCTCCAAAGCTTTAGACACACAAGAATGAAGCACCACACGAATTAGGGTTTTCTGAGCTCTCAAAGGACTGCAAAGAGGCCAAAGGAGGCTTATGCTTCTTTAAATAGGGTGCAAAACCCCGGGATTTAGGGTTTCATCTGCCAGCTCCTACTCGTCGAGTCCCTTTATGGACTCGGCGAGTAGGTCACTTAAACTCGCGGACCAACCCACTGCTACTCGGCGAGTCAGGCCACCAACTCGTCGAGTAGACCTTGAAACCATGAGAATTTATAACTATAAATGGATACTCAGGAATCGGGGCGTTACAATTCTCCCCCACTTAAACTAGACTTTGTCCTCGAAGTCTGCTGCGGCGAATCAACCCTGGATAGTGCTCCCGCATCTCTGCCTCTGGCTCCCACGTCCATTCGGATCCCCTTCGATGTTCTCACTGTACCTTCACCAAAGGTATATCCTTGTTCCCTAGAATCTAGACCTTCCTCTCTAGTATGGCCACGGTCCTCTCGACATAGTCCAGGCGCTCCTCAACCTGTACGTCATCCAAGGATACCACCACCTCCTGGTCCATAACGCACTTTCGCAATTGCGAAACATGGAAAGTGTTGTGAATCCGACTAAGCTCCTCCGGAAGCCCTAACCTATATGCCACCTCACCAACCTGACGAAATCCTGATGCTCCAAAGTGTCGGATACCAAACCTTCCCTTTTCCTGAAGCGAACCCCTTTGTGCTGACAAGATAATGCGTCCTTCAGCTCCCAGAATATTATACATAATCAGTCCACTAATAAATACGGAGACTCATGCCTGGCCCAATCAGCCTCGGCCTGGAATACCAAACATATCAGGTCCAATCAATCATAGGGCCCGGTCATCCCTAGGATGAAATACCCTAGATTGGAATACCTCTATGAACATAACCCGAGTCTACTCATAACTTGAGACCCAAGGATCTATCCTTGCGTCTCATCCACCCTCCTCAGTTTCGCTACAACCGAGTGCAACTCCCCCGAATCTTCAACAATACATCCAATCCGAATGCGCTCCTACCGCAAAATAACCAACACAATCTCTATGCCCACAGCCTATGACTGGAATGCTCCCGATGACCGATCGACACTACTGTCGTTACCTCAGATGCCCAACACTCCGGCCTGCAGATATCCACTTTCCTCTGCCATTCGAGGGTCTAATCGACGCTCCTCTCATCAACGAGCAACATAACGATGCAAAAACTACTACTACACATGAATCCCAAGTCATAAACCCACTTCAACTCTTCTTGCTACCATATGACGTTTCTCAAGCGAAGTCGAAACCTCCTTGGTCCCAACTTGTCGGTCCACTACCTGATCATAGGACACCTCACTAATTACTGAACCAAAAGACACATACACACAGTAGTCCCACGCGTCTCTCGAGAAAAATCCGACTGGCTGGACTTGCTTCTACGTTCTGCCAACATAATGAACGCTACATGACCCACGTCAGCCTCACATCCTACCTGGTCTTCTGTGACCCATCTTTTTCTTACTTCAGACACGCTATGGCCCTTTAGCAGATGAACCAACCCAAGGAACACCACAATAACTCAAACCATCATCACCATACCTACCACTACCGGCCAACCAGTACGGCACTCATATCTAACCCATATCACCCTCTTCGGGTTGGAATACCAACATGTCTAATCAATTCAACTATTGAGTTGAAATTCTCAGGGTTTGTTGGCCTACCGCCTCAACCCCACCGCTCCCTTCGAGCCTCCGTGCCTGCGAATTACAGTCAGCCCGCACCGGGTATCTTGGACTACTGCATAGAGCAGGACCGCCTCAACCCCAAGCAAATGCCATAGACGATCATGAGAAAGATCTAACCCGGTTCCCAAAACATGAATGACAGGATATTCTAATCCCAAACCTTCCCAAAACTGACTAATATCCATTCGGATCCACTCTCAGTCCCTAACTGGAGTATTACCCGATCCAAGAAGATGAAACCTCGGAGGCACTCCGAACTGATGGGATCACCAAGATCCTTTGCACTCCATCTGATCTCTAACAACAACTTCCGATCAAACCAAGATACACTGGAGTCTTCAGCCTACTCCAGCAGCATGTTCAACACTCGGAACAGACCTATTGATTGCTATAGCATAGCAGCCTACTCAATACCCGAACATAGATCTACGAACATATACAGAGTCTTCAGCCTGACTGGACCGCCCTACCAGTCCTTCAATCTATCTGGACCACTCTCAGAACCTTCATCATGTCTGAACCGCCTCTCTGGGCCTTCAGCCTGTCTGGACCGTTCTAAACTGTTGAGCATCTCCCTGGACCACCCCTCTTGATGCTCTCTCCCATGCATCCTGTTCTCACCCACTTGGGGCTTCGAACTCCTGATCTACTATGTGGACTATATCCCTAGCCTAACCCTAGGTCTCATGTCGATTGTCCACCCTCTCGGAAATTCGTGGTCTATTCCCTGAACCGCGTGTCTACTACATACGCTAAATAACCCGCACTCCCGTGCTGAATGTATTGCCGAGTCCTGGCAGCTAACAAAACCCTCAATCTATCAATCCAAAGACCCTCAGAGTCGAGCACAGCCTTGACCGAATACTCAAACTGAACTCAAACCATGATCAGAACTCCAACCTGATTTCCCGAATTCTGTTATCAACCATCGAGAAGACGTGATACACATGCTGGGGAGTTTTACCAAACTCCCAACTCACACAATCCTCCAACCCAACAGCCACTTGGTTTGTCTTCCTTCCTACCAATGGTGCGAGACTTATCCCATTTTCAACACCGGTCCTGCTTCTGTATCCTGGGACGATTCTCCCCCACTTAGATTCGACTAAGTCTTCACAATACATGGACATTGGGGAAGTTCCCAACCCTTCTCACTTTCCCACAATCGATCTGATGACAACCAACTCTTTCCCAACTGATCACACACTTCTAATAACCAGATGAACACTTTTTGTATCCCAGTGCAACCGACAGTCACTAATGCTTGAATGGCCCCACCCTCATGTCCTGGAGACCAAAAGATAAATGCTGCAAATAATACCTCAGCAACGAACCACTTCCCTTGGCGCTTTCATTCGTAAATCACTAACGGTTGCTGAAACCACTGAATCCTGATGATGATGGATAACCCTTCTGTGGAACCCTATCCGCCGACTTCACAACCTTTTCCTAAAGGTGTTCCAAACAAGCTTCCCGCTCTCGGGCTATAGAAATCATTCTCTTCAGGGTTCGTACCCTGACTCACTTACCAGCTCAACCGCCCACAGCTGAACTGCATCAGCTGAAACAACCTCTGCCCTAAACCGGGCTACAAACTACTCCCAAGACATAGTCTACAATCCCAAAAGTGCAATAGATCGCACAATCAATCCTTTCCGTCCGATACAAGAGATCCAAGGAAAACCGGACCTCACACATACTTATGCCATGTCGACCGTCCTGAGCTCACCGACGCTGAAATAATATCGCCAATCCCTTCAACCAACTGACCCCGAGCAAGAATACAACCTGATCCTGGGGTCACAAGCCTACTCACTCCTTCGAGCTCGGAAAACTGAAAGGGCACAATCCTTGCCCTATAAAACGACAGTCCAATCCATCAATTAACCATTCCACTTCCAACTGCAAAACCCCAGCTGAACATAATCATTACTCCCTTCCGGAGTTCCCGCGACTCACATTCCGGCCTCGAGCAAACCCCCGAGCCTCAAATCTAGAAACCCACGTGCTAACCTCTCCCGCTCAACCCGCGGAAATATAACGAGTACAAGTCATCTTCCCGATCCAAATAACTGCAGCCCTCTACTCATCAGAATATGTCCCAGAACTAGGAAGCTCGACCAGCTCCTCCCTTTGCCGTCGTTACAGCTGTTAAAGCTGCCACGACAACCGTCTCGGCAATGGCTGCATAGCGCTCGTCGAAATACTCAACCATGACGGTCTTAAAAGACCCAATCATCTCCGGAATCTGTCCCCGAACGATCTCGATCACCTACTCCCGGATGATCCCCTCCTGACACGATCTTCTGACAATACTGGCCTATCCTGGCTGCCAGTTCTCGATCTTGATCCGGATCCGGTCTCAAAACGTCTCGAATAATCCATACCATAATCATGGGAACCGACTCCAACCCAACCCTGGGGGTGTGACTTCCTTGATACGCGTATGGGTCACGTGCTTTCAGTAGTACGGGCCCATACTACCTTCCACACCTACCCATATTTGTCTCAAGTATCACCACAACACCCTACAATATACATATACATAGCGAACGATAAATCCTCACTCTAGACGAATGCTAAATATCTCATCACTGGCCTCCCGGCCTCTCACTACCCACCCATCCATGAAACTTCCATCAACCCCTACAGCACTAGTGTATGCTATCCATACATAATGCTGGACCCTATAGACTTTCGAATATCCAATCCTACCCTAAGCCCTAATCAATAAGAACAGAACATAAGTCCAGATCAAACATTCTCAGGCTATAAGATCTTAATTATATACAACTGTGATGCATACACAAGTAACTACAGTAATGATGTCAATCTCATATAAGGAATACCCTAGGCTAACAGGCATCATGAAATCAGGCAATTCTATCATGCAATTCCTGAAGATCCCTAGCCTAGTACTAGCATGCTATTCTAACATATCACAATATCAAATTACCGTATGGTATTTTGGGGTCTACTTACTGGCTCCGGCTGATCGTACACTTCACATCCTCTTTTACTTATTTTGAAAAACAATAAAAATCAATTTGAAAACATTTCCTTGATTTGAGACTGGATTCACACGAATGTTCCTCCAATTCACTCAAACCAAGGCTCTGATACCAACTTGTAACATCCCAATATTTTGAGCCAATTTAAAACTTTTTGATTCATTTGAAACCATTCAATTATTACAATTTGTTTTCAAAATAATTTATACATCAGAGTTCCCAGAAATCATAATTGTAAATCGAGGAAGTGTACGGTCACGCCTTCGCCTACCCGCGGCCATCCGCTGAACCTGAAACAATAAACAGAAACTGTAAGCCCGAAAGCTTATTGAGTTACCCCCCCAAAATACCAACCTCATATAACCATAATCATATCATATCAACACATACGTAACAACCATGCATCTCAAGTATACAGTGTGACTGTTCCGCCCGCACCGGGCCTTCAGTCCACCCGGTCCACTCTCTGAATCTACAGTATGACTGGACCGCCCGCACCGGGCCTACAGTCTATCTGGATCTATCCCGAGCCTTCGGTATGACTGGACCGCCGTACGGGCCTATAGTCTATCCGGACCGCTCGTAGGGTATGTTGGCCTTCAGCACGAAGCAGGACCGCCTCAACCCAAACATCAAGCAAATAACCATGTGCACATATAACAGGTAATCACATAACAGTCCACAGACAGACAAACCGATCTAGCAGATCATATAGTATAGCAACATCCTAACCAGGATACCGACCTAACCGGTCACTAACATAGCATCATCCTATATACCAGGATACCGACCCTAACCAGGTCACTAAACATAATACCGTCCTAATTATCAGGATGCCGATCTAACAGATCGATAAACATATCAACAATCCTATAACCAGAATATTGACCTAACCGGTCACTAACATAGCATATCACCATCCTAACTACCAGGATGTAAATCAGTAAGCATATCATGCAATAATCCAAATACAAACCATAAAGGGCCGGCATTGGTGCCTTAGACCCTGTTGATATAGTGAGGATAACTCACCTCACAATGCCGCACTGAAAATGATAGGCTAAAACTCTTGAATCACCAACACGAACTCCACCATCTGTAGTTACCATAAATCCTTTTTCCATAAATCTCCAATTTACCAAAATACCCCTAGAGGTCAACTGGTCAACCCCTGGTCAAGGTCAAAGTCAACAGTCAAGGTTAACAGTCCATGTTGACCCTAACTCGCCGAGTACCCTCGGCTACTCGCCGAATTCCTTGAAGGACTTGTCCACTCGCCGAGTCACCGGAGTGACTCGTCGAGTTCCTTCGGTTTACGATCGAAACCCTAAGGCCCCTCGTAGAGTTTCCTTCTTGCAACTCGACGGTTACATGCGCATACATAAATTGGGGAAACCTCAACCGACTCGCCGAGTTGTTCATACAACTCGTCGAGTCCACGGAAATCTTCATCGGACTCGCCGAGTTGTTCATCCAACTCGTCGGGTCCAGGCTCATCTTCATGAGACTCGCCGAGTCAACCTTGCGACTCGCCGCGTTTCCTTCAGTCCTTAAGCCATACAGACTCTTTTAAGCCATGCAGTGGCTCCAAATTACAGATCCAAGCTTCTAAGGCATGCTTTTCACGTAAAGTTGCAAACTTTACGTGCATGCATAGCTACAAAGGCTCTTAATGTCAAATCCAAGCTCACAATGGGGGTTTCATACTCAAAGAGGCTTCATACATGACCAATTTCGGAGCTTTATGACTCTAGAACCCAAGAAGGGTCCAGATCTGAAGTTACAACTTCAGATCTAGCTCATATCCCACATTATCATCTCAATCAAACCATAAAAACCCTAAATCTCAACCAAAAGAGGTCTAGAAGGAAAATGAAGTAAAGGTGACGACTTGATACCTCCAAATGATGCTATCTGAGGTATATTTCTGATTTCCCACACTTCCTTGCCCCTAACATTTTGTCCTCCAAGCTCTTCTTCTCAAAAGATCTCCTCTCCAAAGCTTTAGACACACAAGAATGAAGCACCACACGAATTAGGGTTTTCTGAGCTCTCAAAGGACTGCAAAGAGGCCAAAGGAGGCTTATGCTTCTTTAAATAGGGTGCAAAACCCCGGGATTTAGGGTTTCATCTGCCAGCTCCTACTCGTCGAGTCCCTTTATGGACTCGGCGAGTAGGTCACTTAAACTCGCGGACCAACCCGCTGCTACTCGGCGATCCAGGCCACCAACTCGTCGAGTAGACCTTGAAACCATGAGAATTTATAACTATAAATGGATACTCGGGAATCGGGGCGTTACAACATTAAGAAGGGAAAAGGTCTAGAATTGGATATGACTAAAATGATTAAACAATTGTCGAGGACAATCTAAGGTTTACCAAAGATTGGTTGCTCAGGGACAGTTGGAAGTATAGTGTTAATTTTGGAAGGACCATATTGACATATTCTGAAAAGAGGAAACTCTTGTTCAGAAGTGATAGTCAAAATGGGAAAATGGAAATATTCTCATAGGTGGAAGTTATTCAATCTGTGTAAGATTAGAAACTTAATGCAAGAAGGATGTTCAAAGCAATGTACTTTGAATATGAGACTTCGTTTCCGTGGAGTAGATCTCCATTGGAATACTCTGTAATGTCTGGTGACAAGTTTTTGTGACTTTGTGCATAATCATTACAGAGGATCAGTGCATATAAGTTTAAAATCTAACAGATTTCGGTAAATGGCAGGAATTTGGAATTCTTACATTTTTCGATAAGGATTTGGGAGTATGAAATGAGAATCATTGGAATTATGTTCAATCGATCTATTTCACAAAGTAAGGATCGTAAACAAACATAGTGTGCATACTTTGTGTATGGCATTACTGGTGTTTAGAAAAACATAGTGTACATGCTTGGAGCATGGGACAACTAGTGTTTTTTAAATTCAAGTATAAAGTTGATAAAATCGAAAAATTGAATAATGAGTAATCAATATGGTGCTTAGATAAAAGATGTTTTATTTACTCTCAAAGTGTTGGGGCCATATAGGATTAGTATTATTCTTATGTTTCACTTTGCATGTTTTGACTTCCAGAATAACTAGGTCATTCTTTCCGAATGACTAAGTTATTCAAACCATCCACAGTCGTTAATACATTGGAAGTAGGTATTAAATCAAGACTGTCATGAGTTGGCTTGTAGATGTCTAAGATGTTGGACATGGCAAGAGTTGCTACAACACTCATGAGTACTCATAAGTGTTGGATATAGTGTCTAAGTCCATAACTTTATTTGGTATGTACTTGACCCGACCCGACATGGTCCATTTGGGTTGCATGGCATTGCAATACTTGGATAGACTAAATGAGAGAATAAGGCACTTATCATTATTAATATATTATAAGTTCTAATATATTAATAATAGTATTATTTAATTAGTATTGATCAAGTATTAATCTAGTATTAATTTGGTGATCAAAGTGAGACTAATTAAATATATAGGGTTGATTATGACAATCATCAATTCTTTTATGGTGGATTAATGATCCATGGTTTATGGGTTTGGTTATAACCATATGGAGCTCCATGGATAGTCCATGGGAGTTACAAACTCATGGGTCATGAGAAATCAAGAGTCATGACAATTAAGGGCATTCATGTGTAAACCCTAATTGTGAAAACACTATAAAAGGAACCCTATGGCTAGCAAAATCGTGACCTAGTGACCTACTGTTACTAGAGAGGGCATAACCGATTTTGAGTGCTAGAAGTATTCTCTCAAGTTATTCCAAGTCTTGTGGTGTTGTGTGAAGCATTTGAGGCACAACATTTGGGGTGCTAGGCTCACAAAGTCTTGAAGGAATCCAAGCAACAACAAGGTATGTATTTCTACTAGTTTTTATGTTTTATGTAATCCCCATGCCATGCTAGTTAGGAAATAACCTTGAAAAAGAAATTTGCATGTATATAGAGAAAACATAGATTCAAGGTTATTAGGGTTGCATGTACACTTAGGAAGTGTTAGAATGCTCAAAAACCCATCAGTGGTATCAGGGCCTAGGATTGTTTTCTGTATACTTGATGCAAAACTGCTTAAAAATCGAAAATTCTGCATTCTGACGACTGGACTCGCCGAGTCCATGGGGAGGACTCGTCGAGTCCATGAACAAATTCATCCTACTCGACGAGTAGAATAATGCACTCGGCGAGTAGGAGCGTGCTGGGCAGGTTTTTCGAGTTTTGTTGCTGGAAATGGATTAAGATCATTATCCCAATCTGTTTTGGACTTGTAAAATCTGTTTTTCAAAATGATAATGATTATGTTAACCCATTTTACATGACTTTTATCAATTTTCAAGTATTGTATATGTTTATATGATTTCTTGAGATTGCTTGACATGAATTTGTGTTCTTATGAGTTTTTAGAAGATCATAGGAATTATGTGTAACCTCCATGTGTGTTTAATTCATGATCTTAATGGCTATGATGGTGTCCATAACTTGTCCTCAAGTTATGGATAACCAAAAGTCACTTCTTTTAATTGTGATTAAAGAACTAAAGAGGTTTCATAAAATGAAGAGTCTTCATTTTTATGAACCATTAAGACTCATAAGTTACAAATTGAAGAGACTTGGAATAGTTTCAAATCTTGCCCTCAAGTTTTGGAATTTGAAAAGTCTTACACTTTAATACTTTAATTCCAAATTAAACCTTAGATTTTTAAAAGGTTTAAAAATCAACACTTATACTATTATTATAATTTTATTATATAGATATGTATAAGAATATGTCATTCTTACCGTTAGTAGGCCTCATTCACGAAGCCGGTCTATAAGGGGGGTATAAGGTTGTTGCCTATAAAATGGTGACTTAATGGGTGTCTACTCTCACCCACCGCTTCCTTGATCGGTGGAGGGTCGTTAGCCGAACGGGTAGGATACGACTTTAAATACTTGTTAAAAGTATAATGAATTATAAAGTAACTATACATTATAAATTCCCAATCTTAGTTACTTTAGGAAAATGTGAAATTGGTGCTAGCCCATAAAATTACACTTTGTACCTTACCAAGTCGTTAGTGGAGTGTGTGTGGTTAACCGGCACACTAACATGGACTAGTAAGAGTGGCAAAGGGTAACTTGACTTTATTATAGATCGGTGGAGCGTGTGTGGTTAACCGGCACATCGATTAGGTAATATTGTTGAGGGTACCAAGTCAATTTGTATGGTTATTCACACCTTGTTTGTGATCCTCGGCATCCCAGTCACAAACTTGAGAGGGCACAATCGAGATTCAAACATGCCATTGAAAAGTTCAATGTATCTCAAAAGATCTAGGAGTTTCAAAACCAATAAAACCTAATAATAAAATATTTCGTTTTTATGGTGGAAATTGGTAAATCGTCATTTACCTACCTTCAAATATTTTATAGTATGGATTACGGCATCCCTCTTCCAACTATAAATAGTTTGTTGGATCCTAGCCTTAATATTTCATTTGGGTGAATTATTAAGGATTTCTAATCTAATGAAACTTGTCTTTCTTTCCTTTCAGATGTCTTCCAACAATGCTTCTGGATCAAACCCAACAGGCTCCTTTTCCCTTATGAACTTGTGTGGTAAGGTCATCTTTGATGGATCCAATTTCAATGAGTGGATCAGAAACATCAGAATGATTACCCGCTATGAGGACAAAGAATATGTCCTCGATAGGGAGCTTAAGGTTGTGAGTGAAGCCACTGCTACTCCTGAAGAGTTTGCGGAGTTTGTTGCACATGAAAAGGATGCTACTAAAGTAGCATGCATCATGATGGCCACCATGACTCCTGAACTTCAAAAATCCTATTAAGATTTCTACCCCTATGAGATGCACCTGGATCTGATGGAAAGGTACCATCAGAGCGCGCGTCAGGAGAGGTATGAAATCATCTCCTCCATGATAACCGCAAGGATGAAGGATGGTGAACCCATCACCGGTCACTTGCAGAAGATGCAAAGGTTCGTTGACCGGTTGCTGAAGCTAAATGTTGACTTTCCTGAGGAAATGACGATTGACATCATTCTCCATTCCTTACCTCCAAGTTATGATCAGTTTCGTATGACTTATCATATAAACAAGGAGGAAGTCACACTTAGCAAACTTCAAGGACTCTTAAGGACAGCTGAAAATGGCCTTAAGGGTAAAGCGGTTGCTACTTCTACTCCTTCAACAGCCCCTGTTCTGGCTATTGGGCAAGGAAAGGGTAAGAAGAGGAAAAGCCCTTCAAAGGGTACCAAGGGTAAGACTCTTGATGGTTCCTCTTCAAGTGGGACAAAGAAAGGTCCCATTACTCCTTCTTCAAACCCAAAGGAAGCACAGTGCTTCTATTGCCAGGATAAGGGACACTTCAAGAGAAGCTGCCCTAAATATCTGCAAGATGTAAAGGATGGGAAGGTTAAACCCACCCATGCAGGTATTTACACAATATTGTCTAATAACTCATCTAAAGCTAATTCTTGGGTGCTTGATACAGGTTGTGGTATTCACATCTGTACTGATTTGCAGGCACTAAGAAGAAGTGAGCAAGTGGAGCACGGGAAGATAAACTTAGTCATGGGCAACAGGAAAGCATCACCTGTTACCAAGATAGGAGTTTATTCTTTATTGCTTAATAATGGGTTAATGTTAGATTTGAATAAGTGTTGTTACTCGCCCGAAATGGCGAGAAATATTATTTCCTTTCATGGCTTGTACAAACAAGGTTTTTCATTTTCATTTGATAATAAAAATGGTGCTATTAATGTTTATTACAATGATGTATTTTACTTTAAAGCATTACCTTGTGATGGTGTATATGAAGCTGTGAATGTTGTAGACAATCTAGGAAATAATGTGTTGTATATTGATTCTTCAGATAGCTTGGATAAAGCATCCTTGTGGCATTGTCGTCTTGGACATGTTAACAAGAAGCGCATAGGCCAACTCCAAAAGGCTGGAGTCTTGGAATCATTTGACCTCAAGTCAGATGATAGTTGCGAATCTTGTTTACTTGGAAAAATGACAAAGTCAACCTTCACAGGTACTTGTGATAGGGGTGAAGGTTTGTTGGACCTTGTACACACGGATGTGTGTGGGCCCTTCAGAGTTGCTACAAGGGATGCTAATCGCTATTATGTGACTTTTACTGATGATTACAGTAGATATGGATATATTTACTTAATCAAGCATAAGTCAGAAACCTTTGAAAAGTTCAAAGAGTTTAAGCAGGAAGTGGAGAATCAATTGGGCAGGAACATCAAGATGCTCCGATCCGATCGGGGAGGAGAGTATCTTAGCATTGAGTTCCTTGACTATCTTAAGGAATGTGGGATTGTCTCACAATTGACACCTCCCAGAACACCACAGTTGAATGGTGTAGCTGAGAGGCGCAATCGAACCTTGTTGGATATGGTTCGTTCCATGATGAGTCGAGCTTCGTTACCAATCTCTTTCTGGGGGTATGCCTTAGAGACTGCCGCCCATATCCTTAATCTAGTCCCTACTAAAAAGGTTGCCAAAACACCTCACGAGATGTGGACTGGGAAAGTTCCCAATTTGGACCACATCAAGATTTGGGGTTGTGAAGCTTTCGTGAGGCGTGAGACTCATGATAAGCTTGAACCTCGAAGTGAGAGGTGTATTTTCATCGGCTACCCACAGAGATCCTTTGGTTACCTCTTCTACAGACCCAGTGATAATGTGGTCTTTGTAGCAAGAAGAGGAGTCTTTCGTGAGAGAGAATTCATAAGCCAAGGGGACAGTGGGAGGCAAATTGACCTTGAAGTGCTTCAAGAGCCAAGTGGTGAAGGAACCTCATATGCTATCGACCAACCTGAGGAGGAAACTCCTGTTGATCTGATAGATGAGTCTGTACCTCCAAGACGTTCCACTAGGGTGAGGAACACACCTGATTTTTATTATGGTTATCACATCACCACTAAAGGTGATACATTTATTAGTGATAGTACACTAATAGATTTGGATGATCCTAATAATTACAGGGAAGCCATGGCAGGCCCTGAGTCTGCTAAGTGGAAGGAGGCTATGAACAGCGAGATTCAGTTCATGTATGACAATCAAGTTTGGAACTTGGTTGACAATGTACCAGGTCGTAAGACAGTTGGGTGGAAATGGATCTTCAAGAAGAAGACCGACATGGATGGGAAGGTACATACTTACAAAGCGCGACTGGTTGCGAAGGGCTTTTCTCAAACTCCGGGAGTTGACTATGATGAGACCTTCTCACCAGTAGCTAAGATTAAGTCTATTAGAGTATTGTTAGCCATAGCTGCATTTCATGATTATGAAATATGGCAAATGGATGTCAAAACCGCTTTCCTTAATGGAAAGTTGGCTGAGGATGTTTACATGGCTCAACCAGAGGGTTTTGTCAATACAAGATACCCTAATAGAGTGTGTAAGCTTGATAAATCCATTTATGGATTGAAACAAGCATCTCGCAGATGGAATCTTTGCTTTGATGAGAAAGTCAAAGAGTTTGGCTTTTCTAGGAGTGAGGATGAGTCTTGTGTGTTTGTCAGGGCTAGTGGGAGCATAGTTAGCTTCTTGGTGTTGTATGTGAATGACATACTTCTCATAGGAAACGACGTCCCAACCTTGCAGGAGGTTAAGTCCTGGCTTAGGAAGTGTTTCGCTATGAAGGACCTTGGAGAAGCTGCCTATATCCTAGGGATAAGGATATTGAGAGATAGGAGTAAGAGACTAATTGGACTTAGTCAAAGTACTTACTTGGATAAGGTGCTGAAGAGGTTCAGCATGCAAGAATCCAAGAAAGGAGAATTACCAATCCAGAGTAATGCCAAGCTGAGTAAGACTCAGAGTCCGAGTACAGAAGCTGAGATAGCTGAAATGAGTCATATACCATATGCTTCCGCTGTGGGCTCGATCATGTATGCTATGACTTGTACTCGCCCTGATGTGGCCTTTGCTTTGAGCATGGTCAGTAGATATCAAGGGAACCCTGGCAAGGCACACTGGACAGCGGTAAAGAACATTCTCAAGTATCTGCGGAGGACTAAGGATTGGGTCCTTACCCTCGGAGGCAGTGATGACTTGAGAGTGGAAGGATATAGCGATGCTAGCTTCCAGACTGATAAGGATAATTTCCGCTCTCAGTCAGGCTGGGTCTTTATCCTAAATGGAGGGGCAATTACTTGGAAAAGTTCCAAGCAGGAGACAGTAGCTGATTCTACTTGTGAATCAGAGTACATAGCAGCAAGTGAAGCAGCTAAGGAGGCGATATGGCTAAAGAACTTCATCGGAGACCTTGGAGTTGTACCAGCTATAAAGGAGCCAATGGAAATTTTCTGTGACAGCGAAAGTGCGGTTGCTTTGGCTAAGGAACCAAGAGATCACGGGAGATCTAGGTACATTGACAGAAAATACCATTTCATAAGACATAGAATAGAAGAAGGACTCCTCGTGGCAAAGAGGGTATCATCAGATGAGAACCCGACAGATCCCCTCATGAAGGGACTGAGCAGGGTTAAGCATTTACAGCATGCGAGGCGCATTGGGCTGAAGGATGATATTAGTTTCAATAATTAGATTCCTGAAACTTGTAAAATGTAATTGACATTTGATGATAAATAAAAGTTGTTATTTATTTATGAGTAAGGTGTTACTATCTTGTGTTGATTGTTTACTATGTTTCAATTTTGCATATTTTTACTTCCAGAATAATTATGTTATTATTCAAACCATCCACAGTCAGTCAAACTTTGGAAGTAAGTATTGATTTAAGACTGTCATGAATTTGACTTGTATGATTTGTCTAAAAGTGCTTTGGACAATGCAATGGTTGCTACAACATTCATGAGTACTCATAAGGGCTGAGTATTGGATCCAACCCACGCTCACTTGCATCGCTTCATGGAATTTATCTCGAGTGATCGTGAGACGGTAATATCATATAAATCTTCAAACCTAGAGATATGAGTTGTTGACTATGAGTTGGTTATTCATTGATTGTACGAAAATGCATTGGTAACTCGATGTTATAAAACGTGCCTTTGTGAGTAATTCAACAAGTAGTTAGTACAAGCATATCAGTCGAAGTTTATCTGTTCCTTCTAGAAATAGAAGCGATATCTGGGCCCCTCGATGATTTGGTTTTGACCTATGTACCGGGCCCGGTCAGAACCTAATTGATGTGTTCAATTTAGTTCTATGTCGAAACAAATCAGAGATCGAGAAACAAATGCTGGACAATAAGTAAGACCATGTTCCATGTGTTTGTCCAGCTGATATCATGAGAACAGAGGATTATATGATCACTTATCTTAAATGGCGTATCATCATCATCTCAGTTCCGAGAGACTTTGAAAGAGCTACGATTGCTAGTCGGATTTTGAAGTCATATTCGCAAATATAGTTATTAGACTTATCCAAGTGGGAGACTGTTGGATATAGTGTCTAAGTCCATAACTTTATTTGGTATGTACTTGACCCGACCCGGCATGGTCCATTTGGGTTGCATGGCATTGCAATACTTGGATAGACTAAATGAGAGAATAAGGCACTTATCATTATTAATATATTATAAGTTCTAATATATTAATAATAGTATTATTTAATTAGTATTGATCAAGTATTAATCTAGTATTAATTTGGTGATCAAAGTGAGACTAATTAAATATATAGGGTTGATTATGACAATCATCAATTCTTTTATGGTGGATTAATGATCCATGGTTTATGGGTTTGGTTATAACCATATGGAGCTCCATGGATAGTCCATGGGAGTTACAAACCCATGGGTCATGAGAAATCAAGAGTCATGACAATTAAGGGCATTCATGTGTAAACCCTAATTGTGACAACACTATAAAAGGAACCCTATGGCTAGCAAAATCGTGACCTAGTGACCTAGTGTTACTAGAGAGGGCATAACCGATTTTGAGTGCTAGAAGTATTCTCTCAAGTTATTCCAAGTCTTGTGGTGTTGTGTGAAGCATTTGAGGCACAACATTTGGGGTGCTAGGCTCACAAAGTCTTGAAGGAATCCAAGCAACAACAAGGTATGTATTTCTACTAGTTTTTATGTTTTATGTAATCCCTATGCCATGCTAGTTAGGAAATAACCTTGAAAAAGAAATTTGCATGTATATAGAGAAAACATAGATTCAAGGTTATTAGGGTTGCATGTACACTTAGGAAGTGTTAGAATGCTCAAAAACCCATCAATAAGATCCGAGTATTGGATTCAACCCACGCTCATTTGAATCACTTCATGGATTTTATCACGAGTGATCATGAGACGATAATATCCTATATTCTTCAAACCTAGAGATATGAGTTGTTACTATGAGTTGGTTATACATTGATTGCACGAAAACGCATTGGTAACTCGATGTTATAAAATGTGCCTTTGTATATGATTCAACAAGTAGTAGAACAAGCCATATGAGTCAAATTTTATCCATTCCTTTTACCCTTAAAGGGATAAAAGCGATATCTGTGGGCCCCTCGATGATTTAGTGATGACACCTTAAGTGCTTGGCCAAGCCTGGACTGATTTGATTTGTTCAATTAGTCGGTCGTCATAAATCGGAAATCGGGAAACAACAAATGGACAGAGAGAATGATTATAATCCATGTCTCAGTCCATATGATATCTAGAATGGAGGAATATATGATTCCTTATCTAATGGACGCATCATTGATTTGTTCAGAGTTTAACAACGGCTTTAAGAGCTACGATTGCGAGTCGGGTTATGAAGTCGTACTTGCAATAATAGTTTTAGACTTATCCAAGTGGGAGACTGTTGGATTAGATGTCTAAGCCCATAACTATTATTGGTATGTACTCGACCCGAGAGTAACATAGTCCATATGGGTTGCATATCATCAGGACAATTTGTTAGGATGGACTTTTGAGAGAAGGTTATTTATGGTTTATTAATATATTATAAGTTATAATATATTAATATGAAATCATATGTTTTAGTTAGTATTGATTAATAATTAATTTGGAATTAATTTAGTGATCAAAAGAGACTAATTAAATCCATGGGGACTAATTATGATAATTAGTTATATTTATATGTGTTGGGCTTATGATCCATGTTGGACCAAGTTTATGTATGGATACATAAAGAGTTGGGCCACATGAACCATGGATCATAAAACCCATGGGTATGGATTTGGGTATACATGCTCTTAGCCTAAAAAACGCCACTTGAGTCATTCTTGGAGTTCATGGGTGTTTTTGGGTGCATGGAATTCACTCTCAAGTTCTACCTTTGTCCATGATGTGCTCTGACTTCATTTGAGGCTTCCACACTATTAAGGCTAAGCTTTTTAAGGCCAAATACACCAAGACTTCAAGCTCCATCAAAAGGTATGTTATCCTAACTAGTATCTTATATGGTTTATGTCAAATGTATGCTAGTTATAAGTTTAATGCCTTGGAAACCATTTGCATGTATAATTAGTGAAAACATAGATCCAAGGTATTTAGGGTTGTATGTGCACCATAGGATGTTGTAGTATACTAAAACCCAACAGTTAGTTCTTAAGGACTTTTCCTAAGGATCATCGCCTACATCGCACATACAGTACTGATTCGGGGATTACTCCCCTAACACGTGTCCAGTAAGTTGTCAGTGTTTCCACATGACTTGTTGATATTAGTCAGTGTTCGCCAACTATACTCTGGTACATCGCAACATCGCAACATCGCAGGTCAAGGTTATGACATCACCTAATCATCTCTTATCTCACATCACCTATTAATTGTCGCATATCTATCATCACCTAGTTATCATCACCTCCTATCATTACCTAATATATAATACTTATATGATTAAATTTGTTAAACATCAGCACATAATATCTTATCTAACACATAATATTCACGGCATAGTATATAATACTTATATGATTAAATCCATTAAACATCATCACATAATATCTTATCTAACACATAATATTCACGGCATAGATAATAAGCACATAAGCATGTAATTATCCAGATACTTCATATCTATGTGTAAGATGAAAGAAACTATACACTCACTTGTTAAAGTTATGACTGGAAATTCGGGCAGCGCTTTGCTTCTAACAATCGTCTTTTCCTTCGACGAAACCTAACATTATTGTCGCTAAGTTTTAGTCTAATATTTATTGCAACTAATTATTAGTCTAGATTCATCATTAACTCAAAGTCTACTTTCATAATCTATCAAGTAAGGAACAACCAGGTAGGATCATATCGAAGGTAGGGTTCATTTAGTATACGGGGTATACTGTTTGGAAATCCCACTTTAAACACCTCATTAAATCACAACCTAGACATCATCCCCGTAAGAAGATCAATCAGTATAACGATTTGGAATCACTGATAAATCTTGTTTATAGGTTTATAATAACGATAATGAACTTAAACATAAGTTATACTTAAAGTAGGGTAAGCATAACTCACTTACAAAGGGGTTTAGCGAAGAACCGGGCTTTGCATAGACATAACTTCTGAGCAGAAAGCTCTTCTTCTCGGAGCCTTCTGGCCCTCCGAGACTCGCCTCTAACACCTAAGAGGTTCTAGGGAAAAACCTTGAGGGGTTGGGGGTGTTTGGGAGAGAATTGGAGTGGAAAATGAGGAAAAACGAGTGCTATTTATAGGTTGCCAGCTCCCGCATACGTTGGGTGTATGCAAGGGTACATTGGGCGAACTCAGTACATTGGGCGTACTCAGTCCACATGTCCCCATCTCGTGCGAAGCCATGGGGAGGAAGGTGTGGCCCAGATCTTGCCACGTGTCACTCGCTGGTTAATCCCAACCACTAATTACCTTCTAAATTTCATAACTTTCTCATACGAGCTCCATTTTTGATGTTCTTTATATCCACGCGTAGGTAGCGATGTGATCTACAACTTTCATTTAGACTTCGTCGGCTAATTTTTACTTTATTTTTAAAGTTATATTTTAATAGGCTTCGACAGTTAAAGTCCGTTAAAAATTCATAACTTTGTCATCCGACGTTCGTTTTCATCTATCTTTATACCGTTGAGCTCCTATTAATGAGATCTTCGATTCTCATTTAGTTTGTGTCGGCTAAAAATCGATCGATTTAAAATTCGATTTCTAGGTTGTGCATTGTTATGCTAAATCTTAGAAAAATCATAACTTCCTCATACGAAGTCAGATTTGGACGTTCTGTACATGTACGCTCTCGGTTTAACGTATACTATGACTTTAGTTTAGATCTCTAAGGCTAAAAAGTAGTTTATCAAAATTTCACTTTTTACGTTACGCGGCGTCGTGTCGGTTTAGTTGTAAAACTTTGACGGGTCATAACTTCTTCGTTATAAGTCGGATTTCAACGTTCTTTATATGCATGAAATCCTTGTGACATATGCTATAACTTGGTTAATATTATTTACTCTAAACAATCTTCTATCAAAAATTTGTTTTTTTGATTCCTATTGCCTCTTAATTGATTAGCCCGAATCTGCGGGTGTTACAATTATCTCCCCCTTAGGATGATTATGTCCCAAAATCATCAACGAAACAGGGCTTGTATAATGACTCCATATGTTATCTTTTCATCCTAGGTAATAACCGTAACTTTTATGTCTTTTCTAACGAGTTTCTAACTCTTGGACTTCTTGACTGTTGGCGGTGCTTAATCTTGCACCCGCTCTTTATCCTATATTGGTCTTTCAATCATAACCTTTGAGTTACAAAGTCGATCCTTATTGGAGACTCCTGCTTCTTCTTAAACATACTTAACTTAAGATAAGTTCTTTACTTTGATTATCGTAACAGACCGATGTGTCATATTCTAATGACCTCTCATCGTAGGATGCAACTCTTAGACTCATATCTTTTTGAGTCAGATTCCAGATTGGAAGATACCTTCCTTCATGTTCTAATGTAGTATAATCACATTCTAGCATGTAGCGCTTCTAGCTACAAGCTTCTTACTTTAACAGCGATAGCAATACTTCTATTGATTGCTTCGATTATCTTTCACTTTAATATTTTTGGCTTAAGTCAGATGCTACATCAAACTTGGTTCTCTAAACCACATAACACACTTATCTTAGTCGGAATCGATTTGATATGACCACTAGGGTCAGAATAACAATCATTTTCTTAGTCATTACCGAAACGATGGTTATGACATACATGAACAAAACATAATCAATTACTAGTGCCTTGTTAAGCTTGCGACTTTCCCTAAATCAAGTGCGAGTCCTGTGCTTCCAGTAGTATAGGCCTCTACTACCTTTCACACCTACTCATACTCGTCCCAAGTATTTCCTCTCAGTTCACCAAGTCACCATACAAGAATTTCACATAGTCATTTAGCACATTGGATAACATAACTAAGGTTTATATTATTTCTTGAAACGATTACAAAATATTCAAGTTCACCATACACTATGCCTCTTATACTAGGCTACACCACATGATACTATTTATGTGGCTACATTATAGATCCTTACTTAATCCTATTCCCTTGCGTCGTCATCTGCTTCATCAGGATCATCTGAAATGCTCTTTCCTTTGGCTTCGGCGACGCATTTTTCCTTGCAGCTTCATTTTTCTTTGGGCAGTTCTTCGAAATATGCCCACCATCTCCACATCCGTAACACTTCTTGTTGTCAAATGTACAATCTTTGGAATAGTGACCGATCCTACCACACTTATAGCAAGTCACTTCTACATCACATCTTCCGAAGTGCTTCTTCTTGCACTTCACACCACTTGGTTCCACCACTACCTCCATACTTTTGGTCGTTCAGGTTGGGCTTCGTGAATCTTCCTTTCTTATCAAATCTTGAGGATACCTTAATCTTCCTTTTCTCTCCAACTTCAACCTTGTTGGCGGTTCTACCTTTGATAAGTTCTTCAATAGACTTAGCAGCCCAGATGGCCGCCTCAAGAGTAGGTGCCTGGTACACTGGCACAATGTACTCCCATGGCAGTCCCATTGTATACTTATCGATTTTTGTTAGCTCGTCAGGGACGATGCACAAAGCAAACTACATCTTGTCTGTGAAGGTTTTGGTATACTCATCAATGGACATGTTACCCTTTTCAGTGTCAGAAACTAGTTCTCCAGCTCTAGCATGTTTTGGGCTGAGCAGAACTTGTCTTTAAAGTGTACCAAGAATTCTGCCCATGCAATTGTAGTGGCTCATTGGGGCTTATGATCTTTCCCAAAGTGTTCCATCAACTAACAGCCCCACCCCTAAACTAACGCACAACATAAGTGGTTTGTAGCTTGCCCTTGCAACCACATGTTATGAAAGCTAGCTCCATTTCGGAGATCCAGTCCAGAACTCCGATTGGATCTTCTTTCCCAGTAAAAGTTGATGGTTTGCAAGTTGTGACGTCTTTATACTTGCATCCATTACTTTCAATTCCTTCATCTTGGTTGTTTCTTCTAACCACTGGCGGTTCAGCTTGACTAACGGTTCTACTATAATTCCCATCTTCTGACTGTTCAATGTTCAATTTAGGCTGCATAATAGGCACAGTAGGTTCATCCCTATTCTGTTGTACTAGACGCCTTGTCTCTTCCATCTGACGATCCAACATCATCTGTATCATTGCTTGTACTCTAACCATCGTGATTGGCTCGGTGCAACTGCTACTTCTGGTGCATGCATAATCACTTGTGGCTCAGGCTGGTGGTTTAACGTATACATCTTAGAAAAATCATAACTTCCTCATACGAAGTCAGATTTTGACATTCTTTATATTCACGCTCTCGGTTTAACATATACTACGACTTTTGTTTAGATCTCTAAGGCTAAAAACTAGTTTATCAAAATTTCACTTTTTACGTTACGCGGCGTCGTGCCGGTTTAGTCGTAAAACTTCGACGGATCATAACTTATTCGTTATAAGTAGGATTTCAGAGTTCTGTATATGAACGAAATCCTTGTGAAATATACTATAATTTGGTTAAGATTATTTACTCTGAATAATATTCTATCAAAAAGTCGTTTTTTTGATGCTTATTGCCTCTAAATTGACTAGCTCGAATCTGCGGGCGTTATACCCAAATTACCCTTTACTTGGAGAGAGAGAGAGATGTAATGGGTTGGGTCGTCAAGTGTGTGTGTGTGTGTGTGAGCTTCGATTGTTTCCAGTATTTTCCCGATGACTGCTTGAATCTCCATTGGTGATGCCCGAACATCGTTTAGTAGAGAGAAAGAGGTTGGGACAGTTTAGTGAAATAACTAGATATCGCCTCCAACAAACCTCCAACTCTGACGATACTTCAAGCCATGAACCGATGGTATGCTGTGTTTTTCCGGTGACCACGCTATCCTCTGACGTTGTGTTAGACCTTCAACAAGAGCAAGTGGTTTTCTGATGCAGTATCGACAGCCGGCATGTGATACTCCATTCTTTTCCTGCTAATTAGTTCTCCGGTAAAGCAAGGATGAAATCTAAGTAAGTATTGTGTGTGATTTCAAGATGTAGGAAGATACGTGTTATTTGGTCAAGAGGACTAGGGCAGGTTTTCATGGCGTGTTTAAAGGGAAAATGGCTTATGAGGGTAACAAAGTGTTGGACTTGTTCTTATTTGGTCCCTTATCTTTTTTTGTCCTTATTATACCATTGAACTTAATATTCCTTCTCACCGAAACCCTCGCTACCGGTTGTTGTAGGTTACTGCTTATGTGGCTATTATGTGGCATCCACTTGGCTTATTAAATGCAAGTCATACAATATTAAGCCGATGTATGCATCATTCTCATCAATTGTGCCCTAGATCGATATGACTTCTTCTTCTTCTTCTTCTTCTTCTTCTTCTTCTTCTTCTTCTTCTATCTCTTCCAAATGAAATATTGAATTTCAACCTGAAATCCTTGTTATTGTAGGTTACCATCTCACGTACGAACTTCACGAACTAAAGACAATCTAGGAAAAAAATTCAGAATGTGCCCTAACTCCATGGTAAATAAAATGTTTTTACTTTTTGGTTTAATCGTCTTTCTTTAACCAATTTGTTACTTTTTTCAAGAACGAAGGACCAAAATGCAAGTTTTGGGAATGGTTGGAGCTTGAAACCCCTGAAAATGAAGTCAATTCTGGGAAGGACCAAAAAGAACTGTGCAATATAACCCTCAAAGTTTTTACATTGGAAAATGAGATCAACATATACAAGATGAAGATGGAACCAGAAAATTTGGTTGTTAGACAAGAGTTTGAAAAATTCAAATGGAAGCTATTTACTCATAAAGTTCTGATGATTGTGTTGTTTCTGTTGTTTGTGTTTAAGAAGTAGTTAGTGAAGCTGAATTCAAAGACTAAATTTTGTTAGACAAGAAAATTTGGCTTAATGTTGTATTTTGTTTGATGTATTAAGACTAAATCTTGTTGATTAATGATAGTTTGATGTTTTGATTGGTTTCAAAGAAATATTAATGTCTTTAATAGGTTAGTGAATTGGACATGATGCAGGGGTAAAATGGTCCAGATTAAGCATAACAGCAATTAATTGTTAATGTCTTAATTTGATCAATGGGTAAAATGGTCCGGATTAGTGTCTTTAATATAGTGAATTGGACATGATGCAGGGGTAAAATGGTCCAGATTAAGCATAGCAGCAATCAATTGTTAATGTCTTAATGTGATCCATGGGTAAAATGGTCCGGATTAACCACAACAACAACATCAAACATTTCTTAATGTGCTTTGACTTATTTGAAACAATCCATGGGTAAATAGCCAAACACCAAAGCATATAATATAGATAAAAGGCAAACTTGTAAGATTCCATTAGCATGTGCACCATTACAAAAGCTGTGCCCACATTTGTCCTAATATGTCAAAAGATGTGTCATGACTAAAAGTTTGTCTTCCCAAAAATATTAAAACATAAAATCATTCCAACACCATTGGGTGGTGATCAGTGCTTCCTTTTTTCTTCAACCCTATCTTAGTAATTATTTCTGAGTATTTTTGTATCCTCTTCCCAGTTGTAACAGGTTTAGCAGGATCATCCACTTGAACATCAACATGTGGAGCAGGATCATCTACTTGAACATCATCAACAAGTTGAGCAGGATCATCCACTTGAACTGGATCTACTTGAACTGGTTCCACTTGTACTTGATCCGCTTGAAGTGGTTCCTCCACTTGTACTTGATCCACTTGAACGGGTTCCTCCACTTGTACTTGATCCACTTGAACTGGTTCCACAGTACCTACTATACAAAGGTGCAGTTAATGAGTTGGATGTTGTAGTATAATTAAATTGTTTTAATAGCATACCTTTCTCTTTTTTACATTTTTTAGCTTTCTTCCTTTTTTGGCCTTGAAGCGGATGCTACATCTTCTGATCTTATAGGACATGTTGATCTATTGTGGCCCTTTTCTCTGCAAATGGTGCATCTCATAAGTGTACCTGCTTTTGAGATAGTAGGCCTTGTTTTCCCCTTGATTTCCCTCTCAGTTTGATTCCTTTTCCTTTTAAGGGTTGGCCTTCCTGGTAACCTTCTTTTTTGGGGAGGCAATGGCTTCATGTATGGAACTTCAGGCCACATGGAACTATCATTAAGTGGATTAATGGTATGGTTGTAACAAGTCAAGAACATGGCTGTATGGAACCATGGTGCAACATAATCTTCTGCATTCCTGTTGAGGTATGAAATGGTTGCCACTGCATGTACACATGGGATACCTGATACTTTCCAAGATCTACATCCACATGTCTTGTTGGTAAGGTCCACAACATATCCATCATTTCCAAGCCTAACTTCATATTTTTGTATCCCATAAGGTATAACTCCCCAAAATTTGTCCACAAAAATAACAAGTTCTATTAATCTTATAGATGGGATAATAATACTTATAAAATGGAAGTTATAGCATACCTTTGATGTTTCTTTAACTTTGATATCTTTAATCTTATAGATGGGCATATTTTTAAATTACCCCAACTTTGTTCCTCTAGCAACATTTTATACATCCTCTCCATTGCATAAATCCGAATCTCTTCCAACATGGTGATGAGTGGTCTCTTCCTAGCAAGATCAATAACAGAGTTGAAACTTTCAGATATGCCATTCTCATAAGCATCACAAGCCCTGTCCACTTCAAAGAATGCCCTGCACCAACTTTTAGGGTCCCTTTCCATGAGGTGTTTATAAGCCAAATGGTCAAATTTTTTATGGAATTCATTTCTACCTCAAATTTAGGCTGAGTAGTACTAGCAGCAACTGCCCAAAACAACTTCCTATATTGTTCACCTTTGAATCTTTTCTTGAAGTTAGCATAGATGTGCCTAGCACATTGTCTATGCTCTGCTGCTGGAACCCTTTCTTTGACAGCCTCTACTAATCCTTGAAAGAAAACATGAAATAGATGACGTAACAAAAACATTCAACTGAAACAAAACATAACATAAAATATACTTTATGTTGGTCTGATATGAGGGTCAATCCATGACCAAGTCTCATTTCAATGTCATCCAGCAGGAGGTCAAGAAACCACTTCCATGTTTCCTTATTTTCAACTGCCACCACAACCCATGCAATAGGGAAGATGTGGTTGTTTGCATCCCTACCCATAGCTACTCACAGTTGGCCTCTACATATACCCTTTAAAAAACAACCATCTACCCCTATTACCCTCCTACATGCTGAAATCCAACCATCCTTCACACCCTTAAAAGAAACATACATTTTAGAAAAGTAAGTGGTGGAATCAGGCATGAGATTCACATATATCTTTACTGTTGAACCAGGATTTGTCCTCATTATTTCTTCTCCATAACTCTATACTTTACCATAATGTTCTATCAAACTACCCTCTATCTCATGCAAATCATATCTCCTAGCATTTCTACATTGAGTCACACTAACAATCAAGTTAAACTTTGTGCTTACCTTGGCTTTCATTTTCCTTATGCTCATTTTGGGGTTATGCAAAAGCTGATTCTTAAAATGCTTTCCAATCCATTTATATGTTACAATGGAACCAAGTTTGAAGACTCTTGAACAATTATGGTCATCAACTAAGGACTTAATGTGGAAAGACCTTTCACTACTCATCCAGGAAGCCCACAGTCTAACAGGACAAGAGGGGTTCTTGTTATCTTTACAACATCTTACTAATAACCTCTGACTATCATTTTTCTCATAATAAAGGTTGTAACCATTCTCCACTGCATAGTTAGTCACACAAATTTTCAATTCCAAAGGGTTAGAGAATCTCATACCTAGAACTGGCACCATTTTGTCCCATTTCTGGTTCTCATTATGGATAGGGTACACTGGTTTTTCATCCCCATTGTTGGTTTCAACCTCATCATGTGTATCCTTACATATACCTGACACCCGGTGTAAGAATTCATCACCAATAGTCTTGTCAAGAGAAGGAATATAATCATCTGCTTCATGCTCATATGGAATATCATCAGAAAGTTGTGAATCATTATCATCATCCGGGTCTTGCTCAGAATAATGCCCTTCATCATCTTCTACTACTTCCATATCATCCCAATCAAGTACAAGTTCATTTTCATGGTCTATATACACATTCATTCTTAGACCATTTCATCACTATAAACCATTTCAATAAACTCAAAGTTGTCAGCATCATCCCCAATTTTCCTAATACTCTCTTCCACCGGTTCATTTCTAGTGCAATATTATACATTATTGCAACTGCCTTCAATCAACTTTTCAACGAACAAAATAAAATATTTGAGATCCATTGCACCAAAATCGACATAACAGATTGAAACAACAACAACGTTTAAGTACACTAATGGTTTTGGTGCGAAGAAACCATTATAATGTACATAAACTATCAAATACTTACGTCGTTTGGAACCGGAGGCCATCTTCTTCACTATAACACTCGCATTCACCAGTTCTCTTTAATTTCGTAACTGTAATCTTCGATTGAACTGTTGTCTTCAATTTCCCTATGAACCCTAATTGTAAGGAGAAAGGTGTGAAAGAGAAACTGTAACACCCAAAAATTTCATGGCAAATTAAAACTTTTTCAAAAACATTTAAAACCATTCTTCATTACAAAGTTTGTTTTCAAAAGATCTAATATCGGAGTTTTCCCAGAAACATAAACAAATCACGAGGAGTTGTACGATCATGCCTTCGCCTTGCCGTGATCCCCTGATGTACCTGAAACAATAAACTGAAACTGTAAGCTCGAAATCTTAGTGAGTTCCCACAAAATACCAACGCCATACCAATGTAACCACAACAAATAACAATTACAGATCAGCATGCATAATGAGCCTTCAACCTGAATGAACTGCCTCGTAGGGCATACAGCCTATCTGGACCGCTCCCTAGCCTTCGGCATGACTGGACCGCCTCGTAGGGCCTACAGCCTATCCAGATCGCTCCCCGGGTATGTTGGCCTACAACACAAATCACGACCACCTCAACCTAACCCCCAATCAAACAAACATGTGCACATAAATATCATATGCTAGCTCATATCATATAACAGTCAAACCGATATAACAGATCACTAATCATAGCAACATCCCAATAACCGTGATATAGACCTAACCGGTCACTAACATAGCATCATCCTATAACCAAGACACTGAGCTAACCAGGTCACTAAGCATAAGCATACCATCATCCTAACTACCAGGATGTAATCAATAAACATATCATGCCATAATCCAGATACAATATATAAAGGGTCGGCCTTGGTGCCTTAGACCCATTGGTATAGTGAGGATAACTCACCTTGCAAAATGTCGACTCGAAAGATAAGCTCACACTCTCGGATCACTGCCAAAAACTCCACCACCTATAATCGCCATACAACCATGTTCATAAGTTCCCAAAATGCCCCCAAAAGTCCAAAAGTCAACCCATGGTCAAAGTCAAAGTCAAAGTCAACTGCCCCCAAAAGTCCAAAAGTCAACCCATGGTCAAAGTCAACCTCAGATCTTGACCCAAATCGGAGAACCACCACAAAACCCCAAAAGGGCTCTAAACTCATAAATGAAGAGATCTAACCAAAGGAGAGTCAAGGTAACAACTTGTTACCTTCAAAACGATGCCAAGACAGAGAAGAATCCGGATCTACAACAGCCCCTTGCTTCAAACTTCTTGAACTCCAAGCCCTTTACTCCAAGAATCTTCTTTCAAGATAAGAAGCACAAAAAAAAGAGGGAAAGCACCAATTAGGGTTTCTGAATTCGAGGGAAGAAGTAAGAGAGGCTAGGGGGAATAAGTGATCCTTAAATAGGGTGCAAAACCCTGGAAATTAGGGTTTCATCCTCCAGCTCCTACTCGTCGAGTAGGTCACTTAAAACACGCGGACCAACCCGCTGCTACTCGACGAGTTGGGCAACCCACTCATCGAGTAGACCTTAAAATCAAGAATATAATTATATAAATCAATACCTGAGAATCGGGGCGTTAAAGAAACGAGTATGAAATGTGTTCTAAGTCCACGTAATACGACATGTCATCCGTAATTAAATGTTTTAAAATGAGGAAATCGGCAAAACAGGTGATAATCGGTCGCGAGGGTTTTGGTGAGCAGGAATATTAAGTTCAATGGTATAATAAGGATAAAAAAAAGATAAGGGACCAAATGAGAACAAGTACAACACTTTGTTACCCTCATAAGTCATTTTCCTTGTGTTTAAATAGAGAAGAAAGCCATGATGATCTTAAAATAAATAAATAATTGGGAGTACTAAAGCTTTTGACGTGGCTAGGCTTTATTCATTAGGTACATCACCTTTGATTTTTAGACTTATCGGTGTAGACAACGTTCACTCACGTTTTTGTGACCTAGCGTCGGAAAACGCGGTTACCACAGCCCAAACACCGCCCCGACCTCCCGTTTTTGCATGTTATGTTATTTCCCGTGGTGATGGTATTGAAAGGCAACGACCATTTTGAGAGTATCAGTCTTCTTTATTTAGCCGATCATGACGTCGTGTTCATGGACAAAAACCATCCCTACAATGGCGTTGAGGACATCTTCTTTTCTTCTTTCTGATATGGCACCGTTACCAACGTTGCCCATACCGAGCAACCTTATGGGTTAATTAGTTAGAGTATATAGGTCTACAAGTACACGTGGAAGGAGTATATGTATATTTCATTTGATTGTAGTATGAAAATGAGTATTTACTTGGATATGCATTTAAAATGGAGAAACGAATAAATTAAAAGAGTTAACGGCATATTAATCCGTTGGAATTAGATATGATTTATTATAATGAAATAAGAGAATAAGTCAATTAATTATTAGAAGTAATTAACTAACGATGTTAAATGGATCTTACAAATATAAAATATAAATAGTTTTAGCCTAAATATTTATAATTCAATGTTCGGTATTTTAGGAGGGTTTGACATATGAGGATCTTGTTTCGGGCTGTGTCTTTTCCTGACACGATGGTATAAAAATTTATTTGTTAAGACGACTTGTTAATCAAGTGAGTTTTCTCATTATACTATGTAGGATGCTAGTTGTTTTTGTAACTCTTGCATGAAAGACCATGATCTGACCCTTGACAAATATATGAAAGACTAGGATTTGGCCACTGAAAATTGTATGAAAGACCGAGATTTAGCCCATGATAATTGTAGGAAAAAGACCAATATTTTGCTCTTGAAAATTGTATGAAAGATAAGGATTTGGCCCCTGGAAATTATATGAAAGACCAAGATCTGACCCCTATCACTTACATGTAAGACCAAAATTTGGTCCTTGGCATTGCAAGGAAAGACCATGATTTGGCCCATGACAGGAAGTGATTGTAAGACTATGATTTCGCTCATAGCATTCACTTGGGTTGAAATAGACCCGTGACTTTATGTATGTATGATATGTGGTATGACCGGATTTGGCCCTTGGCATTGCAAGGAAAGACCATGATTTGGCCCATGACAGGAAGTGATTGTAAGACTATGATTTGACCCATAACATTCACTTAGGTTGAAATATACCTATGACTTTATGTATGTATGATATGTGGTATCTTGGGGAACTCACTAAGCTTTGTGCTTACGGTTTTATGTTTAAATTGTTTCAGGTTTTCTTACATTAAAGGAAGGGCACAACTTGATTGTATCGCATCTATTGGAGAGTTCCACACTTAATAACTCTTATGTCTATACTTTGATAAATGTTTTGAATAAAATGGTTTTATTTAGATCTTTGAAGTTGTAATTAGAACAAATTCTTTTAATTTTAAATGAAAATTTTGGGTTGAATTTTGGGACGTTACAATTAGGAGTCATGTTTGACATTTATATGTCCAAATGAGTTACTTTCGATACTATTTAAGTATAAAAAAAACGGTAACACCCCAATTTTCAAAGATAGATTAAACAATAAAATAATCGTTCCAACATCTCCCAAGATCAGTTCTAAACTTATCTATTGACTAAACTACAACGGAAGCAATAAAATTAAAATAAAGCCTTCAACTGAACAGTTTCAGGTGTTACGTCTTTACGGAACTGCTTTAGTGCTTTGTTGTCTTCTTGATTAATCTTCCTCCTTGTCTTTTCCACTGCCACTAGCTAAATAGTTTCATGGGTTGTGTACATTTAAAGTTTCTAAATGGGTAAGCCTAGAACCTATTGAGTTTGTGTTGCACATATGTCTATTACTAAAAAAACAAATAGTTTTATCATATATTTTCAATAAACCATACATTGAAGCATATCACCCAAGGACACAATTTAGGAGAACGGTTAATTATCCAGAGAAAGAACCAAAGGCTCGTTTCCCTTCCCCTTGGCATAACCCATCCATTGTGCTCAAAAATATTAAATATCAAAGGAAATAAGTATAATTCTCAATTTCCATCCCCGTCGATCACACACATCCGTAATGCTCACGACAATTAAACACCGTACCCGTTCCCACTAAATATGTCATCTCAAGAAATCATCCGGTAGATAAATAAGTCAAAACATCATTTGCGTGCAACCATACTTATCATAAAACATATTGTCAATAAATACTAAAAAACCACATATAAACTGTATGATAAACATTTATTTGCGAGCAACCACGGAACCGTTAGATGTTAACCGAATCTTCTCATGCTACTTACACCCTACATTTCACCAACAAGTTTTTCTAAAAACAATGATTCCATAAAACATCTTATGCGTTCGTGTTAGCTCAGCTATCCATGTGTCTTGTTCGACTAATCAATATTTTGTTAACTAATAAGTAAAATTCAGTGTATAAATTTCCCCATCATCTTAAGTTCATTATTTATGAATAATATAAATTTAACAATAATAAGTAAATGTATAAAATATGTTAATAACATGTTTGAGGGGTTATTAGAATATTTTCAAAAGTTTAAACTATTTAAAATCTTTTAGAATTGAATTAAATGCTATATGGGTGGTTTTGAAAATTTTAGTAATAAAAGTAGCATCGTGTTACAAGAGCAGGGACCATATCTGTATTTTTTGTTTCAATACGAAAGTAACGCATTTAGTAAAGAAGAAAAATTAGAATTGTCAACTGATCAACAATGAAGGGACTGTTTGTGTAATTCAAAAGAAAAGGAACGTCACGTTAAAAAGAGAAAAAGCACAGGAGTGACGCAAACATGGATCGAACAAGAGACTTATGGTACTGCCACTATTCATGACCAATGGGCTAAAAACCAAAAACCAGTACCACCCACAAAAAAAATCAGACCCGAATTGCTTTCTTTTTTACCCGAAAATAACACAATTTTCGGCCATTCTTTAATCCAATAAAACTTCGAAAATTACTTCAAATAGATAAATAAAATTTCCATTAATTATATCCACTTTATACTAACTTGTTTTCACAATCAATTAACAAATACAAAGCCAAATTAAGCCCCAAAATGTTCTTTCAAAATTCTCATCAAGTTATAGTATTATCAGCCGAAACAAGACCCTAATTGGAACAAAAACACGTAATACGACCATATAAACCTATTCTAACAACTATAACGAACTGAAAACGAAGAATCATACCTAAATTTCGAACACAACCTTGAAAATACTTTACGAACTTCTTCCTTTGATTTCTACTTAGTTTCTTAATGTTTTCTTATGTGTTTTCACATGATTTCTCAAGCTCTTTATAATGCCCAAGTTTGTAACTGATAAAACGATCTAAATCACTCGGATTTACTCCTCCATTAAAGGTGACGGTTTTTAGGTTTAACCTTATTATTTTTCCTAATTAAACATAATTACACCTAAGTTTATTTCTAGAAAAATGATATATTCAATTAAATATAATACATATAATTCATTTTTAATATTGAGTTATCACAAACTTCCCCATTCGAAAAATTTTGTCATCGGAATTTGAATTAAACAAATAAATGAGGGTACTTGGTCTTCATATCTTGTTTGATTTCTCATATCGTATTCGATCCCTTATGATACTTTCTTTTTCATGAGTGGTATCTCGACATTCCTAACTTCATACCTTGTCGAACTATAATTGCAATATGTTTTTCTATCTAACGAAGCTTCTCCTTAACTTTGCTTTCTTGAAGTGGCACTTTCCTGACTGCATGCGTCGTCAGACATGAAACGTGTTATAAATTCCTTGTATTTCCCTTGGTAGCTCCAATTGATAAGTCCCTTATCCAACTCGTTCCTTAATCACAAACAGGTCCAACAATAGTGACTCATTTTACCTTTAACAAAATACGCTACCTCCTTTTACGAGGACACCTTCACGATGACTTCGTCTCCCACCTGAAACACTATTGGCTTCCTACGTTTAACTGCCAAACATTTTGTCAATTCCTGCGTATCCTTCAAGTTGACCCGAAGTTACTAATTTTTTTTAATTGATGTTCATGATGAAGATAAGGAAAGGACACCAAAGAAGAACACTTAAACTAACGTCCCCTTGAGCTCATCAATTTTCGTCATACGTTTTATACTAAAACTTGTATCAAATCTACTCTAATAAATGAATGTTTTTTTGCTACATGTCACACTCTCGTTCAATTTGTCAAATGTTATTTTGTGGTTATTTTGAATTAATTTCTTTTCCACATGTTATTTTATGAGTTTTTCTATTTTAATAATTCCACATAATACTTTAATGCAAAAATACAATAAATGTAGTAATAAATGAATATCAATTTCATTAATGTACTTACTTTCTTATTTCAAAATTCCCAAATTAAAGTTCATTAGATAATTTATTTAAATTTAAAAGATAAAAAAAAATCAATTTCAATAATTCATTAGTTTTCTTATTTTCTTATAAATTCAAAGTTCTTAAATATTTAGATTTATATTTAATTTTTTTAATTAACCTATATAATACATGAGTTTTACACCTAGTTTATATTAAAGTTCATTCTTTATTCACATATAAATAAACTATGAATAATATATGTTTTATCCACATCTAAATAAACTATGAGTTCTAATATAAATATGATACACATTTACTCATATGCGAATAATACGCATGATGAAAGCTGATATAAAAACAATATTTTACATAAAAAATATATCAATATGAATGTTTATGTATAATAAATATAAATTTATTAAATTTTATATTTGTGGAAATTTGTTTCGATAAAAAGAGAAATCTAATATACTTAAAAATAGAATTCTAACACAGGTGACTAACATTCATTCTATTGGTAAGTGTAGTATCTTTATCTAATATTAATAATTTAATCATTCTTTACTTTTAACATACAAATTACAAATAGGTTACATATAAATATAAGTTTACAAGAATCGTTCTACCTATTATGATGACTTTGTTCTTAGACCTGTAAATATGATAACTTGTTTGATTGCAAATGACAAATACAAGCATATAAATAACAATACATATAACTTCCCTAATTGAAAATGACAAATACAAGCATATAAATAAAAATACATAATGAGCATTGGGCTAAACCCTACACAAAGGAGAATTATGAACGATTAAGCTGATGGAAAATGTAGGACAAGCCGACAGTCAGAGTTGCAGATTCAGAGAGACAGAGATCATGATCTGGTGGTAGCGACAATGGCTAGATCTTTAGGCAATGGTAGTGGCGATGACATTAGATCTTGATGCAACGTCGAAAAGTGAGAACCGGAGCTCAGGCTAAGTAGGCGTAGTTTTCCGCCAAGGCCAACTCGGTGTCGGAAGTAGCTAGGTTTTTGATAAATCTGTGACTTCGGTGATGAAGAGAGCGACATTATGAGAAGGAGCGACGAAGAAAAGGAGAAGGGGAACAAAAACTCATGGTGGCGGAGGGAGAAGGTATCTCCAGGAAGGTTGTTGCAAAGGTCGTTGTAGCATAGATGTAGAAGTTGTAGAAGAAGAGAGAAGAACCATTGAAGGAAAGGAACTTCGATTTGGTGGTTGGTTGGCTGTTATCGGTGGAGATCAGCAACGGAGGGAAAATGTGTCTTTGGTTACCGGTTATAAGAGAAAAGTTCTTTTTTTAGGAGAAAGAGGAGAAGAGAATTAAGAACGGAAAATATTGGACATGGAAAAGAAAAAACAGAAACGACAGCAAGAGAAGGCATCTTCGATGACGACTAAAGAATGTCGTTGGGGGTAGAGGTTGGCAATAAAGGGTTGTTTCCAATAGTATAAGGTTTTAAGCTAAAACTTTGATACCATGTAAGTATGATAATTTATTTGATTGCAAATACAAATACAAATACAAATATATATATATATATATATATATATATATATATATATATATATATATATATATATATATATATATATATATATATATATATATATATATATATATATATATATATATATATATATATATATAACGAGCATTAGGTTAAATCCTAGACATACTTAAACCTTACACACAAACAAGAACCACAACCAAGACTAAATGTGGCGATTTACTCAAACTTAATACAATTTGAATTTGACATACTTAAGCTTTAAACACTTTTTACATGATTATTGTTTATTAGTATCAATCTAGTTTGTTACCTTAAATCGTGAATCCAGCTTAAGGTCAACTACTTCACATAATCGTTTTCTTAAGTTCAAAACTTTTAAATTGATTCTTTACATTTCTGTAATGTGGGTAGATTCTTACCTAGGACAAAATTATATATAGTTGCGCATACTCATATCACCTCATAAATAATTTTCCAAATTCATCATTTTCTCCAAACTATTACTTTTCTTTGTCGTCCCATGACACACTCTATGATTACGTAAATCAAGAATGAAGCCATGGTTATATTTTGAACATCAAAAGATACACATTCCTTTCTTTCGGTCCAATTTAAATACTAATTATTTATTATTCCTCGTAGGCACGTATATGTTAAAATAATTGTTTATTCTATATAGATTACTTACTTTAAGTTCCATTCATCTCCGTTTTTCAGATACATGTCCTAAATGGATTTATAACAGTGTAAACTGCCCAATTATTAGGATTCGAAAATATACATACAATTCATTTATAACAATGTAAACCCTACACTTTTTATTATTTATTTTTTTCAAACTTAATTTAAATATTTTAAATTATTATTATGTAGGCGATTGCTAATGCTCCCTTCTCTTTTGGAGTCCACATTATAGGAGGAGCCGGACCATTTGAGTTTGCTTTCGATTTTTTTTGCCCATTTATTTTCTTTCGGCTTCCCTCCAGTTGGGTTTCCGGTTTCAATTGTGTTTCAAGTACCACCACATCTTCATCATCTTGTGTTTGGGATATGGACGACAGTATGAGTGACACTTGTGATTGGGATATATACAGTGGCGGATCCAGAACCAAAACTAACAGGAGGCCAAAATATATAAGGGATAAATATAACGAAAATTAATAAAAAAAATATGAATTTTTTTAGTGTTTATTGGGTTTTTTTAGTGAGAATGGGTGCCAATTGTTCAATTACATAACAAAAACTTGTTTTTGCTAAAATTTCCAATGGAAGCTAGTTTTAAGTGGGCCCATACACCCCAATTGTTATACAAGATCCGCTAAGTGCCAGAAGGGGCGAGCAATTCCATATGTGGGTGATATGGTTGTGTTCAGTTTGGAAAATATCGAAAAGTGGTGTGTTTCACGAAGGATTCATTTGTAGAGAAATTTGAGAGAGTTTTGATGTTTTTTATGTAGATAAAATAGAGAGTTAGTGTGATTTTAAAATATATTTATAGTTAGAAGTTTGAAATTAAAAAAAATTAGCAAGCAACTAAAACACATGCAAAACAAACGGTATACGTTTACATGAAAGATGAGTAAAAGGCGAACAACTTCACTCAACTAACTACTACACCCAAAACTTCACCTATATATGTAGAAAGAGAGATGACATTGTCCACGATCCTAGTTAAGGAGACTCTAGCTTCTTAAACACTTTGTTATTTCTTGTTATCCAAACTTCCAAAGCAAGCAAAATAAGCAAATGACCCACTATTAATGCTAGCTAGTTGCATATAGTTGATCCTAGCATGCTATGTTTATTCTATTTACACATTTCTAGATACTCTATTTTATGATCATATGTAATGGATTATATACACATGGATGTCATGATGATATTATGGTGATGGATGTCGTGATATGTGGATTGATGATATGAAAAAGTTTTTGATGATGGCAGTTTTTCCGGATGTGGTGTCACAAATATTAATACACTTAAATTTTTTTATTGATAATAACAATGGAATTTATAAAATACACTGTCCATAACATCAACCTAAATATATTTTTACTTACAATAACAATAACGTACTCACATTACTCAAGGTATCAAATGGTTTTTATTCTTTTACTAACAATAGTAATATGCTCTTATTATTATTCTAGCTATTTTTCCGGATATGGGTCTTGCAAATAGCAATATACTTTTTTTTAATGATGATAACAATCTGCAATTGGAATTTATAAAATATACTTTATCCATAATATCAACGTCAATTTGTATTTTTACTTATAATATCAACGTCGACGTACTTATCATACTCAATGTATCAAATGGTTTTTATTCATTTACTAACAATAATAATATGTAACCTAAAATTTATAAGTGTATTATAAGTTTCAAGTTAAATATTGCTATCATTAGTAAAAGGAAATAATAGTTATGTTGTTATGATAAGTAAATCATAAGATCTTTAATATATGCAAGTGGATTATTTATCTTTTGGAACTTCATAAGATCGAAATAATTGAATCTTTGTAAGACATTCATCAAACAAGACAACAAAAGTTTAATATCATGTTAAGAATAATGACAAGAGTCTTTAATGACAAATAGTGTAAAGAGAAGTTACCAAATACCAACGGCTACAATTACAATATTGGTCAAATGACATGAGTATGCATAGTAGTAATAAGATTTTGTTTTATTGTTTATAGTAAAATATAGTAAAATCTAAAATGATGATAATGGTCAAATTAGAGCCTTTCATACATTTATAACAAGAGAACAAAAACCACATGTACATTTTGCATTGAGAGTTGTACTTTATTACGAGAATGAGCTGTAGTTCGCTATTAATAATAATAATGCAATCAAACCACTTCATCACCCCCACCTCCACCCCTTTTCTCTTATCTTCTCCATTTTGAGAAAGAATACCAACAAAATCTGTGATCATCATAAAAATTTCATCTTTTTCTCGTTTCCCACTTCCATTAATTAAATTCATTCACCTCACAACCACATTCCCATGGCTCCTCCTCCTCCTTGTTCTTCTTCTCTCTCAATTCTCACTCTGATCACGATCCTCTGTTTCTGTTTCTGTATCTGTACATCTTCATCTTCTTCACAGAACACCCTCACACTTTCTCTTACACAACACATTTCACCAGAAAACAATCATCCATGGCTGCAGATTATAAACTCCTTGGCGTCGTCTTCAATAACCAGAGCCCACCATCTCAAAAACCCGAAAGAAAAATCTTCAACCTCGAAAATTCCCCTGTTTCCTCACAGCTATGGCGGATACTCTGTTTCTCTAAGCTTCGGGTCACCCCCTCAGAAGCTATCTTTTGTAATGGATACCGGAAGTAGCCTTGTTTGGTTCCCATGTACTCATCGGTATTCATGCTCCGATTGTAATTTCCCAAATGTTAACAACACAAACATCCCTAGATTCATCCCGAAGCTCTCGTCCTCTGCTAAGATTATCGGGTGTAATAACACGAAATGCGGGTGGGTTTTCGGGTCGACTGATCCAATTCGATGTAATGGAGACCAGATATGTCCAGCTTACATGCTTCAATACGGGTCCGGGTCAACATCGGGGTTACTTCTGTCGGAGACGATGGATTTTGACGAAGGTGATGTCAGTGATTTCCTTGTCGGATGCTCCATTTTATCGACCAGACAACCATCTGGTATAGCCGGGTTTGGGCGTGGGTCTTCTTCTCTACCCGTTCAAATGGGTCTGAAAAAGTTTTCATATTGTTTAGTCTCTCACCGATTTGACGACACTCCGGTGAGCAGCGAGCTTGTTCTTGTTCGGAATTCTTCAAACTCCGGCGCCGGAGATTCAGGAATCAGCTACACCAAATTCCACAAGAATCCGATGAGTTCCACGGCGGCGTTTCAAGAATACTACTACGTAAACCTCCGGAAAATCACCGTCGGTGGTAAAACCGTGAAGATCCCATATGGGTTTCTGGTGCCGGGATCTGACGGAAACGGCGGAACCATCATCGATTCCGGAACAACCTTCACGTTCATGGATAGTCATGTCTACGATCTGGTGGCGAAAGAGTTTGAAAATCAAATGTCGAAGTATAAGCGAGCGGCTGACGTGGAATCGGAATCTGGGTTACGTCCGTGTTTCGACATCGCCGGAAAACCTGCAGAGTTCCCGGAGCTGATGTTTCATTTCAAAGGCGGAGCAAAGTTATCGCTACCATTGGCGGATTACTTTTCGTTTCTTGGAGATTCGGGCGTGTTGTGTATGACGATTGTGTCAAGTAATTTAGTCGGGTCGAATTCAAGAATCGGGCCATCGATAATCATTGGGAATTATCAACAGCAGAATATATACTTGGAATATGATTTGGAAAATGGAAGACTTGGTTTCAAGAAACAAATTTGCAAGTAAAGAATCTCAAGAAAAAAAAAAAAACCATAACAGAAATAACCATGTTTACTTTCAAGTATATTTTTTATTTTATTTTATTTTATATAATCTCAACATATTATAATCCTAAATTTAGAAACGATATTGAATTATTAACTTATTGTAATATTAAACTATAATTATAATAAATTTGGTAAATTCTTTGGTAACCAAATATGCTAAATTTGTTTGATGTAGTAGTTTAGTATATATATCATATTCAAATGATATCTATTGAGTAAATTGTTGTGTTAAAATGAGCATTTTGTAATTAGTTAATTTGTGTTGGCTTTTAATTATAGTTTATACACAAAAATCTTTCTTTAGAAAAAAAGATATTTTATATTTTTAATTTAGGATTTGCTGACCGTACGGTAATGATGATTGATAAGGGTATTTTTAATAAAATGCAAATATGGGTTGAAAGTCAAAGAAGATATGATTGAATGATCACATGCAGAGAGCCGTTGCACACCAAAATCGACCTCTGACTTGCTAAATTAATTCTTGAGTGAGTTACAGAAATGGTCCTTGTTGTTGGCACGATTTTGCAGTTTAATCCTAGTTTTTCGACTTTGTCAAAAATTGTGCCTAGTATAGGTTTGGATTACACACTCCATGTCTCACTTACCATTTTGGTTGCTCACTTAATGATCCCCATATACCCCTCATATGAGGGTATTTAAGTCATTTCATGCTCTCTTACATTTACTAACAGGTAACCCGGAACTACATAACCAAATATTAGGTGATGTGGCATATTTCATGTTCATATGGACTCCACATGTGAGATGACGTGACATTTTACTTCATCTTACCAGTGATTTCTGAAAAATGTTTATGGGTTTGATTTCATCTTCGATAGTGCACCGGGTTCATTTCATCTCTTTCTGGGTTCATTTCATCGAATTTGGTTCGAGATCTTTCTAGGTTCATTCCATCACTTCAATGTGCGTGTCACCGGAGTCTTTATAGTTTAGTTTGGTTGAAGATATTTCTTCAACTAAAATAACATACCCCTGACCACTAAATGAACAATACATATACTTTAAAATAGCACGCCACTAAAATAATCCATGATTATGGTTCGGTACTAGACAAGATAGTTATCTTGGAAAAAAGGAGATGAAGTACGCTTTATAGTCATATTCTTTGAACCCTACTTGCTTACTCGATATCTCAAATCTATTGCTTCTCTCGTACGATATTTTCTAACGAAGATGCCTGATGGATTAGTGTTTAGAGACAAAGACGAAGTGATTGATTAGGGTTCGAGTAAGGAAGACAAAGTGATTGATTAGAGTTAGGACGAATTACAATCTTTATGAAGCCAAGAGGTTAGCATGAGATTCACTAGTATCAAAAATGGGATTTATCCACGTAAAAAACCCGTCATTGAAGACATTTTATGTCGGTTTTTTGTAAGAACATGAGAGGAAATGTCACGTCATTGAAGATAAATTATGCTGTCGTTCAATTGTAATGAGTATAACTCATGAAAACCCGTTATTATAGGTCAAACCCATCATTATATGCTAGTGTGTTTTTGGAGATATATCTATCTTATATTGATAACCGTCATGAATAATAAACTTATAGTGATGTGTTTTTTCCTAGAGTCATAAATGTTCACTTAGGGTCACCGTTTATAAATATTATCGCGACTATTATAGACTTTTGGAGACACAAATGTAATTAAACTATAAGGATAAGCTATCTTTACTAACATGTTTAATGGTTTATCGTTAGTATTGTTTACATACACCGACAAATAAAAAATTAAGATGTCACCAAAAATGATCTATACTAACATGTTATTTCTTTTATTATGATTATTGATCACTTTTAGTGACATGTTTAATATTATATCGTGAATATTGTGAACGTTTACTCACTCACAAACAATTAAATGGTGAACATAAAATACTTATAGTGATGTGTTTTTTCATAGAGAGTGATAAATGTAAACTTATAGTGACTGTTTATAAATATTATCGAGACCATTGTTTACTTTTGGAGACATAAATATAATTAGGTTGTATAGATAAGTTATGTTTCCTAACATGTGTATTTTTTTATTATGATTCCAATCACTTTTAGTGACATGTTTAATATTATATCGTGAGTATTGTGAACGTTTACTCACTCATAAGCAATTAAACAGTGAACATAAAATATTAATAGTGATGCATTTTTTCATATAGAGTGATAAATGTTTACTTACGGTGACCGTTTATAAATATTATCGCGACCATTGTTGATTTTTGGAGACACAAATGTAATTAAGCTATAAGGATAAGTTATATTTCCTAACATGTTTAATCGTTTATCATTACTATTGTTTATATACACCGACATGTTTAACCCGTCACAATATGTTTTTTATTATTTATATTGTAGATTTTTTTTTTTAAAAATACAATTGCATATATATTGGCCACATTTCATTACTATGAAGCGTAAAAACGGAAATATAATATATAATGTAATAAAAAACTATTTTTTAATAATAATAAGTAAAAAGTTATTACATCAAAAACATACATGTAAAAACGGAAATATAATATATAATGTAATAAAAAACTATTTTTTAATAATAATAAGTAAAAAGTTATTACATCAAAAACATACATACAAATATAGAAACTAAACTCTACTAAAATTAAAATAGGTGTTGCACTCCTTAGCCCAGTTGTTGGGCAATAATTCATGGGCTACTTTTAAATAGACTGTATTTTCTTGGGCTTTTGTATTTCATTATTTGCTTCAACTATATGTAAATTCGGATCCTGTAACAACATAAATTAAAACAGGTGTTAAACGTGCATTGAAGCAAACATGCACAATTAGTGTATGTAATTAACTAAATAGAATCGTTTAAAAAAATTATAATGTTTAATTAATGAATATAAATATTAATATAACTCATGCAAATAAAGTATCTTAGGATCCAAGATTACAAGATATTTTTCCCAAGCGACAAAAGCTATTGCATTCTTAACTGTTGACAGGCCTTTGTTATCTTTGTTTGGTACGCATACGAATGGCTTTATTGCTTCATCCACAAAAACTCTATAGTAATCATCCGTCAGTGGCTTTCCATGTATTTTCTAGTTTTCATCAGTAGAATACATGACAAAACCCTTCGCAATGACGTTGCTACATTGAGCCACTGACAGTGAACATTTTATCGTCTACATATACATGCACATATTATTAATAAATGTATAAGTATAAAGTTTAATTAACTGACATGTATATCTATGTAAACATGTCGAATATAGATACTTTGTTTAGTTGTTCCAGTGTCGTGGGTTGAGGTGCTGCTATTCCTTTTTTAGTTGAATTCCCAGCTTATGGCTCCTCACACGTAGCTGTAACATTTTCTTCACCCTCATTTAGACTATCCTGAAAAATAGTTTATGTGTAGCGCTCGACTCGTCAGGTAAACTCTTAGCAATATTTTCCCTTTATTTGGACTTTTGGGGCTCGAGTATGCGGAGCGTACATATGGTACGCCGTGCGTACTCCGTTGGTTGCATGAGGCGGGGATGCCCCCTACGTACGCTGGGCATACCTATATGTACGCAGGGTGTACGTAAGTCAGGGGCAAACCCTAATTTTTAGGGTTTGCACCCTATTTAAGCTTATTAAGTTTCTTATGTCCTTCACCTTATTAGGGTTTGCACCCTATTTAAGCTCATTAAGTCTCCTATGTCCTTCATGTTATCAGCCTCCACTGCCTTTTTATGCTAATCTCGAAACCCTAGCCATCCTGAGAGTGTTCTTAAGTTTATTAAGAGTTTTTGGGTGTTCTTTTGTGATCTTGAAGAAAAGGAACTTGGTGGTGGAGCATTGTTGGAGTTAGAGCTTCAAGATCCAGGGATATCTTCTTCATTGCAAGATTTTGGAGGTAAAAAGTTCTTACCTTGATGGTTCCTTGCTTATATCTCTTTTGGTGGGTAGATTTAGAAGTTTTGGTCCCACAACTTGGGTCTTATGGAGTATGGACTACTTAGGAGTGCATGGAGTCATAAAAATCAGATCGTGGAGGTTAGAACTCAACCATGCATGAGTTGGTGACCACTTAAGAAAGATAGAAGGCTAAATCCATGATTTGAGTCCCATTAAGACATGTAAAAGCATAAAGTTTGCAACTTTATGGCTTAATACGTTTTAATAAGTTTAGATCTAAAATTGGACGTTAGGTCTTAACTGATTAAGATCTTAAAATGAGGAATTGGCCAGCTGTAGCGTACGCCAGACGTACCTAGACGTACACTACGTGTATGCGCATGAGGTCCCGAAGATGCGAGGGTCTTGAGTATGTAGGGCGTACTGATGGTACGTTGAGCGTACTCACCAGAGGGGATTTTGGGCTTTTAACCTCGGGCCATTTTGGACTTAGGATTTTGGGCCTTTGTTGGACCACAAGCTTTTCTGTAATGACCCTTCTTGATCTTGGAGCCATGGTGGGCATGGAATATCTATTGGGCTTTGAGTTGATTGGATTGGGACTTGATATGTAGGCCCAGTAAGGGTAGGGTAAAGCATCGTTTTCCCCCTTAAAGCCGAAACTTAGGGTTTGGACTCTCGGGTTGGGTTATTGACCTAATTTTAATTAGGGTTTTTATTACTTGTGATTTAGTGAGAGGATTTCATGAGTCAGCAACTCAAGTGTGATTTGATACCTTCAGTCTGAGGTGAGTTTCCTTCACTGTACCCGTAGGTCGAAGGCACCAATTCTGGCCCACTAGATTATGTTTGTAGGATGATGATTGTCTTCGTGACAATGACCTGTTATGCCTGTATATGCTTGATGGCTCTGTGACTCTTATTGTATGATTATATATGTTAGCTATAGGGGGTGAAATAGAACCAATATCGGTTGAAAGATACCGAAGGGGGTGAAATAGACCCAGTACCAGTTGAAAGATACATAAGGGGGTGAAATAGACCCAGTTCGGTTGAAAGATACCGAAGGGGGTGAAATAGACTCATAATGTTTCTGATTGTTATGTATGTATGGTATGGGTTATTTTGGGAGAACACACTAAGCTTTGTGCTTACGGTTTTGGGTTTATGTTTCAGGTCAGCTCAAAAGGGAAGGGCCCGATGTGATCGCACCGCATCCGCCCATGTTTTCCACACTATGTGATTTTGGGATTTGTACTCTGAAATTATTATTCACTATGATACACTTTCGGTAATTCTGATATGATTAGTGAATGTTTGAAATGATTTAAATGTAAAATTTTGCCTGAAATTTTTGGGATGTTACACCATGTTTAGTCTATGAAATATAGTTAAAAATATTGGAAAAGAAGTGTACAAAACATATTATGGTATTAATTAAATTACATGGTGTTTGACCTGTTTGGGGGGTATTTGAGATGCCGATTTATCCACAAAATTGTTTTTCCTTTTCTTGGATGAAAATATGCGATGAAAACATTAATTAGCAACCCATTGTATTAAAACTATCATCAAAAATTCACTTACTTACTTTTTCTATAGGAGTCTTTGTTGGAGGTGGATTAATAGTTATTGGAGAGTCCGCATGATTAATGATAGGAGGAATTGCTAACCTCATCAGATACTCAACTTAGCACCTCAGATCTTGATTTGCATTTATTTGCTCCTTTAGCCTTTGCTGAAGGACAAAAACTGTTTCTTTTGATGAGGATCTGGCTCGAGGCAGATCCCAATATCTGGTTAGAGTGACTCCCATGTTAACCTCTCTTAGAAATCCACCATGATCTTTGCCAAAGACCAGTGAAAGGGAATATGTTGGCTAGTTCAAGAATGGTTTTTCCTTTTCAATTTCAGTTTCATGATTGATCTAGAAAAAATGTATGTCAAATAAATATAGTGTTAGTTGTGATCTTTATCGGTTTGAATTAACAAACACCAAAACCATATATATATATATATATATATATATATATATATATATATATATATATATATAGGTAGGTAGGTTCAAATGTTTCTCACATCTATTGTGTGCTAGAATGCACCAATAGGAATTTAGTATTAATTATATGTATATTAAATGCTATCTATACTTATAACTCATTTTTATGGAAACTAATTAAATTTGTCATTAATGTCAACAATAATATTCTTTCAGAATGAATTCATATCTAGAAGAATGAGAGTGTATTCCAACAGAATGAGAGTGTATTCTAGTAGAATACACTCTCGTTCTTCATATTCCATGCAACTTTATTGTATTTTAAGTGAGTGAGTCCTGAAACAAAATACGAACTCATATATAAAAACCTAGATGTGAATTCATTCTGAAAAAATGTTATTGCTGACATTAATGACGGATTTAATTAGTTTCCATAAAAATAGAATTATAATTATGGATATCATTTAATATACATATAATTATGGAAATCATTTAATATCTATATTTATTTAATTAAATAATTATTTAATTTACTAAATTCCTATTGGTGCATTCTAGCACACAATAAATGTAAGAAACAAAATAACCTAGCCATATATATATATATATATATATATATATATATATATATATAAAATAAAGAAGCTACTAGTTTGACACTATATATACCAACTCTTCTGCAACAAGCTTCACTTGTTCCCGATCAAAATTTCCCTCTTTATTTTCCCGTCCTTTCCTCCATATTAAAGACCGTGAGGGAAGTTCATCCCCACCAATTACTTTATCTTTCACCTATCAAAATTAAGAATGATAGACCGATGAAGCGGAAACAAACAATTAATTTGCAAGTATATATATATATACACACACACACACATACATATACATATACATATATATACACACCATAATTAATAAAAACATGTTCATAACAGTTGAAATATATCGATCAATGGACTTACTAATTTTTCTTTTAATTTAGCATACCCCCTACGTCCCATGTTATGTGGGTAATGAGACTTTGCCAGAGCGGATTTTCCCTTATCAGACATGGCCTTCAACACAGAGTCTTAAATAAAAGAATGTCATCAAATGATTTATAAATTAGTTCAAAATATAACGAAATTGCTTATCATGAACAAAATTAACATTAATTTTGACCAATTTTGTAACCTTGAATGGTTCTGATTGTATAGTTTCAATGAATGCGCGTCAATGCCATTTTTTTTTATAAACAAACGATATCGAGGTGATATATGTTTTAGTTTCCCTGGTGTACCCAAGTTGGGCTTTATGAAGTTCGTATTAACATGATTCTGAAAGTGCGCCAACATCTACAAAGATGGGACAAAACTTTCTTCCTTGCACGTTCATCAATTGCAAAAAACCGCTATATGAATAATACTGATGTTAGTAAATTAAAGGGTGATCGGGACGCTCTTCCACTCCGTGTAGAATTAATGTAAAAGACATCAGGATTGATCAATTAATTACATTCATGCATCATGCATGCATGTTGTCTACCTTTGTTTGTGCCCATAAATTGTCCTTCACTTTATTTGGGACGCTCTTCCACTCTGTGTACCTTAGTCCAACATGTTTCCGAACAAGGTAACCAAAAAATCTTGAAAACAGGGGTGCATCATCACCTTAAAATTTACCCGTTTTATCAAAATCGATGACCTTATGCCTTTTGCCTCCAGATCTATTCCACTCTACGTGAAGTTTTGGTAATCTATTGATACCTCTACCCCTTGTTCCTGCATTTTTGTTATACTAAAACCAATCAAACAATATACAAGTAAAGTAATATATATATATATATATATATATATATATATATATATATATATATATATATATATATATATATTAGAAATATGAGCCATCGTTTTGTTATACCAAAACCAACCTTTATCATCCCCCAAAACAATATTGCCATCATTTTCAACACCAGAGTTATCGCTTGTTTCCGAGTCACTACCAGAACTATAAATATCATCTTTGTTTCCATGTTTATCTACCATTTCGTCGTTGACGGTAGCCATTATAGTAGAAATATGAGCAGGATATCGAAATATTATAATGACGATGCCAATTAAATTAACCGGTAGATGTTTAAAGACTATCATGTGTAAAGTACTATATTTTTATACTGGGAATATATTATGGATGGAGTTGAAATTTTGGGAAATTTTGAAACCCGTTTTTTTGGGATTTTGGATGGAATTAAAATTAAGAATGAGTTTCATGTAAAAATAAAACTTTCGTAGATATGAAGTATTTATATTGTAATTAGGAGGGTGTTGAAATATTATTAATTTTATTTGAGTTTCATGTAAAAATAAAACATTTTAGTTAAAATATTAACTATTGGTTATAATTAATCCACTTCGTAGATATTATATATTTATAAAAAATTGGGAGAAAATTGGAATATTATGAATTTTATTTGAGTTTCATTTTAAAATAACACTTTTTAGGCAACAAAATAAAACTTTAACTATTACTTATAATTATTATTTTCGTAGATATTAAGTATTTATATTGTAATTAGGAAGGAGTTGAAATATTATTAATTTTATTTGAGTATCTTGTAAAAATAAAATATTTTAGTTAAAATTTTAACTATTGGTTATCATTAGTCCATTTTGTAGATATTATATATTTATAATAAACTGGGAGGTAATTGAAATACTTTGAATTTTATTTGGGGGTATCAGCAAGCTTGCTAACGAGTATCATGGTCCGAGACAGGGCTCCCTAATTTGCTTACTCTCGGCAGGGGGGGGGGGGGGGATGGTATCAGTGTGCGACAATTTGTGGGTCATGGATTTGGATCATTGGGGGGTATCGGTCAGCTAGCTAGTATCATGGTCCGAGACACTGCTTACTAATTTTCTTATGTTCTCAGTCGGGGGCGCCCTGGTATCAGTGTGCGGCTGTTTGTGGGTTATGGATGTAGATCCTTGGGGGTATTGACCATCACACTGTCTAGTGTCATGGTCCGAGACATGACTCCCTAATTTTAGAATGTTCTCAGCCGGGGGGGGGGGATTGGTGTCAGTGTATGGCTGTTTATGGGTAATGGATTTGGATCCTTGGGGAGGTTGCTTGTATCATGGTCCGAGAAACTACTCTCCCTAATTTTCTTATGCTATCATCCCGGGGGGGGGGGGGGGGGGGCACCCTTTGCATGAGCGACTGTTTGTGGGTCATGGATTTGGATCCTTAGGGGTATCAGCCAACTATATATATATATATATATATATATATATATATATATATATATATATATATATATATATATATATATATATATATATATATATATATATATCTAGTATCACTGCTACCTAATTTCTTATGTTTCCAGCCGGGGGGCACTCTTGTATCAATGTGCGACTGTATGCATGGATTAATTTGGATCCTTGGGGATATCGGCCAAATAGCTAGTATATATCATGTTTCGAGACATTGCTCCCTAATTTTCTTATGTTCTCAGCCGAGGGGCGCCCTGGTATCAGTGTGCGGATGTTTGTGGGTCATGGATTTGGAATCTTGGGGATGTAGTTTGTATCATGGTCCGAGACACTACTCGTAAATTTTCTTATGTTTTCAGCCGGGGGGGGGGGGGGGGCACCCTTGTATCAATGTGCGACTACATGCATGGATTAATTTCGATCCTTGGGGGTATCGGCCAGCTAGCTAGTATTATGGTCCGAGACACTGCTTCCTAATTTTCTTATGTTTTCAGCAGGGGGTGCCCTTTGCATAAGCGACTTGTTTGTGGGTCATGGATTTGGATCCTTGGGGGTATCGGCCAACTATATATCTAGCTGGTATCATGTTCCGAGACACTACTACCTAGTTTTCTTATGTTCCCAGCTTGGGGGGCGCCCTTGTATCAATGGGAGGCTGTATGTATTGATTAATTTGGATCCTTGGGGATATCGGCCAACTAGCTGGTATCTATCATGTTCCGAGACATTGCTCCCTACTTTTATTATGTTCTCAGCCGGGGGCGCCCTGGTATCAGTTTGCGACTGTTTGTGGGTCATGGATTTGGATCCTTGGGGAGGTAGCTTGTATCATTGTCTGAGACACTGCTCCCTAATTTTCTTATGTTTTCAGTCGGGGGGGCCCTTGTATCAATGTGCGGCTGTATGCCTGGATTAAATTGGATGTTTGGAGGTATCGGCCAGCTAGCTAGTTAGTATCATGGTCCAAGACACTGCTTCATAATTTTCTAATGTTTTCAGTCGGGGGATGCCCTTTGCATGAGCGACTCTTTGTGGGTCATGGATTTGGATGCTTGGGGGTATCGACCAACTATATATCTAGCTAGTATCAGGGTCCGAGACATTGCTCCTTAATTTTCATATGTTCCCAACCGGGGGCGCCCTTGTATCAATGTGCGGTTATATGCATGGATTAATTTGGATCCTCGGGGGTATCGGCCAGCTAGCTAGAAAATATATCTCATGGTCTGACATCTTGCTCCCTAATTTTCTTATGTTTTCAGTCGCGAGGCCCACTGGTATCACTATGCGAATGTTTGTGGGTCATGGATTTAGGTCCTTGGGGAGGTAACTTGTATCATGGTCTGAGACAATGCTCCCTCATTTTCTTATGTTTTTACCCGGGGCCCCCTTGTATCAATGTGTGGCTGTATGCATGTATTAATTTGAATCCTTGGGGGTATCAGGAAGCTAGCTAGCTAGTATCATGGTCTGAGACACTGCTTCCTTATTTTCTTATTTTTCAGCCAGGGGCACCCTTTGCATGAGCGGCTGTTTGTAGGTCATGGATTTGGACCCTTGGGGGTATCGGCCAACTATATTTCTAGCTAGTATCATGGTCTGATACAATTCTCCCTAGTTTTCGTATGTTCCTGTTAGGTGCAATTTGTGCACCTTTTTGCACACCTTTTAGTCCCATTTCATGCATCTATTTAGCATAATTGTTCTTCCTTTTTCTTGCATTTCATCATATTCATGTTAGTCTCTAGAACAACCTTATTTGCACACTTTCATGTCTTTTTCAGGTAAACCGGAGCTTGGAATGCGCTTTGGGAGGTGCCAGGAAGCATTGATGAAGATTTCGGGATGATCGGGCGAAGAACGAAAAAGTTGGAAAAATCAAGTTTGGATTCGGAGTCAGAGGGGTACACGGACCGTGTTGGATTTACACTGCAAAATCAACACGGGCCGTGTTGACCGAAATGGGAGCTGTTGATCATGCTGAACACGGGCTGTGTCAGTTTAGTGCAAATCAACACGGGCCGTGTTGGCTGCTGAACACGGGCCGTGTCAGTTTAGCCTATTTTAACACGGGTCGTGTTCGACCCAAAAACCAACTTTTGGCAGTTTTTCCTATCTTTCATATTATGGGTTGAGGGCCATTTTGAGACACACACAACATATCAGAGCACATCTGGAGAGGGGATTTCGAAGGTTTTTGCAAGGGTTTGATCAGTAATCATTTGGAAACATTATTTCTATTATTTGTAAGTTGTAATTGCACATTATTTCTATCTTTTTAACTTTTGATCTTGTTCTAGCCATGTGTGGCTAGAACCCTAGTTTCTCCAACTTCATGTATTGACTTCTTAGTTGTGATTTCAATCATATGACTTGATGTTTGCTTTTAATTTCTATCTAGTGAATTTGATTTTGATTTAATCGAATGTTTGATTCTAATTGTGATTCTTATTGGCCATTTGAATTAGGGTTAGGTGATTCAAGTTATCTCTTTTACAAAATCTGTAATTGTTTTGTGAAATTGAACAAGTAACAAGCACTAAAATGATTTCCATTGAATGAATTTAGTGTAAATCTTATTCACACACTCTTACGCTCCCGAGCTTGTGAGGAGTATTGGGTGTTGTTGGGAACATTCACATAAAGTTTAATGCAATCTTTCAATCTAATTCTAAGAGCGTGTTTAGATTAGGTTAGTAAGGTTAGGGTTAATCAAAGAGCTTGTTTTGGTTAATTAATGTGGTGAATGAGAAGTGTTAGAGCTTGTTAACACTTTCAAGTACCAACTTAGATAGAATTGAGCAAATATCATGTTATCTTCGAATCACATTGCTAAGTTGTCATACATGAGGTTGGAGTCCTTACCATTTCTGAATTTAATTCACTCTTTTAGTTGATTACTTGTGTTTTTAATTGTTTGTTTTAATTATTTCATTCTAAACCCCCCCTCTTTACTGTTGGTGACCATAGTACCTTGCGCAAAGAGGTATAGACTAATTATCTCGTGTCTCTGTGGATCGACCCTGCTTGCCTTGTACTACCTTTTAATGCAATATAGTGGGATTCTTTTGGAGTATATCGTACCCCTTTATTTGTTGGATTCTTTTGGGGGGGGGGGGGTACACAACCACTAAAATGGCCAAAAACCATCTTAGAAATGAAATTCGAGATCCTGATATGAGATATTGTTTTCGAAAATTTCTTATGAAAGAGGAGAATTCAAGGATCCCAGAAATCCGAACGGATTAATATTCTGAGTTGTAGAATTCCGGGAAATCACGTCTGAAGTTTCGCGTCTAAACGGCTCGAAATGTCTGTTTCCGTGACTTTTGTAAATATTTTCGCTAAAAATATTTTAAGTATGAAATTAAATATTATGCCATAGCCTGAGTCCAAAAATGCTCTCAAAAATTCCCTCGGAGGTGTGTAAGTGCCTCAACGGATCGATTCAGTTTTACGCGATTAAAGAAAAATCAGTGTTTTACTGTCTGTTTTCTTAGAACTGTCGTATCTTATGCATACAAACTCGGTTTTGGACGTTCTTTATAGTTTCGAAAACAGGGGAATATGTACTATGAGGTTTTAATGTTTGCTTCACCAATAACTGCTTAATTCAAATTTTCAGTTTTTCAGACGCATTAACTAGGGTTGTAGTTTGAGCTATTTGATTTGGTTGTCACTTTACACATTTGGAAGTAATGTATCATCTGGTATCTTATAATATTTGAAATGAACCCATTTATTTTACATTAGATGCACTAAAATTCAATGAGTTAAATTACAAAGAGATTTACTGTAATTTAACCGTTCACAGTCTATGACCTAAATTCCGGGATGTCACATTACATCCCCGTTAAGGGAATTTCGTCCTGAAATTATTAAGTTCTAGGCTACTATGTTCTACTATTATTTCGTTTCACTAGTGGAAGGAGCACTACTGAACAATTATGGATACCTTTGTTTTATTTGATCCTTACGTTCCCAAGCAAACTCCGGTCCTCTACGAGAGTTCCATCAGACTTTTACTATATGTATGCAACTTTGATTGAGGCTTTTGCTTTATCGATCCATGATCTCCACCGGTTCCTCTACGAAGTGAAGTTTAGTGTTGACCTGGATCTCATCGAGTGGAATGACGAGGTTCTCATCAGATAGACATTTTTTGAGATTAAACACATGGAAGGTATCGTGAAATTTGCTGAGCTCTTGAGGTAATTTGAGCTTGTAAGCTACCAGACCAAACCTTGCTAGAATTTTGAAAGGTCCGATGTAGCAGGGGTTTAGTTTACATACTTTTCCAAATATTATGACCCCCTTCCATGATGCAATCTTTAGCAGGACATGGTCTCCTACTTTTAATTCCAATGGTTTGCATCTGATGTCAGCATAGCTCTGCTGTCGACTACGCGTGACTTTTAATCGTTCCTTTATCCGAACAACCTTCTTCGTTATTTCTTGAATGATCTCGGGACCAATGAGTAGGGTATCTCCAACATGCTTTTTAGCTAATTGAGTATCTTGAAATTCTACCCAACATATCGGAGAACGACATCTGCACCCATACAAGGCCTCAAATGAAGCGAACTTGATGTTAGTGTGATAGTTATTATTATATGAGAATTCAACCAACGGCAAGTGAGTGTCCCATGCATTACCAAAGTATATCACACAAACACGGAGCATATCTTCCAAAGTTTGTATTGTTCTTTCGCTTTAGTCATCCGTTTGAGGATGGTATTCTATACTCATATCGAGTTTGGTTCCTAGGGACTTTTGTAGTGATTGCCAAAATGTGGAAGTAAATCTACTATCTCGGTCCGAGATGATAGATATTGGCACACTGTGCAGTCTGATTATCTATCTGAGATAGGTCCTAGTGAGTTTCTCCATCTTGTCAGTTTCTTTGATGGCTAAGAAGTGGGCGGATTTTGTCAAACGATCAACCACTACCCAGACGGTGTCATATCCGCTTGATGTTTTTGGCAACTTTGTTATGAAGTCCATCGTTATCTGTTCCCACTTCCATTCTGGGATCGATGGTTTTTGTTGCAGACCAGACGACTTTTGGTACTCCGCCTTGACCTTGGAGCAGGTCAAACATTTACCGACGTATGTGGCAATTTCAACATTCATATTGGGACACCAATAAAGCTTTTTGAGATTGAGATACATCTTTTCTGATCCAAGATGTATTGAGTATCTTGATTTATGAGCTTTGTTTAAAACTAAATTCTTGACTTCACCAAACTTTAGGGTCCAAATTCGGTTCATAAAATAGCATGTTCCATCTTCCTTGAGGTCGAACTGTTTGTCCATACCTCGCAGGTTTTCTTCTACGACATTCTCAAGTTTGAGTGCTTCTAGCTGAGCATCACGAATTTAGGTGGTGAGGTTAGAGTGGATGGTTAGGGTTAGAGCCTTCACACGAAGAGGCTTTGTTCACTCTTTCCTGCTTAAAGCATCTTCCACGACATTTTCTTTACTAGGATGATAACGAATTTCACATTCGTAATCGTTTAGCAATTCTACCCATCTTCGTTATCTCATATTGAGCTCCTTCTTATCAAAGATGTGTTGAAGGCTTTTTTGGTTGGTGAAAACGACACACTTTGTTCCATATAGGTAGTGCCTCTAAATCTTCAAAGCAAACACTACAGCTCCCAAATCTAGGTCATGGGTAGTGTAGTTTGTCTCGTTTGGCTTTAGTTGTTGAGATGCGTATGCAATGAATTTATCTCTCTGCATTAGTACGCATCCTAACCCTTGGTGTGAGGCATCTAAGAATACTAAAAAGTCTTCTGTTCCCTTAGGAAGGGACAAAACTGGTGCACTGCAATTGCTTTAATTTCCAAAAGGCAGACTCTTGGCTGTCCCCCTGTCAAACTTTTTGTCTTTCTGGGTTAGTGCGGTGAGAGGCTTGGCTATTTTGGAAAAGTTCTCGATGAATGTCTGATAGTAGCCTGCAAGCCCTAAGAACCATCCTACTTCGGTTGGTGTTGTTGGTGCTTTCTAGTTCTTATCCGCTTCAATCTTCGCGGGATCGAAATGAATCCCCTTACTGCTGACCACATGAAAGAGGAAATGCACTTCGTTAATCCAGAAATCATATTTAGAAAACTTTGCATAAAGTTTATCTTTTCCTAAAAGTTCCAGAATTAAACGCAAGTGTTGGCCATGTTCTTCCTTGGTTCGTGAATATATCAGTATGTCGTCGATGAAGACGATCACAGATTTATCCTAGTAGGGTTTACACACCCGACTAGGATTTACACACCCGATTCATAAGGTCCATGAATATGGATGGTGCATTGGTCAGTCCAAATGGCATAACCAGAAACTCGTAGTGACCATATCGAGTCTGAAATGCTATCTTTGGAGTTTCTGCTTCTTGAACTCTGAGTTGATGGTAGCCGGATCTTAGATTGATCTTCGAGTAGTAGCATGATCCTTGTAGCTGGTCAAACATGTCATCAATCTTTGGTAGTGGATACTGGTTTTTGATGGTAAGCTTGTTCAACTGTTGATATTCGATGCGCATTCTAAATGATCCATCTTTCTTTTTAACAAATAATACCAGGGCTCCCCATGGAGAGAAGCATGGCTGGATAAAACCTTTGTCAAGAAGTTCTTGAATTTGACTGGATAGTTCTTGCATTTCCTATGGAGCTAGACGATAAGGAGATCGTGCCACTGGTGCTTTATCTGGGATTAGGTCGATTCAGAATTCGACTTGTATGACTGGAGGTACTCTAGGTGGATCCTCTGGAGATACATCCGGGTAGTTGCACACTTACGGTATGTCTTTGATTTCCTTACCCTTGTCTTGCATATCCACCACGCAGGCCAAGAAAGCAAAGCATATCTTCTACAAATACTTCCTTGCCTTCATGCAAGTGATGCCTCTTAGGTTCTTCCCTGATTTATCTCCGTTAATGACGAGAGCCTCGTTGTTGGGTAAAGGTATTCAGATGGATTTTTTGTATCATTAAACCTTCATTCAATGAGGTGATGACCAATCCATTTTGATGATCACATCAAACTGCCAATGGTCATAGGCATACGATCGACGTGAAAGACGTGGTTATTTAGGGTGAGGAGGTAATTGGTGAGTATTTCTAAAGTGTTTTCTGTTTGGTTGGTTGCCATTTATATTGTGTAAGCTTTATTAAGTTTGTAGAATTTATGTTTTATCGCGTTTCTAAAACTATTGCCAATTAAGATTATATTGGTATCAATATCAAATCATACAAAAACATAAATATTGTTGATATGAAATGTACCAGTAACCACAACTGGGTCCTAGCGAGCATTTCATTCATCAATCAGTATGTGCTTCCTTTGCCACCCTGATTCTTCAGCTTAGGGAAATCCTTCTTAAAGTGTCCCGATTGGTTGCATTTGAAGCAGTTAGGCATTTTTCCTGCAACAGTGGTTGAGGTTGTAGTGGTTAGGGCCTCTCTGCAGAATTTAGAGGTGTGATCTCTTAAGTTATAGTTGTTGCCGACCATGCAATTTCGGACATGGTGGAAATTGCACTTGGTATAATGGGGTAAAGTTCCAGAGTAGGACTTGTATGGAATGGGAGTGTTTGTGTTTGCGTTGCAGACAATCATAGGTTCTGATTTGGGCTTGAGGAGTTTGAAGTTCCTTTTGGACTCCTTGTGGTACTTCCGTTTCGTACCCTCCGTCCGTTTCTGTTCCGTCTATTGGGTTATGGTACTTGGACGAAGATACTGTTCAGTCAAATGATAGACCAATTGTTTAGCACTAGCAAAGGTAGTGGGTGTGAATGCAACAACCAGACCTTGAACTGGGGGAGTTAGCGCCCAAATGTACCTTTCAATCTTTTTGTATTCTGAGTTTACTATACACGGGAAGAGGTTGGTGAGGTAGTTAAATCGAGAGGTGTAAGTAGTCACCTATGACTCTTTCATAGTAAGGTTCAAAAATTCTTGTTCTAGGTCCTGAATTTCTTGTCGAGGACAATACTCCTCGACCAACATGTGTTTAAGGGATTCCTAAGTAATGGAACAAGCTGTATCGAGTCCTATAGACTTGGTATGGTTATTCCACCAAGTCAGGGCGGAATCCATTAGTGTACAAGTAGCATACTTACCTTAGTAGTCATTAGCACAAGATCTGATGCAGAACACTGCCTCCATCAACTCTATCCAATGGGATACACCGATGGCTACTTCCGTAGCGAAAAAGGATTGGGGTTGGTAGGCTAAGAAATCGTTGCATGAACAGGATCTAGGGTAGTTTCTGTTAAAGACTGACATACCACCACCATTTCCACTATTCACAGAAGATTCATTGTGGGCAGCCTTATACGTAGCTAAGGTTGTGGAAATCCCTTGTGCAATCATGGTTTGCACTAGTGTTGAGTCCATTCGAAATGATGGTAGTGGGTGAACTCGTGGATTCCTTCGAGGGGCCTTTATCCTAAGCGTTTAGAAAAGACACACTTAAGTTGTTTATACTGAAGGGTTTTGAGTATTCTAACACTCCTATAGTGTACATGCAACCCTATAAACCTTGGATCTATGTTTTCTCTATTATACATGCAAATATTCAATATTCCAACGTTTCATCCTAACTAGCATAATATGAAGTATATACAATACAAGAATCTAGTAGAATGACATACCTTTTGCTTGTGGTTGATTCCTTGGAGCTTCAAGAGCCTAGCACCAATAATGTGGATGCCTCAAGTGGAATCACAAATCACCAAAAGCACTTGGAAAACTTGAGAGAATAGAAAGCACTTCTAGAAATTGGCCCACCCTTTGTACTCACACACTAGTGCCATTTCATGTGCCAAAGACCTCTTTATATAGTATGGAATATTAGGGTTACATTTATGTAAACCCTAATACCCATGACCTTTCATTTCCATAGGATCCATGGGTTAAAAAGTCCATGGACTATCCATGCAAGCTTAGCCCAACCTAAATGAACTTGGCCCATTCCATATATATATATATATATATATATATATATATATATATATATATATATAAGAGTCCATATTTAATTAGTTCATTTTGATCACTTAATTAATTCTAAATTAATTCTTGATCAATACTAATTAAATAATTTGATTTCATATTAATATATTATAACTTATAATTTATTAATAAACCATAGACATACTATTCTCAAAAGACTATCCATACAAATTGTTCCGGTGAAATGCAACCCAAATGGACCATGCTACTCTTGGGTAGAGTACATACCAATAATAGTTTTGGGCTTAGACATCTAATCCAATAGTCTCCCAATTGGATAAGTCTAAAACTATTATTCAAGTATGACTCCAAGATCCCGACTAGCAATCGTAGCTCTTAAAGCCGCTGCCGAACTCTGACCTAGTCAAATGACATGTCTATTAGATTAGGGATGATATTATTCCTCCATTCTAGATATCATATGGACTGAGATGTCACACTCCCAAACCAGAATGGCGGAAACATTCGGGGGTGGATGACTTCACGTAGTATCATAACAGTTGAATATTTGTAAAGAAAGTAAACACAACCATCATAAATATAATTTAAAAGTTACATTGTTGCATGTGATACATGTCTAAAAAAAATTACAATATGATGATTTAATAAGTTTGAAAGCTGGCGCCTTAGCGTCCCTTCTCCAAAAGCTGATGTTTTACCTGTATTACTGAATCCCTGAGAAATACAAGTAGTTTTGAAAAAGTGTCAACAATTAAGTTGATGAGTTCATAAGCGTTTTTGTATAAGAATAGTATCCTTTTTTAGTGTAAAATAACTGAGTTTGTTCCTAGAAAATCCAATATTTTCCATATATGTGTGGTAGTTTGAAAAAGTTCCAAAGACTGAATGCATAAGTGTTTTCCATACTTGAAATAGTATAAGTAGATTTATATAAGTATATATAATCACTAAGGCGTTTAACAGCCCCGTAAACCGAGATGTATTAATACCCCATGTGAGTTTTTATAACCGTGCTATTGACCCAGACTGCCTGTAACAACGTTCTTCAGGCGTTGGAATGATATGACGTTTGTCACCTCAGACCTGCCGGTCTAACTGTAGCTAACAGTTTAGGTGCGGGATTGTCAGTCCCATATAGATCTATACACAAATATCACGCTCTCCCTACAAGAGATTATGACTTATAAAACAGGACTTAATATGCGAACTGAACGGTTCGATGAATTCAGATATCTCACAAAATTTGGTATCAACAGGTTTATGTATGAAAAGTCCTTTTTCCTTGTGAATATAAGTATTTCCTCTTTTGTTTATTGTAAAAATATCATGAATATCTCGTAACTATACCTATTATAGTTTTAAAAAGGGTGTTCCGTTAGGATGAAAAACCTTGGTGTATTACCAACCTTGCATGAAAAGTAGTCTTTAACTTTAGTAGTTACGTTATTTTATGTATTTAACATTTATACATAAGATGTAGGTAAAACATTTGAACTTATAAGTATTTCAACGTAAGTTTTTCTTGTGTTTCACTTGTATTCCCCCCCTAAAATATAGAAAATATGTGAAAATGTAGGGGTATGAACTCACTTGGAAAGTGTGGTGATTTGAAGAAAACGGGATTTTTCTCGGGCAGCACTTCGACCGGAAAGTGGTAAATTTTTTGGGAATCTCGGAGCTTCGGACCTTCGTTGGAGCTTGGATATGAAACCGGGGTGTCGGGGTAGTCTCCAGATAGTAGAAGTATGAAATTCGGGAGAGAAAATGGTGAATGAGCAATTAAATCCCGGAAGTCTCGCATGCTATTTATAGGAGGGCTGCCAGGCCTCGTACGCTGGGCGTACTCCGAAGTACGCGGGGCGTACTTCGTACGCTGGGCGTACCCTCGTACGCGGGGCGTACGTCAGCGATGGCATCATCGGTCGCCGGTCTTCGAATGGGACGGGAGTAGAGGGAATATGGGAGACGTGGCCGATCCGAGGCTCTTCATTTGCGTACGCTGGGCGCACCCTCGTACGCGGGGTGTAATCCTTCGGATAAGCTTCGAAGTGTGTGCCCAAATCTTTGAAAATCCGTAACTTTCGCATACGAGCTCCATTTTTGACGTTCTTTATATCCACGCGTAGGTGAGAAAATACTCTACAACTCTCGTTTAGACTTCGTCGGCAAATTTTGAATTTATTTTTAGTTATATAATTTTTAATAGGCCGGGACAAGAAAAATCCTTTAAAAATTCATAACTTCTTCATCCGATGTCCGTTTTCGTTTGTCTTTTTACCGTTGTACTACTATTGTCGAGATCTTCAATTCTCGTTTAGGTTGTGTCGGCTAAAAATCATTCGATCTTTATTTCGAGTTTTTAGCTGTCTACTGTCGTTCTGAAACTTAGAAAAATAATAACTTCCTCATACGAAGTCAGATTTGGACGTTCTTTTTATGTATGCTCACGGTTTGTTATTATCTACGGCTTTCGTTTAGATACTTAAGGCTAAAAAGTATTTTATTGAAATTTCACTTTTTACGCTTAACAGTGTTCTAACGGTTTTGTCGCGGATCTTTGATTGGTCATAACTTCTTCGTTATAACTCAGATTTGAGTGTTCTTTATATTTCTGAAAACCTTGCCACGGTATCTAACATTGTATGTATCCCAATTGAGACTTCTGATCATTTCATTTTTGACGCTATTTTTTATTGATTCTAAAAAAAATAGATTATAAAATTTGACTTTTTGAACATTACATTGACTTGGAATATCGGGTTGTCACATGAGACATGGATTATAATCATTCTCTCTGTCCATTTATTGTTTCCCGATTTCTGATTTATGACGACCGACTAATTGAACAAATCAAATCAGTCCAGGCTTGGCCAAGCACTTAGGGGTGTCATCACTAAATCATCGAGGGGCCCACAGATATCGCTTTTATCCCTCCAAGGGTAAAAGGAATGGATAAACTTCGACCCAAATGTTCGCTTGTAATTACTCATCAAATTACACACAACGATATGTTTTATAACAACCAAGTTATTGGTTGCATTTACATATGTCAATGTGTAAGTGACGTGCAACTACAACTCACATGTCTTCGTTTGAAGAATATAAGATATTATCGTCTCATGATCACTCGTGATAAAATCTATGAAGTGATTCAAATGAGCGTGGGTTTAATCCAATACTCGAATCTCATTCCAGGAGCACTCATGAATGTTGTAGCAACTTTTGCTATGTCTAAACACTTTAGACATCTACAAGCCCACTTCATGACAGTCTTCATTCATACCTACTTCCAAAATATGATTGACCGTGGAGAGTTTGAATAACCTAGTTATTCGGGAAGTCAAAACTGTTGGATATAGTGTCTAAATCCATAACTATATTTGGTATGTACTTGACCCGACCCGGCATGGTCCATTTGGGTTGCGTGGCATTGCAATGCTTGAATAGACCAAAATGAGAGAAAGGACAATTAAGGTTATTAATATATTATAAGTTCTAATATATTAATAATATTATTTAATTAGTATTGATCAAGGAATTATTTTGGAATTAATTAAGTGATCAAAAAGAGATTAATTAAATATATGGGGTTGATTGTGTAAATCATATATTCTTGTATAGTGGGCTAATGATCCATGGTTTGTTGGATTGGGCTAAAACCCATAAGGTGCTCCATGGATAGTGCATGGAGGTTACAAACCCATGGATCATGGAATATGGAAAGCCATGACAATTAGGGTTTACATGGTGTAACCCTAATTGTGCCACAACTATAAAAGGATCCCTAGACTAGCAAAATCGGACTTGTACAAGCAAGAAAGAGGGCTAGCCGATTTTGAGGTGTTAGTGAACTTCTCTCAAGGTTATTCCAATTATTGTGGTGTTGTGTGAGACATTTGAGGCATCACACTTGAGGTGCTAGGCTCACAAGGTTTTCAAAGGAATCGAAACAACATAAGGTATGTTCTACAACTAGCATTTATGTTTAAAAGTTCCGCATGCTATGCTAGATAGGTTATGAACCTTGGAAATCAAATTTACATGTATCATAGTAAAACATAGATCCAAGGTTTCTAGGGTTGCATGTACACCATAGGAGTGTTAGTATGCTCAAAACCCATCAGTGGTATCAGAGCCTAGGCTTGTTTGCTTGATACTTCATGCTACATGTTTTTTCAAAAGTTGAAATTCTACATTTTTTGCACCTGACTGCTCACCACGACGTGGCAGTCTTTACCACGACGTGGTGACGCCCCTGTATGCAGAATTACGAGGTTTTGTTTGGTATTGGATGAGGATCATTACCCTAAACTGTTTTTTGAACCTTAAAACCTGTTTTTTGATGTGGTAATGATTATGCTAATCCATTTACAATGGAAAAATATCAAAATTCCATGTTTTATATGTGTTAATATGATTCTTGAAATTTTGATATGAATGTTCATGTTCTTATGAGTTTTAGAAGATCATAGAAATTATGTGTAACTTGCTTGTTAATATGATTCTTGATCTTAATGCCTAATGACGGAGTCCATAACTTGTCCTAAAGTTATGGATAACCAAAAGTCTCTTCCTTAAAAGTGTTATTAAAGAATAAGAGGTTACATAAAATGAAGAGTCTTCATTTTAATGGACCATTAAACTCATAAGTTATGAAATGAAAGGTCTTGAATAGTTTCAATACTTGCCCTCAAGTTTTGGAATTTGTAAAGTCTTACACCCTAATACTTTAATTTCCAAATTAAACCTTAGAGTTTTAAAAGTTTAAAATTCAACCCTTATACTATTATTATATTAAAAGTTTAAATATATAGATATGTATAAGAATAAGTCAGTCTTACCGTTAGTAGGCCTCATTCACGAAGCCGGTCTATAAGGGGGGTATAAGGTTGTTGCCTATAAAATGGCAACTTAATGGGTGTCCACTCTCACCCACCGCTTCCTTGACTGGTGGAGGGTCGTTAGCCGAATGGGTAGGTTAGGACATTAATCCTCATTAAAACTATAATGAAATTATAAAGTAACTAAACCTTTATTAATTCCCAATCTTAGTTACTTTAGGAAAATGTGAAATAGGTGCTAACCCATGAAATTACACTTTGTACCTTACCAAGTCGTTAGTGGAGTGTGTGTGGTTAACTGACACACTAACAAGGACTAGTTAGAGTGGCAAAGGGTGACTTAAGTTTTATCATAGATCGGTGGAGCGTGTGTGGTTAACCGGCAGATCAATTGGGTGATAAAATTAAGGGTACCAAGTCAATTTGCATGGTTATTCACACCTTGTTTGTGATCCTCGGCATCCCAGTCACAAACTTGAGAGGGCACAATTGAGACTTAAACATGCCATTGAAAGTTCAATGTATCTCAAAAGATCTAGGAGTTTCAAATCCAATTAAAACTTAATAATTTATTTTGTTTATAATGGTGGAAATTGGTAAATCGTCATTTACCTACCTTCAAATATTTTATAGCTTGGATTACGACATCCCTCTTCCAAGTTATGAAATAGTTTGTAGAATCCTAGCCTTAATATTTCTTTTGGGTGACTTATTAAGGACTCTTTATCTAATAAAACTTGTCTTTCTTTCATTCAGATGTCTTCCAACACTGCTACTGGCTCAAACCATACATGCTCCTTTTCCCTAATGAACTTGTGTGGGAAAGTCACTTTTGATGGTTCCAATTTCAATGAATGGATTAGAAACATCAGAATGATTACTTGCTATGAGGGCAAAGAGTATTTTCTCGATAAGGAGCTAAAGGTCATCGATGAGTCGACTGCTACTCCTGAGGAGATTTTTGAGTACACTACCCATGAGAAAGATGCCACTAAGGTGTCTTGCATCATGTTGGCCATAATGACAACAAAACTCCATAAATCCTATGAAGATTTCTACCCTTTTGAGATGCACCAGGATCTGATGGATAAGTACCATCAGAGTGCTCGTCAGGAAAGGTATGAAATCATTTCCTCCATGATAACAGCTAGGATGAAGGAGGGAGAATCCCTCACCGGTCACTTGCAGAAAATGCAAAGGTTCGTGGACTGGTTATTGAAGCTTAATGTGGACTTCCCTGAGGACATGGCAATTGACATCATTCTCCATTCCTTACCTCCAAGTTATGATCAGTTTCGTATGACTTATCATTTGAATAAGGAGGAAGTCACACTAAGTAATCTTCAAGGTCTTTTAAGGACCGCTGAAAGTGGTCTTAAAAGTAAATTAGCTGTTACTCCTACTCCTACTACTGCTCCTGTCCTGGCAATTGGGCAAGGAAAGGGGAAAAAGAGGAAGACCCCTTCAAAGGGTACCAAAGGAAAGTATCTTGATGGCTCCTATTCAAGTGGAACCAAGAAAGGTTCCATTCCTCCTTCTTCAAACCCAAAGGAAGAACAGTGCTTCTACTGCCAGGAAAAAGGGCACTGGAAGCGAAGCTGCCCCAAATACTTGCGGGATGTAAAGGATGAGAAAGTTAAACCCACCCATGCAGGTATTTACACTATATTGTCTAATAACTCATTGAATACTAATTCTTGGGTGCTTGATACAGGTTGTGGTATTCACATTTGTACTGATTTGCAGGGCCTAAGAAGAAGTGAGAAAGTGGAGCACGGGAAGATAAACTTAATCATGGGGAATAGGAAAGCATCACCTGTTACCAAGATAGGAGTTTATTCTTTATTGCTGAATAATGGGTTAATGTTAGATTTGAATAAATGTTGTTACCTGTCTAAAATGGCGAGAAATATTATTTCCTTTCATGGATTGTACAAACAAGGGTTTACTTTTTCATTTGATAATGATAATGGTGCTATTAATGTTTATTACAATGATGTATTTTACTTTAAAGAATTACCTTGTGATGGTGTATATGAAGCTGTGAATGTTGTAGATAATCTAGGAAATAATGTATTGTGTATTGATTCTTCAAATAATTTGGATAAGGCATCCTTGTGGCATTGTCGTCTTGGACATGTTAACAAGAAGCGCGTAGGCCAACTCCAAAAGGCTGGAGTTTTGGAATCATTTGACCTAAAGTCGGATGATAGTTGCGAGTCTTGTTTACTTGAAAAAATGACAAAGTTACCCTTCACTGGTACGTGTGAGAGGGGTGAGGGTTTGTTGGACCTCATACACACTGATGTATGTGGACCCTTCAAAATTGCCATAAGAGATGCTAATCGCTATTATGTGACTTTTAGTGATGATTATAGTAGATATGGATATATCTACTTAATCAAGCATAACTCAGAAACCTTTGAAAAGTTCAAAGAGTTTAAGCAGGAAGTGGAGAATCAACTGGGCAGGAACATCAAGATGCTCCGATCCGATCGGGGAGGAGAGTATCTTAGTATCGAGTTCCTTGACTATCTTAGGGAATGTGGGATTGTCTCACAATTGACACCTCCTAGGACACCACAACTGAATGGTGTGGCTGAGAGGCGCAATCGAACCTTGTTGGACATGGTTCGTTCCACGATGAGTTGAGCTTCGTTACCAATCTCATTCTGGGGGTATGCCTTAGAGACTGCCGCCCATATCTTGAATCTAGTCCCTACTAAAAAGGTTGCCAAAACACCTCATGAGATGTGGACTGGAAAAGTTCCCAATCTAGATCACATCAAGATTTGGGGTTGCGAGGCTTTCGTGAGGCGCGAGACTCACGATAAGCTCGAACCGCGAAGTGAGAGGTGTATTTTCATCGGCTACCCACAGAGATCCTTTGGTTACCTCTTCTACAAACCCAGTGATAATGTGGTCTTTATAGCAAGGAGAGGAGTCTTTCAAGAGAGAGAATTCATAAGCCAAGGAAACAGTGGGAGGCAAATTGACCTTGAAGAAATTCAAGAGTCAAGTGGTGAAGGAAACTCAAACCCGAGCAATCAACCTGAGGAGGAAACTCCTGTTGATCCTACTGACGAGCCCATACCTCTGAGGCATTCCACGAGAGTTAGGAATGCACCTGAGCATTACTATTGTTTCCATATTACTGCGGAAGGTGATATGCTTATCAGTGATAGTACACTGGTAAGTCTGAATGAACCTAACAACTACACGGAAGCCATGGCAGGCCCTGAGGCTGCTAAATGGAAAGAGGCTATGGACAGCGAGATACAGTCCATGTATGACAATCAAGTTTGGAACTTGGTTGACAATGTACCAGGTCGTATGACAGTCGGATGCAAATGGATCTTCAAGAAGAAGACCGACATGGATGGTAATGTACACACGTATAAGGTGCGACTGGTTGCAAAGGGTTTTTCACAAACTCCGGGAGTTGATTATGATGAGACCTTTTCACTAGTAGAAAAGATTAAGTCTATTAGGGTTATGCTACCCTTTGCTGCATTTCATGACTATGAAATATGGAAAATGGATGTCAAAACCGCTTTCCTTATTGGAAAGTTGGCTGAGGATGTTTACATGAGTCAGCCAGAGGGTTTTGTCAGTGCAGAGTACCCTAATAGAGTGTGTAAGCTTGAGAAATCCATGTATGGATTAAAGCAAGCACCTCGCAGATGGAATCTTTGCTTCGATGAGAAAGTCAAACAGTTTGGCTTTTTGAGAAGCGAGAATGAGTCTTGTGTATATGTTAGGGCTAGTGGGAGTATAGTTAGCTTTTTGGTGTTGTATGTGGATGACATACTACTCATAGGAAATGACATCCCAACCTTGCAGGAGGTTAAGTCCTGGCTTGGGAAGTGTTTCGCTATGAAGGAACTTAGGGAAGCTGCCTATATCCTAGGGATAAGGATTTTGAGAGACAGGAGTAAGAGACTAATTGGACTTGGTCAGATTACCTACTTGGATAAGGTGCTGAATAGGTTCAGCATGCAGAATTACAAGAAAGGGGAATTACCGATCCAGAGTAACTCCAAACTGAGTAAGACTCAGAGTCCGAGTACAGAGGCTGAGATAGCTAAGATGAGTCATGTACCATATGCTTCCGTTGTAGGCTCGATCATGTATGCTATGACTTGTACTCGCCCTGATGTGGCCTTTGCCTTGAGCATGGTCAGCAAATATCAAGGGAACCCTGGCAAGGCTCACTGGACTGCGGTAAAGAATATTCTCAAGTACCTACGGAGGACTAAGGACTGGGTTCTTACCCTCGGTGGGAGTGATGACTTGAGAGTAGTAGGGTATAGCGATGCTAGTTTTCAGACTGATAGGGATAATTTCCGCTCTCAGTTAGGCTGGGTCTTTACCCTAAATGGAGGAGCAATTACTTGGAAAAGTTCCAAGCAGGAGACAGTAGCTGATTCTACTTGTGAATCAGAGTACATAGCAGCAAGTGAAGCAGCAAAATAGGTGATATGGCTAAAGAACTTCATTGGAGACCTTGGAGTTGTACCAGCTATAAAAGAGCTAATGGAAATTTTCTGTGACATCGAAAGTGCGGTTGCTTTAGCTAAGGAACCAAGGGATCACGGGAGATCCAGACACATTGACATAAAATACCATTTCATTAGACATCGAATAGAATAAGGACTCCTTGTGACAAAGAGGGTATCATCAGATGAGAACCCAACAGATCCCCTTACGAAGGGACTGAGTAGGGTTAAGCATTTACAGCATGCGAGGCACATCGGGCTGAAGGATTATATTCGTTTTAATAATTAGATAGTTCTGAAACTTGTAAAATGTAATTGACATTTGATGATTAAATAAAAGTTGTTATTTATTTATGAGTAAAGTGTTACTATCTTATGTTAATAATTTACTATTGTTTGAACTTTGCATGTTTTGACTTCCAGAATAATTATATTATTTAAACTCTCCACAATCAGTCATACTTTGGAAGTAGGTATTAAATTAAGACTGTCATGAAGCGGGTTTGTAGATTGTCTAAAGGTGTATTAGACATAGCAATGGTTGCTGCAACATTCATGAGTGCTCATAAGGCCTGAGTATTGGACTCAACCCACGCTCACTTGTATCACTTCATGGAATTTATCTCGAGTGATCGTGAGATGGTAATATCAAATAAATCTTCAAACCTAGAGATATGAGTTGTTGACTATGAGTTGGTTATACATTGATTGTACGAAAACACATTGGTAACTCGATGTTATAAAACGTGCTTTTGTGCATAATTCAACAAGTAGTCAGTACAAGCATATGACTCGAAGTTTATATGTTCCTTCTAGGATTAGAAGCGATATATGGGCCCCTCGATGATTTTGTTTTGACCTATGTACCGGGCCCGTTCAGAACCTAATTGATGTGTTCAATTTAGTTCTATGTAAAACAAATCAGAGATCGAGAAACAAATGCTGGTCAATAAGTAAGACCCTGTTCCATCTATTTGTCCGGCTGATATCTTGAGAGCAGAGGGTTATATGATCACTTATCTTAAGTGGCGTATCATCATCATCTCAGTTCCACGAGAGCTTGAAAGAGCTACGATTGCTAGTCGGGTTCTGAAGTCATATCTGTAACTATGGTTATTAGACTTATCCAAGTGGGAGACTGTTGGATATAGTGTCTAAGTCCATAACTATATTTGGTATGTACTTGACCCGACCCGACATGGTCCATTTGGGTTGCATGGCATTGCAATACTTAGATAGAACAAAATGAGAGAAAGGACACTTAAGGTTATTAATATATTATAAGTTCTAATATATTAATAATATTATTTAATTAGTATTGATCAAAAAATTATTTTGGAATTAATTAAGTGATCAAAAAGAGACTAATTAAATATATGGGGTTGATTGTGTAAATCATCTATTCTTGTATAGTGGGCTAATGATCCATGGTTTGTTGGTTTGGGCTAAAACCCATAAGGTGCTCCATGGATAGTCCATGGAGGTTACAAATCCATGGATCATGGAATATGGAAAGCCATGACAATTAGGGTTTACATGGTGTAACCCTAATTGTGCCACAACTATAAAAGGATCCCTAGACTAGCAAAATCGGACTTGTACAAGCAAGAAAGAGGGCTAGCCGATTTTGAGGTGTTAGTGAACTTCTCTCAAGGTTATTCCAAGTATTGTGGTGTTGTGTGAGAAATTTGAGGCATCACACTTGAGGTGCTAGGCTCACAAGGTTTTCAAAGGAATCGAAACAACATAAGGTATGTTCTACAACTAGCATTTATGTTTAAAAGTTCCCCATGCTATGCTAGATAGGTTATGAACCTTGGAAATCAAATTTGCATGTATCATAGTAAAACATAGATCCAAGGTTTCTAGGGTTGCATGTACACCATAGGAGTGTTAGTATGCTCAAAACCCATCAAAAACATGCAAAGTGAAACATAAGAATAATCGAATCCAATATGGTCTCAGAACTTATGAATATAAATAAAACACCTTTTATTTATCACCATATTGATTACACATTATGTTGGATTAGGTGTCTAAGCCCATAACTATAATTGGTATGTACTTGAATTGATAGCAGCACAGTCCTTTTGGGTTGCCCTCAACCTAGCAACTAGACAAGGAAATTATGAAAGGAGAGATATTAATTTATAAGATTAATAAATTAATATAAATGATTTATTAATATGTTAATGGATTAATATATTAATTAGAAATCATTATGTTTAATTAATTGTTAGCCAGAAATTAATCAGAATTAATTTTGGGGTTAAAAGAATTAATTATAAAGTGTAGGGACTAGTTTGCAATTAACTAATAGTTGAGTGGAAGGTTCCAGAACCCCCTTGGAAGGGGGTGGACGAAAACCCTAGGGGAAACCCTAGAGAATTCGTCCAAGGGCTCCAAGATAAGGCCTTGGGTCTTGCTTAGGCCCTAAGCAAAGGATAACTAGGGTTTTCCCTAAACCCTAGTTCCCTCAACTATTTAAGGAGCCTCCTGGCTCACATTTTGGGTACTGATTCTTTGGAAGAATACCCTGGCCGAAATTGCATACTCCCTCTCCTCTCTCTTCTTCTACTTTCCTTCTTGCTAGTCATTGGGTGTGATTCCATTAGAGGCATTACACTTGTGGTGCTAAAGCTTCCAAGAAGATCAAGATCAAGATCAAGGGAATATCAATTGTTTGCTATAACAATTGAAAGGTATGTAAACCCTAAACCCTAGTTTACTATTTTCGATAATAGCCTCTCTCCTCTAGGGTTCTTGTTTTGCAATTCAAAGTTGTATGTTCAATAGTTAAAACATAGATCCAAAGTAGGTTGCATGTGAACTTAGGAATTGTTTTCTAGTTTACTTGTTGTACCTAAAACCCATCAGTGGTATCAGAGCCATTGTTGTTTTAAATTGAATTGCTACAATTGTTGAATTGCAAATTAGGGTTTATAGCTATTAAACCCTAAAGGCCAATTTTTCGATTTATAGGGTTTTGGATCAAAGGGTTTTTCGAAAACCCTAGCCTCCAAAGAACCCTAATCGAAATTAGGGTTAGGGTTTTGAAAACCCTAGCCTCCTCCCTTGTAAATTTCGAAATATGCTAGAGGATAACTAGGGTTTCTTGTTTTGGATAATTGTTACTTAATTAGATTAATTGGATAATTATCCTTACCCTATTTTTCGAAATTTAGAGGGATAAGGATTAGGATTAAATTAATGGATTAATTTAATTAGATAATCCTTACAAGATTTAATAATTTGATTAATAGTTAATTAAAAGATAAATATTAAATCTAGTTAATTGGTTTATTTAAATTTAAATTTAATAGCTTAAATTTCGAAATTTATAAACCCTTGAAGTTTTAAAATGTTTTAAAACACACCTTATATATATATTATAATTAAAAGTTTAATATTATATATGTATAAGAACATGGTCAGTCAAATCGCTAGTATGCCTCATTCACGAAGCTAATCTATAAGGGGGGTATAAGGAAACTGCCTATAAAATGGTAGTTGAATGGGTGTCCACTCTCACCCACCGCTTCCTTGATTAGTGGAGGGTCGTTAGCAGAACGGATTTGATAGGACAACTACTTCTCATTAAAAGTATAATGATATTAAAGAAAGTACTAGAACATTATTTTCAAAATCCCAACTCTAGTTACTTTAGGAAAAATGTGAAAAGTATGCTAATCCATGAAATTGCACATTATGCTTTATTGGTCGTTAGTGGAGCGTGTGTGGTTAACCAGCACACTAAAAGGCACTAATAAAGAGTAGTAATGGGTATCTCATAATTGTCATTTTGATGGAGCGTGTGTGGTTTACCAGCACATCAATAGTTAATGATAAAGACAATGAGGTTACCAAGCACATTTGCATGGTTATTCACATCTTGTTTGTGATCCTCGGCATCCCAGTCACAAATAGAAGAGCATAATCTGAGATTAAAACATGCCATTGAATAGTTTCAATGTATCTCAAAAGAATTAGGAATTTCACTTCGTTTGTTTCGTCTAATGGTGGAATTGGTGAATCGTCATTCACCTACCTTTATGAAATTTGCACTTGGATCTCGGCATCCCATTTCTAAGTTGTGAATCTTCATAGTTGGATCCTAACCTTGATATTATATCTTTGGGTTATTCTATTAAGGTATCTTGAAATCTAACTAAAACTTTCTTTCTTTTCAGATGTCTACTCCTGGAAACACTTCTGCTTCGTCCTCCTCCAACCAAAACTTCTCTTTGCTCAATATCTGCTCCAAAGTCGTTATGGATGGCTCAAACTATAACGATTGGATGCGCAACATCAAGATGGCTCTTCGTTTCGAGAACAAAGAATATGTTCTTGAAAAGGAGCTCAAAGAGCTTGATGAGAATGAAGCTACTCCTGAAGATCTTGCTGCCTACAAGAAACATTACGATGATGCTACCAAAGTGGCATGCATCATGGTGGCAACTATGTCCCCAGAACTGCAGAGGTACTATGAGGACTACTGGCCTTTCGAGATGAACAAGGACCTTATGGAAAAGTACCATAAGCGAGCTCGTCAAGAAAAGTTCGAAGTAGTCAAGTCACTCATGGCTTGCAAGATGAAGGATGGGGAGTCGGTAGTGTCACATGTGCAAAGAATGCAACGCTACATAGAGCGTTTGGTCAAGCTCAATATTCACTTTGATGAGGAATTGGCCATTGACATGGTCTTGAACTCACTTCCTGAATGTTATGGTCAGTTTATTCTAACTTACCATTTGAACAATACTGAGCAGACCTTGGCCCAATTGCACAACTTGTTGCAGACAGCTGAGGCAGGGATGAAGGGTAAAAGTATACCCTCCACACCTACGAGTGCCCCTGTTTTGGCTATTGGACAGGGAAAGGGGAAAAAGAGGAAAGGTCCTCCCAAGCAAAACTGGAAGAGCAAGGCTCAAGCTGGGTCATCTAGTAATGGCCCAAAGGCTAAGCCCAATGGTTCCACTCCCCATGTTTCTGATCCAAAAGAGGCAGTTTGCTTTTACTGCAACCAAAAAGGGCATTGGAAGAGATCTTGCCCACAATATCTGCAAGATATCAAGGATGGCAAAGTGAAGCCATCTTCGGCAGGTATTTACACTATTTCTGCTAATAACTCATTATCTTCTCGTTCATGGGTCCTTGATACAGGATGTGGTTTTCATATCTGTTCTGATTTGCAGGGTCTAAAGAAAAGTGAGGAGATAGAGCGAGGAAGGATAAACCTGATCATGGGAAACAGAAAGTCTTCACCAGTAACCAAGATCGGAGTTTATCAGCTTCTGCTTAGTAATGATGTTAGATTAGATTTAATAAATTGTTGCTATTCGTCTGAGATGACGAGAAACATTATTTCATTTCATGCATTGTTCAGACAAGGTTTTACATATTCTTTTAATGATTTGAATGGTTCAATTTCTGTTTATAAGAATGGTGTTTTTATGTTTGAAGCTTTGCCTTGTAATGGTGTGTATGAAACAGTGACTTGTGTTGATAGCCTAGGAAATAGTGTACTTAATATTGACTTGTCTAATAGTGTAGACAAGGCATGCTTGTGGCATTGTCGTCTTGGACACATCAACAAGAAACGCATAGCCCAACTCCAAAAGGATGGAGTGTTGGAATCATTTGACCTAAAGTCAGATGATATGTGTGAATCTTGTCTTTTGGGAAAGATGACAAAATCACCATTCACAGGGTCTTGTGAAAGAGGTGAAGGTCTGTTGGATCTCATACACACGGATGTGTGTGGGCCCTTCAGATCAACTACAAGAGATGCTAATCGATTCTATGTGACTTTCACTGACGATTATAGCAGATATGGATATATCTACTTGATCAAGCATAAGTCAGAAACTTTTGAAAAGTTCAAAGAGTTTAAACATGAAGTCGAAAATCAATTGGGCAGAAAGATAAAGATACTTAGATCCGATAGAGGCGGGGAGTATCTTAGTATCGAGTTTAACGACTATCTGAAAGAATGTGGGATAGTCTCACAATTGACTCCTCCTAGGACACCACAGTTAAATGGTGTAGCTGAGAGGCGCAATCGAAACTTGTTAGACATGGTTCGTTCTATGATGAGTCGGGCTTCGCTTCCTATTCACTTCTGGGGGTATGCCTTAGAGACAGCCGCCCACATCCTCAATCTTGTCCCTACAAAGAAGGTTGCCAAAACACCTCACGAAATGTGGACAGGGAAAGTTCCCTCGTTAGCACATATTAAAGTCTGGGGTTGTGAAGCTTTCGTAAGACGAGAGACTCACGACAAGCTAGCAGCTAGAAGTGAGAAATGTGTTTTCATTGGTTACCCAAAGCAGTCTTTTGGATATTTGTTCTACAGGCCTAGTGAGAACGTGGTCTTTGTAGCACGAAGAGGAGTCTTTCTTGAAAGAGAGCTCATATTCAAAGAGGACAGTGGGAGCACTATTGACCTTGAAGAAATTCAAGAGTCAGCCAATGAGGGAACCGTAGATGACACTAGCACTCAACCAGAGGAAACAGTTCCTGTTGAACCAATTGATAACTCATTACCTCTTAGAAGATCCACTAGGGTGAGTGTGCCACCTGAGTTGTATGGTTTTCATATTACTTCAGATGGTGACACATTCATAAGTGACAGAACACTGGTAAACTTAGATGAACCAGTCACTTATAAGGAAGCAATGGCAGGCCCAGAGGCTTACAAGTGGAAAGAGGCAATGGACAGCGAGATTAAGTCCATGTATGACAACCAAGTTTGGAATTTGGTTGATAGCGCACCAGGTCGCAAGACAGTTGGGTGCAAATGGATCTTCAAGAAGAAGACAGACATGGATGGAAATGTGCACACATTCAAGGCTCGACTGGTTGCAAAAGGTTTCACTCAAACCCCAGGGGTTGACTATGATGAGACCTTCTCACCAGTAGCTAAGATTAAATCTATTAGGATATTGCTCGCCATAGCTGCCTTTCATGATTATGAAATCTGGCAGATGGATGTCAAAACTGCTTTCCTTAATGGGAAGTTGGCTGAAGATGTTTACATGAGTCAGCCAGAGGGTTTTGTTGATGCAAAGTTTCCCAATAGAGTGTGCAAGCTTGAGAAATCAATTTATGGATTGAAACAAGCATCTCGCAGTTGGAATCTTTGCTTCCATGAGAAAGTCAAAGAGTTTGGTTTCTCTAGAAGTGAAGATGAGTTTTGTGTGTATATCAAGGCTAGTGGGAGTATAGTAACTCTTCTGGCGTTGTATGTCGATGACATATTACTCATTGGTAACGACGTTCCAACCTTAAAAGAAGTTAAGTCTTGGCTTGGAAAGTGTTTTGCCATGAAAGACCTTGGAGAAGCTGCCTATATTCTTGGGATTAGAATATTGAGAGATAGAAAGAAGAGACTAATTGGACTTAGTCAGAGCACATACTTGGATAAGGTACTAAAGAGGTTTAGTATGGAAAACTCCAAGAAGGGAGAGCTACCTATCCAGAGCAATACCAAATTGAGTAAGACTCAATGCCCGAGTATAGATGTTGAAATAGATGACATGAGTCGTGTACCTTATGCTTCCGCTGTCGGATCGATCATGTACGCTATGACATGTACTCGCCCTGATGTGGCATTTGCTTTGAGCATGGTCAGTCGCTATCAGGGAAACCCAGGTAGAGCTCATTGGATAGCAGTTAAGAATATACTCAAGTATTTGCGAAGGACAAAGGACTGGGTTCTTGTGCTTGGTGGCAGTGATACTTTGAGAGTAGATGGTTACAGTGATGCCAGCTTTCAGACGGATAGAGATAACTTCCGTTCTCAGTCGAGCTGGGTATTTTTACTGAATGGAGGAGCAGTTACTTGGAAGAGTTCCAAGCAAAATACGGTGGCTGATTCTACTTGTGAATCAGAGTACATAGCAGCAAGTGAAGCGTCGAAAGAAGCAGCTTGGTTGAGGAACTTCATCGGGGATCTCGGAGTTGTTCCAACCATCCAGGAGCCTATGGAACTGTTCTGCGATAATGAAGGAGCGGTTGCCTTGACAAAGGAACCGAGAGATCATGGTAAGACCAGACATATCGACAGAAAGTACCATTTCATCAGACATAGAGTAGAAGAAGGCCATCTTATAGTAAAGAGGGTGTCATCTGAAGATAACCCAGCAGATCCCCTCACAAAGGGTCTGAGTAGGGCTAAGCATATTCAGCATGCTCGGAGCATAGGACTGAAAGATGATATTAGTTTTAGTAGTTAGATTAGTTTTTGAAACTTGTAACAAAGTAAATGTAATTGACTTTTGGTGATTAAATAATAAAGTATTATTTATAAGTTTGGCTACTACCTTTTGTCAATTGTTTATTATTGTGTTTCATTTTTGCATGTTTTACTTCCTGAATAATGAGATTATTCAAACTCCACAGTCGCTCGTACTCTTGGAAGTAAGTAGTGAATTAAGACTGTCATGAATTGGATTGCAGATTGTCTAAGGATAGACATGGCAATAGAATTGCTGCAATGTTCATGAGTACTCAGAAATTGAGATTTGAGTATTGGATAAACCCTCGCTCAGAGTATTACTTCATGGAATTCATCACGAGTAATACTGAGACGATAATATCTTATAATCTTGAAACGAAGATATATGAGTTGTAATTTACAAGTCGGTTGTGCATTGGTGATACGAAAACGCATCAGTAACTTGGTGTTATAAAACGTATTGTCATGCATAATTTGATGAGTAAAAGATACAAGCATATGAGTCAACGTTTATTCGTTCCTTTTGCCCTAACAGGAAAAGCGATATCTGTGGGCCCCTCGATGATTTGGTGTTGACTTATGTGCTGGGCCCAGCCAGGACTAAATTGATGTGTTCGATTAGAAGTCCTACATCATCACAAATCAGGAATCGGGAAACATAGATTCTGGACAAACAGATTGATTACATTCCATGTCTTTTGTCTGGGGATATCAAGCAGAACGAAGGGTTATATGATCACTTATCTTAGGACACGTAACTGACTGGGTCAGAGTTCGGCAGCAGCTTTTGGAAGCTACAATTTGCTGGTCAAATTTAGAAGGCATACTAGCAATTATAGTTACAGACTTATCCAAGTGGGAGACTGTTGGATTAGGTGTCTAAGCCCATAACTATAATTGGTATGTACTTGAATTGATAGCAGCACAATCCTTTTGGGTTGCCCTCAACCTAGCAACTAGACAAGGAAATTATGAAAGGAGAGATATTAATTTATAAGATTAATAAATTAATATAAATGATTTATTAATATGTTAATGGATTAATATATTAATTAGAAATCATTATGTTTAATTAATTGTTAGCCAGAAATTAATCAGAATTAATTTTGGGGTTAAAAGAATTAATTATAAAGTGTAGGGACTAGTTTGCAATTAACTAATAGTTGAGTGGAAGGTTCCAGAACCCCCTTGGAAGGGGGTGGACGAAAACCCTAGGGGAAACCCTAGAGAATTCGTCCAAGGGCTCCAAGATAAGGCCTTGGGTCTTGCTTAGGCCCTAAGCAAAGGATAACTAGGGTTTTCCCTAAACCCTAGTTCCCTCAACTATTTAAGGAGCCTCCTGGCTCACATTTTGGGTACTGATTCTTTGGAAGAATACCCTGGCCGAAATTGCATACTCCCTCTCCTCTCTCTTCTTCTACTTTCCTTCTTGCTAGTCATTGGGTGTGATTCCATTAGAGGCATTACACTTGTGGTGCTAAAGCTTCCAAGAAGATCAAGATCAAGATCAAGGGAATATCAATTGTTTGCTATAACAATTGAAAGGTATGTAAACCCTAAACCCTAGTTTACTATTTTCGATAATAGCCTCTCTCCTCTAGGGTTCTTGTTTTGCAATTCAAAGTTGTATGTTCAATAGCTAAAACATAGATCCAAAGTAGGTTGCATGTGAACTTAGGAATTGTTTTCTAGTTTACTTGTTGTACCTAAAACCCATCACATTATTCATTGTATAATGTTTCAAATAATCAACTTAATACTTGAATTAAAAAAATAGTTGTCCCATGCTCCAAGCATGTACACTATGTTTTCTAAACAATAGTTATGCCATACTCCAAGTAGGCATACTATGTTTGTCTATGATCCTTACTTTGTGAAATAGACCAATTGAACATGATTCCAATGATGCTCATTTCACAATCCCAAATCCTTACCGTAATTATAAGAATACACGATTCTTTTCCATTTACCGAAATCTGTTAGATTCTAAACTTATATGCATTGATCCTCTTGTAATGACTATGCACAAAAGTCACAAAGACTTGGCAACAAACATTACAAAGTATTCCAATGGAGATTAATTCCATGGAAACGAAGTCTCACATTCAAAGTACATTCCTTTGAACATCCTTTTTGCGTTAAGTTTTCTAATCTTACACAAATTTAATGACTAACTTCTACCTATGAAACATTTCCATATTCCCATTTTGACTATGACTTCTGAACAAGAGTTGTCTCCTTTCAGAATATGTCAATATGGTCCTTTCCAAAAGTTTACATCATACTTCCAACTGTCCATGAGCAACCAATCTTTGGTAAACCTCAGATTGTCCTCGACAATTGCTTAATCATTTTAGTCATATCCAATTCTAGAGCTTTTCCCCTCTTAATGCCTTAGGCATTAGGAAAATTTATAAAGGATAAATATTATAGTACATGTAATCAATCCTATATCCGAAGCATACGGGACACGATTCATGATGTTTCATATAAAGACATGATCCTAGACCAGTCTTTTGCTACAATATTTTTTATTTGCCATGTTTTCATAATTTATCTATGAAGAGGGATGCCGTAATCATAATCGAATTTGAGAATGCAATATATATAGAATTTCCTTATGCTGAACCATTCCAACATAAAATTCACATATATATCCTTGACTAAAGATGATTAAAATCTCAATCTAAGCTTTTAGAATTGAAATGAAGTATAATTTCCTCTCCCTTAATTATAGCAAAACAACTTTTCCCAATTGAAAGTTTTGTTTTCTATAATTAACATTGCTAACTTGCAACACTTATCATAATTGATTATGCTCCCACTAGCATAATAATTACTAGCACAACAATTATGCTCCCACTAGCTTTGACATGTACTCAGAAATCAGCTGGACTTCTAGAAATCAATACTTTATTGACTTTCTTTCCAAAGTTCAGAAAAATCATACACCTTTCCTTAGAGAGCTCACATGTGTGTCTAAACAATTTTTAGAACTATGAAAAAGGATGACGTAATCATAGTCTCAATTGTTTAGACCTTTGCCATTTCTCACAAGTCCATGTTAGTGTGCCGGTTAATCACACACGCTCCACTAACGACTTTGAGAATGCAAATATCACAATTGCTATCTACTTAAAATCTATTTAACGAAAGCGTTTCCTCACCATTATTTTCATAAATCGGAGACAAACCTTATAACACTTAGATTTTATGGTGTATGTGTTCCTATCCATGTGAATTTGTCAAAACCATAATCACAAGACAAGGTTAGTGACAAATTCAAACTCATATGGACTGAACTTGTTCAATTCTTAATTTCTTGCCATCTGGCAGCCCAAGGGCCTACCATGTCTTCCAAGTTCCTATACAAGCAACCGAGAACTCATAGAACTCACATGCATAGTCAACTTTAACTGGAATGGGCACAAAACAAGAATTATTTCAGCACGATAGGTTTTAAACCTCAAGTCGTGTGCTAGTGATAAACTACAGGTTTTATTCTTGATCAGTTCTTGAAACTCTTTCAGGATCTTTTAGACTCCCACTCTCCTCTTGATATATAAGACTCTCTTGCCAAGAACCATTCCTTGACAAACAAATATTCAAGAGATAGTGCGGATTCTTATCAAGACAAACACTTCACACAATTGGCCTTAGTTGGTCTTTGTTTTATCCAGAACATCACAACTTACCAATTTCAAATGTACAAGAGTATAACACATTTTACTCTTATATTTGACAAGTGTTATAAACCCTCTTTAAGATGTGTCACTCAAGTTACAATCTTGGAGTATGACTCTAAGAATTGTTTTGGAACGAAGTATGACTCATCTTCTTGATTTAACCATTTCAACAATTCATGATTCCTCTTCTTAGCCATAGGAAAGCACTAAGATGTCCTTAGAGGATGAATTGTGATATGGTTTCATAGTCATTAAGATGATCATAAAACATGATACTAAAGTACTCTCCCATCTTTTCAGATTCGAGAAACTTTTATCTTTCTGCCTAATTTGATTCTTCTCATTCGTTCTGCCATACATCGAAACTTTTTCAATGTTTCAGAATTATACTTAAACTTGTAAGTATAACCATATTTACTAAACTTTAGTAAATCATGACGAATAGTCTTATCGATTTTTGTGGTGGACTTGACCAGTGCACAAGAATGTGTACACGATCCCTTAGTCCTTTACTTGACTCACATATACATGTGAACAAGGAATTAGTCTTAATTTTCCAAAGATGAAAATTCTCATCCATCACACAATACAACTTGCATGATTCTAAGTTTCGGTCCAATTAAAACCTGGGTGATGAGAATCTTTCCTTATTTAGTAAATTTAGACACTACCACAAATGAAAGAGTCAAATTCATATTTCCATTATTGCTACAAACATACAAACATCAATTTTCCATAAATGCCATTGCAAGGATATATAAAATAAAACAAAACAAAATTTTATTTATTTATGAAATGCGAAAAAAACTTTTTCGTTACAATGCAACTTTAAATGAAAACTATGCTATTACATATTTCCTAGCAATCTATCATAACCCCTAAGTAGTAGCTCAAAAAACCGATCTTCGAACCATGCGATTAAAATCCATCTTCGCGATCAGATTCAACATACTCTTCTTTTTAAGCTTCCTTCCCTTTGCTTGATCCTGCAAAACATCAAAATGCAACCTAGTCACATCATGTATTAAGAATCACAATTAGGAACTTAACAGAGTTAGATAGTGGACTTACCTGAAGCCGAGTCAAACTTTTTGATTCTTCCTTCTCTCAGATCTTTCAGGTAGGTAGGGCAGCTTCGCAACCAATGCCCCTTTTCTTGGCAATAGAAACATATAGACTCTTTGGGATTGGTACACGGGACTATCACAAACTTAGCCTTTCCCTTTACCTTTTGGTCAACTGAGTTGACCAAGGCCGATCCCTTTCCATTGGGAAGAGAAAGCTTTTCTGGACTTCCAATGTCACCATTGTCAATGTCCATGGAAGTTTGAGAAATATACCTTCCACCCAAATTTACTTTTCCAGTGGGCCAAATTTTTTTTGATTCAGCAACAACAAGCAAATAGGTAAGATCAATAAGGGTCATGTCGTGATCTGTCACATAGTAGTTCTTAATGAACTCACTATACGACTCAGGAAGTGAGTGAAGAACCCAGTCAATAGCCAACTTCCTTGGGATATCGACACCCAACATTCTCAACCTGTCAATGTGTGACTTCATCTCTAAGACATGAGTACACACATGTCTTCCATCTTTATGTTTCATTGCAAGTAGGACTTGAGTGATTTTGAACTTTTCAAGTCTTCGAGCTTGTGGGTCAGGGAGAATAATTGGAGGAGGTGGAGGGAGAGAAGTATGATTTCCATGATCCAATCGCGTGACATCATCTTCATTAGGGAAGCTTGTTCCAAGAGATTTGGGAAAATCATAGTTGTCTGAACCAGACATCTATAATGGGAGAAATTCAAGTTAGTTGATTTAAGTCCTTAATAGAACACCCAATATGAAATATTAAGGGTAGGACCCAACACAATATTTAATAACTTGGAAGAGGGATGCCGTGATCCAAGCTACAAAATATTTGAAGGTAGGCGAATGATGATTCACCAATTTCCACCATGAAAAATGAAATAAATTGTTAGTGTTGGGTATATGTGTTGCGCCATTAGGCTTTTTTAAGTTCAGTCCATTGTATACATGGTTTGGGCCTGTCCAACCGTTTGTTTTGTTTAGGGTTTAGTATTTATGGTGCATGCATGCATCAAATTTGTTATGCTTTTGGTTATTCTTCTTGAACAAGTACTGTAACCCTAGCACACCTCTACAGTAGCAATTCGTATTGAGTTCTTCTGAAGTGGAGCATATTAATCATTCGACATTCGTTTGATTCATCTTGGTGTTCTTTGTTTCATGTTATTTGTTATTAATTCATTGATATCTGTTTGAATCTATCAATCTAAGAGAACTTTGTTCTCATCAATTGGTATCAGAGCAGGAGGCTGTGTAAATCATACGCATCTTTTCTGTTTGAAGAATTTTCTTAGGGTTTCCGCTCTTATTGGATCTATTCAGCCGTCATTCCTTCATTGACGTTGTTAATAGATCTCGATATTACCCTATTCGATCTTTACAAATCTTATTCTTAGCAGATATCTGAATAAGTTCATCATGTCTCATGAAAATTCACAAATCAATCCAATCAATATCTCCAACAACATTGAATCTACAACCAGAATCCCGATTTTATACACTCAGGATTATGAGGTTTGGACGCATCACTTTGAGGACTACGTAGTTGGCTCAGAAGACAATGGCTATCTTATCTGGGAAGCAATAACATTGGGTACTTTTGTTCATTCTGGCACAAATAGAACTATCAAAACTCAAAAGGAGTACAACAAACTCCTAACTGATGTGGAGAAGATTCCTCAAGATGAAAAGGATAAGTTGCTGTGCAACGTTAAAGCCATGAGAATGATCCGATTCGCTTTACAGTCGGATACCTTTCGTTTGGTAAGCCCATGCACCACAACAAAAGAGATCTGGGATAGACTCAAAGAGTTGTATTCCAGTGATGAAGACCTAGAGCATTCTATCCAAACTCTATTTCTCTCTGAGTTCAGTGCTTTTCAACAAAATCCAGATGAAAAACTCATTCAATCATTCGATCGTTTCAATCATCTCTTGAGCAAGATGATCAAGCACGATATTGGAAGGGAAGTGATCGAGCAGAAGGTCACATTTATGAATGGTTTAAGACCCGAATGGATGGCTGTGGTATCAACTGTGAAGGCTCATGAGCAGTTTAAAACCTATTCATTGGCGAAGATGGTGGGTATTCTCAAGTAGCATGAAAGTGTTGTAACAAAAGAAGCAAAAGTGGCGAGGCGAACCTGAAGGAAGATAAGTGTTTTGCTGCCAAGCCTGTGAGCGAGAGGATCGACGATTGCGATCAATTGATCAAGAAGGTACAATCCATTCTCGAAACACTTAAAATTCCTGTAACAAACTATGAAAATGAATTAAACGAATTAAAATTTAAATTTTCTAGTTTAAGTGGCAGTCTAATGCAAACACGCCTCACAAATGCTAACCTAACCGATCAAATTAGCAGGGTGACATACAAGAGTGAGGAGCGAAGGATGTGGATAGAGAAGACGAAGTTAGAGTTAGTTAGGACTAGAGATAAAGTTATTTATTTGCAACGTGATAATTTGAAACTTATGAAACAAAGAAACATTTTTTGCTTGATTGCTAAACGTTTATATACAAATATCACTCAATTGCATTTAGATTGTGAAATTGGCAAAAAGATTCACAAAATGATTTTGCCCTTCCTAGAGTTAAAGGAGGACGAAGTTGATATTGATGGTTATAACTGTGAATCTATTGTCTCTTCAGATAATATCTCTGATGCCTACATGGTTGGTCTGGACAAAATCGAGTCCTTTATCAAGTCCAAAGACCATAAGGACATGCTCAAAAATCTTTTGGACGAGAACGATAAATTGAAAATCAAGACGAAACCATACAAAAATTTGACTCATTGAATGCCAAATTATGTTCAGAAAACAGAATAAATGTTGAAAACAATTCTGAATTTGACGAGGAAAGTGATATGAGCGAAATTTCTGTAGAGGATTTGGTTGACTGTTTAAAATTTGTCAAGAGCGAAACCGAACCTACCAAAGGTCTTGTATCTGAAAATTCAGTTGAGTTCGCTCGAGCGTCCCAAGATAAATCCAAGGTTCTGAAACCGAAAGCAGTGGTTTATCAAAAGGTACAAACTGTACCAAACCAGGTATACACCATGTCATGAGTTACTCGGAAACAAACAACCGAACTGACATCGATTGTAAACGAAGATAATGCAGGTGGTTGTGACAGTTACTTTTGGTCTGCTCCAATCGACAATAGAGACGAGACTGTCGGTTTATCAGAGAGAACCTCATGGAGGGTTAAAGGAAGATATGTGGCAGAACCAATCAACAAGCCTACAAGTTTTGATGTACCAAGCACAAGTGGTACCAAAGAGATCCCAAGCGAACCAATGACAGGTACAAGCAAAACCTCTTCATTGAAGAGCGAAGCTCATGCTGACAGATCAAAGCCAAGGGCGAACATACACAAATCTCAACAACAGCTTGCTGAACAAAAACGCCAGCGGAACAGAAGATATTAGAAGAATCTTAATGAAAGGAAGCAGTTTTGGAATTCGCAAAACCCAACTATGTTCGCAAAGAAAAGGCATCAAATCCACAGGCGAAAGTAAGCTCTCAGACATATAAGGGTCCATGCAATCACTGTCAATCTTACACATAAGCGAACCGAAAGCCTACTTTCGGTCCCAGATCAAATGGTGACAAGAACCGAAAGCCCCACTTCGGTCCTAAAGTCCATTATCCTCATTCACAACCAAAGGAGAATCCTAACAAGATTGTCAACGATATCAAGGGAAAAGGGAAGCTTGTCTGTGATGATAGCCTTGATAAGAACCGAAAGCCAAGTTTCGGCCCCAAATCCAATCCTCCTCATTCTCAACGAAAGCAGAATTCTAACAAGGATATCAAGGATGGCAAGGGGAAAGGGAAGCTTGTCTCAGAAGACAAAACGCTAACAAAGAAGACGTTAGCTAACCCTAGGAATCACAAAAACAAGCCTGTTAAGAATCAAAACAAAAATTCTCAATCTGAATTAAACAAACTCAAAGTTTTTACCATCAAAAGGAAAGAGGAAACCACACTAATAAAACGAACTTATATGGTTGATCTTTCAATAGCTATTCCCTGTTCTGTAAAAGGCTCACGTGGACCCAAGCAAATTTGGGTTCCTAAATCTGCTTGATTTTTGCAGGTTATTAGTGACGAGCAGTTCGGCGATGATTGGTACATTGATAGTGGCTGCTCACGTCACATGACAGGAAGAAGGGAAGAGCTAAGGGAGTTTCGGGCTCTTAAGGATGGTGAATGTTTCAAATACGGGAATAATTCATATGGCACAATCAAAGGCTACGGTATGATCACAAACGGAGAATTCTCAATCCGAAAGGTAGCATATGTAGAAGGACTGCAGCACAATCTCATCAGTGTCTCTGAACTGGTTGTGGGAACTGGCTTGAAGGTTTCATTTGATAATGAAGGTTCTGAGATTGTTGAAAAGAAAACAAAGGCTGTCTTGTTAAAATCCAAGCGTAAAGGAGAGATGTATCCTCTAAATCTTAACCCGATTCGAGGAAAGCCAGCTATATGCCTTCTAACGAAAGCACACTCTGACGAAAGTTGGCTATGGCACCGAAGGCGGCTCTCACATCTCAACTTCAAGGACATAAACAAGTTGGTTATCGGTGATCATGTACGAGGACTTCCACTTCTAAAATTTGATAAGGAACATCTGTGCGCAACATGTGAGATGGGAAAGCAAAGCTGAAAGAGTCATCCCACAATTGTCAACACAAAGATAATCGAACCTCTTGAGCTTCTTCACATCGATCTATGTGGTCCTGCGGCCATAGAAAGCATCGGTGGTAGTAAGTATATTTTGGTTATTGTTGATGACTTTTCACGTTTCACCTCAGTTTTCTTTCTTAAACAGAAATCAGAGGCAACTACAAAGCTCAAAGCATTTATAAAGCAAGTGGAACTTCAATTAAGAAAGCTGGTTAGAAATGTACGAAGTGATAATGGGCTGGAATTCAAAAACCAAGAGTTTGAAGAATTCCTCGCTGAAAAGGGAGTGACTCACAACTTCTCTGCTCCCTATACTCCATAGCAAAATGGTGTAGTTGAAAGGCGAAACCGTTCGTTGTGTGAAGCAGCCCGAACCATGCTCAGTTTCGCTTCTCTACCTCTGTACTTCCGGGCTGATGCAATTGCTGCTGCCTGCTATACCCAGAACCGAACCTTCCTCAACAAGAGATTTTCCATCACTCCATACGAAATCTTGAATAACCGCAAGCCAAGTGTCAAGTTCTTCCATGTGTTCGGTTCAAGGTGCTTTATTTTTAACTCCAAAGAGAACCGAAACAAGTTTGACGTAAAGGCAGATGAATGGATTTTTCTTGGATACTCGCTAACTTCAAAGGCATATAGGGTTCTGAATAAACGTTCGAAGAAACTTGAAGAAACCTACTATGTCACCTTTGATGATAATTATGTGAAGAAAATGCAATCCAGCGAAGTACCAACGGAGGACATCTTTCCAAAATTAGGTCAAATCTCGGTTCCAATTTCCAATCTATTTGAAGAATACGTGTTGCTTTTTGATGAACCTGAGAGAGCAATTCATTCTGAGGCAAAGGCAGCTGAAAACAAGATCGATAACTTGAAGAAAATCATCGATGAAGCAGCAAAAGAAATGGAAAACGAACATCAAGGACCAACAGAACAGCCCGATCCAAGCGAACCTCGAGATCAAGGCGAACCCGAAAGCTCAAGTGATTCTACTCATATGTGTTCTACATTCCAGGGGGAGAGTTTATCCACTCCAAGGCGACCTGACTTGCCATTCCAGGAGGAGAACCCATCTCCAACAATGACCAATGAAAGTCCAATCGAGGCGGAGAATTTTGAACCGGATGTTGAACTTGTTTCGTCATTCGAGGGGGAGAAAAACAATACAAATGACGAAGATTTTCAATTAGAATTCGACGAAGAAATAAATGCCGAATTGGATCCTGCATATGATCCAAACTACCATCCTCTCACAAAATGGACTAAAGATCATCCAAACACTCAAGTAATCGGTGAAACATCTGAGGGAATTCTTACTCGGTCTCAAATAAAAGCGAAGCAAACTGCTCTGTTCTCTCAAGTAGAATTTTGCATGTTTAATTCGTTCGTCTCTAAAATAGAACCAAAAACGGTTAATATTGCACTCGATCACTCTGATTGGGTACAGGCAATGCAAGACGAACTTCACGAGTTTGAGCGAAATCGAGTCTGGAGACTGATTCCCACACCGAAGGATGCATCTGTGGTTGGATTGAAATGGGTTTTCAGGAACAAGATGGATAAAGAAGGGAATGTCATTCGCAACAAGGCAAGGCTGGTAGTCAAGGGATATTGTCAGGAAGAAGGTATAGATTACGCAGAAACCTTCGCTCCTGTAGCAAGGTTAGAATCAGTTCGGATCTTTCTGGCATACGCTGCTCACAAGAATTTTGAAGTCTTTCAAATGGACATCAAGTGTGCCTTTCTGAATGGAGAATTAGAAGAGACTGTATATGTTTAGCAACCACCGGGTTTCGTGAATGAAAAGCATCCTGATCATTCCTATATTTTGGATAAAGCAGTCTAAGGTTTAAAGCAAGCTCCAAGAGCCTGGTATGAAACCCTTACTCGTTTTCTAAAAATGTCCAAGTTTAAACAAGGTTCGGTTGAACCAACCTTCTTTCGCAAGCGAGAGGGTGACCATTTAATGATCGTCTAGATTTATGTAGAAGATATCATCTTCGGTTCCACGAATCCCAGCCTCACAGCTGAGTTCAGGAAGTTGATGGAGACTAAGTTTGAGATGAGCTCAATGGGTCCAATTAACTATTTCCTTGGCTTGAATATTAGACAGGGACCCGAAGGTATATTTATCAATCAGGAGGCTTACACAAAGACCCTACTGGATAAGTTTGGCATGATAGGCGATTCCAAAGTAAAGGTTCCTATGGCATTTGGAACGAAGTTAACACCATCTTTGGAGAAACCGGCTGTTGATATGACCCTCTATCGGCAAATGATAGGGTCACTAATGTATCTAACAGCTAGTAGACCCGATATTATGTTTTCTATTTGTTATTGTGCCTGGTTCCAAGCGAATCTACGCGAACCTCATATGATGGCTGTAAAGAATATCTTCAGATATTTAAAGCGGACCTCATCTCTCGGTCTATGGTATCCTGCTAAATCAGGATTTTTTGTTCAAGCATTCTCTGATGCTGATCTTGGAGGATGTGGTTTGGACCGAAAGAGCACTACAGGCGGATGTCAATTTCTCGATGGTAAACTTGTCAGCTGGCAGTCCAAGAAACAAACATGTGTTTCACTCTCCACAGCCGAAGCTGAATATATCGCTACAACATCTTGTACCGCACATGTCATTTGGATACAATGCCAACTTAGAGACTATGGCTTGAACATGAATAAGATTCCAATTTATTGTGACTCAGAAAGCGCTATTCGAATATGTCACAATCCAGTGCAACACTCCAAAACGAAACATACAACATTGAGATACCATTTCATCAAAGATCACGTTGAAGATGGTAATGTGGAAATTCACTTTGTTAGATCTGTTGATCAACTAGCTGACATCTTCATGAAAGCCTTACCTGACGTAAGTTTTAATAAAATTCTCCAAGGCTTAGGTATGATGGAAGCTGAATCAGTACCGAAACTACTTTTGCCTCATTAAAATTAAACAAGCGAAATAGAGCGAATGCTCGGTCTATTTCGGCTCCAGATTTTTCTGGAACCGAAATGGACCGAACGTGAAATAGAGAGAACGGTCGGTCTATTTCGGCTGCTATTTTTTCGGGAACCGAAATGCACCGAACGCTCGGTCCATTTCGCTTCACTACTTTTAGGTGAAGTTTCGGTTGTATACTTTGTACATTATGTATAAATTTTCTTACCTCATTTCTTCTTATAAAACTCAAAAATATTTTCCTTTCTGTTTTTAATTCTTTTTCAGAAAATTTATAAAACTCAAAAATATTTTCCTTTCTGTTTTTATTTCTTTTTCAGAAAATTGATAAAATCCAAATTTTTTTTTTTGTGTTTTGCTGTTTTTATTGCTTTTCATTACAATCAAAAATTCCAAAAATATCACTGAAAGGTATCATCGTTCATTCACATGATGGAGCTGGTACAGGTATATATCTTTTTTATCTTTGCACTAGTTAAGTGTCCCTAGAAGCATGCTGCTGCATGTCGACCAAGCCTCCTAGACTTCAAGTGAAGCCTTACTGATTTGATATACACAAATCAAATCTTCCCAATTAGGCTGATAAACTCACTTATGTCATGAGCTACCTTACTCGTCTCATATTGAGTTAAGAGTTGTCTGCTCGGTCCTCACTATATAGCAGAGGTACTTTCGGTTCTTTAACCTCCTTCTCACTTTTCTCCATCTCCTTTCGATTCATATTCGTAACCCTTGAGACTCTCAACATTTACCACTGAGGTTTATGGTTACATAACATCTGTGTTAATGATCTTAGCTTCGTTTCACCATGTGCTAAGTGAAACCCAAAATCCAACACCTATAACGAATTGACGGTGAACAATCAAATGTTCTAGTTTTCACCCACGTTTTAATGAAATCACTTTAGTGGATGGTACCCAAAAATTTCTTTTTAATTTTTGCGTGATCTTTATAAAATTGTCTAACACCAAGGCTTTTCTTCCCATAAGATCTAGTTTATTTTTGTTTTTGAGATTTCTACAAAACTCACCAAGTCACTATATATAATCTCTAACCTACTTGTTTAACAGGCCACACCGGTCTCACAAGTACTTCATCCATCTTTCGGTCTTATGTCAAGTACTGAAGTTCGGTTGAAGTTGAGCCACCCGTTATAGCTTAATTTGAAAAAGATGCCTTTCAATGTTTCTTAATAAACATTTGATCGTATTTCAACGGGAAACCACACAGACACTTCTAAGTCTCTCTTGACTTTGAAGGAAGCGATTCGTGCCTGGGATCCACAGTTTCGTGTCTAAATAGACATCACTTAAACCCCACAAATACTTTGCTTTATTTATTTTCTATTGGCACACTCTTGCACGAAGATCATTATGATTTTCCCAATTCTTGTTTGTGGTAGTAATAGCATTTTTCAGATTCGATGTTTCGGTTGTAATTGTTATGGTGGAATACAATGTAAAGAGTGAACGTTGCCTGCCTTATCTGCAGCGAAAGGGCTTGTCAAAGTTTGAAAAGGAATTTGAAAAGCTTTGAAGTTGAAACGGTGGTAACAGGATAAGATTTCAAACGGGCGCGTGAATTTGAAACGACTCCTATCATCATGCCTTATGATGTCTTTCTAGGGAAACACAGCTGTCAAATCACGCTTTTTTAGGCGTCGATTCAAAAAAACCTCGAATCATTACTGTGAGGTTTCTCTCTCTCTCTCTCTCTCTCTCTCTCTCTCTCCTAGAGACGGTATAAAAGGTTTTCTCACACCTCTTTTACAACTTTACCAATTCCCATCTCTCTCAAGAATACACTGGCGAATTTTCTACTGTTCATCTTCTTCTTCTCAACTGTAACCATGGCTGAATCTTCATCCGTTTATGAGCAATAAACCAAATCAAAACCTAATCATCGATCTCTCACCGTTCCAGTATGATCCCTACATGCTGCAAGTGGTTGAATACCTCAAATATTCACCACTTGTAGTAGCCCTAACCTAGGTGGATAATGTTCCAATGTCGCTACTCTCTCAGGTCTACTCAACCGCTGTTTATGATAAAGCAAAGGAGCGTATTTTCTTTGAGATCGTCAATCAAAAGACGTCAATTTCAAAAGCTAGGTTTTGCTTGTTGTTAAGGCTTGCTATCGATGACTCCCTGATTAACCCTGATTCTATTACCAATACTCAACTGTTCACGATGTTCTATGATATGGGGTACACTGAGATTCTCACCACAGTAACAAACTTCAAGAAGTCATGTCTTCCTCCTCATTGGAATGGTTTATTTACCCTCCTCTCTAAGGGTTTATCGGAGAGGGTTGCAGGCTCTGATGGGGCGAGTAAAGCGTTCATGACCCTTCTCTATGGTCTGTACCACGGGGTTAACATAGACTTTGGATCTATCATATGGTCTCAACTGGTTCAAAGTCTCAATTCTACTTCACACTACTCTGAAATCTCTTGCGCTAGATTTTGGACTCTTGTCACTCAATGTGTGATGGAAAATTTCATGTTCCAACAATGACATACTCCCTGATGTCGTCAATTGTTACTTTCCACATGACGAGGATACTTGTATTCGATCCATCGAAATTTATGTTTATTGGGTCAGTTCCAGAATCCATGTACAGATGTGTTTCCAGTGAAAGCAAGGTGATTTCTGAGTACAAGAAGCTACCTCCTACAGGGCCAAGGCAGCTTACTCCCGAAATGCAGAGCTCCCTAGACGCAACAGATAAACCAGCTAAAAGGGGGAAGAAGCCTGAAAAGAAAGGGGAAAAGGAAGGCCACTCTTCAAAAGTTTCTACTCCAAAGAAGCGAAAGTCCGAACAAGCAGCCTCTACTGCTCCAAAGAAACGCAAGATTAAGAAGAAGGCACACAGGCCGAAGGCTCCTTCTCCTTCTTCAAGTGAATCAGACTATATTCCATCTGATCAACAGCCCGAACCAGAGTCTGGTGATGATGACCTTTCTCAACACGAAACTCCGCTGCGAGGTAATTCGCCTCCACCCTCACCGAATCATGAAGGTAACCGAAACTCACCTCCTCCTTCACCTACACGTTCGGTTCCTATTACCATTGCTCCATGCCCACCTCCTATCTCATCCTCAACTACTACTTCAATTCCTATTCCCACACCTTTATTCATCGAAGTTACCACCACTACTACTACTCCAACCGAGCCGACTGCTCGTGTCAACGTATCTGATACGGGGGCACCAACTTTCGAAACTAAAACCCCAATTACCTCAAAACCTCAATCCCTACCACCCTCACATGAATCTGACCCTGTTCTTGGAGGAGCCAAAATGGAGTTTGATTCAGTTTGTTTTAGCCCTTATCGAGTACAAAGTGATGACGATGATGACACTCCTATTACGAAGAGGCATTTAAAGGATCTGAATGACAAGCTTGACAAGCTGATTTCTTCCTCTTCATCTTCTAGTGCTGCATACTCTGAAGCAGCCATCAAGGCTCTGTTGGCAACCTTTGTCAAAGAGCATGATACTTCCATTAACAATGCTGTCAAGGCTATCGATGCTTCTTCCGCCACATGTCAGAAAGCTTCTCTTGCTGTTGAGGAATCCACAAAAGATTGCAAGAAGGCGACCACAAATGTCGAAAAACTAATTTCTGATGCTCAGATTTTTCTTGACTCTTTACAGGCTGCAGCTCAGAAGAATGCTCAAACGGTGAATGCTTATGTTGATACTCTTACTCGCTCGCTTCAGGCTGAAAAGAAGCATTTTGAGGAAACACGCCAAGCAATCCAGACTGCCAACACCGAGCTTCACACTTCAGTTGATGCATGTCTCACTCAACTTGAAGCCGAACTTGTCGTCGAAAACAAGATAATGGATGAGCTGGATAAACGAACTTCTTAGGTTAAAATTCAAAACCTGAAGATCAAGGCTGCGACCAAGGAAATTGACGAACTAAAGTCTAAGCGTGCAGTGGTCAAAAGTTCTATTTGTGATGTGCACTCCATTCTTCTACATCTTTTGGAAGAACATGATTCGGTCCTTACCATTTCCATTAGACGCCACTTAGCTGGGAAATTGCGACCTGCTCTGGATATTCTTAGCTGAATTGAAGGTGCTCCGGAGTCTATTGTCCCTCCGAAACAAGGGGGAGAAAGTGAAGCTAAAGGTCAATCAAAACCACCTCCAACAAGCGAACCCATCACTAATCCGAAAGTCACTGCTGAACCGAAGGGAATTGAAGCTTGAGGCAGTAGGACGGACAAACGAAAGAAGAAAATTGGTGATGATGATGATGAAACCGATGATGTGTCTGATACTGAAGGAAAGGCTTCTAAAACCGAAAGCCTCAAATTCAGGCCAAGTGATAAAGAGATTATGGAAAAGGTTCGTAAAGCGAAGGAAGATTTGATAGGGAGAGAAAGCAAAAAGAAGCGAACGATGTTATGGAACAAAGGAAATCTATGTTTCCTTTGTGGACTATGGAAAGGCTTTTGAAGGAAGTAATTGAAGCTCCAAGTTCGCATTGGCTCGAACCAGTCCTTTCGTTCGATCTTGAGAATTCCAAGGACTCTCAATTTGATATGCCAATCACCCGAAAGGCATTCATCTTTCATTCTTTTGAGTCAACTGTTTCCATCCCCTCTCCTGACGTAAAGGTTGATCGAGATCTGCTTGAGTACTATCTTGAATTCTCTCAACCTCAATACCTGACTTGGAGTAATCAGAAGATCTCAACAGTTAAGGTGTTTAAACCGACTTTAGCAGGGAAGTTTATCAATGTTAAATTCAAAGTGACCCAAGGATCAGACAGTTCGGTTCACATAATCTCCCTCACTGATCTTCCAAATTTTAATCCTCATGATTGGATTCTCCTGAATAACATGTTGCTGACTAACCAACAAGAGTATGAGCCAATCATTGATCACATTAAGCGAATTCTGGTGTGCTATATTCATGAAGTCACAAAAATGGATCAGGAAATCGTCTCTGCCTTGAGAAGGAGGACATCTATCAAACCAATTAGGAAGGCAAGTGACATCAACTTGATGATGATGGGTAAAATCGACCCACAGTTCCATACAGTCATGTTCATCAGCGGCGAAGGTCAAAAATGTCTGTTCGCTCTTGTTGACAAACACCTGTTCTCCACTTTCTGCTTGGAGCATATTCTTGATATCATACACAGGTGCAATGAGAACAGTGAAGCAGATAAGAAGATGTTTACAAATATGCTTCGGTGGTACATTAACTTTCGGCAAACTCTTCTTGCCATCATCCCTAAGCTGTTCAAGACTGTGAATAAAACCACAGTTACTCAACCGAAGTAATCTCTCGCCTCAGTTGGTGCAAAGGGGGAGATTGTTGGGTATATGTGTTGCGCCATTGGGCTTTGTTAAGTTCTGTCCATTGTATACATGGTTTGGGCCTGTCCAACCGTTTGTTTTGTTTAGGGTTTAGTATTTATGGTGCATGCATGCATCAGATTTGTTATGCTTTTGGTTATTCTTCTTGAACAAGTACTGTAACCATAACACACCTCTGCAGTAGCAATTCGTATTGAGTTCTTCTGAGGTGGAGCATATTAATCATTCGACATTCGTTTGATTCATCTTAGTGTTCTTTGTTTCCTGTTATTTGTTATTAATTCGTTGATATCTGTTTGAATATATCGATCTAAGACAACTTTGTTCTCATCAATTAGGTTTTAATTGAATTTGAAACTCCTAGATCTTTTGAGATTCATTGAACTTTTCAATGGCATGTTTCTATCTCGATTGTGCCCTCTCAAGTTTGTGGCTGGGATGCCGAGGATCACAAACAAGGTGTGAATAACCATGCAAATTAACTAGGTACCCTTAATCTTTATCACCTAATCGATGTGCCGGTTACCCACACGCGCTCTACCGATCTATGATAAACATTAAGTCACCCTTTTCCACTCTTACTGGTCCATGTTAGTGTGCCTGTTACCCACACATGCTCCACCAACGACTTGGTAAGGTACAAAGTGTAATTTCATGGGTTAGCACCAAATTCACATTTTCCTAAAGTAATTAAGATTGTGAATTTATAAAACATTTAGTTACTTTATATTTATCATTATATATATATAATGAGAATTATAGTCCTTGTCCTACCCGTTCGGCTAACGACCCTCCACCAGTCAAGGAAGCGGTGGGTGAGAGTGGACACCCATTAAGCTGTCATTTTATAGGCAACAACCTTATACCCCCCTTATAGACCGGCTTTATGAATGAGGCCTACTAACGGTAAGACTGACTTGCTCTTATACATATATATATTATTAACTTATAATACTATAAAATATAAGGGTTGAATTTTAACTTTTAAAACTCTAGGGTTTGGAATTAAAGTGTGTATGACACTTTACAAATTCCAAAACTTGAGGGCAAGTTTTGAACAATTCAAAAAACTTTTCATTTCTATAACGTATGAGTTTAATATATGATTTAAATACTTTAATGAAGAGACTCTTGAACATCCATAACTTGAGGACAAGTTATGGAGTCCATAAAACTATTTATGAGAAAAGACTCTTCAATTATGTAACCTATAGCTTTAATGAATATTTAACACAAAAAAACTTTTGGTTTTCCATAACTTGAGGACAAATTACGGAATCCATTAAAAAAACTTTAAGATCATCAATTCAACTAACAGGCATGTCAAGAAAAAACTATGATCTAGATTAAACTCATATGAACAAGACAATTCAAATCAAACAATTTTCATGTAATTAGCCTAACCATTAAACTAATACAAAACATGAATCTATTGACAATTATCTTTTGAATTGGATTAGAATGATCATTACCACATCAAAACATGTTTATAAGTTCAAAAACAGCTTAAGGTAATGCTTCTAGTCCAATTCTAGCCTTAAAACACGGAAATCTGCAAACTGGGAGACCAACTCGTCGAGTTCTATAACGAACTCGTTGAGTTTTTGGCCAGAACTCGTCGAGTTTTCAGTCTGGGCAGATTCTAGGTTTTGAAAAATAAGTTGCATCAAGTATAATTGAAAACAACCCTAGGCTTTGATACCACTGAAGGGTTTTGAGTATTCTAACACTCCTATGGTGTACATGCAACCCTATAAACCTTGGATCTATGTTTTCTCTATTATACATGCAAATATTCAATATTCCAAGGTTTAATTCTAACTAGCATAATATGAAGTGTATACAATACAAGAATATAGTAGAATGACATACCTTTTGCTTGTGGTTGATTCCTTGGAGCTTCAAGAGCCTAGCACCAATAATGTGGATGCTTCAAGTGGAATCACAAATCACCAAAATCACTTGGAAAACTTGAGAGAATAGAAAGCACTTCTAGAAATTGGCCCGCCCTTTGTACTCACATATAGTGCCATTTCATGTGCCAAAGACCTCTTTATATAGTATGGAGGATTAGGGTTACATTTATGTAAACCCTAATACCCATGACCTTTCATTTCCATAGGATTCATGGGTTAAAAACTCCATGGACTATCCATGCAAGCTTAGCCCAACCTAAATGAACTTGGCCCATTCAATATATATATATATATATATATATATATATATATATATATATATATATATATATATATATAAGAGTCCATATTTAATTAGTTCCTTTTGATCACTTAATTAATTCTAAATTAATTCTTGATCAATACTAATTAAATAATATGATTTCATATTAATATATTATAACTTATAATATATTAATAAACCATAGACATACTATTCTAAAAAGACTATCCATACAAATTGTTCCGGTGAAGTGCAACCCAAATGAAGCATGCTACTCTCGGGTCGAGTACATACCAATAATAGTTTTGGGCTTAGACATCTAATCCAACATATACTACTTAATCATAAATAAGTATGTAGGAGTTGTATTGCATGAAAGTTTATTAGTATAATTTTTTCCTAGAATCTCATAGGTTTCCAAATTATAAAGTGAGATTGATTGCTGAAATCCTACTGATTTCCAAACGATAAGGAAAATGTGATTGATTCGGAAATCCTCCAGATTTCCAAATGATAGGGAGGGAATTGAAATCCTTCCTATTTCAAATAATAAAGATAATTGAAATCTTTATCATCTTTTGAAGAGAGAAGTCTGGAGACTATTGAATGATTGACTGGGAACTTATAGGTTTCTCTGCTACGAAGGTAGCATAACTATCAGTTCTTCGGATTTAGGCGAACTAGGAAAATCTGAACGTTATCCGACATTTTTAAGTATTTTTAAAATGTATACGTTGTTTTGGGGTTGATATAAGGTTTCTAAGGTACTAGGTATCTGCAACGAATCTTGAGAACAATATTCAATTTCTAAAACTTTCAACTGTTGTAGTCTATCAAACTCATTGCTCAAGGTTGGTTGTGCACCGACACGACCATAAATAACATAGTCGCACTTTCCAGTTTTATTTGTGGTATGGCTTATGTACGATACTAACCTTAGTTGAGGCGTTTGACCAAAAGGTTTGAGTGGGTAGTTTTTGTTGGAGTGATGTTTAAAGTTTTATTAAGTGTTCTCATCGTGGGTCAGAGTATATATATATAACTCTTATATATTAGTGTCGGTGAGGTTTGTAGTTTTATTAAATTTTATTTTGTACTCCAAGAAAAATATGTACAAACGAGGGCCAGACAGGAAACACTGGAGGACATGATCATTTTAGCAATTAAGACGTTGGAATCCAACTACCCTATGCGGCCCTTCAAACCATATTCACCGTATCGTACGTAGCCAAGAAGTAGTGTAATTAATAATAATACTTTTATTAAGAGCTTGTTGCTATAGTTGTATTCGTCTTTCGAGGATACGAGTTCTCTATAGCTAATTTAGCTATGATACCAACCTGTCACACCCCCGACCGAGGCTGCGGAACGTGCCGGGCTGTGCTATAAATTTCATGGATCACAGGTAAACTGAATATATAGCACAAGTACAAAAATAAACAAAACAACATTTGTATTCCATTCTTGATGTTTGGATACATGGTTCTTATAGATAATAATATAATATATGAATTGCCTTAAACAAGCAGGCGGACATAACAAAAGTAGTAAACTAAAGTGCATGAGATCTATGACTATCTGTCGTCTGAATTTGCTTGATTAATGATTCCCCGAGAATACATGTAGATTTGAGGGTCAACACAAGGTTGGTGAGAGTTATAGGTTTTCTTCCGACAGTAGTAATGATACTTTTATAAGCATTCAAAAAGTATTTTCTTTATATGTAAACCATATTTAAATAAGCTTTGAAAAACCAAAAGGTGTCTTGGTATAAGTAAATCCATGCTTTAAACAGTTTTGAATGAATCAACTTTATGAGTTGTAGTAAGAGATAGAGATTCAAGTTAATGTTTATAGCAAGTTCTATAACCGAGCTGTGTGACTGAATGTACCCTACTATGACACTTCACTGAACGTCGTAGTAACGATTGTAGACACCTATCACCCGCTTTGATTGATCGGTCAAGGTTGTAGCTAGGAAGCACATGTGGGGATGTCAATCACGTATAGATCTATACACATGTATCTCGCTCCGAAGATTAACGGTTATAGAAGTGTAGGTATGCTAAGTGTTTAGACTTTAGCTAATGAATAGTATCTCACAATAAAGCCCTTAACTAAGGTATGAATATCCCTCAGCCCTAACTTAAAAGTGGATAAGTTGTAGGCATAATGAATCATATAAATTTATAAAAGTCGAGCATAATTGGTATGCATGTATAGTATAAGGCAGTAGCTTTTATAAACTAAGTATGTTTCTTGTATAAACTTTGTACATATGCATGTATAGTTCAAATCCTTAGGAATACTACAAAGTTTTATGACATGCATTTTATGACACACAATGTCACGCAAAAATCATAGGGTTTTGTAGTAAAAAGGCATATGTTATTTTTAAAAGTTGTATTATTTTAACAACATAACATATGAGAATATTGAAGTTTAAAACTAGTTTATGTGTTCGTAACATATAAAAGTTAAACCAATAATTTAAAAACTAGTTATAGTTTGTACATAAAAATACTTTATGTGTATTTTTTTGTATTATCTAGCATAAGTAGTACATGTATTCTCCCCCGAAAATATATAAAAGAGATACCATAACACTCACCTTAAAGAGCGGTTGTCGGGTTGTTTCGAGTATTGGATGTGAGAAACCGGGACGTGTTGCCGTGAACACGAAACTCCGAGATTAATTTAGTTTCCTATGAAATTTTAATATAAATTAGTATTTGGAGGGTTATTTGGTAATGTAACTAAACCATAGGACCCATTTATTAATTTAATTAAACTAAAATTAATTAATAATTGCCGAAAATGAGACAAAATGAATTATTAAATTTTTATGTTTGAGGTTAGAATTTATTTTGCTAATAAATCTCAAGGGAGGGGTATAATTTAAATAAATGATTGGAAATTTGATGACTTGGTCCTGTTTTGTAAAGGATTTTTGAGTTGGGGGTAAATTCTGAATACTTTAATATGAAGTTCAAAGGTTGGTATCTGATTTGAAATCAATCTCTAAAGAGAGGGTGGGTTTTTTAGATTTTAAGTATGAGTTTGAAATACTTTGGGGCTTATTTGCAGAAATTTCGAAAGGAGGGGGTTTATGGATATTTTAAAATGATGTTTTGTAACAAGAGGGGTTATCCTCCTATTCTTCGTTCATGCACACGCATGGAAAAAAATATAACGGTTTGTTTTGGCTAGCAATATCAATCCATACAACACGATTTAGTAATGGTGGGAGGGGGGGGTAGAGTAACTTATGGTTGCGGTGATGAGGGTTGAAGCTGGTGCTGATCGATAGTGGAGAGGGGTGGAAGTGGGTGTATGGTGGTGGCATGGGGAGGTTTTGATAGCCACTTGCTGTCGTTATCTGCCCTTCTCTGGTGGGGAATCGACTGGAGGAGTGAGGGGATGGTGGGGAATGTCTTCCAAGGTAACAGGACATCAACAACTTCGGGTGGTGGTGGGGTTAGACGATGGTGGCAGTGAGACAACAGGTGGTGGCGTTATGGTCTCCGGTGCCTGCTGCTTTCAGCTTTCTCTTCTGTTTTGGGTAGAAATCGATGAAGGGAGGAGAGGGGATAGTGTAGAGGGACTGAAATGGTGTTTGGGGACAGTTTTGATCAAGAGAGGGAGGTATAAGGGTGGTTTGAGGTGGTTGAATTGGTGGTGTAACGTCCAAAAAATAAGACCCAAAAATTTCATTTTAAATTAATAAAACTAGTATTCCAGAAACATCATCATAAGAATCCAGATAAAACAAATGTGTCAATCATTACATTATATTAGAGTAAGTTAAGAAAATACGGAACGAGGTGGTGTGTGCTCTGCAATCATCCCGAGCTTTTCCTTTTTAAACAGAAGTACTTGAAACATAAACTGAAAAACGTAAGCACAAAGCTTAGTGAGTTCCCTAACGTACCACATACCAATTATACAAATCGGCCTAGCCCTAGTGTTCATTCCAACCCAAAAAACAAGTATGGTCCCCGACATGGGGCCTCACCCTAGGGTATGTTTCAACCCGAACATATCACATTGGGCCCCTCCTTGGGGTATATTTCAACCTGAACATTTCACAGTGGGCCCCGTCCTGTGGTATACTTCAACCCGTCATGCCATATTGGGCCCCATCCTAGGGTGTGTTTCAACCCGATCACAAAATGCATCACACAACAACCAGCATACTACATTTCCAGATTATAGGCCACCCTTGGTGCCTTCAACCCGTAATACCGGGTAGAGACTCACCTCGCACTACTGAATCACACTGATAACTCCCTAGCTGCTGATCCGACATATCCCCGAGCTATCAATATCAAATAACATGCAATTGAAAATTGGATTCCAATCCATAACCATTAGACCATAATTAGGGTAAATGACCAATTTACCTCTTACTAGTTTGGCCCAAAACTTAATCCCAAACCTAATAATCCAAAAGGCCCAAATACCAAATAACCATACAAGGCCCAAACATGGCCCAATTTTCCAAATTAGGCCCAAACCCTTCCATGGGCCTTAATACAGGGTTCAACAATATTCTTGGCCCAAAACACTTTAATTCTGATGGCCCAATAAGGCCCTAAACATCTAAGCCCAAGTTATGGCCCAAACCGAAGACCAAAAGATCTGAGGCCCACTCTACTGAGTACGCGGGGCGTACTCAGCTCGTACGCGCAGTGTACTTTCCTTAGGGCTTGTACGCTAAGCGTACCTACTTGTACGTCCAGCGTACCCTCGCACATGGCAAACTTTTGTATTAAGCTCTTATTCCATAAAGAATTTACTCCACAACTTAGATATGACTACCTTGGACTGATTTATCACGTAAATTTACTAACTTTACATTCATGCATGGCTAAAATAAGCTATTAATATGCTACTTAATGCATGAATGAGACCCAATACCCCATAAAGCTGGCACCTTTTTGCATAAGGAACTCCCAATAAGCTCAGATCTAAAAGGATAAGTCCTTCAATCGTCTTTACTCAACAACCACCCAAAAAGGGATCAAAAACATAAAAATCATGCCATAAAGAGATCTAAATATCTACAAGCCAAGGTATGAACTTGATACCTCAAAAGTCTTGCAAAAAGGGTGATGATTCTGGATATATAGGCTCCTTACCAAGGAAATCACATTCAATCTTCTTTACTTCCTTAACAATGGTCAAAATATCCACCAAAATCATCTCAAGAGCTCAAGAATAACACAAAGAAGGCATAAGGGTCGATTTAGGGTTTTAGGAGGTTTGGGGTTGGTAAAGAGGCCAGTCCTAAAGACTTAAGGGGCTTAAACAGGGTACAACACAATCAAATTTAGGGTTTCTTGCACTCCTCGTACGCCCAACATACTCCTCGTACGCCCAGCTTACGAGGCCGAGGCTTCGTGATCATTCCTTCTTCGTACGCTAAGCGTACACCAGTATACGTTCCACATACTTCACTTCGTACTAATACGCCCTGCATACTCCCTATGTACGCCCCGCGTACTAGGGTTACCCTTAAACCCTAAAATATTCCTAAGGCCATAACTTCTTCATTCTAAATCCAATTTCGATGATCCTTATATCCACGAAAAGGTAACGATAAGCTCTACACTTTTATCAACTCATACACGCCTTAAGATTTCCCGAACAGAAATCCAATATCCATAAATTCCAGAGCTGACACTTTACGAAAATACCATTGGCTCCAAAACACAAACCGAACACCTGGATCATCTAAATTACGTCACCCACACCCAAATGGGATACGATTCATGTCACACCCCAAAATCGGAACGGCGGAAACGTTCTGGGGTGGAGGACGTCATGTACAGTATCGCAACAAAGCATAATAGTAAACAAGCAACCACATCCATTGCATAAATAGAATAATTTTAATACAAGCGTGTTCTGTATAGTTTGGAAGACACCAAAAATGAATACTCAAAATAAAAGATGAGTCTTGTATGTGCTCCATCTTCTCAAAAGCTCCATCGGTACCTGACTACTGATGACCTGAGAATACAAGTTATTTTGAAAAGAGTTTATCAGCATAACGCTGGTGAGTTCATAAGTATTTTTAGTGTCATTGCCTGTAAGGATATGTTTGTAACAACGTAGTGTAAGTGTTCATAGTTGGTTATAAATATTTGTAAATAGTTGAAACTCCCTAGAAAATCCTATATTTTCTACTGGAATGTAGTCTTCTACCAAGACCCGACTGTTTGCATGTTTGTTCCTTATGTAGTGTAAGAGTTTTCCCCAGTGAAACTATCATTATGAAAATACAGATTACTTAAATGTGTATGTGACATGATCACAAGTGAATGCCATAGGAAAATAGTGTTTTACCTCAGCAGTGACACTGCTGGTTATAAAGTGATGAAATACGGACTCCAGGTAGTACTAAATGTACAGTACACCTCGGGGAGTCTAAAGAAAATGAAAATGCAGACTCCAGGTGGTATTAAATGAACAATACGCCTCGAAAAGTCTGTTTTGCATTTAATTCTTAATTGGTTAATTAAAGGTTTGAATGTGAACTCGTATATAACCATGCCGATCGACGGCTGAATAACTGATGACTCTCCGATGTCATTTGTAGTGAGGTAACATTCTGTCACCCCTTGGCCTTATCGGCTGCGACTATAGCTAGCAGTCAGGGTGTGGGAGTGTCTGTCCCGTATAGATCTATACACACAATGCTCGCTCTCCCTCCAGGAGACTCTGGTTACAAATTACTACCACAATGAAGTGTCGTATCGAGAAGTAGTATGTCACATTCTGTTTATAGTGTTCAAATGTTTGTGTAGTAAACCATAGTGTAGTGATGCTTTCTTTGTACTAGTATATAGTATATTCCCTTGTATAGTGTATAGTATGTTCTCTTGTATATAGTATGCATCGTTTCTCAATATAGTGTGTATGTAATGACTCATAACTGTGTTGAATCTCGAATGTGTCGTTGTAATAGTAATAGTGAGTAGTAATCCCTTAACTATACCTATTATAGTTAAATAGAAATGTTGTTTGTATGCCTTTGTTACACAAAGGTACTGAACTGTAGTAAAAGCTTTTATATCCACACATGTATATACGATATATGACTAAGATTTCAACGACATTCGGACAAATAACAGGATACCCTAAGTCCACAACCAAACAAGGAACAGGAAATAAGGTGAGCTATCAGTACGAAGTCCTTCAAACCTTACTTATATAAATATAACTGTATAGATATGAGTTTGACAAGAATGTAAGTTTAAAAGAATTTGAAAATAGTTTTAGCATTTAAAAGAGTTTAATAAAAGGTTCTGAAATGCTTGAAATCCATAAGTTTGATAATAACTTGAAAGTAATAGTAAATCTTTCTGTTTGTTCTAGTCATTAATCATATGTAATTAATACAATGGCTAGAATGTTTCAACTTGTATTCCCCCCTAAAAGCATTTAAAATCATTTAAAAGGTTGATTAAGGGGTATGAACTCACCTGCAGTGAGTAACTTGAATGAAAGATCGATTTAGGATCGCCAGGTGTCAATTTTAGTCTCGGGCACAAACGAATCCTACTTTACATGTAATAACACGTATATGAATTTACTTAAGGTATATAACCACTAATAGACACATGGACACGCCTTAGGGACATGAAAACACTTGGAATTAAGTGTTACAAACACCTCTTGAAGTCCCTAAATGAGTGTAGGGCCTTGGATTTAAGTGTAAGGCCACCAAACTTGACTTTTGTGAGTGTGCGGCCAGGCCTGTTTGTGGCTGTACACTCCCATAGAAGTGTGTCCAAATCGATTTTCCAAGTCTTTGTGATGATACTAAGAAGGTGTTTTGGCCATTTCTTAACCGGATTGGGGGTTTGTTGCTATTTTGGACCCTTAAAAGTGTGTGTGCGGTCACGCTTGGTGTGTGTGGCCAAGTGTGTGCGGCCAAGATGTGTGCGGTCGCACACTCCTAGCAAAAATGGTCCAAAACAAGATTCCATGGTCATATCTTGCATCCCCTAAGTGTCTTTGATCATGTGCTAGAATACTACATGAGTTTAAGGCCTTAAAGCACCAAAATAAGGGCTGTACGGGCTCATGAAGGTGTACGGCCGCACACTCCTTTCAGATCGAGTTTTGGGTCTTTTAACAAGGCTCAAATATAGCTAAACACATGTAGGAGTAGGGTACTTACAGTGTAGAAGCGTATGGGGGGTGTTTGGAGCCCAAGAACTTAGTAGGTGTTCTTGGTGTTCTTAAAGAACACTTGAAGATTCACTAGAATGAGCTGATTTCATGGATGAAATCAGTGATTTACACTAGATGGAGTAAGGAATCTATAAATCAAAGGCTAGAAACACTTACCACTTGAAGATCTAGGTGAAAAATCGGGATCCACTTGAGAGAAAACGAGTTCTTGACTAAGTGAGTGTAAAAGGGTGAAATGAAGCTAGACGAGTGTGTGCTGCCGGAGGAGGGGTGTGCGGCCGCACACCCAAGTGTACGGCCGTACACTCCTTATGTTGGAGCGTTTGGCCAATTATTGTGTCAGGTGAGCTTACGGGATTCCAATCCAAACTTCTAACTAGCATCTACTAGGTTTAGAACACCCAAATGGCTCAAAATAAAGCTAGAAAGTAGCAAAAACGTGTCTAACTTTACTTGATTTGAATACTAGCACAAGATGGAAGCTTCGGGTTGTCACATCATCCCCCCCATTAGAGGGGATTTCGTCCCGAAATTTGAGTTTAGTAACTAAGCTATTACAAATAACTAAGCGAACAGATGATGATATTTAACTTTCATTTGATCCTCGCGCTCCCAAGTGAATTCGGGTCCCCGCTTGGCGTTCCAGCGAACCTTCACTATTGGAATACGACTTTGTTTCGTTCGCTTGACCTCTCGGTCCATGATCTCTACAGTTTCTTCCACAAAGTTGAGGCTCTCGTTGATCTCGATCTCGTCGAGTGTGATTACAAGAGTCTCGTCGGATAAGCACTTTTTCAAGTTTGAGACGTGGAAGGTAGGATGTACGTTACTAAGCTCGCGACGTAAGTCGAGTTTGTAAGCTACAGGGCCGATTCTAGCGAGAATCTCAAAAGGCCCTATGTATCTCGGATTTAGCTTTCCACGCTTTCCGAAGCGTATCAATCCCTTCCAGGGTGAGACTTTCAACAGGACTCGGTCTCCCACCTGGAATTCCAAAGGTTTCCTTCGTTTGTCTGCGTATATTTTCTGTCGGTCTCTAGAGGCTTTCAATCGTTCACGAATCTGAACGATCTTCTCGGTCGTTTCCCGAATGATATCCGGACCCGTGAGAGTGCTGCCAAGAACTCGTCCTTTAGCTAACTGAGTGTCACCCACCTCAGCCCAGCACAGAGGGGAGCTGCACTTTCGGCCATAGAGGGCTTCGAATGGATCAACCTTTATGCTCGTGTGATAACTGTTGTTGTAGGAAAATTCGATGAGGGGTAAGTGAGTATCCTACGCCTTTCCAAAGTCGATCACACAGGCTCGCAGCATATCTTCTAAGGTTTGGATGGTTCTCTCACTTTGTCCGTCGGTTTGTGGATGGTAGGCCGTACTCATGTCTAGCCTTGTGCCTAAGGAGTTTCGTAGTGACTGCAAGAACCTCGAAGTGAATCTACTATCTCTATCGAAGATAATGGATATAGGAACACCATGCAGTCGTACTATCTCCTGAATGTATGTTCTTGTGAGCTTTTCCATCTTGTCGGTTTCTTTGATAGGCAGGAAGTGTGCGGATTTGGTCAATCTGTCGACGATGACCCAAATGGTATCAAGTCCACTCGTTGTCTTGGGCAACTTGGTTATGAAGTCCATAGTAATCCGCTCCCACTTCCATTCAGGTATCTCCGGTTGCTGGTGTAAACCTGATGGTTTCTGGTATTCGACCCTGACCTTGGCGCAAGTAAGGCATTTACTCACGAAGGTAGCAATCTCTGCTTTCATGTTAGGCCACCAGTATAACTTTTTAAGATCCAGATACATCTTTTCTGAACCCGGGTGGATGAAATATCGGGTGTTGTGCGCCTCGGTCATGACCAAGTCTCTGAAGCCACCGTGTCTCGGTGTCCAGATCCGGTCCATGAGATATAAGGCTCCGCCACCCTTGACTTCCAAGTTCTTATCCATTCCACGCAGGGATTCTCCCGCCACATTCTCAGGTTTTAAGGCTTCGAGCTCAGCCTCCTTAATTTGTGCGGATAGATGCGAATGGATAGTCATAGTTAATGACTCTACTCTTCGACCAGAATGTTCTTTCTGACTTAGGGCGTCTGCTACTACGTTGGCTTTACCTGGATGATAATGAATTTCGCATTCGTAGTCATTGAGTAGCTCGACCCACCGTCGTTATCTCATGTTGAGCTCCTTCTGGTTGAATATGTTTTGTAGGCTTTTGTGGTCTGCAAAGATAGTGCTCTTCGTACCATACAGGTAGTGTCTCCAGATCTTTAGGGAAAACACAATCGCTCCTAGTTCGAGGTCGTGAGTGGTGTAGTTGACCTCGTGTGTCTTCAGCTATCTTGAGGCATAGGCGATGACCTTACCTCGTTGCATCAGAACACAGCCGAGCCCTTGATTTTACGCATCGCAATAGACCACGAAGTCTTCCGTCCCTTCGGGGAGGGATATTATCGGTGCGGTGCATAAGGTTCGTTTTAGCGTTTGGAATGCTTTCTCTTGCTTCTCTTCCCAGTCAAAGGCCACGCTTTTCTGGGTCAATGTTGTAAGGGGTTTTGCAATTCGAGAGAAATTCTGTATGAATTTGCGATAGTATCCAGCGAGGCCTAGAAATTGACGAATTTCTGTAGGCGTCTTCGGTGCTGACCAGTTTTCAATGGCTTTAATTTTGGATAGGTCCACGTGGATTCCTTTTTTGATAACCACGTGTCCTAATAATTCGACTCTTCGGATACAAAATTTGCATTTAGAGAGCTTCGCATAGAGCTTCTCTGATCGTAGGGTTCCTAGGACTTGTCGCAGATGATCACTATGCTCCTCTTCAGTTCGAGAGTAGATAAGTATATCATCGATGAAGACGATGACGAACTGATCCAAGTAAGGACGGCATACCCTATTCATCAAGTCCATGAATACTGTGGGGGCATTGGTCAATCCGAATGGCATCACCACGAACTCGTAGTGTTCGTAACGAGTTCGGAAGGCTGTCTTCGGAACATCCTCCTCAAGCACTCGTAATTGGTGATACCCGGATCTCAGGTTTTCTTGGAGAAGTAGCTCGCCCCTTGCAGTTGGTCGAACAAATCGTCTATGCGAGGCAGAGGGTAACGATTCTTGATTGTAAGTTTGTTGAGTTCCCTGTAGTCGATGCACATACGGAACGATCCGTCTTTCTTCTTGACGAACAAGACTGGGGCTCCCCAGGGTGTGAAGCTTGGTCTTATAAAGCCCTTGCTGAGCAGTTCGTTAAGTTGACCGGACAGTTCTTGTATCTCTGCTAGGGCTAGACGATATGGTGCTTTGGCTACGGGGGTAGCTCTTGGAACTAAGTCGATTCGGAACTCGACTTGGCGTTGCGGGGGTAACTCTGGGAGTTCTTCCGGAAAGATGTCAGGAAAATCGCGCACTACGGGGAGGTCTTTCAGGTCTTTGGTTTTCTGGTTCACATCGACTACATGTGCAAGGAATGCATGATATTCCTTACGCAAGTACTTCTGGGCTTGAATACTTGAGATGATACGAAGGCTCGTACTGGGTTTTTCTCCGTAGATCAATAAGGTTTCGTTACTCGGTAGGTTTAGGCGGACTGCCTTTTCGAAACATAGAATATGGGTACGATGGAGACTCAACCAGTCCATGCCCACAATGACATCGAAACTCTTGATTGCTACAGGTATGAGGTTGATTGGAAATGAATGATTATCTAACATGAGAGTACAACCTATGTAAATCTCATTTGAACTCTCTGTCTTTCCGTTGGCCATTTCTACGACGAAGGTTTCTTTTAGTGCTTGCGGTGCTTGATTAAGTAAGTGTTTAAATTTTTGGTTAACGAAGCTCCTCTCTGCCCCACAATCAAATAAGACACATGCATATGAGTTATCGAGAAGGAATGTACCCGTGACTACTGTGGGGTCTGCCACGGCTTCATTGTGGCCAATAACAAGTAGTCTCCCTGCTCCTCCCGCATTCCCAGCTTTAGGGCAGTTTCTTTTGAAGTGCCCTGTCTCACCACACCCATAGCAGGCGTGGCTCACTCCCGAACCAGGAGCCTGGGTGTTAGGTTTGGGTGGTGCTCTGCAAAACCGGGCGGTATGGCCCTTCCGGCCGCAATTGGTGCAGTGCATTTCCCGGCAGGGGCCGTTATAATGGAAAGTGCACTTGGTGCACTTGGGTAGGAACCCTGCATATGGTTTGGCGGGTACAGGGGCAACAGGAGTTGTGGCAGCATGGACAGCCACCGTCTGTTGTTTCTTGGAAGAAGGTTGAGTTGATTTGCCCTTCTTTCCGTCCCAGCATTTTCTCTTGTTACCGGCTGCTTTGGTTGGTGCTGGGGCGGCAGTTGGGGTTGTTGTTTGAGTAGCAGGAACTTCATGATCGATAAGCCTTTGGGCCAACTCCTTGGCACTATCAAAGGTCGCAGGCTTCGATGCTAGAACATTCCCCCGATACGGGGGTACCAAACCCTAGATGTATCTCTCGACTTTCTTTCTTTTAGTGGGGACCAGGTTAGGACATAGAGTCACCAGGTCGTAGAACCTGGCTGTATAAGCCACTATGTCGGAACCCTTCATTTTGAGGTTCCATAGTTCCTCCTTGAGCTTCTGAATTTCACCCCTCGGGCAGTACTCCCTTGTCATCAGGTCTTTCAGTGTATCCCAGCCCATGGCGTTAGCTGCTACCAGTAAGAGTGCTTTGACATGGCCATTCCACCACGTCAGGGCCTTTCGGTGAAGGTGCAAGAAGTGAATTTTATCTTGCTTCCCTCAGGGCATGAGCACATCTCGAAGATTGCTTCTGTTCTTTCGATCCATTGGGAGAGCGCAATAATTCCTCTGGTCCCGTTGAAGTACGTTGGTTTGCAGCTGATGAAATCTTTATAGGTACACTCCCGTGTACGCGGTTGGATTTCACCATGGCTAGAGTTTGTGCCAGTTCCAGCTCCACTTGCACCACCAGAGTTTACTTGGGCCATAGCTGCGGTCACCGCTGCTTGAAACATCACCACATCGAACTGCAGAGGGGGTGGTGGTGGTGGAGTTTGATTTGCAGGTCTGCCCCTGGTCGGACGCGGACGAGGCGACATCTTTTACTGGAAGTTTATAGAGATGACGATAACAGTAAGAATCAATTGTAAGTATGATGAGAGTGTTTCATGGACTAAATCGCCATAGTCCAACTATCAGATAGAGGCATAACAATAGAGTAGGGAAACACAAAGGTGAAGACTTTCCCACAGATTAGATAACTGCTAATATTACTGGTATTAATGATGTAAAATGAGTTCGGGAAAATGACCTAACAGTAGGTCTTACATCAAACCATAAGGGAAAATGTTGGCAGCTTAGAAGTCTAGTTAGAGTACTTTAAAAGCTAGGAATATTTACAGACAAGTGCTCCATAGAGCATGGAAAAGAAAGGCTATTCCTTATTCCAAAAGAAAGAGATGAGTCTGTTGGAGATAGTGTCTAAGTCCATAACTATATTTGGTATGTACTTGACCCGACCCAGCATGGTCCATTTGGGTTGCACTTCACCCAAACAATTTACAGATAATCTTTTGAGAATAGTATAAGTTATGATTTATTAATATATTATAAGTTCTAATATATTAATATAAAATCATATTATTTAATTAGTGTTGATCTATAATTAATTTAGAATTAATTTAGAGATCAAAAGTATGACTAATTAAATATGGGCTCTTGTATTTATATAGTGTGGGCTAATGCTTATTTGGAATGGGCTAGGCTTGCATGGAAAGTCCATGGATACTCCATGGAGCTTTAACCCATGGATCTCATGGAAATGAAAAAACATGGGTATTAGGGTTTACATGGATGTAACCCTAATCCACCACACTATATAAAGGAGGCTTTGGTTCTTGAAATTGCACTAGTTGATGTGTGTAAACTAAAAGGGCCGATTTCAAGAAGTTTGTGACTATTCTCTCAAGTTTCCAAGTTTGTGGTGATTTGTGACTTCCATTTGATGCATCCACACTATTGGTGCTAGGCTCTAAAACTCTAAGCAATCAACTACAACTACAAGGTAAGTAATTCTACTAGCTTTATTTGATTCAAGTTCCCCATGCCATGCTAGATAGGATAAGAACCTTGGAAAAATAATTATTTGCATGTATCATAGTCAAACATAGATCCAAGGTTTCTAGGGTTGCATGTACAGCATATGAGTGTTAGAATGCTCAAAACCCGTCAGTGGTATCAGAGCTTGGTTTGTTTATTTGATACTTGATGCAAAAAAAAAAAAACTTGAAAATCGAAGTTTTGTTCGAAAGCTCGTATCAAAATTTGAAATTTTGTATATGTACTTACGATTCTTGAAATTTTTGATATGAACATTCATAAACATATGAGTTTAGAAGATCATAGAAATTATGTGCTAATAATTGATTAGATTAATTCTTGATCTTTATGTGTTTTAATGGAGTCCATAACTAGTTCTTAAGTTATGGATAACCAAAAGTCACATTTATAAATAACCATTAAAAGAACACATAGGTTACAAAAAATGAAGAATCTTCATTTTTAATAACCATTAACTCATAAGTTATGAGAAATGAAAAGTTTTGAAAGTTTACAAAACTTGCCCTCATGTTTTGGAATATGTAAAGTCATATTAAAAACTTTAGTTCCAACCCCTAGAATTTTAAAAGTTAAAATTCAACCCTTATACTTTATAATATTATAAGTTTAATAATATTTATATATGTATAAGATCAAGTCATCTTACCGCTAGTACGCCTCATTCACGAAGCCGGTCTATAAGGGGGGTATAAGGTTGTTGCCTATAAAATGGCAACTTAATGGGTGTCCACTCTCACCCACCGCTTCCTTGATCGGTGGAGGGTCGTTAGCCGAACGGGTAGGACAAGGACTTATAAATTCTCATTAAAAGTATAATGATAATACTAAAGTAACTAAACTTTATTGAATTCCCAATCTTAGTTATTTTAGGAAAATGTGAATAAGGTGCTAAGCCATGAAATTACACTTTACACTTTGTTTAAGTCGTTAGTGGAGCGTGTGTGGTTAACCGGCACACTAACTTGAACTTAACAAGGTAGGTAAAGGGTGACTTAATGTTTATCATAGTATCGATGGAGCGTGTGTGGTTAACCAGCACATCGATTGAGGGGTAATACATTAAGGGTACCAAGTAATTTGCATGGTTACTTCACACCTTGTTTTGTGATCCTCGGCATCCCAGTCACAAAACTTGAAGGGCACACTCGAGATTGAAACATGCCATTGAAGAAAGTTCAATGAATCTCAAAGAATCTAGGAGTTTCTAAACCAATTAAAACCTAATTAAATATTTCGTTTTTCATGGTGGAAATTGGTGAATCATCATTCACCTACCTTCAAATATCTTATAGCTTAGATTACGTCATCCTCTTCTAAGTTATAAAATATTGTGTTGGGTGCTAGCCTTAATATTACATTTGGGTGTTTTGTGAAGGACTATCTCTATATCTAATCTAATCTATTCCCTCTTCTTTTTAGATGTCTTCCAATAACAATGCTTCTAGCTCAAACCCTACTAGCTCCTTCTATCTCATGAATCTTTGTGGGAGAGTCATCTTTGATGGGTCTAACTTTACAGATTGGATCAGAAACATCAGGATGGTCACTCGGTATGAGAACAAAGAATATGTTCTCGACAAGGAGCTGAAGGTACCCGAGCCAACTGTTACTCCTGAAGAGCTTGTTGAATATGAGGTACATGAAAGAGATGCTACAAAAGTGGCATGCATCATGATGGCCACCATGACAGCCGAGCTCCAAAAGTCCTATGAGGACTATTATCCTTTTGAGATGCACCAGGACTTGATGGACCGCTACCATCAAAGTGCTCGTCAAGAGCGATATGAAATAATCTCCTCCATGATAACAACCCGAATGAAGGATGGTGAACCCATCACGGGCCACATGCAGAAAATGCAAAGGTATGTAGACCGTTTACTGAAGCTGAATGTGAACTTCCCTGAGGAGTTAGCAATAGACATCATTTTGCACTCCTTGCCATCGTGCTATGATTAATTCCGCATGACATATCACATGAACAAGGAAGAAGTCACCCTCAACAAACTTCAAGGACTCTTGAAGACCGCTGAAAGTGGTCTAAAGGGTAAGTCGGTTGTTACTACTCCTACTCCTACTCCAACTGCGGCCAATGTCTTGGCAATCGGGCATGACAAAGGGAAGAAGAGAAAGAACCCTTCTAAGGGTACCAAGGGTAAGACCCTTGAAGGCCCCTCTTCAAGAAAAACCAAGAAAGGTTTTGTCACTCCTTCTGCTAACCCTAATGAGGCTGAATGCTTCTATTGCCATGAAAAGTCGCACTGGAAGCGAAACTGGCCAAAGTACCAGCAAGATTTGAAGAATGGGAAAGTAAAACCCAACCATGTAGGTATATACACTATATTGTCTAATAACTCACCTCATTCTAAGTCTTGGGTCCTTGATACAGGTTGTGGTATTCACATATGTTGTGATTTGCAGGGACTAAAAAGAAGTGAGAATGTGGAGCAGGGAAAGATAAACTTGATCATGGGAAACAGGAAAGCTTCACCTGTCACCAAGATAGGAGTTTATTCCTTAGTGCTAAATAGTGGGTTTACATTAGATTTGAATAAATGTTATTATTCGCCAAAAATGGCAAGAAATGTTATTTCCTTTCATGCATTGTATAAACAAGGTTTTACCTTTTATTTTGATAATAATAATGGTAGTATTGATGCTTTCTTTAATAATGTTCTTTATTTTAAAGCATTACCTTGTCATGGCGTGTATGAAAATGTATCTGTTGTAGATAATCTAGGAAATAATGTATTGTGTATTAACTCTTCCACTAGCTTAGATAAAGCATCCTTATGGCATTGTCGTCTTGGACATGTAAGCAAGAAACGCATAGGCCAACTCCAAAAGGATGGAGTCTTGGAGTCATTTGACCTAAAGTTAGATGATATTTGTGAATCTTGTTTGCTTAGTAAAATGACAAAGTCACCTTTTACTGGCACTTGTGCTAGGGGTGAAGGTTTGTTGGACCTCATGCACACAGATGTGTGTGGACCCTTCAGAACCGCCACAAGAGATGCTAATCGGTTCTATGTGACTTTTACTGATGATTTTAGTAGATATGGATATCTCTACCTAATCAAGCATAAGTCAGAAACCTTTGAGAAATTCAAAGAGTTTAAGCAAGAAGTGGAGAATCAGTTGGGCATGAACATTAAGATGCTTCGATCCGATCGTGGTGGTGAGTATCTTAGTACTGAGTTCCTTCACTATCTTAAGGAATGTGGGATTGTCTCACAATTGACACCTCCTAGGACACCACAGTTGAATGGTGTAGCTGAGAGGCGCAATCGGACCTTGTTGGACATGTTTCGTTCCATGATGAGTCGAGCTTCGCTACCAATCTCATTTTGGGGGTATGCCTTAGAGACTGCCGCCCATATCCTTAATCTAGTCCCTACAAAGAAGGTTGCCAAAACACCTCACGAGGTGTGGACTGGAAAAGTTCCCAATCTAGACCACATCAAGATTTGGGGTTGCGAGGCTTTCGTGAGACGCGAGACTCACGATAAGCTCGAACCCCGAAGCGAAAGGTGTATTTTCATCCGCTACCCACAAAAATCCTTTGGTTACATCTTCTACAGACCCCGTGATAATGTGGTCTTTGTAGCAAGAAGAGGATTCTTTTGAGAGAGAGAATTCATGAGCCAAGGAGACAGTGGGAGGCAAATTGACCTTTAGGAAATTCAAGAGTCAAGTGGTGAAGGAACCTCAAACCCTTGCCCTCAACCTGAGGAGGAAACTCCTGTTGAGCCGACTGAAGAATCTATACCTTTGAGGTGTTCCACCAGAGTTAGGAATGCACCTGAGCATTATTATGGTTTTCATATTACTGCAGAAGGTGAGACACTTATCAGTGATAACACACTGGTAAATCTGGATGAGCCTAACAGCTACACAGAAGCCATGGCAGGCCCTGAGGCTGCTAAATGGAAAGAGGCTATGGATAGCGAGATACAGTCCATGTATGACAATCAAGTTTGGAACTTGGTTGACAATGTACCTGATCGTAAGATAGTTGGGTGCAAATGGATCTTCAAGAAGAAGACCGACATGGATGGTAATGTACACACTTATAAGGCACGACTGGTTGCAAAGGGTTATTCTCAAACTCCCGGAGTTGATTATGATGAGACCTTTTCACCAGTGGCCAAGATTACGTCTATTAGGGTTCTGTTAGCCATTGCTGCATTTCATGATTATGAAATCTGGCAAATGGATGTCCAAACCGCTTTCCTTAATGGAAAGTTGGCTGAAGATGTTTACATGGTTCAGCCAGAGGGTTTTGTCAGTACAGAGTACCCCAGTAGAGTGTGTAAGCTCGAGAAATCCATTTATGGATTAAAACAGGCACTTCGCAAATGGAATCTTTGCTTTGATGAGAAAGTCAAAGAATTTGGCTTTTCAAGGAGTGAAGATGAATCTTGTGTCTATATCAAGGCTAGTGGGAGTATAGTCAGCTTTTTGGTACTGTATGTGGATGACATACTACTCATAGGAAATGACATCCCAACCCTGCAGGAAGTAAAGTCCTGGCTTGGGAAGTGTTTCTCTACGAAGGACCTTGGAGAAGCTGCCTATATCCTAGGGATAAGGATTTTGAGAAACAGGAGTAAAAGACTAATTGGACTTAGTCAAAGCACCTATGTGGACAAAGTGTTGAAAAGGTTCAACATGCATAACTCCAAGAAAAGAGAGTTACCCATCCAGAGTAACGCCAGATTGAGTAAGACACAAAGCCCTAGTACTGAGGCTGAGATAGCAGAAATGAGTCGAATACCTTATGCTTCAGCTGTAGGATCGATCATGTATGGTATTGTTGGATAAGATGTCTAAGTCCATAACTTATTTGGTATATACTTGACCCGACCTGGCATGGTCCATTTGGGTTGCACTTCACCCAAACTAGTTATGGATAATTTTATGAGAGTTGTATACTTACGATTTATTAATATATTATAAGTTATGATATATTAATATAAAGTCATGTTACTTAATTAGTTTTAATCTTGAATTAATTATGAATTAATTTAGTGATTAAAAGGAAGACTAATTAAATCATGGGCTATTATATTTATATAGTGTGGGCTAACACTCATTTGGGAATGGTCTAAGCTTATATGGAAGTCCATGGATGATCCATGGAGCTTTTACCCATGGATCCTTGGAAGAGGAAAAGACATGGGTTATTAGGGTTTCACCCTAACCATGTACACTATATAAACAAGCTTATGTTGCATGAAAAAGACACTAATGTGTGTGTAAGTGTGGTGGCCAAAATCAAGAGTTAGTATACTCTCTCATACATTTTCCAAGTTTGTGGTGATTTGTGATTTCCATTTGAGGCATTCACATTATTGGTGCTTGGCTCTCAAACTCCAAGGAATCAATAATCAACAAAAGGTATGTAATTCATCTAGTTCTTTTATGGTTAAAAGTACCCCATGCCATGCTAGATAGGTTATAAACCTTGGAAAATAATATTTTGCATGTATCTTAGACAAACATAGATCCAAGGTTTAATAGGGTTGCATGTACACTTAGGAAGTGTTAGAATGCTCAAAACCTAACAGTGGTATCAGAGCCTAGGCTTGTTTGTTTGATACTTGATGCAAAATAGTGATAAAAAGTCGATTTTTTGCTGTCTGACTGATGAACTCGCCGAGTCCATGGGGGGACTCGCCGAGTTCATGTGTAAACTCATCCTACTCGCTGAGTAGGTTCGTGCACTCGGCGAGTAGGAGCCTCATAATGCAGATTTTCGACTTTTGCTGCTGGAAATGGACTAGAAACATTACCCTAAACTGTTTTGGTGTTTTAAAACTTGTTTTAGTTGGTGTAATGATTGTTCTAATCCATTTACAATAGCTTATATCAAAATTTCATGCTTTCTATGTGTTCATATAATTCTTGAAACTTTGATGATCATGTTCATGTTCTTATGAATTTAGAAGATGATAGGAATTATTTGCTGAATTGTTTAGGATTAATTCTTGATCATTTATGTGTTTTAATGGAGTCCATAATTTGTCCTCAAGTTATGGATATCCAAAGGTCACTTCTTTTAAACACACACTTAAAACACATAAGTTACATGGAAATGAAGAGTCTTCATTTTTATGAACCTTTAATTCATAAGTTATGAAATGAAAAGTTTTGAATAGTTTCAAAACTTGTCCTCAAGTTTTGGAATTTGTAAAGTTACACACACTTTAATATACTTTAATTCCAAACACTTAGAGTTTTAAAAGTTAAAATTCAACCCTTATACTATTTATAACATTAATGGTTAATTATTATATATATGTATAAGATCAAAGTCGTCTTACCGCTAGTACGCCTCATTCACGAAGCCAGTCTATAAGGTGGGTATAAGGTTGTTGCCTATAAAATGGCAACTTAATGGCTGTCCACTCTCACCCACCGCTTGCTTGACTGGTGGAGGGTCGTTAGCCGAACGGGTAGGACAAGGACTTATAAATTCTCATTAAAAGTATGATGAATATTACAAAGTAACTAAACCTTTTATAAATTCCCAATCTTAGTTACTTTAGGAAAATGTGAATATGGTGCTAACCCATGAAATTCACACTTTGTACCTTACCAAGTCGTTGGTGGAGCGTGTGTGGTTAACCGGCACACTAACTTGGACTAGTAAGGATCACGAAGGGTGACTTAATGTTTATCATAGATCGGTGGAGCGTGTGTGGTTAACCGGCACATTGATTAGGTGATAATATTAAGGGTACCAAGTGAATTTGCATGGTTATTCACACCTTGTTTTGTGATCCTCGGCATCCCAGTCACAAAACTTGAAGGGCACAATCGAGATTGAAACATGCCATTGAAAAGTTCAATGAATCTCAAAGGAATCTAGGAATTTCAAAACCAATTAAACCTAATAATTCATTTCGTTTTCATGGTGGAAATTGGTGAATCGTCATTCACCTACCTTCAAATATATTATAGCTTAGATTACGGCATCCCTCTTCTAAGTTATAATATATTGTGTTGGATCCTAGCCTTAATATTACATTTGGGTGTATTATTAAGGATTCGATATATCTAATCTAAACTTGTCTTCTTCTTTTCAGATGTCTTCCAACAACAAAGCTTCGGGCTCTAACCCTACTGGCTCCTTTTCCCTCATGAACCTTTGTGGGAGGGTCATCTTTGATGGTTCCAACTTCATGGATTGGATCCGGAACATCAGGATGGTTACTCGTTACGAGGACAAGGAATATGTCCTCGATAAGGAGCTAAAGGAGCTTGATGAGTCCACTGCTACTCCTGAGGAGGTCGCTGAGTATCAGGCACATGAAAGAGATGCCACCAAGGTGGCATGCATCATGATGGCCACCATGACAGCTGAACTCCAAAAGTCCTATGAGGACTATTACCCTTTTGAGATGCATCAGGATCTGATGGAAAGGTACCATCAGAGTGCTCGTCAAGAGCGGTATGAAATAATCTCCTCCATGATCACTACCCGTATGAAGGATAGCGAACCAATCACGAGCCACATGCAGAAAATGCAAAGGTATGTGGACCGTCTAATGAAACTGAATGTGAACTTCCCTGAGGAGTTGGCAATTGATATCATTTTGCACTCCTTGCCATCGTGTTATGATCAATTTCGTATGACATACCACATGAACAAGGAGGAAGTCACACTCAGTAAGCTTCAAGGACTTCTGAAGACTGCCGAAAGTGGTCTTAAGAGTAAGTCGGTTGCTACTCCTACTCCTACTACTACCCCTGTTTTGGCTATCGGGCATGGCAAAGGGAAGAAGAGGAAGCACCCTTCGAAGGGTACCAAAGGAAAGTCCCTTGAAGGCTCCTCATCTGGAACCAAAGGTGGTTCTATCACTCCTTCTGCCATCCCTAAGGATGCTGAATGCTTCTACTGTCAAAATAAGGGGCACTGGAAGCGAAACTGCCCAAAGTACTTGCAGGATGTCAAGGATGGGAAAGTGAAACCATCCCATGCAGGTATTTACACTATATTGTCTAATAACTCACCATATTATAATTCTTGGGTTCTTGATACAGGTTGCGGTATTCACATCTGTTGTGACTTGCAGGGCCTAAGAAGAAGTGAGGATGTGAAGCACGGAAAGATAAACTTAATCATGGGGAACAAGAAGGTTGCACCTGTTACCAAGATTGGAGTTTATACTTTGTTGCTAGATAGTGGGTTAAAGTTAGATTTGAATAAATGTGTGTACTCGTCTGAAATGGCGAGGAGTATTATTTCCTTTCATGCTTTGTACAAGCAAGGTTTTACCTTTTCTTTTGATAATGAAGTTGGTAGTATTAATGCTTTCTTTAATAATGTTCTTTATTTTAAAGCATTACCTTGTGATGGTGTGTATGAAGCTGTATCGGTTGTAGATAATTTAGGAAATAATGTATTACGTATTGATTCTTCTACTAGCTTGGATAAAGCGTCTTTGTGGCATTGTCGTCTTGGACATGTAATCAAGAAACGCATAGGCCAGCTCCAAAAGGATGGAGTCTTGGAGTCGTTCGACCTCAAGTCGGATGATAGTTGTGAGTCTTGTCTACTTGGAAAAATGACAAAATCACCCTTCACTGGTACTTGTGCAAGGGGTGAGGGTTTATTGGACCTTATACATACTGATGTATCTGGACCATTCAAAACCGCCACAAGGGATGCTAATCGCTATTATGTGACTTTTATTGATGATTTTAGTAGATATGGTTATGTCTACTTAATCAAACATAAGTCAGAAACTTTTGAAAGGTTTAAAGAGTTTAAACAGGAAGTAGAAAATCAATTGGGCAGGAACATTAAGATGCTTCGATCCGATCGAGGTGGTGAGTATCTTAGTACTGAGTTCCTCGACTATCTTAAGGAGTGTGGGATTGTCTCACAATCGACACCTCCCAGGACACCACAGCTGAATGGTGTAGCTGAGAGGCGCAATCGAACTTTGTTGGACATGGTTCGCTCTATGATGAGTCGAGCTTCGCTACCAATCTCTTTTTAGGGGTATGCCTTAGAGACTGCCGCCCACATCCTTAATCTAGTCCCTACAAAGAAGGTTGCCAAAACACCTCATGAGATGTGGACTGGGAAAGTTCCCAATTTGGACCACATCAAGATTTGGGGTTGCGAGGCTTTCGTGAGGCGCGAGACTCATGACAAGCTCGAACCTCGAAGTGAAAGGTATATTTTCATCGGCTACCCACAAAAATCCTTTGGTTACCTCTTCTACAGACCCAGTGAGAATGTGGTCTTTGTGGCTAGGAGAGGGGTCTTTCGAGAGAGAGAATTTATAAGCCAAGGAGACAGTGCGAGGCAAATTGACCTTGAAGAAATTCAAGACTCGATTGGTGAAGGAACCTCAGACACTAGCAATCAACTTGAGGATGAAATTCCTATTGATCCAGCTGACGAGTCTATACTTCCGAGGCGTTCCACAAGGGTTAGGAACACACCTGAGTTTTATTATGGATTTCATATTACTACGGAAGGTGATACATTTATCAGTGACAGTACACTGGTAAATCTGGATGAACCTAACAGTGTTAAGGAAGCCATGGCAGGCCCAGAGTCTGCTAAATGGAAGGAGGCTATGGACAGCGAGATACAGTCCATGTATGACAATCAAGTTTGGAACTTGGTTGATAATGTACCAGGCCGTAAGACAGTCGCGTGCAAATGGATCTTCAAGAAGAAGACCGACATGGATGGGAAGGTACACACTTATAAGGCTCGACTGGTTGCGAAGGGGTTTACTCAGACTCAAGGAATTGATTATGATGAAACCTTTTCACCGGTAGCAAAGATTAAGTCTATTAGGGTTATGCTAGCCATTGCTGCATTTCATGATTATGAAATATGGCAAATGGATGTCAAAACCGCTTTCCTTAACGGAAAGTTGGCTGAGGATGTTTACATGAATCAGCCAGAAGGTTTTGTCAGTGCAGAGTACCCCAATAGAGTGTGCAAGCTTGAGAAATCCATTTATGGATTGAAACAAGCATCTCGAAGTTGGAATCTTTGTTTCGATGAGAAGGTCAAAGAGTTTGGTTTCTCAAGAAGTGAAGATGAGTCCTGCGTGTATGTCAGAGCTAGTGGGAGTATAGTTAGTTTTTTGGTACTGTATGTGGATGACATACTACTCATAGGAAATGACATCCCAACCTTGCAGGAGGTTAAGTCCTGGCTTGGGAAGTGCTTTGCTATGAAGGACCTTGGAGAAGCTACCTATATCCTAGGGATAAGGATATTAAGAGAAAGGAGTAAAAGACTAATTGGACTTAGTCAGAGTATCTACTTGGATAAGGTGTTGAAAAGGTTCAACATGCAGAATTCCAAGAAAGGAGAATTACCGATCCAAAGCAATGCCAAACTGAGCAAGGCTCAGAGCCCGAGTACAGAAGATGAGATAGCTGAGATGAGTCGATTACCTTATGCTTCCGCTGTTGGTTCGATCATGTATGCTATGACTTGTACTCGTCCTGATGTGGCCTTCGCTTTGAGCATGGTCAGCAGATGTCAGGGGAACCCTGGCAAGGCTCATTGGACTGCGGTAAAGAATATTCTCAAGTACCTGCGGAGGACTAAGGATTGGATCCTTACCCTTGGTGGGAGTGATGACTTGAGAGTAGTAGGGTATAGTGATGCTAGCTTTCAGACTGATAGGGATAACTTCCGCTCTCAGTCGGGCTGGGTCTTTACCTTAAATGGAGGGGAAATCACTTGGAAGAGTTCCAAACAGGAGACTGTAGCTGATTCGACTTGTGAATCAGAGTACATAGCAGCGAGTGAAGCGGAAAAGGAGGCGATATGGCTGAGGAACTTCATCGTAGACCTTGGAGTTGTACCAGGTATTAAGGAGCCTATGGAGATTTTCTGTGACAGCAATAGTACGGTTGCCTTAGCCAAGGAACCAAGAGATCATGGCAGATCCCGACACATTGACAGAAAATATCACTTCATAAGACACAAGATAGAAGAGGGACTCCTCGTGGCAAAGAGGGGATCGTCAGATGAGAACCCTGCGGATCCCCTTACGAAGGGACTGACGAGGGTGAAGGATTTGCAGCATGCGAGGCGCATCGGGCTGAGGGACGATATTAGTTTTACAGATTAGATAGCCTTTTCTGAAACTTGTAAAATGTAATCGACGTTTGATGATGAATAAAATTTGTGATTTATTTATGAGTAAAGTGTTGCTATCATTGTCAATTATTTACTATTGTTTAAGTTTTGCATATTTTGACTTCCAGAATAATTAATTTATTCAAACTCTCCACAGTCGGTCATATGTCGGAAGTAGGTATGAATCAAGACTGTCATGAATTGGGATTGTAGATGACTAAAGGTGTTTAGCCATAGCAATGGTTGCTACAACATTCATGAGTACTCATAAGTTATGAGTATTGGAATAAACCCACGCTCACTTGTATCACTTCATGGAATTTATCTCGAGTGATCGTGAGACGGTAATATCATATAAGTCTTCAAACCTAGAGATATGAGTTGTTACCTATGAGTTGGTTGTGCATTGATTGCACGTAAACGCATCAGTAACTTGATGTTATAAAACGTGCCTTTGTGTGCAATTCAGTAAGTAGTAGAACAAGCATATGAGTCGAAGTTTATCTGTTCCTTCTAGAAATAGAAGCGATATCTGGGCCCCTCGATGATTTTGTGTTGACCCATGTACCGGGCCCGGTCAGAACTAAATTGATGTGTTCAGTTAAGTTCTTTGTCAAACAAATCGGAAATCGAGAAACAACTGCTAGACAATAAGTAAGACATTGTTCCATGTATTTGTCCGGCTGATATCATGAGAGCAGAGGATTATATGATCACTTATCCAGCTGCTAGACAATAAGTGATCATATAATGATTGCCATTTTAGATAATAAGTGATCATATAATGATTGCCATTTTAGATAATAAGTGATCATATAATGATTGCCATTTTAGACAATAAGTAAGACATTGTTCACAAGAGTTTTCGAGAGCTACGATTGCCGGTTGGTTCCTGAAGTAATATAGGCAAATACAGTTATTAGACTTATCCAAGTGGGAGTCTGTTGGATAAGATGTCTAAGTCCATAACTTATTTGGTATATACTTGACCCGACCCGGCATGGTCCATTTGGGTTGCACTTCATCCAAACTAGTTATGGATAATTTTATGAGAGTTGTATACTTACGATTTATTAATATATTATAAGTTATAATATATTAATATAAAGTCATGTTACTTAATTAGTTTTAATCTTGAATTAATTATGAATTAATTTAGTGATTAAAAGGAAGACTAATTAAATCATGGGCTATTATATTTATATAGTGTGGGCTAACACTCATTTGGGAATGGGCTAAGCTTATATGGAAGTCCATGGATGATCCATGGAGCTTTTACCCATGGATCCTTGGAAGAGGAAAAGACATGGGTTATTAGGGTTTCACCCTAACCATGTACACTATATAAACAAGCTTATGTTGCATGAAAAAGACACTAATGTGTGTGTAAGTGTGGTGGCCAAAATCAAGAGTTAGTATACTCTCTCATACATTTTCCAAGTTTGTGGTGATTTGTGATTTCCATTTGAGGCATTCACATTATTGGTGCTTGGCTCTCAAACTCCAAGGAATCAACAATCAACAAAAGGTATGTAATTCATCTAGTTCTTTTATGGTTAAAAGTACCCCATGCCATGCTAGATAGGTTATAAACCTTGGAAAATAATATTTTGCATGTATCTTAGACAAACATAGATCCAAGGTTTAATAGGGTTGCATGTACACTTAGGAAGTGTTAGAATGCTCAAAACCCAACAACTATGACGTGTACTCGACCTGATGTAGCCTTTGCTTTGAGCATGGATAGCAGGTATCAGGGGAACCCTGGCAAGGCACACTGGACTGCGGTAAAGAATATCCTCAAGTACCTACGGAGGACTAAGGACTGGGTCCATACCCTCGGTGGCAGTGAGGACTTGAGAGTTTTAGGGTACAGTGATGCTAGCTTTCAGACTGAAAGGGATAATTTACGCTCTCATTCGGGCTGGGTCTTTACTCTAAACGGAGGGGCAATTACTTGGAAAAGTTCCAAGCAGGAGACAGTGGCTGATTCCACTTGTGAATCAGAGTATATAGTAGCAAGCGAGGCAGCAAAGGAGGCTATATGGCTAAAGAACTTCATCGGATACCTTGGAGTTGTACCAGCTATAAAGGAGCCAATGGAGATTTTCTATGACAGCAATAGTGCGGTTGCCTTAGCCAAGGAACCAAGAGATCATGGGAGATCCAGACACATTGACAGAAAATATCACTTCATCAGACATCGAATAGAAGAAGGAATCCTCGTGGCAAAGAGGGTATCATCGGATGAGAACCCAGCAGAACCCCTCACGAAGGGACTGACTCGGGCTAAGCATCTCCAGCATGCTCGGAGCATAGGGCTGAAGGATGATATTAGTTTTAGTAGTTAGATAATCTTGAAATTTGTAAAATGTAATTGACATTTGATGATAAATAAAAGCTGTTATTTATGAGTAAAGTGTTGCTATCTCTTGTCAATCGTTTACTATTATTTCTTTTTGCATGTTTTAACTTCCAGAATAATTATGTTATGGTTTATATCATATTATTCAAACTATCCACAGTCGGTAATATGTTGGAAGTAGATATGAATCAAGACTGTCATGGGTTGTAGAGGTCTAAGATGTTAGACAAAGCGGGGCTACAACACTCATGAGTGCTCATAAGTTCTAAGTATTGGATTCAACCCACGCTCACTTGTATCACTTCATGGAATTTATCTCGAGTGATCGTGAGACGGTAATATCATATAAGTCTTCAAACCTAGAGATATGATTTGTTGCCTATGAGTTGGTTATGCATTGATTGCACGAAAACGCATTGGTAACTAGATGTTATAAACCGTGCCTTTGTGTGTAGTTCAACAAGTAGTAGAGCAAACATATGAGTCGAAGTTTATCTGTTCCTTCTAGGATTAGAAGCGATATCTGGGCCCCTCGATGATTTTGTTTTGACCTATGTACGGGCCCGGTCAGAACTAAATTGATGTGTTTAGTTAAGTTCTATGTCAAACAAATTAGGAATCGGGAAACAAATGCTGGACAATAAGCAAGACCATGTTCCATGTATTTGTCCGGCTGATATCTAGAACAGAGGATTATATGATCACTTATCTAAAATGGCGCTTCATAGTTCAACAGAGTTTTAAGAGCTACGATTGCTGATCGGTTCCTGAAGTCATACTTGCAACTATAGTTATTAGACTTATCCAAGTGGGAGACTGTTGGAGATAGTGTCTAAGTCCATAACTATATTTGGTATGTACTTGACCCGACCCAGCATGGTCCATTTGGGTTGCACTTCACCCGAACAATTTACGGATAATCTTTTGAGAATAGTATAAGTTATGATTTATTAATATATTATAAGTTCTAATATATTAATATAAAATCATATTATTTAATTAGTGTTGATCTATAATTAATTCAGAATTAATTTAGAGATCAAAAGTATGACTAATTAAATATGGGCTCTTGTAGTTATATAGTGTGGGCTAATGCTTATTTGGAATGGGCTAGGCTTGCATGGAAAGTCCATGGATACTCCATGGAGCTTTAACCCATGGATCTCATGGAAATGAAAAGACATGGGTATTAGGGTTTACATGGATGTAACCCTAATCCACCACACTATATTAAGGAGGATTTGGTTCTTGAAATTGCACTAGTTGATGTGTGTAAACTAAGAGGGCCGATTTCAAGAATTTTGTGACTATTCTCTCAAGTTTCCAAGTTTGTGGTGATTTGTGACTTCCATTTGAGGCATCCACACTATTGGTGCTAGGCTCTAAAACTCCAAGCAATCAACTACAACTACAAGGTAAGTAATTCTATTAGCTTTATTTGATTCAAGTTCCCCATGCCATGCTAGATAGGATAAGAACCTTGGAAAAATAATTATTTGCATGTATCATAGTCAAACATAGATCCAAGGTTTCTAGGGTTGCATGTACACCATAGGAGTGTTAGAATGCTCAAAACCCATCAGAGTCAACATCTTCTACCGGCGACGGGTATCCCTCGGGCGAACCCTCAGATCTGCCAGTTGACGTACAACCTCTTTGAAGATGTCGCTCATGCGCCCTCTGACGTACTCGGAGTTCCATGACTTCGGCTCGGGATGCAGCTAGATGTTGCTGCAGAGCCTCGTTGGTCCTCCTAGTTCTCTCCACAGCCTCTTCGAGTTGACGAATGTGGACTGTATTAACGCCAGAGTTTGCGTCCACTTCCATCACTCGGTCGATGGCTGCACGACCTTGTTCGGCATTCCGAGCAATCCTACGGACCATGATGGGCAGGACTCGGTCAGCGGAGCCTCCCTCGCTTATGTTGTAGAAGCTTCGGTCTCCGTTGAAAGGTAAAGGCTGACCATGCTCATCGCTCCAACGGTTCAAGTTTGTTGCCCTCAAGGGTGTGTGACCTTGAAATGCTGGACGGGGGTTGTAATTTGGGACTTGGCCTACTTGGGGTAGGTTGTTGACCTCTGGTTTGGAGTCGGATCCATCCGAAAAGCCTTCTGCACGACGATTATCCAAGGGGATTAGGTGATCCTCTTCTGGCTCGTCACCGAGCCATCCACCAATGCCTTGGTTGGGATAATATGGATCGCCGGGGAGATTGAAGCCAGCCATGTTATCTATGCGAGAATGGGGAAAAGAATAGTTAACGGACGTACTAATGAAGATCCTTTTTAGTTTGCACATAAGTAATTATAGTAACACAAAATACTGCTATAGTATTTTAGGTTTATGTTCTGTTCTAATGTTCTCGTTGTAGTAGTGTTGGTAAGTTTTTAGACTTGTTGCAACACCACAATCATTCTTAGGCACATGCTAGTCACTCCTCGGAAAATATAGTTGATCAGGCTATATCCCCCTAGGTTTGACTATATGTCTCTAAGCCTAATTGCGTTGTTCAACAATCGTACTACTTTTGTTCTGTTCTAGTGCGATACTGACACTAGTATGAATAGATGTATATATACTTAGTTAAATATTTTATTATTTAAAAGTATATATTCTTAGTCAGAGTGGTTTAATTCCGTTGCGTTTATAGTTTGTATATCTTTTATGGGTTGATATACTCAATTCACTATAAACAATGCTCTGATACCAATCTGTCACACCCCAAAACCGGAACGGCGGAAATGTTCTGGGGTGGAGGACGTCATGTACAGTATCGCAACAAAGCATAATAGTAAACAAGCAACCACATCCATTGCATTAATAGAATAATTTTAATACAAGCGTGTTCTGTATAGTTTGGAAGACACCAAAAATGAATACTCAAAATAAAAGATGAGTTTTGTATGTGCTCCATCTTCTCAAAAGCTCCATCGGTACCTGACTACTGATGACCTGAGAATACAAGTTATTTTGAAAAGAGTTGATCAACATAACGTTGGTGAGTTCATAAGTATTTTTAATGTCATTGCTTGTAAGGATATGTTTGTAACAACGTAGTGTAAGTGTTCATAGTTGGTTATAAATATTTGTAAATAGTTGAAACTCCCTAGAAAATCTTATATTTTCTACTGGAATGTAGTCTTCTACCAAGACCCGACTGTTTGCATGTTTGTTCCTTATGTAGTGTAAGAGTTTTCCCCAGTGAAACTATCATTATAAAAATAAAGATTACTTAAATGTGTATGTGACATGATCACAAGTGAATGTCATAGGAAAATAGTGTTTTACCTCAGCAGTAACACTGCTGGTTATAAAGTGATGAAATACAGACTCCAGGTAGTACTAAATGTACAGTATACCTCGGGGAGTCTAAAGAAAATGAAAATGCAGACTCCAGGTGGTATTAAATGAATAATACGCCTCGAAAAGTCTGTTTTGCATTTAATTCTTAATTGGTTAATTAAAGGTTTGAATGTGAACTCGTATGTAACCATGCCGATCGACGGCTGAATAACTAATGACTCTCCGATGTCATATGTAGTGAGGTAACATTCTGTCACCCCTTGGCCTTATCGGCTGGGACTATAGCTAGCAGTCAGGGTGTGGGAGTGTCTGTCCCGTATAGATCTATACACACAATGCTCGCTCTCCCTCCAGGAGACTCTGGTTACAAATTACTACCACAATGAAGTGTCGTATCGAGAAGTAGTATGTCACATTCTGTTTATAGTGTTCAAATGTTTGTGTAGTAAACCATAGTGTAGTGATGCTTTCTTTGTACTAGTATATAGTATATTCCCTTGTATAGTGTATAGTATGTTCTCTTGTATATAGTATGCATCGTTTCTCAATATAGTGTGTATGTAATGACTCATAACTGTGTTGAATCTCGAATGTGTCGTTGTAATAGTAATAGTGAGTAGTAATCCCTTAACTATACCTATTATAGTTAAATAGAAATGTTGTTTGTATGCCTTTGTTACACAAAGGTACTGAACTGTAGTAAAAGCTTTTATATCCATACATGTATATACGATATATGACTAAGATTTCAACGACATTCGGACAAATAACAGGATACCCTAAGTCCACAACCAAACAAGGAACAGGAAATAAGGTGAGCTATCAGTACGAAGTCCTTCAAACCTTACTTATATAAATATAACTGTATAGATATGAGTTTGACAAGAATGTAAGTTTAAAAGAATTTGAAAATAGTTTTAGCATTTAAAAGAGTTTAATAAAAGGTTCTGAAATGCTTGAAATCCATAAGTTTGATAATAACTTGAAAGTAATAGTAAATCTTTCTGTTTGTTCTAGTCATTAATCATATGTAATTAATACAATGGCTAGAATGTTTCAACTTGTATTCCCCCTAAAAGCATTTAAAATCATTTAAAAGGTTGATTAAGGGGTATGAACTCACCTGCAGTGAGTAACTTGAATGAAAGATCGATTTAGGATCGCAGGGTGTCAATTGGAGTCTCGAGCACAAACGAATCCTACTTTACATGTAATAACACATATATGAATTTACTTAAGGTATATAACCACTAATAGACACATGGACACGCCTTAGGGACATGAAAACACTTGGAATTAAGTGTTACAAACACCTCTTGAAGTCCCTAAATGAGTGTAGGGCCTTGGAATTGAGTGTAAGGCCACCAAACTTGACTTTTGTGAGTGTGCGGCCAGGTGTGCAGCCAGGCCTGTGTGTGGCCGTACACTCCCATAGAAGTGTGTCCAAATCGATTTTCCAAGTCTTTGTGATGATCCTAAGAAGGTGTTTTGGCCATTTCTTAACCGGATTGGGCGTTTGTTGCTATTTTGGACCCTTAAAAGTGTGTGTGCGGTCACGCTTGGTGTGTGTGGCCAAGTGGGTGCGGCCATGATGTGTGCGGTCGCACACTCCTAGCAAAAATGGTCCAAACAATATTCCATGGTCATATCTTGCATCCCCTAAGTGTCTTTGATCATGTGCTAGAATACTACATGAGTTTAAGGCCATAAAGCACCAAAATAAGGGGTGTACGGCCACATGAAGGTGTGCGGCCGCACACTCCTTTCAGATCGAGTTTTGGGGCTTTTAAGAAGGCTCAAATATAGCTAAACACATGTAGGAGTAGGGTACTTACAGTGTAGAAGCGTATGGGGGGTGTTTGGAGCCCAAGAACTTAGTAGGTGTTCTTGGTGTTCTTGAAGAACACTTGAAGATTCACTAGAATGAGCTGATTTCATGGATGAAATCAGTGATTTACACTAGATGGAGTAAGGAATCTATAAATCAAAGGGTAGAAACACTTACCACTTGAAGATCTAGGTGAAAAATCGGGATCCACTTGAGAGAAAACGAGTTCTTGACTAAGAGGGTGTAAAAGGGTGAAATGAAGGCCAAGACTCTTTCTTATAGGTATGAGAGTGCTGCCAGACGAGTGTGTGCTGCCAGAGGAGGGGTGTGCGGCCGCACACCCAAGTGTACGGCCGTACACTCCTTATGTTGGAGCGTTTGGCTAATTATTGTGTCAGGTGAGCTTACGAGATTCCAATCCAAACTTCTAACTAGCATCTACTAGGTTTAGAACACCCAAATGGCTCAAAATAAAGCTAGAAAGTAGCAAAAACATGTCTAACTTTACTTGATTTGAATAGTAGCACAAGATGGAAGCTTCGGGTTGTCACAATTCAGGACAGGGAGTTACAACTCTCCCCTACATAAATTATATTTCGTCATCGAAATCATTCCTTATTATCCTAGGCGCCAGACGACTTGAGCGATACAACTACGATCCCGGGTACACAACCCGAAAATGAACGAATTCTTTCCCAACCTAGAACAATCCCCTATAACATAGCCATATCTACTCAACATGGAATATGAAATATCGAATTGGTTTGGCTCCCTGATAGAATGCCTGCACTGAACCGTTACTAATTTCATTCCACTTATCTCCCAAACTGTCTACTCAACTTCTGATTACCTGAGGTTTCCACTAGAAACATAATCACAGATCATACGCTGCTACCGACAACCTTATACCCGACTAAAGGGATTAGATGTTCCTTCGAGAGAGGCTCATCCTGATGATAACAAACCCATGAACATAATGAGCAAAATGATACGAACATAGAGATGAACCTTCCAGGGATGAACAAGATACTGCTTCTTTTAACTGTCGAACCGACATACCACTGCTGAAATTCTGAAGCCCCATTCTTACCTGAACCCCACACAGATAGAACCAATCAAATTCACAATCACAAGATCCTGATATACCATCAAATCTGAAACCATCCTTTAACCCTAAATCCTTCAACTGATACCCTTGGCATACATATTCCTTAATTCTCATCCTACTCAAATGAAGACCTTGCACACCAACACGCGCGATTCCCAACACGAGTTCTCACCAACGTGGTACCTAACTCATAACCCAAGATCCAAGAATCTATACTTGCATCCGACCTGAAACCTCCTGATTTACGACAACCCATCAGTAAATATGACTGAGACTACCAGTCTCGCACTTGGTCCAACCACCAGGTTCCCAAGGGTCCAAAAGACAAGGATATCCTAGCCTAATCCTTCCTCTGTGTCACTCACTGACACACAATCCTGCAACCAAGATCCAAAACCTTAACCCAATGGTCTCTACCAGGTCCCACCTGCATTTCCATATACATACAGGCCTCGCCCATGGGTCTTACCCAAATATACCACGGAGCGATCTCGCCCATGGTTCCCACCCATCAAGAGCTGGACAGGCCCGAGTTCACCTCAGACCTCAACGGTCCTCAACCTAAAATAGAGAAATGCCCATTGACAATCCTGCCCATCGTGCCTAAGTCATGAACTGATCCCCCTTTACGCTTATGACCACCTCAAATGATAGGTTACCTCCAACCGATGAATGCTATGACCCCACTCACATTTTTGCCACACTACTAACCAAGCATGGTCTTTCCACATTCAAATCATCTCAAATCCAATATCCTGAGTCAAACCCGCATCCAAATGCATTGCTAATTAGGTGTTCGGGTCATGCTTCGAACCCCAAATCCTTCATCATACGAGAACAGACAGCGATGCTCTATCACAACCCTCAACCTGGGTCCATCCACAAGCTTGCTATTTAGAAGGCGCCGACCAGCTGTTGGGAGTTTCCTGAACTCCCAACTCACATAACTTCCATCCCGACGACCATTAGGGTCGTCTGTCCTCCTGACTGGGATGTGAAAATTACCCTAGATTCACACCCGATCCAACTCCCAGAAATTTCTGATTGATACTCCCCCACTTGGACTCGTTGAAGCTCTCATGACCCACGAGACTTGACGGGTTCTCAACCCATCTATATTCATATACATGAACCCACTATGACCTGCACTTACCAATACTAGCATTCCATTACTAGTCAAACCGATGATTTCCCAACTCCTGAAATTCAAATAGATACTTCCCGAGATCCCAACAACCTGATAACCCCGAATGATTCCCATGATACCACACCATATCCTTAAGATCATATGCTGGTGAATAAAAACCATAACCCTTGCTCTGAATTGGTGAATCTTCTCCCCAACTTCCATCCACAAAGAATCACTGAATTCTAATAATCTATAACCCATGCGAATATGAAATTCTTCTGACACCTCCAATGACCAAACAACTCATGCAACTGTCACCGCCATCTTCTTGCTACCGCTCCTTTCCTAGCAATGGTAGTGATTGAACCCAAAGGTTCTTCCATGGACAACTGCCGATTATAATAGAACACTTGCTAACACAATTGAGTTCTGACTTCATTGGAGAACTAACCAGATAATCCGATCATAGGCCCTTCAATCAATACCCTTGAGTTGATTCCGACATAGACCCGAAACAACAACCGAACACGCTGAAACCCTCTCAGCAAGATGCGAACCACTAAAGATGCATGACATGTAGAAAAGCATATAACAATTATTGATGATATAACCCCATCAATAGCAGAGAACCGACCCAAAGATAATGCTTACACAAACCAGAACAAAATTCCAAGGTTATATAAATTCTGATAATAACCAAGAAGAAAGCAAAAGATAACATACCTACAACATCGCCTGAAGAAACCCTGACCCCCTCTTCCTGCCGAAGTACCTACGATGGAACCTGAGTTTTCGCAATCGCTAAGCAGGGCAATTCTCCCTGATATTATCCGGCCAATGACAACAATGGAATATTTCTACTTCTAGTGCAATGGCCCTTCCGACCGCACCTTCCACACTTAGACCTGCAGTGCACATCCTCCTGTGCCCCTTTATCCTCCTGTGCCCCTTTATCCTTCATGCAACCACCATGGACTCTCGAGTCTCTAACCCTAGCTATGGCAATGTCCAAGTGCTCCGATCGTCGAGCCAGACTATGAGTCTGCCTCCCCTTCCCCAACTGCCTATCCAAACCAATCTCCTACTCCTGGGTTACTCTGACCATCCTATCAACCGCCTGGACAGCCGAGATCCGACCCTCAGATCTGGCGACCAAGCTATCAACGACACACCCAAGGATGTTGGGTACCTCCTCGCGTAAGGCTAGTGAAACCTCCGCGGCGATCCAATCATGGAATCAAACCTCCTGAAAACATGGCGCATGACCCACCTCCGATCCCAAATGACGAGAACTAGCAATGGAATCCTCCTTCCTGAAGGATTCTAGGGATCCATAACCCTTGGGCTCCATATGAGCCCCTAGCTGCCCTGATACAATCTCGGCCCGAAAGGCGCCGATATGACCTTACAATAGCTCCAAAACCCCTTCCTTGACTGAACAAAAGATCACAGGAGTCCATTCTAGCATAACGCGGCTAATCTCCGATGAGATGCACTCCCGCATGCGCTCATCCATCGGCTCAGTACCTGCACCTAATCTGGAACCATAACCTGACCCCCCCTTCCTGAGTGCTCAACACCATACTAGAAAACAACCAGCAAAAGATCAGAACATTCCCAAGAATCCTCATCCCTCAGACTTCTTATATTTTCCAAGACTCTCCCCGATTCTAGTATGGATCCTGTGCTTTCAATAGTACGAGTCGAATACTACCTTCCACGCCTATCCATACTTTCCTCAAGAATCTTCCTGAAAACTCTAAGTCACCTTCTCAAATCCATTCACCAAGCACTCACTAACCAGCACAGCGAAACCCACTAAACCAATCCCTAGGCTTTCCTAGGTTCCCGACCTCACCCTGCCATCAGCTGCTAAAGAACTCCTCATGATTTCAGTTAGTTACTTCATGAACACAATCACATGCAACAAAGATTAGATAATCCTTCAAGTAAAAGACTCATCCCCACAATAGTTAGACTCAAACGAGAGCTGTGTAATAGGGTCAAATCCATCACTCTAAGATTATTCAATCTTTACTACATGTGACTTAACATGTTCACTTAACAACTAACTCACATCACTTAAGTCCCATAAAGCACAAAGGAAGTATAATTCAAGCAGTAGCACTCCAATCCATAGAATGATCAAAAAACATTCAAACTCACACACCACAACTCATGCTAGGAATTTCCACCCTCACTGCTGGTTGCCTTATGCATGCAAATTATACAATGAACAGGAAATAAGGCCAAATGAATTATTCTAGGGCTATAAGATCCTAACCATATACAATTTTAAAGCATTCACTTAGAAATTACCGATACTAATAGATATTCCCATTATCAGCATAGCATCCAATGCTCCCAAGGCTACAAAGCATCATATATCAGGCCAAACTATGACTGACTGATCATCACTAGCATTCAAGTCTACCAGCTCATACAATAGGCATACAAAGTCATCTCTCCTAGCATTATATCATGCAAAAACTAAGCAGATCTTTAGCCCGAACTAGCATGCGATTCACAGATTCTTAGATCAAATCATCTCAAATAACGTGTATGGGTATTTTGGGAAAACTTACTTGAGCTCGACTGATATCATGCATCACACCCCCTTTATCTTTACAAAAATAATTTTTGGTAGTTTCTTTCCTTTTACAAAAATCTTTTTAAAACCCGTTTTCTTTTTAAGAAAATCATCAACTCCTCAGTTTGAGTTCAGTCACACTCGAGAGTGTGCCCGAATCCCTCAACCCAAAGCTCTGATACCAAATTGTAACGTCCCAAAACTAAGACCCAAAAATTTCATTTTAAATTAATTGAACCGGTATTCCAGAAACATCATCATAAGAATCCAGATAAAACAACTGTGTCAATCATTACATTATATCAGATTAAGTTAAGTAAATATGGAACAAGTTGGTGTGTACTTTGCAATCATCCCGAGATATTCCTTTTTAAAACAGAAGTAACTGAAACATAAACTGAAAACCGTAAGCAGAAAGCTTAGTCAGTTCCCCAACATACCACATACCAATCATACGAATGGGCCCAGCCCTGGGGTTCATTCCAACCCAAAAATAAAATATGGGCCCCGCCTTATGGCCTCGCCCTAGGGTGTATTTCAACCCGAACATATCACAGTGGGCCCCACCCTGGGGTATATTTCAACCCGAACATTTCACAATGGGCCCCGCCCTGGGGTATATTTGAACCCGTCATGCTATATTGGGCCCTGCCTAGGGGTGTGTTTCAACCCGATCACAACATGTATCACACAAAAACTATCATACTACATTTCTAGACAATGGGCCAACCTTGGTACCTTTTACCCGTAATACCGGGTAGAGAGTCAACTCGCCCTGCTGAATCACACTGATAACTCCCTGGCTGCTGATCTGACAAATCCCCGAGCTATCAATATCAAATAACATCCAATTAACAATTGGATTCCAATCCATAACCATCAGACCATAATTATGGTAAATGACTAATTTACCCCTTACCTAGTTTGGAGCAAAACTTAAACCCAAACCTAATAATCCAAAAGGCTCAAATACCAAATAACATACAAGGCCCAAACATGGCCCAATTTTCCAAATTGGGCCCAAACCCTTCCATGGGCCTTAATCCAGGGTTCAAACACATTCTTGACCCAAAACACTTAAATTCTGATGGGCCAACAAGGCCCTAAACATCTAAGCCCAAGCTATGGCCAACACCGAAGACCAAAAGACCCGAGGCCCACTCTGCTGAGTACACGGGGCGTACTCAGCTCGTACGCGCATCATACTCGCCTTAGGGTTTATTCGCTAAGCGTAACTGCTTGTACGCCCAAAGTACCCTCGCATACAACCAACTTCCATATTAAGCTCTTGTTCCATAAACACTTTACTCCACAACCTAGATTTGACTTCCTTGGACTGATTTATCATGTAAAGTTACTAACTTTGCATTCATGCACAACTAAAAGAAGCTCTTAAACTTAAAAAGGACTTAATATGCTACTTAATGCATGCATGAGATCCATTACCCCATAAAGTTGGCACCTTTATGCATAAGGAACTCCCAATAAGCTCAGATCTAAATGGATAAGTCCTTAAATCGTCTTAACTTAACAACTTCCCAAAAAAGGATAAAAAAACATAACAAATCAAGCCATAAAGAGATCTATACATCTACAAGCCAAGGTATGAACTTGATACCTCAAAAGTCTTGCCAAAAGGGTGATCATTCTGGATGTATAGGCTCCCCACAAAACAAAGCACATTCAATCTTCTTTACTTCCTTCACAATGGGCAAAATAACCACCAAAATCTTCTCAAGAGCTCAAGAACACCACAAAAGAAGGCTTAAGGGTCGATTTAGGGTTTAGGGGATTTGGGGGTTGGTAAAGAGGCCAGTCCTAAAGACTTAAGGTGCTTAAATAGGGTACAACACAATCAAATTTAGGGTTTCTTGCACTCCTCGTACGCCCAACATACTCCTCGTACGCCCAGCTTACGAGGCCGAGGCTACGTGATCATTCCTTCTTCGTACGCTAAGCGTATACCAGTGTACGTTCCACATACTTCACTTAGCACTAGTACGCCCTGCATACTCCCTATGTACACCCCGCGTACTAGGGTTACCCTTAAACCCTAAAATACTCCTAAGGCCATAACTTCTTCATTCTAAATCCGATTTCGATGATCCTTATATCCATGAAAAGGTAACGAGAAGCTCTATGCTTTTATCAACTCATACGCGCCTTAAGATTTCTCGAACAAAAATCCATTTTCCATAAAATCCCGAGTTGACACTATACCAAAATACCCCTTGGCTCCAAAACACAAACCGAACACCTGGATCATCTAAATTACGTCACCCACACCAAATGGGAAATGATTTGGTATAGAGCGTTACAGGTGGTGTATCACCGATAGAGACAAAGAGATATAGAGTGAGAGAGAGATTGAGAATAGAAAGGAAAGAACGACTGAGAATTTTTGTTGTGAGTTTTGAGTAACCAAGGCTCCTTATTTATATTAAGATGGGATACTCACAAGCTTGTATGGTCATTCCTCAAAGTCCAGGTCAACACTCTTTCACTAAATTCCTTGTACTATAGGTTGAGTACACTCAAAGAATAATGGTCTCAAAAACATGGGAAACAATGGCTAGACGGAAACCTTTCCAGGGGGGAGGGGGCCCTAGTGAGGACACACCCACCAAAATAGCCAAAAACCATATTAGAGATGAAATTCGAGATCCCGACCTTGGATATTGTTTTCAAAAAATTATTATGAAAGAGGATAATTCAAGTATTTCAGAAATCCAAAGGGATTAATCTTCCGAGTTGTAGAAGCCGGGTAAATCGCGTCTGAAGTTTCGCTTCTAAACGGCTCGAAAAGTCCGTTTCCGCGACTTTTGTAAATATTTTCGCTAAAAATATTTTGAGTATGAAATTAAATATTAGACCATAGCCTGAGTCCAAAAATGCTCTCAAAATTTCCATCGAAGGTGTGTAAGTGCTTCAATGGATCGATTTCGTTTTACATAATTACAGAAAATCAGTGTATTACTGTCTGTTTTCTTAAAATTGTCGTATCTTTTGCATAAGAACTCCGTTTTGGATGTTCTTTATATTTTCGGAAATAGGGGAACATGTACTATGAGGTTTTAGTGTACTATGAGGGTTTATCTACTAGATAGAACTCATACTTTTCAAATAACACTCAAGTAATTGGTACTTAAATGTTGATCTAATATTTGTATCTTCTTTGTAGATATTTATAAAAGAGTAAATGGTTGAGCACAAGCAAGTTGGAACTACACACTCGGAGTTTAGTTTATTATTTATGATTAGAACATAAATTACTTGTAATACAAAACAATGTATGTTTTAAATTTAGTATGTCTAAATATATATGTCTCAGTTATTTTATTTAAATGTTTGATTATTTACTTGATCGTTTTCCATAACGATAATATTCATATTCTGAAATGATTAACTTCTATTTATGAGACCAGATCTCTTAATAGAATCATAAAGTAAATATCATTTTTTAATAAATAAAATTAAGTTCTATATGCAAGCATTTTTGAGTTAAACTTGTTTGAAATCAAACTTATTTAAGACATTGTTATATTTATTATATAAATGAAATACACATATTTCAACTTCAAGATAGGGATATTTGAAGGCAAATAATGTGGTTTATTTGACATATGTGAATCTTATTTATATATAAAGGGTTCCTAATCATATTTTCACTAATATGTAGAGGAACTATACACTGTGAGTTATGACTTCCTTTCTAATGGATGTCTAAAATTTAATGCAAGATACCAATCAACTTTATTGACAACTATAGTAGTTATAATTACATTTTACATGGTAAAACATAATTGTGAAATCTTGGTTAAGGCTTTTAAATATAAAGTTGTGTTACAATACAGTAACATGATCTAAAGCTTTAAGTGATAATAAAGGATGAATTAGACCTTATCGGATAAATGTTGCTTTCTAATCGGTAGAAATTATCTTTCTTTATGCTCTTGGGATTATACCTTAATCATTATTAATTATATCTTGAATACAAACACCAAAAAATTACATGTTTGTAGAATATTCTAGAAGGGAATTTATATTATAAAAACCCACCATGAATAAATTCTCTTATTCTTCGGAATGCTGAGTTAGTAGAAAGCAAGTTTCTAATGACAAAGCAAGTGGGATGCACATGAAACTTAAAGCAGCTCAAGAACCTTAGCCTGATGTAGCATTTATTGACACTTGTTTCAACAAGGAATTGTTGAAATTGAATAATAGCTATTCACAAACACAAACTGTTTGTATTAATGGTATAAATCATCTTTAACTTGAGAAATATGGAATCTCTCATTGATGAGTTCTTTTTGATGATTTCTGGCAAATACATCAACTACCAAGATGCTATATCAATTCTTGAATTTAATAACTGACTTAGTATGAACATTGATATGTAATCCATGTGTAATAATCAAGTATGGGATTGATTAATCTTCCTATATATAGAAATGCTAGAAGGAGCAAGACATTCTTTTAGAAAGAATCCATGCATGGATATTTATACACATTATGTAAGACTTTTTACAAAAGAATTATCTCATACTCATGTCATTGACTATGGTTCTTATCATACTCATGACATTGATTATGATCAAACCTTGTCACAAGTAGCTATGATTAGATCAACAATGATAGTATTTATCATAACTACATATTCTTAATATGAGATACGACAAATAGATTTCAAGAAAAATCACTTTTCTTAATAGGCATCTTTTAGAAGAAATCTATATAGATTAGACGGGAGGTTTTCTTATTCCATGCTATCCTAACTAAATATGTAAATCTTATGATCCACTTGTGGATATAAAGCATACATCTCAAGGTTAGAATCCTTATTTTTGTATACAAATTCAAGGTAAACTTTTATATCAAAATGAAGATGACATTTGTGTATACTAAGAACTAATGGGAGCATAGTGATATTCCTAATCTTGTATGAATAATACATACTTAATCATGATAAATTACATTATGAGAATATCAGGCTTTTTCACCTTGACTCATAATGTATTTCTAAAATGAAAGACTTAAGAATGAGAAGATACATTCTTGGAATGTAAAATCTATAGAGACAAATAAAGATGAATGTTAAAAGTTTTAAATTCTTTTGCATAAATTAACAATATCTTGAAAGAGGTCAAGATACAAGATTCCTTTGGAGGATTATTGGAATTGTCACATGACATCATTTTGAGTTTTTCTCAAAAGGACCAAGCACATAGGTTTGAGCTAGATCGAATGATTTATATTCTATTTGCTTGGAAAATGAGACCATCATTTATGTCATATTATGCATAAGAATGGGTATATGATTATGCTATGAACATATCATGAGAAACCAATTAGATAAATAGTTAAGTCACTGGATGACTATAAGAACGTTCTAAGATTACTTAAGAAGAACTAATAGAAAGCTTATCAGATAATCAGTTTAGAAGATCTTTATGTAAAGAGGTACATAAGATGCTAACTTCAAAACAATACTATATATATATATATATATATATATATATATATATATATATATATATATATATATATATATATATAAAATTATGTATTATAATTGGATTATGACTACATTATGGAATGAAGAGTAAGCTTTGTACGAATGAGTTCCAAGAAAAACACAGTTTCACAATATACTGAATAAGAATACACTACTACTTTAGAAGTTGAAATCAAATATGATAGGATGAATGAGCTCATTGAAAACTATGTTGATTTCTACCATTCAAGGATCACATAGAAATATTTTTGACTTTGAGAGCATACCTAATCAAGCTAAGAGACTGTATGTCACGAAAGAACACCAATCATATTCTCTAATATATTTAACTATACCTAGAGTATGGAGATGATAGTATTTGCAGATTCTCACAAATTAAATTTAGTCAGACCCATTAATAAAGTCCTTCTTTTAAACTAGGTATGAATGTTCACAATTCAGCTATAAGACTTCATTGTTCTATAAATGAATTTTTGATTTGAATTTAGTATTTGGATATTGGAACAAAAATACAACAACAATTATATTGTTTTGATATATTAAGATATGATAATCACATCAAGACTTGTTATGTTCTTTATTAACATGTTTAATCCATGAATAATCTTACTATTCTAAAAGTTGATAGTCAGTTATAACTATGGGAGCAATTATGAAGTAAGAATAATATGAATTGGATTGGTCGACTCTCAGCAGATGAAAGTAGGCAAGTGGTTGTAACCAAGTTTCATATGTACTTGTCAGAGAATTAGTACTGAACAGACCCACATCAAGATCATCTCGTAGATCGTAGTTATGAGTGATACTTGATTGAAAGGTACTATCTTTGTATCCTTAACACCTGAGATACATAATGGTACTTAAGTGTAGGGAGTGTTGTGCTTAGATATGGTCAAATGTTGATCCTTAGCGGGACAGTTATAAAATCGATTTTCAGGTATGGTGTGAACTACGCAAGAGGCTTATGTAGTCAAGATGGGATTTGTTCCTCTTATGTGTTGAGAGTTAGACAGCTAACACGCCTTACCAAAAGTAGAACAATATATGAGATTGATTGCGATCCATATCTCATGTTCTACAGGATGTGTGTAACAAAGGGATAACAGATAAACTTACCTCATACGTCAATTGAAGCTTTGAGCTTTTGGGAATTGAATGTTGATGAATGGCATACTTTGTCATGTGTTATTGGGGGCAGTGAAATGTTGCTAGACATTCACCAATGTCTTTATCAATCTATGATGAGTCTTGTGCAAGTGGCAAATTGGAAGATCTTGTATGCCTAGGAGTCATTATAGTTTGATATTACTAGTAACATGTGATCCTATGGGTCATACCTTATAGATAGTTTCCACTAACTGATTGTTTATTGGTAAAATTTCATTATTAATAAATATATCAACACTTGTATTTAAATATCATATGGTATGATTATTTAAGTTGTGTGCAAAATTTTGGGCACTTTAGGTAACCAAATGTTTACAACTCAACTAACTAGTTATGGAAAGGTAATTAATTGGCATTGGATTTTGTCTCATTGTTACATAATGGCCAAAGATGATGTGGAGACATAGCATGTGTTACTTTTGATTAATTTAATCTCCATGTCATGCTTGTAATAGTGTCATACTTCTTACTTTATTGACTTGCTTTTTGTCCATGCTCTTGGGTATAAAAGAAACGCTTTATGTGAGATAATTTGATGTTTTTTCACATGAAAAATTCTCTCTTCGGCTTCCAAATTTCGTTGATTGAATGGCATTCCCTCTCTTCTTATTTCTTCCATTTAATGCTAGAAATAAAGGTCTTAAATGTTGCTTCTCTTTAAGCATATTTTGGAATATGTATTAAAACTTGAGAACAACATTTAAACAAGTGTTTACTAGCATATTATGGTGGTTTTATTCTTGCAATGGTGGACACTTCTAGAGATCTTAATTTAGAGCTTAATGACACACTTCATCAACTTCCAACCTCCCATGAGGATCCAAGTCTACAAAGGTTGTTATGCTTTCTTCCCCTTTGGTTGTCGTATAGTTTCTAAGTCTTGCAAAATGATCTTTTAGTGGGAATAAAACTAGTTTTATTTTGTTCAAAATTAAAGTCTTCCATTGCTATCTTTGTGTCTATGAATTTTTTTTGAATAAAATCCCAACAATTGCAAACACGATATTTCTAGCCCACAATGATGAGCGATACAAACTCTTTGATTTGAAAAATTAACAGGTGTCAAGTGCATTCTAATGTCCTGCTACTACCATCTCTGGTGAAAACAAGCTTGGCTAGCCCATGGCCCTTCATGTAGTGGGGTATAGACAGAGTGGGGCCATTTCCTAAAGCCATAGGGAATGTGAAGTTCTTAATAGTGGAAGTAGAATACTTTACTAAGTGGGTAGAGACTGAAGTAGTGGCTGTAATTTTGGGAAAAAACGTTATCAAGTTCGTATGGGGCACATAATATGCCGATATAGTTTACCACACACAATCATAAATGATAATGGAAAGCAGTTCGCTGATAATCCATTCAAGGAGTGGCGTCAAGAAAATAGCATCAAGCAGAACTTCACATTACTAGCTCATCCCAAGTCAATGGGCAGGCTGAAGTTACCAAACGAACTATTTTGAAGGGAAATAAGACGAGTCTGGGATTAGCTAAGGGAAACTGGGTAGACGAACTGCAACATGTCCTACTGTCTTATAGAACAACCATACGAAAACCAACAAAAGAAACTCCTTTCAGCTTGGTTTACAGAACTGAGGCAATTATTATAAGAACCTAATATTTAGAGAAAGTTAACCTTTAGTCAACTATTGACCAAAATGGCCAAAAAATCAATTATGAGAACTTAGCAATTTTATGAAGTTGTGTCTTCATGAAAATGACCAACATAAGTTTAAGTCACTTATAATAGGTTATATGAGTAAGTTAAAGAGAAGAAATGCATTAGAAGATGCATTTTTGGTCAAAAGGGTAAAAAATGTATTATTATATATTTTGGCCAATTTTGTGACTTAATAGATTAAAACCTGTATTAAATCAATGAGAAATGACTTAACATAGTTGTAGAGCATGTTTCCAACTTTGCGTGGATATAAAGATAATAGAAAACGGGTTAGAAACAAAGACGTTATGTGTGTTAGAAGTTGGGAGAAAAGTTGTCTCCAAAGCTGGAATGGAATCAGCAATGCACTTTGCTAATCTCCAGGAACCGCGACGCGACAATAGACTGACATAGTGTGGTGAGGGATGGAGAGGATTCAGATAAAGTCCTTCATTGTAAGTGGTAGGCAACGTACTTTGCACCACGACATGGAGTATGGGCACCACAACGCGGTGAGAAAAGTTTGTTGCCATGGCAGAAAGGCATCAGGACTTGGTAAAAGATTGATCGTGGGCAAATAACACGCACCGCGGTGCGGTGAAGAAATGACCGCGACGCGGTTACGAAACAGATTCATTCCTCATTTAGGGTTCATTCTCATCAAAAACACCCCCTAACAACAAGAGATGTTCCAGAACCTTCCATGGGTTATGGATGGTTTTTGGGAGTTTTTTTTAAGGGTTTTAGATTAACCCTTAAAGATAATTAAGGAGTTGGATAATTACCAAAATTGAAATTATAGTATTATATTCTAATTAGGGTTTCCAAGGCTCCTTGTATCACCTATAAATAGGACCCTTGGGATCCTCATTTTCGTCCACCACTTATACCAAGAGAATAGTCAAAATACTCCTCCTCTCTCCTCTCTCATCAAATCTTCTTATTTACTAAGGTTTGGGTACAAACAATTAGAAGCATTGGATTTGTGTGAATATGCAAATACTATCATCTCCATTGATAAATCACTACCTCTTCATCGATCCAGTAGGGTTAGCATGTCACCTTCGTTCTATGGTTTCCATATAATGTCGGATGGTGACACGTTTATTAGTGATGGTACACTGGTAAATTTGGATGAGCCGGATATCTACAAGGAAGTGATGTGGATCCCTGAGGCTTCCAAATGGAAAGGGGTAATGGATAGTGAGATCCAGTCTATGTATGATAACCAAGTTTGGAATTTGGTTGATCATGTACTAGGTCGAAAGACAGTTAGGTGCAAATGGATCTTCAAGAAGAAGACAAACATGGATGGAAAGGTTCACACATTCAAGTCCCGACTAATTACGAAGGGGTTTACTCAAAACAAAGGGATTGACTATGATGAGACCTTATCACCAGTGGCTAAGATAAAGTCTATCAAGATTATGCTAGAAATAGTTGCGTTTCATGATTATGAAATATGGCAAATGGATGTCAAAACCGCTTTACTAAATGGGAAGTTGACAGAGGATGTTTACATGAGTTAGCGAGAGGGTTTTGTACATGCCAAGTTTCCTGACAAAGTGTGTAAGGTTAAGAATCCATTTATGGATTGAAACAAGCATCTCGCAGCTGGAATCTTTGCTTCCACAAGAAAGTCAAAGAGTTTGGTTTCTCTAGGAGTTAGAATGAGTCTTGTGTATATGTTAAAGCTAGTGGGAGTATTGTGACATTCCTAGTATTGTATGTTGATGACATACTCCTTATGGGAAACGACATTCCGATCTTGCAAGAAGTAAAAGCTTGGCTTGGAAAGTGTTTCACCATGAAGGACCTAGGGGAAGCAGCCTATATTCTTGGAATAAGGATTTCGAGGGATAAAAAGTAAAGAATTATTGGCCTTAGTTAGAGTACATACGTGGATAAGATACTAAAACATTTTAGTATGGAGAATCTAAGAAAAGGGATTTACCCATCCTTCATACTGTTAGGTTGAGTAAGACTCATAGGCGCAGTACGGATGTGAAAATAACTGACATGAGTCGAGTTCCATATGCTTCGGTTGTAGGTTCAATCATGTATGTTATGACATGTAATCGCCAAAATGTGTCTTATGCTTTTAGCATGGTTAGTCGATTTCAGGGCAATCCTGGAAGTTCTAGTCCTTGGTGGTGGTGATACATTAAGTGTGAGTGGATGTATTGACGCTAGCTTTCAGACAGATCTAGACTACTTCTGTTCTCAGTCGGGCTGGGTGTTTGTGTTAAATGGTGGAGCAGTGATTTGGAAAAGTTCCAAGCAGGATATGGTGGCTGATTCTACTTGTGAATCAGAGTACATTGCAACAAGTGAGGCATCGAAGGAGGCTACTTGGTTGAAGAGCTTCATCGGCGATCTCATAGTAGTCCCGACCATTCAAGATCCATTGGAACTTTTCTTTGATAACGAAAGGGCGGTTGCTTTGACGAAATAACCAAAGGATCATGGTAGATCCAAGCATATCGACAAAAAGTACCATTATATCAGACATAGGGTTGAAGAAGGTCATCTCCTGGTGAAGCGTGTATCATCAGAAGACAATCATGCAGATCCTTTCACAAAGGCTCAGAGTAGGGTTAAACACAACAGCATGCTATGAGCATTGGCTTGAGAGATGATGTTAGTTTTAGTAGTTATTTTATAGGTTGAAACTTGTTACAAAATAAATGTAATTGATTTTGGTGATTGAATAATGGAAAATTCTTTATGAGTATGGTAATTGCCTTTTTTAATTGTTTATTCTTGTGTTTCATTTTGCATGTTTTACTTCCTAAATGATTTGATTATTAAAAATTACACAATCACTCATACTTTTGGAAGTAAGTAGTGAACTAAGACCATCATGAATAAATTGTAGATGGTCTATGGAGATTATACATTGCAATGGGTTGCTACAATATTCATGTGTAATTAGAAAATGGAGATTTTGAGTATTGGATAAACCCACACTCGGATAATTACTTCATGGATTATATCACAAGTAATTCTGAGAATATAATATCTTTTATTCTTCAAACGGAGATATATATAAGTTGTAATTTACAAGTTAGTTGTGCATTTGCATTGTGAAAACCAGTAACATGATGTTATAAAACATAGTGTTATGTATGATTTGGTGAGTAAAAGATACAAGTATATAAGTCAAATTTTGTTCGTTCCTTTTCCCTAGCAGGAAAGCGATATCTTTGGGCCCCTCGGTGATTTGGTGTTGACATTATAGTGTTGGGCCCAACCATGACTGAATTGATGTGCTCAATTAGTAGTCTAATGACCTTATCACAAATCAGGAAATCGGGAAACACAATTTTGGACAACGAGATTTATTATAATCCATGTCTCATGTACATACGATATATTGAAGAACGAATGAATATTTGATCACTTATCTTAGGGCCAATGTCTGATTGGATAAGAGTCCGACAGTTGCTTCGGAATGCACAATTTGCTATTTAATTTAGAAGTTATACTTGCAATTGTAGTTACAGAGTTATCCAAGTGGGAGAATATTGGATTAAGGTGTCTAAGCCAATAACTAAGTCGATGTATACTTTAATTAAGAGCAAATTCCTTTTTGGGTTGGCCTCAAAACTAGTAATTGATTACAATGAATTTTAGAGAGAGATACTGATTAATTGATTTCTTATATGATTAATAAATAACAATAAATATATTAGGAGATTAATATATTAATTAGAAATAGTATTATTTAATTAATAATTAATCAAAAATTAATTTGAATTAATTTTGGGATTAATTGGATTAATTAAAAGTGCAGGGACTTAAGATGTAATTGTTCAATAGTTGAACAAGAGAGGTTCCAGAACCTTCCATGGGTCATGGACGGTTTTTGGGCTTTTTTAAGGGTTTTAGATTAATCCTTAAAGATAATTAAGGAGTTGGATAATTACCAAATTTGAAATAATAGTATTATATTCAAATTAGGGTTTCCAAGGCTCCTTGTATCAGCTATAAATAGGAGCATTGGGATCCACATTTTCATCCACCACTTGTACGAAGAGAAGAGACGAAATTCTCCTCCTCTCTCCTTTCTCTTCAAGTCTTCTTGTTTACTATGGTTTGGGTACAAACTATTAGAGGCATTGGATTTCTGTTGCTTGCTTTCCAAGACATTTGAAGAAAAGAATCAACTTGATTATTTTCTAAAGAATACGTACTTAATGAGTTAAGTACCATATGTGTAGCTGAAGATCTCTTGATGAGATAAAGAGATAGAATGTTCATGGGACAAGTATTATGTGATGAGTCACATAATAGAGATAGAGATGTTTATAAATATGATTCCTTCAGAGACAAATGTATGATTCCTTCAGGAATGAGGTGATAGTTCCTTCGGGAACATAGATAGATGATCCCTTTGGGGGTTGTAGATAGATGATTCCTGTGCAAATAAAGATTGTGCGTTGTTAGAAAAGATAGAGAAAAGGTCCGATGAGTAGAACAAGGTAACGAGTTCTTTTAAGAACTTAGAGATAATCCGTGAGGGATTAAGAGTAAGGAATTCGTAGAGGGATTCAAGAGAAGAAAGAGAATGTCTAGGGATTCGTAAGGGATCGAGATGAGAAGTATGAAATAAAGTAAGATGAGTATGGGAAGGAATGCCAAGAGTTATAGATATAAGAAGAACAGGGTAAGAGATAGAGATGAGCATGCATAGAGCATAGAGAAGAGTAGAGAAAGATGAGATGAGATAGAGTATATAGAGATATAGAAAGATGAAGATAAGAGTAAAGAAGATATATAGGTAGAGGAAGAGATAGAGTATGTGTAGATCATGAGATGAGCCTGAGAAGAAGCTAAGAAAGAGATAAGAGATAGATTATTAAGAAGAATAGCAGTGTATGCTATTAGAGATCAAGAGTAGAAGATAGATTATGAGAATGAAATAATAGAATGCTAAGGCATGAAAAGGGATAGAAGAAAGGATGTAGATGAGATGAGAAAGAAAATAAGAATAGAGATTAGAATAGATGAGAAAAGAGAAGGAGAGGCAGATAAGATGAAGAGAAAGAGAATAGAAAGATGCATGAAGAAAAGAGAACAAAATGATTAGATTATGGAAAGATAGGAAGAGTTAGATGAAGAATAGATGAACATGAAAACATATTAGAATATAACTCACCAGACATGTGGTCTGATGTAGTAGATATGTTTCATGTTTTGGAGGTTCAGGAAGCAGTCGTGGTACGTGAGAAGACAAGAGCACAAGGACCTAGAATAGATTTTATTTTCCCTTGTTGCTCAATTTATATGTAAGATTTTATTGTAAACCCATGATTAGGTGCAAGATTTAAAGTGTTATAATTTTAGTAGAATTCCGCAATCATAAGAAAAACTATGATATTTCCTTTAGAGGTATAAGTAGAAAATATGGGTCATTACAATTATCCCTATCGAAGTAAGCATACGAACCACAATAAATTATAATGTACGAGCATATATGAACAAAGAAAACCTACGGGTAAGCCTGGATTTATTGGAAGAACGACACAATGACACAAAAATGCGTCAAACAACTTACAAAGTCTTAACCGAAAAGTACCATAACAAGACGATCAAAGGAAGAGCGTGTAAATTTAGTGAGTTTGTGCATATAAAGAATGAATCAAGTAGATAGGAACACGTAGGGAAGCTAATCCCCAATTGGGAAGGACCTTACAAAGTGATAGAAGTAAGAAGAAACAAATCGTATTTCCTGGAAACGATGCAAGATGAAAGACTTCCAAGGACCCATAATATGCATAATTTACGAATTTTCCATATATAAGTGTATCGATAGGCAGAAGGACGAAAATATACTTTTAGAATCCTTCATTCAGGATAAAATCTTGTAAGAATGAAGGATTTAAATATTATGATTAATGACAACTTAATATTTTGGTTCCAACAAGCTAAGTTCAAATGAGAAAAATATGGAAATTATAGTCACCAAAAAGCCACCATGGTCCGTCCATATAAGTCACTATGGCCCCGAACCATGGTTCGACCTAAAACACCACAATGGTAATACACCATGGTCCGACCATATAAGTCACCATGGCCCATACCAAGGTTCGACCTAAAAAGCGACCATGGTAATACACCATGGTCTGACATATAAGTCACCATGGCCCCAGACCACGGTTCGACCTAAAAAGCCATAATGCTAATACAACATGGTCTGACTATATAAGTCACCATGGCCCCGTACGATGGTTTGACCTAAAAAGCCATGATGGTAATACACCATGGTCCGTTCATATAATTCACCATGGCCATGTACCATGGTTTGATCTAAAAAGCCACCATGGTAATACACTATGGTCTGACCATATAAGTCACCATGGCCTTGTACCATGGTTCGACCTAAAAAGCCACCATGGTAATACACCACAGTCCGACCATATAAGTCACCATGGCCCTGGACCATGGTCGATCTAAAAAGCCACCATGGTAATACACCATGGTCCGACCATATAAGTCACCAAGGCTCAGACCATGGTTCTGATGGGTTTTGAGCATAACTACAAACCTATGTGTTCATGCAACCCTAATTCTTTGGATCTATGTTTGCACTAGTTGAACAAGTAAACTTGAATACAAAAGAGAAACCCTAATATGCATTTATAAAAATGGAAAATAAATGTGTAGATACATACCTCAATTGTTATTTAGTAATAACAATTAATCCTTGTAGATCTTGAACTCTTGAAAGCAAGTGCCTCAAATGTGACACCTCCAATGGCTTACAAACACTCTTTGCAAAAGGATGAGAGGAGAGAGGAGGAGGCACACATGAATTTTAGGCTCTACTAGGGTTATTAGCATGTGGCCGAAAATCCAAGGGGTAACCCTCCTTATATACTTGTGGTTGCTTAGTCCCAAAGCTAGGGTTTGTAGGTGGAAACCCTAATTTCCTGCTTAAGGCCTAAGTAGCCCATGGACTCCCTAATCAGAAGACTTGGATATAAACTTATAGGGTCTCCCTATAATTTTCGTCCACTCTTATTCAAGGGGTCGAAGAGTCCAATTTCACAACTATTAATTAATTGCAAAACAAGCCATGTATATTCAATTAATTCCTTTAATCCCAAAATTAATTATAAATTAATTTCTGATTAAATATTAATTAAATAACATGATTTCTAATTAATATATTATTTTCATAACATATTAATAAATCATTTATATCAATTTATTATTCCAAATAATAAATTCAACTTCTCTCCAAAAGTCATCCTGTCAAGTTGCAAAAGTGAAGGCAACCCAAAAGGACTTGTGCTTATATCAATTCAAGTATATACCAATTATAGTTATGGGCTTAGACACCTAATCCAACAGGTTCAACCTAAAATTCCACCATGTTAATACACCATGGTTCGGCCATATAAGTCACCATTGCCCCATACCATGATTTTACCTAAAAAGCTACCATGGAAATACACCACGATCCGACCATATAAGTTACCATAGCCCTGTACCATGGTTCGACTTGAAACGTCACCGTGGTAATACACCATGATCTGACATATAAGTCACTATGGTCTTGTACCATGGTTCGACCTAAAAAGCCATCATGGAAATACATCATGGTCCAACAAGTAAGTCATCATGTTCCTATACCAAGGTTTGACTCAAAAGTCACCATAACTTCTATACCATGATTCAATCTAATGGACCATCATGATCCTCCATCATTTGTTGGAATTATAAGTTATAATGTTCATACATTATGGTTGGGAATTGTGCATTATCACAGTCTTTTTATATGTTTCAACCCGATCAGTAACGAAACCTTAGGGCATGGTATCCGTTGTTCTAAGAATAGTTAGTCATTATGATTTCAATAGGGGATGTGTATGGAGAAAGTAGATAAAGAGATATTCATTACGGCGATTAAAGAAAATACAAAACCCTAGTAGATTTGCATCCATAACTGATAACAAACAAGAAATTACTTTAATATATCACAAGGTTTTGACTCAACACTATAACTATTGTTGGATTAGGTGTCTAAGCCCATAACTACAATTGGTATGTACTTGACCCGAAAGTAGCATGGTCCATTTGGGTTGCATATCACCAGGATAATTTGATAGGATGGGCTTTTCAGAAGAGGATATTCATGATTTATTAATATATTATAAGTTCTAATATATTAATATGAAATCATATGATTTACTTTGTATTGATCAAGAATTATTTTGGAATTAATTTAGTGATCGAAAGAGACTAATTAAATTAATGGGGACTAATTGTGTAAATTAGTTATATATATGTTTTGGGCTTATGATACATGAGGGACTAAGTTTATGGTGGAATCCATAAAGAGTTAGCCCACTTAAATCATGGATCGTGGATAATAAGCCCAAGAGTATGGATTACGATTTACCCATCACTATTGGATTCCTAACATATATATATTTGACCCCATAGCTAAAATCGGAGAGGCTAGTATTCTTGGAGTCCACATAACCGATTTTGAGTGCAAGAAACTCTCTCAAAAGTCATCCTTTGTCCTAGGTGTGTTGTGATTCCATTTGAGGCATTCATACTATTGGTGCTAAGTTCTTAAACGCCAATCACAACAAGTTCTACAAGCTACATAAATAGGTAAACTCATAACTAGTATTTTATGTTGTTTATGTCAATTGTATGCTAGGTGTATACTTAATTCTTTGGAAACAATATTGCATGTATAATTAGAGAAAACATAGATCCAAAGCATTTAGGGTTGTATGTGCACCATAGGATGTTGTAGTATACAAAACCCAATAGTGGTATCAAAGACATGAGTTGTTTTCTATTATATTTGATGCTTGCTTAAGTTTCAAAGCTGGAAAAATTGTTTTTCTGCATTCTCACTGGTGAACTTGCCGAGTCCACTGGGTGACTCGACGAGTCCACTCAGAAATAGACCAACTCGACGAGTCCAGTTCATGTACTCGCTGAGTGGTGCTCCAATGTGCAGAAATTGGATTAGGATCATTACCCCAAACTGTTTTTTGAACCATGAAAAATATTTTTTCATAAGTTAATGATCATGCTTGTCCAATTTAAAGATAATTGTCATAATTTCAAAATTTGTATTAGTTTATATGATTAGGCTAATTTCTTGAAGATTGATGATATGAATTATTTTGTTCTTATGAGTTTAGTTAGATCATGAATAAATTATTTGATATTTTTTGTTAGTTAAAAATATGATCTAATTGCCTTAATGAAATCCATAAGTTGCCCTCAAGTTATGGAAAATGAAAAGGTTTTCTTCTTAAAAGGTTATTAAAACTCATAGGTTATGGAAAATGAAAGGTCTCATTTTTAAGAGTCATTTTAAATGGTTTTAAAGTCTTCCATAATTTTTCCTCAAGTTATGGAACATGAAAAGTTTTTCATAAAAACCACATTAAACTCATAAGTTATGGAAACCAAAAGTTTTGACAAGTTTCAAAACTTGCCTTCACGTTTTGGAATTTGTAAAGTCTCACTTTTGAATACTTTAATTCCAAACCCTAGAGTTTTAAAAGTAAAAATTCAACCCTTATATTATTACATTATTATAAGTTTAATAATTATATATATATATATATATATATATATATATATATGTATATATATATATATATATATATATATATATATATATATATATATATATAAGACAAGTCAGTCTTACCGTTAGTAGGCCTCATTCATGAAGCCGGTCTATAAGGGGGTATAAGGTTACTACCTATAAAATGGCAGTTTAATGGGTGTCCACTCTCACCCACCGCTTCCTTGACTGGTGGAGGGTCGTTAGCCAAACGGGTAGGATAGGACATTAATTCTCATTAAAAGTATAATGAAATACTAAGTAACTAAACACTTATAAATTCATAATCTTAGTTACTTAGAAAAAATGTGAATTTGGTGCTAACCCATGAAATTGCACCTTGCACCTTGTTAAGTCGTTAGTGGAGCGTGTGCGGTTAACTAGCACACTAATTTGGGACTGACAGTGTGTGGCAAAGGGTAGCTTAATGTTAATCATAGATCAATGGAGTGTGTGTGGTTAACCGGCACATTGATTAGGTGATTTGTAACATTGGGTGTACCAAGCTAATTTGCATGGTTATTCACACCTTGTTTGTGATCCTTGGCATCCCAGTCACAAACTTGAAGGGCACAATCGAGATTTAAAAATGCCATTGAAAAGTTCAATTAATCTCAAAGGATCTAGGAATTTCAATTCCAATTAAAACTTAATAATCTATTTCGTTTTTCATGGTGGAAATTGGTTAATCGTCATTTACCTACCTTCAAATATTCTAATTGGATTATGGCATCCCTTTTCACAATTGTAGAATATTGTGTTGGGTACTAGACTTAATATTTCGTTTTCGGTGTTATACTAAGGACTTAAATCAACTAACTTGAATTTATCCCTCATAAATGTCTAGTTCTGACAACTATGGTCTTCCTTATCCTTTTGGAAAAAGCTTACTAATGAAGATGCTATCCCACATGGCGATCAAGGTGAAAGATTAATCCCTTTGTCGTGTATTAATGGGACTGGAAATCATACTTCACTTCCTCCACCTCCTCCAATTATTCTCCCTAACCCACAAGTTCAAAGACTTGCAAAGTTTAAGGTCAATCAAGCCCTATTGGCAAGCAAACACAAAGATGGAAGTCTGTATGTGCCAACATATTGGAGATGAAGTTACATATAGACAGACTGGGAGAGTTAGGTGTCGAAGTCTCAAGGAAGTTGGATGTTGACTTGGTTCTTCAATCACTTCCTAAGTCATATAACAGGTTCTTTAAGGACTACTATATGGGAGATCACGACATGAACCTTATTGATCTAACATATTTGCTTGTTGTTGCTGAATCAGGAATGATTTAGCGCACCAGTAATGCAAATTTGATTGGAAGATCTATTTCCCAAACTTCCATGAACATTGACAATGGAAACATTGGAAGTCCAGAAAAGCTTTTTCTTCCCACTGGAAAGGGATCGGCCATAGTCAACCCGGTTGACCAAATGGTAAAGAGAAGGGCTAAATCTGAGGTAGTCCCATATACCATTCCCAAAGAGTCCATATGTTTTGTTTCCAAAAGAAGAGGAATTGGTTGCGAAGCTGCCATTTTTTTACCTGAAAGATTGCAAGGATGGTAAACTCAAAAAGTTTGACTCTACTTCAGGTAAGTCCACTATCTAACTCGATTAAGTTCCTATATGGAGATTCTTAATACATGATGTAATGTAATTACATTTTGATGTTTTGAAGGATCGAAAGGAAGCTTAAAGGAAGAGTAAGCTGATTCTGATCATGAAGAGATGGATTTTGATCGCATGGTTCGATGATCAGAATTTTGAGCTGCTGCTTAAAAGTTATGATAAATTTCTTAGGAATGAATAAACAACATAGTTTTCATTTGTAATGACATTTGTGAAAATTGTTGTTTATATGATAGCAATATTGGAAAATAGATTTGATTCTTTCGTTTGTGGTAGCGTCAAAATTTACCAAATAAGGAAAGATTCTCATCACTGAAGTTTCAGTTGGATAGAAACTTGGAATCATGCAAGTTGTATTGTGTGATGAATGAAAATTTTCATCTATGGGAAATAAGACCAATTCCTTATTCACATGTATATGTGAGTCAAGTGAAGGACTAGGGGATTGGGTACACGTGGTTGTGTACTGGTCAGGTCCACCACAAAGAACGATAAGAATATTTTTTATAACTTACTAAAGTTTAGTAAATATGGTTATGCTTACAAGTTTAAGTTTAATTTTAAAACATTGGAATAGTTTCAATGTTTGGCAGAACGAATGAGAAGAATCAAAATAGGCAGAAAGATGAAAGTTTCTCCAATCTGAAAGGATGGGAGATGTGACACCAATCAAATTTTGGTCAAAAATAAATTGATCAATAATCGTAATTGGGATAAACCAAGTGGTAGAGTTTGTAACAAGGTTTCCACAAACATAAAGAACACTGAAATCCGAGTTATAACGAAGAAGTTATGACCAATCGAAAATCCGCGATAAAACCGGCAAAACACTGTTCAGTGTAAAAAGTGAATTTTCGATAAAAGGCTTTTTAGCCTTAACAATCTAAATGAAAGTTGTAGAATATGTTAAACCGAGAACGTTCATAAAAAGAACCTAAAAATCTGACTTCGTATGAAGAAGTTATGATTTTTCGAAGTTCCGGTTTAGTAGTAGACAGCTAAGAAGTCGAAATATAAATCGATCGATATTTAGCCGACGCAAATTAAACGAGAATCGAAGGTCTCGTCAAAAGTATCACAACAGTAAAAAGACAGACGAAAACGGACGTCGGATGAAGAAGTTATGAATTTTTAACGGATTTGCGTCCCGGTCTGTTTAAAATAATAATATTAAAAACAACTTCAAAATTAGCCGACGAAGTCTAAACGAAAGTCGTAGAGTATGATTTTACCTACGCGTGCATATAAAGAACACGAAAAAAGAAGCTCGTATGCGAAAGTTATGATTTTCGCAAGTTTTAGCACAAAAATAAAGAAAAATAGGAAAAATCGGGCAATTTCGCATGCCACGTCACCCTCGCACGTGGCGGCTGCTAATTGGACCGAAGCCTTGCGTGGCACCTCCTGATTCGACCAACTCTGCGGTCCAATCCCACTCGGACAGCCTCACAGGAGACACACCGCACACCCTCCTCGGACGCTCCTCGGACCCTCGTGCCCTCCTCCTATTGGACCGAAGCCTGGTCCAATCCGAAGCTGCCAGATCCGAACCGACTGTCCGAACCGAAGCCTCGCGAAGCGACCTGTCTGAGCCGAACCTCCATTTCACCACCTGTCCGAGACACGTGTCTCCTTCCCTCTGCTCCGTATCCGAGGCTGCGACCTATATAAGGCATGCGAGCCTTCTCGGATGGAAGGCATTTTTCACCCCAAAATTTACCCTTTTTCACATTTTAACCCCATAAACTTTCTCACGACCCCCCAAGGCCCCGGTATCGTGTCTAAAGCCCGAAGCAAGCCCCAGAGCCCCGGAATTCTCGAGAAGTCATCCTCTCTCCTGTCGAAACTCTGCCCGGTTTGAGCCGGTTTTTCGTCAATCAAACTCTTTCCGGGAAACGAAACGCTGCCCGAATCACCGCTTATCAAGGTGAGTGCATACCCTTACAATATACCTTTTTAAATGGTTTCATATGCTTTTTTTTTGGGGGGGGGGGGAATACAAATTTAACACAATATAAATTGTGTTAATAATTATGTGATAAAAATCAGACAAAGGCTTTTCGTATATTTTTAATAATTACAAAATACTTCCAAAATGACTTAAAGCCATGTTAAACCTTAAAAGTCATGTAAACTCTGTTAAATTCTTTGAAAAATGTTTTATAAACTATTTCAAATTAGAATTGCCAAAATCATGTTTATATATGTATAAATATATAAATAAGATTTGAAGGACTTAGGACTAATGAATTATCTTAATTCCTTTTCCTTGTTTGGATGTGGAATTAAGGTAGTGTTATTTGTCCGAAGGTCGTTTCCTTCTTAATTATATATATATATATATATATATATATATATATATATATATATATATATATATATATATATATATATATATATATATATATAATATATATATATATATATATATATATATATATATATATATATATATATATATATAATACATATATGAGTACAAAAGGTTACTCCTTTTGGTATCATTACCTTTGTATCAGGCTGATCAAAGGTGTTCATCCATGAGGAATCATGCTAACCAGATAAACGTATAAATTATAATAGGTATAATTTATGATTCAGAACTAAATACACAAGTATGATTCACGATTTTATACTTTCCAAGGAAATTACCAAAAATTCATTTAAATATACCAGGATATGTATAATACCTTTAATATATGAACAACATATTAAAGAAGTAAAATTACATCATACCGGGTTTGCATTAACAAAGGTACTATACAGAGTACCAGGGTTAGCAAACACGATGTAATAATACATCATACCGAGTTTGCATTAACAAATATACTATACAGAGTACCAGGGTTAGTTAACACGGGGTAATAATACACCATACCGAGTTTGCATTAAAAAAGGTACTATACAGAGTACCAGGGTTAGCAAACACGGGGTAATAATACATCATAAATCTCGTTGAAACAATAAATTTGTGAGGCCCTTCACGGTGTACTTATCTAAGTACGACTTTTAAGTCCTGAACTATTAGCCAGAATCTCTTGTAGGGAGAGCGTGAATTTGTGTATAGATCTATATGGGACTGACAATCCCGCACCCCTACTGTTCGCTACAGTTTGGCCGGCAGGCCTAGGGTGTCAAATATCATTCCATTCCGACGCCTGAAGAACGTCGCCGCAGGCATATCAGTCATATTAGTATGGTTAATAGAACTCACATGGATAAAACAAAGAGTGAATTACTAAGTAATATACTTCTCTCAAAATAGTAAGAAAAGATAATTACATCCCGACCAAATATACCTTCTGTAATTTTTACTTACAGTGAAAGCTACGTATCATGAAATCAAGTATGGTAAATATACTTGTACTTCTGGTTTTGAACATTTAAAACCACAAGGTAGTATTATGGATAAGATAATATTTTCCAGGATTAATACTAATGTTTTACTGTGGAACGGATAAAACTAAGAATACTTTTACAAATGAAACGGTTAATGGGATTAAACCACTTTTACAAAGGAAACGGTTTATGGGATTAAACCACTTTTACAAATGAAACGGTTTATGGGATTAAACCACTTTTATAAAGGAAACGGTTTATGGGATTAAACCACTTTTACAAATGAAACGGTTTATGGATTAAATCACTTTTACAAATGAAACTGTTTATGGAATGAAACTACTTATGAAATGGAACTTAGTCATTTAATCTCTGTAAACTAGTATAACATAAAAAACCTTTAGTGGTTAATTCTATAATTCCTTAGTTTCTACATCATAGTTATACATAAGTAATGTCCGATTGACAGTGAAATGTGTGACTTCTGCCTTACTTCCTGTTGCTTGTTTGGTTGTGGGCTTAGGGCAGATACACCCATTTGACACTCCATTCGATATTGGGTTATATATAATCAGTATAAACTAAGTAATTACAGAGGGAAACTATTGAGGTTATCAATTAATCACCTCAGGAAATATAGGATTTCCTGGAGAAACCAGTGAACTTATTCAAAGAACTTAGGGTATACTTAACATAACTAAAATACTTATGAACTCACTAGCTTAAATGCTGATCTACTCTTTCCAAATAACCTGTATTCTCAGGAATCCAGTAGACAGGTACACTCCCGAAGATTTTGAAAAGACTACCTAGTACCGTACCGCGACTCTTGTCTTCTACTGTACCTACTTTAGTGTTTGAATATTTAATGTCTGAACACTTATGTGAAACTTATACTTATTAATGCAATGGTTGTTTGTACTTTGATTACTATATTGCATGTGTTGGGATACTTACCTAAAGTCCTCCACCCCCAAACGTTTCCGCCGTTCTGGTTTGGGGGTGTGAGAGATTGGTATCAGAGCAGTGTTTATAGTGAACTCAGTATATCAGTCATAAAAGATATACAACTATAAATCCATTGGGATAAAAACACTCTGACCAAGAGTTCTACTTTAAAAATATAATAATATTTTATAAAAGTATAAGTACATGCAGAGTATATATACTAGAATGAGTATCACAAGAAGAACAAAACTAAAGTATTTGGATGTTGGACATTGCAGTTAAACCTAGATAGTGACGTAATCATATCTAGGATCAATATAGCCTGGTCAACTATATTCATCCGAGATATGACCAACACGGGTTTGGGGAGTGATTGTAGTGTTGCAACTGGTCTAAAACTTACCTAAGTACCAGAAGAATTCTAGAACCAAACATAAAGACTAAAATACTATGGGAGTATTTTAGGATGCTATAACAAGAAAACTGAAAACTTGTTAAGTTCTTGTATCTAGAAGTCCAAGAATCAAAGTCATAACTAAAATAACATGGAGGTATGTTACATACCTTTTGGGAAATGTTAAAAAGATCTTTTCTGATAAGTCTATAATTACTAAGTGGATACGTTAAGGTTATATATAGCCGAGATTTTATAGACTTAGAATATGTGATTTTCACTCTACTTCCTTTTCCTTGTTTGGATGTGGTTTTAGAGTAGGATTACTTATTCAAAAGTCTATTTGATCTGGATTATATATACTCGGTACACATCATGTGATTATAGGAGGACCAGGAAGGATCACCTTCGTAAAAATTTAAATTTTCTCATAGATTCTTTAGACATTCCCATTCCCGTATAAACCCGTTAGATAAACATAGTTACTCCAGCAATCAATAGAAGAGTCAAGGAGGATCCAACATAATTTCATTAGGAGAATCCCGAGAAGGAAACAGATGACAAGTAAATAAACTATAGAAATCATTTAGTGCCCTTACCTTATTAAGGACACCAATGAGAGATTCGCATGAACTTCCGAGATTCAAAATCTTCATTACGAAGTAATGGGGATCAGTGTCAGAATCGGAAGTAAGACAGCCCGGGAATTCAATATACCTACAGAGGAGAAGGACACCCTATAGATACCAGCAGAGAACAAATCATTACCACCCAGAATAGAACGGAGAACAAAGGAAAACCACGCATGATTCATGTGAAGTGTTCGAGCACCTTTTCATCTAAGTAATAACTAGTAAATCGGTTCAACCTAGTGAGTTAGTGATTTCATTACTCTCATTAGGTTTGGAGCTTATCCTCTTTTCCTGTCACAGCTAATAACAATAAATCAGATCACGGAATCTTAATTGATAGTGATTACTTCTCAAATTCATAAGTCTATTTTATGTAGACACTGTTATGAATTGTTTTCGAATATTTTCGAATATTGGGAAACGATATCCACCAAACGAAGGTAACTTAGTTCGGATGATACTCGGTTCCTAACCATTCTAGAAACTTAATTCTGTTCCTTACCAGGACTGCATTATAGGGACGCAGGTCGAATCATTGAGAACAATATAACAAAACAAAAGATTAATACATAGATACAAATGGTTAGAATACATCTAGAGACACGATAGTCACTCACGAGCTCATTTTCTTATCATGTAACAGAATCATGCCTCCAAAGAAATGTAGCCAACCCACCGGCGAAACACCAATCCTTCAGATAGATGCGGCTACGTTTCAAGCTGCGGTCACAGCAGCTGTAGCAGCTGTCATGGCACACCTTAATGCTAACAATGCAAATGTTAGTAGTAATGCTATCGGTAACCCCGATCGTGGTGATGGCCAAGTACAACAACGAGCACCTACTTGTAAGAACACCTTGAACCTTAAGCCTAATATCTTGAAACGAAAGTTCGAGAACAAGGAAGGGAGTTGTTCAACTCAAGAACCTAGCAGAGGGCAACGAACTGGGGCAGTCAATACCCCCGTCAGCCCTGTTATTCCAGCACCAACCAAGCCGTACTTAGGAAACCTCCCACACTGCAGCAAGTGCAACTACCATCATCATGGAGTTTACCGAGAGCTACATTGCAATAGATGCAACATGAAGGGGCATACCTCCCGCATCTGTAGAACTCCGGTCGAGTTCATCACTTCAACTACCGATGTTGGAACCATTCCCATATGTCACCTTTGTGGTGAAATAGGACATTACAAGAGGGAATGTACAACAGAGAAGAACGACGGGGGAGCAGGAGGATTTTGATCCCAATACATGGGAAAGCATCAAAGAACCCTGCTATATTTTGGTACGCTTCCAAACCCCGATAACTATTTATAATTATGATTACTCTTCCGTTCAAATTAAATCATAACACTTATATAAAAATTTGAAACCCTAACAGGTAAGCTATGATGACTTAGTGTATACAGAAGGGTCATTTATAATTAAGATTTGTAGACTTAGAGTGAGTAATCCCGCCTCATTTCCTGTTCCTTGTTTGGTTGTGGATTTAGGGCAGGTTTGCTCAGTCAAAGGTCTTACCAATCTTAATTATACATGACTTGTATACACCAAGCGGTTATAGAGAGACCTAGTAAGGATCGTTTCATGAAAGTTCATAATTTCAAATTATCAGAACTATCGTATTGGTAGTACCCGCCAATTTCGAATCAAAAAGGGGGTGCGTAGTGATAATAACAGAATAAAACTGGAAGCGCTGAAAACTTAGGTACATAGGATATCATTCTAGTAATCATTCGTCCCAGAACGACTTAATATCTATTTCATCGAGAAAATTCCGACATCCTCATTCGACATGATTTGGCCTGACCCTTACCATGTGAAAAATTCTTATGCTGTATAAGAGAACTTTTTCCTTAATCAGACGTAAGATGAAATTCTTTCAATCCATAACATAAAACCCTTAGGTTGTCTCTCGTTTCAAAACTTCAGAAGTACCCATGCGAAGAGTACCACGCCATTCTAGCCTACTAAGTAGACATGAAACTTCAAACGAAAAGCACCGAAGTAGTCTTAGACGCAAGTAACTACCAAAGTACCTCAATCAATCTCGTAGGAAAATCATTGTACCGCAGGTCAAGTTTAAGAATAGAGACTAAGAACTCATTAAGTTAATCTATCGCTACTAAGTGTATACACGAGAGTGGTATATAAGTTAGACTTAACAAGATTAAGGATGTGTGATTTCGCCCTATCTCCTGTTCCTTGTTTGGTTGTGGAACTGGGGCAGAGTCACCCATCCGAACGTTTTGTGAAATCTAAATTATATACGACTTGTATACACGAAGTGATGGTGGATGAGCCAAGTATGAGTCTGATCATGAACTTCGGAGCAAAAGCGAGCATCATGTATTCTACCAGGTGGAATCCAACATGAGACCACGACAGTGGGTTGAGCTACTAAATGACTACGAATTTGAAATTCGTTATCATCTCGACAAAGCCAATATAGTAGCTGACACCCTAAGTCGGAAAGAGTACCCAGGTCATAGTGCCAATCATGGACTATGATAACCCTTTCAAATCTCTCCACACAAAGTAAGGAGGCTCAACAGGAAGCCTTGAAACCTAAAACTGTGGCAAGTAGAGAAGATAACTAGAACGTGTGAGTGCACGGTATGCCAATATCTGTTATCTCCACTGAGATAATAGAAGAATCTCCCAGTTCAGGCCATCACTCAAAAATCTCTAGGAACCAGAGTAGTCATGCTTCTATGTGATCGACTATGGTAAAGAATGGGATATCCATTTACCAATTAGTCGAGTCCTTTATCACGCTAGCATTCAAGTTGCTCCATTCGAAACCTTCTGTGGTCACAAGTGCAGATTCTATCTGCACTAGACTAAATTAGGTAATACGCAACTAGCTAGAGATCCAATTTCCACACAGCACCCTCGCTGATCTGGAATTCATCTGAGAAACTACCAAAAACAAAATACGAATCAGGAAGCACCATAAAGCTTCCAGAGTTAACCAGAGAAGCTACGGATTGATGACCTTTTCATCTGAAGGTCCCACTCAGGAAGGACAAGATGCACTTGATAAAGCGTGAAATACAAAACTCAAAGTACATAGGACCATTTGAGGTTATTACCAGAATCGGTCTTGTACTTTTAAACTTAAAACCACCACAAAAACTTAATAACATTCATCCCATCTTTCACATATCTAATCTAAAGAGGTGTCTATCCGATAAAACACTTTTTATTTCACTCAATTAAATCAAGTTAAATAAAAGTCTACACTCTGTAGAAGAACCAATAAAAACCATGGATAGGGAAATCTAAAGAACCACGCTAAGTCTTATCCCGTTAGTGAAGGTTTGCTGGATTACAAACTGGGGACCTGAATTCACTTGGGAAAGGGAAGATTAGACCTAGTCCATGAGTATCACTTTAGACTTAATTTCGGGACGAAATTCCCTCTAACGGGGGGATAATGTGACACCAGTCAAATTTTGGTCAAAAATAAATTGATCAATAATCGTAATTGGGATGAACCAAGTGGTAGAGTTTGTAACAAGGTTTCCAAAACATAAAGAACACTGAAATCCGAGTTATAACCAAGAAGTTCTGACCAATCGAAAATCCGCGATAAAACCGGCAAAACACTGTTCAGTGTAAAAAGTGAATTTTCAATAAAAGGCTTTTTAGCCTTAACAATCTAAATGAAAGTTGTAGAATATGTTAAACCGAGAACGTTCATAAAAAGAACGTAAAAATCTGACTTCCTATGAGGAAGTTATGATTTTTCGAAGTTTCGGTTTAGCAGTAGACAGCTAAAAATTCGAAATATAAATCGATCGATATTTAGCTGACGCAACTTAAACGAGAATCGAAGGTCTCGTCAAAAGTAGCAAAACGGTAAAAAGACAGACGAAAACGGACGTCAAATGAAAATTTTATGAATTTTTAACGGATTCCCGTCCCGGTCTGTTTAAAATAATAATAGTAAAAATAAGCCAAATTAGCCGACGAAGTCTAAACGAAAGTCGTAGAGTATGATTTTACCTACGCGTGCATATAAAGAACGCCAAAAACGGAGCTCGTATGTGAAAGTTATGATTTTCGCAAGTTTTGGCACAAAAATAAAGAAAAATAGGAAAAATCGGGCAATTTCGCATGCCACGTCACCCTCGCACGTGGCGGCTGCTGATTGGACCGAAGCCTTGCGTGGCACCTCCTGATTCGACCAACTCTGCGGTCCCATCCCACTCGGACAGCCTCGCAGGAGACACACCGCACACCCTCCTCGGACGCTCCTCGGACCCTCGTGCCCTCCTCCTATTAGACCGAAGCCTGGTCCAATCCGAAGCTGCCAGATCCGAACCGACTGTATGAACCGAAGCCTCGCGAAGCCACCTGTCCGAGCCGAACCTCCATTTCGCCACCTGTCCGTGACACGTGTCTCCTTCCCTCTGCTCCGGATCCGAGGCTGCGGCCTATATAAGGCATGCGAGCCTTCTCGGATGGAAGGCATTTTTCACCCCAAAATTTACCCTTTTTCACATTTTAACCCCGTAAACTTTCTCACGACCCCCCAAAGCCCTGGTATCGTGTCTAAAGCCCGAAGCAAGCCCCGGAGCCCCGGAATTCTCGAGAAGTCATCCTCTCTCCTGTTGAAACTCTGCCCGGTTTGAGCCGGTTTTTCGTCAAACAAACTCTTTTCGGGAAACGAAACGCTGCCCGAATCACCGCTTATCAAGGTGAGTGCATACCCTTATAATATACCTTTTTAAATGGTTTCATATGCTTTTTAGGGGGGAATACAAGTTTAACACGATATAAATTGTGTTAATAATTATGTGATAAAATCACACAAAGGCGTTTCGTATATTTTTAATAATTACGAAATACTTCCAAAATGACTTAAAGCCATGTTAAACCTTCAAAGTCATGTAAACTCTTTTAAATTCTTTGAAAAATGTTTTATAAACTATTTCAAATTAGAATTGCCAAAATCATGTTTATATATGTATAAATATATAAATAAGATTTGAAGGACTTAGGACTAATGAATTATCTTAATTCGTTTTCCTTGTTTGGATGTGGAATTAAGGTGGTGTTATTTGTCCGAAGGTCGTTTCCTTCTTAATTATATATATATTATACATATATGAGTAGAAAAGGTTACTCCTTTTGGTATCATTACCTTTGTATCAGGCTGAGCAAAGGTGTTCATCCATGAGGAATCATTTTAATCAGATAGAACGTATAAATTATAATAGGTATAATTTATGATTCAGAACAAAATACACAAGTATGATTCACGATTGTATACTTTCCAAGGAAATTACCAAAAATTCATTTAAATATACCAGGATATATATATATATATATATATATATATATATATATATATATATATATATATATATATATATATATAATACCTTTAATATATGAACAACATATTAAAGAAGTAAAATTACATCATACCGGGTTTGCATTAACAAAGGTACTATACAGAGTACCAGGGTTAGCAAACACGGGGTAATAATACATCATACCGAGTTTGCATTAACAAATATACTATACAGAGTACCAGGGTTAGCAAACACGAGGTAATAATACACCATACCAAGTTTTCATTAACAAATGTACTATACAGAGTACCAAGGTTAGCAAACATGGGGTAATAATACATGATAAATCTCGTTGAAACAATAAATTTGTGAGGCCCTTCACGGTGTACTTATCTAAGTACGACTTTTAAGTCCTGAACTATTAGCCAGAATCTCTTCTAGGGAGAGCGTGAATTTGTGTATAGATCTATATGGGACTGACAATCCCGCACACCTACTGTTCGCTATAGTTTGGCCGACAGGCCTAAGGTGTCAAATATCATTCCATTCCGACGCCTGAAGAACATATCAGTCATATTAGTATGGTTAATAGAACTCACATGGATAAAACAACGAGTGAATTACTAAGTAATATACTTCTCTTAAAATAGTAAGAAAAGATAATTACATCCCGACCAAATATACCTTCTGTAATTTTTACTTACAGTGAAAGCTACGTATCATGAAATCAAGTATGGTAAATATACTTGTACTTCTGGTTTTGAACATTTAAAACCACAAGGTAGTATTATGGATAATATAATATTTTCCAGGATTAATACTAATGTTTTACTGTGGAACAGATAAAACTAAGAATACTTTTACAAATGAAACAGTTAATGGGATTAAACCACTTTTACAAAGGAAACGGTTTATGGGATTAAACCACTTTTACAAATGAAACGGTTTATGGGATTAAACCACTTTGATGAAGGAAACGGTTTATGGGATTAAACCAATTTTACAAATGAAACGGTTTATGGATTAAATCACTTTTACAAATGAAACTGTTTATGGAATGAAACTACTTATGAAATGGAACTTAGTCATTTAATCTCTGTAAACTAGTATAACATAAAAGACCTTTAGTGGTTAATTCTATAATTCCTTAGTTTCTACATCATAGTTATACATAAGTAATGTCCGATTGACAGTGAAATGTGTGACTTCCGCCTTACTTCCTGTTCCTTGTTTGGTTGTGGGCTTAGGGCAGATACACCCATTTGACTGTCCATTCGATATTGGGTTATATATAATCAGTATAAACTAAGTAATTACAGAGGGAAACTATTGAGGTTATCAGTTAATCACCTCAGGAAATATAGGATTTCCTGGAGAAACCAGTGAACTTATTCAAAGAACTTAGGGTATACTTAACAGAACTAAAATACTTATGAACTCACCAGCTTAAATGCTGATCTACTCTTTCCAAATAACTTGTATTCTCAGGAATCCAGTAGACAGGTACACTCCCGAAGCTTTTGAAAAGACTACCTAGTACCGTACCGCGACTCTTGTCTTCTACTTTACCTACTTTAGTGTTTGAATATGTAATGTTTGAACACTTATGTAAAACTTATACTTATTAATGCAATGGTTGTTTGTACTTTGATTACTATATTGCATGTGTTGTGATACTTACCTAAAGTCCTCCGCCCCGAACGTTTCCGCCGTTCTGGTTTGGGGGTGTGACAGGAGAGTACTTGAGTATCGTGTTTTATGGTTATCTTTGTGATTATGAAACCATGTCACAATTTATCCTCTAAGGACATCTTAGTGCATTTGTATGGCTAAGAAGAGGAATCGTGAATTGTTGAAATGGTTAAATCAAGAAGATAAATCATACTTCGTTCCAAAATCAGGTCTTAGAGTCATACTCCAAGATTGTAACTTGAGTGACATGGTCTTAAGAAAGGTTTATAACACTCATCAAATGTTGAGTAAAATGTTTCTTACTCTTGTACATTTGAGATTGGTAAGTTGTGATGTTTTGGATAAGACAAAGATCAACTAAGACCAATTGTGTGAAGTGGTTGTCTTGATAAGAAACCGGACTAATTCTTGAATATTTGTTTGTCAAGTAAGGTTACTTGACAAAGAGAATCAAGAGAATCCTATATTTCAAAAGGTTAGTGGGAGTCCTAAAGATTTTGAAAGGTTCAAGAACTAATCAAGAATAAAACCTATTGTTTATCGCTAGCACACGACTTGAGGTTTGTAACCTATCGTGTGTGACATATTCTTGTTTATGTGCACATTCCAGTTAAAGTTGACTATGCATGTGAGTTCTATGAGTTCTCAATGGTTTACATAACAACTTGGAAGCAATGGTAGGCCCTTGTGCTTCCAGGTGGCAATAAATTAAGATTGAACAAGTTCAGTCCATATGAGTTTGGATTTGTCACTAACCTTGTCTTGTGATTATGGTTATGACAAATTCACATGGATATGAACACATACACCATAAAAATCTAAGTGTCATAAGGTTCTTTGCAATTCATGAAAATGATTGTTAGGAAACGCTTTCACTAAGTAGATTTTAAAGTGTTAGTAATTGTGATATTTTCATTCTCAAATTCGATTATGATTACGACATTCCTCTTCATAGTTCGAATTGTGAGAAATGGCAAATGTCTAAACATATTAGACTTATTGATGTAAGTTCTAAAATTGTTTAGACACACATGTGAGTTATCTAAGGAAAGGTGTATGAGTTGGAGAAAGTATAGATAAAGTATTATCGAAGCATCTCGTACCAGAAATCTGAACTTTGGTAAGGAAGTCAATAAGTATTGATTTATAGAAGTCCAGATGAGTTCTGGGTACATGCATAAGAGTTATGCTAGTAAGATAATAATTATTATGCTAGTGGGAGCATAATTATTATGGTAAATGTTTCAAGTTAGCAATGTTAATTATAGAAAACAAAAGTTTTAATTCGCAAAGTTGCAGGGTTTGAAAAGTTGTTTTGCTATAAATAAGGTAGAGGAACTCATACTTCATTTCAATTCTAAAAGCTTAGACTGAGATTTTAATCAAATTTAGTCAAGGATATATATGAATGCTATGTGGAATGGTTCAACATAAGGAAATTCTATATATATGGAAATGTTAATTGCATTCTCCTGTAATAAGATTTGAGTATTGGATTCAGCCCATGCTCATTTGTATCAGTTCATGGATTTTATCACGAGTGATCATGAGACGATAATATATTATATTCTTGAAACCAAGACACGTGAGTTGTAATTTAAAAGTCGGTTGCACATTGACATATGTAAACGCACGAGTAACTTGGTGTCATAAAACATATCGTTGTGTGTGCTTTGATTAGTAATTACAAACAAGCATTTGAGTCGAATTTTAACCATTCCTTTTACCCTTAGAGGGATAAAAGCGATATATGTGGGCCCCTCGATGATTTAGTGATGACAAACCCTAAGTGCTTGGCCAAGCCTGGACTAATTTGATTTGTTCAATTAGTCGGTCGTCATAAATCAGAAATCGGGAACCAACATATGAACAGAGAGAATGATTATAATCAATGTCTCAGATCATACGATATCTAGAATGGAGGAATATATGATCCCTTATCTAATGGACGCGTCATTGACTAGGTCAGAGTTCGACATCGGCTTTTAAGAGCTACGATTGCTAGTCGGGTTGTGGAGTCGTACTTGCAATAATAGTTATTAGACTTATCCAAATGGGAGACTGCTGGATTAGGTGTCTAAGCCCATAACTATAATTGGTATGTACTTGACCCGAGAGTAGCATGGTCCATTTGTGTTGCATATCACCCAGACAATTTGATAGGATGGACTTCTGAGAAGAGGTTATTCATGATTTATTAATATATTATAAGTTCTAATATATTAATATGAAATCATATGATTTAATTAGTATTGATCAAGAATTAATTTGGAATTAATTTAGTGATTAAAAGAGACTAATTAAATTAATGGGGACTAATTGTGTAAATTAGTTATATATATATATATATATATATATATATATATATATATATATATATATATATATATATATATATATATATGTTTTGGGCTTATGATACATGATGGACTAAGTTTATGGAGGAATCCATAAAGAGTTAGCCCACTTCAATCATGGGTCATGGATAATAAGCCCAAGAGTATGTATTAGGGTTTACCCATGACTCTTGGATTCCTAACACACACACACACACACACACAGACACACACACACACACACATATATATATATATATATATATATATATATATATATATATATATATATATAATCCCATACCCAAAATCGGAGAGGCTAGTGTTCTTGGAGTCCACATAACCGATTTTGAGTGCAAGAAACTCTCTCAAAAGTCATCCTTTGTCCTAGGTGTGTTGTGATTTCATTTACGACATTCATACTATTGGTGCTAAGTTCTTAAAGGCCAAACACAACAAGTTCTACAAGCTACATAAAGAGGTAAACTCCTAACTAGTATTTTATGTTGTTTATGTCAATTGTATGCTAGTTGTAGGCTTAATGCTTTGGAAACAATATTGCATGTATAATTAGAGAAAACATAGATCCAAAGCATTTAGGGTTGTATGTGCACCATAGGATGTTGTAGTATACAAAACCCAACAACTATCACCTATATTTGCTTCCGAGCTCAGTCTCGAAATTATCTAGATTGAAATCCTCCAACAGTTTCTTCAAAGATCCAACGTCAATCCCCTCAGCATCCAATGCCTTAAACAATGAGTAATCATGATTCGTTAGCTCTGAGAAGCCTTGCATCATTAGTTCTTCAGTTTTGGAATAGGAGTATAGCGGGTTCTTTCCTAACAACTCCTAAGAGTAATTCTCCTTCATCTCTGCACAAGCTTGGTGCATGCCTAATTGAATGGAAGATGTCTGAAGAGAGGCATTCATGGTCCCAATGTTCTCTGAGTTAAGCAAAGCATGAGTGAAAAAGCATATCCCTTTTTTCAATAGTCATTGTAAGTCAACAGAGTTCAGCCTAAACATCACCTGGTAAAATAACATGTCATGCTTGGCTTCCACTTTCTCATACTCCAACTTCCAAATATCAGTTTCATTATCTTTCACAATGACCTTGCAGGAAGCTAACTCATCATCTAGGAGTTTTATACGCACGACTTTCTCCGAGCAAGAATTGTCAAGGCTAGAAACCTTTTCAGTAAACGGAGTCTTTAGCCTCTCAAATTTCTGACCCGTCTCTTCCAACACTTTAGCCATGGAAACTCTTTAATATGAGCTTCATCAACCTTCATCTGAAGATCCAAGTTTAGACAGCGCAATTCTTCCTGCTTGCGTATACTTTCACTCAAATTCGTAAGTAGTCGCTTATTACCAGCAACAAGATCAACATTCTCACGAGCAACTTTGTTCTTCTCTTCTTCAAGAAGTTAGTGGTTAGTATGAGCCCCTTCCATAGCTTCGGCCAATTTGGTGAACTCTAACTCCTTGGAGGCAGCAAATGTGGGATGAGAAAGGCTCTGGAGTGAAACCTCGTTTATCCAATACAACCCTTCCATTATATGTGAACAAGACTTATCAATCCCTTATGCATCATTCATCTTACCCAAATCAGGTTTGCTGACAAACAGAGTGTCAGAATAAGGATGCTTAAACAATGAAATAGAGGTTGCCAAGGACTTCAAAGTTGGTCGAGGAGCTTCATTTTCGGAAGGCACAACATCCGTATCAACAGAGTAATCAAAGTTAGCTGAGATAGTAAGAGTGCAAACATGGCATAAAATGTAATATACAGATTACTGTTGGATTAGTTTCTAAATCCATAACTATATTTGGTATGTACTTGACCCGACTTGGCATGGTCCATTTGGGTTGCATGGCATCGGGACAATTGGACAGACAAGATGAGGAAAAATAAGGATACTAGTGATTTATATTAATATATTATAAGTTCTAATATATTAATATATAATCATATTATTTAATTAGTATTGATCAAAGCTTAATTTATAATTAATTAAGTGATCAAAAGGAACTAATTAAATATGGACTCTTAGATATATATATATATGTGTAGTGGGCCAAGTTCATTTATGTTGGGCTAAGCTTTCATGGAGAGTCCATGGAGCTTTAACCCATAGATCCTATGGAAATGAAAGGTCATGGGTATTAGGGTTTAACCCTAATCCTCCACACTATATAAAGAGTCCAATGGTGCATAAAATGGTGGTTAAGAAGATGACTAGTTCATAGTAGTAAGGGCATAACCGATTTTATGAGATGTAAACCAAGTATCCTTTATTCCTTAGTTATTCCAAATGTTCATGGTGTTGTGTGAACCATTTGAGGTGTCACACTTGGGGCACTCGGCTCTTAAGCATCAAGGAATCAAGCTACATAAAAAGGTATGTCTTCTAACTTGTTTTATTACCCAAGTATCAAAGATTGTATGCTAGATAAGGTAATACCTTGGAATAATCTTATTTGCATGTATAATAGAGAAAACATAGATCCAAGGTATTTAAGGTTGCATGTACACATAGGAGTGTTAGAATGCACAAAACCCAACAGTGGTATCAGAGCCTAGGCTTGTTTTCAATTATACTTGATGCAAAGTGCTGAAAAATGCTGAAAAAATCGATGTTCGGGCTGTCTGGGCACTGGACTCGCCGAGTCCACTGATGGACTCACCGAGTCCATGAGGAAACTCATCCTACTCGTCGAGTAGGTTCATACACTCGACGAGTAGGACCCCATGACAACTTATTTTCGACTTTTAAGGCTGGAATTGGACTAGAATCATTACCCTAAGTTGTTTTTGAACCTATAAACCTGTTTTTGATGTGGTAATGTTCATTCTAATCCAATTTCAAAGATAAATGTCATTATATTCATGTTTTGTCTTAGTTTAATGTATATGCTAATTACATGAAAAAGTTTGAATGAATTATCTTGTTCTTATGAGTTGCTTAGATTAATAGGAATGTTATGTGAAATTTTTGTTTTCAATCCAAATTAATCTAAGAGTAGATTCTAAAATGTGTTTTTGTAACTTGTCCTCAAGTTAGATGAAAAGTCACATTTAAGATTCATAAAACTCATAAATATTTCCATAGGTTATGAATAAAGAAAAGTCACATTCTTTAATGGTTTAAAGTCTTCCATAACTTGTCCTCAAGTTATGGAACTTGAAGAGTTTGTTGAATTAAAACTACTTTAAATACATAAGTTATGGAATTGAATAGTTTTGAATAGTTTCAAAACTTGCCCTCAAGTTTTGGAATTTGAAAAGTTTTCCCTTAAGAATACTTTAATTCCAAGTTAAGCCCTTAGAATTTTAAAAGTTAAAATTCAACCCTTATACTTTATAATATTATAAGTTAATAATATTTATATATAAGTATAAGAGCAAGTCGTCTTACCATTAGTAGGCCTCATTCACGAAGCCGGTCTATAAGGGGGGGTATAAGGTTACTGCCTATAAAATGGTAGTTTAATGGGTGTCCACTCTCACCCACCGTTTCCTTGACTAGTGGAGGGTCGTTAGCCGAACAGGTAGGACAAGGACTATAATTCTCCCTTCATTAAAAGTATTAATGATAAATACTAAGTAACTAAACTCTTATTAATACCCAATCTTAGTTACTTAGGAAAATGTGAATAAGGTGCTAACCCATGAAATCACACTTTACACTTTGCTTAAGTCGGTTAGTGGAGCGTGTGTGGTTAACCGGCACACTAGCTTGATTTAACAAGAAAGGCAAAGGGTTTCTTAAAGATTATCATAGGCCGGTGGAGCATGTGTGGTTAACCGGCACATCGGTTGAGTGATAAACATTTAAGAGTACCAAGTAATTTACATGGCTACTTCACACCTTGTTTTGTGATCCTCGGGATCCCAGTCACAAAACCTGAAGGGCACAATCGAGATTGAAACATGCCATTGAATAGTTCAATGAATCTCAAAAGAATCTAGGAGTTTCAAAACCAATTAAAACCTAATAAATTATTTCGTTTTCATGGTGGAAATTGGTGAATCGTCATTCACATACCTTCAAATATTCTATAGCTTGGATTACGGCATCCTTCTTCCAAGTTATAAAATATTGTGTTGGGTCCTAGCCTTAATATTTCATATTGGGTGTTATATTAAGGACTTTAAATCAGCTATCTCGAATATCACCCAAAAGATGTCTTGCTCAGACATCTATGATCTTCCCAAATCTCTTGGAACTTTACTTCCTCCACTTCCTCCAATTATTCTCCCTAACCCACAAGTTCTAGGTCACTCAAGCCCTATTGGCAGGCAAAGTCTATGTGTGCTCACATCTTGGAGACGAAGTCACATATTGACAAGCCAGGAGAGTTGGGTGTCAAAGTCTTAAGAAAGTTGGATGTTCAATCACTTTCTAAGTCACATAGTAAGTTCTTTATGGACTACTATGTAAAGGAATATGGCATGACCCTTAATGATCTTATCTATTTGCTTTGTGCTGCTTAATCAGCAATGATTTGGAGCACTGGCAGAGCAAATCTGATTAGTAGATCAACTTCCCAAACCTTCAATCGACATTGACAATGGTAACATTGGATACCCAGTAAAAACTTTCTCTTCCCAATGAAAAGGGATCGGCCATAGTCAACTCGGTTGACCAAATGGTAAAGAGAAAGGCTAAGTCTGAGATAGTCCCATGTATCGTTACCAAAGAGTCCATATGTTTCTATTGCCAAAGGAAAGGGGCATTGATTCTGATCAAGTCAAGAAGTTTGACTATATTTCAGGTAAAGTCCACTATCTAACTCTGTTAAGTTTCTATTCTGAGATTCTTGTTACATGATGTGACTGGGTCACATGTTGATGTTTTAAGAATCAAAGAAAAGTGAAGAAACTTAAAGGAAGTGTATGTTGATTCTGATCACGAAGATGGATCTCGCTTGCATGGTTCAATGATCAGAATTTTGAGCTGTTGCTTAGGAGTTATGATATATTGCTTAGGAATAGATAACAACAAGTTTTCATATGCTTTTGCACTGTAAGGATAAGTTTTTCCGCAAAGTTTTAAAATTAAAGGAAATTTTTGATTTTGTTTATTCTAAGTATCCTTACAATGGCATTTGTGAAAAAAAATTGTTGCTTATATGATTCCATTGATAGCAATAATGGAAAATGGATTTGTTTCTTTCATTTGTGGTAGTGTCTAAATTTACCAAATAAGGAAAGATTCTCATCGCCCAAGGTTTCAGTTGGATAGAAACTTGGAAATCATGCAAGTTGTATAGTATGATGAATGAGAATTTTCATCTTTGGAAAATTAAGACTAATTCCTTGTTCACATGTATATGTGAGTCAAGTGAAGGACTAAGGGATCAAGTACACATTATGGTGTACTGATCAAGTCCACCACAAAAGATCGATAAGAGTATTCGTCATGATTTACTAAAGTTTAGTAAATATGATTATACTTATAAGTTTAAGTATAATTCTGAAACATTGAAAAAGTTTTGATGTATGGCAGAACGAATTGCGAATAATCAAATTAGGCAGAAAGATAAAAGTTTCTCAAAAGATGGGAGAGTACTTTAGTATCAGGTTTTGTGATCATCTTAATGATTTAGAAATCATATCACAATTAGTCCTCTAAGGAAATCTTAGTGCATTCTTATGGCTAAGAAGAGGAGTCATGAATTGTTGAAATGGTTAAATCAAGAAGATGAGTCATACTTCGTTCCAAAACAAGTCTTAGAGTCATACTCCAAGACTGTAAGTTGGGTGACATATCTTAAAGAAAGGTTTAAAACACTTGTCAAATGTAAGAGTAAAAGTGTCCTACTCTTGTACATTTGATATTGGTAAGTTGTGATGTTTTGGATAAAACAAAGACCAACTAAGGCCAATTGTGTGAAGTGTCTGTCTTGATAAAGAATCTGCACTATCTCTTGAATATTTGACAAGTGAGTCTTATATGTCAAGAGGACAGTGGGAGTCCTAAAGATCCTGAAAGAATTTCAAGATCTAATCAAGAATAAAAACCTGTAGTTTGACACTTGCACCCGACGTGAGGTTTATAACCTATCATGTTGACATATTGACATATCTGTGCCCATTCCAGTAAAGTTGGCTATACATTTGAGTTCTACATGTTCTCAATTGTTTGCATAACTACTTGGAAGCAATGGCAGGCCCTGTACTGCCAGGTGGCGAGAAGTTAAGATTGCACAAGTTCAATCCATGTGAGTTTGGATTTGTCACTAACCTAGTCTTGTGATTATGGTTTTGACAAATTCACATGGATAAGAACACATACACCATAAAATATAAGGGTCATAAGGTTTCTCTCCGATTCATGAAAATGATGGTGAGGAAGCACTTCCACCAAGTAGTTTTAAGTAAGATAGCAATTGTGATCTTTGAAATCTCAAAGTCGTTAGTGGAGCATGCGTGGTTAACCGGCACACTAACATGGACTTATGAGAAATGGAAAAAGTCTAAACAATCGAGACTATGATTACGACATCCCTTTTCATAGTTCTAAAATTGTTTAGACACACCTGTGAGCTATCTAAGATAAGGTGTATGTTTTTGATAAAGTCTTATCAAAGCAATCTTGTATCAGAAATCTGAATTTGGTAAGAAAATCAATAAAGTATTGATTTCTAGAAGTCCAGCTGATTTTTGAGTACATGTCAAAGCTAGTGGGAGCATAAGTATTTTGCTAATAATTTTCATGTTAGTGGGAGCATGATAATTATGATAAGTATTGCAAGTTAGCTATGTTAATTATAGAAAACAAAAGTTTCAATTCATGAAGTTGCTGGGGTTGAAAAAGTTGTTTTGCTATAATTAAGGGAGAGGAAATTGTACTTTATTTCAATTCTAAAAGCTTAGATTGAGGTTTTAATCATCTTTAGTCAAGGATATATATATGGATTTTGTGTTGGAATGGCTCAACATAAGGAAATTCTATATATGGGTCCATTATTTGGATTCTAAAATTCGATTATGATTACGGCATCCCTTTTCATAATCTGAATTATGAGAACTTGGCAAATAGACATAGAAATATTATAGCAAAAAGACTGGTCTAGTATCATGTCTTTATGTGAGACATCATGAATCGTGTCCCATATGCTTCGGATATAGGATCGATTGCATGTGCTATAATATTAATCCTTTCTAAATTTTCCAAATGCTCTGGGCATTAAGGGGGAAAAATCTAGAATTGGATATGACTAAAATGATTAAGCAATTGTCGTGAACAATCTAAGGTTTACCAAAGATTGGTTGCTCGGGGGCAGTTGGAAGTATAGTGTTAAATTTTGGAAGGACCATATTGACATACTCTGAAAGGAGGCAACTCTTGTTCAGAAGTGACAGTCAAAATGGGAATATGGAAGTGTTTCATAGTTGGAAGTTATTCAATCTCTGTAAGATTAGAAAAACTTAATGCAAGAAGGATATTTCCATGGAGTTGATCTCCATTGGAATACTCTGTAATGTCTGTTGACATGTCTTTGTGACTTTGTGCATAATCATTACACGAGGATCAATGCATATAAGTTAATCTAACAGATTTCGGTAAATGATAGGAATTTGGAATTCTTACATTTTCGATAAGGATTTGGGAGTGTAAAAAGAGAATCACTGAAATTATGTTCAATCAATCTAGTTCACAAAGTAAAGATCATAGACAAACATAGAGTGCATACTTGGTATATGGCAAAGCTATTGTTTAGAAGAACATAGTGTACATGCTTGGAGCATGGGACAACTAGTGTTTTTAATTCAAGTATAAAGTTGATAAAACCGAAACAATGAATAATGAGTAATCAGTATGGTTATAAATAAAAAGTGTTCTATTTATATTCATAGGTTTTGATACCATACTAGATTCAATTATTCTTGTGTTTCATTTTTGCATGTTTTGACTTCTAGAATAAACTAGCTCACTCTTCCGAATGACTAAGTTATTCAAACCATCCACAGTCGGTCATATGTTGGAAGTAGATATGAATCAAGACTGTCATGAGTTGGCTGGTAGATGTCTAAGATGTTGGACATAGCAAAGAGGTGCCACAACACTCATGAGTGCTCATAAGTTCTGAGTATTGGATTCAACCTGTGCTCATTTGAATCACTTCATGGATTTTATCACGAGTGATCATGAGACGATAATATCTTATATTCTTCAAACCTAGATATATGAGTTGTTACTATGAGTTGGTTGTACATTGATTGCGCGAAAACACATTGGTAACTCGATGTTATAAAACGTGCTTTTGTGTATGATTCAACAAGTAGTAGAACAAGCCATGTGAGTCGAAGTTTATCCATTCCTTTTACCTTCAGGATAAAAGCGATATATGTGGGCCCCTCGATGATTTAGTGATGACAAATGTAAGTGCTCGTCCGGGCCTGGACTGATTTGATTTGTTCAATTAGTCAGTCGTCATAAATCGAAAATCGGGAAAAAACAAATGGACAGAGAGAATGATTTATAATCCATGTCTCAGTCCATATGATATCTAGAATGGAGGAATATATGATCCCTTATCTAATGCAGAAGTCATTGACGAGATCAGAGTTCAGTTACAACGTCAGAGTTCGACAGCGGCTTAAAGAGCTACGATTGCCAGTCGGTTCTTGAAGTCATACTCAATAACATTTTTATACTTATCCAAGTGGGAGACTATTGGATTAGTGTCTAAGTCCATTACTATATTTGGTATGTAGTTGACCCGACTTGGCATGGTCCATTTGGGTTGCATGGCATCGGGACAATTGGATAGACAAGATGAGGAAAAATAAGGATACTAGTGATTTATATTAATATATTATAAGTTCTAATATATTAATATATAATCATATCATTTAATTAGTATTTATTAAGGATTAATTTATAATTAATTAAGTGATCAAAAGGAACTAATTAAATGTGGACTCTTAGATATATATATATATGTGTAGTGGGCCAAGTTCATTTAGGTTGGGCTAAGCTTTCATGGATAGTCCATGGAGCTTTAACCCATGGATCCTACGGAAATGAAAGGTCATGGATATTAGGGTTTAACCTTAATCCTCCACACTATATAAAGAGTCCAATGGTGCATAAAATGGTGGTTAAGAAGATGACTAGTTCATAGTAGTAAGGGCATAACCGATTTTATGAGATGTAAACCAAGTATCCTTTATTCCTTAGTTATTCCAAATGTTCATGGTGTTGTGTGAACCATTTGAGGTGTCACACTTGGGGCACTCGACTCTTAAGCATCAAGGAATCAAGCTACATGAAAAGGTATGTCTTCTAACTTGTTTTATTACCCAAGTATCAAAGATTGTATGCTAGATAGGGTAATACCTTGGAATAATCTTATTTGCATGTATAATAGAGAAAACATAGATCCAAGCTATTTAGGGTTGCATGAACACTTAGGAGTGTTAGAATGCTCAAAACCCAACAATTACTACCAATCCTTTTGGAAGATCCCTATAACAAGCTCCGTCCATGAACATGAGTCGAGTCGGCATCATTCACGGGAATAATCAGAGCCAATGAAGAAATGAAGGTGTCTAAGTCAATGAATTGGGTATCAGAAGTATTGGTTTTACTTCTTTCAACATGATTTGAACCTTTAGGAGTAATAAGCTTAGTCCCCACCTTTAAAATTCCAAGGATCAACCTCATAGGTCTGAATCAGGAACCAAACAACTTTTAATGGAAGGAAAGATTAGCGGCATCACTAGGAGCCTTGAGAGTAATTGAAGCAGGAAGAGTTGTGGCAGAAGTTGCGATAACATCATTTTGAATGTGAATCATCTGCTTCTGCTTATTAGAAGTCAAAATTAATGAAGTAGATTCGAGAACGGCGTTAGGAGTTTCGATCCAAATAGGGTCGGAGTGAACAGGATATTCGTGGGGTACAGTAGCCTCGCCGGTAGTCGGTTTAAGAATGACATCAACAGGAGGGGTGTGTCTCAAACAAGGCATCTTCATTTGTTTTCTCCACTCCATGATCCCCGCCCCATCACACCTGAAGAATATAACATTCGATGGCGCTTAGTAGGATAAATGCATGTAAGATCATTGGAACGCTTAATAACTTCTTCCAACAAAGAGACCTTCTCCATTTCAGAATCACCTACTTATATAGTATCAAGAAGAGAGCCACCTTTCTGCTTTTGTGATGTGTTACCCTTCATGGTCTACTTCAATGAGGAAGTAGGGGTTTTGGTACTGGGTAAATCAATCTTAACCGCCCTCCTCCCATTATTAAATGGATTCACCAATAGGGAATGGCCGGAGTCAACGACATGGGAAGAATCGATGTTAGACTCAGTATCAGGATGGGTATCCCCTACGAAAGATCCAAGAGACCGAGTGGTAGGTATGTTGGAGGATTTGGATGTCCCGGTAAGCCACCTCTGGTGAAGTCGATCAAGGAGAGTGGCAGTTATCTCAAGTGTTTCCTCATCAGGATCCGACCCTTTCATAAAATTGGCAGTTAACCTATCGACAATGGAATACTCCTCAAATGTAAGTTCAGGAGCAAAGTCAGAATCTTGATCCATGATCTCTCAAAAACAAATAAGACCACCAAAAGCAGAAGCATCGACAAAGAATAATTCATGTTTCCAATTTTTGATAGAAGAAGGGAGTCCATCACAAATGTCGATCAAACCATGATGGAGGTAGAATGATATCCAATCATTAATCACCAAGGTCACATAGAAGTGATGAAACAGGGAAAGATTAAGAATAACATTCAAGGATTGGGGTAATTTGAGTGGCATGGAGTTTGTAATGGCCAGTAATCACTCTTAGAAACAAAAATGCAGACAGCCTCAAATCGGCCTTCAAGAACTGTTGATAAACTCCTATGAAACCTAAAGGAGTATTGGTAAGAGACTGGGATGGAGACAAAAGTTGTAGTTTGAATTGAAATCTATTTTGTATAACCGTATAATGTCTTCCAAAGTTTTGGAGGTAAGGGAAGACAATGTCGTATGAACACTTTGATTATACTTCGCCATTACAAGAATAATGAAGAACTTCGAAGAGAGAATAAAGAAATAAAGATAGAAAATTACAGGTTGAAATGAGTAAGCAGTTAGTTTCGCAAATCATCATTTAAATAAAGTAAAGTTTGAATTTCAAAATTACGGTACGAGGCGGTAGGGTGATGATTAGGGATAAGTTTGCCCAACGGTCATATCAACATTCACATCAAGTTGAGACTTATCCATTTGTAGAAGGATTCGTGGTAATAACATTAATTCGAATCATTCTAAATAATAATTTAAACTAGAGGCACTTAATGAGGTGTAGATCAGACATGTCACCTCTAGTTCGTTCGGCCAAACCAAACCATGAGAACATTCTCCGAACAACCAAATTGATCTTGGAGTAAATTAATGTTATGCTGAAGCCGAAGGATAAATGGCCGAACTGTTATTTAATGAGAATCAATCACAGATGTAAGTTGTCAAGATTAAGACTGTTAAATCTCGATATCTCCAACATACATGTTGTAACAGGCCGTGGAAGACTGTAACAGTGGACATGTTCTATCAGAAATGACCAATGAATCTACATAAGTACAACCTTTTGTGCCTTCGGCAATTAGAGCATTAAAGACGAACTGACTGAGCCTGTGTGGTCTTGTTGAAGTAACTATTCCTGATAAAATGAGTATAAAGACCGAACTCAATGTGGGGAACAGGTACGTAATATTGAGTTCATCTCATGAATTACATAAAATGATCTAAAAGAGATATTTGACTTAACCATTAGAGCGTTCTCGCGGGACTCCCCCCAGTGAACGGATGACTGATTGTGTTGCATTTCAGGTTCGGAGCATCGGCTTTTATCAAGATATTCAGATACAAGCTCATCATTGAAGATTATGAAACATGGGATTCATCAATTTGTATTCAACATCAACCCAACTACCACTACTAGAAACAAGGGTTTCAGCGACGGACAAATCCGTCGCTATTCTGTTGCTAATGATTGTTTGTGACGGATCAGCAACAGACAGAGTCCATAGCCAATTTAAGTGTGGCTAATGTGTTAGCTAGGGATTTTGCGACAGATTAATTTTTCCTTGTGACGATTTAGCGACAGATTATCCATCGCAAATGGTTACTTACTACACTTATTTAGGACATTTAGCGACCAAACTTAATAACATTATTCCGTCGCTGATCCGTCTCAAATCTCCATATTTGCTTTTGTACTTCGTTGTTGATCCGTCGCAAATGTATGATACCGCATTTTTGTAATCTATCACAAATCCCTCGCAAATTTATGATACCCGATTTTGTAGTCCGTCGTTGATCCCTCTCAAATGTTTAATACCAGATTTTCTTTAGTCTGTTGCTGAACCCTCGCAAATTTAGTAACATACCATATTTTTTTGTTTTTTTTATTACCAATCTAAAACAAAAATACCAAAAAACATCAAATAAATTATATAATCTCAAAACAAACATTAATATTTAAATATCAAAAGTATTAATAATATACACTCCAAAACCAAGCATTAAACTTAAACCACAAAAAACATCTATCAAAGTTTACCAAAAAAAATCCTAAATAATCAAATATCAAAGTTTAACGTTAATCGATATTCGATTTCAAAGTACGATAATTCTTAATTTCGTCTAATGTTTAACCTCCATTTTTGCAGCTTGAATATCCATCTCTCCACATATCTCCAGTCGTACACATTCATACACAACCTACAGTAAAAACTGGAGTAGTCATGGCTATCTTTTTTCCACTCTCGAATTCTTCCTAAATATGTACCTGTAAAGTGTGTAAATTTCCATCTATTAACATCCCACTGAAATGTAGTAAATACCCTTCAATAGTAACAAAATGGGAACACCTTGATGACCCAAGTCAAATTTAATGGTGGCAAGATAGTAAACTTGGGTCAAAAAACTTGCTAGAATAACTAGAAACTCACCCAACTACATCATTGAATCCTGTAGATCGAGCAAGCTTATCACTTTGTGGTTCAACAATCGTGATAATCACTTTTAGTAAATGTGATTAAGCATAATTTCTAGATCAAAGGATTAATAGACCTCATAAGTTGCAGTCCTTTTGAGTATCTGATATTTAGATGTTTCAAAATCTCGAGTCTTGTAAATCTGCAGCTGTATGGATAAAAAAAAAAAGAAAATGACATTGAAACTTTGAGTGTATGAATAAAGTATAAACAGTAAAATAATGTAGATACATTTTTTATTAGATCCACAAGACCTTCCATAGAGAATGCCAATAGTCCTACAAAGTTGTTTAAAAGAAACTAATGAATTGCTAAATATTGCAAGAATGATGTGTGTGTTTGAGAGAATGCCATTTTCTGGATTGATGCCCATAACCGAAGTTCCTGTAAAAACCAACATTAGCTTCCATGGTAGGAGCAAAAATGTCATTTCCATTGTCCAACTAGTAGTTATTTCAAAAGTTATTGTCTATACACAAAGAAGAGGAGATCCTTTTATATGACTTGTGGTCAGATTACTTGAAATAGCAACCAACTTTACATAGTTTTCCATTTTTAGCAACCAATTTTTTTTCTCATTTAGGTTAAATCACAAAAAAGACATGCTAGTTGAGGACAAATATTATTGGTACAAAAATAGTTAACTAAATAGTATGAGTATATTGACCTTCTTCTATTTCCCTGAAATCAATTTCCATCAATCTCTAGTCAAATGATTATATAACCTAACTTACTTTATAATTTCAAATGACTAAAAAACCTAAATTTCCATCAATCTCTAGTCAAATGATTATATAACCTAACTTTCATTTTCAATCTTAGCCATGACAATCAAAACTTCTCAACATGTATAACATCTAGATGCATAGTGAAATGGAGACTACATGTGCAAGTTGTTATTCATGTTAGCCATCATCCAATAAGAGTGGATATTGTACAAAAATTCATATAAGTACGTACCATTATGTAGTATTCACATTGCATACACTTAAAATGTGCATGTGGTATGCCATGACTTCCACCAAGAGCACTAGGAATTACAACAATACATCAATTTAGCCACTTAAGAGCCAAAAATGTTGAAAGCATATACATATTCATATGAAAAACGGGTCGACTTACTTGGAAACCTGTCATTCATATGGTGGCCTATAGTTACATCCTTTGTTGCTTTTGTGTTCAAATTTTAATCCAACCTTTTGAATCACAAGTAATGGATCGGATGACATTATTCATTCTTGCCACTATTATATGAGAATATGCAACCAAAAATTATGTGATACCTCTATTGCCCAAATCCTCCGTTTCTAGGTTTTCTCTCAATCTTATATGATGGGGAACCCAACTTGGACCTGTTGTTGATAAAAGTCAAAAGCATTATTAATCAAAGTGTATAGAGTGAAAGATAATTTTGAAAAATTAAACTAGAAAAGACCCATATGTACACAAATGCCTTGTGTAACTGAAAGTATTCAAATTAAAACATACTTCAAAAGACTATAAAGAAGAAAGTTTGGAACAACAAGCAGAAGGAAAATGAGTTCAATCCACATCTCCTGTTCATATACAAAAAACTTCATTTTTTGATAGTCAATAACAACCAAAAGTAATCAGGTGTTAGATTAAAAAGTTGTAAATTTTTTTAAGGGAATATGAAACCAAAATCAAAAGACACAAGCTTGACATTAAACAACTAAATCCCTAAATAATCCTTTCATCTGCTAAAGCAAGATTCGCGCATGAGATAACTACATGAAGATCATCTAATTATATAAACAAAAAATGAAAGATTGGAAAATAATGATTTGAATATTAAGAATCATATATATGAATATAAAAGAGTTTGGAACTTATAGCCACCGGGTACTCAATACTAATGTGAAAACATCAAAGGTTGTTTTAGGAAATGTACCAAGCATTATGACACCCTCCAAAGACTTATGCAACTATGATATTATTATTCTACTTCCAACTTTTTTTTTTCTAAGTAAGAAACTACTTCACCAGCCATATCACATGGTGTAGGACAAATTCCATCTTTTTGTTCAATCTTAATCTACAAAAAGGTCCAATTTCACAATGTACGAAAAACACGCGAAAATGACAAAAATGACCTTGAAAAATGTACCTCATAATTCAAAGGCGGTTCATAAGGATCATCAATCCCAATAGATCCTACAATTCCACAAAATTATATGAATGAGAGTGACCATAATATAAAAATAGCAACATACTTTACAAGATTTAATAATTTTAAATAAAAAGCATAACCCATGAATCATGATCATTTTCTTTTATTAACGATTAGTGAGTCAAGTAAAAAGGGCACCTTTAATCTTTCCTAGATCTTACTAGCTTGTAAAGACCTTTAAAATCTCTTCTTTCACACACTTCAAGAGGCATGTTTATGAACACCTGTGTATTTACACATCGATAAATTTAGCTTCTTCTTTTTTGTACAAACATGTAGTAATTTTATATAAAAAACAGAAATAAGCATTGCCTCTATAAAATTTGCATTTGTCAACATTGCACGAAATGCACCACGGCCCTTTCTATAAGGGGATATCAAACTGGCTATACAGATTAAACCAAAATCTACAAATAACTTTGCTAGTTCTATTAAATAGGATTATAAATCAACAACTTTAATAATGAATTGTTACCCAAACCTTTTTGCATTAAACTAATAGTTTATTGTAGTTTAAGAAAAAATCCAATCCATGATGACACAAGCAAATGTCTAATCATATAAAGTGTTAGGATATATAACCTTCAGGTTATTGTTTTAATCGATAGAATTAAGATTTCGATTAAAATTGAAAGGAGATAGACTTTTACCCTTCAGGAAGTGGCGCATTACTGCCTTCTTCTTCACTACCCAAATTATATTCATAGAAATATCAGCCAAAATTACCTCAAAGTTAATCAAATTTCATCATTGTAACATCAATTCATAGCTAGTTCTATCATCTAACACATAATAGTGACCTAAAATTATGAATTTCATCCACAAAGTTCAAAATTACCTTAAAGTTAATCAAATTTGTATGAAAAAGAGCTAATTATTTAATCTTTGAATAGTTGTAAGCTTTAAATCTAAGTAAGATCGGATAGAAAGCACTGGCTCTTCACTTATTGTATCAGTTGTTGATGCAACTTGAGGGGTATAAGGGGAAGTTTACCAAGAAACAACCTTAACACATCAGAAACTCATACATTTAAATAATTAAACTTTGGTGTCATGAATTAATTGAAATATGATGTATGATTTGTGTATATGTACCTGGTTAGATGTGGGGGAGATTAAAAGTTTATTTCCATCATCATAAAATAAACCTCTTGATCCATTATTTTTCCAGCTTAAGGGTGGATAATGGATGTATGCATGTGAAAGAGCACCAGATCCACCAAAATTTGATGTATTTATAGACATTTAAATTCTACAAATTTGTTTAACTTTTATGAATATACTGAGTGGTTTTATATATGGGGTTTGATGGATTTGTGATGGCAAGTTCTATAAATTTATGGCTTTCCCTTAAGCTGGAGAAAAAGAAAAGAAAGTTGGTGAGAATATTAGTTACAAAAAGAAAATAAAAGAAGCTTTGAGTTTTGAGAATATTATTAAGCAATTAATACCACACTCTGCATGCAATTATTCAATTTGAGAAACTCTTTCAAACACATATCACGTTAACTTGAGGAACCTTTTCTACAACACAACTCCCGTATTCTTTTGCCTGCATTTTTTTACATAATAATTACATTGACATAACATCAAAATGTAGTGGACATATAACATATTACAAATAATACATGAGAATCACAAATTGTTAAAGTTTACAAGTGTATATTCGATTAGAACTCGTGTTAATTGTTTTTCATCCACAAAGTTCAAAATTACCTCAGCAGCCAATACATCGAACATCGTTGGAAGGAAACGACGAGGAAGGGAGTCGGATCGAGAGGAAAGCTAACGAGGATGTTCTTTGGCGATGCTTCAAGTAAACTACAAAGAGGGGAGATGCAGATAAGAGAGGCGACGCAGGTGGACGGTGGTGGAGGTGATTTCCAGGGTAGAGGAGGGAATTCGGTCAACAGATTGGGATTAAGGGCTTCAAAGGAAATCGTGTTTAGGGTTTTTAAGAAACCCGTCGTTATTCCCTGGCTAAACATCTTTAATTTGCGACATATTAGCATGGGATTTCTTTTGTCGAAAAAGTTAGAACAATTCGTCGCCAAGCCCTCGCTAACCCCTCACTAAATTTCTGAATTTAATTAAGTCGAAGGATTTTGTGAAATCCGTCGCAGATCCCTCAGAAAACCTTCTCTAGTTAGCTACAGAATGGGTTATGTCGCTAATTCCGTCGCAAAAAGTCAGGTTTCTAGTACTACATGATATTACTCTTAATATATATATATATATATATATATATATATATATATATATATATATATATATATATATATATATATATATATATATATATATATATATCATCTTGGTTTTCTTTCATTTTTCTAAAGCTATTCATCACTGTTGCATTCTACAAGATGATCAATCGATTCACCACCTAGAGGTAATATATTTCTCATATAGCGTTTTTTGTTTTTTTTCCCGCCTCCGACGTATGCACGTTCATATCGGAAGCAATAGTGGTGGGATTTGAAGTCGCGTGTGAGGCTGAATTCATGCAGAGCGTAGAAGATGGGTACATGACTACCGTTCAAATCTTAAAGACGGTTACAAAGAGAGACAAGGGTCTCATATGGGGCTGAATATGCGTCGTTAGTTTTGAAAAGGAGCTTGGAGAGAGAGAGAGAGAGAGAGAGAGAGAGAGAGAGAGAGAGAGAGAGAGAGAGAGAGAGAGAGAGAGAGAGAGAGAGAGAGAGAGAGAGAGAGAGAGAGAGAGAGAGAGAGAAGTAGGTAGGGGAGATAATGTAAATTCTAAAAGAACACATCAAAACAAATAAAAAAAGAAAAAGATAGGGTAAAATGGCAATTTAAGACACACTTAAATGAATGAGAGTAACAGTAACTAGGGCAATATTATATGAATTTTATGCATCTTCTAGGATACCTATTTCACACATTTATATCACATTTAGGTTTTAAAACTCATGCATTTTACATACTGCGAGACTGTTGAGTAAATTGTTGGAACCTTTTTATTTGAATATTTTTTTGGTTGGTTTTCTGGTAGTATGAAGTTTGGAATATTATAGGGAGGATGTTGGGGAGTTTCAATCTAAATTTAATGAACAACTGAGTTGATATGTAAAAGATGATATTTTTTTCTCGGTTAAGTCCATCAAAAAGATGATTTCGGGACTCAAAATGATTAAATCAATCAAGTCACTCCAAAAAGTAACATTGAACCAATCGAATGAGGCTCTTACTTGGTCAACACTTTTTTGAAGCCTATAAATATATGCCTAGATCATTATCTCGGATATATATGATTTTTGGAGGCCGAGAAACAAATTTTGGAGTAACGAAGTATCTAATAACACAACTTGGATTCATTTTGTGGTATTTTATCATTTAATTACCCAAAAACAGTCAGTTACATTTTTGAACTCATGTTTTTAGCCATGAACAACTATAAACCTTTATGTTATGGTTTGTAGTTTGACTTTTACGTATGTGTAATTGATATTATTGGATTGATGCATTAAATTCATTTTTAGTCTAGTGATTTACGTTTTGTTTTTATAAAGTGCTAAAATTTATATTTTTTAATCAATAGACATGTTAATAGGTTTAATTTATAGTAAAGTTAGTTAATTTATAAAACTAGTAATTGTTTTATGAATTAATACGAGTAAAAAACAAAATCTGGTTCTTAATTTAGGATTTATTAGTTGTAAACATAAAATCAAATATTTTTACGTTTCCAAGCTTATTTTAGGTATTAAATATTGTTGGAAATAGTTGTATTGAGTATAATGTAACAAGTAAATATGATAATAGAGCTTATTAATATTGCTAGTACCAAATTAGGTTGAAATAAATATCCAAACATCAATTCACAATGAATTGCATATAGTTTGAACAAATACGAAAACATAATTGTCTCAAAATATGATTTTCTTCAAAATCCTAGTTTAGTTTACTTTATTGCATGATAACTTTAGTCTTTTAGTTAAGTAAAAATCTCTTTTCTCTTATTTTAATAATCATTAATTTTTTTTTCAAGATTAAACCTTATATCCTACATCAAGAGGTATTTTGCAATTAATTTGTATCCCTATGAATTTGATATTTGCTTTAGCTATACTTCCTTTTGGGTGTACTTAGCAACATTTTATTAAATTTGAATTTTCTTACATACTTATTTTGTTATATTTTGGTTTGAAACCCTAACAAAATTGGCATCATTGATGGAGCACGTCAATACTATTTTTTTATGCTAAGATCTTTTTGTACATGTATTTTGTTAGAGCTTGACTGAGATTGAGAAAACGATAATTAAGATAAGCAAGAAAGTTAAACTTCAAAAGAAGCTATTATCAGTATGGAAGAAGACAAGAAGCCCTCATATAGTGGATGAATCAAGAAGTCACCCAAAAACTATTTCACATCAATTTTTCCTTCGTAACCAACGTCGATCTAAAATCCAAACATATCAACATCTTTCCATTGTTTCGAGGCGTTGAGAAGGAAGATCCCTAAAGATTTATCAAATAATTTCATGTTGTTTATTCTGGGATGATATCACCTAGTGTCACTGATGATCATATCAAGTTAAGGGCATTCCTTTTTACTATACAATATGTTGCTAAAGAATGGCTATATTACCTACCACGAGGGCCAGTAACAACTTGGAGAATACTTGCAAGACTATTTATTGACAAATACATCCCTGAAGCATGAGCCTTAAGTTTTCACAAGGAAGTCATTAATATTAAGCAAATAAAAACAAGAACTCTCCACATTTATTAAGAGAGATTCAAGAAATTATATGCTTATTTCCTTCAACATGATGTAGATGAGCACCAACTTCCCTAGTTGTTTGTGATGGTTGTCTCCAATAAAAACGCATCTTATAAATGCGTCAACTAGTAGTACATTACTCGAAAAAAATGCACCTATACAAATCCAAGAATTCATAACAATCATGGCAGAGGATTCAAAGTAGTTGTAGCAAGAGGAAGAATGATATGCGTTTTGGTAAAAATTTGCTTAAGTAATTTAATAACCAAATTAGTAAGTGTGGTGTGATGTATTAGGTAAAAAGTTAATTTGTAAATTGCTTAAAATCTTGAAATGTTCTTGAAATCCTGTCTGTGCCCAAGATCTTAGCAATAAAACAATAATGTTAAAAATTATATAGACTTAAGAATGATCAAAAATGGTGATTCAATCCAAGATACAAGTACGTGTATATTGGAAGTTGGGACGAAAAAAATGTAAAATTTATAAACTCGTTGAATGAAGTAATAAACCTTAAGATATTCAAAAAGGGTCAAGATACCAGAGAGTATCTTAGGGTCGTAATTGAATAAATAAAATATAATAGCTGAATAAATGTTTGTAAAAGATTTATATGTATTGAAATGGATCAAATCACAAGTGATGAAGTATAGAAAATACAAGAACATAAAAATATACGAGGAAATCCCTCAATCCTTTAGGATCTCCGACATAAAACATCAAGAGATGACAATATCACACTACTTTAGAACTTTAATCAAATAAAAATTGAATTATAGGTGCTAGTTGATCGTGTAGTAAGTGTAATTGTGCTCAAGAATGTTCAAAGATAAAATGAGAGTGAGAGTGAATGCGTGTTCGTGAGGAATGATCAGGTAGTCTTTATAAATAATGTAAGTATAACAAACTATCCTAAAATTTTGGGATATTCTTTATTATTTTATTGAACTGGGTTTTAAGAGAGACTTCATTGTTTATTCTTGTTTGATCACATGCACTTTGACTTGGTCTATACTTTTTTAGATAAGTCCTCATTCCTACATTAAGAAAGACAATAAAGACAACAACAATCGCAGGATATTGGCTAGTTCAAGATCTTGGTCTACCCAAGATATTAGTATAAGCTCAAGATGATAGTAATAATGAGTAAAGGTAAAAATATTACCTATAACAATTTCCCCATAAATCTTCAATCCAAGATCTTGGGAGTTGGAGATTTCCAGAATCCAAAATTATACAATTAGGTGGTGATTGGATGTGATACTTTTTTCTAGTGTTGATCATGTTGGGTTTGGAGCACTATAACACTCATATGGTGCACATGCAACCCTAAATGCTTTGGATCTATGTTTTATCTAATTATACATGCATTTTTCTTTTTCCAAAGCATTCTCCCTAACTAGCATACAATTGAAGCTATATAATATAAAACATAGTTTGGATGCTTACCCCTTTAGTAGAGTAGAGTTCTTGACCTTTGAAAGCTTGAGCACCTCAAGTATGATGCCTCTATTGGTTCACAAACACCAAAATGCAAGAGGAGGTTTTAGGAGAATAAGATGCTTGACTCCAAAGAGTGGGTAGCCGATTTTGGCTTATGGGTGCACTATTTATAATGTGGCAAACACTAGGGTTACACTTTGTAAACCCTAATGCTCCATGACTTTTCACATTCTTATGCTCCATGGGTTAATCTCCATTGACTATCCATGGATTATCTTATTGGTTTAGCCCAACCATATAGTCATGGATCATTAGCCCACATTACAAGAATCATTGATTTACATAATCAATCCCCATATATTTAATTAGTCTCTTTTGATCACAAAATTAATTTCAAATTATTTCTTGATCAATACTAATTAAATAATATTAATATATTCTACTTGTATTAATAACCTTATTCTCAAAAATCCTTCCTATCAAATTGCACTGGTGAAGGCACCCTAAAAAGGGACCATGCTACAATCAGGTCAAGTACATACCAGTTATAGTTATGGGCTTAGACATCAAATCCAACAGTCTCCCACTTGGATAAGTCTAATAACTATAGCTGCCAATGTAATTTCAGAATCCGACTTAGCAATCGTAAGCTTTCAAAAGCCGTTGTCAACTCTGACCCAGTCAGTGACGCATCCTTTAGATAAGTGATCATATAGTCCTCTGTTCTCAAGATATCAGCTAGACAAATACATGGAACAATGTCATACTCATTGTCCATCAGTTTGTTTCCCGATTTCTGATTCGTTTGACATAGAACATAACTGAACACATCAATTTAGTTCTGACCGGGAACGACACATAAGTCAAAACAGAATCATCGAGGGGCCCAAGATATCACTTTTAATCCTCATAAGATAAAAGGAATAGATAAACTTTGACATTATATGCTTCTACTAACTACTCATCAAATCATGCACAACGACACGTTTTATAACATCAAGTTACTGATGCGTTTTTGTGCCATCAATGCACAACCGAATCGTAGTCAACAACTCATATATCTTGTTTTGAAGATTATATGATATTATCATCTCACAATTACTCATGATAAATTCCATGAAGCAATTCAGGTGAGTGCGGGTTGATCCAATACTCAAATCTTATTTCAGAAGTACTCATGAATGGTGTAGCAAATTGTTGCTATGCCTAAGTCCTTAGACAATCTACAAGCCAACTCATGACAATCTTCTTTCATACTTACTTCCAACTTATGATCGACTGTAGATAGTTTGAATAATAATAATCACATTTTTATTATTCTGGAAGTCAAAACATGCAAAGTTAAACAATAGTAAATAATTGGCACAAGACAGTAACTTTACTTATAAATGAAACTCCTTTTATTTAATCATCAAATGTCAATTACAATTTAGCTATTACAAGTTTCTATTTATCTAACCACTAAAACTAATATCGTCCATTAGCCTAATGCCCCTTGCATGCTGCAAGTGCTTAACCCAAGTCAGTCCCTTTGTAAGAGGATATGCTGGGTTGTCCTCTGACGATATCCCATTTACCACGAGGTGCCCTTCTTCTACTTGATGTCTTATGAAGTGGTAGTTTCTCTCGATATGTCTGGATCTACTATGATCTCTTGGTTTCTTGGTTAAGGCAACCGCCCCTTCATTATCGTAGAAAATCTCGATAGGCTCCTTTAGGGATGGAATGACTCCAAGGTCTCCAATGAAGTTTTTCAACCATATTGCCTCTTTCGACGTTTCACTTTCTGCTATGTACTCTGATTCACACGTTGAATCAGCTACAGTCTCCTGCTTAGAACTTTTCCATGTCACTGCTCCTCCATTCAGGGTAAACACCCAGCCCGACTGAGAGCGGAAATTATCTCTGTCGGTCTCAAAGCTGGCGTCGCTATACCCTGTCACTCTCAAGTCATCACTCCCACCGAGGGTAAGGATCCAGTCCTTAGTCCTCTGCAGGTACTTGAGAATGTTCTTAACAACAGTCCAATGGGTTTTACTAGGATTCCCTTGATATCTACTGACCATGCTCAAAGCAAAGGCCACATCAGGGCGAGTACAAGTCATAGCATACATGATCGAGCCAACTGCGGAAGCATATGGTATTCGACTCATCTCTACAATCTCAGCCTCTGTACTCGGACTCTGAGTCTTACTCAGTTTGGTATTGCTTAGGATAGGTAGGTTACCTTTCTTGGAGTTCTCCATGGTGAAACGTTTCAACACCTTGTCCAAGTATGTACTTTGACTAAGTCATATTAGCCTTTTACTCATGTCTCTCAATATCCTTATCCTTAGGATATAAGCAGCTTTTCCGAGGTCCTTCATAGCGAAACACTTCCCAAGACAGGACTTAACTTCTTGCAAGGTTGGGATGTCGTTTCCTATGAGCAGTATGTCATCTACATATAATACCAGAAAACTCATTATACTCCCACTAGCTTTGACATATACACAGGACTTATCATCGCTTCTCGAAAATCCAAACTCTTTGACTTTCTCATCAAAACAAAGATTCCATCTGCGAGATGCTTGTTTTAATCCATAAATGGATTTCTCAAGCTTACACACTCTATTAGGGTACTTTTCTTTGACAAAACCCTCTAGCTGACTCATATAAACATCCTCTGCCAACTTTCCATTAAGGAAAGCAGTTTTGACATCCATTTGCCATATTTCATAATCATGGAATGCAGCTATAGCTAACATAACCCTTATAGATTTAATCTTCGCTACTGGTGAGAAGGTCTCATCATAGTCAACTCTCGGAGATTGAGTAAAGCCCTTCGCAACCAGTCGGGCCTTATATGTGTGTACATTCCCATCCATGTCGGTATTCTTCTTGAAGATCCATTTGCACCCGACTGTCTTACGACCCGGTACAAATTCAACCAAGTTCCAAACTTAATTGTCATACATGGACTGATTCTCGCTATCCATAGCCTATTTCCATTTTATAGACCCGGGGCCTGCCATGGCTGCCTTGTAGTTGTTAGGTTCATCCAAATTTACCAGTGTGCTATTACTAATAAATGTATCAACTTCAGTAGTAATATGGAAACCATAAAACTCAGGTGTGTTTCTAACTCTACTGGAATGCCTCAGAGGTAAGGACTCGTCAATTGGATCGACCGGAGTTTCCTCCTCAGGTTGATTGCTAGTGTTTGAGGTTCCTTCACCGCTTGACTCTTGAAGCTCTTCAAGGTCAATTTTCCTCTCGTTGTTTCCTTGGCCTATGAGTTCTCTCTCGCGAAAGACTCCTCTGCTCGCAACGAAGAAAACATTGTCACTCGGTCTATAGAAGAGATATCCAAAGGATTTCTGTGGGTAGCCGATGAAAACACATCGCTCACTCTGAGGTTCGAGCTTGTCGTGATTTTCTTTTCTTATAAAAGCCTCGCAACCCCAAATTTTAATGTGGTATAAAATGGGAACTTTCCCTGTCTACATCTCGTGAGGTGTTTTAGAAACCTTTTTGGTAGAGACTAGATTAAGGATATGGGCGGCAGTATCTAAGACATACCCCCAGAATGAGATAGGTAATGAAGCTCGACTCATCAAGGAATGAACCATGTCTAGCAAGGTTCTATTGCGCCTCTCAGCCACACCATTAAGCTGTGGTGTCCTAGGTGGCGTCAATTGTGAAACAATTCCACATTCCTTAAGATAGTCAAGGAACTTGATACTAAGATACTCTCCTCCACGATCGGATAGCATCATCTTTATCTTCCTGCCCAATTGGTTCTCCACTTCTTGCTTAAACTCTTTGAACTTTTCAAAGGTTTCTGACTTATGTTTGATTAAGTAAATATACCCATATCTACTATAATCATTCGTAAAAGTCACATAGAAGCGGTTAGCATCCCTTGTGGCGGTTCTGAATGGTCCACACACATTAGTGTGTATAAGATCCAGCAGACATTCAGCCCTTTCACAAGTACCAGTGAAGGGTGACTAGGTCATCTTTCCAAGTAAACAAGATTCACAAGTGTCATCCGACTTTAAGTTGAATGGCTCCAAAACTCCATCCTTTTGGAGTTGGGCTATGCGCTTCTTGTTGACATGTCCAATACGACAATGCCACAAGCATGCTTTATCCAAATCATTGGAAGAATCAATATTCAACACATTATTTCCTAAGTTATCTGCAACCATCACAGTTTCATATATACCATTGCAAGGTAATGCTTCAAAATAAAATACACCGTTACAATAAGCATAAATACCACCATTTTCATTATTAAAAGAAAAGGTAAAACCTTGTTTATACAAACTGTTAAAAGAAATAACATTTCTCGCAATGTCGGCCAAGTAACAACAATTATTCAAATCCAAATTAAAACCATTACTAAGCAATAAAGAATAAACTCCAATATTGGTCACAGGCGACACTTTCGTATTTCCTATGATTAAGTTTATCTTCCCGTCCTCCACATCCCTACTTCTATTTAGTCCCTGTAAATCAGAACAAATGTGAATACCACAACCTGTATCAAGGACCCAAGAATTAGCATTTGATGAGTTATTATACTGAATAATGTAAATACCTGCAAAGGAGGGCTTGATCTTGCCATCCTTTATGTCCTGCAAGTACTTGGGGCAGCTTCGTTTCCAGTTCACTTTATCATGACAGTGGAAGCACTCTGCTTCCTTCGGATTGGAAGAGGGATTAACAGAACCAACTTTGGTGCCACTTGAAGAGGATCCATCAAGAGACTTTCCCTTGCGGCTCTTGGAGGGAGCCTTCCTCTTCTTTCCCTTCCCATGTCCGATTGCCAGAACAGGGGCAGAAGTAGTAGTAGGAGTAGACACAACCGTTTTGCCTTTATGGTTGCGTTCTGCAGTCCTAAGAAGGCCTTGAAGCTTGCTAAGAGTGACCTCCTCCTTGTTCATATGATAGGTCATACGAAACTGATCATAACAAGAAGGTAAAGAGTGTAGAATAATATCTATGGCCAACTCTTCATCAAAATTAACATTTAATTTAAGCAAGCGGTCCTCAAATCTTTGCATCTTACGGAAGTGGGCCGTGATGGGTTCACCATCCTTCATTTTGGTTGTGATCATGGAGGCAATGATCTCATACCTCTCCTGCCGAGCACTTTGATGGTATCTTTCCATCAAATCATGATATATTTCATAAGGATAGTAGTTTTCATAGGACTTCTGCAGCTCAGCAGTCATGGTTGCAATCATAAGACATGACACCTTTGTCGCATCCCTCTCATGCGTAGTGTGTTCAACAATTTGTTCAGGAGTAGCAGTGGTGACATCAATCTCCTTAAGCTCTTTATCAAGGACATATTCTTTGTCCTCATAGCAAATAGTCATCCTGATGTTTCGAATCCAGTCATTGAAATTCAAGCCATCGAAAATGACCCTCCCACATAGGTTCACTAGGGAGAAAGAGCCTGAAGGGATTGGGTTGGAAGCATTGTTTGGGATAGACATCTGTAAAAGAAGAACAAAGTTTAGATTAGATGATAATCCTTAATATTACACCCAATAAGAAATATTAAGGCTGGGACCTAACACAATATTCTACAATTGCGAAGAGGGATGCCATAATCCAATTGTAAAATATTTGAAGGTAGGTAAATGACGATTTACCAATTTCCACCATGAAAAACGAAATAGATTAAGTTTTAATTGGATTTGAAATTCCAAGATCTTTGAGATTCATTGAAATTTTCAGTGGCATGTTTAAATCTCGATTGTGCCCTTCAAGTTTGTGACTGGGATGCCGAGGATCACAAACAAGGAGTGAATAACCATGCAAATTAACTTGGTACACCCAATGTTACAAATCACCTAATCAATGTGTCGGTTAACCACACACACTCCAGTGATCTATGATTAACACCAAGTTACCCTTTGCCACATATTCTCAGTCCCAGATTAGTGTGCCAGTTAACCACACACGCTCCAATAATGACTTAACAAGGTGCAAAGTGTAATTTCATGGATTAGCATAATTTCACATTTTTCCTAAAATAACTAAGATTGGGAATTTAATAAAAGTTTAGTTAGTTTATATTTATCATTATACTTTTTAATGAATGAGAATTAATGTCCTATCTTATCCGTTCGGCTAACGAGCCTCCACCAGTCTAGGAAGCAGTGGGTGAGAGTGGACACCCATTAAACAACCATTTTATAGGCAGTAACCTTATACCCCCTTATAGACCGGCTTCGTGAATGAGGCCTACTAACGGTAAGACTGACTCTGTCTTATACATATATATATATATATATATATATATATATATATATATATATATATATATATATATTATTAAACTTATAATATTATAAATAAGGGTTGAATTTTAACTTTTAAAACTCTAGGGTTTGGAATTAAAGTTTCATTGATGAGACTCTACAAATTCCAAAACTAGAGGGCAAGTTTGGAAACTTGTCAAAACTCTTCACATTCATAACTTATGAGTTTAATTAATTTTAATGTAAGCGACCTTTCATTTTCCATAACTTGAGTACAAGTTATGGAGGTCATTAAACATCATTTATATCCTTTTTCTAACAACTAAATTATCACATAATTCATGATCTAACTAAACTCATAGGCAAGATAATTTTTCAAGTCAACAATTTGAAAGCAATTTTGTTTATCATATGAAAACAACAATTATTTTAAAACTTTGACAATTATCTTGTGTTTGGATGAGTACAAGCACTACCATATGAAAAAAAAAATTTCCAATGATCCAAAATAGTTTGTGGTAGCGTTCCTAATCCAAACCAGGCCAAGAAACTTGAAATTCTGCAAACAGGGCCTTCAACTCGTCGAGTACATGAATTGACTCACCGAGTTGTCCTGTTTCCTGAGTGGACTCGTCGAGTCTATTCATGTACTTGGCGAGTTCACCAGTCAGAGGCCAAAATTTCGACTTTTTCAGCTTTGAAAACTAGTAAGCATCAAATATAATAGAAAACAATCCTAGGCTCTGATACCCATGTTGGGTTTTGAGCACTATAACACTCCTATGGTGCACATGCAACCCTAAACGCATTGGATCTATGTTTTCTCTAATTATAGATGCATTTTTCTTTTTCCAAAGCATTCTCCCTAACTAGCATACAATTGAAGCTATATAATATAAAACATAGTTTGGATGCTTACCTCTTGAGTAGAGTAGAGTTCTTGACCTTTGAAAACTTGAGCACCTCAAGTGTGATGCCTCTATTTGTTCACAAACACCAAAATACAAGAGGAGGTTTTAGGAGAATAAGATGCTTGACTCCAAAGAGTGGGTAGCCGATTTTGGCTTATGGGGGGACTATTTATAATGTGGCAAACACTAGGGTTACACTTTGTAAACCTTAATGCTCCATGAATTTTCACATTCTTATGCTCCATGGATTAACCTCCATGGACTATCCATGTATTATCTTATTGGTTTAGCCCAACCATATAGTCATGGATCATTAGCCCACATTACAAGAATCATTGATTTACATAATCAATCTCCATATATTTAATTAGTCTCTTTTGATCACAAAATTAATTCCAAATTAATTCTTGATCAATACTAATTAAATAATATTAAAATATTATACTTGTATTAATAACCTTATTCTAAAAAATCCTTCCTATTAATTTGCACTGGTGAAGGCAACCCAAAAAGGGACCATGCTACAATTGGGTCAAGTACATACCAATTATAGTTATGGGCTTAGAGACCAAATCCAATAGATCCCATCTTTTCAAATTCCTTGGAAATTCAAATATTCAAGGGACGAGATTTTCCTTCAAATTCTCCTATAAATTAAAATCTTATAAGGTCTCGTCACGTTACTTGCAATTTATGAGACCCTTCAAGCTTTCTAGGTAAAATTTATCTTTATTTTTTTATCATTCTTCTTCTTTTTCCATGTTGATATGGGTAATAAAGTTACTAGAGCTAGAGAGTTAGGGTTCAGGGTTATGTGTTCAAGAATTTTTCCGATTTAGGTATTTTTCCTAAAGATTAAAGAAAAACTTGTATCCTCATTGAGTCTGATATTTGGCTTATTCAATCAGAAAACAAATTCTCCATTGGAGCTGTTCTTAGGGTTGATACTCGTTTGAGACATGATTTCTTATCCCCTACTTGGGTTTGTTTCTATGACTTTGTTTTTCCATTAGCCTTAATTGAGCATTCCCACCTTTGATTTCTGAGTTTTTTAAAGTTTCTAGATTTCCAAACGTCCTAATCATGCCTATGATTTGGCGTATATTGTCTTGGGTCTCAAACTTAATGTGTCCGAAAACATGGATCTTAGGTTATCTGAAATTGCTAGTGTGTGTGACCTCCACACCTTTGGCTATTCTCGTATTATTTTCAAGATAAAACCCGAGAAACCCCACCTGATTCTTCAAACTTCGCGCCATGATGTTGGATGGAATAGAAAGTACTTTTTCTTCTACAGGCAGACTCTTAAGAACAAAGTTACTTTTCCCATTGATTTGGGTTACCGAGGGTAGGATTCCTACTTCTAGGGTTTATATTTTGTATTCTTGAGAAGTGGCCTTAATTTCCTACTTATAACAGTTCCCAAATTTGAAGAGTTATTCCCACTTAAAAAAGATACCGAGAGCAAAGTTCAGAAATTCCTGAAGCATTTTGTAGGGAAAAGAAATTTTAAAGTTATTCTGGAGTGCTCATTGTGTGAAGATCTCAACACTTCTCTGGTTATTAGAGATCCTGAGCTGCTTAACTTGTATACTAGTGATTGGTCTCGTTTGTTTTGGCTTTCCTTAAGATTCTTATTAACACTTTGCATTCTTTCTTAGGTTCTAGACTTACCTAATCAGGCTCTGCCTTATCCTCTTTTAATGTCGAGGATTATCTTTTTACTGGCCCCTTTGTTGTGAAAGTTGAGAAAATACGCGTTCCAGGACCAAGAAAGGCGGAAGGCGAGCCTAAGAGTCCTGACCCGAAGAATAGAAAAACTTGCCTTGGAAATTGGTCAATAAAATTTTGAGGGTTTAGGCTCTTTCCAGATCAAATAGAAGCTCATCATGCTCTCCCATACTGTATGTCTAGTTTTGTTAAAGTACTTGTTTCGTTATCATAACTACTAAAAGGAATTCTTCCTTTCAAGATACTACCCTTATGTTGAAGGGTACCGAGAGGTCAAGCGGGATCTTGAAGCCTTGATGAGAAATTTGGAAGTCATGTTGTCAAGAGAAAGAATGGAAGAAGAAGAAGGAAAATGACTTTGGGCTAAAGGTCAAAGATCTTACGGTTAAGAATGTGGAGGTGTCCAAGAAATGCATTGAGCTTGAGGAGAGGATCAAGGAGATAACTAATGAGGCTAAAGTGTTTCTCGTGAGGTCGGTGCTAGAGTTAAGGTTAAAGATCGTGGGTGATCTTAGGAAGTATAATGAAGCTTCCTGGGATCGAGAATCCTGGGAGAATATTTGAGGATGTTGAATGGTGATGATGAGGTTGGTGAGGAAGTTAAAAAAGTAGGTGAAGTGAAGATATACAAGAAGGGGGAGGAGAAAAAGAGGGTCAAGATGTTGAAGATCTAAAAGCTAGGAAAAGTGTTGTTGTTGTTACGGTGAATTCTAGGTGCATGGGTAGCTCTTCGTCTATAGACCTTGTTTAATAAGCATCGGGGAAGTCACTTTGTATGAGACAATAAAGTACTAGGTCAGGAAGCCATACCGAGGGTTGACCCTGGTATTGCTCTCCGATGCCTAAGTTAGATCACGACTATATAAATTGCTTATGATACTTCTTACCTTGCTATCATTTTTCTGGAAGTATTTATAGGGGTTAGTGGTTTTCTTGGTTTAATATTGGGTCCGATCCTTCCTCATTTGTCCGTTAATGGGGAGTTACACCTTTAGTCCTTCCCTTAATATTTTACTGTTGTAGATCCTTTCTTTTGCATGAACCCTGTGATATGCTTCCCATGCCACTCTTTACCCTTGTGTTATTAGTGATGTCTTGCAGGCTTAGTTATGATCGACCTATTCCTTGTTAGTTCAGGAAAATGTGTACCATTATTCGGGTCAATGTACGTTCATGATGGCATGTGATTGTAATCTTTTGATTCCCGACCTAGTGGAGGCGGGCCGGTTGTTGGGTTGGCTTGGATAATCGGCCTGGGTACACCATTAAGCCACCCAATCTAATGGTAAAAGATTGGCACAATTATTTTATCGTTCAGACTCTAGAATCTGCCTCAGTTTTCAAAATGTTTATCACATGGTGTGGGCAGGTGTGCATTAAATAATTGTGTCGTTAGTAAGTCCCATTTTCTATCTTGATTGTATTTGGTTAATTAATGCTTTAACGTGTCCTTGTTGTTATTTAATGGATAAACCTCACGTGTTAGAAGCTTCTTTTTTTCTATCTTCTTTCTTCTCTCCCATCATGGCTATCATGGCTTTTGACATGTCAACTGTGGTTTTTGAGGTGGACAGCTTTATGCTTGATCGGTATGTTCACGAGTATCATTTGTCCCCTATTTTCGGTATTGAACTTCCATCCCTATCATCATCTATTCTTGATGCTCTGTTTGGAAAGGTAGGATATATCTTAGGCACCTGGTTTGTGGTTTAAGATTACCTCCTTCTTCTTTCTTTTTGGAAGTGTTATGTTTTTACAAAGTGCATCTAGTGCAACTTTGTCCTAGTGTTGTATCGAAGTTGTTGACCTTTGAAGCTTTATGTGTCTCTCATAATATTCCTCTAAATGTCATTCTGTTTTGATATTTTTATCGCTTAAAGAGATACGGTGACTGGTACTCTTTCAGTAGTCGTCATTTCCCCCTTTCTCCTGATTTATCTGGTTCAAATGGTGGGTGGAAGAGTAAGTTTTGTTGGGTAGATATTCATAGTTTTCGTCTTCCCTTCATAACCAGTCCTGTACCTCCTGTTGACGCTTCGGTGTCCTTATCCAATGATTTATCGACGTATATAGCTTTTTTTGCATTTATGTGTACGAAGGTCTTTTTTGCCAGAATTGGTACTTGCATTATGTCGTATGAGCTCATATTGGAAAGCTCGATGTGAATTGCCAGTTCTAGTTGTTCTTCATGCAAGTTATTGACTATTTATACCTTTTCCTTGATTTATTAATGCTTTTCGTCAGCTTCATGCATTCTCCTTATATATATGTTGTTTTTTGCTTTGTATATTTTCTCTTTGCTCATTTAATGCCATAGATGGTAGTAAATGCCCGTTTCAGTTGAATAAGTATTTGTATGGTGATATTCATCCCCAATCTCTTATGTTGGAGGCTGTCACTCCGGATAAGGACATGGACTCGGATGCTATAGTTCTCGGGTCGCCTCTTAGGCTACATGGGTTCGGATCAGATACTTTTTTTTCATTGGTCAGCTTGTGAAAACTTCTTGCCCTTCTTTTGTTGTCCCATCGTACATTGATTCCTCTAGCGTTATGGATGTTGGTTCCATAAGTACTCCTTCTCTTAGTCTTAAGTGCAAACGATCTTCACCACCTCATCAGTTTAAGCACTTTTTGTGTGAAGTTTCGGGAGGTCCTCATTGTGTATCTCCCTTTCCCTTAGTTCGTATTCCCCCGATCGTAGATGGTATGTTTGATATATATATATATATATATATATATATATATATATATATATATATATATATATATATATATATATATATGTGTGTGTGTGTGTATTTTTGTGTCTGAGACTTAGTAGGATTATAATAATTTCTTTGTTCCTCCCCCCCCCCCTTCTTCTCTTAAATGTATACATATGGTTGTTCTTCATGTATTTGGTTTAAGGAGGAACTAAATGAGGCATGTCTTACTATAGCTCGTGCTGAAAATATCATATCTACGGTTCTCGGACTGGAATTGAAGTTTTTTGATGGGTCATTAAGTCTTCGAGTTTGTTATTTGTTTGTTGAGGTTAGTTTACGGGCTGCGGAAAGTATGAATCTTACAGGTGAGGAAATGTTATTCAAGGCTCGGAAGATGTATGCCGAATTGGATGGTCGCTACCGTGATGTTGTTGGCAGGGTTACGATATTGGAGAATCAAATGAGACTCTTGGAATCAAATTATGAAGCATGTCTTCAAGAAAATTATGTGCTTCGTGCCAAGCTTACATCCAAATCTCCTTGATTCTTAAGATGTGGGTCGGTTATGCTTTTCTTTTGTTGCAAGCAATAGTTTATCCCTTGCTTGTGGGCCTAACCAAACCTTTTGTCATGAACATGGTTACTTGATAGGTTTTGTTGTTTTTTTGTCCAAAAATCTTTTTTAGTAATATAAATTTTGTACCTTGCATGTTTGTTTTTATGAAATGTTATCCTGTATACTTGGTTCCCTTTTAAAAAGAAGTTTTAACAGTGGTGTTTCATGGTTCGAGCATATTTTTTAGAGAATTAGTGTATTCTTTTGGCTAAATAGGTAGCCTAAGTCAGAGTGTAGTACTCGATCTTGAATGTAAGTGTAGTCTGTTGACCAAGCCACACATGATTTGCAAAATATATCTATTCTTTGGCTAGGTGGCTAGCCTAGGTCAGAGTGTAGTACTCAACCTTGAATGAAAATGTAGCCGACTGACCAAACTACATATGATTTGAAGAATAATTGTATTCTTTGGTTAGGTGGGTAGCCTAGGTCACCTCACCAAACTACATATGATTTGAAGAATAAGTGTATTCTTTGGCTACATATGATTTGAAGAATAAGTGTAGTACTCGACTTTGAATGTAAATGTAGTCGGCTGACTAAGCTACATATGATTTGAAGAATAAGTGTATTCTTCGACTAAGCGGGTAGCCTAGGTCGGAGTGTAGTACTCGACCTTGAATGTAAATGTAGTCGGTTGACCAAGATACATATGATTTGAAGAATAAGTGTATTCTTTGGCTAAGTGGGTAGCCTAGATCGGACTGTAGTACTCGACCTTGAATGTAAATGTATTCTGCTAACCAAGCTACATATGATTTGAAGAATAAGTGTATTCTTTAGCTAAGCGGGCAGCCTAGGTCAGAGTGTAGTACTCGACCTTGAATGTAGTTGGCTGACCGAGCTACATAATATTCGAAGAATAACTGTATTCTTTGGCTAGGCGGGTAGCCTAGGTAAGAGTGTAGTACTCGAACTTGAATGTAAATGTAGTCGTCTGACCAAGCTACATATGATTTGAAGAATAAGTGTATTCTTTGGCTAAGCGGGTAGCCTAGGTCGGAATGTAGTACTCGACCTGGAATGTAAATGTAGTCAGCTGACCAAGCTACATATGATTTGAAGAATAAGTGTATTCTTTGGCTAAGCAGGTAGCCTAGTTCAGAGTGTAGTGCTCGGCCTTGAATGTAAATGTACTCGGCTAACCGAGCTACATATTATTTGAAGAATAAGTGTATTCTTTAAATTTCTGCCATTTTATTTAATGTTAAATATAGATTGTTGTCGCAATTGCTCTTCTTCTCTCACCAGCTTATAGCCGTCTACATTTCCTTAGCTACTCAGATGTAGAATTTTGTTAGGTTTTTTATGTGCCCGGATCGTAGTACCATTTCTCCTTCCATTGTTTGTAAAATTCAAGATCCATCTCTATTTTCTTCTTGTATGTTGTATGGGCCTTCCTATACTAGTCTTATTTTTCTTTGCGGCTCTTGTCTAATGGCTTCATTATTCCTTAGTACTTGCTTCCTTGTCTTGAAAGATCTGCCCTTAACTCTTTGGTTATAAAGGCTTTCTGTATGTTTTTATAGTGCTCTCGTCGTATTGCTGCTACTTCCCTCCATTCCATAGACACGTCTAAGTGTGCTCCTAAGTCTTCATTATTGTTTACCACATCGAAATTTGCTCTTCAGTTTGTTAGAATAATCAATTCTAGTGGTAGCGCTGCTTCTGAACCATAAACTAGGCTAAAGGGTGTCTCCTTAATTACAGTGCATGTCGTAGTCTGATACGCCCATAATACACTTGGCAGTTCATCTACACATCGCCCATTAGATGTGTCCGGTCTTGTCGCCAGGCCATGCACTAATGTTCTGTTTGTGAATTAAGTTTTCCATTCTGGACGCGCCACAAAGGTAAATTTTTGGTTGATCCTAAGGTCTTCATACCATTCCCGGAAAGGATTCTTTGCATACTGGGTATCGTTATCCGAAATGAGTGTATGGGGTACCCCAAATCGAAAAATAATTTCCTTCCAAAAGAGTCTTATAATATTCGGTCTGGTTATCGTTGCTAATGGTTCTGCCTCCACCCATTTGGTGAAGTAGTCTATTGTTACTACTAGGAACTTCACTTTCCTTGGTTCTTATGAAAAGGCCCCATAATATCTATGCCCCATTGAGCCAAAGGCTACGGGCTACTGATTTTAATCATTGGTGTAGATGAATTTCTTGTGATCGGTGCATGCTTTTGGAATTTCTCACATTTATAGAATATTTTTTCTGTATCTTGGTACATGGTCGGCCAGTAGTATCTGATTCTCGATATTTTTCTCACTACCGTTCGTACATCCTCATGTGCTCCTGCGACACCTTTGTGCATTTATCTTATGAGGTATTCTCCCTATTTTCCATTCACGCAACGTAGGTGAGGTGCTAAGTATCCTTTTTGTATAACACTCCATTATGCATTAGAAAATATGGTGCCTTGATTTGTACACTTTGTAGATTGTTTATCATCTTGTGGTAATTTTCCTTCTATCAGGTATTCTATTACTGGTTTCCTCCAGTCATCAGACTCTTCTACTATCGACACTACCGATGTTTCTTCTATTGCTTTGACATGGAGTATTTCTACTAAAACTTTCTTGGTCAAATGAGGGAATGTTAAGGATACTAGTTTGCTTAATGCATTCGCTTTTTTGTTCTTTGATCTTGGCATATGTTCTAACTGGAACCCTATAAACTGCTTTGCTAATATATTTACCTTGGTTTCGTATAACGCAAGATTTTTCCTTCGAATCTCGTATGAACCGTTGGTCTGGTTGTTGACAACCCAATTTTATAGCTAGCTATTATCCCACGATTAGTGCTTCATATTCTGATTCATTATTCGATTCTTGGAAGTCAAACCTTAAAGCATATGTTATCTCTTCTCATGTTGGACTTGTCGGTATTAATCTGGCCCCTGCTCCCTTAAGGCAAGAAGATCCATCGGTATATAACTTCCATTGCTCTTTTTGCGTGTCCTGTTTGTCTCCATCCTTAGCTTCCATTTTCCCCACTAATGATACTTCCTTATGACTTATTATTTCAACTATGAATTCTACAAATGAATGTGTCTTAATGTTGGTTCGGGGTTTGAATGCAATTTCGTCTTCTCCTAATTCTACGGCCCATTTAGCTAGTCGCCCAGACATTTTTTTGGCTTTAATAACACATGTCGTAATGGTATATTCGTGATGACTTCAATACTGTGTGCTAAGAAATACCTCCTTAATCGTCTGGCCGCATTTACCAAGGATAGTGCCAGTTTTTCCATATCGGTATATCCGATCTCTGCCCCTTGTAATATGCGACTCACAAAGTATATGGGTATTTGTTTATCTTCCCTGTTTGCTACCAATACAGTATTGGCTGTTTTCTTTGATGTTGCTAAGTATATTGTCAGAATTCTCCATGGATTGGTGATGTTAAAGTAGGAAGTTCTGTTAATGCTATTTTAAGTTTCCTAAATGCATTCTTTGCCTCCTCTGTCCATCTGTCCACCAGAATTCTTTTTGTCCAATACCCTTTTTAGCGTTTTATATAATGGGAACATCTTCTCTGCTGACTTAGCTAAGAATCGTCCTAATGCTACTAGTTTTCCATTTAGTACCTGTACCTCTTTTTACAGTCTTTAGTGAGCGCATTTCCAATAATGATTCTATATTCTATGGGTCTGCTCTTATTCCTTCCTCTGCAATGATGTGTCGTAGGAATTTTCTTTCTTCCGTCCAAAACAGACATTTCTTTGGGTTTAATTTCATGTTTATTGCCCTTAGATTTGCGAAGGTATCTTCTATGTCTCGTAAGAAGTGGTCATCATTTCGGCTCTTGATGACCATGTCGTCCACATATACTTCAATGTTCTTCCCTACTTGTGACTCAAATACTTTGTTTACTAGTCTTTGGTTTGTCGCTCCTGCATTCTTCAGCCTGAATGACATTTTTGTGTAGAAAAATGTTCCTCTATTTGTATGAAAGGATGTTTTTTCTTCGTCTCCTTTGAACATGTGTATTTGGTGATACCCCTTGTAAGCATTCAAAAAACTCTTCCATTTGTGTCCGTGCAAAAACTTGATCTTTTCATCTATGGATGGTAACGGGTAGCAGTCATTCGGGCATGCCTTGTTTAAGTTTGTGAAATTGACACACATTCTCCACTGCCCATCTTCTTTCTTTACCAATATTGGATTTTCTACCCACGACGGGAAATGTGATTCTCTCATTATTCATGTGTTGACTAACTTATCTACTTCGTTGTTTATTTCTTTATTTCTATCTTTTAACTGGCATCTTTTCCTCTGGCGGATTCGTTTGTTTCCCAGTTTATCATTTAATTTGTGTTCGATCAGTTTCCTTGGTACAACAGTCATATCGGATGCCTGCCAAGCAAATACATCAATACTTTCTTTTAAGAGCCTTTTCAATCCCTCTCATAGCTTAGTTGGTAGTCCTACTCCAATCCGTATTCCTTGCTCTGGGTGTTTTTCGATTATTACACCTTCTTATATGGCCTCTTGTTTTAGTTTAGATCCTGGCGTTGTTAAATTTGTTTCTTCCGATGTAAATATGGCGAATGGTGTTTCCAATGGTTTACCATAAATTGTTCCATACACACTTGGTGTTTTGAACTCAATTAGACCGTGTTGATGCAATGGCTTCAAACTTCTTCATAACGCTTCTCCCAAATGTTATATTATATGGTGATATCGACTGTATGATTGTGAAGTTTAATACCTATGTTTTTTCATCTTTTGTCAGTGGGTCTCTTAAAGTCAATGGTGCATATAGTATTCATTTAGGCCATACTGAATGTTCTGTGAAACTCATTAAATGCCATGCTGGTTGTTTGATCGTTTTCTTTATTTTCTCTAGTAATTGTAAGAAATAATGGTCATACATGATCTCGGTTGAGCTTCCACTGTAGCAGTATATCTGATGGACCCCTATATCATGTATGTGTCCATCTATGAGTATCAGTTCGTTTCCCTTTCGAAGGATAGCCAACATTTTCTGTGTATTAAACATATTATGTAGACATGTAGTATCATCCTTCTCTTCTTTTGGTAGAATCTGAGTTCTTCCAAGTCGGGTTTTGCTCATATTACATGGGTTGTGTTGCATTGGTCGGTAGTTGTATTTTGTTTGTTTTCATCATAAAAGACTTCAACCCCTCCCCTACAATAGAGATTGTGCCAATGTTGTTAAGGTGATTTCCAGGTGCATGGGTAGCTCTTCGTCTATGGACATCCTCTAATAAGCATCTGGGAAGTCACTATATATGAGACAAGCAAATACTAGGTCAGGAAGCTATACTGAGGGTTGGACCCCGGTATTGCTCTCCGATGCCCAAGTTAGATCATGAATATGTAAATTGCTTAAGAATTGCTTATGATATTGCTATCCTCTGCTTACCTTGCTGTAACACCCCGGCGATGAGGTCTTTCCAAATTTAACCCTTAAGTAAGAAGGTTTATGGTATTTAGCTCTTGTGTATGAGAAAGCTTGCAAAATGTCCTATAGTGGCATTTTGGTAAATTTGGGCCGAGATCAAATGCGATGGGCGTACATTGCGTACGTAGGGCGTACGTGCGAGGGCTTAGTATGCTGGACATACATCGCGTACGCAGGACGTATGTGTGAGGGTTTCAAACCCTAAATTTTAGGGTTTGGACCCTATTTAAACATCTTTATGGCCTCCAACCTCATCTCTAATTAGCCTCCAACACCTCCATTCGATTTTAGAAAACCCTAGCCACTTTTTTGAACATTCTTGACCTTTGTGTTGGTTTTTGGTGGTCTTGAAGGAAAAAGAAGGAACTATAACCACCATAGAAGCTTGAAAGAGCCTTGGATATGGGATCTTCACCTCTCTAGCAACCTCCAAGAGGTATAAAGTTTCAAACTTGGCTTGTATTTCCTTAGATCTTGCTAAGTTATTGATTCATAAGCATTTTGGTCCCAAGACTTGACTTTTTGGAGTATGGCATGCTCTAGTCCTTTTTAGCGGTCCTTTCAGATGTTTTGAGGGGTTTAGAAGCATCAAAATAGGGTTTTGGCTCTTAATCCCTCTACATGCATGTGTTTGATTGTCTTAATGGGTTATGAGGATGGGGTTTCTAGCATTTAGCACTTATTAGCCATGCTAGACTATAAAATTGAAAATATTATGGTAAAGGACGATATTTCGGACTTGGATTTGCATTTTGGTCATTATAGCTTAAGTGTTAAGCATTTAATTCATTAAGTGAAGCTCCAACTGCGTACGCTGTGCGTACCAATTGGTACGTTGGGCGTATGCATGCTAAGCCCCCAGCTCCTCAGACATCGGTGTACACCCCGCATACATCCTAGTATGACCCACGTATGAAGGTCTGGGTCGACCCGACCGACTCCGCTAGTTTCGTTGTTTTTGACCAATTTTGACCAAGTGTATTTTGGGAAAGTGATATTAATTTAGATTAGGAAATGTTTTGATTATTAGGAGTTAGGTAGAACCGGTTTTCGGAGCAGAGATTCATTCAGGTTGTATTCGGACTGAGATGTGAGTTTTCCTCACTGTACTTATGGGTCGAAGGTACCAAGGCTGGCCCATTGGATTTCATATCCGGTTTTGTTGTATGTTGTTATGCGGAGTTATGTGGTACTGGTTATGTGATTAGACTGGTAGATCTGTAGGGATACATGTGTTTTCTGTTAGTTATTGGTTGATAATGTTATGTATATATATGTTATGGTTTACTGGGTTGAGGCGGACCAGCTGCGATTGAAGTCCAAGATACCCAGGGCGGTCCGGATAGACTGAAGGTTTGCGAGGCGGTCAAGTCAGGCCGAAGGCCCAGAGAGCGGTCCAGATAGGCAGAAGGCCTGGTGAGGCGGTCCATTCATGCTGAAGGCTCTGAATGCTTGCTGTTGTTTGTTATGTTAGGTGGTGGTACCTGTGGGGTGTTGGGTTTTGAGAAGTACAACACTCCTAAGGTGTTCATGCAACCCTAAATACCTTGGATCTATGTTTTCACTAATTATACATGCAATGGTGTTTCCAAGGTATTAAACCTATGACTAGCATACAATTGACATATACCACACAAGGATCTAGTTAGGATAACATACCTTATAGTGGAGATTGAAGTCTTGATGTATTTAGCCTTAAGAGCTTAGCCCCAATAGTGTGGAAGCCTCAAGTGGAATCACAAATCACCATCAATAACTTGGAAGAACTTGAGAGAATATGGAGCTCACTAAAATCGGCCACCTTTTCTTACATACACACTAGTGCCAATTTTGCGAGCCAATGACCCCTTTATATATTATGGAGGATTAGGGTTACATCCATGTAAACCCTAATACCCATGACCTTTCATTTACATAGGATCCATGGGTTAAAAGCTTCATGGACTATCCATGGACTTCCATACACTTTTAGCCCATCCTAAATAAACCTTGGCCTATTCCACATATATATATATATATATATATATATATATATATATATATATATATATATATATATATATATATATATATATATATATATATATATATATATATATATATAAGAGTCCATATTTAATTAGCCTATTTTGATCACTAAATTAATTCCAAATTAATTTTTGATCAATACGAATTAAATAATATGATTTCATATTAATATATTATAACTTATAATATATTAATAAATCATAAATATCATTTTCTCATAAGTCTATCCATACAAATTGTTCCGGTGAAGTGCAACCCAAATGGACCATGTCGGATCGGGTCAAGTCATACCAATTATAGTTATGGACTTAGACACTAATACAACAGTCTCCCACTTGGATAAGTCTAATAACTATTATTGCAAGTACGACTTCATAACCCGACTAGCAATCGTAGCTCTTAAAGCCGCTATCGAACTCTGAACAAATCAAATGATGCGTCCATTAGATAAGTGATCATTTATTCCTCCATTCTAGATATCATATGGACTGAGACATGGATTATAATCATTCTCTCTGTCCATTTGTTGTTTCCCGATTTTTGATTTATGACAACTGACTAATTGAACATATCAAATCAGTCCAGGGTTGGCCAAGCACTTAGGGTGACATCACTAAATCATCGAGGGGCCTACAAATATCGCTTTTATCCCTTTAAGGGTAAAAGGAATGGATAAACTTTGACTCATATGCTTGTACTAACTACTTGTTGAATCATACACAAAGGCACGTTTTATAACATCGAGTTACCAATGCGTTTTCGTGCAATCAATGTATAACCAACTCATAGTCAACAACTCATATCTCTAGGTTTGAAGAATATAATATATTATCATCTCATGATTCACTCGTGATAAAATCCATGAAGTGAGTCAAATGACTGGGGGTTTAATCCAATACTCAGAACTTATGAGCACTGATGAATGTTGCAGCAACCATTGCTATGTCTAATGCACCTTAGACAAATCTTACAAGCCAGATTCATGACAGTCTTGATTCATATCTACTTCCAACGTATGACCGACTGTGGATGGTTTGAATAACTTAGTCATTCGGGAAGAACGACCTAGTTATTCTTGAAGTCAAAACATGCAAAGTGAAACACAAGAATAATACTAATCCTATATGGCCCCAACACTTTGAGAGTAAATAAAACACCTTTTATCTAAGCACCATATTGATTACTCATTATTCAATGTTTCGATTCATCAACTTAATAATTGAATTAAAACAATAGTCATGCCATCCTCCAAGCATGCACACTATGTTTGTCCAAACAATAGTTATGCCATACTCCAAGTATGCACACTATGTTTGTCTATGATCCTTACTTTGTGAAACAGATCAATTGACAATATTTCAATGATGCTCATTTCACAATCCAAATCCTTACTTTGTACATGTAAGAATACCAAATTCTTTCCATTTATCGTAATCTGTTAGATCCTAAACTTATATGCAATGATCCCCTTGTAATGACTATGCCCAAGTAACAAAGACTTGGCAACAAACATTACAAAGTATTCAAATGGAGATCAATTCCATTGAAATGAAGTCTCACATTCAAAGTACATTCCTTTTAATATCCTTCTTGCATTAAGTTTTCTAATCTTACATAGATTTAAAGAATAACTTCCACCTATGAAACATTTCCTATATGCCCATTTTGACTATCACTTGTGAACAAGAGTTGCCTCTTTTCAGAGTATGTCAATATGGTCTTTTCCAAAGTTTAACACTATACTTCCAACTGTCCCCGAGCAACCAATCTTTGGTAAACCTCAGATTGTCCTCGACAATTGCTTAATCATTTTAGTCATATCCAATACTAGACCTTTTCTCCTCTTAATGCCCCCAGGGATTTGGAAAATTTAGAAAGGATAAATATTATAGCACATGCAATCGATCCTATACCCGAAGCATATGGGACACGATTCATGCTATAAAATTTTTATTTGCCATGTTCTCACAATTCGAACTATGAAGAGGGATGCCGTAATGATAATCGAATTTGAGAACGCAACATATACAGAATTTCCTTATGTTGAACCATTCCAACATAACATTCATCTATATCCTTGACTAAAGATGATTAAAATCTCAATCTAATCTTGTAGAATTAGAATGAAGTATAAATCCTCTCCCTTAATTATAGCAAACAACTTTTCAAAACGAATTGAAACTTTTGTTTTCTATAATTAACATTGCTAACTCGCAACATAATAATCATGCTCCCACTAGCATAATGATTATTATCTTACTAGCATAACACTTATGATCCCACTAGCTTTGACATGTATCCAGGAATTAGCTGGACTTCTAGAAATCAATACTTTATTGACTTTCTTTACCAAAGTTCAGATTTCTGATACGAGATGCTTTGATAAGGTTTTATCAAAAATCATACACCTTTCCTTAGATAGATCACATGTGTGTCTAAACAGTTATGAAGAGGGATGTCGTAATCATAATGTTTAGTCCTTTTGCCATTCTCACAAGTCCATGTTAGTGTGCCGGTTAACCACACACGCTCCACTAATGACTTCGAGAATGCAAATATCATAATTGCTATCTACTTAAAATCTACTTAGTGAAAGCGTTTCCACACCATCATTTTCATGAATCGGAGCGAAACCTTATGACACTTAGATTTTTATGGTGTATGTGTTCCTATCCATGTGAATTTGTCATAGCCGTAATCACAAGACAAGGCTAGTGACAAATCCAAACTCATATGGACTGAACTTGCTCAATCTCATTTTTCTTGCCACCCAGAAGCACAAGGTCCTACCATTGCTTCCAGGTTGTTATGCAAACAATTGAGAACTTACAGAACTCACAAGCATAGTCAACTTAAACTGGAATGGGCACAGAAACAGAAATATGTCAACATAATGGGTTACAAACCTCAAGTTGTGTGCTAGTGATTAACAATACTCTTGATTAGTTCTTAAAACTTTCTCAATATCTTATAAGACTCCCACTGCCCTCTTGACATATAAGATTCCCTTTGTCAAGAATCATTTCTTGACAAGACAAATATTCAAGAGTTAGTGCAGATTCTTATCAAGTTAAACACTTCACACAATTGGTCTTAGTTGGTCTTTGTTTTATCCAAAACATCACAACTTACCAATTTCAAATGTACAAGAGTAAGAAACATGTTATTCTACATTTGATAAGTGTTATAAACTTTCTAAAGATTATGTCACTCAAGTTACAATCTTAGAGTATGACTCTAAGACTTGTTTTTGGAACGAAGTATGATTTATCTTTTGATTTAACCATTTCAATAATTCATGATTCCTCTCCTTAGCCAAACAAATGCACTAAAGTTTTCTTAGAGGATCAATTGTGGTATGGTTCCATAATCACTAAGATAATCATAAAACAAGATACTCAAGTACTCTCCCATCTCTTCAGATTGGAGAAACTTTTATCTTTCTGCCTTATTTGATTCTTCTTATCCGTCCTGCCATACATTGAAACTTTTCCAATGTTTCAGAATTATACTTAAACTTGTAACTATAACCATATTTACTAAACGAATAATCTTATCGATCTTTGTGGTGGACCTGACCAACGCACAACCTAGTGTACCTAATCCTTCAGTCCTTCACTTGACTCACACATACATGTGAACAAGGAATTAGTCTTAATTTCCCAAAAATGAAAATTCTCACTCATCATACAATACAACTTGCATGATTCCAAGTTTCTATCCAACTTAAACTTGGGTGATGAGAATCTTTCCTTATTTGATAAATTATGACACTACCACAAATGAAAGAATCAAATCCATTTTCCAATATTGCTTATCAATGGAAACATATAAACAACAATTTTTTCACACATGCCATTGTAAGGATACTTAAAATAAATAAATCAAAAACTTTTCCTTTTCTTTTATTTTAAAACTTGCGGAAAAAACCTTATCCTTACAATGCAAATACATATGAAAACTATGTTGATATCTATTCCTAAGCAATCTATCGTAACTCTTAAGCAGTTGCTCAAAATTTTGATCACCGAACCATCTTCGCGATCAGAATCAGCATACTCTTTCTTTAAGCTTCCTTTGATTCTCTAAAACATCAAAATGTAATTAGATTACATTATATATTAAGAATCTCCAAAAGATACTTAATAGAGTTAGATAATGGACTTTACCTGAATTAGAGTCAAACTTTTGACTTTACCAGATCTTTCAGGTAAAATGGGCAGCTTCGCAACCAATGTCCATTCTCTTGGCAATAGAAACATATGTACTCTTTGGAAATGGTACATGAGACTATCTCAGACTTATCCTTTCTCTTTACCATTAGGTCAAATGACTTGACCATGGTCGATCCCTTTCCATTGGGAAAAGAAAGCTTTTTTGGACTTCTAATGTTACCATTGTCAATGTCCATGGAAGTTTGGGAAGTTGATTTTCCATTCAAATTTGCTTTACCAGTGTCCCAAATCATTGTTGATTTAGCAGCAACAAGCAAATAGGTAAGATCATTAAGGGTCATGTCTTGATCTGTCATCAAGGTGTGACTGAAGAACCAAGTCAACAACCACCTACCTCGAGACTTCGACACCTGACTCTCCCGGCTTGCCAATAGGGATTGAGTGACCTTGAACTTTTCAAGTATTAGAACTTGTGGGATAGGGAGAATAATTGGAGGAGGTGGAGGAAGTGAAGCATGATTTCCAGTCCCATTAATGCACAACAAAGGGATTAATCTTTCACCTTGATTGCCATGTGGGATATCATCTTCAATAGGAAAGCTTGTTCCTAAAGATTTGGGAAGACCATAGTTGTCTTAACTAGACATCTATAATGGGAGAAATTCAAGTTTAGTTGATTTAAAGTCCTTAATATAACACCCAATATGAAACATTAAGGCTAGGACCCAACAACCTATTTATAACCGGAAGAGGGATGCCGTAATCCAAGCTATAAAATAGTTGAAGGTAGGTAAATGACGATTTACCAATTTCCACCATGAAAACGAAATATAATTAAGTTTTAATTGGATTTGAAACTCCTAGATCCTTTGAGATACATTGAACTTTCAATGGCATGTTTGAATCTCGATTGTGCCCTCTCAAGTTTGTGACTGGGATGCCGAGGATCACAAACAAGGTGTGAATAACCATGCAAATTCACTTGGTACCCTCAACTTTATCACCTAATTGATGTGTTGGTTAACCACACACGCTCCACCAATCTATGATAAACTTAAGTTACCCTTCGTCACACATTGTCAGTCACATGTTAGTCTGTCGGTTAACCACACACGCTCCACTAACGACTTAACAAAGGTGCAAAGTGTAATTTCATGGGTTAGCACCATTTCACATTTTCCTAAGTAACTAAGATTGGGAATTTATAAGTGTTTAGTTACTTAGTATTTATCATTATAGTTTTAATGAAGGGAGAAATATACTCCTTATCCTACCCGTTCGGCTAACGACCCTCCACCAGTCAAGGAAGCGGTGGGTGAGAGTGGACACCCATTAACTTGCCATTTTATAGGCAACAACCTTATACCCCCTTATAGACCGGCTTCATGAATGAGGCCTACTAACGGTAAGACTGACTTTGTTCTTATACATATCTATAATTATTAACTATTAATATTATAATAGTATAAGGGTTGAATTTTAACTTTTAAAACTCTAAGGGCTTAACTTGGAATTAAAGTATTCATGGGGAAACTTTACAAATTCCAAAACTTGAGGGCAAGTTTTGAACACTACAAAACTTTTCAATTCCATAACTTATGTGTTTAAAGTAGTTTTAATGAAAGAACTCTTCAAGTTCCATAACTTGAGGACAAGTTATGGAAGACTTTAAAGCATTTAAAAATGAGACTCTTCACTTTCATAACTTATGGAAATCTTATGAGTGTTTAAAAATCATAAATGTGACTTTTCATATAACTTGAGGACAAGTTACAAAAACACATTTTATGAATAACTTTTAGATCAATATGGATTGAAAACACATTATCTCATAACTTTTCTATTAATTTAAGCTAACTCATAAGAACAAGATAATTCAAATCATCAATCTTCAAGAAATTAGCATGAACATAAAACTAATACAAATTTTGAAATTATGACAATTATCTTTGAAATTGGATTAGCATGAACATTACCACATCAAAAACAGGTTTATAAGTTGAAAAACAGCTTAGGGTAATGTTCCTAGTCCAATTCCAGCCTTAAAAGTCGAAAATATGCTGTCAGGGGCTTCTACTCGTCAAGTGTATGAACCTACTCGGCGAGTAGGATGAGTTTCTTCATGGACTCTGCAAGTCCATCAGTGGACTCGGTGAGTCCAGTGCCCAGACAGCCAGAAAATCAATTTTTTCAGCTTTTTCAGCAATTTGCATCAAGTGTAATTGAAAACAAGCCTAGGCTCTGATACCACAGTTGGGTTTTGAGCATTCTAACACTCCTAAGGTGTTCATGCAACCCTAAATACCTTGGATCTATGTTTTCACTAATTATACATGCAATGGTGTTTCCAAGGTATTAAACCTATGACTAGCATACAATTGACATATACCACACAAGGATCTAGTTAGGATAACATACATTATAGTGGAGATTGAAGTATTCATGTATCTAGCCTTAAGAGCTTAGCCCCAATAGTGTGGAAGCCTCAAGTGGAATCACAAATCACCATCAACAGCTTGGAAGAACTTGAGAGAATATGGAGCTCACTAAAATCGGCCACCTTTTCTTACACACACACTAGTGCCAATTTTGTGAGCCAAGGACCCCTTTATATATTATGGAGGATTAGGGTTACATCCATGTAAACCCTAATACCCATGACCTTTCATTTACATAGGATCCATGGGTTAAAGGCTCCATGGACTATCCATGGACTTCCATACACTTTTAGCCCATCCTAAATAAACCTTGGCCCATTCCATATATATATATATATATATATATATATATATATATATATATATATATATATATATATATATATATATATATATATATATATATAAGAGTCCATATTTAATTAGCCTAGTTTGATCACTAAATTAATTCCAAATTAATTCTTGATCAATACTAATTAAATAATATGATTTCATATTAATATATTATAACTTATAATATATTAATAAATCATAAATATCCTTTTCTCATAAGTCTATCCATACAAATTGTTCCGGTGAAGTGGAACCCAAATGGATCATGTCGGGTCGTGTCTAGTCATACCAATTATAGTTATGGACTTAGACACTAATCCAACATGGGGAACTCACTAAGCATTGAGTTATAGTTTTAGTCAATGTTTCAGGTACTTCTGAGGACTATGGCAAGGCAAAGGCGTGATCGTGCACATCCTTTGGTTTTATGTTATCTGGATTTTTGGGACATTCTGATTCCTGAGGAACACATTTGAAACAATGGTTTTGTAAACATTATGATTTGAAATGTTGTTTTTGAAAAGTTAAAATTTGTTGTGATTTTTGAGATGTTACAAGTTGGTATCAGAGCCTTGGTTTGAGCGAATTGGAGGAACATTTGTGTGAATCCAGACTCAAACTAAGGAACTGCAAAAGTTTTAAAACGGGTTTCAAAAATTGTTTTCAAAAGTGACCAAGGAAGCATGTGATGTGTATGAGCAACCGGAGCCAGAAAGTATACCCCAAGTTACCACACTATTATTTGATATGTTGTTTATGGTAGAACAACATGCTAGTGATAGGTTAGGGATCCTCAGGAATTGCATGATAGAATTGCCTGATGTATGATGCCTAATTCCTAGTGAGTTTCTTTCTTATGGTTGTAGGACTCTTTCGGGTGTGAACTAACTACTAATTAAATACGTTAAGTCACATACTACACGAGTTAAATAATTTTAGAGTGAAGGATTTAGTCCTATTGCGCAGCTCTTGTATGAGTCCAACCGTTGTAGGGTTGAATCTTTTAATCTAAGATTACTTAAGTTATGTTGCATGTGATTGTATTCATGAAGTAGTTAACTGGCACCAATGGGGGTCGTCGGCAGTTGATGACAGAGTGAGATGTGCATCCAAGGATAGCCTAGGGAGTATGTAGTGCTCATGATGCGTTTTTTGAGCAGGTGTGGGAGTATCATTATGAGTGACTATGGACGTAGCTGGCCAGTTTTGGAATGTTTAGGCGCATTTGAGAGGGCGAGGATAAGATGTATGTGTATCCTAGTTGTTGTATCTGTTTGGGCAGTTTTGATGATCCTTGAGACAAATATGGATAGCTGTGGAAGGTATTATGGGCCCGTACTACTGAAAGCACATAACCCGTACCCATCATAAGGAATTCACAAACCCCGAGAGTTCGTATATCTGGAATGGTTGTGATTATATATGTATTGTGGCATTTCTGACGCATTTTGGTTCGTTTCCAGTATGGAGTTCACAAGGGGATCTGGTTCAGGATCTGGAGCTGATGGTCAAGATAAGCCGGGGTTGACTGTTGATCATATTCGGGAGATGATTACCGTGGAGGTTTTACAGATTTTTGCAGGAAGAATTTTCTGGTATCGTGGATCGGATCAGTGGCAGGCTAATTTTCAAGTTCGAGGAGACTGTGAGAGGTGCTACTGAGATGACTACTAGGGGAGATCTTGATGTGGGGACACGACTCATAAAGAGAAGGAGGGCTTATTCAGAAAAGGACGAAGAGTTCGAGGCTGCTAACTTGGGTACTAGAAGTCAAGGGAGCTATGATATCCACAGGAAGTGTGGGGGAACCCACAAGTTTGCTTTTCACAAGTTCAAATGCTATAAGTGTGGAGAGAGAAGGCATGTCTTTTGCGACTGCAAGAAGGATCGGATGTGTTTCCATTGTCACCAGTCAAGTCATCTCAAACTTGACTATCCTACATGGGTAGCAGAGGGAGTGCAAGCCCAGATGTCCACCGTCCTGCGAGAGGTCAAGGTTGAAGCGCAAGAAATCAAAGGTATGAAATTTTGATCCTCAATTTAATTTTGATTGGATAGCCATTCGTGTAGTAGCTTGTTAGAATTATTATGCTAGCATCTATAGGCCATAATGGGTCAGGGTTGTGTCTTGGAAATCTTGGGGTACCTTATCCGGTTGATTTGATTCTCATCCCCATGGGGGATGTGTGTGTGATAGTGGGGAGAGATTGGCTAAGCATGTTTGGTGCTATGATAGACTACAAGGTTCAGCGGGGGGTGGTTCAGAACCCAAGTGGGGGAGAACTGGTTATTTATGTAGAGGGTACCAGGATTGGGTCAACTTTTGTTCTGCTTCCAGGGCTCGGTAGTATATTCAACATGGTTGTATGGGTTATCTTCCCTATGTGATTGATAGTCGGGTTGGAAAGTAGGCTTCAGTTTCAGATGTATTGGTCATTAGAGAGTTTACTGATGTGTTTCCGGAGGAGTTACCTGTTGTGCCTCTTGAGAGGCAGGATGAGTCCAAGGTTGATTTAGTTCCAGGTGCGGCTCCGATTGACAAAGAACTGTACCGATTGGCACTGCCTGATATGCAGGGGTTGTCCTCTCAGCTTCAGGAGCTGTTGGGAAAGCAGTTCATCAGACTGAGCAGTTCGCCGTGGGGAGCACCGATATTGTTCGTCAAGAAGAAGGATGGGTCGCACCAGATGTGCATTGATTACCAGGAGTTGAACAGTTGACAGTGAAGAACAGTTATCCCCTTCAACGGATTTATGACCTCTTCGATCAGTTGCAGGGTGAATCTTGGTTCTCCAAGATCAATCTGAGGTCAGGGTATCATCAGATGAAGGTTAGAGAGAAGGACGTGGAGAAGACCGCTTTTCAGACTCGATATGGTCATTATGAGTTTGTGGTGATGCTATTTAGGCTCACCAATGCGGCTGCGACATTCATGGATTTGATGAATCGGGTATCCAGGCCGATGCTCAATCGATTAGTTATTGTCCTCATTGATGATATATTGGTGTATTCCAAGACCAGGGAGTAGCATGAGGAGCACCTTCGAGAGCTTCTGGGAATTTTGAGGCGAGAACAGTTGTATGCCAAGTTATTGAAGTGTGAGTTTTGGTTACGAGAGTTCCATTTCTTGGGACATCTCATTTACCAAAATGGGATTTTGGTCGATCCGGCCAAGATTGAGGTTGTGATGCAGTGGGAGGATCTGAAGTCTCCCTCGGAGATCAGGAGTTTCTTAGGTTTAACAGGCTATTATCGGAACTTTATTCAGGACTTCTCCAAGATTGTGGTACCCCTCACTTGTCTAAAAAGGAAGGGCGTGGATTTCCCCTGTGGCCCTGAGCAGCAGGTGGCATTCGAGACTCTAAGATTGAATTGTGTGAGGCCTAGTGTTGACCCTCCCCGAGGGTGTTGAGGATTTTGTGGTATTTTGTAATTCATCCATCACGGGTTTGAGTGCAGTGCTTATGCAGCGTGGGAGAGTTATTGTTTATGCTTCTCGGCAGCTGAAGTCGCATGAGGCCCGCTATCCGACTCATGATTTGGAGGTTGGAGCAGTGGTGTTTTCTCTCAAGATTTGGTGACATTACTTGTATAGGGTTCGGTGTACTATCTACACAGATCACAAGAGTTTGAGGTGTCTCACGGACCAGCCGAATCTGAATATGAAAAAGCGTAGGTGGCTTGATGTGGTCATGGATTATGATTACGAGATTTTGTATCATCCCGGGAAAGCCAACGTGGTTGCTGATGCCTTGATCCGCAAGACGGCTAGCTCTGCTATTGGTCTATGTATGAGGATTTCGATTGATTCACCGTTATTGGATTTGATTAGGGAGGCTCAGGCTAAGGGATTCAATGAGGAAAATTGGAAGTAAGAAAGGCTCAATGGTGAGATTGATAGGTTCATCACTCATAGTCCTGGGCTATTGACCTGGTAAGGACGAGTTTGGGTGCTAGATTTTGTTGGGGTCAGGCAAATTGTGTTGGAGGAGGTGCACAAGTGTAGGTTTACGATACACCCCAAAGCCACCAAGATGTATCGGGATTTGAGGCTTAGTTATTGGTGGTCATGCATGAAGAGAGAGATAGCCTTGTATATTGAAAGGTGCTTGACCTGTCGGATGGCCAAGGCTGAGCACTAGAGGCCGCATGCCAAGCTGCAACCATTGGATGTTCCCATGTGGAAATGGGAACATATCACTATAGATTTCATCACCAAGTTACCTCAGACGGCCAAGGGATTCGATGCGATATGGGTTATTGTGGGCATTCTGACCAAGAGCGCCCATCTTCTAGCCATTCGAGAGAGTTCTTCCGCTGACAAATTGGCCGATTTGTTTATGCACAAGATTGTTCCTCGGCATGGTATTCCAGTCTCCATTGTATCCGATCGAGATGTTCGGTTCACATCTCGTTTTTGGCAGAAGTTCCACCAGGAACTGGGTACAAGGTTGTATCTTAGCACTTCTTATCATCCGTAGACTGACTTATAGAGTGAGTGGACCATTCAGACACTTGAGGACATGTTGGGAGCCTTTGTCATAGACTTTGGTGGGAGTTGGGACTCCTACCTTCCCTTAGCTGAGTTTTCTTACAACAACAACTATCACTCCAGTATCGGTGCGCCACTTTCGAGCTTCTTTGTGGGAGGAATTGTGGTACCCCAGTATGTTGGGGAGAGATTGGTCATAAAGTATTGGGAAGGATTAACGTAGTCCTTCAGACGTTGGATCTTATTCGACAGATTAGACAGAGGTTGCAGACAGCTCAGAGTCTGCATAATAGTTATGCTGACAAGCGTCAATCTGAGTTGGAGTTTCAGGTCGGTGACATGGTTTTGTTGAAGGTATCACCCTGGAAGGATGTAATACACTTCAGAGAGAGTGAAAATTTGGGGCCCCAGTATATCGAGCCATTTCGAGTGATTTTTAGGGTTGGCAAGGTAGTTTATAGGTTGGATTTTCCTGAGGAGCTCTGTCAGATTCACAACACCTTCCATGTTTCGCAGCTGTGGAAGTATGTGGATGATGATTCAGCGATTATTCCTTTGGACGATGTTTATGTTGATGATTGCCTTAATTACATTGAGAGAGCAGTGGCCATTTTAGATCGGAAGACAAAGGCCTTGCGCAACAAGCTAGTATCTCTAGTCAAGGTCCAGAGGAAGCATCGGAAGGGTTTCGAATGGACATGGGAACCCGAGTCTGAGATGTGGAAGCATTACAAAGAATTTTTCGCAACATCAGACTTCGAGGAAGAAGTCTAGTTCAAGTGGGGAGAATTGTAACATCCCGGTGATGATGTATTTCCAAATTTAACTCTTAAGTATGAAGGATTATGTTATTTAGCCCTTGTGTATGAGAAAGCTTGCAAAATGGCCTATAGTGACATTTTGATAATTTTGAGCCGAGATCAAGTACGCTGGGCGTACATTGCGTACACAGGGTGTACGTGCGAGGGAGTAGTACGTTGGGTGTACATCGCATACGCAGGGTGTGCGTGCGAAGGTTTCAAACCCTAAATTTTAGGGTTTGGACCCTATTTAAACATCTTTATGGCCTCCAACCTCATCTCTTATTAGCCTCCAACACCTCCATGCGATTTTATCAAACCCTATCCACTTGTTTGAGTATTCTTGACCTTTGTGTGTGCTTTTGGTGGTCTTGAAGGAGAAAGAAGGAAGTAGAACCACCTTGGAAGCTTGAAGGAACCTTGGATCTGGGATCTTCACCTCTCTAGCAACCTCCAAGAGGCATAAAGTTTCAAACTTGGCTTGTATTTCCTTAGATCTTGCTAGGTTCTTGATGTTGGATTAATGTCTAAGTCCATAACCATAATTGGTAAGACTTGACCCGACCCGGCATGGTCCATTTGGGTTGCATGGCATCATGCATTTGGATAGACTATAATGAGAGAAATAACACTTAAGGTTGGTTAATATATTATAAGTTATAATATATTAATATGGTTATTTAATTAGTATTGATCAAGAATTAATTTGGAATTAATTAAGTGATCAAAAAGGAGACTAATTAAATATATGGGTTGATTGTGTAAATAATTCATTCTTATATATGTGGGCTTGTGATCCAAGATTCCTTATGTTGGACTAAGTCCATGGGGTGACCCATGGATACTCCACGGAGGTTAAAATCCATGGAGCATAAGGAATGGGTAAAGTTATGAGTTACATGGTGTAACCCTAATAGCCACCATATAAAAGAATCCCATGGCTCAAGAAATCGTGCACTAATATGTGAGTGTGAGGGCTAGACGATTTCAAGGAGTGTTCAAGTTTCTCTCAAGTTATTCCAAGTGTATTTGGTGTTGTGTGAACCATTTGAGGTGTCACACTTGGGGCACTAGGCACTCAAGCTTCATGAAGACATTCTACATCAAAGAGGTATGTATTCTATCTTGTTATATTTATTATTTTGTATGCTAGATTAGGATAATACCTTGGATGTTCATAATTGTATGTATAATATAGAAAACATAGATCCAAGGTATTTAGGGTTGCATGTACACTTAGGAGTGTTAGAATGCTCATAACCCAACAGTGGTATCAGAGCCAGGTTTGTTTTCATGTTATACTTGCAAAAGTAGCTGAAAAATCGAGTTGGATGCATATATTCGATTGTTTTGGTTGGAATTGGACTAGGAACATTACCCTAAGATGTTTTTGGACTTATAAACTTGTTTTTGATGTGGTAATATTCATGCTAATCCAATTTCTAAGATAATTGTCATAATTTCAAGATTTGTATTAGTTTGTATGTTCATGCTAATTTATTGAAGATTGATGATTTGAATTATCTTGTTCTTATGAGGTTCTTAGATTAATAGAAAAGTTGTGTGAAATAGTTGTTTTCAATCCATTTTAATCTAAGAGTTGATTCCAAAGTGTGTTTTTGTAACTTGTCCTCAAGTTATATGAAAAGTCACATTTAAGAATCATAAAACTCATAAAAGTTGGCAAATATTACAAAATGAAGAGTCTAGTTCTAATTAAATGGTTTTATGACTCCATAACTTGTCCTCAAGTTATGGAGGTTCAAGAGTCTCTTCATTAATTAAAAAAAAGTGTAACGTTAATTAGTTCCATAAGTTACAATAAAAAAAAGTTATTTTTTTTATTAATTAGTTTAAAGTCTTCCATAACTTGTCCTCAAGTTATGGAACTTGAAGAGTTTTTTTTTTAATTAAAACTACTTTAAATTCATAAGTTATGGAATTAATTAGTTTTGAATTGTTTCAAAACTTGCCCTCAAGTTTTGGAATTTGAAAAAGTTTTCACTTATGAATACTTTAATTCCAAGTTAGCCCTTAGAATTTTAAAAGTTAAAATTCAACCCTTATACTTTATAATATTATAAGTTAATAATATTTATATATATGTATAAGAGTAAAGTCAGTCTTACCGTTAGTAGGCCTCATTCACGAAGCCGGTCTATAAGGGGGGTATAAGGTTACTGCCTATAAAATGGCAGTTTAATGGGTGTCCACTCTCACCCACCGCTTCCTTGACTGGTGGAGGGTCGTTAGCCGAACGGGTAGGACAAGGACTATAATTCTCCTTTCATTAAAAGTATTAATGATAAATACTAAGTAACTAAATTCTTATTAATACCCAATCTTAGTTACTTAGGAAAATGTGAATTTGGTGCTAACCCATGAAATTACACTTTGCACTTTGGTTAAGTCGTTAGTGGAGCGTGTGTGGTTAACCGGCACACTAACCTGGACTTAACAAGGTAGGCAAAGGGTAACTTAATATTTATCATAGTATCGGTGGAGCGTGTGTGGTTAACCGACACACTGATTAAGGGGTAAATATTAAGGGTACCAAGTATATTTGCATGGTTATTCACACCTTGTTTTGTGATCCTCGGCATCCCAGTCACAAATCTGAAGGGCACACTCGAGATTGAAACATGCCTTTGAACAGTTCAATGAATCTCAAAGATCTAGGACTTTCAAATCCAATTAAAACCTAATAAATTATTTCGTTTTTCATGGTGGAAATTGGTGAATCGTCATTCACCTACCTTCAAATATTTTATAGCTTGGATTACGGCATCCCTCTTCTAAGTTATAAAATAGTTTGTTGGGTCCTAGCCTTAATATTTCATATTGGGTGTCATATTAAGTACTTTAAATCAACTATCTTGAATATCTCCCAAAAAGATGTCTGGTCTAGACATTTATGATCTTCCCAAATCTCTTGAAACAAGCTTTCCTAAATGAAGATGATGTTCCGTGGATATCATACTTCTTTCACCTCCTCCAATTATTCTCCCTAACCCACAAGTTCCTAAAAAGTTTAAGGTCACTCAAGCCCTATTGGCAAGGCAAGGTCTAGGTGTGATCACATCTTGGAGATGTAGTCACATATTGACAAGCCGGGAGAGTTGGGTGTCAAAGTCTTGAGAAAGTTGGTGGCTCAACTACTTTCTAAGTCACATAGTGAGTTCTTTTGGGAATCCTATGAAACAGACTAAGACAAGACCCTTAATGATCTTATCTATTTGCTAAGATCAACTTCCTAAAACGTTATGGACATTGACAATGATGACATTGGATATCCAGTAAAGCTCTCTCTTCCCAATGGAAAGGGATCGGCCATAGTCAAATCGGTTGACCCAATGGTAAAGAGAGAGGCGAAGTCTGAGATTGTCCCATTATCAAGGGTCCATAGGTAACTATTGCCAAAGGAAGGGGCATTGGTTACGAAGCTGCCAAATTTACCTAAGGATGTTAAAGTCAATAAGTTTGGCTCTACTTCAGTTAAAGTCCATTGTCTAACTCTATTAAGTACATGCTGATTCTGATCGCGAAGATGGATTTCAATCGCATGGTTTGGTGATCAGAATTTTGGGCTATTACTTAAGAGTTATGATATTTATATTGCTTAGGAATAGATAACAACAAGGTTTTCATATGGATTGTAAGGATAAGTTTTTCCGCAAAGTTTTAAAATAAAAGAAAAAGGTTTTGATTTTATTTATTTTAAGTATCCTTACAATGGCATTTGTGAAACGTTGTTGCTTATAAGATTCCATTGATAGCAATATTGGAAAAATGGATTTGATTCTTTCGGTTGTGGTAGTGTCTAATATTACCAAATAAGGAAAGATTCTCATCACCCAAGGTTCAATTGGACCGAAACTTGGAATCATGCAAGTTGTATAGTATGATGAATGAGAACTTTCAACTTGGAAAATTAAGACTAATTCCTTATGTGAATAAGGAAAGGACTAAGGGATCGAGTACACATTCTTGTGCACTGGTCAAGTCCACCACAAAAGATCAAGAAGACTATTCGTCATGATTTACTTAAGTTCAGTAAATATGGTTATACTTATAAGTTTAAGTATAAGTCTGTAGCATTGGAGAAGTTTCAATGTGAGACAGAACGAATAAGAAGAATCAAAGTATGGGAGAAAGATAAAAGTTTCTCAAATCTGAAAAGATGGGAGAGTACTTTAGTATCATGTTTATGATCATCTTAATGATTAAGATACCATATCACAATTGGTCCTCTAAAGTCATCTTAGTGCATTCTTATGACTAAGAAGAGGAGTCATGAATTGTTGAAATGGTTAAATCAAAAAGATGAGTCATACTTCGTTCCAAAACAATTCTTAGAGTCATACTCCAAGATTGTAACTTGAGTGACATATCTTAAAGAGGGTTTGTTAACACTAGTCAAATGTAAGAGTAAAAGGTTATCTACTCTTGTACATTTGAAATTGGTAAATTGTGATGTTTTGGATAAAACAGAGACCAACTTAGGCCAATTGTGTAAAGTGTTAGTCCTGATAAAGAATCTGCACTATCTCTTGAATATTTGACAAGGGAGTCTTATATGTTAAGAGGACAGTGGGAGTCTTAAAGCTCTTGAAAGTTTCAAGACTTAATCAAGAATAAAACCTAAAGTCCTTCACTAGCACACGACTTGAGGTTTATAACCTATCGTGTTGAAATTTTTGTGCCTATTCAAGTTGGCTTTGCATAGGAGTTCTGAGAGTTCTCAATTGGTTGCACAACTACTTGGAAGCAATGGCAGGCACCTGAGCTGCCAAATGGCAAGAATTTAAGATTGCACAAGTTTAATCAATATGAGTTTGGATTTGTCACTAACCTTGTCTTGTGATTATGGTTTTGACAAATTCACATGGATAAGAACACATACACTATTAAATCTAAGTGTCATAAGGTTTCTCTCCGATTCATGAAAATGATGGTGAGGAAACACTTTCACTAAGTAGATTTTAGCTAGATAGCAATTGTGATATTTGCATTCTCAAAGTCGTTAGTGGAGCGTGTGTGGCCTACCGGCACACTAACATGGACTTGTGAGAAGTGGCAAAGGTCTAAACAATTGAGACTATGATTACGGCATCCCTTTTCATAGTTCTAAAATTGTTTAGACACACATGTGAGCTATCTAAGAGAGGTGTATGATTTTGATAAAGTTTTATCAAAACAATCTAGTATCAGAAATCTGAACTTTGGTAAGAAAGTCAGCTGATTTCTGAGTACATGTCAAAGCTAGTGGGAGCATAAGTGTTATGCTAATAATCATCATGTTAGTGGGAGCATGATAATTATGACAAAGGTTGCAAGTTAGCAATGTTAATTATAGAAAACAAAAGTTTCAATTCGTGAGGTTGCAAGGGTTGAAAAAGTTGTTTTGCTATAATTAAGGGAGAGGAAATTATACTTCATTTCAATTCTAAAAGCTTAGATTGAGATTTTAATCGTATTTAATCACGGATATATATATATATATATATATATATATATATATATATATATATATATGAATTTCATGTTGGAATGGCTCAACATAAGGAAATTCTATATATGGGTCCATTATTTGCGTTCTAAAATTCGATTATGATTACAACATCCCTTTTCATAATCTGAATTTTGAGAACTTGGCAAATTGAAATGGAAATATTATAGCACAAGATTGGTTTAGTCTTTATGTGAGACATCATGAATCGTGTCCCATATGCTTCGGATATAGGATCGATTACATGTGCTATATTCATCATTTCTAAAATTTTCCAAATGCCTGGGGCATTATGAAGGGAAAAGGTCTAGAATTGGATATGACTAAAATGATTAAGCAATTGTTGAGGACAATCTAAGGTTTACCAAAGATTGGTTTCTCAAGGACAGTTGGAAGTATAATGTTAATTCTGGAAGGACCATATTGACATAATCTGTAAGGAGGCAACTCTTGTTCAGAAGTGATAGTCAAAATGGAATATGGAAATGTTTCAAAGTTAGAAATTATTCAATCTGTGTAAGATTAGGAAACTTAATGAAAGAAGGATGTTTCCAAGGAGCTGATCTCCTTTGGAATGCTCTGTAATGATTGTTGTCAAGTCTTTCTGACTTTGTGCATAATCATTAAGAGGATCAATGCATATAAGTTTAGAATCTAACAGAATTCAGTAAATGGCATGAATTTGGAATTCTTGCATTTGCAGTAAGGATTTGGGACTGTGAAAAGAGGATCATTGGAGTGATGTTCAATTGATCTATTTTACAAAGTAAAGATCATAGACAAACATAGTATGCATACTTGGTGTATGGCATGACTAGTGTTTAGAAAACATAGTGTACATGCTTGGAGCATGGGACAACTATTGTTTTAAATTCAAGTATAAAGTTGATAAAACCGAAACAATGAATAATGAGTAATCAGTATGGTGATAAATAAAAGTGTTTATTTATATTCATAGGGTTTGATACCATATTTGATTCATTTATTCTTGTGTTTCACTTTGCGTGTTTTGACTTCCAGAATAACTAAGTCGCTCTTCCTGAATGATTAAGTTATTCAAACCATCCACAGTCGGTCATATGTTGGAAGTAGATATGAATCAAGACTGTCATGGGTTGGTTTGTAGAGGTCCAAGTTGGTGGACAAAGTGGTGCTACAACACTCATGAGTGCTCATAAGTTCTGAGTATTGGATTCAACCCGCGCTCATTTGAATCACTTCATGGATTTTATCACGAGTGATCATGAGACGATAATATCTTATATTCTTCAAACCTAGAGATATGAGTTGTTACTATGAGTTGGTTATACATTGATTCCACGAAAACGCATTGGTAACTCGATGTTATAAAACGTGCCTTTGTGTATGATTCAACAAGTAGTAGAACAAGCCATATGAGTCGAAGTTTATCCATTCCTTTTACCTTCGGGATAAAAACGATATCTATGGGCCCCTCGATGATTTAAAGATGATACATGTGAGTGCTTGGCCAAGCCAGGACTGATTTGATTTGTTCAATCAGTCAGTCATCATGAATCGGAAATCGGGAAACAACAAATGGACATAGAGAATGATTGATAATCCATGTCTCAGTCCATATGATATCTAGAATGGAGGAATATATGATCCCTTATCTAATGGACAAGTCATTGACAAAGGTCAGAGTTCATCGACAAGGTCAGAGTTCGACAGAAGCTTTTGAGAGCTACGATTGCTGATCGGTTCCTGAAGTCATACGCAATAATAGTTTTAGACTTATCCAAGTGGGAGACTGTTGGATTAATGTCTAAGTCCATAACTATAATTGGTAAGACTTGACCCGACCCGGCATGGTCCATTTGGGTTGCATGGCATCATGCATTTGGATATACTATAATAAGAGAAATAACACTTAAGGTTGGTTAATATATTATAAGTTATAATATATTAATAAGGTTATTTAATTAGTATTGATCAAGAATTAATTTGGAATTAATTAAGTGATCAAAAAGGAGACTAATTAAATATATGGGTTGATTGTGTAAATCATTCATTCTTATATATGTAGGCTTGTGATCCAAGATTCCTTATGTTGGACTAAGTCCATGGGGTGACCCATGGATACTCCATGGAGGTTAAAATCCATGGAGCATAAGGAATGGGTAAAGTTATGAGTTACATGGTGTAACCCTAATAGCCACCATATAAAAGAATCTCATGGCTCAAGAAATCGTGCACTAATATGTGAGTGTGAGGGCTAGACGATTTCAAGGAGTGTTCAAGTTTCTCTCAAGTTATTCCAAGTGTATTTGGTGTTGTGTGAACCATTTGAGGTGTCACACTTGGGGCACTAGGCACTCAAGCTTCATGAAGACATTCTACATCAAAGAGGTATGTATTCTATCTTGTTATATTTATTATTTTGTATGCTAGATTAGGATAATACCTTGGATGTTCATAATTGTATGTATAATAGAGAAAACATAGATCCAAGGTATTTAGGGTTGCATGTACACTTAGGAGTGTTAGAATGCTCATAACCCAACACTTGATTCATGGGCATTTTGTTCCCAAGACTTGACTTTTTGGAGTATGGCATGCTCTAGTCCTTTTTAGCTGTCCTTTCATATGTTTTGAGGGGTTTAAAAGCATAAAAATAGGGTTTTGGCTCTTAATCCCTCTCCATGCATGTGTTTTATTGTCCTAATGGGTTAAGAGGATAGGGTTTCTAGCATTTAGCACATATTGGCCATGCTAGACTATAAAGTTGGAAACTTTATGGTGAAGGACGATATTTGGGACTTGGATATGCATTTTGGTCATAATAGCATAAGTATTAAGCACTTAATTCATTAAGTGAAGGTCCAACTACATACGATGGGCGTACCAATTGGTACGTTATGCGTACGCAGGCTAAGCCCTGAATCCTCGGACATCGGTGTACGCCCCGCGTACGAAGGTCTAGGTCTACTCGGCTAGTTTCATTGTTTTGACCAATTTTAATCAAGGGTATTTTGGGAAATTGATATTAACTTAGATTGTGAAATGTTTTGATTATTAGGAGTCGTGTATAGCTGGTTTTCAGAGCAGAAATTCATTCAGGCTGTATTCGGACTGAGAGGTGAGTTTTCCTCACTATACTTATGGGTTGACGGCACCAAGGCCGACCCATTGGAGTAGATATCCTGTTTTTTTGTATGCTGTTATGCGGAGTTATGTGGTACTGGTTATGTGATTAGACTGGTATATCTGTAGGACTACAGGTGTTTGCTGTTATTGATTGATATTCTTATGTATCCATATGTTATGGTTTACTGGGTTGAGGCGGACCAACTAAGACTGAAGGCCAAGATACCCAAGGCGGTCCAGATAGACTGAAGGCCTACGAGGCGGTCCAGTCAGGCCGAAGGCCCAGAGGGCGGTCCAGATAGGCTGAAGGCCCGGTGAGGCGATCCAGTCATGCTGAAGGCTTTGTATGCATGTTGTTGTTTGTTATGTTATGTGGTGGTACCTTGGGGGAACTCACTATGTGTTGGCTTATAGTTTTAGTTATTATCTCAGGTACTTCTGAGGACCGTGGCAAGGCGAAGACGTGATCGTGCACATCCTTCGGTTTTATGTTATCTGGATTTTTGGGACACTCTGATTTCCGAGAAACACTTTTGAAACAATGGTTTTGTAAACATTATGGATTGAAATGTTGTTTTTGAAAAGTTAAAATTTGTTGTGATTTTTGAGATGTTGCACTTGCTATCATTCTTCTGGAATTATTTAAAGGTGTTTGTGGTTTTCCTGATTTAAGACTGGGTCCAGTCCTTCCTCAAAATCCGGTTAATGAGGAGTTACACCTTTTTTCCTTCCCTTATTATTTTATTGTTGTAGATCCTTTCTTTTGCATGAACCCTGGGATATTTTTCCCATACAACTCTTTACCTTTGTAGTATTAGTTATGTCTTGTGGGCTTAGTTATGATCGTCCTGTTCCTTGTTAGTTCAGGAATATGTGTACAATTATTCGGGTCAATGTATGTTCATGATGACATGTGATTGTAATCTTTTGGTTCCCGACTTGGTGGAGGCGGGCCGGTTGTTGGGTTGGCTTGGATAACCGGCCTGGCTACACCATTAGTTGCCCCTTGTTAAGAAAAAGAGGCTTTTATGCACTGATGAATGGGTAGGACACGTGGTTGTAATAGTGTCAAGTATTATTAGAATCTGTGTAAAGCTTATGTGTATAATATCTTCAGTTACTCAAATGAGTTCATGGGTGCAATCCTTAGGACACCCAGATTCTTGAGTATTTGAAATGTGTATTATACTAATACGAAACTTCTATCTTCAAGACATTGTCATTTATAAATGAGTTTGGTTTTGTGTTTGCTTTTAGTTAATTAAGGATTACACTAACATAGAGGACGAATGTTGGTGATTTTAGTGTTATCACCATATTTTAGTGTAGTTACTATTACTGAATGTACGAAGTGTACACTTGGATTGATAAATATGGACATGGGAATACGAGGTCCATGGTAGCTCCCCTGGGGACAGGGTTCCAAGGGGCGGCCCCCATGACTGGGTCTAGAGGCAAAGCCCAAACATATATTTCCCGCCAAAACCTGGTGATTATGTCTTGATGATGTCACAATAGTTTTTCCCTTATTACTGCCATTAACCGCCATCTTCCATGTATAAAAGGAAGATGGACATTTTCATGCAGAGGTTACATGAAGATAATAACCGATATATGTTTTCTTCTCTCTGCATCAAACTGTCTTCAGAACACAAAACACGATTAAGGTATTAGAAGTGTGTGAACTAGATTAGTCTTTTAATATGGTTCGATCTCTTGGATTATAGCATAAGTCGTCATTCGTGTAACCTCAGAAATAAGGGTCAAATTACATATTTCGAAAAGTGTTTTCCAAACATGATCCAATAGATTATCCAAATTATTGTTATTCTATTCTCTTAAATTCTAATAGTTAACCCAAAATAAAGGTCAAAACATATTTATAGCACTAATTTCCAATAGTTGAAAAGGTTTACGAAATGTTGCGTTGGTTTAGAACCAACGAACCATTAAGATCTAAACAAATGTGTATAGAGCCCAACATAAACCCACCAATGTTACCTCCAAAGCACCATTCAAATATTGGTTTAGAACTAACGAAGCATTAAGATCTAAACAAATATGGATAGGCACCAACATAAACCCACCAATGTTACTTCCAAAGCACCATTCAAATATTTGCAATGTGTTTGAAAAATTAAAATCCCTTTTAACTTTCTTCCCCCACATACATGGGAGTATGGGACACTCCAACACTTTATATGATATTTGGCCGAAGAACATGTATGCTAATTACCTTGAAATTAATAACTCAAAGGGTAGCATCAACATTGGTCCTCTTACAATCATACAACCCACATGTAGCCCGCATTATGTTGTTAGAACATCAATTATCAATTATATGAAATAAAAGTGTCATTAATTCTGATATGAGGAAAAAAAACTTTTGCTTTAAATTGTTTTCCTATAGTCATTCTTGGGGGTTAGGGGGCAACTTTCGAGAAAAATACACTGAAAATGTTATAGAAAACTAGTGGGGTGATGTCGTGGACATATTGGAATTGAATGCGAATGCCATGTTATATAAATAGAACGGAACTAGACAAACTAAGCCGGATTCCACCCCATCCCACATGGGATGCTCCTTTTTTTTTAATTATTATTATTATTATTATTATTATTATTATTATTATTATTATTATTTGCTTTTGAAAGTATTTGTATATGTATAAACTTTGCATATAAATTTTGTTGTAATCTACATTTCACATTCATAAATGCATCAAAAAATATAGTTTATAAAAGCATGAAATTAACGAGTTATTATAATCAAAAAATAAAAAAGATATAATTTATTATTGTTTGTTTTAGATACTCTTTTTTTTAAGTGCTTGAAATTTCTTTTGGTGTTAATTTTTGATTAAGAGGAGTCTAAAAATATGGTATTGTATTTCAGTATTTGAGAATTGGATAAAAAAAAGGCAAACAAAATTTTGGGGATGGACTATGGACCACATTAAAACGTCGTCATACATCATTTCAAAACTCGTAAATAAAACAAACTAGTAGAAGTCATCCCATTCATTGCATCATTGGAACTTTTTGTAATTGGTATATAGAATGTATTTTAAATGTCAACAGTCCAGTACACGTATAAAATGGCGACAATTATTTCATATGAAGTGGACCATAAAGTATTAAAATAAAGTTTTAATCTAAATACTTATATATGGAATGGAGTAGGCAGACCGAAATAAGATTTAAAGTATATCTTGTTTGATGCAACATCATAGAAATTCATACATTAAGAAATTAACAATAACATGATTAATCAGTACAAACATATTATATAATCTTGATAATAAGAACATATAAAACTTATAAATTAAAAAGTCAAAACCAAAATATATACCATAAAAATTTATAGTGTCCATATAAATTATGAATAAAGGATAATGTAAATCAATCACGGTTAATTGTTCAAATATATTAAATGATGTTGATAGTAAGAACGTGTGTGTGTATATATATATATATATATATATATATATATATATATATATATATATATATATAATACGAGAGTATTAATAGAAAATGTATAAACAAAAAAAAAAACCTTCGACACACTAGAAATATCGTAAAACAAATACTTTGATATATATATATATATATATATATATATATATATATATATATATATATATATATATATAGCAACGTTCAAATGTTTTTAGCAAGTATTGTGTGCCTAAATGCATCAATGAGAATTTAAGAAATAATAAACAATTAAATAAATCATTTAAGGGTATTGTGGACATTTTGTACTTTTTAATTAAGGAATCATTTAATTGAAATCCTGCAATTAAGGAAATAAAATCAATATTTTTGACCTAGTCTCTCTCTTGCATCATGTCTTATATTCAAGGAATTACCAAGATGAATGACCGACACTGCACAACACAACCGATCAAGACCTCAATTTCTTCTTTCTTCTTTCTTCTTCCGGTCGACGCACACCACAGATAGAAGGAGTCGATCGCTTCTTTTTTTTCATGCGCACACACGAGATGGAGAAGAGAAATACACACACCCCTTTTCTTCCCTCCTGACGATCGATACTTGATCTCACATAATCCTAATCAATATTCTACCAAAATTACCTGGATTTGTAAACGATGCCCTGCATCGGAGCCGTTCCTCTCCGGCTCTCCTCGGATTTCACGGTTCCAACTCAATGCTCTTCTTGCAACGGCCAGATTCATCTCCAAATGCCCTAATTACGACGATTCAAGCCCTTGGAATTCACGTGTACGCCTTATCTCAAAGGATCATCTCCGATTGATGACTGCTTTTCTAAAGGTAACAATCATCAAACATAATTTATTCGTATGAACAATTATGGTGTCCATTCCAGGCAGTTGGAGTTGGTGTATTAGACTGGTTTGCTCGTTTATGGGAGTTGGAAAAGAACGAATATTGGGGTTACATTACAAATTATGGAACAGAGGGCAATCTTCATGGCATACTAGTCTGGTAATTTATATGAATTTAGGCTTTTAGCTCATTTCTTGGATTTTTAAAACTTGAATACTTTATATATTGTGTAAATGTAACAGGAGTGAAGTGTCTCCAAAGTCAAAGGTAACAAAAACAATCACTCTACATCTATTTTCTTTATATTTGGTTGTTTTCATTGTATATGTATATTATTGCACTCTAGTATTCAATAATCTTAATATTCTATAACATACAACTGAAAGTGTTTGTTCATACAATTTAGGAACCAGAAGGTGTTTGTTGGTTTCAAGAATATATACATTCTATATCATATACACATTCTGTTAGAATTTTGCATTGTAATTGTGCTTTTAGTTTAATGATTCTTTAAGAATGTTTTATTTTGCATGGTTTTCAGTGTTATTTGTGAACTTTTTATTAAGGATTAAACTCTATGATATGACACATAATTTTTTTTTTCAGTATCTTGATTACAGCTTCAACAAAGAATTATTTTGTTAGAATATTCAACAAAGAATGTATTATTCTGGTAGAATAATATACAATAGAATGCTGAGATTTTGGCCAGCGAGTGCAGGTAAATCTAGGGTTTCAAATTTCATTCTTCTCACAACTTAGATCTGTCAGAATATATTCTATGTATTCTCTCACATTCTATGTATTCTACCAGAATATATAAAGTGATAGTTGTATTTGTAACATGTTTTTAACCATTATTAGTTTTTGTTGTATTTGTGATAGGAATGGCTGGAAGCATGAGTTGAAGACCTAATAATGTTGTTATTTTAATAATGTTGAAGAATGAATAAAGTTTGATCATACTCTAATTTTAATAATGTTGTTATTTTTTAAGAATTTTATTCTTTTGTGTTGATATTCTTTTAGAATATGTATAATTATATTAAAATGTATAAGACTTTTAGTCTGTAAAAATATGTATGAATTTTTATTTAAGTTCGGATGCATAAGAATATATTAGAATGTTGTTATTTTTCAACCTCGGATTTAAGAATTTTGTTATTCTTCAATAATATTCTAATAGAATAAAATTCTGAAAGAGCATCATTCTAACAAAAAAAAATATTTTGACAGAATAAAATCGGTTATGTTTACAAATTACGTTAGAATTAAAATTAAATTAATTAAAAAAATTCAAAATTTTAAAATTATGAGAATTAATTATCCCTAAAAATCCGAAAATTTCCTTTTATAATTGTAGTTAATTGTCCAAAATACCCTTTTGCTAAAATTTTGGTGATTATATGGTACATGCTATCCCAATGTAATATCATACACTCTTAAATCATGTGTATTGATTGATTTCATCCGTTGGTCCAGATCTGTGAATTCTGACACACAATAGTTAGTAAAAACAAAATAATCTATCCATATATATATATATATATATATATATATATATATATATATATATATATATATATATATATATATATATATATTACTTTAAAGGCCTAAAAATCACAATTTATTTAACAAATTTGCTAAAATGTTTTATGAAAAAAAAACAAAAAAATTATTAAAAAATTAAAAAATATATCATTTTATTTTTATTTTTTTCTGTGAATTTGTTAAAAAATTGTGATTTTAGGCCCTGTAAAATAGAAAAAAAAAATTAGATATCTTAAAGTATTTTTTTCTATATATTTCTATTAATTTTTTAGGTTTCTAGGAGTTCCAAAGTTTATGTATTTTAAATTGATTATATATATATATATATATATATATATATATATATATATATATATATATATATATATATATATATATATATATATATATGCATTATAAGTAAAGTGAGAAAAGTTTAGAGGCCATTTTTGTAAATTGGATATTTTTAAATAACCCTAATAAATGTAGGGGTCATATTGTAAAAAAAAAATTCTATATTGTGGACTCTGAGTAGCACTTTTATATATATATATATATATATATATATATATATATATATATATATATATATATATATAAAAGTGCTACTCAGAGTCCACAATATAGAATTTTTTTTTTACAATATGACCCCTACATTTATTAGGGTTATTTAAAAATATCCAATTTACAAAAATGGCCTCTAAACTTTTCTCACTTTACTTATAATGCGTATTATACTACTTCTCTTTTATAATTATAACCCCTAAATTCTTATGCAAATCATCCAACTTACAAAAATGGTCCCTAAACTTTTGTCAGCTTTTGGTAAATCACCAAACAGTAATTTCTTTTAAGCTTTTGAAGTTTTTGAAGGTGTGATATGGTATACTTATTTAATCAACTCTCATACTTAAATACTAGTTATAATACTAAATGGTAAGATTAATAAAAAATCAAATTATAAAAAAACTGATGTAAAAGACAAAAAGACGTAATTTTAAAATATAGTAACAGATCAAAATCACAACTTATAAAATACAAATAATTTAATAGTTAAAATTATAAAGATAAAAACTATTACATCAAAAAATTTAAAGTAAAAATATATAAATTTGAAAATGTACAGAGACAAAATCTTTATTTCCTAAAAGAAATTTATTTTACAAAGTTGATAACATACTAGAAAAGTTATAATATGATTTGATTTTAGCATTTTTTTTTTGTCTGGGAATATTTAAAGTAAATGACACTAAACATATCTGTATAAACCAATGTTTTTATTTCGTTATATATATATATATATATATATATATATATATATATATATATATATATATATATATATATATATATATATATATGTGTGTGTATGTGTGTGTGGTTCAAATAAAAAACAGAAATTAAAATGAAAACGAAAAAACACTACTTTTATCATGTTATTCTGCAATGAATTTTGTATCCACAACTTTACGTCATTATTCAACAATGAGTAGATGAATAATCACACATTAAAACTATTATTAGAATTTACTACAATAATGCACATACACAAAATTTATAATAGAATAAAAACATTTTAATGAAATTAATCAAACGTTAATATTCATATTAAAATTACTTCAATAATACACGTATACAACATTCATTATAGAATAATAATACAAACATAGTGTTTTTATGTTTTCATACTATTTAGTGTTTTTATTTGAACTTCTATATATATATATATATATATATATATATATATATATATATATATATATATATATATATATATTAAGTTTTATATCCATGCGACTTAAGTAGTCTTAAGTTTGACATCTTTATTCGCTACCTAGTCAAACAAATACATAATAAAAGTCATATGTCAATGGAACAGAAGTTGACATAGAGAAAGATACCTCAGGATTGGTTTGAGTAGGAGTTGGCAACGAAACCATAGGTTGCGAAGTCTCAGCTGCGGAAACGGTTTGGTGTTGGACTCGCTCATGTGTGCGAATGTCGGAGATGGTGTTTGATTGCGAATCCTCTTCATCGCTTGGTGTGGGAGTCCTTAGCTTGCGAGCGGCTCACTTAACTTTCTTCTTCTTGGGAGACTGTGCAGGTTCGGAGGGTCCAACCTTCGTTTTTCGCTTACCCCCTTTCTTAGGATTGTCGGCCCCTTCTAAAACTGTTTGCATCGCAATTGTTAATGGTCGAGCACCCGAAGCTGATTGTCTGCGATAAGCGATGATAAATTCACTATCGGCTGGAACGTTTCGAAGCATCGCTTCTTTAATAGATCCGATGAAGGTGAACCGCGAACTATCAGACAAAATAACATTTGAAGTGTGGAAAATGGGAATGGCAGCAATAATCGAACCCTCTATCACTGGAATATGGAGGCGATTAATCGCCCTCTGAAAAATGATTACCCAAAAACGAGCATATGAAATCTCGTTGTGCCTTGTAACAGAAAGAGTTCTCTGAACAAGTTGAGCCCAAAGAACTGACCCTTAATCCAAATTTAACCCTGAATAGACGCCATACATAATCGTAAGAAAGAGCTTACTTGCGCAATCTGATCCAGTTACCCTCTCTGAGAAGCTCTTGAAAATTAGGGTAAATAGCCCATTCCACATAGGAGGAAGGTTGGGCTTCTTGAACTTGGAGATGACGGCAAGATATTCCATGTAACCCATCTGGTAAAACATCTCCAGAATAGATGAATTAGAGATGGTTTCTAGATCAATCAAATCCCTATCAGAAGGAAACCCCATTAAGCGACCGGAACTATACTTGGTGATGGAAGTTTGTCGATTACCCAGCTCAAACATAATAGTGGCAGTACTCTCTTCATAACGTGCGGTAGAGAAAGCTTTCGATAGAAGGGCCAAAGGGACATGCTCGGTCTTCGATAGAGCAGTGGCCAACATAGAGTGTCTCAGGCATTCAATCAGTGGTTGGAGAAAGGCATCGTACTTGGATGGATCAAGGTCCAAGATGAGATTCTGGTTAGCCTTGATGCCTAGTAGTGTTGATTGAGCCATTTTATCAGCGATGGAAGGAGTTTTAGACGAGGCTACCATTGATGCTTGGTGAAGAAGATGAATAGTGAGAGAGAGAGAGAGAGAATTTGCCGGGAGAAAATCGATTGTTTTCAAAGTGGTAAGGTAGAATGAAGCGACGCTTTTCCTTTTATACGATATGATTAGAGAGAGAAATCCAGCATTTGGCGCTTCATAATCCTGATAAAGTAGCCTTGAAAGATGTGACAGGCTGACGTGTGACAGGCTTGTGTCAGGCGGCGTGATGTCAGGGGCATATTGAAATTTTCACGCGCCAAAAGCACAATCTTATCCCTTAAATTTCGCCATTTCAGTTGTTCACTTTCGCAACTGATCACCATATCTTGTACTCCAAATCTGAAAGTAATTATTAGGACAACGAACCAGACTTTTTGAAAATCACAAGGATCTCCGTGCAAGAGTGTGCCAAAGATAAAGAAATAAATCAATATAATTATATGGGATCCTAGTGATGTCTCATTTGACATAAAGCAGATGGATCCCGGGAAACGATCTCTTACTTCGGAGTCAAGAGAGACTCTGAAGTGTCTGTGTGGTATCCCGTTGAATTACAATCATCTGTTTGTTGAGAAACAGGGAAATACTTCTTTTTAATAAGGCGAAAGGGTGGCTTTATCTTGAACCAAACTCCGAAACTCAATATAAGTCTGAACGTTCGTATGAAGTACTTGTCTGACCAGTGTAGCCATAAGAACAAGTATGCTTTGGAAATTTTTGAGTGGCCGGATATTATAGAAATCTCAAGAAAAATAAAAATTGGATCTTATGGGAAGAAATGTCTTAGGTCTAGAACATTTCATTAAGATCTCTAAAAAAAAAAGAGATTTCAAGGTACTAACCACGAAGGTGGATTTTCGTTAATTCCATGGTGAAAAGATAGAACATATTAATTGTTCACCGTCAATTCTGAGATATATGTTGAATTGTGGGTTTCTGTAGCACCTGGTTCCTATGCTTGGTGTGATTTCTTGAAGACTTTGAGAGAGAAAGGAGAGTAGATCAAGAGGAGAGGAAGGAGGCCAAGCATCTTGGTGTTATTTCAGAGATTTCCTTGAGGTATAACTCAGTTTCCCTCTGTTCTCATGCTTATAGTCCCTTAGAGCTCCATTAAAGTCCTTCTTGAGCCATTTCCAAGCTTGGGTATGAACTAGGATTTCCGGAGCAGCAGCAACAGAAGTCAGTCAGTTCCCACTCAGATTAGCAGCCACTTTGAGGTGAGTTACCTTCCAGTAGCGGTGGGTCTACGGCCACAATGTCGGCCCACCAGTAGGAGTTGCATGATAGATCATTGTCTCTGTGATATTCATCTAGGGTTGTTACTACATGTGATATGTTTATGTGCTAAAATGACATGATGCTATGTACTAGTGACTGTAGGGGGAGATAGTCCCCAGATTACCGGCCAATAGGGTCGAAGGGGCGGTCGTGCCCAGCCATGCTAGATAGATTATGTGATAAATGTGTTATCTGGTAGTAGTAAGGGGGTGAAATAGTCCCCAGTACCCGGTCGAGAGGACCGAAGGGGAGACCAGCACCCAGATATGCTAGTCAGTACCCGGTCGAGAGGACCGAAGGGGAGGCCAGCTCCCAGATATGTTAGACAGTACCCGGTCGAGAGGACCGAAGGGGAGACCAGCACCCAGATATGCTAGTCAGAACCCGGTCGAGAGGACCGAAGGGGAGGCCAGCTCCCAGATATGTTAGACAGTACCCGGTCGAGAGGACCGAAGGGGAGACCAGCACCCAGATATGCTAGTCAGAACCCGGTCGAGAGGACCGAAGGGGAGGCCAGCTCCCAGATATGCTAGACAGTATCCGGTCGGGAGGACCGACGGGGTAGGTCGGGCACCCAGATATGCCGGACAATATATGTATGTTATGTAACTGTATGGTAGGTGGTATGATGGGGGAACTCACTAAGCTTTGTGCTTAGAGTTTATAGTTTTGTTTTCAGGTACCTCTTCGTCGAAGGGGAAAGAGCTGGCGCGGTAGCGGCACATCATACACACACATTGATTTCCGCATCATGAGTTATTCTGGGATTTGTACTCTGACATTATTATGTTTTTATAAAATGGTTTTCGGACACGCGACATTTTTATGAAATGATATGATCAGTGAATGTTTTATTTCTAATGTTTGCTAAGTATATGTTTCAAAAATGAAAATTTTTTTTGGCTCGTATTTTGGGATGTTACAAGTTGGTATCAGAGCCCTGGTTTGAGGGATTCGGACACACCTTCGGGGGATGTCTGGACTCAAATCGAGGGATTAAAAGATTTTTATAAAGAAACGATTTTCTAGAGACTGGGTAAAAGAGTTTCGAGAAAGAACGAGGTGTGTGATTTGCGCGACCGGCCGAGCTCAAGTAAGTTTTCCCCAAAGTACCCATACAAGTTTATGTTATGATTATCAGTTTCAGTTTCAGTAGAACAGCATGCTAGAATAGGACTAAGGATCTAGGAATGATGCCTTATGTGCCTGCTTTATGTGTTCCAGCTTTATGAGAATTGCATGCTAGTACCGAGTAGACAGTAGTAGGATAGCCTGTTTAGGTTATGCCTGATAGTATGAGCTTAGCAGTGTATGCTAGTACAGATCAGTCGATATGATAGCCAGAGTAGTACATACTTGATTATGTGTACTCAATGTCTGAATGCTGCTTGCTATGTGCTTTTAGGAGTTCTAGTTGTCTTTCACTAACTAGTAAACGAATATGTTAATATACATATTGCAAGGACTAAATAATTTCAGAGGGTTGGGTCTAGCCCTATTTCGCAGCTCTTGTTTGAGTCCAACCGTTGTAGGGTAGGATCCCTCATTCGAAGAATTATCTAGTCTGAGTAATATGTAATAGTATTCGCAAGCTAGTTAGGGGAAGAAAGCAGGAACTTCTTATGCAGCTGAGGGCGGAGAGTGGGTTGGCGACTTCCTAGGGCGAGCCTAGGATGAGATTAACATGAGATCAACAGTAGTAGTAGGGACTTGGTGGAGTCGAGGCAGTTCTTGAGGAAAGTACGGATAGATGTGGAAGGTAGTATGGGCCCGTACTACTGAAAGCAGAGGATCCGTACTTGAATTAAGGGAGGCTGAGGCGAGACCAGGAACCTTGCAGTAGACGTGATCCCTTTAGATGTATCAGTACCACTGACAGTTGTCGTTATGTATTGTAGAATGGTGGTACTACGCTCGAGGCCAGCAGTTGGCAGTTCAGGAGAGGGATCGGGTTCGGGATCAGGTTCCGAGCCAATAGACGAGAGGCTACGCGAGTTCATCGCGTCAGAGATCACCAGAGGCATCCTTGATTCGACTCCCATTATCTTCGGGTCGATCAAGGAAGGGATAGTGGAGTTGATGGAGGATCGCCTCAGGGCATTCAGGAGCGACATGGCATCTGGCCAGTCAGGATCTCGCACACTGTCCTTCAAGGACTTCCGAGGCAGTGGTGCGCCGGATTTTCACGGGGCGAAGGACCCCATAGCTGCCAGGCGATGGATTGCAGACATTGAGTCTGCACAGTTGACTAGCTTCTGCCCCGAGGGGTCGAAGGTGAGATTTGCAGCAGGATGTTTGAGAGATCGAGCTAGGGATTGGTGGGAATCCGTTGGTGACTCGTTGGGAGCCTCGGCTGTCGAGGCTATGACCTGGTCGGACTTCGTGACCAGGTTCAGGGCAGAGTTTGCGCCGGCTGTCGAGCTTCAGCAGCTGGCCAGGGAGTTCCTAGATATGAGACAGACGACGGAGATTGTGGCGGAGATCACCGCCAAGTTCCGGGAGAGAGCGTTACTGGTGCCCCAGTACGCGGGTGATGAGGATATAAGGAGGACCCGCTATCATGACATGCTACGAGCTGACATTCGGGAGCATGTCAGTTTTTCAGCTTGCCCTACCCTGGACTCTATGGTTGCTAGGGCAAGGGAGAGGGAGATAGACCTGGAGCACATTCGGAAGAGAAAGGCGGAAGAGGGGCATGTTATGGGGGCTTCGGGGAAGAAGCCCAAGGGACCAGATGCGGGGCCGAAAGGCCAACAGGGACGGGGCCGCTGCAGGAAATGCGGCAAGACGCACGAGGGAGCGTGCAAGTTAGGATCGTCAGGCTGCTACAAGTGCGGCAAGTTAGGGCACTTCAGCAGGGATTGTACCGCCCCTGCACCTGTGTTACAGACGTCAGAGTTGCTGTGTTTCCACTGCAACCAGAGGGGCCACAAGAAGGCCAATTGCCCCCAGTTGACAGCAGCAGCGCCAGTAAAAGCGCCAGCTCCAGCGACCCTGCGGATTACCGATGGCCGGCAGGGCAAGGCAGAGGCTCCAGTGGTGAGGAGTCGGGCATTTCAGCTGACTACCGAGGAGGCACGAGCTACACCCGATGTAGTGACGGGTATGATTCTTTCCCTCTGGTTTATTTTTATGACGTTTATGTTATTGATATGTGCTCTGTTTAGGATCGTTCCATGTGAACGGTATCCCAGTACAGGTACTGTTTGATTCGGGCGCTACCCGATCATTCGTTTCTCTTGCGCTTAGCAAGAAGTTTTCTGAGTCTTCGGGTATGTTGGATTGCCCTCTAGAGGTCGAGATTGCGGACGACCGATCAGTGCGAGCATCTGAGGTCTTCCGAGATTGTGTGCTGAGGTTATTTGAGGAGCGCTACTTGGTAGACTTGGTTCCCATTCCATTGCGTGGGAACAAGGTGATTATAGGCATGGATTGGCTCAGCCCTAATGGGGCAGTGATCGACTGCGCGCAGTAGTTGGTGCGGATCAGGACCCCAAGTGGGGGAGAGCTGGTGATTCAGGGTGAGAGGCCACAGCGGGGACCGACCTTATGTTCAGCAGCGAGAGCTAGGCGTTACCTTCAGCAGGGTTGCGCATGTTATGTCGCGTATGTTATGGATACCCGGGAGGCGGGTAGGGCGACGGTGGGCGATGTGCCCGTAGTACGAGAATTCGCGGATGTATTCCCCGAGGAGTTGCTAGGGATACCTCCGGAGCGACAGGTGGAGTTCAGGATCAACCTAGTCCCTGGTGCGGCTCCGATAGGCAAGGCACCGTATCGGTTGGCTCCTCCTGCGATGCAGGAGTTGTCTACACAGCTTCAGGAGTTGTTAGACAAGGGTTTCATTCGACCGAGCAGTTCACCCTGGGGAGCCCCGATTCTGTTTGTGAAGAAGAAGGATGGGTCGCATCGTATGTGTATAGACTATAGGGAGCTGAACAAGGTAACGGTGAAGAACCGTTACCCACTCCCGAGGATTGACGACCTCTTTGACCAGCTTCAGGGAGCATCTTGGTTCTCCAAGATAGATTTGCGTTTAGGGTATCATCAGATGAGGGTTAGGGAGGAGGATGTGCAGAAGACGGCGTTTCGGACGCGTTATGGACACTATGAGTTTGTGGTGATGCCTTTCGGGCTCACCAATGCTCCTGCCGCGTTCATGGACCTCATGAACCGCGTGTGCAGATCGATGTTAGACCGGTCTGTGATAGTGTTTATTGATGATATCTTGGTTTACTCCAAGACGCAGGAGGAGCATGAGGAGCATCTGCGAGAGGTTCTAGAGACCTTGAGGAGGGAGAACTTGTACGCCAAGTTCTCCAAGTGTGATTTCTGGTTGCGCGAGGTGTAGTTTCTTGGGCACCTTGTCAACCAGAACGGGATTTCGGTAGATCCGGCCAAGGTAGAGGCCGTGATGAGATGGGAGGTTCCGAAGTCTCCATCTGAGATTCGGAGTTTCCTGGGATTAGCTGGCTAATATCGGAGATTCATCCAGGATTTCTCCAAGATAGCATTACCCCTGACCAGGCTAACGAGGAAGGCTGTGGTCTTTCGTTGGGGGCCTGAGCAGCAGGCAGCGTTCGAGACACTGAGGCAGAGATTGTGCGAGGCGCCAATCTTAGCCCTGCCAGAGGGCATGGAGGATTTTGTTGTGTACTGCGATGCGTCCATCTCAGGTTTGGGCGCAGTATTGATGCAGAGAGGGCACGTCATCGCCTACGCGTCGAGGCAGTTGAAGCCTCACGAGGCGAACTACCCGACGCATGATTTGGAGTTGGGGGCTGTTGTGTTCACCCTCAATATATGGCGACATTACCTCTATGGGGTTCGATGTACGATTTACACGGACCACAAGAGCTTGAGGTACCTCATGGATCAGCCGAATCTGAACATGAGGCAGCATCGGTGGTTGGACGTGGTAAAGGATTACGACTGCAAGATCCTTTACCATCCGGGAAAGGCCAACATGGTGGCCGATGCGCTTAGCCGCAAGGCGGTACCGATCAAGGATATCTGTCTGAGGATGACAGTGGTGACTCCGCTTTTGGAGCGGATCCGGAAGGCTCAGCAGGAGGCTATGAAGGAGGAACATCGGAAGAGCGAGCGGATTGTGGGACAGGTTTCCTCCTTCGACTATGATAGTCGAGGGTTATTGACACTACACCGTAGGGTGTGGGTACCGTATCACGGGGGTGTGCGTCAGGTTCTGATGGAGGAGGCGCACAAATCCCGATTCTCCATTCATCCCGGGGCAACGAAGATGTATAGAGAACTTCGTCTAGACTATTGGTGGCCCTGCATGAAGCGGGATGTAGCATGGTATGTTGAGTGGTGCTTGACCTGCAGGAAGGTCAAGGCCGAGCACCAGAGGCCACACGGCAAGATGCAGCCGTTGGATATCCCGCTGTGGAAATGGGAAGACATCACGATGGATTTTATCACCAAGCTTCCCAGGACCGCACGGGGAGTGGATTCTATATGGGTCATCGTGGATCGGTTGACCAAGAGCGCTCACTTCATACCGATCCAGGAGAGTATCTCGGCAAAGAAGTTGGCCAAAATCTACATCCGAGAGGTGGTGGCGCGGCACGGAGTGCCAGTCTCCATTATTTCAGACAGAGATGTACGGTTTACTTCCAGGTTTTGGAAGAAGTTCCATGACGAGCTGGGTACTCGTCTACATTTTAGCACCGCTTTTCACCCGCAGACCGATGGTCAGAGTGAGCGGACCATCCAGACTCTGGAGGATATGTTGCGGGCGTGCGTACTAGACTTCGGTGGTAGTTGGGATACCTATCTTCCTCTAGCTGAGTTTTCGTACAACAACAGCTACCACGTGAGTATCGACTGACCTCCCTTCGATATGTTGTACGGGAGGAGGTGCAGGACCCCGATATGCTGGGGTGAGGTAGGCCAGAGGGTCATGGGGAGCACCGAAGTGGTGCTCAAGACGACCGAGAGGATCCAGCAGGTTCGGAGCAGGCTTCAGACTGCACAGAGTCGGCAGAAAAGTTATGCTGACAAGCGCCGATCAGACCTGGAGTTCCAGGTCGGGGATATGGTCCTCCTGAAGGTGTCACCATGGAAGGGTGTCATCCGATTGAGGAAACGGGGCAAATTGGGCCCCAGGTACATTGGACCCTTCAGGGTTCTGGCCCGGGTGGGCAAGGTGGCATATAGGCTGGATCTGCCAGCCGAGCTCAGTCAGATCCACAACACCTTCCATGTCTCCCAGCTGCGGAAGTGCCTAGTGGATGATTCAGCGGTGGTGCCGTTAGAGGATATCCAGGTTGACGACAGCCTGAATTACATTGAGCGCCCAGTCGCAATCCTCGACCGGAAGTCGAAGGATCTGAGGAACAAGAGGGTGGAATTAGTGAAGGTGCAATGTCAGCACCGAAAGGGTTCAGAGTGGACTTGGGAGCCGGTGGAAGAAATGATGGAGCATTACCCCGAGCTGTTTCAGGACCGAGCAGCAGACTTCGAGGACGAAGTCTAAAATAAGTGGGGGAGATTTGTAGCACCTGGTTCCTGTGCTTGGTGTGATTTCTTGAAGACTTTAAGAGAGAAAGGAGAGTAGATCAAGAGGAGAGGAAGGAGGCCAGGCATCTTGGTGTTATTTCAGAGATTTCCTTGAGGTATTACTCAGTTTCCCTCTGTTCTCATGCTTATAGTCCCTTAGAGCTCCATTAAAGTCCTTCTTGAGCCATTTCCAAGCTTGGGTATGAACTAGGGTCTGTGATAAGCCGATCAACCTTTAGATCTAGGCGTGATTGAGCTCTAGGATCTCGGATCCACTGCCTTTATGAAGCCATATTGCATGAAAGCCCTAGATCTACTCTTTTAGTGCATTTTGAGCCCTAAAACCTTCATTGGTGTTTATTTACACGTAAAGTTGGAAACTTTACGTATTAATCAAGCCCTAGGAACCTAGATCTACATATGGAATGAGCTGGATCCAAGCAAAATCGAGTATATATTAGTGGCATGTGGCCGACTCGGCGAGTCGTTCATCGGACTCGGCGAGTCGAGTCGCGAGTCCTCGAGTTTTCCCCTTTTCGTGTTGCTGAGCGGAGTCGTGAGTCATGGGGGGGTGACTCAGTGAGTCGGAAGCCAGACTCACTCATGGAGGAACTCGGCGAGTCAATGCCCTGACTCGGCGAGCCTCAAGAACAGACTCGGCGAGTTGTTCATACAACTCGGTGAGTAGGATGAAGGACTAGTGGTCATCGGTTTAGAAGGGAACTCGTCGAGTCAATGCCTAACTCGACGAGTAGAGACGAGATTATGGTCAATCGAGTGGATAGGGACTCGGCGAGTTGACAAGCCAACTCGGCGAGTCGGGTCAACTGGAAGTTGACTTTGATTTTGACTCTTGGTTTAGTTAGGGGTAAATGGTCATTTTACCCTGAGGGCGGTTAGCAGTATTTGACTGAGCGTTTTTGTGGGAATTATAGCCGGAGGATTTCCGGAGCAGCAGCAGCAGAAGTCAGTCAGTTCCCACGCAGATTAGTAGCCACTTTGAGGTGAGTTACCTTCTAGTAGCGGTGGGTCTACGGCCACAATGTCGGCCCACCAGTAGGAGTTGCATGATTGATGATTGTCTCTGTGATATTCATCTAGGGTTGTTACTACCTGTGATATGTTTATGTGCTAAAATGACATGATGCTATGTACTAGTGACTGTAAGGGGAGATAGTCCCCAGATTACCGGCCAATAGGGTCGAAGGGGCGGTCGTGCCCAGCCATGCTAGATAGATTATGTGATAAATGTGTTATGTGGTAGTAGTAAGGGGGTGAAATAGTCCCCAGTACCCGGTCGAGAGGACCGAAGGGGAGACCAGCACCCAGATATGCTAGTCAGTACCCGGTCGAGAGGACCGAAGGGGAGGCCAGCTCCCAGATATGTTAGACAGTACCCGGTCGAGAGGACCGAAGGGGAGACTAGCACCCAGATATGCTAGTCAGAACCCGATCGAGAGGACCGAAGGGGAGGCCAGCTCCCAGATATGTTAGACAGTACCCGGTCGAGAGGACCGAAGGGGAGACCAGCACCCAGATATGCTAGTCAGAACCCGGTCGAGAGGACCGAAGGGGAGGCCAGCTCCCAGATATGCTAGACAGTATCCGGTCGGGAGGACCGAAGGGGTAGGTCGGGCACCCAGATATGCCGGACAATATATGTATGTTATGTAACTGTATGGTAGGTGGTATGATGGGGGAACTCACTAAGCTTTGTGCTTACAGTTTATAGTTTTGTATTCAGGTACCTCTTCGTCGAAGGGGAAAGAGCTGGCGTGGTAGCGGCACATCATACACACACATTGATTTCCGCATCATGAGTTATTCTGGGATTTGTACTCTGACATTATTATGTTTTTATAAAATGGTTTTCGGACACGCGACATTTTTATGAATTGATATGATCAGTGAATGTTTTATTTCTAATGTTTGCTAAGTATATGTTTCAAAAATGAAATTTTTTTTTGGCTCGTATTTTGGGATGTTACAGTTTCACTCAATTCGTGGTGATAACGAATTTAAGATCATAAACACATAAATTTTGTAACCATAAACCACAATGGTAATATCTGAGAGTCTCAAGGGTTACGTTTATGGAAACGAAAATAATGGAGAAGTAATGGGAATTGGTTCCGAAGAGAAATGTACCTCTGCTATACGAAGGTGACCATGCAGTCAACTCTTAACTCAATATGAGAAGAGTAAGGTAGCTCAATGACATTTGTGAATATTAGCCTGAGTGGGAAGAAATGATTGATATTATCGATTCATTACACTACAAGAAAAACACAATTTTTCTAGGGAAGGTCGCTATGGAACGTATTTTCGTTGTTAATCTGCAATGGATCGTGCTATGGAATGTCGTTCTATAGCAATGTTGCTACCATATTATCTACGGATTTTATTTCTGGTAGCGAGAATGGGACTTGCTAGGGAAAATGATACCGACTCCATATCCATTGGTATTATGCTACCGATAGTTCTATGGAACAAAAATTCGTAGCATTTTTCCAACGATATTTGTTACGAAATCACTTTCTGTTGTACTGCTGCTATGGAATTAATTGTCGTGGTTACTATGCAACGGAGTTTGTGACGGAAACCAACTCCATAGTTGATTTGCTATGTAAGTATCATTCGTAGGTATTTTGCTAGGGAATTCTACTATGGAATATGATTTCGTTTGCTTGTTTTGCTATGGAACAAAACGCGTAGCTAATTTGTGACGACATTTGTTGGGATGTTGTATGCTTAATTAATTTTCTTATTCTATGGATGAAATATTATTATGATCAATGGAATTTATAAGATATGGTTTGAATGAAATGTTTTTGAATTGGTAATATGTGGCATAAACTAATGGCTAAAAATGTAAAAATGAATTATAAAAGTAGATATTGCTGGCAAGCGCACTCGAACTTAAGCTTATGCTAGAAAACGGCGCGGTTAAGCCATTTGTGCTAATCAAGTTGTGTATAATTTCTTGAAAAACATAGTATATAATGACTAATTATCCATATAATTTTATTAGAACTCGGGCCCTATTTTTTCCGGGGCATGTGCGGTCACACCTCTGGAACACCCTTAAAACCAGGCATGTTAAAGTATATAATCTATGTAGATTATTTTCCTTAATAACGAATTCATGACAAACTTATTTTTAATTCCATTAACTATACTTTATCACAAAAATAACATGGGTTTTACGTATACTTCATCCTACTCAAACAACATAGCAAGCAAAAATGACTAAAATGCCCTTTTAACAGAATGACGTGAACATAAAACCAAAATAAAATTATAGTAGTATACAACTGCATAAACAATACAATATGAACACTAATATTCAATGTCCAATCTATTATCAACCATTTATATTTTTAAGAAATATACAAAACCTACCATACTCTACATACCAACGACAAACCATGCAATATCTTTGTCGTTCCTCATCCTCTTCATGGCCTATTGCAAATGTACCTTTAACAGAATGACGTGGGTCTTCGCATTGGAATGTGACGTTATTCGTTGTAAGTCTATGAACAACATCAACAGCCTGCTACAACTCTTTGGCACTATCAACAACACCCATGTACTCCCCATCATCCGGAATTGCACAGCCAAAATAGGTATCAAGTAATTGTAAACCTACACATTAAAATATCCATCAATTAATTCAATATATCCGTTTCAATACAATAGTAAATATTATATAACACAATACAACTAAATACTAACCCCAAACTACAAACATGCCTTAATTAACTATATATATAATTTAATTTACATATCACATTGATGAGGCCCTCTTGAAATGTAGATCATTCCAAGCAAATAAATTCCCTCAAGATGATCTTCATCTGCTACTTGTCTCAACAAAGTCAATCCTAAATCAAAATCGCCATAATAAAAGCACTCATCCTGTTGACAGAATAACAATATCAATATGTAACATCAATGACACTAAATATTAATAAATGGTATAGATTACATATAATTACTGAAACTACACATACAATTCCTTGTCTGAACATGGCTTCAATGTTATTATGCAATACACATGTGTGTATAAATAAATCATTTTTCAGATTTTTGGGACCCATTCCTTCAAACATGTCAATGCATGTTGTTCTGTACACTTGAGGATCCCCCCCCCCCCCCCGCTTCATACATCTTCTTTGAACTTCAAAAATTTAAATACACAGTAAATAACAAATAAATAAAGTTGTATTTCATCAAATATACATTCATTAGTTGATGTTTATTGAGAATTACCAAAGTCTTGCAGAGACAATGTCTTTCGCAGATTCTGCCCCTAATACTACAAATATCTGACTCAAAATCTCTAGTGGGAGATCATCTAACGAACGGCGACTTCTAGTATTTGACATTCTACTTACAAAATACACATTGGAGTAGTTGATTTCAATTTTTTTTTAAATTAAGCGTAACTATGAAAGACAGTGTAATAGGGTATAGAAAAAAAACTTACTTTATGATGATCTGGTCGCGAGGAGTACATGAGTCTCTATTATCGAAGAAAAATCGATTTTAAGAGCGATTATCCTTCGACGCTTTGGGGGTTTTAGTGTTTGTATGCAGATTTATCGTCCGGAAAAGTTGAGATGTTCTGAATGGTTGAAGAACTAAAACGCCGGCGTGACGTCAGAGGTATGATGGCACCTTAACGATTTAGAGTGAAAAAAGACCAAATTGCCCTTGAAATCATTCCAAATATGTGAATACTAAGGGTATTTGTGTCAAAACACATTATTCAAATATCATAACCTTTTATAGCTAGGTAACAGTGGACTTTTGATTGTTGAAATGAAAAAGACAAAAATAACATCTATATCATAATCCATAATGTAATACATTTATATTAACATTTCCCCAAATTACTAATATATATATATATATATATATATATATATATATATATATATATATATATATATATATATATATATATATTAAAAGTGGAACAAGATTTTAATAGTAAACTTTTTTACTTTAGATTTTAGACACAATAGTTTTCTTTTGTTGCCACTTTTAGTCCCTATGTTTATAGTAACTTTTTTTTACCTTGATTTTAGCCACAATAGTTTTTCTTTGTTGCCACTTTTAGTTCCTATGTTTATTCCTTTACATTTTTACCCCATGCAAAGCATGGGTCCTCCACTAGTTGATATTAAACCAAATTACCTGATGTGTATATAAATACACTAGTTTTAGTCCTACTTTTAAGATATAATTTAGACACACAAAGGCAGTGGACCTGTCAATTGGTGGTATAGTTGAATAAGCAGGGTATCGAACACAGGGAATGATAATTAAATTAATAACTAGAATTAACTAAAACAAGTAATAAAAGTGAAGGTTTTCTCTAGTTTTGCAAGACTAGAAACTTACACAACTAACTAATATGCTAATTAAATAACTAACAGCTAAATCAAATAAAGACCAACTAAATTCAATGATAAGAAGACTTCTGTTTAGGTTCGATTCATTTACTCCTATGATTGATTTTATGGAAAGTGCAATGGATTAATTGTTATTGGATACCGATTAAAGTGATTAGGTTCAAATTCACTATTACCAATCCTTAGAAAACAGATTAATTTAAGCAGTGATCAAGTGATTAAACTAATGAATTTCCTAGTTAATTTGTTCGGGTTAAATAAGACTTGTAATTAGCTAATCAAATTACCAATTCAATTAACTTCTTGTTGATGGTTTATCACACAAGCTCACACATTAATTTACCCATTTTCTAGTTAATCCTAGTTTCACATTCGCTATTCCTAGGCACATTACAATGTTTTCACACAAATCATATGAGGTAAGCAATTAAGAGATATTCATGTAGCTTAATTACTTGCTAATTAATAGAAAATAAATGTGGTTAATGCATAAGGTTCTTTAACAAGCTTAATAAAACATAATTCACCAAATAACAATTAATCCAACCATAAATTAATCCATAGTTGTAAATTTATCTACCCTAAACAGAAGATGAAAAGTTTATCTCAAAATCACAACAGATAGTAGCTCACAAACAATGTTTAATAACTCAAACATGGTTCAAATAAAAGATAAAGTAAAGAGTATACTAAATTTTGCCTTTAATCTCGTTAAAATTGAAGTATAGGGTTGTCTTCACGAATTCCAAAGCTTCAGCAGAACCTTAATCGCAGAGTAATCCCCAAGGGTTCCAGAGAGAGATTTTAATTCGGAAATTTGGCTTCTATTTATAGTCTTCAGAAAATAGGGGCTACTCGCCGAGTAGATAACCGACTCGCCGAGTCCCCTTTAGGAATCCGTATACGGCAAGGACTTTGTGTTTTGCTTCGCGAACATTCGTGGGAACTCGTCGAGTAGTCGATGCAACTCGTCGAGTTCTTTAGGATTTTGACTCTTTTTTTTTCTTCTTTCTTCAATTTTCAAGTTTCCGATCGCATTTCCTGCTTCCTTTTGCTTCCGAGCTCATCTTTTAGACTGAAAATACAATTTAAACATAATTAAGTACTTTTGTCCATAAATTGCAATAAATTAGCTAGAAAATAATAAAATTCTAATCGAAATATATAGCTAACTATGCAGATATCATTACCAAATCCAAAATAAAATACATTTATGTATTGATATTAAACCAAATTACAAATTAATACATGTTAGCATTTAATCAAATTACAAGTATGTATTCATGTATTGATATTAAACCAAATTGGTAAGAAATGGTTTGAAGGATATTTTTTTGAATTGGTAATATATTTTGTTTGTTTTATTGTATTTTATATGTATTTAATACTAGGAAAGAAAAAACATTTTCTACATATAACTATAATCACAATACAATATAAACACTAATATTGAAAGTCCAAAACACATTATTTAAACATTATTCAAACATTATTCAAACATCATTCAAAACTTTTACTCTTTTAGTCCCTTATTAACAACACAACATATTTACTAATCAAGTAACAACATCAAGTAATTACTTATCAAGTAAATTACTATATATTTGTATATTAAACCAAAAGAATGTACATAGCATTAATTGTCATAATATGAAAGAACATATAAAAAACTACTCATAAATTATACCAAACTCCCTAGAAAAGCTAACGAAACAAGCATCCCACAAACAAATTTCACACCTAAACACCCATTTGTATCCATTCATAAAAGCGTCTGACACACTAATCACAGAATTATGCATTGCACAAGTTCTATGGAAACCATGGAAGTGTACATGTTTCCTCCCCTCTCTATTTAAATGGAGATGAACCTTAGAACAAGTTGCTCTAAGATTCCACTTACCTTTTGCTCTGCGGTAAGCATTGTTCAACATGTCCAAAGCTTCCTGCTTCCTATGTCCCCCTTCAGCCATCAGCATCATTCCCAGGACAAATGTTGAATCCAAATGTCCCAATGCAGATGCTTCTTCAAGCATCGTTTTCCCTTCATGATCAGCTTCTAAGAAAAATAACTTCATCTGAAAAAAAAACATTAAACACATAATTTCTAGTTATTGTAATGCAAAACAAGAAACAAATTAATTAATACTATGCATATATAACAACGTACCAATCCATTCCTGAACAGAATATTTGGGTTTCTCATCGCTAAGCATTTGTTGACAATTGCATGTTTCTGGTCAGAACAACCATGAAATCGTAATCCATCTAACTACATATGTTTATATACTTCATCCGTTTTCCCTGCCTCGTTGAAGAATATGCAACTGCAAACGCAAATATTCGCTCCAAAATGTAAAGAAAACTCAAATACACTTGTCAAATAGAATGATCGAAGCCAAAACTTACACACTCTTCATCCTGAAAGCCTCGACTGCTGAAATTTTTCCCAAGTCGACTATTATTTTCTCCATCATTTCAAATGGCATGTCTGTTAGCGATTTCCTTTGATTTCTTGATTGCATCTTCGAAGAAGTACTGGCTTCCATAATAATAAACCTTCACTAAGATAACGATTCTGCGAAAATGATTTTCGGGTTTTTTGACTGTCGGAATTTTGAAATTGGGGTTGTTTGCCAGTGACTGAAATAAGACTGAAGAACTGAAACAACGTGTTTCGTCAGAAAACATTATGGCGCCTAGAAGATGTTCCATTATAAAATGACGAAATTGTCCTCATACATACAATGCCTCATATTTAATTAGTAAGGGTCGTTTTGTCAAAAGTCAAACTTAAAAGAAAAATCAATTTCTATTTTAATACACAAACGACACAAAAGATATATGCCTTTTTAATCTAGCAACTACCACATTTTACCATCACAACAATAACCTATATCTCATCCATGGACACCATAAGCAACTACCATGTTGAAAAATGACCCATATGTCATCCATGGTCACCATAAGCAACTACCATATGTTGACCAATAACCCGTATGTCATCCATGGACACCATAAGCAACTATCATGTTAACCAGTTACCTGTATGTCATCCATGGACACCATTAGCAACTACCATGTTGACCAATGGACCATATGTTATCCATGGACACCATAAGCAACTACCATGTTGACCAATGACCCATATGTCATCCATGGACACCATAAAAAACTACACATATGTCATCCATGGACACAATAAGCAACTACCATGTTGACCAATGACCCGTATGTCATCCATAGACACTATAAGCAACTACCATGTTAACCAATGACCCATATGTCATGCATGGGTGATACCATCACACCTTAAGCAACTACCATGTTGACCAATAACCCGTATGTCATCCATGGATACCATAAGCAACTACCATGTTGAACAATGACCTATATGTCATCCATGGACACCATAAGCAACTACCTTGTTGACCAATGACCCATATGTCATCCATGGACACTATAAGCAACTACCATGTTGACCAATGACCCATATGTCATCCTTGGACACCATAAGCAACTACCATGTTGACCAATGACCCGTATGTCATCCATTGACACCGAAAGCAACTACCATATTGACCAATGACCCATATGTCATCCATGGACACCATAAGCAACTACCATGCTGACCAATGACCAATATCTCATCCATGGACACCATAAGCAACTACCATGTTGACCAATGACTTATATGTCATCCATGGACACCATAAGCAACTAACCATATGTAATCCATGGACACCATAAGCAACTACCATGTTGACCAATGACCCGTATGTCATTCATGGTCACCATAAGCAACTACCATATGTTGAACAATGATCCATATGTCATCCATGGACACCATAAGCAACTACCTTGTTGACCAATGACCTATATGTCATCCATGGACACCATAAGCAACTACCATGTTGACTAATGACTCGTATGTCATCTATGGACACCATAAGCAACTACCATGTTGACCAATGACCCATATGTCATCCATGGACACCATAAGCAACTACCATGTTGACCAATGACCCGTATGTAATCCATGGACACCATAAGCAACTACCATGTTGACCAATGACCCATATGTCATCCATGGACACCATAAACAACTACCATGTTGACCAATGAATCGTATGTCATCCATGGACACCATAAGAAACTACCAATATGTCATCCATGGACAACATAAGCAACTACCATGTTGACCAATGACCCGTATGTCATCCATAGACACCATAACCAACTACCCATATGTCATCCATGGACACCATAAGCAACTACCATGTTGACCAATGACCCGTATGTCATCCATGGCACCATAAGCAACTACCATATGTTGAATAATGACCCATATGTCATCCATGGACACCATAAGCAACTACCATGTTGACCAATGACCCGTATGTCTTCCATGGTCACCATAAGCAACTACCATATGTTAAACAATGACCCATATTTCATCCATGGACACCATAAGCAACTACCTTGTTGACTAATGACCTATATGTCATCCATGGACACCATAAGCAACTACCATGTTGACCAATGACTCGTATGTCATCCATGGACACCATAAGAAACTACCATGTTTATCAATGACCCAGATGTCATCCATGGACACCATAAGCAACTACCATGTTCACCAATGACCCATATGTCATCCATGGACACCATAAGCAACTACCATGTTGACCAATGACCCGTATGTCATCCATGGACACCATAAGCAACTACCATGTTGACCAATGACCCGTATGTCATCCATGGACACCATAAGCAACTACCATGTTTACCAATGACTCGTATGTCATCTATGGACACCATAAACAACTACCCATATGTCATCCAATGACACCATAAGCAACTACCACTTTGACCAATGACCCGTATGTCATCCATGGACACCATAAGCAACTACCATGTTGACCAATGACCTATATGTCATGCATGGGTGATACCATCACACCATCAGCAACTACCGTGTTGACCAATAACCCATATGTCATCCATGGACACCATAAGCAACTACCATGTTAACCAATGACCCATATGTCATCCATGGGTGATACCATGACACCATAAGCAACTACCATAAATATTGACATGACCCGTACGTCTTTTATATATAAATTTTGGTTTAAACATAAAAGAATAAAGATGTATAGTTTATTAATGTTTAATCCTCGTTTATAATTTTAAATTAAAATTATACTATGAACACCTTGTTAGTCTATGTTCTTTCTTGACGTTAGCTAGATGTATATACCCTATCTATTAATCTGGAACTACTTCAATAAATCTGAATTATTAAATATTTCGCGGTAATTAAAACAAATAAACCAAAAAACAATTCGTAAGTTCACATGCAACCTAATTTGGATCTATGTTTTAACTATTGAACATACAACTTTGAATTGCAAAACAAGAACCCTAGAGGAGAGAGGCTAATTTCGAAAATAGTAAACTAAGGTTTAGGAGCTACATACCTTTCAATTGTTATAGCAAACAATTGATAATTCCCTTGATCTTGATCTTGATCTTCTTGGAAGCTTAGAACCACAAGTGTAATGCCTCTAATGGAATCACACCCAAGAACTAGCAAGAAGGAAAGTAGTAGAAGAGAGAGAGGAAGTGAGTATGAAATTTGGCCTAGGGTTTCTTCCAAAGAACAGAGTGGCCGAAAATGTGAGCCAGGAGGCTCCTTAAATAGCTGAGGGATCTAGGGTTTTGGGAAAACCCTAATGCTCCTTGCTTAAGGCCTAAGCAAAGCCCAAGGGCCTTATCTAGAACCCCTTGGACGAAATCTCTAGGGTTTCCCCTATGGATTTCGTCCACCTCCTTCCAAGGAAGTTCTGGATCCTTCCACTCAACTATTAGTTAATTGCAAACTAGTCCCTACACTTTATAATTAATTCTTTTAACCCCAAAATTAATTCTGATTAATTTCTGGCTAACTATTAATTAAACATAATGATTTCTAATTAATATATTAATCTTTTAACATATTAATAAATCATTTATATATATATATATATATATATATATATATATATATATATATATTAATTTATTAATCTTATAAATTAATATCTCTCCTTTCATAATTTCCTTGTCCAGTTGCTAGGTTGAGGGCAACCCAAAAGGACTGTGCTGCTATCAATTCAAGTACATACCAATTATAGTTATGGGCTTAGACACCTAATCCAACAGTCTCCCACTTGGATAAGTCTGTAACTATAATTGCTAGTATGCCTTCTAAATTTGACCAGCAAATTGTAGCTTCCAAAAGTTGCTGCCGAACTCTGACCCAGTCAGTTACGTGTCCTAAGTTAAGTGATCATATAATCCTTCGTTCTGCTAGATATCCCTAGACATAAGACATGGAATGTAATCAATCTCTTTGTCCAGAATCTACGTTTCCCGATTTCTCATTTGTGATGATGTAGGACTTCTAATTGAACACATCAAGTTAGTCCTGTCTGGGCCCAGCACATAAGTCAACACCAAATCATCGAGGGGCCCACAGATATCGCTTCTCCGGTTAGGGCAAAAGGAACGAATAAACGTTGACTCATATGCTTGTATCTTTTACTCATCAAATTATACATGACAATACGTTTTATAACACCAATTTACTGATGTGTTTTCGTATCACCAATGCATGACCGACTTGTAAATTACAACTCATATTTCTCCGCTTCAAGATTATAAGATATTATAATCTCAGTATTACTCGTGATGAATTCCATGAAGTGATACTCTGAGCGAGGGTTTATCCAATACTCAAATCTCAATTTCTGAGTACTCATGAACATTGCAGCAATTCTATTGCCATGTCTATCCTTAGACATTCTACAATTCAGTTCATGACAGTCTTAATTCACTACTTACTTCCAAAAGTACGAGCGACTGTGGAGTTTTGAATAATCTTATTATTCAGGAAGTAAAACATGCAAAATATGAAACACAATAATAAACAATCGACAAAAGGTAGTAACCAAACTTATAAATAATGCTTTATTATTTAATCACCAAAAGTCAATTACATTTACTTTGTTACAAGTTTCAGAACAAAACTAATCTAACTAATAAAACTAATATCATCTTTCAGTCCTATGCTCCGAGCATGCTGGATATGCTTAGCCCTACTCAGACCCTTTGTGAGGGGGTCTGCTGGGTTATCTTCAGATGACACCCTCTTTACTACAAGATGGCCTTCTTCTACTCTATTTCTGATAAAATGGTACTTTATGTCGATATGTCTGGTTTTACCATGATCTATTGGTTCCTTTGTCAAGACAACCGCTCCTTCATTATCGCAGAACAGTTCCATAGGCTCCTGGATGGTAGGAACAACTCCGAGATCTCCGATGAAGTTCCTTAACCAAGCTGCTTCTTTCGACGCTTCACTCGCTGCTATGTACTCTGATTCACAAGTAGAATCAGCCACCGTATCTTGCTTGGAACTTTTCCAAGTAACTGCTCCTCCATTCAGTAATTATACCCAGCCAGATTGAGAACGGAAGTTATCTCTATCAATTTGAAAATTGGCATCACTGTAACTATCTACTCTCAAAGTATCATTGCCATCAAGCACAAGGACCCAGTCCTTTGTCCTTCGCAAATACTTGAGTATATTCTTAACCGCTATCCAATGAGCTCTACCCGGGTTTCCCTGATAACGACTGACCATGCTCAAAGCAAATGCCACATCAGGGCGAGTACATGTCATAGCGTACATGATCGATCCGACAGCGGAAGCATAAGGTACACGACTCATGTCTGCTATTTCCTCATCTGTACTCGGGCATTGAGTCTTACTCAATTTGGTATTGCTTTGGATAGGTAGTTCTCCCTTCTTGGAATTTTCCATACTAAACCTCTTTAGTACCTTATCCAAGTATGTGCTCTGACTAAGTCCAATTAGTCTCTTCTTTCTATCTCTCAATATTCTAATCCCAAGAATATAGGCAGCTTCTCCAAGATCTTTCATGGCAAAACACTTTCCAAGCCAAGACTTAATATCTTTCAAGGTTGGAACGTCGTTACCAATGAGTAATATGTCATCGACATATAACACCAGAAAAGTTACTATACTCCCACTAGCCTTGATATACACACAAAACTCATCTTCACTTCTAGAAAAACCAAACTCTTTGACTTTCTCATGGAAGCAAAGATTCCAGCTGCGAGATGCTTGTTTCAATCCATAAATGGATTTCTCAAGCTTGCACACTCTATTGGGAAACTTTGCATCAACAAAACCCTCTGGCTGATTCATGTAAACATCCTCAACCAACTTCCCGTTAAGGAAAGCAGTCTTGACATCCATCTGCCAGATTTCATAGTCATGAAAGGCAGCTATGGCGAGCAATATCCTAATAGATTTAATCTTAGCTACTGGCGAAAAGGTCTCATCATAGTCAACCCCTGGGGTTTGAGTGAAACCTTTTGCAACCAGTCGAGCCTTGAATGTATGCACATTCCCATCCATGTCTGTCTTCTTCTTGAAGATCCATTTGCACCCAACTGTCTTACAACCTGGTGCACTATCAACCAAATTCCAAACTTGGTTGTCATACATGGACTTAATCTCGCTGTCCATTTCCTCTTTCCACTTGGAAGCCTCTGGGCCTGCCATTGCTTCCTTATAAGTGACTGGTTCATCTAAGTTTACCAGTGTTCTGTCACTTATGAATGTGTCACCATCTGAAGTAATATGAAAACCATACAACTCAGGTGGCACACTCGCCCTAGTGGACCTTCGAAGAGGTAATGAGTCATCAATTAGTTCAACAAGAACTGTTTCCTCTGGTTGAGTGCTAGTGTCATCTAAGGTTCCTTCATTGGCTAACTCTTGAATTTCTTCAAGTTCAATGGTGCTCCCACTGTCCTCTTTGAATATGAGCTCTCTTTCTAGAAAGACTCCTCTTCGTGCTACAAAGACCACGTTTTCACTAGGCCTGTAGAACAAATATCCAAAAGACTGCTTTGGGTAACCAATGAAAACACATTTCTCACTTCTAGCTGCTAGCTTGTCGTGAGTCTCTCGTCTTACGAAAGCTTCACAATCCCAGACTTTAATATGTGTCAACGAAGGAACTTTCCCCGTCCACATTTCGTGAGGTGTTTTGGCAACCTTCTTTGTAGGGACAAGATTGAGGATGTGGGCGGCTGTCTCTAAAGCATACCCCCAGAAGTGAATAGGAAGCGAAGCACGACTTATCATAGAACGAACCATGTCTAACAAGGTCCGATTACGCCTCTCAGCTACACCATTTAATTGTGGTGTCCTAGGAGGAGTCAATTGTGAGACTATCCCACATTCTTTCAGATAGTCGTTAAATTCGATACTAAGATACTCCCCGCCTCTATCAGATCTAAGTATCTTTATCTTCCTGCCCAATTGATATTCGACCTCATGCTTAAACTCTTTGAACTTTTCAAAGGTTTCTGACTTATGCTTGATCAAGTAGATATAACCATATCTGCTATAATCGTCAGTGAAAGTCACATAGAATCGATTAGCATCTCTTGTAGTTGATCTGAAGGGCCCACACACATCTGTGTGTATGAGATCCAACAGACCTTCACCTCTTTCACAAGACCCTGTGAATGGTGATTTTGTCATCTTTCCCAAAAGACAAGATTCACACATATCATCTGATTTTAGGTCAAATGATTCCAACGCTCCATCCTTTTGGAGTTGGGCTATGCGTTTCTTGTTAATGTGTCCAAGACGACAATGCCACAAGCATGCCTTGTCTACACTATTAGACAAGTCAATATTAAGTACACTATTTCCTAAGCTATCAACACAAGTCACTGTTTCATACACACCATCACAAGGTAAAGCATCAAACATAAAAACACCATTCTTATAAACAGAAATTGAACCATTCAAATCATTAAAAGAATATTTAAAACCTTGTCTAAACAATGCATGAAATGAAATAATGTTTCTCGTCATCTCAGACGAATAACAACAATTTATCAAATCTAATCTAACATCATTACTAAGCAAAAGCTGATAAACTCCGATCTTGGTTACTGATGAAGACTTTCTGTTTCCCATGATCAAGTTTATCCTTCCTCGCTCTATCTCCTCACTTTCCTTTAGCCCCTGCATATCAGAACAGATATTAAAACCACATCCTGTATCAAGGACCCATGAACGAGAAGATAATGAGTTATTAGCAGAAATAGTGTAAATACCTGCCGAATATGGCTTCACTTTGCCATCCTTAATATCTTGCAGATATTGAGGGAAAGATCTCTTCCAATGCCCCTTTTGATTGCAATAAAAGCAAACGGCCTCTTTTGGATCAGAAACATGGGGAGTGGTAGCATTGGGCTTAGCCTTTGGGCCATTACCAGATGACCCAGCTTGAGCCTTGCTCTTCCAGTTTTGCTTAGGAGGACCTTTCCTCTTTTTCCCCTTTCCCTGTCCAATAGCCAAGATAGGGGCACTTGCAGGAGTGGAGGCTATACTTTTACCCTTCATTCCTGCTTCAGCTGTCTGCAACAAGTTGTGCAATTGGGCCAGAGTCTGCTCAGTGTTGTTCAAATGGTAAGTTAGAATAAACTGACCATAACAATCAGGTAGTGAGTTCAAGACCATGTCAATGGCCAATTCCTCATCAAAGTGAATGTTGAGCTTGACCAAACGCTCTATGTAGCGTTGCATTCTTTGCACATGTGACACAACCGACTCCCCTTCTTTCATCTTGCAAGCCATGAGTGACTTGACTACTTCAAACTTTTCTTGACGAGCTCGCTTATGGTACTTTTCCATAAGGTCCTTGTTCATCTCAAAAGGCCAGTAGTCCTCATAGTACCTCTGCAGTTCTGGGGACATGGTTGCCACCATGATACATGCCACTTTGGTAGCATCATCGTAATGTTTCTTGTAGGCAGCATATTCTTCAGGAGTAGCTTTTGACTCATCAAGTTCTTTGAGCTCCTTTTCAAGGACATATTCTTTGTCCTCAAATCGAAGCGCCATCTTGATGTTTCGCATCCAATCGTTATAGTTAGAGCCATCCATAACGACTTTGGAGCAAATGTTGAGCAAAGAGAAGTTGTGGTTGGAGGAGGATGAAGCAGAAGTGTTTCCAGGAGTAGACATCTGAAAAGAAAGAAAGTTTTAGTTAGATTTCAAGATACCTTAATATAATAACCCAAAGATATAATATCAAGGTTAGGATCCAACTATAAAGATTCACAACTTAGAAATGGGATGCCGAGATCCAAGCGTAAATTTCATAAAGGTAGGTGAATGACGATCCACCAATTCCACCATTAGACGAAATAAACGAAGTGAAATTCCTAATTCTTTTGAGATACATTGAAACTATTCAATGGCATGTTTTAATCTCAGATTATGCTCTTCTATTTGTGACTGGGATGCCGAGGATCACAAACAAGATGTGAATAACCATGCAAATGTGCTTGGTAACCTCATTGTCTTTATCATTAACCATTGATGTGCTGGTAAACCACACACGCTCCATCAAAATGACAATTATGAGATACCCATTACTACTCTTTATTAGTGCCTTTTAGTGTGATGGTAAACCACACACGCTCCACTAACGACCAATAAAGCATAATGTGCAATTTCATGGATTAGCATACTTTTCACATTTTTCCTAAAGTAACTAGAGTTGGGAATTTTTAAAATAATGTTCTAGTACTTTCTTTAATAACATTATACTTTTAATGAGAAGTAGTTGTCCTATCAAATCCGTTCTGCTAACGACCCTCCACTAATCAAGGAAGCGGTGGGTGAGAGTGGACACCCATTCAACTACCATTTTATAGGCAGTTTCCTTATACCCCCTTATAGACTAGCTTCGTGAATGAGGCATACTAGCGATTTGACTGACCATATTCTTATACATATATAATATTAAACTTTTAATTATAATACATATATAAGGTATGTTTTAAACTTTTTAAAACTTTAAGGTTTATATAAATTTCAAAAATTAAACTATTAATTTAAATTTAAAATAAACCAAATTACTAGATTTAATGTTTATCTATTAATTAACTTTTAATCAATTTATTAAATCTTGTAAGGATTATCTAATCAAATTAATCAATTAATTTAATCCTAATCCTTATCCCTCTAAATTTCGAAAATTAGGGTAAAGGACAATTATTCAATTAATCTAATCAAGTAACAATTATCCAAAACAAGAAACCCTAAAATTACTAGGCATATTTCGAAATTCAAAGGGAGGAGGCTAGGGTTTTCAAAACCCTAACCCTAATTTCGATTAGGGTTCTTTGCAGGCTAGGGTTGTCGAAAACCCTTTGAACCAAAACCCTAAAATCGAAAATTTGGCCTTTAGGGTTTAATGGCTATAAACCCTAATTTGCAATTCAACAATTATAGCAATTCAATTTAAAACAAACAATGACTCTAATACCACTGATAGGTTTTAGGTAAAACAAATAAACCAGAAAACAATTCCTAAGTTCACATGCAACCTACTTTGGATCTATGCTTTAACTATTGAACATACAACTTTGAATTGCAAAACAAGAACCCTAGAGGAGAGAGGCTAATTTCGAAAATAGTAAACTAGGGTTTAGGAGTTACATACCTTTCAATTGTTATAGCAAACAATTGATAATTCCCTTGATCTTGATCTTGATCTTCTTGGAAGCTTAGCACCACAAGTGTAATGCGTCTAATGGAATCACACCCAAGAACTAGCAAGAAGGAAAGTAGAAGAAGAGAGAGAGGAAGGGAGTATGCAATTCGGCCTAGGGTTTCTTCCAAAGAACAGAGTGGCCAAAAATGTGAGCCAGGAGGCTCCTTAAATAGCTGAGGGATCTAGGGTTTTGGGAAAACCCTAATGCTCCTTGCTTAAGGCCTAAGCAAAGCCCAAGGGCCTTATCTAGAACCCCTTGGACGAAATCTCTAGGGTTTCCCCTATGGATTTCGTCCACCTCCTTCCAAGGAAGTTCTGGATCCTTCCACTCAACTATTAGTTAATTGCAAACTAGTCCCTGCACTTTATAATTAATTCTTTTAACCCCAAAATTAATTCTGATTAATTTCTGGCTAACTATTAATTAAACATAATGATTTCTAATTAATATATTAATCTTTTAACATATTAATAAATCATTTATATATATATATATATATATATATATATATATTAATTTATTAATCTTATAAATTAATATCTCTCCTTTCATAATTTCCTTGTCCAGTTGCTAGGTTGAGGGCAACCCAAAAGGACTGTGCTGCTATCAATTCAAGTACATACCAATTATAGTTATGGGCTTAGACACCTAATCCAACACTTTCTTGACGTTAGCTAGATGTATATACCCTATCTATTGATCTGGAACTACTTTAATAAATCTGAATTACTAAATATTTCGCGGTAATTAGCACAGTTCGAATTTTTCATTAGCGGAGCTTCAAAATATTTCGCAATTCCTTTCCCTCCAACCTACACACGTTTAGGCTGCATATTAGGGTAAGTTTACTGATTAGAAATAAGGTTTACATTTTCTGTAATCATCATCTCCGACGGCTAATTGATCGAAATCTTTGTTCATTATACATTTGTGCACTGACTTTGGCGATATAGGTTGCCACTAATCGAAAATTTATTTTTATTTAATTTATTGTTATCGTGATGATCGTTTCTTGTTCTCTGATCATCTTCATGTATATTATCATCTTAAATTACAAGTAAATTGGTTTTGATTGTATTAAATAGTTTGCATGTGTAGTAATGTCTTCATATATAATTTATTTTTATTGTTTGTTTCTCTCTTCTCATCTGTAGTTTATCATCTTTAATATATTGGTATTGACTACAGCTTTTTGTTAATTTTTAAGCAAGAAAGATTTCGAACTCGAAAGCAAAAGGAGGATCTGGTGTGAAGCCAACTAAATTCATTGCACCACAGGTTATGAAACAGAACAAGATTTCAGCTCCAAAATTCATAAACAGACAATTAGAAGATGAAGAAATCGACTTCCCAATACCAACAACCACATCCAAAGCACCAATAACATCTACCAACAAAAGCCCTAAACCTATATCATTAACATCAACCATGACTATGACTTCCTCGGCATCACTTACAACATCCACACCGTCCTTAGAAAATACATCTAAAACTTCATAAACTGGACCAATACAATCCTCAACACTTACATCAATAACCAAAACCTCAGCACATACATCATCTAAACCACCCTCAACACCGACACCCACTACCACATCATCAACACCTATATCTACTACTACAACCTCAAAACCTGCATCTACACTACCATCCTGCACAACTACAGTAACTACCACACCCTCCTTAAGTAAAGGAACTACCACATCCTCAACATATACATCTATACCAACACCTACCCCAAAATATACCCCATCAACAACACTTATCCCAGAATCTACCCCATCACCAAAACAACCAACCATGAATGGATCTGTAGTGGAAAGTGTAGAAGGTGAAAACAATTCCTCTGAAGATTGTGGACCAGATGGATGTTTAACTATTCATGTTTGGAAAAAAACGTGAGTTACCAATCAAATCTTAATTACAACTTTTTCTATGTATAACCTTTTGGTTTACACGTACATATCAATTCATAACTTAACACATCACATGATTACTTGCAGGCTAATGCCACCAGCCCCTTGTGCACACTATATTAGTCGATCCTTTTTACAAAGAGTCACTTTCACAAATGAAAAAAAGAGACAAATTCATGTAATATTAATTTCAGTGTTAAACTTTTATATTGTAGCTAGTTCATAATATCATTCATAAATTTTATACCTTTTAACTTATATTATTTTTATGTTGTAGGCAGCCTATACAGAAAAACGGGAAGAGTTGGAAGCTGAAGGTGTTGAATTTGAGGAGGACAAGCTATTTTATGATTTTGTTGGTGGCCATGACAAAAAAAGAAGACTTTATGGATTAGGCTCTTTTGCAAAGGCGGTTCCCAATAGGAACGGTAAAAAGGATGTATCTTACATTCCAGAAAAAATGATGAAATAGAAGAAATGAGGGAGCTTGTTGCTAAACAAAAACAGCAAAACGAAGAGCTTAAAGAAATGATGAACGCCCAACAAGAAGAAAACAAAGCGAGGGTCGGGCATCTTAAAAAATAACTTCAAACGGAAATGGATCTTATTAATGTGTTTACAAAACAACAACACTAGTAGGTCATAAAGTGTTGATATATTTTATTCTAGAGTATTTATTTTAGATTAACAACTTTCCTTTTTCCATGTAATAAATAATTATTGTATTATTTTATGATATAATCTTTTGATTTTTTTTTGTTATTTTTGTTTTTCATATATTACTACAAAATAGTTTGGATATACTTTATAAATCAATTATCCATCGGTCCATATGGAATCTGGTATATAATACACACCACGAAAATTACTAGGGATTCATGACCACAGAATTTGCTAGGAAGTCATCAAACGGAATTTGCTACGGATTCAACACGACGAAATTTGCTACAGATTCACCACCACGGAATTTACTAGGGAATGACCACCACACAATTTTCTAGGGATTCATCACCATGGAATTTGCTATGGAATCACCACCACGAAATTTTCTAGGGAATCACCACCACGAAATTTGTGATGAAATAATTACCACGGATTGTGTGATGGAATCCTACTACGGAATACGCGACGGAATACCACCTACCACGGATTTCATTCCGTTGTCACATTTGTGACGGAATTACCGTTTCCGTTGTAAACCCTCGCTACGACGTTTTTAGGAACGAAAATCGGTCGTTGCAAATTCCGTCCGTATTCGTTTTTTGCAACGGAATTTCAGCTTTTCGCAACGGATTCCTTCCGTAGCAAAATCGCGTTTTTCTTGTAGTGTTACGGCTTCAAACATAAAGTCTCAGAGGCTTCGGACAACATGCACCAACATAATTCTAGGGACACTTAACTATGAAAAGATTCATAATGAAATACCTGCCCCATCATTCGTAATTGAGAGTATTATTATATGTTCCTTCAATCTTGCTCAATTATCTATTATTTTTGGTATTTTAATATTTTGCTGAAAATGAAATAAAAATTGAAAATATTTTCGTATTTTTTGATTTTTTTGAAACGGAAATTTAAAACAGAATGTAAGAAAAATATTTTTGTAATTTTAAGATTTTCTGAAAAGAAATAAAAACAGAAAGTAAAGAAAATATTTTTAGGTTTTTGATTTTCTGAAAAACAAATAAAAAACAGAAAATAAAGAAAATATTTTTGAGTTTTTGATTTTTGGAAAAATAAATAAAAACAGAAAAGTTAAATAAGTAGAAACAAACAAAATATACAAAAGTATACAAGAAGTTCAAAACCTCCGTATGAATAGTGGACTACGAGTGGCTGCGAGCGTTCACGGATGAACAGTAGACTACAAACGATCAGTGGATGAACAGTAGACTACGAATCACTACAAGCTTTCGCGGATAAACAGTAGACTATGAATTACTACGAGCGTTTGCACCCATTCGCAGTGTGAACCATACTTTCCTAGTGCGAAGGTGGTTTTGGGACCGATTCAGCTTCTATCATTCCTAAGCCTTGAAGAATGATATTAAAGGTTTGTTTAGGTAAGGCTTTCGTAAAGATGTCGGCCAGCTGATCAGCGGATCTAACAAAGTGAATTTCCATCTTCCATGTGATCTTTTATAAAGTGATACCTCAGTGCGATGTGTTTGGTTTTGGAGTGTTGCATTGGGTTGTGACAAATGAGAATAGCACTTTCAGAGTCGCAATATAAGGGAATTCACTTCATATTAATCCCATTATCACGAAGCTGACTTTGTATCCACATTACTTGCGAGGTATAAGAGGCTGCTGCAATGTACTCAACTTCAGCGGTAGAGAGGGAGACGCAAGTTTGCTTTTTTGATTGCCAACTTACGAGTTTGCCATCAACGGATTGACATCCCCCGTTGTACTTTTTCGATCTAGACCGCAACCTCTAAGATCAGCATGAGAGAACGCTTGCACAAAGAACCCTGAGCTTGAAGGGGACCAAATTTCGAGCGAGGTAGTTCGTTTAAGATATCTGAAGATGTTCTTCACAGTGGTCATGTGGGGTTCACGAGGATTTTCTTGAAAACTAGCACAATAGCAAACAGAAAACATAATTTCTGGACGACTAGCCGTTAGATATATCAATGATATTAACTTCTCAATCCATATTTTCCTCTCTTCACTTTTTGATGATACCCTGCTGATTTGACCAGTTAAGTTAGTATTACTTAAACGGGTTCTCTTTAAACTATCACTTAAACTAGAGACTGTAAATTTTAAACATCTAATTTAGTTTCATACCTAGAGACATGAATAATTAGAGATTCGAGAATAGAATGTACCTTGTTGATCACTTTATCACATTCGTTGATCTGCTCGGAGACAAGTTTCGCAGTGAAGCAGTTGTCTGAAGCATATTATCTTTGCTCCGAAACATCATTGCAAACCATCATTCACTTTCCCTTGTATTTAGGGACATCGGCCTTTGCAATGAAGCACTCTCCATGTGTGGGTATGCGAACCTCTTCATCCTACGAATCTGTTGACCACACTTCGACTCTTCCGAACTCGTCATCATCTTCCTGCACAATTAAAGTAAGCTTAGCATTATCTTCACTTTTCTTTTTCTTCAGCTCTTCTATCTTCCGAAGATAGTAAGCTTCATCTTTATCTCCTTCGTCCTTCTTCTCATTCATCCTTTTTAGCATACACTCTTTTTCCAAATGATTCTTTCCATGACAATATTTATAGTCATATCCAGAATCTCCTACCAGCTTATTCTCTTTCTTCACTTCATCCCTCGGTGAGTTGTTAGAGCTTTCTTCTTTCTCCTAGTCAGAACTATAACTTCCTTGCCAGTTCCTATTTTGGGAGCGACCGAAGTTCTTCTTTGCAAACCTTCTAGGGTTTGACACCATTAGTGCGTATTCCTCCTTTGTGAGTTCGCAATCGGAGAGATCAGACTCCGAACCTTCTTCTTCTATAGCTTTCTTGCCCTTCACAACTAGGGCCAACGATCCCATCCCAGACACTATATTTGCTTCCTTTTTCACTTCATCCTCATGGGACCTAAGAATCCCCACAAGTTTTGCTAAGGAGTAGCTTTTAAACTGTTTGTGTGCTTTAGCAGTTGGCACCGTTGCCTTCCATTCTGACTTCAAGCCGTTCATGAACGTGACCTTTTGTTCTATCAGTTCACGTCCTATCTTATGTTTTACCATTCTGATCAAGAGATGGTTGTATCGGTTGAACGTTTGATCCAATTTTTCCTCAGGCTTCTGGACAAAGGCTCCAAATTCTGAAAGAAGTAGCGTCTGAATAGAATGCTCAAGATCAGCATCACTCGAGTAGAGTTCTTTCAGCCTGTCCCATATCTCTTTCGCTGTATCACAGGAGCTCACCAGACGAAACGTGGCGGGAGTCAAAGCAAACGTAATTATCCTCATCGCTTTGACATCACCGATTAATTTTTATTTTTCGTCCTGTGGAACGTCTTTTTCTTGGAGAAGAAGATTGTTGTAATCGGTTTGAGTTTTAATAACCCTTCTTGTACCAGTATGTATGAACGTCTGCACAGTCATGGCTTCCCATATCAAGGAACCATTATATTCAAGACTTAGGACGTAATCCTCAAAGTGCAAAGCCCAGACTTCATAGTCTTGAGGGAAGAGAATAGGGATCCTGGTAGTGGATCCAATGCTGCTGGAAAGATTAAAAGAAAGAGTGTGTGGATCTTCAAGCTGCATGTTTTCGATTCACTTAAAACCTGTAAAGAATCAGATGTGTAAACTAGAAACTAGTTTAGGGCATAATAAAGATCAAGATACAACGTCAAAAATCGATCAAAACGATGAAAACGGCTGGAATATATTCAATAAAAGCAGAAAAACCCTAATAAGACTTCGACAAAAGAGTTGCGTATGATTTACACAATCTCCTCCTCTGATACCAATTGTTAGAATAATAAATAGTATATTAATAGAATCTAAACAGGTATATGAATCAAAGCGAAGAACACAATGATCGAAAATGTGCTGAATGATTAAAAATCACTGCCTTAGAAGAGCTCGATAAAGAACTTCTACTGTAAAGGCAGTTTCGGGTAAGTACAACTGATACTAATCACGGTGCATGCATGCACTATAAATAGTCTAACCCTAGCACATTAAAAACCAAGTGGACATGCCCAACCCGTTACAAAAGACGGACTAAAACCACACAATAAAATATTGACACAACACTAAATAACCCAACATATGGTTTATTGAAAACAGGATATTTGGGAAGAGTAACAACTAGGTATAGTGTATATCCCTATATCTGACCAGCATACCTTCTATTTACTACGTTATACTAGGGATTTTTCCATTATAACATCTAGGTATTATCTCTTCCTAGACTATCAGGCATCATATATCTTAGGCATAATATCTTAGCTTACAACTAGGCATAGTATCTATAGCTACATTACCCTAATGCTTTAAGTTTTATATATAAACATAAATATATATATTGATAAAACCATTTGATAAGCATGTATTCCCTCCCTCCCCCCCCGGTAAAACATATAAAATAGTAAAATAGGGATCGTGAAGTCACTCTAGTAGCATATTCTGAAGCATCCGAGCCATTGCATCCGTAACTTCGTGCCATCAAGAGGGTCTCCAAAACAGTTTGAGAGGTATAGAGATAGTGTTTGGGATGAGAAAATAAGAAAACGAGCACCTCTATTTATAGTGGTTGTGCACACGGAGAACTACCTATGCGGCGTGCACTCGCTTTGTGGCTCCATCCATAGCTTGCCATGTGCCACACTTCTGATGGTCCACATCTCCCTAATCTTCGACGAATATGGGTGTCAGGTGTGCGCGACGGGCATGGCGTGCACCCTTAATTTTTATTTAAAAATTCATATCTTCCTTATATGAATCTTGTTTCTTACCCTATTTATATATTTGTGTAGCTCTCTACTAGTACTATAACTTTCCTTAAGGTTGTGTTGCCAAATTTTGACTTTCGTTTTTAACCCGTATTTATATTTTTCTCAAAATCGTATATCCTTCATACGAACTCCGTTTTTGACCTTTTTCCTTTCAAAGTCCTTATCTTACGGGTTACTACGATTTTCCTTTTAGTGACGTTAGCCGAAACTCAACCGATCTCTACATGATATTTTGACAATAATAGAATTATTAACGCGGGTGGTTTTTATCTTTTATAAACTCATAACTCTTCCAATCGGAGTCAGAATTTCTGTAACACCCCGACTCCCAGGTATAATTTTTAAAAGCTTTATCTTCATTTTACTGAGGGAACTCGACGAGTTGGAGGCCCCAACTCGTCGTGTCAAACCTAGTTGGCCCGCGTGGTTTATGATTCCTGCTTGACGAGTTGGAGGACCCCGACTCGACGAGTAGAGTCTGTGCATGGAAACCCTAATTTTTAGGGTTTGCATCCTATTTAAAGGACCTTAACTCCTTTCCGCCAGCCCCCTTACCACCTCTTGACGGCCAGTAGAAACCCTAATCAGTCTAAGCCTTGTTCTTGAGTGTTTATGAGATTTAAAGAGCGCTTTTGGTGCATTTTGTGAACAAGGCTTGAAGTGTAAGGAGCTTGGAGCAAAGAGAAGTTTGTGGATCTGACTCTACTTCATCTTGGCATCATTTTGGAGGTAACAAGTCGTTACCTTGGCTTATCTTTAGCTAGATCTATTCATGCATAGGTTTAGGGCCATTTTTAGCATATTTGTGAGTCAATTTGGGTCTTGGGCATGATATGAAGTTGTAACTTCAGATTTGGACTCCTCTTCGTCCCTATAGTCATAAAGTTATCAGATTTAGCAAGCATTGGCTCTTCTTGTTGGGTTAAACCTTTCCCTTAGCTTATTTTGGCATTTAGGACCATGCATGTACGTAAAGTTTGCAACTTTACGTGGAAACCATGCCCTAGGAGGTTAGATCTGCAATATGGTGCTTTTAGGGTAGCTTAGATACGTATGGATGAGAAATGGACTGAAGGGACTCGACGAGTCGCATGGCCGACTCGACGAGTCGGATGAAGAATGTCTGTTTTGTTTCAGCATGAACTCGATGAGTCAGTAAGAAGACTCGACGAGTTAGTTAGGGTTTTTCCCGACATTTGGACCCCGCATGGACTCGAAAAGTTGTCTAGAAACTCGGCGAGTCAATTAGGGTTTTTATGATTTCCTGAGTTCTTAAGGAACTCGACGAGTTGCTAGCTACACTCGACGAGTTAGGTCAACATGGACTGTTGACTTTGACTTTGACCAAGGGTTGACCATTTGGACTTTTGAGGCTATGATGGTAATTTGGGATTCTGATGGACTTGGTCCTATGGTGGTTATAGGTGGTTGAGTTCGTGACTGTGATTCGGGAGTTTGATCTTATCACAATAGTTCGACATCGTGAGGTGAGTTCTTGTCACTATATCAACAGGGTCTACGGCACCAATGTCGGCCCTTTATGATTTGTATCCTGGTTATAGGATGGTTTCTATGTTAGTGATCTGTTAGATCGGTATCCTGGTTATAGGATGGTTGATATGTTAGTGATCAGTTAGATCAATATCCTGGTTATAGGATGGTTGCTATGTTAGTGATCAGTTAGATCAGTATCTTGGTTATAAGATGGTTGCTATGTGGTGATCTGTTAGATCTATATGATTATCTATACAATATATGTAGCTTATGATATTTATGTGCACATGATTGTTTGATTGTGGGTTGGGTTGAGGCAGGTCCTGCTTTGTGCTGTAGGCCAACATACCCAAGGCGGACCAGATAGACTGCAGACCCGGTTAGGGCATACTAGTTAGGACGAAGGCTCGATGAGCGGTCCGGATAGGCTGAAGGCCCTGAGAGGCGGTCCAGACGTACCGATGGCTCGGAGAGCGGTCCAGATAGATTGATGGCCCTGAGAGCCGGTCCAGTCAGACTAATGGCTCATTATGCATGTTGTGTTTGTTTATATGATATAGTTATATCTGTATGGCGTTGGTATTTTGGGGGAACTCACCAAGCTTTGGGCTTACTGTTGTTGATTTAGTTTCAGGTACTTCTGATGATCGCGTGAAGGCGAAGGCGTGATCGTGCACCTCCTTATATTTTATGATTTGATTCTGGGGATACTCTGACATGATACTATTTTGAAAATGAATTGTAATAATTTAATGGCTTTAAATGTTTTAAAAAGTTTTAAATTGGGTTGATTTTTTATGGGTGTTACAAGTTGGTATCAGAGCCTTCGTCTGAGTGAATTGCAGGAAACACTCGTGTGTATCCAATCTCAAACTGAGGACAAGATTTTAAAATGATTTTTCAAATGGTTATCAAAATACTAAAGGAGGATGCACGTGTATGATCAACCGGAGCCCGTAAGTAGACCCCAAAATACCGTACAAATTATTTGATTTTGTGATATGTTAGAACAACATGCTAGTACTAGGCTAGGAATCTTCAGGAATTGCATGATAGAATTTCCTGATTATATGATGCCTAATAGCATAGGGTTTTTCCTTATATGAAACCGACATCATTACTGTGGTTGCTTAGTGTATGCATCACGGATTTACATAATTAAGATGTTATAGCCTGAGAATGTTTGGCTTGGCCTTATTTTCTGTTCTTGTTTGATGAAGGACTTAGGGTAGGATCAAGTATTCGAAAGTCTATAGGGTCCAACGTTATGTATGGCTAGCATACACTAGTGCTGCATGGTTGGTGGAAGTTTCATGGATGAGTTGTGTGAGATCAGTCAGGCAGTTATGAGATATTTAGCGTTCCTCTAGAAGTGAAGATAGAGTGCATGCCATGCTTATGCCCGTACTATTGAAAGCACAAGAACCATACACGTAGAAAGGAAGTCACAACCCCTAGGGTTTTGTTGGGAGTTGGTTCCCGTATTATTATATGAAATATCTGATATCTTCTTGGTATATTTTTAGCATGGTGGTTACTCGACGATTTGTGACTGGATCCGGGTCAGGATCAGGAGGCAGCGGACAGGAGGCACCAGCAGTGCCCGAGACTATCGGCCATATGGGGCCAGACGAGATGCACGCCAGGATTCAGGAGATCTTGCATGATGAGGTTGTTGCGATATTCCGGGCTCAGTTACCGAAGATGTTTGGGTCTCTATTAAGACCGCCATGATGGAGTATTTCGATGACCGTTACGCAACCCTCACTGAGATGGCTGTTGAAGCAGCTTCAGCAGCTATAACGGCGGTAGGGGGAGGAGCTAGTAGGGCATTCCAGTATCGGGACTTCGATAACACAAAGCCCCCGAATTTTGATGGGACGCAGGATCTCATCAAAACCATGAGGTGTCTTTCTGACGTGGAGGGGTGTTTCTTCACATGTTCATGTCCTACTGACCAGAAGGTCCGATGTGCCCTGAACCTGCTGAGGTCTGGGGCAAAGGAATGGTAGAGGTTGATGACTGGGTCTTACACTGATGATGATCAGAGAGATGCGGTTACTTGGGAGCAGTTCAGGGATATGTTTTGCGCCCGCTACATTTCACTGGTCGAGCGAGAACGGTTAGCTTAGGAGTTCTTAGAGTTGAGACACAATGGTGAGACGGTGACGGAGATCACCCGTATGTTCACAGAGAGGGAAATGTTCTGCCCGGAGTTTGCTTCTGAGCAGGCTCAGATGAAACGTTATCTGAGCATGCTCAAGACTGACATCCGTCAGTTTGTTGCTACCCAGCGTTCCGATACATTGCTGGATTTACAGGAGGCCGCTAGGCGGCGTGTGTTAGAGATTGAGTTGTAGTTGAGGGAGCAGCGACAGGCCCTGGCACAGTCACAGTCGGCGCCAAAACGATCTAAGACCGCTGATTCTAGGTCAGGAGGCCAGCATAGCCGCACTTGTGGCAAATGCGGGAAGAGTCACTCTGGGATTTGTAGATCGGGTAGTATGTGCCGCAAATGCGGAAAAGAGGGGAATTTTTCGAGGGATTGTCTCCAGACAGCCCCGGTTCAGTATATGCGGATATGCTACCACTGCCATCAGGTTGGTCACGTGAAGACCAACTGTCTACAGCTCGTTGCCAGGCCGGCACAGGCTCCAGCGCCGGCTATACTAAGGATTATTGACAGGGTTCAGGGGAGAGCATAGCCTCCGAAGGCTTGGGGGCGCGCCTTCCAGCTTACAACCGAGGAGGCCAGGACAACACCGGATATGGTTGCTGGTATGTTTCTATCCCTTATCTTACTGATTATATCTGTTTTATGCTTATATGTTTGTACCTGTGATTAGGTACGTTTTGAGTGAACTCCTTACCTGCTTTGGTATTATTTGACTCGGGGGCGAGTCGGTAAGGAGTTCGGTTTGCCAGTAGGAGAGATAGAGTGTCCGATGCGAGTCTCTATCACCAACGAACACGAGATTTCTACTTCTTCGGTCTATCAGGGTTGCGTATTAGAGATCTTTAGGGTATCTCTCCTGATATACCTGATCCTGATTCCCATGGGGGATGTATGTGTCATTGTGGGTATGGACTGGCTTAGTCGCTTTGGTGCCATGATTGGCTGTGAGGGTCAGTGGGTGATAGTTCGAACCCTAAGTCGGAGAGAACTGATTATCTACGATGAGGGCACCAGAGGGGGATCATGGTTTTGTTCGGCTGTCAGGGCTTGGCAGTACATTCAGCACGGGTGTGCGGGTTATCTAGCGTACGTGGTGGATACGCGGGCCAGGGATCAGATTTCAGTTTCAGAAGTTCCAGTAGTCAGGGAGTTTGCTGACGTGTTCCCGGAGGAGTTATCGGGGGTGCCTCCGGAGAGGCAGGTAGAGTTTATGATCGACCTAGTGCCAGGTGCGACCCCTATTGCCAAGGCGTCGTATTAATTGGCACCACCAGAGATGCAGGAGCTGCTGGGAAAGCAGTTCATTCATCCTAGCAGTTCTCCGTGGGGAGCGCCGATCCTCTTCGTCAGGAAGAAGGATGGTTCACACCGGATGTGCATTGACTACCGGGAGTTGAACAAGTTGACAGTGAAGAACCTTTATCCACTCCCGAGGATAGATGAGCTTTTTGATCAGTTACAGGGAGCATCTTGGTTCTCCAAGATAGATCTGAGGTCTGGGTACCATCAGGTCAGGGTTAGGGAGGAGGACGTGGAGAAGACTGTGTTTCAGACTCGTTATGGACATTATGAGTTCGTGGTGATGCCGTTTGGGCTCACCAAGACACCAGCAGTATTTATGGACCTGATGAATCGGGTCTGCAGACCGATGCTTGATCGCTCGGTCATCGTGTTCATAAATGATATCTTGGTGTACTCCAAGACCAGAGAGCAGCACGGGGAGCATCTTCGGGAGTTATAGGGAGGCTTGAGGCGAGAACGGATTTATGCCAAGTTCTTGAAGTGCGAGTTTTGGTTACCGGAGGTTCGGTTCCATGGACATCTTGTTAACCAGGAGTGGATTTTAGTCGATCCGGCCAAAATCGAGGCGATTATGCAGTGGGAGGTTCCGAAATCTCCCTCGGATATCACGAGCTTCTTGGGATTGGAAGGGTACTACCAGAGATTCATACAGGATTTCTCCAATATTGCAGTACCCCTCACTCGTCTGACGAGGAAGGGGGTGGATTTCTGGTGGGGCCCCGAGCAGCAGAGGGCGTTTGAGACCCTCAAACCGCGACTATGCGAGGCTCCAGCCTTGACTCTCCCGGAAGGAATTGAGGATTTTGTGGTATTATGTGATGCATCCATCACAGGACTGGGAGTGATCCTCATGCAGAGAGGACGAGTGATAGCCTACGCATCACAGCAATTGAAGCCTCATGAGACGAGATGCCCTACTCATGATCTGGAGTTGGGAGTGGTGGTATTCGCTCTCAAGATCTGGAGACATTACCTCTATGGGGTCCGTTGTACCATTTACAAAGACCACAAGAATCTGAGGCACATCATGGATCAGTTGAACTTGAACATGAGGCATCGCAGGTGGCTTGACATGGTCGAGGATTATGACTGCGAGATCCTTTACCATCCGGGTAAAGAGAACATAGTTGCGGACGCTCTGAGGCACAATTCAGCTGGATCTTCTACTCCAGTGACGTGTATGAGGATATCAATGGATTCTCCACCTCTGAGCTTGATCAGGGAAGCTCAGGCTGAGGGTATGCGACATGAGAATTAGAAACTTGAGAGGATTAGGGGTGAGAATACCCGGTTTGTGCGGGATAGCGGTAGATTATGACCTGTTGTGTTTGGGTCTGGGTTCCGATGTCTGGCGGGGTCAGACAGATTGTTTTGGAGGAGGCTCATAAGTCTCGCTTCTTTATTCACCCGGGGGCCACCAAGATGTACCGACATTTGCGATTGAGTTACTGGTGGTCGTGCATGAAGCGAGAAATCTCTTGGTACGTGGAGAGGTGCTTGACCTGCAGGATGGTCAAGGCCGAGCACCAGAGGCCTCATGGCAAGCTACAACCTCTAGTGATTCCCATGTGGAAATGGGAGCAGATCACGATGGACTTCATCACCAAATTGCCGAGAACGGAAAATGGGTTTGATGCTATATGGGTCATCGTGGATCGATTGACCAAGAGTGCTAATTTTCTGCCCATTCGGGAGAGCTCATCGGCCTAGAAGCTGGCCGATGTGTATATACGTGAGATTGTCGCTCGACATGGGGTTCCGGTCTCTATCGTTTCAGATCATGATGTTCGGTTTACCTCCCTATTTTGGCAGAAGTTCCATGAGGATGCGACTACATTTCACTATAGCCTATCATCCGCAGACAGACGGCCAGAGTAAGTGGACCATACAGACTCTCGAGGATATGTTGAGAGCCTGCGTTATTGACTGCGGTTGGAGTTGGGACTCCTACCTACCATTTGTAGAGTTCTCCTATAACAACAACTTTCACTCCAACATTGGTGCTCCACCTTATGAGTTGTTGTATGGACGGAGATGCCACACCCTAGTATTTTAGGGCGAGGTTGGTCATAGGGTGATCGGTCGTACCGAGGTAGTCCTGCAGACTACCGAGATGATTCAGCAGATCAGACAGTGGTTGTAGACCGCACATAGTCGGCAGAAGAGTTAGGCCGACCGACGCCGATCTGAGTTGGAGTTTCAGGTCGGTGACATGGTACTCCTAAAGGTCTCACCCTGGAAGGGTTTGATTTGCTGCAGGAAGAGGGGTATGTTGGGTCCCCGATATATCGGACCATTCAGGATCACTACCAGGGTTTGCAAGGTGGCATATAGACTAGATCTCCCAGAGAAGCTTAGTCAGATTCATAACACCTTCCATGTTTCACAGTTGCGGAAGTGCATTCTAGATGAGGAGGCAGTAGTGTCATTAGATGATATTCAGGTCGATGAGTGCCGGAATTACGTGGAGAGGCCAGTGGATGTTCTTGAGAGGAAGGTGAAGGTTCTACGGAACAAGGAAGTACCTTTGGTAAAGGCACAATGGCATCATTAGAGGGGATCCGAGTGGACCTGGGAGCCAGAGGCAGAGATGCGGGAGCATTACCCTGAGTTATTCACCACAGCAGACTTCGAGGATGAAGTCTAGTTGAAGTGGAGGAGAATTATAACACCACCACTCCTGGGTATAATTTTCAAAAGCTTTATATTCATTTTGCTGAGGGTACTCGATGAGTTGGAGGCCCCAACTCGTCGTGTCGAACCTAGTTTGCCCACGTGGTTTATGATTCCTACTCGACGTGTCGGAGGACCCCGACTCGACGAGTAGAGTTTGTGCATGGAAACCCTAATCAGTATAATCCTTGTTCTTGAGTGTTTGTGAGATTTAAAGAGTGCTTTTGGTGCATTTTGTGAAGAAGGCTTGAAGTCTAAGGACCTTGGAGCAAAGAGAAGCTTGTGGATATGACTCTACTTCATCTTAACATCATTTTGAAGGTAACAAGTCATTACCTTGGCTTATCTTTAGCTAGATCGATTCATGCATAGGTTTAGGGCCATTTTTAGCATATTTGTGAGTCAATTTGGGTATTGGGCATGATATGAAGTTGTAACTTCAGATCTGGACTCCTCTTGGTCCCTATAGTCATAAAGTTATCAGATTTAGCAAACATTGGCCCTTATTTTTGGGTTAAACCTTTCCTTTAGCTTGATTTTGGCATTTAGGACCATGCATGTACGTAAAACTTTACGTGCAAACCATGCCATAGGAGGTTAGATCTGCAATATGGAGCGTGGCCGACTCGACGAGTCGGATGAAGATTGCATGTTTTGGTTCAACATGAACTCGACGAGTCAGTAAGAAGACTCGACAAGTTAGTTATGGTTTTTCCCGACATTTGGACCCCGCATGGATTCGACGAGTTGTCTGGAAACTCAGCGAGTCAATTAGGGTTTTTATGATTTCCTGAGTTCTTAAGGAACTCGACGAGTTGCTAGCTGCACTCGACGAGTTGGGTGAACATGGACTATTGAATTTGACCGTTTACTTTGAATTTGACCAAGGGTTGACCAGTTGGACTTTTTGAGGGTATTTTGCTAATTTGTGATTCTAATGGACTTGGTCCTATGGTGGTTATAGGTGGCTGAGTTCGTGACTGTGATTCGGGAGTTTGATCTTATCACTATTGTTAGACATCGTGAGGTGAGTTCTTCTCACTATATCAACAGGGTCTACGGTATCAAGGATGACCCTTTATGATTTGTATCCTGGTTATAGGATGGTTTCCATGTTAGTGATCTGTTAGATCGGTATCCTGGTTATAGGATGGTTGCTATGTTATTGATCGGTTAGATTGGTATCCTGGTTATAGGATGGTTGTTATGTTAGTGATTGGTTAGATCGGTATCCTGGTTATAGGATGGTTGCTACGTAGTGATCTGTTAGATCTGTATGATTATCTATACATGCTAGCTAGCTTATGATATTTATGTGCACATGAATGTTTGATTGAGGGTTCGGTTGAGGAAGGTCCTGCTTTGTGCTATAAGCCTACATACCCAGGGCAGACCGGATAGATTGCAGACTCGGTTAGGGCATACTAGTCAGGCCGAAGGCCCGACGAGCGGTACGGATAGGCTGAAGGCCCTGAAAGGCGGTCCAGACGTGCCGATGCCTCAGAGAGCGGTCCAGATAGAATGATGGCCCCGAGAGGCGGTCCAGTCAAACTGATGACTCATTATGCCTGCTGTGTTTTTTTATATGATATGGTTATATCTGGATGGCGTTGGTATTTTGGGGGAACTCACTTAGCTTCGGGCTTACTGTTGTTGATTTTGTTTCAGGTACTTCTGATGATCGCGGGAAGGCGAAGGGGTGATCATGCACCTCCGTATATTTTATGATTTGATTATGGGGATACTCTGACATGATACTATTTTGAAAACAAATTGTAATAATTTAATGGCTTTAAATGTTTTAAAAAGTTTTAAATTGGCTTGATTTTTATGGGTGTTACAATTTTTCAACACTTATATCATTGGGATCACTTTGTTGTGTACTTTCCAAATACACTAACCATCATAAAAAGTGATATAACTTTTTGGTCACTCATTTTTTACCCTATTATTATCATTTAACTAATCATATTTTACTTTAGTACGAAAAGTTCTATCGTTATAACTGACCGATGCTAATTTCTAGTGACATTAGTGACGGGAAATTACAAATTGTTACATTCTCCCCCTGTTTTAGGAATTTCGTCCACGAAATTCAGGCCTTATGGTAATCTTATTAGGGGAGACCGGTTTCTTATTCAGGAAGTCGATTCCTTTTTCCTGCTTATTGGGATAACTAAATTTCTTCTTTAGTTTTCTACTTCTAATTCTTAGACTTTATCATTAGTATCTAATATTTGTCTTTTGAAATCCTATTTGATATTGTCCTTATACACTAATAGGAAACCTAAATCTTTTATCTTAATATTGGTGTGGATTTCTAGAAGGATTTCTATTTTTATTTGTCTGTCAGTATATGTACTCAAAACAGACCTTTATATATATATATATATATATATATATAGATATATATATATATATATATATATATATATATATATATATATTACATATATATATATATATATATATATATATATATATATATATATATATATATATATGTAATGCTGAGTACAATTTCAAGGGTTTCCAATTCCCTTGTTCGAACCTTACATTATAATTCCTATGAGTCAAATTCTTAAACCTCTTTATTCTAATAACCAATATTTCCTTCTACTAGCCTGGTTGACTCTTCCTTTCCTCTTTTTCCTTCCACAAGGGTCGAATAAATTTACCATTGACGATTCCTCCCCACTTTTTCTTCAGCTCTTTGCAGTTCTTCTTATTCCTTCTTGGGTTCTGGGGCACAGGATCCTTGAGACTGAAGGCTAAATATTTAGCTTCCTCATAGGTATTAGGCTGGTGAGACTACACTTCGACTATGATATGGGGAGCTAACCCTTGGAGATATGCTTTGATGCTCAGATGAATGGCTCTTTGGTGCTCAGATAAATGAATTCTTGCTCGACTCGTGCAACGTCTTTACCAGAACGAAATTCCTTTATCATTTGTTTCTTCAGTTCTTCCCAAGAAGTTGCATAGGCTTCGTCTACTCCTAAAGCCTTGACTTGGATACTCCACTAAAGGAGAGCTCTTCCCATGAACATGCAAGTTGCGAACTTGACTCTATGTTCACTAGCACACTTGTTCTATATCTCTTTCGGCCAATAGATCACACTATCTACTCCCATGTATCCATAGAATGATCTCGGCTTACTGTTGAGAAAAGCATGATACGTTGTTATGAATTGACTACATTCCTTACTACTTCCTTCTTCCTTATTATTTTTAAGATTCCCTAATGTATCAGAGACTTGACACTGAATCATGGTCTGAATGGTGGTCGGGTCAATCAAGGTTAACGTAGCAGGGTTGTTGTCCTGAAATAACGACAAGAAGGTTATTTGGTGTTCCTAAGGGCTTAATACTACTTTTTCATTTATAGGGTACTACAACCGCTCTCTTAGCAACCCGCCTCCTTATTGCTTTGATAAGTAAAGACTTTATTGGTATCTTTTGTCATTTCTTTTCTTATTATGAGGTTGTTGCTTTCTTAGCCACCTATAATTTACTGATTATTGCAATGTTGCTATTGCTTTCCTAGTAACTTATATAATTTACTGATTATAGCATGATATTGTTGCTTCCCTAGCAACCTCTATAATTTCCTGATTATAACATGCTATTGTAGCTTCCGTAGCAACCTATATAATTTACTGATTATAGCATGCTACTATTTCTTCCCTAGAAACCTATATAATTTACTGATTATAGCATGTTATTGTTGCTTCCCTAGCAACCTATATAATTTACTGATAATAGCATGCTAATCTTGCTTCCCTAGCAACCTTTATTACGAATAAATTTTCCTACTACTTCAAGGAAATCCTTCCTATTTTCCCTTAATCTTTTAATTAAATTAAACTCCTAAAGGCTTTTGGTATCCAGGGTAACTAAGGGGATGAAAAGTGTTAATTTTTAGAAATATTGAATATGTATGTCGAGCATACAATACACGCGTCACGTACTTGCAGAATATCAACATTAAAGTTGAATTTTGGCTTACTTCAAACTTTTACCAAATATTCCTTCTATCCCTTTCTGGTTTGTCGCGACTGGGTACCACACGCACAATGCACACTTCGCGCGCCTGTATGGGATACCTATATGTGTTCTAGATGACTAACCGAATATCCCCCTATTGTTCTTCATGTTCTTGGAGCGTGGCGCATAGATGCATGTGTGTCGCATGCACTTGCACGCAGTGCGCATCTGCCGCATCTGATCCATTTGCAACACATAATGTAGTTTTTACCTTTTCTAACTTATTCCTAGCTACTTTTGGCCTATTTTCCTACAGGTACCTACTTTTGGCCTATTTTGCTATAGGTATGGTTAGACGAGGTTGACAAGTTGCGGGTCAGTCACTTTCGAACTGGCCTTCACATGCTTTCCAAGAGTTCCCCCGACGATCTTCCTGATTAGAGCTCTTTTGTTTCTAGCCTTAATGCTCTTCTGTCCAAGAAGATCAGTATTCCCCTGGCTCTTCCCGGGGTATCCCGCTCGTGCATACTGATCAAGCTGGGAAGGCGTCTAGGGATTTACACTACTGAGGATACTATGAGTCCTTATTTTTATGTTTATCTTGATAGTTGTATTACTGATCCACCACAGGAGTACAACTACATGCAGATATGGGCCCACGCTTGGGGGACTTATGTTTCTAGGATAACCAAGGAGAGCGCCTTTTGTTCTTCTATCTATCGGTTGATCCACCGATTGGTCACTTCTACCATTTGGCACTGACATGAATGTGACAAGGTTCCTTTTGGCAACCTCTTTTATATGTGGTTCCTTTTTCTCTTGCTCTTTACTTATCTAGCATGGCTCTAGGTTCTACACCTTCGAGCAGGATCTACGAGGTCACTAGGTTACTAGGTTGGCTTTATGTTATGAGGTGACACTAGTGGGATGGTGTGACAACCCGAAATTTCTATCTTGTAAAGTCAATCAATTCAATCAAAAGTCAGACTTGTTTCTGTTATCTTTTAGCATTGTTAAGGGTCTGTTTGAGAGTTCTAAGCCTAGTACACTCAAGGTTTGTGTGTTAGGAAGTGTTAGCATCAGTTCATTGGATTGAAATCGAGCCGGAAATTCATCAAAAAGGAGTTCACAGCCGTGAACCCTTTCTTGGCCGTGAACATCCTCCACATATATAAGAATTGGCTCATTTTATTCACTTTTTCAACTCCTTCAACTGTAGCCGTCAACACACCCCATTCTCTCTCAATTTCTTCAACCGTGAACACTACTCAAAGCTACCAAAACGGTAGTATCTCTTCCATCAACTTGTTTTCCTTTAAAGCACTTGAATCCACCCATGAAACAAGCACCAAATTGCAAGATCTTCAAGAGTTCACGACCGTGAACCCTTCATTGGGTCGTGAACCCTTCATAAGATCATGGTGTGGCCATGAACCCTTCATCCATGGCCATGAACACTTCATAGAATCAAGGTTGGGCCGTCAACACATCATGTGTTCATTGGCCGTGAACCCTCCTAAGGCCGTGAACATCCCTTTGTTTGGCCGTGAACTCCTTTCATACAATCATATATGATTGTAACACTTCATTGCAAGTGTTTCCTAGCACCTAAGGTTGTTCCCTTGCATGATTAGTTGTTATATACACTAATTCTATACATATATGTGTCATTATATGCTTCATAGGATCCGTTTGTGCTCGGGACTTCACTTGGCATACTTAGAATCCTATATCGATCTTTCATTCGAATCACTCACTACAGGTGAGTTCATACCCCTACAACTACACTTTTAAATGCTTTTTAAATGCTTTCAGGGGGGGAATACAAGTATAACACAATGAAAGTGTGTTAAATCATTTAGATGTGAAAACTACATTCAAAAGGATTTCTTATACTCAAACTTGTTGAAAACTCTTTTAAAGCTTTTATAAACTTCTTTTATATCAAATCATATTCGTCTATCTATTTACGTATAATTATGCTTTAACAGACATAGGACTATTGCCAGATACCTTGAATCCTGTTCCTTGTTTGGTTGTAGGCTCGGGGTAGGATCACTAGTCCGAATGTCGGTTAAATCATCGTTATACTTATTAAACACATATGTGGATATTAAACCCATTTTTAAGGTTCATTCTTAACTTAGTTGCTTGGTGAGTAATTGAGTCTTTTGTATATATCCGTATCAGTTAAACAATAAACTAGCAAACTATAATAGGTATAGAATAGAGGATTACTACTTACTATTTCTAGAACGAAGAAACTTACAAGAGTCAGTTCAAACATACTATAACTAGAACAGAAGGAACATACTATAACTAGAACAGAAGGAACATACTATAACTAGAACAGGAAGGAACATACTATAACAAGAACAAGATAACATTAATGTGAGCCACTACTTCATGGCATGGAAATATAATGCTGTGTCACATTTTGTAACCAAAGTCTCCTGGAGGGAGAGCATGAGTTTATGTATAGATCTATACGGGATTGACCATCCTACACCTTGCTGCTAGCTAAAGTGGTACCTGCAGGTCTACGGATGACGAATGTCATACCATTTCGATGTCTTTGATCATCGTGTTTTATACTAGTCAATCAAGCATGGTTATAACCTCATCACATTTTACCTTAATTAAACAAATTGGTTTTAAGGTAGTTAGTACATCTGTAGTTACTTTATACAATACTACTGTACATCTTCATTTTCCCTTTACACTCATATCGTGATATTCTCACATAAAAGGTAATGTAAACTATTTTCTAGTAATGATAGTCATAAACTGGGGAAAACATTCATTTTTACAAAAGAATAAACATACAAAACAGTCGGGTCTTGGTAGAAGACTAGTTCCCATTTTAGTAGAAAATATCGGATTTTCTAGGAGTTATACAAACATTTACATCAAAAACACTTACAAAAATTTACATTAAAACTATTACAAACAATTGACACAAAAACACTTATGAACTCACCAGCTTAAATCTTGCTCTACTCTTTCAAAATAACTTGTATTATCAGGTCACCAGTAGACAGGTACACTGGAACAGGTTTTGAGAAGACGGAGCGTGTTCAAGAATTGTCTTTTATTTTGATTCATATTTTGGTGTCTTTCAAAATTTACACAGAACACACTTGTACTAAATTATATTATTAATGAAATGGATGAGGTTGTTGGTTGTTTTACTATTATGCATCGTTATGATGTTGTACATGACGTCCTCCGCCCCCGAACATTTCTGCCGTTCTGGTTTGGGGGTGTGCCAGATTGGTATCAGAGCTTTGTTTATAGTGAATTGAGTAGATCAACGGGTAAAAGATATACAACTATAAACACATCAGGATTAAAACACTCTGACCAAGAGTTAATACTTTTAAAATAATAAAACATTTTAGTAAATTATTCATACAAGCATTCATACTAGGATCAGTGTCATACTAGAACAGAACAAAAGTATTTCAGTTGTTGAACAGCACAAGTAGGCTTGGGGACATATAATCAGATCTAGGAGTGATATAGCCTGATCAACTATATCTTTCCGAGAAGTGATTAGCATGTGCCTAGGAATGGTTGTGGTGTTGTAGCAAGTCTAAAACTAAAATGGTCTTTACTAGTATGTCAGTAGTTGCTGAGTGGATACGCTATGGTTATATATGACTAAGGTGTTATAGACTTAGAATCTGTGATCTTTGCTTTACTTCCTGTTCATTGTTTGGTTGTGGACTTAGAGTTAGGGTCACTTATTCGAGGGTCTATTCTATCTTGGTTACATATGATTGGTATGCACTATGCAAATATTGTAGTAACTAGTAAGGATCATCCTATAATTATCTTAAGTAGTACGTCTATAATATGTTTCTTACACCCCTTTTCTCGCTTAGATAACATGGCTGGATTTCATCTCCCTGGCGACCCGTACTTTCCCGATCAAGGGCACGGTGGATGGCTTGATGCAGAGCCCAAAGAAGAAAACCCAGTGGTCCCAACAGAAGAAGACCCCGAGGAGAATTCTGATGAAGAGAACAAGGAGGATTTCCAAGAAGACTCGGACTCAGAACTGGAGGTCTATAATCCACCCTAAGTTGCTGAAAATCCTAACCCTCGTCCAGCTTTTCAAGGCCCAACGCCTCTGTGGGCGGTAATCTTCGGCAAGTGGAGCTACGAGCAAGGACAACCACCTCCCTACAATGGCGACCGAAGCTTCTAAAATCTCAATGAGGGAGGCTCAATAGACAGAGTCCTTCCTATCTTGGTGCGTCGAGTTGCTCGCAATGTTGAGCAGGGAAGAGCAAACTTCGACCAAGTCATGGAAATCCGTGCAAACTACAGAGTCAACACAGTTCGTCTACGTCATCTGACTGATGACCAGAACTTAGAAAGGACTCGAACTGATGCCCTACAAGTAGAGCTTAATGCATGCAAATCTGAAGTTAGGGATCTTCATCAAAACCAGGTGTCACTACAAAGGCGTGTATGGGAAACGGAACAGCAGCTGGCTGAATCCAGGGCTGAGTCAAGTACCAACCAGAACAACCCTCCTCGCGAGTAGAGCCAACTCTACTCTGTCTGTTGGATATAGCTTAGGGCCATGTATAGACTCTAATATAAATTTCCTGTTTATGTTAAGACCTTGAACTTTCAGTTTGTTAGGTCTTTGTGTTGTCAAAATTTTCTCAATTCTGGTGTGATGTAAGACCTACTCCAAGGTCATTTTTCCCGAACTTATTACATCTTTAAATAACAGTGACAAACATCTAATCTCAAGGGGAAAGAAGATCGAGGGGTATATTTGGGAAAGAAGATCAAGGTTCAATGATTTGCCATGAAGGGCTCCGATATTGTTGCCTACACTGCCAGGTTCAATGATCTGGTGGCTCTATGTCCAGGAATGGTCCCTACTGAGGGAAAGAAGATCGAGGGGTATATTTGGGGGCTGGTACCTCCATTTCATGGGAATGTCTTAGCTTGAAACCCCACTATCTTCGACAGTGCCAAGCGATTGGCACAGCGGCTCATCGATCATGGAGTCCACACACCGACAACAACAACCCTCACCGTCCCAGAACCATCCAAAGTCACCGACAACAAACATAAGCTTTGGGACAACAAGAAGAAGAACAACGCGGCTCAAAACTCTGCCAAAAACCCGCAGGTCGTGGCTGTCTATGCCGCGATAGCACCTACTGCCACTGCGCCAGTGAAGCAGTATGCGGGAAGCTTGCCAAAGTGCAACAAGTGCAGCTTCCATCACAACGGATCCTGCCGAGAAATGCAGTGCACTAACTGTAAGAGGAAGGGCACACTGCCCGTTTCTGCAAGGCTCCGGCTAGGCCAATCACCCAGGTGCCTGGTGCTGGAGCAGGCCAGGCCTGCTACGGGTGTGGTGATGTGGGACACTTCAAGAGGAACTGCCCGAAGGCAGGGAACGCTGGCGGAATGGGAAGGGTTTTGGGAATAGGCCACGAGGAAGTGGTGGCAGACCCTATAGTGGTCACGGGTACGTTTCTCCTCGATAACTCTTATGCATGCATACTATTTGATAGTGGAGCGGAGAGGAGTTTCGTGAACCAAAAATTTACACACTTACTTAAACAAAAACTACGAGCACCGAAAGAACCGTTCACTGTAGAAATGGCTAACGGAAAGACTAAGAGAACTAGCTGTATATACACAGAGTGTACCCTAACTCTAGATAGCCATTCATTTCCAATCGACCTCATGCTTGTCTCAATTAAAAGTTTCGACGTCATTATCGGCATGGATTGGTTGAGTCTTCATCGTGCTGACATCATGTGTTATCAGAAGGCCGTTCGTCTTAATATACCGTGTAACGAAACCCTAGTTATCTACGGCGGCAAACCAGGCACGAACCTCAGAATCATCTCAACTATACAAGCCCAAAAGTACTTACGAAAGGAATGTCATGCATTCCTTTCTCATGTATTCGATATGAGCCAAGAGACGAAAGACATAAAGAACATCCCAGAAGTACGCGACTTTCCCGACATCTTTCCAGAAGAACTAACAGGGTTACCACCTCAACGTCAAGTCGAGTTCAGAGTCGACTTAGTTCCAGGGGCTACCCCAGTAGTGAAATCGCCTTATCGACTAGCACCGGCCGAGATGTAGGAGCTATCCGGTCAACTGAACGAACTGCTCAGCAAGGGCTTTATTAGACCAAGCTTCTCACCCTGGGGAGCACCGATCTTATTCGTGAAGAAGAAAGACGGATCGTTTCGTATGTGCATCGACTACAGGGAACTAAACAAACTGACTGTCAAAAACCGATACACTCTACCTCGCATAGACGAATTGTTCGACCAACTGCATGGGGCGAACTACTTTTCCAAGATTGACCTGAGATCCGGGTATCACCAGTTACGAGTGTTAGAGGAAGATGTTCCCAAAACAGCCTTCCGAACTCGTTATGGACACTACAAGGTTGTAGTGATGCCATTCAGATTAACAAATGCGCCCGCAGTATTCATGGACTTAATGAATAGGGTGTGCCGTCCTTACTTGGATCAGTTCGTTATTCTATTCATCGATGACATACTTATCTACTCTCAAAGTAAGGAGGAGCATAGTCAACATCTACGTCAGGTCTTAGAAACGCTGCGATCGGAGAAACTCTACGTGAAGTTCTCCAAGTGCGAATTTTGGATTCGAAGAGTCAAATTCTTGGGTCACGTGGTTAGCGAAGAGGGAATTTACGTGGACCCTTCCAAAATTAAGGCCATTGAGAACCGGTCAGCTCCAAGGACGCCTACAGAAATTCGTCAATTTCTAGGCTTCGCTGGCTACTATCGCAGGTTTATTCAGAACTTCTCTAGGATCGCGAAACCACTTACTACATTGACCCAGAAAGGCGTGACCTTTGACTCGGAAGAGAAACAACAGAAGGCGTTCCAAACGCTAAAGTGAGCCTTATGCAGCGCACCGATACTATCCCTCCCAGAAGGGATAGAAGACTTCGTGGTTTATTATGATGCATCCAACCAAGAGCTTGGATGTGTTCTTATGCAACGAGGAAAGGTCATTGCCTATGCCTCAAGACAGCTAAAGACGCACGAGGTTAACAACACCACCCATGATCTTGAGTTAAGAGCAGTGGTATTTGCTTTGAAGATCTGGAGACACTACCTGTATGGTATGAAAAGCACTATCTTTACAGACCACAAAAGCCTTCAGCATATATTCGAACAGAAGGAGCTCAACATGAGACAACGACGGTGGGTCGTGCTACTCAATGACTACGAATGCGAAATTAGTTATCATCCCGGTAAAGCCAACGTAGTAGCTGACGCCCTAAGTCGGAAAGAATACTCTGGTCGTAGAGTCAAATCATTGAGTATAAACATCCATTCACATCTATCCACAAAGATTAAGGAGGCTCAGCTAGAAGCCTTGAAGCCTGAAAAAGTGGCGGGTGAATCCATTAGAGGATTTGGACACCGAATCTCGGTGGTTTCAGAGACGTGGTCATGACCTAAGTGCACAATACTCGATATTCCGTCCACCTAGGTTCATATAAGATGTATCTGGATCTCAAAAAGTTATACTGGTGGCCTAACATGAATGTAGAGATTGCTACCTTCGTGAGCAAGTGTCTTACTTGCACCAAGGTTAAGGTCGAATACCAGAAACCCTCATGTTTACTACAATAACCGGAGATACCTGAATTGAAGTGGGAGCGGATCACAATGGACTTCATAACCAAGTTACCCAAGAAAATGGGTGGTCTCGATACCATTTGGGTGATCATAGACAGGTTAACAAAGTCCGCACACTTCCTGCCTATCAAGGAAACACACAAGATGGAGAAACTAACCAGAACCTACATTAGGGAGATAGTATGACTGCATGGTGTTCCCATATCCATTATCTCTGATAGAGATAGTAGATTCACTTCAAGATTCTGGCAGTCGCTACAAAGTTCCCTAAGAACTAGATTGGACATGAGTACAGCCTACCATCCGCAAACCGATGGACAAAGTGAGAGGACTATTCAAACTCTGGAGGATATGTTGCGATCCTGTGTGATAGACTTTGGAAAGGCATGGGATACTCATTTACCCCTTGTCGAGTTCTCCTACAATAACAGTTATCACACAAGCATAAAGGCAGCTCCATTTGAAGCCCTCTATGGCCGGAAGTGCAGATCCCCTATGTGCTGGGCTGAAGTGGGTGATACACAGTTAGCTAAAGGACGAGTTCCTGACAGCATTGTCACAGGTCCAGAAATCATTTGGGAAACGACAGAGAACATTGTTTAGATTCGTGAACGATTGAAAGCCTCTAGAGACCAACAGAAAAGCTACGCGGACAAGAGAAGGAAACCTTTGGAATTCAAGGTTGGTGATCGTGTTCTATTGAAGGTCTCACCCTGGAAGGGCTTGATACGCTTCGGAAAGCGTGGGAAGCTAAATCCAAGATACATAGGGCCTTTCAAGATTATCGCTAGGATCGGCCCTGTAGCTTACAAACTCAAACTACCTCAAGAACTTAGTAACGTACACCCTACTTTCCACGTTTCGAACCTGAAAAAGTGTCTATCTGACGAGACTCTTATTATCCCACTCGATGAAATCGAGATCAATGAGAGCCTCAACTTCGTGGAAGAAGCAGTAGAGATCCTGGACCGTGAGGTCAAGCGAACAAAGCAAAGTCGTATCTCGATAGTGAAGGTTCGCTGGAATGCAAAGAGGGGACTTGAGTTCAATTGGGAGCACAATGATCAAATGAAACTGAAATATCCTCATTTTTTCCCTTATTCTATTTGTATTTGCTTAAACTCTAATTTCTGGTCGAAATTCTCTCTAACGGGGGGATGATGTGACAACCGGAAATTTCTATCTTGTAAATTCAATCAATTCAATCAAAAGTGAGACTTGTTTCTGTTATCTTTTAGCATTGTTAAGGGTGTGTTTGAGAGTTCTAAGCCTAGTACACTCAAGGTTTGTGTGTTAGGAAGTGTTAGCATCAGTTCATTGAATTGAAATCGAGCCGGAAATTCATCAAAGAGGAGTTCACGGCCATGAACCCTTTCTTGGCCGTGAACATTATCCATATATATAAGAATTGGCTCATTTTATTCACTTTTTCAACTCCTTCAACTCTAGCCGTGAACACACCCCATTCTCTCTTAACTTCTTCAACCGTGAACACTACTCAAAGCTACCAAAATGTAAGTATCTCTTCCATCAACTTGTTGTCCTTTAAAGCACTTGAATCCACCCATGAAACAAGCACCAAATTGCAAGATCTTCAAGAGTTCATGGCCGTGAACCCTTCATTGGGCCGTGAACCCTTCATAAGATCATGGTGTGGCCGTGAACCCTTCATCCATGGTCGTGCACACTTCATAGAATCAAGGTTGGGCCGTGAACACATCATGTGTTCATTGGCTGTGAACCCTCCTAAGGCCGTGAACATCCCTTTGTTTGGTCGTGAACTCCTTTCATACAATGATATATGATTGTAACACTTCATTGCAAGTGTTTCCTAGCACCTAAGGTTGTTCCCTTGCATGATTAGTTGTTATATACACTAATTCTATACATATATGTGTCATTATATGCTTCATAGGATCCGTTTGTGCTCGAGACTTCACTTGGCATACTTAGCATCCTATATCGATCTTTCATTCGAATCACTCACTACAGGTGAGTTCATACCCCTACAACTACACTTTTAAATGCTTTTTAAATGCTTTTAGGTGGGGAATACAAGTATAACACAATGAAATTGTGTTAAATCATTTACATGTGAAAACTACATTCAAAAGGAGTTCTTATACTCAAACTTATTGAAAACTCTTTTAAAGCTTTTATATACTTCTTTTATATCAAATCATATCCGTCTATCTATTTACGTATAAGTATGCTTTAACAGACTTAGGACTATTGCTAGATACCTTGAATCATGTTCCTTGTTTGGTTGTGGAATCGGGGTAGGATCACTAGTTCGAATGTCGATTAAATCATAGTTATACTTATTAAATACATATGTGGATATTAAACCCATATTTAAGGTTCATTCTTAACTTAGTTGCTTGGTGAGTAATTGAGTCTTTTCTGTACATCAGTATCAGTCAAACAATCATACTATTAAACTATAATAGGTATAGTTTAGAGGATTACTACATACTATTTCTAGAACAAAGAAACTTACAAGAGTCAGTTCATACATGAGTCAGTTCAAACATACTATAACTAGAACAGAAGGAACATACTATAACTAGAACAGATGGAACATACTATAACTAGAACAGGAAGGAACATACTATAACAAGAACAAAATAACATTAATGTAAGCCACTACTTCATGGCATGGCAATATACTGCTGTGTCATGTTTTATAACCAGAGTCTCCTGGAGGGAGAGCGTGAGTTTGTGTATAGATCTATACGGGATTGACCATCCTACACCTTGCTGCTAGCTACAGTGAGACCTGCAGGTCTACGGGTGACGAATGTCATACCATTTCGACGTCTTTGATCGTCGTGTTTTATACTAGTCAATCAAGCATGGTTATAACCTCATCACATTTTACCTTAAATAAACAAATTGGTTTTAAGGTAGTTAGTACATCTGTAGTTACTTTATACAATACTACTATACATCTTCATTTTCCCTTTACATTCATATCATGATATTCTCACATAAAAGGTAATGTAAACTATTTTCTAGTAATGATAGTCATAAACTGGGGAAAACATTCATTTTTACAAAAGAACAAACATACAAAACAGTCGGGTCTTGGTAGAAGACTTCTTCCCATTTTAGTAGAAAATATAGGATTTTCTAGGAGTTATACAAACATTTACATCAAAAACACTTACAAACATTTTCATCAAACTAATGCAAACAATTGACACAAAAACACTTATGAACTCACCAGCTTAAATCTTGGTCTACTCTTTCAAAATAACTTGTATTCTCAGGTCACCAGTAGACATGTACACTGGAACAGGTTTTGAGAATACGGAGCGTGTTCAAGGCTCGTCTTTTATTTTGATTCATATTTTGGTGTCTTTCAAACTTTACAAATAACCCACTTGTATGAAATTATATTATTAATTTAATGGATGATGTTGTTCCTTGTTTTACTATTGTGCATCGTTATAATACTATACATGACGTCCTCTGCCCCAGAACGTTTCCTTCTTTCTCGTTTGGGGGTGTGACAGATGGTTCCTATGCCTATCCGGGAGCTGGGTACTACTGATCTCTGGAATATGTGGTTGTTGGTTTGGGGAGTGGGGCAGCAGTGGAGGATTTTGAAGGGCGATATCGTGGAGCCGATTCACTAGGTGGAGCCGGAGGACATCCGTGAGCCTACCTGTGTGAGGTGTTAGAGGCCTAGGTATGTGGAGCCTTACCATGAGGAGCCGACTCTAAGTGACATGATGTAGTATTTGTTTGCTGCACAGGAGGTGCGTCGCTGGATTATGGCTTTAATCGACGCGGTGATCCGGAATCTGGTGATAGGCCATCCACCTTTTCTTAGGGCGGGTCCTGCTGTTCCACCCCATTCTCAGCCACAGGGCGCTAGTCATTGATGGTGCGGGAACTTTAGGCACTCATCGCAGAGATACTGATGATGATAGTAACGAGGGAACGAAGGAACGAAGGACGAGGAGGTTGAGTATGAGAGCAGCGATCAGTAGGTTGAGGATTTTGGGTTTGATACTCTATATTTTCATAGTTACGGTGTATTTTGATACACTTTATGTATGTTGTTTGTATTTGTATATATAATTTTTGTTTTATCATTTATTTACCCCCAATTTAGTCGTTGTATCGGTTCAGTCAAGACTAAACATTGTTGATCAGGCTACCTTTTGGAGTGACTCAACCTTTACATACTAAATCATTCTAGATATTTGTCTTGTATATTGCATTTTAGATTTGTATACATTATTCGAGATTGGCGATTTATTATTGTTTTGTACTTCTAGACTAAGTAGGGAACCGATAGGTAGGAAAACTCGGTGGGCAGGACCATTTTGGTGTATGTTTTGAAATCTAGCAACCCAAGACGACAGTTCTAGCCTGGGCGCCTTTCCAGTACGTAGTCTACCGGTAGGGTAATTAACAGTAATACTTTTATATGTAGGTTTGAGGGAAAACCTAATCGGAGTATCTATCCTAAGATATAGTCGTAATTCCCATACGAATACTAATTCGCTATAACTACTATCTCTGATACCAATATGTCACACCCTCCCCGGCCGATGGCGAAAATGCCAAGTGGTGACAGTATAAAGATTTCCCAAATCACGTAGCGCCAATCATAATTACCTATCTAAATGAAAATCTACAAGTCTTCATGCTGATAATCCTTCCTTGACTTGATCTCTACTCCATCCTAGGTACACATGTGATTTTGAAAACGTCAACTTGATGTTGGTGAGTGCACATGTTTTTATAGTTTTTGGCTTTTATTTGGTTGTATATATTTAAGAATCCTTTTTCTATTAGAAAAACCTTTCTAAATGTATTTTATCAACTCTAGCTTACTACTTTTTAGGATATCGAACGATCTTATCTTATTATCTATTTAGGATACTTTTATTAATCCTATTTTATTACCTTTACAGGATATTCAACGATCTTTTCTTATTATCTCTTGGGATATCTATCGATCCTATCTTATTATCTCTAGGATATCTATCGATCCTATCTTATTATCTTTTAGGATATTTATCTAATCCTAACGTACGCTGTCTACCATTCTAAGGCGTCCCTAATGGTAGTCGGATCTCGAAGGTGATATAATGTATTACCATGAGCCCTCGTATATATCTATACATATCTTTCTAGCTCTCGTAAGATTAACGATTATAGGTATCGGCGAATGACGAATTTAATCAAGGCCTTTTGGATGAATATTAACAGTTCACTAACGCATTGACATTAGGTATTTATATTTTATCTTTTATCTTTTATCTTTTATCTTTTATTTTTTATCTTTATCCTTCCTACGGATTTCCTATAACTTGTTGGATTAGGTGTCTAAGCTCATAACTATAATTGGTATGTACTTGAATTGATTGTAGTACAATCCTTTTGGGTTTCCCTCAAGACTAGCAACTGGGAAGGATGATTTTGGAGAAAGAGGTTGATTTATTAATTTAATTAATAAATTGAAATAAGTAATTTATTAATATATTATGAGAATAGTATATTAATTAGAAATAGTAATATTTAATTAATATTTAATCAGAAATTAATCAGAATTAATTTTGGGATTAACATAATTAATTAAATGTACAGGGACTGAATTGTAATTGTTGAATACTTGAGCAAGAGGCATTCTAGAACCCTCCATAAGCATGGACGGTTTTAATATGCCCTAGAGTTTCTAGAATAGTCCTTATTGGATAATTAGGAAAGTGGATAATTACCCGGTTTAAGATTATCTTGGACTTGGGCTTATCTAGGGTTTCCTGACTGCAATATATAAACTGGTTAAACCCTATGGATTTCGACCACTACTTCTTCCTAGAGAACTCCAATTGAAATTTTACCTTCTCTCTCCTTCTCCATAATCTCCTTCAATTGCTAGTGTTGGGTGTGAGCCATTAGAGGTGTGACAATTGTGACAGTTGTTCTCAAAGCTTCAACAACATCAAGGAATTTGATTATTATTGCTATATAACAATCAAAGGTATGTATTGTAATCCTAATTATGTAATTTCGATAATATGCTAGTGTTCTAGGGTTTATACTTTGTTGTTCTCATGGTATGTTCAATTAGAGAAAACATAGATCAATTTTAGGGTTCCATGTACACATAGGATTGTTTGTATGCTCAAATCCCATCACTGGTATCAAAGCGTAGGTTTAGTTTTCTATTGAATTGATATTAATGTGAAATTGAACAAGGAGGTGAAAACAAAATCATCATTCTGTTCATACAACACGACGTGGAGTTCTTCCAACACGGCGTGTTGATCTGCGTTTTTCGACCCAACACGGCGTGGTGATTGCTCACCACGGCGTGTTGTGTTGTCAGATCCTAAAAATTCGATTTTTTTTTCAAATATCTTATGGATTGATAAAGATAATTACCTTAATATTGTTTTAATTGGATAAAACTGAATATTTTAAAAATGTAATTTAATATCCTTATCTTGAATTCATGATTGGTTTTATTTTAATTTAATTAATTGAATTTTAATTTTGAAATTTTAAAATATAACCTAGTATTTTTGAAATTTTTTCCCTTATATTATATGTAACATTAAAAGTCTAATATATATATATATATATATATATATATATATATATATATATATATATATATATATATATATATATATATATATATATATTAGACAAGTCAGTCGAACCGCTAGTACTAAATTCTCACCCACCGCTTCCTTGATTGGTGGAGGGTCTTTAGCCGAACGGATTTGATAGGATACTAAATTCTCATTAATAAGTATAATGATCTATAAAGTAACTAAATACATTTTTTATAAAATTCCCGTTCTTAGTTACTTTAGGAAAATGTGAATTTGATGCTAACCCATGAAATTGCAAATTGCACCTTATAAGTCGTTAGTAGAGCGTGTGTGGTTAACCGACACACTAATATGGACTAATAATGTTGGCAATTGGTATCTCGTAAATTATCATTGATTAATGGAACACGTGTGGCTAACTGGCAAATTAAAATGAGATGATAAATGACATCGAGAGTACCAAACTAATTTGCATGTTTATTCACAACTTGTTTGTAATCCTCGGTATCATAGTCACAAATGGAAGAGCATAATCGATATTAAACATGTCTTTGAAGAGTTCAATGATTCTCAAAGGATCTAGGAATTTCATTCAAAACTTAATTCATTAAATTTTCGTTTTCGATGATAAAATTGGTAAATCGTCATTTTACCTACCTTTATATAATTTGCAATTAGATTACAACAACCCTTTTCTAAGTTGTAAATTATTTAGTTAGATCCTAGCCTTGCTATTACATTTGGGTGTTATATTGATGAATTTCTTATCTAACTAAAACTTTCCTTTCTTCTGTTTCAGATGTCTACTCCTACCAATGATTCTGGTTCCTCCTCCTCCAATAACAACAACTTCTCTCTTTTGAACATTTACGCAAAGGTGTAATTGGATGGCACAAACTATAATGATTGGATGCGTAATATCAAAATGGCTCTTCGCTTTGAGGATAAAGAGTATGTCCTCGAAAAGCCTCTCGATGAGCTCGATGAAATGAAGGTCACTTCTAAAGAGATAGATGCCTATGAAAAACACTACAAGGATGCAACGAAAGTTTCTTGCATCATGGTGGCTACTATGACCCCTGAATTGCAGAGGCATTATAAGGATTACTGGTCGTACGAGATGAACAAGGACCTTATTGAAAAGTTCCATAAGTGAGTTCGTCAAGAAAAGTACAAGTTGGTAAAGTCCCTCATGGCGTACAAGATGAAGGATGGTGAATCTGTAAGCAACCACGTTTCAAGAATGCAGAGATACGTGGATAAAATCATCAAACTAAATGTGAATTTTGATGAAGAGTTGGCAATCGACATAGTGTTGAACTCCTTGCCAAGTTGTTATGGTCAGTTCATTTTGACCTATCATTTGAAAAACAATGAAACTACATTGTCACAATTACACAACCTCATGCGAACAACTAAAGTTGGAATGAAAGGAAAAAGTGTTGCCTCCTCACCTACTGCTCCTCCTATTTTGGCCATTGGTCAAGGGAAGAGCATAAAGAGCAAAGGTCCTTCCAAGCAGAACTGGAAGGGAAAATCTCAAACTGGGTCTTCTAGTAATGGAGCCAAAGGAAAGTCCAGTTCTATTGCTCCCCCTATTTTTGACCCAAATGAGGCCACTTGCTTTTACTGCAACGACAAGGGGCATTGGAAACGAAGATGCCCAAAATACTTGCAAGATATCAAGGATGGCAAGGTGAAGCCAACCTCGGCAGGTATTTACACTATCTTATTGATGAATCATTAAATCGAATATAAAATGAATCAGAGTATAAAATCAAGTAAGAATGCGAAATTGAACACCGGATGTAAATATGATCTTGTTTCAGCTCTATTACGCTTTCGAATGTTTACAGAGTACAAAGACAGGTCTGTAAAAACTCTTATCTAACTCTAGTAAATATCCCTATTTATAGGGAACAGAAAGCGTACAAAAAATATACTAAGGCATAGACACTTAAGCTTCGAATCAATGCGCCTTAGTAAAATAGATTACAAAACATTCGAAGAGTACCAAATACATTTCGCCTAATTACAACATTTTAACCCTTACAATCTCCCCCTTTGTAATCATAGTCGAACTTCTTAATTTGTAAGAAGCTGAATGGAATACAACATCACTCTTCGAATTTCCGTGTACCAGGAAATAATCTTCTTTAGCTCTTTCTTATCTCCTTCATTGTTCTTCTTACAATGATTCATACGAACAATTAAGTTCGTATATTGAGACGTTGAATATCTTTCCACTTCGCATGCCTGGAATAAGAAACGTTTTGCTTTTCCAGCCTTGTCTTTTTCTGCGAAGACCATCCCAAAAGGCTTCAAGCAAATTTCACCATCAGCATACTTTTTTAATTCTGCTTGAGTCTTCGTAGGAGCCATTGGAGCTTTTATTTCCATACCTTAAGCTGTAGCTAACTCCACATCTGTTAGAGCCAAGCACTCATAATAATTTTCGATGAAAATCTTGATGTGAGCAACTCTAAGCTTAAATTCATCAGGTTCAGTATTTTGAAGATATGAAAATGATTTGTCTTTCAGAATCAATGCAACTTGTATAAGATCATACAAGTTCATTAATGGAAAATCTGCAATTGTAAATTCGCAAATATTTCCATTTGCCCTGTCAACCACATACTTGATATTTTGGACTGTGTTTTCGAACACCACATCCTTTTTCATACTGATTACTTTCTTGATCTTTATCAATGACCAAACTTCCTCAGGGGCTTTTGCAAGAACAACATGAAATCTAATTTTCATGTGTGTACCATCTTCATTTTCTTTGAAATTTCCTTCTGCTTTAAATTGAGGCATGATGAACATCATTTCATTTATTGGAAAGTCCAGTTGACTTGAATCAATATTCGTAACCATATAACTTTGTTTTGGTTTCTTATCAAACGAATACATATGATTAAAAGCTACCTTGGCCTTAATTGTTTCATAATTGTAATGTTTGGACGGATCACCTTTGTCCATACCCTTCAGATCATTTGCACGCTGAGTCATTATGCTTTGAACCATCCTTAGCTTTTCAATTTCAGCTTCTGCTTCGGCTTTCCTTTCTTCTTTTGATTTTTCCACCACTATTGTTTTCCCTTTATCTTTCAAGACTGAATCATCTTTCACCTCCTTTGTTTTCGAACTACTCCCAACAATATCAGTAGGTTTACCAATCACAATTCCTTTCGAAATTGGTCTTGTATATGGCATAGTTCTTACGACTGTTGAAGTAACCGGCCCAGCAGATGCTATAACTGACTTTGTTGTTGGGATCTTTGAAGAAAACAACTTTCCTACAACCTTCGCATCATCACCACTAGCCTTCGAATCACCAGTTTTTCTTTCTCCCCCTTGCACCCCTGTGAAAACAGGTGGGACATTTGTTGTTGGAAGAAGGCTTGATATGCGAGAGAGAGGAACAAGTTGCTTGTTGAGAATTGATTCGAATTGTAGGAACTTTTGAGATAAAAATTCAGGAGTAATCAAGGAAGAAGAAACCGGCTGGACAGATAGTTCTTTCAATTCCTTTAGCAAAGTAATCAATTTCAAAAATTTGGTACGTTCTGCTGTTGAAAGTTGACTAAGTTGAGGACTCAAACTTTCATACAATTTGACAAATTTTGTGACAGCGTCACAAATAATATCAATCTTCTGATTCAGAGATGCATAGTGTTTTTGAACAGTTGCAATCTCTTTTTGCATATCTTCGCGAAGTTCACGAATCTGCAAATTGACATCCTCCCTGACTTTCTTTACTTCTTGAACAAAGAGAACATGCCTTTCCTTTGTTACATTCTTTAATTCTTTCATATCGCCGGCAAACTTCGAAGTTTGAGAATTGATTCGTAGTTCATTGTTTTGATCACTATGATCAACCTTCTCCAAAATTCGTGATTCAGAGTCTGTAATCATCTCTGATAATTTACTTACGACTCTGGCTTCGAACATTTTCAACAAAGTATCAACCTCTAAACTTGAAACAGACGAACCACCCCCCAGATCAGCTTGAGATTGAATCATAGAATTCAACTTCTGATTCAAAATTTTAAATTGCTTCGTTGTCGTCAGCATGTGATCTGGAAAATCCTCTTCTTCTTCATGAAACTCTAATTCCTCAAACGTACCTCCAAAACCCTCATTATCAGTTTCTGTCTCCATAAAAATGGTTTCTTGAACAATTGAATCAGGTTTGGGTGTATCAGTGGATTGAGAAGAAAAAATAGACGAAAAGGGTTGATTGATAATTTTTTCAAATGTATGAGAATCAGTGGTTGAAGTAATTGGAATAAATGGTGAAGGTAAAGAAACAATATGTTCGAAGGCTATAGAAGTTGGACGACCTTGATCTTCTTTCGTCGAATCTCCATCACCCATATTGACATTTGCATTCGTATCAGATACGCTTGCAGGAATGATCTTCTTTCGTCGACCTTGCTTTTATGTGTTGACTTCATTTTGATTCTTCAAAACATACCAGTCTTCGAAGGAATGATCACTTGCTCTTGAGTATCTTCAGCAACAGGCTCAATCTTCAGCTCTATGTGTGAGATCCTTCAGATAGTGATACGATTGAAAAACAGCTTTTTCTTCATCATTAGGTACCAAAATCCCTTTCTTGTTGTAAAAATATTGCAAAATCAAGCTCCAGTATCATGCACACGAAATACCATGAAGAGCATTCGTGTGTTCTACACTCTTTTGGAATTCCTTCCACAACTGTGTAGAATAATCCACTTGAAGATCATAGTATAGCCCAGCAACCATGGCATATACCTCCATTCTTCCTTTATCAAGACCAACTGTTCTCCCGGTTAAACATCTCAGAAAAATACCAAATAAGAAATTCCAGATATTTGGAAGACCAGATTTCTTAAAATCACTAATCTTGGATAGTTGACGCTGATATCCCATCTCATTAAACACATGAACTATTTGAGGGAATGTGAAAGTAACATACGGAGGTGAATTCAGAATTTCAAGAATTTGGCTAAAGAGTTTCTTTGATAATCTGACCTTTTTGTCATTCACCAGATGGAAAGTAATGGTATCAGAAGCTTTGTTGTAAGTAGCTGTTGATCCTGCTTGAGAAAGCCATGACATTGGAACTGAGAACGAACTGAACATCGCCTTAGATAAAACAGAGCTCTTCAAGGCAACGATTAACATCTTTAATTCTTCCGGGTATTTAGATACATAACCCTCCAAGTAATAGTTAGTTGCTTGAATCTTCATAATTGGTAATGAAGATACATCATCAGTGGTATGAGAAGGATCAGCATCAACATGAACAGAAGTCGCCATTGTTAGGGTTTGAAAACTTTGAAGATCAGAAAATTTGGGAATTTTTGCTTTTTGATCGTGTAAACTGATAATGAACCCTTGAATTCCTTTTTATATGTAACCCTGAAGTTTGAATTTGAAGCGGGATGTATATTTAATGATATCTAACGTGGCACATTGAAAATCAGACCATTATTGCGTAAAAGTAGCCATGCGTCAAAAAGTATCTGTCACATCACCTTGAAATCCGGACAGAATACCATACGTCATTTAAAAAAAACAGCCTGTATTGTTATCCCCAAGAAAATTGTAACCGTCAAAACCCTTCGTATGGAAGCAAGGCTCTTTCACTTTTGGGATGAAAAGCGAAGTCATATGCCAGATGCTTGAAATCATCAGCCTGAGTCGGTATTACTCAGAACCTGAAGGATTTCGTGAGTGCAGTGTTCCAAAGAATTTAGACAAGAAACAAAGAAAAGACGAATTTGGGATACTGTGATGTCAAAGTATTAATTTGACACGAAGGCAAATAAAATCCCGGGCAAAGATTGCTTCATTAATCATTAAGAGAAATGATCAACTGCTTGTGTAGGTTCCCGTGAAATACAATCGAATACTTGTAAATAAGCATCGAAGGGCTTCTTTTGTAATGCTTCGTGGGTTGTAAAAAAATTTCGTTTCATGTCATCCTTAACATAAGGAGATAAATTGTAACAGAAATTACTTGTTTGACCAGTGTAGTCAGAGACAAGTTTGTTTTGATAAATTTTAAGTGACTTTGAATTTCGAGTGAAACTCACACGGAAATCATATTCAAGAAAAAATTAATGCTGAATCTTGTTGGGTAACAAACATCACGGGTTTCGAATGTTTGATCAAGAATACTCATACAAAATGAATATGATTTGATGTTTCGAATTTTTTGGTACTGAACCAAATGTTTCGTGAAAATCTGGAACATAGTTCCCCGTCAATTCCTTAAAAGTTTAGAAAATTGGGTTTCACTTTCAGCACGGTCTCATGATGTCAGATCATAAACACAGATTTTTGATATATCTAAGTCTCGATGGGTTTGATCAGAGACCTCTCGTACATATGTCTTCGTGTGTGATCGTGTAAGAACTTTATTGATAAAAAAATTGATGTAAGACACGAAAGGTACCACTCTTATATTTGGACAAAACAGTAAACTCTTAACTCATTTTAAGAAGAGTCAGGTAGCTCAGAGACTAATGTGAATATAAGCCTTATTGGGAAGAAATTTTCGTATGAATAATTTCATTAAGGTTTTTGTACACACACATTGAGTCATTGGAGGCTTTGGACAACATGCAGCAGCATGCTTCTAGGGACAACTTAACTAGTTCAAAAAAAAATTATTGATTCGTACGAAAACTATACCTGACCCTAGAACTGCAAGCATAATCCACTGTGTATCATCATGAATATCTGCAACAAAGTACTAAAAAGAAATAAGAAACAAAATATTTTTGTTATTTTGATTTTTCGAAAATAGAGACAGAACGAAAACAAACGAAAATCTTTTTGGATTTTTAATTTTTCGAAAATTAAATGACAAAACAAAAACAAACGAAAATATTTTTGGATTTTTAAATTTTTCGAAAATTAAATGACAAAACAAAAAACAAACGAAAATCTTTTTGAATTTTTAATTTTTCGAAAATTAAATGACAAAACAAAAACAAACGAAAATCTTTTTGGATTTTTAGATTTTTCGAAAATTAAAACTAACTGTACTTGTTGAAAATACACGAAATTTTATCATTATCTGATAGGTGACAAATTTACGAATTCGAAGGGGTTCGAAGCATTGACTATGAACAGTAACCTCTGAACTTTGACTGTTATTGCTTTGTCTTTCATTCAGCGCCTCTGAATGATTCCTTGTCAATTATCATTCTCCTTTTTCGCATGGAACAGAATTTCCATTTATCATTCCAAGTCCTTCTAAAATTTTCACAAAGGATTTTTCATCTAAAGGTTTTGTGAAAATATCAGCTAACTAATCAGTTGTTTTCACGAAATGTACTTCAATATTTCCATCCTCCACGTGATCCTTGATGAAATGATAACGAAGAGCTATATGTTTAGTCTTCGAATGCTGCACAGGATTATGACAAATTCTTATTGCACTTTGAGAATCACAATATAATGGAATCTTTTTCATATTTATTGCATAATCACGCAATTGACTTTGAATCCATATAATTTGTGATGTGCAAGCAGCAGCAGCTACATATTCTACTTTAGCTGTTGAAATTGATACACATGTTTGCTTTTTCGACTGCCAGCTCACCAATTTTCCATCGAGAAATTGACATCCACCACTTGTGCTTTTTCTATCAAGATTACAACCACCCAAGTCTGCATCCGAATAAGCTTGGACAAAGAAGCCAGTTTTCGAAGGATACCACAATCCTAACGAAATTGTTCCTTTAAGATAACGAAATATATTCTTCACAACAGTGAGATGTGGTTCTCGTGGATTTGACTGATACCTAGCACAATTACACATAGAGAACATAATATCAGGTCTACTTGCTGTAAGATAAAGTAATGAACCAATCATGCTCCTGTAAAGAGTAAGGTCAACTGCAGGTTTATCTAATGAAGGTGTCAACTTTATGCCTGTTGCCATAGGAACTCGTAACTTTGTGCTATTCGTCAATCCAAACTTCTCTAGCAGATTCTTCGTATATTGTTCTTGATTAATAAAAATTCCTTCTCTGTTTTGACGAATATTCAGTCCAAGAAAATTGTTAATTTTTCCCATCATACTCATTTCGAACTTACTTTTCATTAAATCTTCGAATTCTCTAGATAAGTCAGAGTCAGTTGAGCCAAAAATAATGTCATCAACGTAAATTTGAACAAGCATTAGATGATTCCCAACTTTCTTTCGAAATAATGTGGGGTCAACAGATCCTTGTTTAAATTTAGATTGTTTCAAAAATGGAGTAAGAGTTGCATACCATGCTCGTGGTGCTTGTTTTAAACCATAAACTGCCTTATCTAAAATATATACATGATCTGGATATTCTTCGTTAATAAAACCTGCGGGTTGTTCCACGTAAACTGTTTCTTCAAGCTCTCCATTTAAAAATGCACATTTCACGTCCATTTGATAGACATCAAAGTCTTTGTGAGCTGCATAAGCCAGAAATATACGAACAGCCTCGAGTTTTGCGACAGGGGCAAAAGTTTCTTCATAGTCGATTCCTTTTTGTTGTGAATATCCTTTAACAACAAGTCTGGCTTTGTTTCGAACGATATTTCCATCTTTGTCGGTTTTATTTTTGAAAATCCATTTTAACCCGACAATCGAAACATTTTCAGGTTTAGGAATTAATCTCCAAACCTTGTTTCGTTCAAATTCAGACAATTCAGATTGCATCGCAACAACCCAATCTGAGTGTTCCATTGCAACCTTAACTGTCTTTGGTTCAATTTTAGAGATGAAAACATTGAACATGCAAAATTCTTGATGAGTATTCAATACCTCATTCTTTGCACGAATTTGAGCTCTTGTTAAAACACCCTCTTGCGGATTCCCAATTACTTGATCCTTCGGATGATCTCTTGTCCAGTTTTCCATTGGTGGATAAGCTGGATCAAAGTCGAAAGGTGCATCTTCGTATAAATCCTCATTCTCTGAACCTGCAATTGAACAAACATCATCAAAATCATTATTATTCTCAATGTTTTCTAAATGCTCCCCCTCAACATTATGCTCCCCCTCAACATCAGCATTCATTCTCTCATTCTCCCCTTCGAAAGAATGCTCCCCCTCAACTAGAGTGTTCGAATCCAAGTGCTCCCCCTCTACTAGATTATGATGCATACTTTCGCCTTTCTCTTGAGAAATTGATGTTGAATCATCAGTAAGCTTTGTTAATTCAGGGAGATGATTATCATTGGCATTAATTTCAGCATCAACAGCATGATCTGAAATACCAAAAATTAAATCATAATCAATATCCAACATTTGTGAAGGTTCAGATTCATCTTGCATTTCTTTTAGAATAGGATGATTTTCAAAATGCGTTTCAGTTTGTTTAATATAGTAATCATCAAATGTAAGATTAAAAGTTTCTTCCACTTTTCTTGTTCTTTTGTTCAACACACGATATGCGACTGAATTATGCGAATATCCCAAGAAAATCCCTTCATCTGCTTTAGCTTGAAATTTCGTAAGATTATCCTTGAGATTCATAATAAAGCACCTGCATCCGAAAACATGGAAAAATTTCACATTAGGTTTTCGATTGTTGAGAATTTCATATGGAGTGATGTTAAAACGCCGATGAATGAAAGATCTGTTTTGAGTAAAACATGCGGTGGATACTGCTTCAGCCCAAAGGTATTGTGGAAGATTCGTATATGCCAACATAGTCCTTGCCGCTTCGCATAGAGACCTATTTCTTCGTTCAACAACACCATTTTGTTGTGGTGTGTATGGAGATGAAAAATTATGCGAAATCCCTTTGTCCACCAAAAATGAATCAAGAACATTGTTCTTAAATTCAGTTTCATGATCACTCTTAATCTTTCGAACAATCTTCTTTAATGTTGTTTCCATATTTTTGATAAAGTCAATCATGATTTGTGCAACCTGGGATTTAAGCCTGAGAAAATAAACCCACATAAATCTAGAAAAATCATCAAGAATGACTAATATGTACCTTTTCTTGTTGAGTATTGAAACTGTTGATGGACCACACAAGTCAATATGTAAGAGCTCCAGAGGTGCGACAATTTTCGAATCTATCGTAATTGGATGACCTTGTTTATGTTGCTTTCCAACTTCACAAGTTGCACACAAAGAATCATTATCAAATTTAAGTACAGGTAAACCTCTTACCAGATCTTGTACCATAAGTTTATTGATGTTTCGAAAGTTGAGATGAGAAAGTCTTCGATGCCAAAGCCAACTTAAGTCTGATGTTGCTTTCGAAAGAAGACATATAGCAGGTTTCCCTACTATCAGATTGATGTCCAAAGTGAACATGTCACCTTTCCTTTTGGATTTAAGTAAAACTTCGTTAGTGTTGACATTCGAAATAACACTTCCTTCTTCATTAAAAAGAACTTGATTGCCAGTGCCCACAACAAGTTGTGAAACACTTATCAAGTTATGTTGAAGACCTTTAAGATATGCAACACGATTCACTGTGAATTGTCCGTTTGTTATCTTCCCATATCCTTTGACTTGACATTTTTGATTGTTCCCAAACTTCACAACTCCAGCATTCTTTAGGCTTCGAAAATCACGTAAATTCTCCTTCTTCCCAGTCATGTGACGAGAACAACCACTATCAATGTACCATTTATTATCATATTGCTCGTCACATAGTACCTACAATTAGTGAAAAAATTTAGGACCTAAGGGTTTTTGGGTCCTTGGAAATTAGATTTCAATTTCGAATGTAATGAAGAACTTTTAACCCAATCACAAACTTTGGTTTTGAGACTATCAATTAAGTTCACATCATCATTTAAAGGAACCGAAACATAAGATTTTGATGGTTTCGTATGTTCACTGACATTACCCTTCGTATTCTGAGTTTGTGATTGTACATTCTTTGCTTTTACTACTGGTTTCCATGCTTTGACTGATATGTTCGAATCCTTAGAAGATGAACTTCCGTTTGATGAAGTATTCACATACTTCTCATAGGCTTCGTGAGTTTGCTCATTTGAAAATGTACTCGACTGATACATTTTTCCTTTGCCTTCAAGCCAATGATCAATATTTTTCCTTGAAGTTATCCCTTTTTCATTTGAAGTTTTCAACGTTTGTTTCTTCGTGTGATTAGGAAAATTTGGCTTTTGAGGAATGAAATCAACTTTTGGTTTCGTTAGAAAAGATTGAGCATAAGATGTATTAATAGTCGATTTAAAATGTTGTCGTTGAGAGAATATTGGTGGTGGATTTGATTCATTTGAAAATTTCCTTGAAATTGTAGTTTTTGAAACTTTCGAAAACTTTGGTTGTTTATTCACTTCAGACCTTGAATGATTTGATTGAGATGAAGGTTGTTTATTTGTTGAAAAATATGAATTTTTAGCTTTGAAAACATTTTTGTGTGATTGTGATTCAGACAAATATTTATTTGTTTGAGCGGGATTTTTCTTTTTGTCTGAAAAAGTTGTTGAATTCACAGTCTTAACAGGTTTTGTCGTTTCATTTGACATCTTTTGAGACTCAATATTCAGCCAAAATATTTTCTTCCTAGCTTGTCTTTTTGAAATGTTATTTTCTTTCGAAAATTTGTCAATTTGATCTTTGAATTCCTTGGTGTTTAGTTTGACAACATTCTCATTTTCCACTACAAGTGGTTTTGAAATTTCTTTTTCAATTTTTGATTTTTCAACCCATTTTCTTTGTGATTTTTGACGTTGAAAAACGTACGAATTCTTTGTTAGGTTGTTTTCAACTGTGCTTTGATTTGCGAAAAAAACCTTCGTCTGTTGTTTTCAAATTATCCTCTTCAACTAACTTCTTTAATTCTGGTTTGACATTCTCAACATTTCCAGTAGTTACGAATACTTGATTTGGGAAAATGACATCATCTGTACACTTGAAATGTGGATAAACCACAGTATTCGTTTCAAGAAAGTGAGCACCTTGTTCATTCATCACCTTTTCGAACTTTTTTGTATCACCATACACTTGATCAACCACAATTCAAGGAATGTCTTCTTCCTTCGAAGATTTCTTTTCCTTCGAATTTTGCTCTTCTTTTTCATCATCGCTATCATCAGTTTGACAGTCTCTGAGATCCACGAAGTCCATATCACAAACTTTCGAAGTTGAGGGTATATCAGTTTCTTTCTTAACCATCAAATCCTTAACTTTTTCTTTCCCTTTAAATGTTGATGCAACATTAACAACAGACAACTAGGAACAATCAACATCCTCAAGATCACTAATTTCACTAATATTGTCAGAATTATCTTCAATATCACCAAAATTAGATTGAGAATCAGATGTTGAATTCTCAGTCTTTTTCAAAATTTGAATTTGTTCAGATTTAGTCAAAGTATCATTCACTATGTTAACTAATTCATTCGCATCAAGACATTCATCAATTTTGACAATTCCATATTTATATCTATCATGAGGAACTTTGTCAAAATCAGCTATTATTTTCTCACAATCATACGAAATATTATCTACCTTAGCTCTTTCGTATGCTAGAAAAGGTAGTAATTTTCTATGTTGCTCTTTACTTATTTCACATGAATGATGTAAATCAGTTAATTTGCCATAAAGTCTCTTAGCATAATTACAGTATATATTTCTTTGTGCTAGCAAAAGTTTGACTTCATTTGATAAAGTATCCCTATCACACATAATATGTGTTATCTGTAATTCCAAACAGTCAATTTTACTTATTTTCATGTCTAATCGCTTTTTGGTCTCTAATAACTCCATGGACAACTTGTTGGCCTCATTGCTAGCAGACACAACAATTGAATCAAAATAAGTAACTGTCTCATCAAAAGATATTGGTTCAGAGTCATAAGCATGTGTAGGAATATTAAAAGATTCGAGAATATTACGTACCTTTGTTGTCATTGGAGATTTATCTGCTGTTTTGGATACGAAGCATCTTCATTTCACTTCGAATCCCTCTTCATCTGAGTCCTCCACCATCTTTGCATACATTTCTCCATGTGTTGGATTCCTCATTTCTTCATCGTCTGATCCAGATGACCATATTTGATAAGTTCCATCCTCCTCCTATTCACCCCTTGCGACCAGTGATAAATTCTTAGCTTTCGCACGAACCTCCTCAAGCTTTTCTGCATAATAAGCCTCATCTTTTACTTTATTCTTTCTCTCATCCTTCTTCCGAAGCATACAATCATTCGCAAGATGATTGGCTCCATTGCAATAATGACAATCAATACCAGCATCACCTTTTAGCTTCTTCTCACTCTTTCCTTCAGACATTTTCGAATCTTTCTTCTCAACCTTCTTTTTCTCCGCAACAACATTTTTACTCACAGTACTTCCTTTTACCTCAGCAAGCTTAGCCTTCGGATTGAAAGGCTTTTTGAAAAACTTCTTAACACGATTATTCGAGTAAAATGTTATTGCCTCATCATCCGAATTCAGGATGAATCCCTCTTCTTCCTCAGAATCACCATTTTCAGCTTTGTTTCCCCAGCAATTTCATTTACCTCAGTTTCGTGTGTCTTCAACTGATTGTACAAATCATTGAGAGTTGATGTATCAAAACTTTGTTGATTCTTCACCATCATACTCACGCTTCTCCATTCTTTTCGAAGACCCATCACAAAGATGAGATTGAATTCCATTGAAGTCCTGGTAATTCCATAGCGATTACAACGATAGATTAATTCGTTCAGTCGATCATAGTAGACTTCAATTGTTTCACCTTCTTTTGTCTGAAATCTTTCAGCTCGACCAAACACTGTTTGACTGAATTGATTTTCTTCTTCTCACTTCCTTGAAACTTATCTTTCAGATTGTTCCAGATCTCTTTTGCAGTTGTACAACTCCTTACATAATTGTACACAACCGGAGGTAAAGCTCCTCGCAATTCCCTAATACACCTCTTCTCCAGTTTCTTCAAACAATAAGTTTGATTATCAACACCAGAACTTGTAGAAGATGATCCAATTGCTTGAACATTCACTGGAACATTGACATTTCCAGAGATACATGACCATAATTCTTCATCAAGACCATTCAGATAATCCTGCATACGATCAGCCCACTGATCATAATATTCAGGGATGAGCATTGGAATTTTGGTTGATGATCCTAACAAATGAGAAAACGAGGTCATTGAATTGAGATTGAAGCTCGCCATTGTTGTACGGAAGATGATTTTGAAAATTTTTAAGAAGATTTGGAAATTTGAAAACAAACTGGTTGAATCAAATCGGAATTACAAGAAGAACACTCGATTCAACAATTCAAATGTAGACTCAAATCACAATCTAAAATCAAGACAAATTTTTCACTATCAAAAAGTGCAGAAACTTTTGAACCAAAAATTTGATTCAAAAACTTTTTTTTAATATATGAAAATCATATCACAGATGTGATTCCTGCTCTGATATCAATTGATGAATCATTGAATCGAATATAAAATGAATCAGAGTAAAAAATCAAGTAAGAATGCGAAATTGAACACCAGATGTAAATATGATCTTGTTTCAGCTCTATTACGCTTTCGAATGTTTACAGAGTACAAAGACAGGTCTGTAAAAACTCTTATCTAACTCTAGTAAATATCCCTATTTATAGGGAACAGAAAGCGTACAAAAAATATACTAAGGCATAGACACTTAAGCTTCGAATCAATGCGCCTTAGTAAAATAGATTACAAAACATTCGAAGAGTACCAAATACATTTCGACTAATTACAACATTTTAACCCTTACACTTATCTAAAAACTCACCATATTCTCATTCTTGGGTCCTTGATACAGGATGTGATTTTCACATTTGTTCTGATTTGCAGGGGCTAAGAAGAAATGAGGATGTGGAGGACGGGAGGATGAACTTGATCATGGGTAATAGGGGATCGTCACCTGTTACCAAGATTGGAGTTTATAACTTAGTGCTTAGTAGTGAGTTGTGTTTAGATTTGAATAATCGTTGCTACTCGTCAGAGATGACACGAAACACAACTTCATTTCATGATTTATATAAACCAGGTTTTAGATATTCTTTTGATAATGATAATGGATCCATTTATGCTTATAAAAATGGTGTATTTTATTTTGAAGCTTTACCTTGTGATGGTGTGTATAAAACTTTGATGGTTGTAGAAAATTTACGCAATAGTGTTTTACAAATTGATTCGTCTATTGGTTTAGACAAATCATGTTTGTGGTATTGTTGTCTTGGACATGTCAACAAGAAACACATTGCCCAACTCCAAAAGGATGGACTGTTGGAATCGTTTGACTTAAGGTCAGATGATACATGCGAATCTTGTTTACTTGAAAACATGACAAAATCACCTTTCACTAGTTCTTGTGAAAGAAGTGAAGGATTATTGGATCTCATACACACAAATGTGTGTGGGCCCTTCAGATCCACCACAAGCAAATCGATTCTATGTGACTTTTATTGATGATTATAGCAGATATGGCTATATCTACTTAATCAAGCATAAGTTAGAAACCTTTGAAAAGTTCAAAGAGTTTAAACAAGAAGTAGAGAATCAATTGGGTAGGAATATAAAGATGCTTAGATCCGATAGAGGTGGCGAGTATCTTAGTATCGACTTCCATGACTACCTCAAGGAATGTGGGATAGTTTTACAATTGACTCCTCCTAGAACACCACAACTTAGTGGTGTGGCTGAGAGGCGTAATTGGACCTTGTTGGACTTGGTTCATTCCATGATGAGTCGAGCTTCACTTCCAATCTCTTTCTAGGGGTATGCGTTAGAGACTGCCACCCACATTCTTGATCTTGTCCAAACAAAGAAGGTTTCCAAAACACCTCACGAGATGTGGACATGGAAAGTTCCCTCGTTAGCACATATCAAGGTTTGGGGTTGTGAAGCTTTTGTTAGATGAGAGACTCACGATAAGCTTGAACCTAGAATTGAGAAATGTATTTTCATCGGCTACCCACAAAAGTCCTTTGGATATTTGTTCTACAGACCTAGTGATAACGTGATCTTCGTAGCATGAAGAGGAGTCTTTCGAGAGAGAGAGAGAGAGAGAGAGAGCTAATATGCAAAGAGGACAGTGGGAGTACAATTGATCTTGAAGAAAATCAAGAGTCAAACGATGAAAGAACCTCTGAAAATACTAGCACTCAACCTGAGGAAGAAATTCCAGTTGAACCAATTCACGGGTCATTACCTCTTAGGTGTTCTAGTAGAGTTAGCGTTCCACCTGTGTTGTATGGATTCCCCATAACGACAGAAGGCGAAACGCTTATCAGTGATAGTACATTGGTAAATTTGGATAAACCTTCTAATTACAAGGAAGCAATGGCGGTCCCTGAGTATGCCAAGTGGAAAGAGGCAATGGACAGCGAGATCAAGTCCATGTATGACAACCAAGTTTGGAATTTGGTTTACAATGTACCAGGTCGTAAGACAGTTGGGTGCAAATAGATCTTCAAGAAGAAGAACGACATGGATGGAAAGGTACACAGTTTCAAAGATCGACTTCATACACCAGGGGTTGACTATGATGAGACCTTCTCACCAGTAGCTAAGATAAAAGCTATTAGGGTAATGCTAGCCATAGCTGCGTTTCATGACTATAAAATCTGGCAGATGGATATCAAAACTGCTTTTCTTAATGGGAAGTTGGCTGAAGATGTTTACATGAGTCGGCCAGAGGGTTTTGTGGATGCTAAGTACCCTAATAGAGTGTGTAAGCTTAAGAAATCAATATATGAATTGAAATGAGCTTCTCGCAGATGGAATCTTTTCATTGACGAGAATGTTAAAGAGTATGGTTTCTCTAGAAGTGAAGATGAATCTTGTGTATATATCAACGCTAGTGGTAGAATAATGACCTTCCTGGTATTGTATGTTGATGACGTACTTCTTATAGGAAATGTCATTCCAACTTTGCAAGAAGTTAAGTCTTGGCTTGGAAAGTGTTTCGCTATGAAGGAACTAGGAGTGGCTACTTATATTATGGGAATAAGGATTTTGAGAGATAGGTTTAAAAGGCTAATAGGACATAGTCAAAGTACATACATGGATAAGGTACTAAAATGATTTAGTATGGAAAATTCCAAGAAGCGAGAATTGCCAATACAGAGTAATACCAAACTGAGTAAGACTCGGAGTCTGAGTACCGATGCAGAGATAACATAAATGAGTAGACTTCCATATGCTTCTGCCATTGGATCTATCATGTATTCTATGAAACATACTCGTCCTAATGTGGCTTTTGCTCTGAGCATGGTTAGTCGTTATCAGGGAAATCCGGGTACAGCTCATTGGATAGCGGTCAAGAATATTCTTAAGTATCTGCGAAGAACTAAGGACTGAGTCCTTGTGCTTGGTGTCACAACTAGCAATTTAAGGTTTAAGATGTGAAGCTTGTTCATAATTAATTTCTCTAGGTAACCTGTTGCATCTTATTAATAAAATCCAAACTAAAATGTTATTTGAATTCATACGTGCATACATTGTGAATCAAGTTGAAATAGCCTCATGCAAGCCCAAAAACTCGATCCAATAGCTAAGCCCAATCAATTTTGGGCCTTGGTCCAAGAATTTTTGGCCCAACACTCTATTGGGCCGCAACCTCTTTCTTGGGCCCTATTGGGCCAAAAAACTTCTCCCTTGGGCCTTATTGGGCCGAAAACTTCTTTTGGGCCTTCCATTGGGCCGAAAACCCTTCTACTGGATCAAATAAAACCCAAAGACCCGTACATACATCAAAAACCGCAAACTCTTTATGGAATTAGGGTATTTTCGGCCACCCTTAAGACCGAAAACCCTTGAGAAGCCATAAAGCCACAAACCCCCTTAGTTTCGGCTAAGGCTTGAATAAAACAAAAAAAAGAGAAAAAGAAATGAGAAAATAGTTTGCCACCTCATTTTTATTCAATAAACAACAAGGTGTTAACCATCATATTTCGAGGAAGGAATCCCATCAATCCTCAAAAAAGTCAAACCCTTTCCCCCTTCTGTCTCTTATGTTCAGCTGACCCCCCCCCATACCCTCACCAAAGTTCATCTATCACTCTATTCTACTCTCAAGAACCCCGCTTCTTTCTCTCCCAAAATTTTCGTGTGGGTGTATGTGTGTGCCATCCTCAAGGGTGCTATCTTCAAGCAACTCTCCAGAATTTGGTAAGTGTCCCAAGTATTCTTACATCTTTCCAAGCTAAAACTCTTGTTTACACACTTTTGTTGTGTGTTAAGTTCTTAGAAACACTTGAACTTTCGAGAATATCATCACGTGGTGCAAGGCTAGGCACGAAAATCTCTTCACTTTCCTCCCTTCTACCACACGAAATATTCAAGGTGAGCTTCATAACCCATTATTTTCGTGTTTTTCATACTTTTTGGGGGGAATACAAGTCAAGTTTCGTTTAACCGTTGGATAATTGCATGGACCTATGTGTTATGTGTTTAACCTTTGGCTAATTGTTGCAACATATATGTGTTTAACCTTTGGGAACCTACACTTTACAATTACTATTAAAAATATAGGACATGTATGCAATTATTCACAGTTCTAGAACGAGACTTACCAACCACTTTTTTTATAGAAAATATCGGATTTTCTGAAGTTTTACAAATTATTACAAATAAATATGTTACAAAGTTTTTCGTACAAATATGCTTATGAACTCACCAACATTCTATGTTGACACTTTTCAAAGCGAGTTGTATTCTCAGGGATTCAGTGAGCAAGTATTTGGACCATGGATCTCGGATATTTGCTACATTTTGGAGTTAATTACAGTTATGTCACTTTTATATAATTGATAAACAAATACAACATGTAAATAATGTATGTTGGTATCTTTTAATGTATGATGGTTGGTTGCTATGTTTCATTCATATTCAATTGTTATGATACTACACAAAGACGTCATCCGCCCCCGGACGTTTCCGCCGTCCTGGTTCGGGGGCGTGACACTTGGTGGCAGTGATGACTTAAGAGTAACTAGGTATAGTGATGCTAGCTTTCAGACAGACAGAGACAACTTCCGTTCTCAATCTGGCGGGGGGTTTACCCTTAATGGAGGAGCGGCAACCTGGAAAAGTTCCAAACTGGAAACTGTGGTTGATTCTACCTGTGAATCAAAGTACATAGAATGAAGAGAAGCATCGAAGGATGCTATATGGTTGAAGAACTTTATCGGAGACCTTGGAGTTGTGCCAACCATAAAGTAACCAATGGAGATTTTCTGTGATAATGAAGGATCGGTTGCCTTAACCAAAGAACCAAGAGATCATGGCAGATCAAGGCATATCAATAGAAAATACCATTTCATTAGACATAGAGTGGAAGAAGGTCACATCGTCATGAAGAGGGTATCGTCCGAGGAGAATCCAATAGATCCCCTCACAAAGGGTCTGATCAGGATTAAGCACCTGCAGCATGCTAGGAGCATTGGTCCGAAGGATGATATTAGTTTAAGTAATTAGATAGTTGCTTAGAAACTTGTAACAAAATAAATGTAATTGACATTTGATGATTAACTAATAGAGACTTATTTATGAGTATAGTTTACTATTATTTGTCAATTGTTTATTATTGTGCTTCATTTTGCATGTTTTACTTCCAGAATAATTAGATTATTTAAAACATTCGCAGTCGATCATACTTTTGGAAGTAAGTAGTTAATCAAGACTATCATAAATTGGATTGTAGATTGTCTAAGGGTTTAGACATAGAAATGGTTTGATGCAACATTCATGAGTACTTTGAAATAGAGATTTAAGTGTTGGATTAACCCACACTCAGATAATTACTTCATGGAATTTATCATGAGTAATTCTGAGAGGATAATATCCTATATCTTTAAACGGAAATATATGAGTTGTTGTTTACGAGTTGGTTGTGCATTGATAATGCGTAAACGCATCAGTAACTTGATGTTATAAAATGTATTGTTATGCATGATTTGATGAGTGAATAGTATAAGCATATAAGTCAAAGTTTATCTGTTCGTTTTTGCCTTTAAGGGTAAAAAGTGATATATTGGACCCCTCGATGATTTGGTGTTGACTTATAGTGTTGGGCCCGGCCAGGACTAAATTGATGTGTTCAATTAGAAGTTCATTGTCATTTCAAATCAGAAATCGGGAAACAAAATATTGGACATTAAGATTAACTTTGGTCTATGTCATTTGTCCACATGATATCTTGCATAACGGAGGATTATACGCTCACTTATCTTAAGACACATAGCTGACTAGGTTCGAGTTCGAAAGCGGCTTTGAGAGCTATAAATTGCTTGTCAATTTTTGAAGGATATATTCACAACTATAGTTAATAGACATATCCAAGTGGGAGACTATTGGATTAGATGTCTAAGCCTATAACTATAGTTGGTATGTACTTGAATTGATTGTAGCACTGTCCTTTTCGGTTGCCCTTAAGACTAGCAACTGGGAACGATGATTTTGGAGAAAGAGGTTGATTTATTAATTTAATTAATAAATTGAAATAAGTAATTTATTAATATAATATGAGAATAGTATATTAATTAGATATAGTAATATTTAGTTAATATTTAATCAGAAATTAATTAGAATTAATTTTGGGTTTAAAAGAATTAATTAGATGTGCAAGGACTGAATTGTAATTGTTCAATTGTTGAGCAAGAGACGTTCTAGAACCATCCATAGGAATGGACGGTTTTGACATGCCCTAGGGTTTCTAGAATAGTCCTTATTGGATAATCAGGAAAGTGGATAATTACCTGGTTTAAGATTATCTTGGACTTGGGCTTATCTAGGGTTTCCTGCCTGCAGTATATAAAGGGGTTAAACCCTATGGATTTCGGCCACTACTTCTTCCTAGAGAACTCCAGCCAAAATTTTACCTCCTTTCTCCTTCTCCATAATCTCCTTCAATTGCTAGTGTTGGGTGTGAGTCATTAAAGGTGTGACAATTGTGACACTTGTGTTCAAAGCTTCAACAACATCAAGGAATTTCATTGTTATTGCTATATAACAATCAAAGGTATGTATTGTAACCCTAATTATGTAATCTCGATTATATGATAGTGTTATATATATCCTGTTGTTCTCATGCTATGTTCAATTAGAGAAAACGTAGATCAGTTTTAGGGTTGCATGCACACATAGGATTGTTTGTAATGCTCAAATCCCATCATAACTATCACAATATAAATCTTTTATCTTACACTTGATAATTATAAATTTTGATCTCATATTTATTTTGTATATATAAGTATACATATATATACCCTAATTATGGTTGAAACGTGCCCCTAGCACGGTATAGAAGTTGCGTTCAGTCAAGTGAAAGGTGCCTCAAGGCAGACTGATAGGCCTCCATATCTTTCAAAATTAATGCAACTTGAATCAGACCATTCAAGTTCATCAGAGAAATATCAGCAACAGAAAAGTCACAAACTTGATTGTTCTCCCTTACAACAAAATACCGAAAATTATGTATCATGTTCTCGAACATAACATCCTTCGTTATCTTCATAACTTTCTTAATCTTCACCAAAGACCATATTTCTTCAGGCTCTTTCCCTACAACTGCATGAAACCGAAGTTTCAAATGGATATAATCATCCTCAGTTTCGAACTTCTCAACAATTTTGTACTGAGCCATGATAAACATCATTTCGTTCACAGGGAAATCAATTTGACTCATATCGGTGTTAGCGATAGAGTAACTTTTCTTCGACGTTTTCTCAAATGCATACATGTGATTATACGCAACTCTTGCTTCAATGTTCTCGTAACTGTACAACTTTGTTGGATCTCCTTTCTCCATACCAGGAGGATCACTTTCACGAATTCTCATTATGCTCTATATCTGCCTCAGTTTATCCATTTCAGCTTCCTTTTTAGCCTTCTTTTCTTCCTTTGATTTTTCAATCACAACCACTTTTCCTTTATCTCTACTATCCTCAGAATCTTTTGGCTTTTACGAACTAGAACTTCCTCCTTCAGTTGTCGAGCCACCACTTATAATTCCCTTCAAAATGGGTCTTATTGTTGTTTTGATGGCCTCAGTTGTAATCGTCAATGAAACTATCGGAACTGTGACTTGAGTAGATACAACTTTCGTTACTTCACCAGTAGTACTAACAATCTTCTCAGTCTTCTTCGACTTTTCCACCACTTTTGTAACTTTCGAAGGTTTGCTTTCTTGAGTGTTCTTTTCTCCCCCTTGCACCCCTGTGACAACAGGTGGGGCACCAGTGGGTAACATATTCGGAAACTTCGAAATTGGAGCCACAGCCTTCTGAATGGCTTGATCCAACGAAGGTAAATTTTGAGTTAAAAACTCAGGAGTTAAAAGTGAAGTTGGAACTGGCTTCGACACTAACTCTTTTAATTCCCCAAGCAGAACACCCATCTTTTCGAATTGATGAGCATCCGCTTTATCCTTTGCATCAAACTTTGGAGTCAAATCTTGATACCATTCAATAACTCATCGGACAGCAGCTGCAATACTGTCAACATCCGACTGAAGTGTCGAATAATTAGAATTCAATGCATTCAATTCTTTTGATACTTCTACCTTCAGCTCCTCCAATTTTTGATTCACATCTTCACGAACTGTCTTGACATCTTTGACAAAAAGAACATGTCGTTCTTTTGTTGTCAAACGAAGATCGTTAAGTGCAGATTTAAACAAATCATTTTGATCTTTGACCCTCAATTCGTTATTGTTATCCATAACATCCATTTTTTTTACATGCGAAGCTCCACAGCTTTGAGCATCACATCTACTTCAATCCCAGACACTGTGTTCTTGGCTCCGAAATCAGCTTGTGATTGAAGAATAGCATTAAGTTCTCGATTTAGGATCTTGAACTGCTTACCAGACATTAACATCTGATCTGGTATATCTTCTTCCTCTGAATCAAAATGTAGATCTTCAAACTTTCCTCCGAAACCGCCTCCATATGTTTCTTCATCGGAATTAGGTTTTGGTGGATCGGTGGATTGAGATGCGAAAAGTGTAGTGAAGGGTTGGTGTAAAACATGTTCAAAAGTTGGTGAAGGAATGGTAGTGGAAATGGGTGTAATAAATGGTGGTAATGAAACAAAAGTACTGGTAATGGATTCAGGAATACCTTGAGAAGATAGAGGAACACTCACCACAAGTTGTGTATCCGTATTAGATGTGTCTACACCAATGGTCGAAACTGGAACCTCCTCAAGAATTGGTTTGGTTACAACAATTTCGAGAGGAACTGTGGTGGTTGGTAACGAAATAGGTTCGATGATAAGAGGTTGTGAGGCATTTAGGGAATTCGGACCCAAAGGAGATTCTGGAAGAATCTCTTCTTCTGAGGACTCATCTTGAACAATCAACTTTTGCTTCTTCGTCTTCTTGTTGATATGTTTCGCCACATCCTCTTCTCTTCTCTTTTTGGATGATGGTGAAACGGGTGCAGGAATCTCATGAACTTTAACTCCTTTTCTATTAAGCTGTGGTTTACGAATAGTAGGAGATTGATCTTCCAAAGTTCGTTTCATAAAAGAAAACTTCCTTAACCGTTTAAACACACCAGATTTCGAAGGGATCAAGTCCTTCGAAGACTCAGGAAAAATTTTCTCCTTAGGTTTCCCAGTTTCCATTTCAAGCTTCTTAGGAGACTTAATCTTGGGTTATTTCTTGGGACTTTCGATAATAACATCTTCTTCAAAAATCTTTGTTTTCTTCTTTGACTTCTTGGACTTTTTAGATGACTCTTCATCATTTATTGGAAGTAAAACCCCATTTTCAACAGAAGGATTTATGGTTTTCAAGTATTCAACCAACACTAAATTTCCTGGACCAACTTTCTTCAACATCCCATCAGGAATACGAGCAACATTAGGAAATTCATCAGAATCATCTACTACAACCCTTGGAAAGTGATACTTCGCAAATTCTGCCTTAGCCTCATCAGCAGGTACTAGAATACCTTCTTTTTCATACACATACTGAAGAATCAAGCTCCAGTAACGTGCACACGAAATTCCTTTCACCACATTCTTGTTTTCCAGGCTCATGATAAACTCCTTCCAAATTTGAGTAGCATAATCAACCTTGAGATCATAATACAACCCTGCTACCATAGCATAAACTTCCATTCTCCCTTTATCAACCCCTACACTTCGCCCAGTTAAGCAACGAAGATAGATTCCGAACAAAAAATTCCAGATGCAAGGAAGACCAGATTTCTTGAAATCACTGATCTTAACGAGTGGTGGTTGATGACCCATCTCGTTAAACATGAACATAACTTGTTCAGCGGTAGGTTTTAAGAATGGAGAGGAATTAGGAATTGCCAAGATTTGAACAAACATCTTCTTCGAAAGTCGAATACGCTTTTCATTCACCAGATTGAACGTGATTAAATCAGTAGCTTTGCTGTAAGAAGCAGTAGAACCAGCGATTGATAACCATGATAACGGAACGGCAAACGCATTGAACATCGCAGTTGCAAGACCTGAATGGTTAAGAGCAACAATCAGCATCTTGAGTTCTTCCGGATACAGTGACACATCTCCTTCGACCTGATAGTTGGTGCTGTGAATCTTCATCAGTGGTTTAGATGCAACTTCTTCAGTAGTGGAGGTTGGATCAGCCGCCATTGATTAGGGTTTGAGAGAAACTTGAAGAACAGAGACAGGTAGGGCTTTTTGATCGTCTGTGATTTTGAACATGTAATGATAAAAGGAGAGTAGACTTTCCTTTTATATGTAACCCCGATTGATATCCAAACGTTTTCTAGAAAGAGAAAGCAACGTCTGTCCTTGAAAAGTCGCACCACTAGCCGTTAAACACGCCATGTTAGATAAAGTTCCTTGAAAGTCGGGCCATGTTGCCAAACCATCACATCAGACTGTTCGTGAGCACCAAGTGGATAAGATCGAAAAACCTTCGGCATGGAGGTTAGGCTCTTTCGTCTTTTGGATTAGAGACGAAGTCATTTGCCATAATTTTGAAATCCTCAGCCTGAGTTGGTAGTACTCAGAACCTCAAGGATTTCGTGAGTGCAGTGTGTCAAGAGAATGAGATGAGAAGCAAATTAACGAACATTTTGGAACTGTGATGTCGAAATATAAAATTTCGACACAAATGCAGTTAAACCCCAGGCAAAGGTTGCTTCGTTAATTATCAAGAGAGATAATCAACTACTTGTGTATGTTCCTATGAATTTCAATCGAATACTTGTAGAGAAGTATTGAAGGGCTTCTTTTTCAAGGCTTCGTGGGTGGATTACAAATTTCGTTACATATCAACCTAAACATAAGGTGAGTAATTGTAACCGAAATTACTTGTTTGACCAGTGTAGTCAGTGACAAGTATACTTTGAATTAATTTGAACGTGACAAGTGAAAGAATTGATACTCCTACGAAAATCATATTCAAAGAAAAAATAGATTCAGCTGGATCCTGTTGGGAAACAAATGTCATGGGTTTTGACCATTTGATCAAGACCACTCATTACGAAAGAATATGATTTGGAGCATCGAAGGTTGGTACTGAAACAAATGTTTCATTAAATCTGGAACATAGTTCCCCTTCAATTCCTTAAATGTGTTCGATAATTTGGGTTTCACTTTCATCACGATCTCATGATGTTAGATCATTAACACAGAAGTTTGATATGTCTAAGTCATGATTGGTTTAATCAATGACCTCTCGGACATATGTCATTGTGTGTGAAATATGTTAGAATTTTGAGATGAAAAAGATTGGTTCACGAAATCAATTGTACCTCTGTTATATTTGGACCAAACAGAAAACTCTTAACTCATTTGAGAAGAGTAAGGTAGCTCAGTAGACTAATGTGAATGCAGCATGCTTCTAGAGACATTTTAACTAGTACAAAGTTGTCGAAATTTTACCTTCCCTTAGAAACGCAAGCATGACCCTTGTAAAACGTTCGTGAAATCTGTATGAAGAAAGAAAAGACAAAGTACAAAATAACAAAAATCTTTTTGGTATTTTATGTTTTTGAAAAGAAAGAAAATATTTTTGTGTTTTTAAGTTTTTCGAAAATGAAAACAAACAACAAAATAAAATATTTTTGGAATTTTGATTTTTCGAAAATAATACAAACATACGAAAATATTTTTTAGTTTTTCAATTTTTCGAAAATAAAACATAAATGTAAGATTGTACCAAACTCACGAAACTTTTCATCCCCAAAAGTCGAAAACGAAGCGTCCCGAAGCGCTGAACGTGAACAGTAACCTTTGTATGATTAATACGATCAGCCTCTAAATGAATCATTATTGCCTCTGAATCGAACATTTGTATAGCACTTCTTTGTCATACATTCGAAATCATTCCTGGAACTGAACTTGCTTCGATCATTCCCAAACCTGTCAAAATTCAAACAAATGATTTTTCATCCAAAGCTTTTGTAAAAATATCAGCAAGCTGATCAGTTGTTTTCACAAAATGAACTTCAATATTGCCATCTTCCACATGATCTTTGATAAAATGATAACGAAGAGCAATATGTTTGGTTTTCGAATGTTGTACTGGATTATGACAAATGCGTATAGCACTTTGTGAATCAAAATACAATGGAATCTTTTTCATATTAATGGCATAGTCTCGCAATTGACTCTGGATCCAAATAATTTGCGAAGTGCAAGCAGCAGCTGCAACATATTCAGCTTCAGGAGTAGAAATCGAAACACACGTTTGCTTTTTCGACTGCCAACTAACCAACTTTCCATCCAGGAATTGACATCCACCACTTGTGCTTTTTCGATCCAATGTACATCCTCCTAGATCTGCATCTGAAAATGCCTGAATAAAAAATCTTGATTTCGAAGGATACCACAATCCTAACGAAATTGTTCCTTTGAGATAACGAAAAATATTTTTCACAGCAGTCAAATGTGGTTCTCGTGGATTTGCTTGATACCTAACACAATTACATACATAAAACATGATATCAGGTCGACTTGCAGTAAGATAAAGCAATGAACCTATCATACTCCTGTATAAAGTTAGATCAACCGCCGGTGTATCTAACGAAGGTGTTAGCCTTGTTCCAACAGCCATTGGTACTCTTAAATTCATGCTATTTGTCATTCCAATTTTTTCGAGCAAATTCCTTCTATATTTTTCTTGATTGATGAAAATTCCTTCTCTGCTTTGATGAATATTTAAACCAAGAAAATTATTGATTTTACCCATCATGCTCATTTCGAATTGGCTTTTCATCAAACTTTCGAATTCACTAGACAAAGCAGGTTCAGTAGAGCCAAAAATAATATCATCGACATAAATTTGAACAAGCATTAGATGATTCCCAACTTTCTTTCAAAATAATGTGGGGTCAACTGATCCTTGTTTAAATTTCGATTGTTTTAAGAAACTGGTAAGAGTTGCATACCATGCTCTTGGTGCTTGTTTTAACCCATATACTGCTTTATCTAAAATATACACATGATCAGAATATTCTTCATTAATGAAACCTAGAGGTTGTTCAACGTAAACTGTTTCTTCGAGTTCACCATTGAGAAAAGCACATTTCACATCCATTTGATAAACATCAAAATCTTTGTGAGCTGTATAAGCCAAAAATTTTGGACAGCCTCGAGTCTTGCAACAGGGGCAAAAGTTTCTTCATAATCGATACCTTCTTGTTGCGAATATCCTTTTACGACTAATCGTGCTTTATTTCGAACAATATTTCCATCTTTGTCGGTTTTGTTTTTGAAAATCCATTTTAATCCAACAATCGAAACATTTTCAGGTTTAGGAATTAATCTCCAAGCCTTTTTTCTATCGAACTCAGCCAGTTCGGATTGCATTGGAACAACCCAATCTGAGTGTTCCATTGCAACTTTAACTATTTTTGGTTCAATTTTCGAGATGAAAACATTAAACATGCAAAATTCTTGATTAGTAATTAGTACCTCATTCTTTGCACGAATTTGTGCTCTAGTCAAAACTCCATCTTGTGGATTTCCAAGGACTTGTTCTTTCGGATAATTTCTTGACCACTTTTCCAATGGTGGATATGCTGGATCAAAGTCCAGTGGTGCATCTTCGTACATTTCTTCATTTTCTGATCCTGCAACAGAAATATTATCATTTAGATCATGAAATTCATCATTTTCATCAGGATTGATGGTTTCAGTATCATTATGATCCCCCTCAACATAATTGTCATTCTGATGCTACCCCTCGACAACATCATTCAAACTGCTCTTCTCCTCCTTGAAAGGATGCTCCCCCTCAACAATTGAAGGTATATGCAAGTGCTCCCCCTCTACTTGAGCATTTAGCATACTTTCGCCATTAGCAGTCGTATCTGAGGTGATTGTCGAATCATCAGAATGTTTTGAAGATTCAGGAGTTTGATTATCAGCAGCATTTACTTCAGCATCAACGGCCCTGTCTGGAACACCAAAAATTAAATCATATTCAAAATCTGAGGAATTATAACTTTCAGACTCATCATTCGATCCATTAAGAATTGGTTTTTGTTCGAAATGTTTTTCAACTTGTTTCACATAGTAATCATCAAAAGTGAGATTAAATGTCTCTTCAACTTTTCTTGTTCGCTTATTCAATACTTAGTATGCAACCGAATTAATATCCCAAAAATATTCCTTCATCAGCCTTAGCTTGAAATTTCGAAAGATTATCTTTGAGATTCATTATAAAACACCTGCAACCAAAAACATGAAAGAATTTGACAATAGGTTTTCGAGTATTGATGATTTCATATGGAGTTATATTGAAACGACAATGAATAAAAGATCAATTTTGAGTGAAACATGCTGTCGAAACTGCTTCTGCCCATAGATATTGAGGAAGATTCGCATATGTCAACATTGCTCTTGCTGCTTCGCAAAGTGATCTATTTCTCCTTTCAACCACACCATTTTGTTGTGGTGTATATGTCAATGATAAATTAGGCGAAATTCCTTTCTCAGTTAAGAACGAACCGAGCACACTATTTTTAAACTCCGAACCATTATCACTTTTGATTTTACGAACTTTCCTTTTCAGACTGGTCTCAATTTTCTTGATAAATTCGATCATTGTTTGAGCGACTTCAGATTTTAACCTGAGAAAATAAACCCAAGTGAATTGTGAAAAATCATCAACTATAACCAAAATATATCGTTTCTTGTTGAGAGTTTGAACAGTTGATGGTCCACAAAGGTCAATATGAAGAAGTTCCAACGGTTCAACAATTTTTGAATCTATGACAATTGGATGTCCTTTGCGATGTTGTTTTCCTTGTTCACAAGCTGCACACAAAGTATCATTATCAAACTTTAGTATAGGTAAACCTCGAACAAGATCGTCAACGACCAATTTATTCAAATTTTGAAAGATTAAATGTGATAAACGTCGATGCCATAGCCAGCTGACATCAGAGGGGGCTTTCGAAAGTAAACACATTGAGGGTTTGCCGATGATTGGTTTGATATCAAGAGTAAACATGTCACCATGTCGTCTGGATTTGAGAAAAACTTCGTTAAAGACCACTTGATTGCCAGTGCCCACAACAAGTTGTGAAACACTTATCAAGTTATGTTGAAGACCTTCGACATATACAACACTTTTTACAGTAAACTTCCCATTTGTGACTTTGCCATATCCTTTCACCTGACACTTGTGATTGTTTCCAAATTTAACTACTCCTGCATTCTCCAAACTTTGATAATCACGTAAATTCTCCTTCTTGCCAGTCATGTGACGAGAGCAACCACTATCAATGTACCATTTATCATCATATTGCTCGTCACATAGAACTGCAATTAATGAAAGAATTTAGGTACCCAAGGCTGTTTGGGTCCTTGGTTATTAGATTTGAAAACCGAGTGAAATGAAGAACCTAAAACCCAATTAAGAACTTTGGATTTGAAAGTGTCAATTAAGTCAACATCATTCGGTAAAGGAGCAGAAACATAAGTTTTTGAAGGTTTAGATTTGTGACTGACATTCGCCTTTCTGTTCTCAGTTTGTTTCGCAACAGGTTTATCTTTCGAAACTGGTTTCCATGTTTTCACATGAATATTTGAGTCTTTGGAAGAGGAACTTCCATTTGAAGAATCATTCAAATATTTCTCATATGCTTCGCGAATCTGTTGTTGGGAATACTTACAAGATTGAAACATCTTTCCTTGTCCTTCAAGCCAATGATCGATATTATTCACATTTGACGAACCCTTTGTGTATAACACTTTCGAATTTTGCTTCCCAAAAGGATTTGGAAATTTTGGTTTTTGAGGAGTAAACTTTGCAGATTGCTTGGATTTATCATGCACAAATGTTTGATTGTCTGCAAACTTTCGAACATTTTCGAATTTTCGACCGTTCTCAAATTTTCGAACATTGTCAAATTTTCGAACATTCGCAAATTTTTGAGCATTGTCGAATTTTCAACCATTCTCAAATTTTCGAACATTGTCAATTTTTCGAACATTCTTAAATTTTTGAACATTGTCAAAAGGTCGATTTGTTCTATTTGAAGAAAATCGGTTTTGATTGTTTATTGGTTTTGAACAAGATGAATTTGAAGTTGAAAACTTTTGTTGGCTTTTTGAATGAAAATTCTTTTGTGGATTATTTGATTGAAAAGTTTTTGAATTTGAAAACTTCTCAGAATTATTTTGAGAATCAGACGAAATTGGTTGAGCAGGATTTTCCTTTTTATCCGAATGTTTTGAAAACTTTGTTTGTTCAGATTTGGACAACTTATTTTCAAATATTTTCTTGGTCGGTATTTTGGATTCCTTTTCATTTGACACAACTTGCCAAAAAAATTTCTTTCTTGCCTGTCTTTTCGAATTCCTTTTTCATTCGAAAATTTTTCAACACGATCCTTAAATTCGTTTGAATTAAGTTTCATATTCTCATTTGTTACTTTAGATTCTTGTTTCAAACATTCTTTTGTATTTTCTTGTTTTTCAATCCATTTTCGTTGAGGTTTTTGTCTTTGAAAAACATACGAATTCTTTGTTAGATTATTTTCAACAGTGCTTTGAATTGATAAGAATCATTCATCTGTTGTTTTCTTGTTGTCATCTTCGACCATTTTGTTGAACTCTGGTTTAATGTTTTCAACATTTCCAGTAGTGACAAACACTTGATTTGGAAATACAACATCATCTGAATAATTGAAATTTGGATACACCACTTGATTTGTTTCCAAATAATGGACTCATTTTTCAGACAAAACTTTGTCGAAATTTTCAGTGTCCCCAAACACTTGATCAACAACAACTCGTGGAATGGTTGTTTCTTTTGAAACAGGTTTGTCAGGCTTAGATTTGTTCGAAACTTGTTCTTCATCCTCATCATCACTACTATCCGTTTGACTATCTCTGACACTCACATTTTCGAAATCAAAAACTTTTGAAGTTGAGGGTTTGTCAGTGCCAATCTAAACCAACGAATCATTACATTTTTCTTTTCCTTTAGACTTAGATGTGACGTTAATGACAGACAACTATGAACAATCGACACTTTCCTCTTCCTCAATTTCACTGATTTCACTAAAACTATCAGAATTATCATCGACATCAGCAAAATTGGATTGAGAGTCAAGTTTCGAATTCTTAGTTCTTTTCAAAATTTTGATTTGTTCATTTTTGGTTAAGGTATCATTCACAATCTCAACAAGTTCATCAGCGTTCAAATATTCATCTATCTTAACAATACCATAAGCAAATCGATTATCAGGCACTTTATCGAATTCTACTATGGTTTTCTCACAATCATAAGACAAGCTATCAATTTTCTCTCTTTCGAAAGCTAGAAAAGGTAATAACTTCCTATGTTGTTCTTTGCTAATGTCAGACGAATGATGCAAAGCAGTCAATTTAGCATATAATCTCTTTGCAGAATTACAGTAAATGTTTCTTTTAGCTAACAACATTTTAACATCACCGCTTAACGAATCCCTATCACACATGATGTTTGTAATTTGTAATTCCAGATACTCTACTCTGCTTCGTTTCGAATCTAACAATTTTTGTGTCTCTTGCAATTGGATGTTTAGTTTCTTAGCTTCATTACTAGCAGACACCACAATTGTATCAAAGAAAGCAACAGTATCATCAAATGTAATTATTTCAGAATCATAAGCTTGTAAAGGAATGTTAAAAGACTGAAGAATAGCACGTACCTTGGTTGTCATTGGTGATTTGTCTCCTGTCTTGGTCATGAAACAACGACCAGTCACCTTTTCGTCCTCATCCTCCTCCAACTGTGCGAACATAGCACCATGCGTCGGATATGTTCCATCTTCCTCACCTTCGCCTTGAGCAACCAAAGATAACCCCTTCGTCTTTTCACGTACTTCTTCCAATCTTTCCACATAATAAGCTTCGTCCTTGACCCTATTCTTTTTCTCCTCTTTCTTACAAAGCATGCAATCATTTGCCAAATGATTAGCTCTGTTACAGTAATGACAGTCAATGCCTGAATCTCCCCTCAATTTCTTCTCGCTTTTGACTTCAGTTGCCTTCACATCATTCTTTTCAAATTTCTTCTTCTCCTCACCCACAGACTTGTTCACGAAACTTCCTTTCACATCACTTTGCTTCATCTTAGGATTGAAAGGTTTCTTGAAAAACTTTTTAACTCGGTTGTTCGAGTAAAAAGCCACCGCTTCATCATCAGAGTTCATTAGAAAACCTTCTTCATCAAAACCATCTTTTTCAACAGCTTCTTTCTCAGACACTTTCGAGACAAGAGCTAAAGGACGTCCCAAGCTCAGTTTCGACTCTTCTTCCATCTCATTCACTTCACTTTTGTGTGTTTTCAACTGGTTATACACATCATTCAGAGATAAAGTATCGAAGCTTTGTTGATTCTTCACCATCATGCTGACACTTCTCCACTCCTTACGAAGTCCCATCACAAAAGTGAGATTGAACTCCATTGATAATCTTATGATTCGATAACGATTGCATCGATAGATCAGTTCATTAACACGATCATAGTAAACTTCAATCGTTTCACTCTCCTTTTGTCTGAATTCTTTCAGCTCCACAAGATACTGCTTAACAGAGTTTATCTTCGTTTTCTCGCTTCCCTGATACTTTTCCTTAAGAGTATTCCAGATATCTTTTGCTGTTTTACAACCACGGATGTAATTGTAAACAACAGGTGGCAAGGCACCTCGCAATTCTCTCAAAAAACGCTTTTCGTTGTTCTTCAGCCTGGTGGATTGATCATTGACTGCAGACGCTGATCCAGATGATCCAATTTGGTGAACATTTGGTGGAGGTTGAACTATTCCAGTAATGCAGCTCCAAAGTTCCTCGTCCAAACCGTTCAAGTAATCCTCCATTCGATCAGCCCACTGATCATAGTACTCCAGGATCAACATAGGAATGTTCGTAGAAGATCCTAACAGATGAGAAAATGAAGTCATCGTGTTCATGTTGAAATTCGCCATTAACGTACGGATGAGATTTTTCAGAAAATTTTGAAGAAACTTGAAATTGAATGTCTGAATCGATCAGAAACTCAAAAACGATTACTCGATTACACAATTCAAACACAGAATCAAACCAAAACTGTAGATCAGTGATGATTTTCAGAATCGAACAGTGCGGAAACTTTTTAGACAAATTTGTGACTCAAAAACTAGTGACTTAAATGAAAATCAGATCATTTCACTATGATTTCTGCTCTGATACCAATTATAGTTGAATTAATCGAGTAAGAGAATCAAAATCAGAGTAAAGATGAACACGAGATTTAAATAAGATCGGGTTTAAGCTCTCATTACTTTCAATGAAAACGAGTACAAAACGTAAGCAGAACATGGGAAAAACTCTACTTACAACTCAATGTTCAGATCCTATTTATAGGAGGCTGAAAGTACAAAAAATACTAAGGCTAAACATCTAAGCTTCGTAAAAAAACAGATGCCTTAGTAAATACATAAGAAACATACGAAAATGACTATTACACAAATTTCGACATTTCGACATATTACAAGATATTTCGACTCTACAAGGAGTATGCTCAGAGCACTACTACCTGAACAAATCGTTAGCTCTGGCACAACGAGGAGCATAATTAAACAATCAAGGTGTCGGATCCTGTCGGACCTGTCGACCTTGTCCCACGTACGGATTCCGAGGAGGTCTCAGTATAAAAGTCCTCCTCTGCCACCTTCAACGGTAAGTCGTTCTCCATCATATCTAACCATACACTCTTAGTTCAGTCACTGACTTGACCGTCAGAGCGTTTTCCCGGGAGCTCCTCCTAGAGAACGGCTGACAATTTTCCACTGTTGTGACCTCGTAGGTCTTCCCAGAGTAATCAGACCACCTCTTAGTGATTAGAGCCACCACTTCAGATAACCGGAGGACCAGGTCGCATTATTTGGCGTCGTCCGGTGTTTCACAAACGATAACGAAAAACCACACATCATTAAACTCGAAGATGACAACTGAAAACACCAGCAAAGCTAGCAAAATTTGGAGAAGTCCAATAAGATCCATGATACTGTTAGAACTAGGCATCACTCCCATTACCACATCACATTAGTTGACAACCGTCGCGACTAATGTTCCGCAATCCGGTGGCCCAACGACGATCAACACACCGATAAGTGAACTTTAGAGGCCAACAATGGAAGAGTCGATACCCTTTGCCACTACGCCGCCGTAAAATTTTCCGTTCAACAACCATCAAGTGACGTCGATTTTCAGCAGCATGACGTCGCCAATAGTACAAACCACCGGTGGAGCATTCGGCTTTGCACAAACACCACACCCGCTGGTAAACCAAACCACCGGCAAACAAACCACTTCCCTGTATGCAACCTCGTTCACAACAACCACACCACTCTCTACACCATTACAACAACTTCCACTGTTCACAACAAATCAACTGCTCTCAACAAACAAGTCGTTCACAACAACCAACTATTGACAACAAGCCATCCATTTGCAACAAATCCTTGACTTACCTTCCATTTCCAACCTCAAAGATTCTATGGCTCAACTCCAATGCATCTCTCAGCATACAACAACATGTTGGTGCAACCATACCTCACCATCCAGACACATCCTTCAAATCCTAAACCAATACTGTTTGTCTAGAAGTGTGACATCTCCTTTCGCAAAAGAGCTCTTAGACTATGAATAGCAAATACTGCAAAGTTACCACACCTCAAAACCTATAATGGAACTACAGACCCAGATAGCCATATCAATATGTATGAGTGGACTATGACCTCGCTAAAGCTAGACGAACGGTTCTGGTGCACGTATTTCCTAACAATGTTAGATGGCAACGCATGAACGTGGTCAAATTTGGCCAATTGAAGTATCTCTTCTTGACGAACTTCATGCAACTACGGAAGTACAAGGGAGACTCCCACTCCATTATCGGTTGTAAACAAAAGGAGGGAGAGACGGTGAGAGAATACTTTGCGAGATTCACCAACGCCACCTTGAATGTTCCAAAGCGCGATGAAGGGATAATAGTAGGAGCTTTCATGTGGGGCCTTCTTCCCAGACCCATGTCTTAGAAGCTCATGGGAAAAAACCCCAAATGCGAGCCAAGTTGGCAGAAAATCAAGCATACCTCAGCACCATGGCCGCCCCAACTACAAAACAACATCACCAGACCACCCACCATCAAGAGAGCCAGGGAGGAAGCAGACTCTTCGGACATACGAGGTGCCCACAAGGATGCTTCTGGCCATTCCCACGAGACAAAAGAAGAGAACGACGACGAGAAATCTATGTTATCATTGATAGACAGGTGGGAAAGAGGGCAAAAGGACGCTACTGCGAATATCATAAAAACACTCATGATATTATCAACTGCTCAGTGCTAAAATGAGAAATGGAGAAGAAGCAGTTATAAGGGAACTTGATAGAGATCGCACGAAGCCTCCATGCCAAATTTGACGCCGAGATTTCCAGGGATGGTGCGAAAGAGAACGACCGTCCCTAGGAAATCCTGAACATACGAGAAAAGAGAGAAAGGCCAAGGGATGACAACGGAATGGATAACATCACAAGATCCATGCAATCCCTAACTTTCTCAATGACAGACTCACCCCCACAGGATGGCGGGTGGACGACCCCTTGATAATCCAAGGATCCATAAGAAATACCATCATCCATCGTGTCTATGTGGACACTTGCAGCTCAGCGGACATCATCTACGAACATTGTTTCCACCTCCTTCCAGACAGATGGAAGGAGGGTCTTAAGCCCGCAACGGGACAACTGACAGGATTTACGGGGAACATCTTGTGTCCCCTAGGTAAGATCCACTTACCGTTCACACTAACCAGCCACGAAAAGATGAGGCGGAAGACGACTCTCATCGACTTTGTCACCATGCGACACCCAAAAAAACACAATATTATGCTGGGACGAATAACTCTATTCATGTTCGGAATACCGTCCCCCATACATAGAATAGCGAAATTCGGCACGACAGAAGGACCCGGGACAATCCTGGCCACGCCACCAAAAGAATTATGATGTCACGAGATCATGCAGCCAAAGTAAATCACGAAAAAGGCCAAAAATCCATGGTCACAGTTGTCCAGTGGAAGGGTGATCATCAATACGGAACACCCGGACCAACCAGTCAACATAGGAACCAACCTCCCTTTGACAATAAGACAGGAGCTGATTGACCTATTGAAGAAATACAAACATGTTTTCGCGTGGACACCCACGGACATGGTGGGGGTAAACAAAGAGGTCATAGAATACAAGCTAATGATAATGCCAGGGACCAAGGAGGTGAAATAGAAGAAATGTGTCCAAGGAGGAGACAGGAACAAAGCGATCAATGTCAAGGCAGCAAAGTTGACCAAGGCGGGGATATTTTGTGAAGTAATCTTCCCAACATGAATTACAAACCCAGTCATGGTCAAGAAGCACGATGGTATGTGAAATATGTGCATTGATTATTCCGACCTAAACAAGGCATGCCCCAAATACTTCTACCGCCTACCAGAAATCGACCCAAAGGTGCAGATCTTGAAAGGGTTCAAATAGAAATGCTTTCTAGACGCTTACAAGGGGTACCACCAAATCTTGATGAGCAAAGAGCACGAGGAGAAGACCACATTTTGCGCTGACCATGGTGCATTTTGCTACCAGAAAATGTCGTTCGGCCTAAAGAACGCATGGGCAACCTATCAGTGGTTTGTCGACTCACTCTTCACAAAGCAGATTGGTAGGAACATCGAAGTATATGTAGATGACATGGTCATAAAAATCCTAGACGAAGTAAGACGGTTGGAAGACGTGGATGAGACGCTCAGGACTCTAGAGAAGGTCAGAATTAAATTAAACTTGGGGAAGTGCACCTTTGGAGTAGAGGAAGCACAGTTCCTAGGATTCTACGTCACTCAGGAAGAGATCCAACTTAGCCCTGTCAAGGTGGATGAATTTATAAAGGTGCCATCCCCGCACACCTTAAGATATGCCCAAGGGTTAAATGGCAAGTTGATCACCCTAAGCCGGTTCATCTCCAAATCAATAGAAAAATCCATGCCACTCTTCCAAACGCTCAAAGGGTGCATCAAGAAAAGCAATTTCCAGTGAACACCAGCAGCAGAAGCAATGCTCCAACTCTTAAAAGAAGCTTTGCACAAGCTGCCAACATTGGCTTCAGGGTCATAAGTTCCAGAGTTTATTTCCAACTTCAGCCCAACACATCCAGACTCTTCCCCAATAATGAAAGAAACATGGCAAATTCGGCTAATCCCATCAAAAAACTCTAGATGCTCAATTAACTTTTCCATAACGTGCATAACCCCCCACCTATAGAATCCAATCACGATCCAGACGAAGGGCCTCCACATCGACCTGGATTTCCTCAACCAGCCTGTCCCGATCAACAACATCCCACTCAAGGCTCTCATTCTGTATCATCAACCCTTAATTGGCCTGCACCAGAGAATCCATTTTAGCTTCCAAAGACACCCTAAATTCTTCCGCAACATCGTTTTCTGAATCCAAAAGATCATACTCCTGGTTGAAGCTGCGGACTTCGTTCTTGAGCTTTCTGATTTGAAGTTTGTATTCTAATTCACGGGCTAATAAACCAGCTTAGATGCGCTCCAACTCATCAAGGCGTTGAATGCGTCGAGAACCAGCGACCAGATAAAACATTGCTAGACTGCAGCATATGGTATGTTATGAGAAATGGAAATGTTAGCAATGACATCCATATCAATAATAGTAGCTGGAGGAAAATCGTTGCGGGAAAACTCTATAGAATTGGCACGAACGGATAGCCTAGATTCGTTGTAGAGATTCCATTTTGGCACGAAAGGGCCCGTGCCATGGCCGACGGGACCCTGAGAAACCTCCCGTGGAGGATTCTGATGGTGCGAGACCCCCACAAAACCACCTGAAGAAGAAGGGTTGGGGGTAGGTTTTGAAGCAATTTTCGCTTGAACGACGGGCTGTGTATGAACGCCCCTAGATTCCCCTCGTACAGTTGCACGTCATCATCAGGGATCACCACAACCCCTCTAGATCGGAGGAGATCGAATCCAGCAGATGGGCGGGACCCCGCCTCTGTTGAATGTGCCGACCAATGTTAGCAGTGCCAACATCAAAAGAAGCATCTCCTATGGCTAGGACTGCTTTCCGTTTAGCCATGGCCCTCTAGACGTTTGAGAGTATCCCATCCTTGCTGTCCTCTACCACTTCAGCAGGTGAAGGTAGTACAACCACAGTGATCGGTTGAACATCAAAAGTCTGCTCGCCACCAGTCATGAATGAGCCGTCCAACGGCTGCAACACTAGAACAGGAGGAACAACTAGGCGGTCGGAACGATGCGGAGCCGGGAGAACATCTTGGAGATCGGTTTCGCGGTGCTCCAACTTTCCCTGGTATCTCTTCAACAGCATGGAATCCAATGACATTGGGTCTCGAAACCTGACTAAACAACGGGAGACATTTGCAGTTGTTTTTTTTAAATGGGGGGGGGGGGGCAAGTGAACAAGATTGAAAACGCTTACTGTCGACAACAGTGTAGAAGATAGGCATCTTCCCGCAAGAGTGCCACAAAGGACTCATTCCGACACCAACAAGAAGGACCTTCGGATATTCATCAAGAACAACCTGGATTGTCTTCATAAGGTTAGCATTCACCTGGTTATGCGGAAAGATCTTAGGAGTTACATCGGAAAAGTTGTTTATCCAAAAATACCCTCTACTAACCATTTTTCCTGCCAATTCGTCGGAGTTTTGCCATTCGGAACCAAGACATGGCCACCACAGCGAGCGGAGAAGGTGAACTTGTCACCAGTGGCACTGAGTCGGTAGAAGAACTTGAAGACAAAAAAGTCGGGAAGGATACCGTTGGCCCGACAGCTCATCTAAAATGCCACCATCTTGTTGATGGCTTTCGGAGTAAGCATCTGAATGCTACAACTGTTCTTCTAGAGAAATTCTTCCTAGAAATTGGTTAGAGGAAGGCGAAGCCCTCCATTGAAGGTCTTTAGATAAACACCGATCATCCCCGGAGGAGGCGAACAGATCATATGATCAACAAACGGAAATTCCACTCCGTCCGCCGGAGTGAAGGCATAAGTGTCTCGCAGAAGCTCAAACTCTACAACAGAGGGAACAATTCCAAAACTGATTCGCCATGAAGATGAAAAGGAAAGAAGAAGAGAAAGTCAAAGAATAAAGAAAGAGCAAAGTGGGAAGCGTAAGCGTAAGCCGAAAAGGAAAATATCCTATTTTATAAGGAAAAAAGGATGGCGGGATATTCAAAATCCCTGACAGATGATGTAACCGTCTGGCATAATGGGCAGTTATATCGCCGGAAAAATCAAAGCGTCCCTCGAACCCCATCTTGACGTGTGTACAAGCAGTTATGTCGAAAACATCATAGCTAGCCTAGCAAATGCTATAACTACTAGACTGGGGGACTTGATAACCCTAGCTGAGTCGCGCTATAGGCGCCTCAAGGCAGACCACTAGGCCAAGCTACTCCCAGCGTAGCCGCCCCGACGCAGTCTCGCGCCCGCGGGCGTCTCTCTAGACCAGACGTCTGCATGTAAGGATTAGTCCTTAGCGGTCATCTTGCACATCACGACAAATCTAATGGCTCCAAGCGACTAGGAGTATGCTCAGAGCACTACTACCTGAACCAATTATTAACTCTGGCACAATGAAGAGCATGATTAACCAAACAAGGTGTCGGATCCTGTTGGACCTGACGACCTTGTCCCACGTACGGATTCGTAGGAGGTCTCAGTATAAAAGTTCTCCTCCACCACCTCGAAGGGTAAGTCGTTATCTCTCAGCACTAACCATACACTCTCAGTTCAGTCACTGACTTTACCGTTAGAGCATTTTCCCCGGAGCTCCTGCCGGATAATGGTTGACGGTTTTCCTCTGTTATCACCTCACAGGTCTTCTCGGAGCAATTAGAACCACCTCGTAGTGATTAGAGCCACTGCTTCATGTAACCAAAGGACCAAGTCACATCAATGGTTATTTGAAAACAAGATATTTGGGCAGAGTAACAACTAGGTACGGGGCATCATAACATCTAGGAATTACCTCTTCCTAGACTATTGGGCATCATATCTCTTAAGCATAATATCTTAGCTTACAACTAGGCATTGTATCTATAACTACATTATCCTAAGGCTTTAAGCTTTATAAAATGATTCGTTGTTTATAAACATAAATATATTTTGATAAAACCATTTGATAAGCATGTATTCCCTCCCCCCCCCCCCCCTAAAAACGTTTAAAATATTAAAATAGGGGCCGTAAACTCACTTTAGTAGCGTATTCTGAAGTATCCGAGCCATTGCATCCGAAGCTTCGCGTCATCAAGAGGGTTTTCTAAACATTTTGAGAGGTATATAGAGAGTGTTTGGAAGAGTGTTTGGGATGAGAAAATTAGAATGTGAGCATCTTTATTTATAGAAGTTGTGCGCGTAGCGCACTTCATGCGCAGCGTGCACTTGCTTCGTGGCTCCATCCAGATCTTTCCACGTGTCACCCTTCATATGGTCCATGTCTACCTAATCTTCGACGAACCTGGGTTACAGGTGTGCGCGACAGACATGGCGCGCACTTGACGTGCACCGCTAATTTTTTAAAAAAAATAATATATTTCTTATATGAATTTTGTTTCTTACCCTCTTTATATATTTGTATAACTCTCTACTAGTACTACAACTTTCCTTAAGGTCGTGTTGCCAAATTTTGACTTTCATTTTTAACCCGTATTTTATATTTTTCTAAAAATCGTATCTCTTTCATACGAACTCCTTTTTTGACCTTTTTCCTTTCAAAGTCCTTATCTTTCGGGTTACTCCAATTTTCCTTTTAGTGACGTTAGCCGAAATTCAACCGATCTCTACATGCTATTTTGAAGCAAATAGCATTATTAACACAATTGGTTTTTATCTTTTATAAACTCATAACTCCTCCAATCGGAGTCAGATTTTTGCAACACTTATATCCTTGGGATCATTTTGTTGTGTACTTTGCAAATACGCTAACCATCATAAAAAGTGATATAACTTTTTGGTCACTCATTTTTTACCCCCATTATTATCATTTAACTGATCATATTTTCTTTCAATATGAAAAGTTCTATCATTATCACTGACCGACCCTAATTTCAAGTGACAATTGGTGACAAGAAATTCCTAATTGTTACATTATTATTATGCTTTATTTGCAAGCACGGAATTGTGTGTGATCGAGTCTTGAAACAAAAAGTATGATCATGCGTTATAAGATCAAATTGCATAATAAACGGATGACAAGCTAGTGACAGTTGTCCCATGAAGGATGGGCAGTAGAAAGATTCTATTGAGATGGTACCTCCCGACATGATATAGATGTCTAGAAACCAGATGTTGTGATAGAACGATTTGTTATTATATCATGGTAAGTTATAAAGGGATGCGACTAGGTCCTACCAGACCTCAGATTTCGCATATTGTAATGAGCTAGGTCCCACTGGACCGCATATTTGGAATGTACCAGTGAGTTATGGAAATAATAAAGACTCAATATGGCCTACAAATTTGCATGGTGTGAGGCCATACATTGCATAGTCAGTGAATTGGTTTGAAAGCTTATGAAAATTTATAAAAGTATGAAATTTTATCAAATTTATATGAATTGTTTGAAAGTTTATGAAATTTTACGAAAGTGAAATTTTTATCAACTGTTTTAAATCTTATGAAAGTGTATGAAACAAAAAGTTTGATTAAAAGATGCAAAAGGTTTTGGGTCTAAACTGATAGGCTAATGAGGTATTATTGTCTTACATATGTTTTTTATGTAATGTATTTTAGGTTCAGATAAGAAGTTAAAAGGATGCAATTATATTGATACCAGTGAGCTTTTGAAGGATAGAAATTGGACATAGTTTATATAACTCATGTATATTCACTGCTTAACTATGGTTTGTAAGTTATCAGTTATATGCCTGGTAGGTATTTTTGAAACAACAAGTAAACTATTTTGATTTTTGACAAACCACGTTTTGATGATTATAATTTAAATTATGAAAATGTTTTCAAAACCATTGCATTTTAAATGACCAAAAAAGTACGTGTGTTAAATTTTTTACCATTTCTACTCAACGATTTTTGTAAATCTCTCATACACCCTATCATTTCAAATCTTATTATTTTTCCAACCTCTATCATCCTAATTAATTAGTTAATAACTAGAAGCTTATTCAACTTTTTATATTTGTAATAAGTTTTAGATGATGAGCTAGAAGAATATAAAGAGGATGTTGATCTAACTTGGAATGGATATTTGAAAATGAATCTTTGAACCTTTGTTTTTCCTTGGAATGTCATGAAAATGAATCTTTGAACCTTTGTCTTGTATCTTTACCATTATTCTCTCTCTTGGACTCAAAGCTCGGGACACTTGTTGTCGACCCTGGATTTTTCAGACCTCGTTCTGAAGCTAAGTCATTTTATGAAGTAGGTTTGACCACCGTGGAAATAACAACCCAAGACAAAGAAAAACCCTCCATGGAGGCTCCAAATTATTTCATAATAGCAATACAATCATGTTCACACTGCAAATGAACCAAATATGGTGGAAGGTCATGTTTACTCATTTTTCGATCTCTTCAACACACGAAATTGAATCTATATTCTTAAGAATCATTACTGAACGATATTGTTAATAACATATGATCCTATAGGGTCGCATCTTTATCAAGATGTCACATATTAAATATTTATTACTAATATGATTATTAATAAATATAATCAACTCTTGTATTTAATTAGAGAATAATTATTATTTAGTGAAATAATAATTCAAATAGCATAAACTAGTTATTATATCATAAGATATGATTTAATAAGCCGTGTAAAAGTTTTTGGTCACTTTGGTTACCACTTAACTAAACTAGTTACATAGGCACATCTAGTTGTAGTTCGTATGAAGCAAGTATTAAGAAGGAAATCAGAGTACATAATGAATTAAGAACAATGATGTATATATAATTTGTTTAGCTCTTTGATTAGGTCGAAAGAATACAAGAGTTCTGAAAGAGTAAAGTGCTCTCGTTCTCACACAGATGCAAAAGTTACTCTCACTCCTATACTTACCCTATTTATAGGTATATACAGATGCGTACAAAAAAACATAAGGACTAGACATGAGAGCGTCGACCTCTAAAAATTCCTTATGTAATACATACATTCGAAATACAATACAATGACTTCGCCTCAAACCAGACCTAACTGTACTTCAACACCTCACTATAAACTTCGAACTCTACAATATCCCCCTTAGCGAGAAGTGTTGAATCTATGTCATTAACATCTTCGTGGCCTGGTGAAGTACTCAGCGATCCTCTGTATACCACACGATCGCCTTTCGGATATCAGCGCTATCTCTTGTTGTATTACTCTTCCAATTATTAAGACGAACAAGAAGACTTGTATACTGAGAGTTTGTATACCTCTCCAAATCACAAACTTGAAATATAAACTTTTTTATCTTGTTTTGTTTGTTCTTTCCAACAAAGACAACACCCCAAGGTTTGTGAACAATCTCTCCATCCTCGTAGTTCTTGAGACTACCTGGTCCTTTTAGCAACGACTGTGGCACCGACACTGTTCTATTCATTGACAAAGCAAGCTCGACATCTGTCATAGCTAAACAATCATAGTAATTGTCTATGAAGATTTTGATATGTGCAAAACCAAGCAAGAAATCTTCTTTGTTGTTAACTTGAAGTTTTGACACGTCGACATAGATTAATATTTGTGCCACACTAATGAGATCATTGAGGTTCATAAGAGGAAAGTCTTCCACTGAGAAGTCACAACCAACACTGTTTGCTCTGACCACATGGTATCGAAAATTCTGTAACAATCCCTCGAACAAAGTATCTTTGGAAATGTTCAACACCTTGAAACCTTAATTTTTACCAAAGACCATACTTCATCTTCCTTCTTTCCCAGAACAACATGAAACCTTAATTTCAATCGCTTATACTCATCTTGATCTTCGAACTTATCAATCAACTGATACTTAGCAACAATGGACATCATATGATTAATCGGAAAATCAAGCTGATTAAAATCAGTATTTTTGATTTCATAGCTTTTCTTTGGAATCTTCTCAAAATCAAGCATATTCCTAGAAGAAAAAATTTGTTCGATAGTCTCATAACATTACTGCTTACTTGGATCACCTTTGTTTAAACTAAAAGGATCACCTTGCCTTTGTCGCAGTATGCTATTTATTTCTCTTTGTTTTTTCTATTTCCTTCTAAAATTATAGAAGTCAAAGAGGGATGGGAGGTTGTTTGCTAACCTCCCTCTTTCACACCTTACATCTTACAAACACCATACATTTGTATTAAATGAATGAATGGGTCATACATCTTACATGTAAGTACATAAGAGAGTGTTTGTATTACTTTTGGCTAGTTTTTTTTCCTCTTTCTTCCTCATAGCCGAGAACATCATCACCTCTCTCCATTTTGTAGCTAAGTGCAAGTATTGATGTTGTAATGTGATTCGCCTTTATTAATTAATTTTTTAAGCACTTAAAGGATTAAGAAGTCACATATACAAGATGAGAACTAGCATTCCAAGCACCTTACTCTTGATGGATTGTAAGTCCCCAAATAATGAACCAACTAGTGATCAAACAATATCAATGAATCAAATCGGATTGAATCAAGAAGAAGAAGAAGCAATATCGATCCAAATGCACATAATTGTATATTAATTGAAATCGTCAGGTACAAAGGATCTTTCACACAGTAATGACCGAAAACAGCTAAAACAAAAATGGTCATCTAAGTCTCCTATTTATAGGGAACACAAACAACAACCTAGTTTACAACCGAAAATGCCATAGGACCGAAAACGGGACGTTTTCGGTCCACCCCACCGAAAACTCAAAACAAGCCCAAAACAAAACAAGAAATGCTTATAAAACATATATGCCTAGCACAAACCAACAAATTATGTCCTAACAGTCTCCCCTTTGGTTGGTTTCTAGCATGAGTTCAAGGCTTATCAGCTATCATCACATCAGATTTCCCCATGGCGCCAGCCCACATTCTCTTGTTGATAATTTCAGCGACCATGCCAGTAAACTCTTTAGCAGCAGTCTCTAGAATATCATCATTGACCAAGATCTGATGCTCTGCCAAAGTATAGATATCAAGCTCACCGAACTGAGGAAAACCTTTTGCTTCAATAAGACGAATATCACGAGTCGACAGCTTAATGACGGCGGTGGATGTGACCTCATCAAATACCCAGAATTCCATGTTCAGCATAGAACCGTCAGGTAACTGTGGAACAATAGGAATTTTTGTCATTTGTTTGGTAGGAGGCCACATCACATTTTTTACGGTACGGTTTGTGTTGGGATCACATACGCCCTTTACTTTCTTGACAAAAGACTCTGCAGTCTTCATCCCATCGAACTTTTTCTTTACATGGTTCTCCAAAAGGAGCTTGAAGTTAGTTCCACGAGGATCATTCGATGGGTTATGGAAGGGAGCCTCAGACAATACTGTAAGATCAACTTTAGTCCAAGAACTAAAGTCATTTTGATGCGCATAATACTCCATATTTCCACTTTTCCTCTTGACTTCCAAGATGTTTATCTGTTCATGAAATCCCCACACCGTAATTCCCGACCTATCTCCATACTTGGCTTTGAACCGCTTTTTCTCGAGCTCGGTCACACTCAACTGGGCTTGATCACCACGAGCGTTTTTATCAGAAGTTTTTATGAAGAGAAATTTCCCATTTCTTTGAGTAGCGGCTTTCTTCTGAGCTCGCTTCAATATGAATTTGGGATCAGTATTGGCAGGTTCAATTTCAAATTGGTCAACAATTCGAGTTATACTAGTATGGCACGGAACATCTTTTGGAACTGGGGTTGCATGTGCAGGGGTACTTTGGGATGCCTCGGCTTCACTTGGCTCACTGACGGATGTTTTGAGTTTGTCGCCAAATTTATTAATTAGCTTGTTCTTTAGATCAAAGTATCCAGCAGATAAAGCACTAAGGTTAAGCTGCAAGTCAGAAATTTCTTTTCATTTTTCATAGTTTTCCTTTTCGAGCTCGGAGACTCTAATGTCCAGAGTTCCAATCAAAACATCCTTCTCGATAAGCTTTTGATTTAAGACACCAATCTCTTCCTTGAACTCAGAGATAGATGGTTCTTTACCCCTATAACTCCCTGCACCAATGGATATCCCTTTGCCTCTGGGTGCAAGGTCAACATCCTCTTGATCTAAAAACCTGGCGAGCCTCTCGGAGGCAGTATCATGCCCAGGTTGGGGTGTACAGGAGCCACCAGGAGCTGACGAGCTTCCGGCTTCAAAAGATGTATGAATAACACTGGGCCCCTCATGCAACGCTTGGCTATCAACATGAGCTGGTTGGGTTGGTGTAACGGTCACAGCTGATTGTTGAACAGGCTGAGATTGTTCCCTAATGAGCAATCCCGGCCTTGAATCTGCTTGTCTTCTTTTAAGTTGGAGTAGCAACTGCTCGGGGAGGAATCCTCGCAGTTGAATCCAAATTAGCAATAATGTATGCTATCTGATCAGGTGTTTGAAGTGACAGCTTGAGGATATTAGAGTCTCCCTCAGTCTCATTTGTAGAAATCCCAACATCATTGACATCATCAAAGAACAAACGGACGTCATCATTACTCGGCTCGAAATCAAAGAAGGAATCTTCATTATGAACACCTAGTGCAGCACCCCCTTGATTCATCTCAACTCCTTCATCATCTTCTTTGTCAACATCATCATCATCGTCATCATCATCATCATCATCATCATCATCATCATCATCGTCAAGCACAGGTACATGTTCATCTGCAACAATTGCTACAGGAGGAACAATGTCATCTTCAGGCTCAGAGACAGTAATCTCATCATCTTCATCATTTGAAACATTTTCTGATTCAGAAGCTTCTTCTATCTCAGCAAAACAACCAAACTTTACCAAGGGATTCGATCCCTTAAACACAAACTTTGAAACCTTACGGTTCTGCTTCATCAGTCCAAAAGTGTTTGGACCTAAGGATTTCAAATCCAAGGTTTCACCTTTCCTTTCAAATTCTGGATATTGATCATTAAAGATCATCTGAAGAAACCTTGGATACATCATAAATACGTCCTTCTTCTTCAATTGTAAATTGTTCTTCATCTCATGGAATACAAGTCTTGAGAAGTTGAAGTCCAGATCCATAATCAGAGCAACAATGGCACTGATGAATGAAAGAGATAACTCATCTGCTCCTCCCTTTATTCCTGAGACGCAAATAATAAAGGTGTGGGCAAGAAAGCGCCAATAAGGAGAGAGCAATGTCAAGGGATAGAGCCATAGTCAGAGTTTCAAGTGCATTTTCATGTTCCTTAATTTTTTCAAAATCCTCATCAGTGTAGTCTTTCACTTCTTTGTCAATTATAGTTCCATTTTCCACGGTAGTTGTGATTCTAACAGGACCCCTAAGTATGCTTCTCCAAATCTTAAAGTCTTTCATTTTAATGTACTTCTCGATCCTGTATTTCCATTCTGGAAACCCTTCTGCTGATAAGAGACGCGGAATTCTTGTAGTGGTTCCCATGATTGAATCCAATTCTTGATGAATTGCACTATTTTGAGGTTCCATTTTTTTAATTTTTATAATTTTTTTAATAATTTTTTTTAATTGATTAAAAATAAAACTTGTCTAAAGGTCACAATGAAAATGGATCACATCCGAAAATGGATTGCAGCCGAAAACGGATTGCGACCGAAAACAGATTGCGGTCGAAAACGGATTGCTGCCGTAAATTAACAATAACGCTCCACTAAAAACGCCCAGATTCAAGTTGAAAACAACGATCTCAAACATATTTTGGATCCTTTTTGCCTTGAATACTCCATGAACATCAAAAATGCAGCAAGAACAACAGTAATCAATATGTAATTTGTAATGAAACGCTCAAAACAGTTTCCAATCTAATATTGAATCAATCAAAATCAGCCAAAAAACAAATTTGATTATGGTTTGACACTATATTGGCTCTGATACCAATTGTAACTCCCCAAATAATCAACCAACTAGTGATCAATGAATCAAATCAGATTGAATCAAGAAGAAGAAGAAGCAATATCGATCCAAATGCACACGATTGTATATTAATTGAAATCGTCAGGTACAAAGGATCTTTCAAACAGTAATGACCGTAAACATCTAAAACTAAATTGGTCATCTAAGTCTCCTATTTATAGGGAACATAAACAACAAACTAGTTTACAACCGAAAACGCCAAAGGACCGAAAACGGGACGTTTTCGGTCCACCCCACCGAAAACTCAAAACATGCCCTAAACAAAATAAGAAATGACTATAACACGTATATGCCTAGAAAAAACCAACAAATTATGTCCTAACATGGATATACATTATAGACAAGATCAAGTTTCTTGTTCTTTGCTATCTTTATCAACTCCCCAATTCCAAGTGGGATCAAAGTCTTCAAAGGTTGGATTTCTTAGCATCCTATGGTTTTCATAATGTTTCTAGTTCTTGTAATTGTATCATCTTGGTGTTTTTGTCAAAACGATCTAAGATAAACTAGTTATTTTAAAAGTCTTCCATTTGTCATTAAAACTGTTTTAATAAAAAAGATTGTTTTTAGCTTCTTAAAACGCATCAGTTGTATCAGAGCCTCTTTTATATGTTAGAAATAATTATTTAAGTTTTTTATAACCTTTTGTTTTGGAAAATATTCTTGGTATTTCTTTTGGCAAAGAAATCACCACGTATATTTTTCTTTGGGAACTTGTTTTTTGTAATTGTTATTTTTATGCAACCAAGTTTTTCATGCATTTGGTTGTATAAAATTGCCTTAGAAAATCAAAGTGTTTGTTTGTATATTTCATTTGATGTACGTGTGTATAAACAAGCCATTAGGACCATTGTGTTGTTGTTGGTTGATATTTATTTATTCATAAGATGTAATAGATAAATAAGTTTTTTTTTTTTCATTTTTTTCATTTTGTATGTAATAAATTAGTTACACTAGTTGTATTCTTTTGTTCCAAATGTAACAAGTTAAAGAAATGACCACTTTGAATATGACTTAACCACTTGAGCCTATAATCCTAACCTTGAGCTTCTACTCTTGGTTTTGGGCTTAATTGTAGTCTTAATGGTTTAAGTGTGACAACCTCGACGACACATGGTGCCTTGAAGTTCTTTTTAAAAGCAAGTGTTGTGTTGGTAAGTAGGAGCTTGAAGACCTTTTTTTTAAGTTTTCCTTAAGTCCCTAGGAATGAATTAGTAATTCTTGTGTGGGCTCACAAAAATTACTACTAGAAAATGGCTTGGTTTATACATTTTTATTGCATGCTTGTTATGTTTATTATATTTTGTTATTTGTTATGTTTCATGTATGAAAATAGTTTTTACATATTAAATATCATTTTGTCATAAAATACATAACTTAGATTTTGAGAAATAAGTATTTAAAATATGACATAAGATGTTTATAAATGAGAATTTTATTAAAGCGTTTTAAAATGTTTAAAATTGTGTTTTTATTAAAAATAGTTTTATTGTAAAACTTTTAATATCCAAATTTAAAATATTTAAAATGGATTGAAATGTGTTTTAAACTATATCTAACTCCATATCTTTTATAATAAATAAGAGTTTTATTAAAATGATTAAAAGTCGGTTTATAGCAACGTCAAACTATAATACTAGGTACTATTTTTAGTCAAAAGTTAATATATGATATCAGTTTTTAAAAGTTAATGCATTATATGGATATTATGTTTTATGCATTTTAAAACATAAACATCATCACTTGGTTTTGGTTTATCAAAATATGATTTTTATCATAAGATGTATAAATTGAGTTTATAAATAAAATCAGTTTTATTCTACAAATTCTAAAGGTCACAAGTTCTTTATTATTAAAAGGAGATTTAAAATTATGATTTTAAAACTCGTCAAAAACTCCAAGTCTTAGCTATAAAATGAAATTTTATTTAAAGACTATAATCGGTTATTAAAGCGCTTTACGACTAAACCTTAAGTATCAGATTTTAGTTTATAATTGATTGTGGCTAACGGTTAATAAAATGAATATTTATTTAGAACCTAAAGAACCTCATTCAATAGATATGATTTTTACAAAAGGTACATGAATTGTTGGATGCATTCAATATTCATGAGACCATGTTTATATAAATATATTTGTAAAACATATATAACACCCTTTCTTAAAAATGCAAGGCAATTCCGTCCTTTTGAAGAACACTCGTGCGTTGTTTGTACGGTTTTGGTGGAATAGGGTCACCTAGTCATTTGGATTTTGTCTTATGATGTTCTAGGTCGATTTGTTCTTACTAGTGCCAAATGGGTCACCTAGTCGCTAGTTAGTTACGATGTTACAAGTTTTTCAAGTATGAAGACTTGATCGGGAATCTTGTGTGATAAAGGTCACCTAAGCATGATCCGTCTGGGACATAGATGGGATCAAACATGTCAAGTTAAACAATAGTTGATTAGGATCCCATTATCCAAGAATAACATATTTTATTCAATTGGTAATCGCTACCTACCGAGTTGGATTAAGTGGATGAGATAAATGTCGCCTAACCATTTACTTGTTTCGTTACTTCGTTCGTGGACTTTAATATATTAATGTTTTAGAAACAGTAAAAAGGTATTATTTTTTAAAGACTTAATATTAAAAATACTAAATGAAATTTTGTTAAATTTTGTATATTACTGCTAATACTTTTATATCACTGTAAAACTTATCTTTTGTTGAGTTCCAAGACATAGTAACATTTGATGGTTATAATTTTTATAACTGGTATGATGCCTTGAGATTTTTCCTCAAGAATAGACAAATTTTATATATACTAAAAGATCTCATTCCTGGATACCCTCTGTCAACCTACCAGTCTAACATGATGCTTTATGGAAGAATTAATGTGATGATGTTGATGTATCTCACATCTTACTGGAATAGTGACCCTTGATATGAAGAAGGTCTTGGATAATTATGTATACCATATGTTTCATCAAGTAAAACAGATATTCATTCTAAACAGTAGAACCTATTTCAAACTTGTTCAATCAATGGATAAAAGAAAGGTTGACGAGAATGTGTACTCTAAGAGACCTATAGTTCAGTTAAGGGAAACACAACATAAACCCAAGAAATCAAGAAAATGCCAAAATGATTAATGTTGTTTTATTGTCGAGAAACCATACACGGAAAGAGGATTTGATCCTCTTATCTCACCGAGCTGAGGAAGTATGGCATGACCAACACTTCATGTATCTATACACCATTCACTTAAGTATTTAATATTGTATGTGACACTAATATTTGATATTATGTGCAGATGTTTTGGAAGAAATATGAAACTGATAACGAACATGTTGGAGATGTGGCAACTATTGTTATTGATACTGATGGATTCTTTTACCAAATAGTCTATATATAAATAGTGGATCTTTAATACTTATTGTAAATATGGGCATGTAACAGTTGCAAAATTTTGAATAAATCTTGATTTAATTATCGTTTAAAGGTGATTTACATTCATGCTATGATACAATGTATTCTATGTTAAGAATATTTTCTCATAATGTTATTTATGAAGAATCTATAAGTTTCCATTGAATTAATAGTTCTAAAGATTACAAATATATAATCAAATGATATTTGATTAAATCTGATCTATGTCATTCTGATCGTGACTATATAAACAAGAAACACATATACAAACTTCAAATGATGGAATTTTGAAGGCAACTGAGTTTGATTCATTTGATATATGCGAATCCCATTAATATAGGAAGATGATTCACAAGTGTCTTTCTCTATTAGTAATGAAAGAACAGAAGGCTTGACAAATAATTATATAGAGTGATGTATGTACTCTTTTCAATCCTATGCATAGATATGGTGTTAGATACTTAATCAATTACACTTACAACTTTTATTCGTTATTGTTGAAACTTTTGAATTGATCAAATTATTTCATAGTGAGATTGAATACAACTCAATGAGGCCATCATTAACCTTTTCATTCTAATAAAGAAAATGAGTTTTTATACCAAATCTTCTTAGAACATCTTAGGAGTTGTAGAATTGGTTCACAACTCATTCCATCGAAGATCAATTACTCGTCATTCGTACGGTTCTTGTAGGATCACCTGGTTGCTTATATTTTTTCCTATGATGTTCGAGGTAGCTTTCGTGTTCTTTAGTAGGATAGGTCACTTGTCCACTAGTTTAATATCGATAGTACATATTTTTCTGAATAGGATAGAACATACTATACAGTCTGCCATATGATGTTTTTTAAAGAACTATTACCTTTATAAAATTTTGGAGTTATGCTTACTGCAACAAATATATATTGAATATTTATTTTCAACCAAACAAGTAGATTAAATACTCTTGTTAGACAAAGGATGAAATGTTATATCCTTATCTAAAATGTATAGAGTTATGGAGATTATGTTAAACAGTAAGCTTAACTCACTCTAGCATCTACTAATTGCATTTATGTAAACTATCCTAAATGATTGTTTAGGATGAAGTTTCTATAATCCCACTGATTGTCATTCTAGAAGACATATACTTAGAAAGTTCTTTTTCTAAGTGGGTGCAAATGGAACATTATGGGCTAAAGAACCATAAACTAAATGCATCATAGTTTGGAACTAGCAAGTTTTTCAACATTTGTTGAACCTGTTCAAATAGATGATTAGAAAACCAATAGAACACATAGAGTTGCATTCATGCATGATAATCAATTATGGGATTGATTAATCTTCCTCAATATAGTACGACTATAAAGAGTAAGTGATTTTTCATACGACTATAAAGAGTAAGTGAGTTTTCATTGGAGAAAACATACATGGATAAAAATCTTTTTAGATTTAAAACTAACATCTCAAAGTAAGAATAATCTTTCTTATAGGAAATTGCATAGTGTAATTTATTTATAAATCAAAACGACTATTGTTTTTTATATAAAGCTAGTGGGAGCACAGTAACATTCCTAGTCTTGTATATAGTCGACACACTAATTCTTGGAATAAAGGATCTATAGACAGATCATGGAAACTTAAAAGATTAAGTAGAATTGCATTAATTATCAAGAATCTTAAACAACTTAAGAAATAAGACTTTGAGAGAGTTTACCTTGTCAATACCACATGACATGATTTTGAGCATGACTCGGAATCCTAGTACAATGGTCAAAAAATTTAGTATGTTAGATTCCATATGCTGCTGTAATTAGGATTAATTTTATATGCCATATTATGCAAGAAGGCTATATATATCATATGCTTGGAGCATGACGAATGAATACAAGTATAATCCAAGAATAAGTCATGGTAGGACTGATAGGAATATTCTAAAGTACTTACGAAGAACTAGAGAAATATTCCTAATCTACAGAGTATTTAAAAGAAAGCTATATATAAAATGTTACACATATGTAAACTTCCAAATAGATTGAGATGATCCTCAATCATAACCGGGCATGTCCTCATTATGAATGAAGAAAACATTACATGGATATGAGTTCCATGTAGATTTTAATTGCAGTTACACTATAAAGTCAGAAGATATTGTTATTCGGTAAACCACATATGAAGTTGCTTAAATGATTAAATTCAATTATGCCTATGAGTAATCCCATTACGCGATTTTAGTATCTAAGTCATAGTTTAAGCATCAAAAACATTCTCAATAGTTTCTCTATATATACGAGATACATATACATATATATATGTATATATATATATATATATATATATATATATATATATATATATGAAACATAAAATGTTAGTATTCACAAAGTTTATACAACTCAAGTTTGTCGAATCTACTTAACAAGGTATCTTCATTAGCAAAAGCATGAAAGCCACGTTGATGTTATAGGACCTTGTTGTTCTAAGTGAATGAATTTGATAGAAATTTAGTATTTGCATATTAGAACAGTATAAACATATATTGAAATGGCTTGATATATTGGACACATGTCTTGTTATTAAATAATCGTTGTGTTCTGCATTAGCATGTTTAATCCTTGAATAACATGGTTATTCTTAATGTCCATAGTCGTTTATAGTTGTGGAACAATCTATGAAGTAAGAATAATATGAATGGATCGGTTGATTTTCAAGGAGATGAAAATGCAAAGAGTCACGACCAAAGTCATAGGTACTTGGTTAGGAGAATAAGTATTGGACATGAACCCTATAAAAATTACTTTTTGGATCATAGTCATGAGTGATGTTTTGATAAAAGGTAGTATCTTTGTATTCTTCGACCTGAAATACATATTTAGGACTTGGGTGTAGGAATTTTTGTGATTGACATGGTTTAACATTTTTCCGTAAAAAGAAGTTATAAGGGTCATCGTGGGGTATAACATGAACTACATGATAGGCGTATGTGAGAGTGAAACTCTCCATGCCAGAAAAGGGCAGGAGATCTGATCTGTATATACAAATAAACAATTACAAGAACGCGCTTAGAGAACAGACAAAATATAGGAAGGAAATCATCACAATTAATAAAAATAAATGGTGAGACTCATGACTGACTGGTATCCCCCTTCAAGTTTTTCAAGTATGAAGACTTGATCGGGAATCTTGTGTGATAAAGGTCACCTAAGCATGATCCGTCTGGGACATAGATGGGATCAAACATGTCAAGTTAAACAATAGTTGATTAGGATCCCATTATCCAAGAATAACATATTTTATTCAATTGGTAATCGCTGCCTACCGAGTTGGATTAAGTGGATGAGATAAATGTCGCCTAACGATTTACTTGTTTCGTTACTTCGTTCGTGGACTTTAATATATTAATGTTTTAGAAACAGTAAAAAGGTATTATTTTTTGAAGACTAAATATTAAAAATACTAAATGAAATTTTGTTGAATTTTGTATATTACTGCTAATAATTTTATGTCACTGTAAAACTTATCTTTTGTTGAGTTCCAAGACATAGTAACATTTGATGGTTATGAAAATAGATTAGCCATAAGTAGAACTATGTGTCTCAAGACACCGAGTCCAGTCCGCATCATAATAACCAAGAAGGGAGGTGGTGCGATGACGTGAAAAAGTGAGACCAAAGCACAAAGTGCGCTTAACATAGTGGAGAATACGCTTAACACTTTGAAAGTGACAACCTGTAGGAGCCTGTAGAAACTGACTAACTTGGTTGACCACATAATAAATATCGGGATGAGTGATGATCTAGTATTGTAGGGCACCCACAAGTGGCCGATAGTGGTTTGGATCATCAAATAGCTCACCAATGGTGACAAAAGAGGCATTGGAAGCAAGCAGGGTGGTAGCTGTTTTGGTATCAAGGAGGTTTGCTCGTTGTAGAATGTCATGAGCATATTTGGATTGGTTGAGAAACAAGCCATTATCAGTATATATGACTTCACGTCCAAGGAAGAAATTAAGGTGCCCGAGATCCTTGATGGCAAACTCAGTATGTAACTTGGTGACAAAATACTTGAGGACCTTATCGTCGTTTCCTATCAAAATTAAATCATCTACGTAGACAAGTAAGTACAAAATGCACGAACCCCGTTTGAATACAAACAACGAATTATCTGCCTTATTGCACACAAACTCGTTGGAAACAAGAAAGGTGCTGAGCCGATGGAAACAAGCCCGCGGAGCCTGTTTAAGACCGTATAGAGCTTTGTTGAGACGACACACATGATGAGGAAAAGTAGAATCCTGAAATCCAGGATGTTGTTCCATGTGCACGAGCTCAGATAGGAAGCCATTAAGGAAAGCATTGTTAACATCAAGCTGGTGAAGTTTCTAGTGGTTAAGAACAAGCAATGATAGAACAATACGCACAGGTGAGGCCTTAACCACCGCACTGAAGGTTTGAGGATAACCAAGCCCTAGAACTTGACTGAATCCTTGAGCAACGAAACGAGCCTTGTGTCTTTCAATCGAACCATCAGCACTATATTTGGTCCTGAACAACCAGCGATAACCCATTATGTTATGTTGTTCGGGTTGGGGGACCAATGTCCATGTATTATTCCGGTGGAGCGCCTCTATTTCCTGATGCATGGAAGTCACCTGGTAGGGTTGTTTGGCAGCGGACTTGGACCCATTTGGATCAGTGGAAGCAAACAACACCGAATAAAGGGCATGTACAGATGTGTGAGCCAAATCGGGATGATGTTTTGGTTTAAAAATGCCAGCCTTGGCTCTAGTGATCATTGTCCAACAGTCGAAGTCGAAGCTGTAGCAACAGGTGAAGTCGGAGCTGCAATAATAGGCAAGGTTAACGCGGAGGGAGAAGTCGATGTTGAAGGTGAGATCGGCGCTGAAGTAGCAAAAGGTGAAACTGGTGCTGAAGATGGAGTGTACTGGGTTTGGTCCGAAGCTAGTGGAGACATCGAATCAACTGAGGAATCCAAACTGACTACCGAAGGTTCAAAGAGTGAGCACGGCGTGTCATCACAAAGACCACAAGCACGTAATGGTGAAGAACAGGTTGGAACAGACGAAACAGATGGAGTAACTGGAGAGCATGAGGGATCATCTAAAAAACATGTCAAAGTTAACATTGTTGTTGGAGTTCCAAACGTAGTATCAGAAAGCGGGAAGCACTGCTCATCAAACTTGGCATGTCGGGTAATATAAGTTGGCGCCCGATGAAAAACAAGCTCGAATAGAGATTTATTATCCAACACTAAAGTAGGTAAACAGTTGATTATATAAATCGCAGTACTAAATGCATGAACCCAATATGATGGAGGAACGTGAGCATTGAATAACATTGAAAGCCCTGTTTCAACAATATATCGGTGTTTGCGTTTGACACGAGTACTTTGTTGAGGAGTATATGGACAAGAAACCCGGTGAAATGTTCCATTATTTTCAAGTAGTGTGCGAACGCGGTGATTTAAGAATTCAGTGTCGCCATCTGTTTGAAAAACCCTGACTTTGCGCGAGAACTGGGTTTGAACAAACTTGAGAAATACATCCAATATTGCATAGAAACCAGATTTGGTTTGAAGAGGGTAAAACCACATGAATCGGGAATGATCATAAACCAAAGCAACATAATATCGGTAAGCATCAAAAGAACATTCGAGAGATGATCCCCACAAATCACAATGCACCAAGTCCAACACATTTAATGACCGTTTTTCATTAATAACAAAAGGTAAGAGGTGTGCTTTAGCCAATTGAAAAGGAGAGAACACAACCAGTTTTGGTAAAATAGAGGTAACCGATAAGCGACCCTGTTTATTTAAAAGTAAAATCGTGTCAAAGGACACATGTCCTAATCGAGAGTGCCATAATTCAAAAGAAACTTTCAACTTCGACTTGGTGGATGCAAGCCACGATCACCCCGACCTTGGCTAAAGCACACCATGAGAGTTAGACCATGTATTTAAGATGGAATTTTTTCCTCTTATTCGTTGAGAGTTAGACATCCAAGTCCTTACTAAAAGTTTAACATGATGTCTAAGACAAAGGAATAACTGATACAAACACCTATAGCAACAATTGTAGCTTTGAGCTCTTGGAATTAGTTCCTGATGAGATGACACCCATTCATGTGTTGTTAGGGGTAGTAGCCCGTTGCTAGACGCCACATACTGTTTATCTCAATCTGTAATGAATCTTGTGAAAGTTGGAGATTGTTGGATCTATGTGCACCAGAATCATTATTGAATGATATTGCTAATAACATATAACCCTATAGGGTCGTACCTTTATCAAGTTGGCACATACTGAATTTTTATTATTAATAAATATAATAAACTCTTGTATTTAGTTAAAGAATAGTTATTATTTAGTGGAATAATAATTCAAAAAAGTAGAAACTAGTCATTATATCATAAGGTATGATTTAATAAGTCATGTATATGTTTTTGGTCACTTTGGTTAATAGTTAACTAAACTTGTTACATAATAAATCTAGTTAGTTTAACTAGTTGTTTCTCTATCTTGTTGCTCCCTCTAAAACCGCAGAAGTCAAAATGCATGGGAAGTTGCTTGCCAAACTCCCTCTTACACACCTTACCTCTTACAAACACCTTACATTTGTATTAAATGAATGCATGGTCATAACTCTTACATGTAAATATATAAGGAAGTGTTTGTATTTGTTTTGGCCAGTGTTTTCCCTCTTTCTTCCTCATGGCCGAGAGCACCATCACCTCTCTCGCTCTTGCTCCCTTTGAAGCTAGTTTCAAGTATTGGTATTCTATTGTGCTTCTCCTTTAGTGATTAATTGTGTTAAGCACTTCAAGGCTTAAGAAGTCACATATACAAGATGGGAACTAGCATTTCAAGTGCCTTACTGTTAATGGTGGATACATTATAGAGAAGATCAAGCTTCTTATTCTTTAATATCTTCATTAACTCCCCAATTACAATTGGTATCAAAGTGTTCAAAGTTTGTTGTTTTTAACATCCTATAGTTTTCATAATCTTTCTAGTTCATGTAATTATATCCTCTTTGTGGTTTTGTCAAAATGATCTAAAATAAACTAGTTATTTTAGAAGTCTTCCGTCTTCCGTTAAAACTATTTTAATAAAAAAAAGTTTGCTTTTAGCTTTTCAAAACCCATCAGAATCTACGATGAATTTCATGTCCACCTTTTCCTTGCAATCAACATTCTCTAAAATGTTCTAATATTTCGATGACTCCATCCTTTTTTTTTCCAAAAAGTAATTCTATGTACTTGTTCATGGTCATGTTGTTTAAGATTATCCTCATAAGTATCTAGAATGCCATGTAAGAAATGAATATCATCTTCCAAATCAACACTATCCTCACTATCTTTTTCTTCTTCTTCTTCTTCTTCAAAACCATCATACATTTGATAAGGATCTTGTTCATGACCATCCACCTTACTCTCCACATTAGTCATAGGAAGGACCCAACCAGAAATCTATAGGATATCGACATCAAACTGAATTCCTTCAACTTCAACTTCAACTTCAACATAGTAGTACCCCACTTAGAAGCGATTTTTTTAAAAGCAAATATACTCCATGAAAACAATGGTAACCCATCAACTTCAATCCATACCATATTCTCATTACTAATAAAGTTTTTAGATAATGGTCTAATATCTTTAAATAATGATTTGATCCCATCATGTTACTTGAACTTCACACACAAATTCCATCCAAACATATGTTCCTCCAATGCATTGTGTGTCCATGTTTATAAACACTTCATTTTGGAAAAGTTTGTGCATGCTTGCAATCCCTTCTATCTCCCTCATATTATGGAGAATCTTACAAGTCATATTTTCTACCGCCATGAGATATGTTGGGTCAAGAACAATTAGTTTTTTGACCCCCTTTGACATTGTTTTAAAGCAATCGAATCCCCTTAACAACTACCATGTTTGCATAATATGTTTCACAAAAACTATTGTTACCATGCACAATAACCTTTTCATTCCTGCTTTTATTAATTCGTTCTCCCTAATCCGAAGGATTATTTGAATCATGATAAATCTCACACGTGTACCAAATGGAAGATGAGGGAGGCAATATTAGCAGCAACGACAGTTGCTAAACTCAATATTTTATCCCCCTCCTTTATAAGATAATTAGCCTTGTTGTGCTCCACTTGATTATAACTAAGGTAATTGGATACCGTCATACTACTAACGTCCTCATGCGTATCCCCTCTATCAAAAATCACAATTTTTGCGATTTTCCCAATGAGTATCAAACTTTTGGACTTCTGTCGGCGGTGCTCAACTCGCACTCGTATCTTAATTCTTGATTGGACCTTCAGTCCAAATCCTTGATTAATAAATTCTATATTTATTGGAGGCTCCTGCTTCTTATCGAATTTTACTAAAGACTCGGCCTACGATGAGGTCTTTACTCCAGCTACAGTAATAGACCGAATGGTCACATTCTAATGACCTTCTATTGTATGGTACATGCGATGCACGTTGAACTAGACTCTTGTTTTTGAAATTCCTACTACTGAAGATACCTTCCTTCATGTTCTAATGTGGCATAACCATAATATAGCAAGTAACACTTCTAGCTACCGGTTGCTTGGTTTTTTTTAACGAAGGCTGCAATCTTTCTTTCGATTGCCTTGATCTCTTCCTCCGATTTGTCGACTAGGGTTTGTTACTATACTAGACATGGTTCTTGGAACCAATCAAATTACTTCGCAGATTTATACTATTTGGACTCAATTCTTTATGACCATCATGTTTTGAATGAAAGTTGTCTCCTTAGTCATTGCCGAAACAAAGGTAATAACAGAAATGAACAAATTTGACTCGAATACTAGCTTCTCGGTAACCTTGTGACTCGTCTCGATCCAAGTGTGAGTCATGTGCTTCTGGTAGTATAGGCCTCTAATACCTTTCACACCTACTCATACACGTCCCAAGAATTGTCTCGCAGTTTTCCAAGTCGCCATACAAGAACGAAATCACATAGCAATTTAACACATTAAGTAGTATAACATAATTAGAGATTTTTTTATAACTTCTGAAATGATTACAATCATATTCAAAGCTTATTATACTCCGTGCCTCTAATATCAGGCTACATATTACAATATTATCTAGGTGGAACGACTACTCTATGTCTAACTTTCTAGATAAGCAGCTTTCTTCTATTGACTCCCCGAAGCGATGTCTGCTTCCTCCTTACAGTCTTGAGAGTCATCCACAGTGCTTGTGCGGTCTCTTTCTTTCTTGGGAAATCTTGTGAAATATGCCCATTATCTCCACATGGGTAACATATCATGTTGTTGAACATACAGTTTCTAGAATAATGATCAGTTCTTCCACACTTGTAGCAGGTTAATTTTTCCTTGCATTGTCCGAAATGCTTCTTCCTACATCCTTTACACCATTTTGCCTTATTGTTTTCCCCAAGCTTCTTGCCACTGGGTCTAGGTTCTACTAACCTATTCTTTTTATTGGATTTCGAGGATTCTTCATTCTTATTTTTCCTTCCAACTTCTGCTTTGTTGGTGGTTATTGAAGGGTTTTGAGCATAACAACATATCCTATGTGTGCATGCAACCCTAACTTTGTTGGATCTAAGTTTTCTCTAGTCAAACATGCAAACAATGAACACAATACAAGAAACCCTAGGATTTATGTATTACAATCGAAATTCATAGAAAACCAAGATTAGAATTCATACCTTTATTGTTATATTGTAATAACAGTAATTCCCTTATAGATCTTGAAGCTTGAGAACTTAGTGTCACAAGTGTAACACCTCTAATGGCTCGCAAACACACAATGCAAGAGAATGATATGAGAAGAGGAGTGAGGAGGTGAATTTCGGATTTGTTCTCTAGGGAATGAATGACCAAAGTATGCAAGGAGTGATGCTCCATATATAGTTAGGTTGCTTAGCCCCAAAGCTAGGGTTTCTAGGTGGAAACCCTAATTTCCAGCTTAGGCCCCAAGCAGCCCATGGATCCACCTCCTTAAGGTCTTGGATGAAATTCTAAAGGCCTCTCTTAGAAATTTTGGCCAACCCCACTTAGGGTGATCCAGGAACCCAAACCACAACTATTAATTAACTGTAAAACAGCCCCTGTACTTTCAATTATATCCTTTAATCCCAAAATTAATTCCAAATTAATTTTAGATTAAATATTAATTAAACAACATGATTTCTAATTAATATATTATTTCCATAACATATTAATAAATCATTTATTCTAATTTATTATTCCAAATAATAAATTCTTCCTCTTTCTCAATTAATCATCATGTCTAGTTGTACGTGTGAAGGCAACCCAAAAGGACCATGTCACCATTAATTCAAATACATACCAATTATATTTATCGGCTTAGACACCTAATCCAACAGTCTCCCACTTAGATAAGTCTAATAACTATACTTGCAAGTATAACTTCAAAAACTGACAAGCAATCGTAGCTCTCAAAGTCGTTGTCGAACTCTGACCTAATCATATATGTGTCCTAAGATAAGTGATCGAATAATCCTCTATTCTATAAGATATCGTATGGACATGAGACATAGATTATAGTCAATATCTCTATCCAAGATTTGTTTCTAGATTTCTGATTTATGACGAATGATAATAGACTATAAATTGAACACATCAATTCAGTCCAGAATTGGCCAATCACTTTAGATGTCATCACCAAATCATCGAGGGGCCCACAAATATCGCTTTTTCCCGTTTAGGGCAAAAGGACCGGATAAACTTCGACTCATATGCTTGCACTATTCACTCATCAAATCACACACAACAATACGTTTTATAACATCAAGTTACTAATGCGTTTACGTATTATCAATGCACAACTTGACTCATAAACAAAAACTCATGTATCTCCGTTTCAAGAATATAAGATATTATCGTTTCAAAATTACTCGTGATAAAATCCATGAAGTAATTCTTTGAGCGTAGGTTAATCCAATACTTAAATCCCCATTTCAAAAGTACTCATGAATACTGCAGCAAACCATTGCTATGTCTAACCCCTTAGATAATCTATAGTCTGATTCATGACAGTCTTAATTCACTACTTACTTTCAAAAGTATGATTGACTTTGGATGTTTGAATAATCCAATTATTCGGGAAGTAAAACATGCGACGTGAAACAGAGTAATAACCTAATTAACTATGGTCTCAAAACTACTGAATATAAATAAAACACTTATTATTTAATCATCATATTAATTAGAATTTATTAATTGTGTAATGTTTCGATTAATCAACTAAACACTTGAATTAATCATTAGTCATGCCATGTTATACACATGCATACTATGTCTCTCTATGGTCCTTCCTTTGTAAATAGATCGAATGGACATTATTCCAATGATGCTCATTTCACAATTTCAAATTCTTATTAGAACAAGTAAGAATTCCAAATTCTTTTCATCACTAAATGTGTTAGAGTCTAACCTTGCATGCAATATCCTTTTGTGATGACGTGGCCTGAAAGTCACAAAGACTTTGCCAACGATGTCACAAAATGCTCCATTGAAACTTTGTTACTTAAAACAATTTCATGGTTACGAAGTCTCAAATTCAAGATATAACTCTTGAACACCTTCCTTGCACTAAAGTTTCTAACTCATATGTAGATTCTAATCATCAACTACCATTATGGAAACATTTCCATATTCCCATATGACTATCAATTCTGATCAAGATTTATCCCAATCTGAAACATGTCACTATGGTTCGTCCAAATATTATACTTCACCCTATCCATAACCAACCAATCTTTTGATAAACCTCAGACTGTTCTTGACAGTTGCTTAACAATATTAGTCACATATTGATCTAGTTTTTCCCTCTAAAGGCCCTAGGCATTTGGAAAAATCAGAACAAGTGAATATTATAGCCTATATGATCGATCCTATATCTGAAGCATATGGGATTTGATACATAGTATCTTACATAAAGACATGATACTTGATCAGTCTCTTGCTATAATATCTTCATATATCGAGTTTCCTATGTTGAATCACTTCAACATGATATTCATATATGTTCATGACTAAGTTCCATTAAAATCCTCCAATCTAAACTTTTAGATTTGAAAGGAAGTATGAGTGCCCTCTCCCCTAAAACCTTTTGTAGCTAAATAATCTCCAAACTTGCAACTTGCAAATTTTTAAACTTTGTTTCCTACAAACAGTATTTCCAACTTGAAACACTTAGCATAACAACTATGCTCACACTAGCATAACAATTATGCTTCTATCTGCATAGCAATTATGCTCCCACTAGCTTTGACATGTATCCAGAAAGCAATTGTACTTCCAGAAATCAATATAGTTGACTTTCTTACTAAAGTTCAGATTTATGATATGTGATGCTTTGATAAGTCTACATCTTGACTTGTCAAGCTCATACACCTTTCAGTAGACAGAATATGTGTGTGTTTAAATCCATTCAGAATTTATAGCAATAAGTCATGAGCATTCAAACTATTTCCTGCCATTTCTCACAATTCGAACTATAAAAAGGGATGCTGTAATCATATATGAATTTGAGAACTCAATTATAAACAACTGCTAACCATGATATCAATTAGATTTAAAATCTACTACCGAAAGTGTTTCCTCACAATAATTTTCATGAATTAGAGCAAAACCTTTTTCCACCTAGATTTTATGGTGTATGTGTTCCCATCCATGTGAATTTTCCATTACCAACCTACACTCATAAGATAAGGTTTATGACACATCCAAAATCAAATTTTGGTCTCATGGACTGAACTTTGCTTATTCTCAATTTCTTGTCTTCTGGTAGCACAAGGGCATACCATGTCTTCCATGTTGTTTAAGCAGCTCACTTCCATTGACCAATGTGTTGGATAAGGTGTCTAAGTCCATAACTTATTTGGTATATACTTGACCCGACCCGGCATGGTCCATTTGGGTTGCACTTCACCCGAACTATTTATATGGATAACATTATGAGAAGAGTATATTTGCGGCTTATTAATATATTATAAGTTATAATATATTAATATGAAATTGTATTATTTAATTAGTATTCGTCTTAAATTAATTATGAATTAATTTAGTGATCAAATGGTGACTAATTAAACATGGGCTATTATATTTATATAGTGTGGGCTAACACTCATTATGGTAATGGGCTAAGCTTATATGGGAGTCCATGGATGATCCATGGAGCTCTTAACCCATGGATCCTTGGAAAGGAAAAGACATGGGTTATTAGGGTTTACCCTAATCATGTGCACTATATAAACAAGCTTGTGATGCATGAAATGACACCCAAGTGTGTGTGAAGAAAGGTGGCCGATTTCTAGAGCATAGATATACTCTCTCATAAGTTTTCCAAGTTTGTGGTGATTTGTGATTTCCATTTGAGGCATTCACATTATTGGTGCTTGGCTCTCAAACTCCTAAGGAATCAATTCACAAACAAAGGTATGTAATTAATCTAGTTCTTTTATGTTTAAAAGTTCCCCATGCCATGCTAGATAAGTTATAAACCTTGGAAAACAAATTTTGCATGTATTTTAGACAAACATAGATCCATGGTTTATTAGGGTTGCATGCACACTTAGGAAGTGTTAGAATGCTCAAAACCCAACAGTGGTATCAGAGCCTAGGCTTGTTTGTTGATACTTGATGCAAAATTATGTTAAAAATCGAAATTGTTTGCTGTCTGAACAGTGGACTCGCCGAGTCCATGGGGGGACTCGACGAGTCCAAGTGAAAATTCATCCTACTCGTCGAGTAGGTTTGTGCACTCGACGAGTAGAATGAACTGACAGTAGATTTTCGACTTTTGTTGCTGGAAATGGACTAGAAACATTACCCTAAACTGTTTTGGTGTTTTAAAACCTGTTTTAGATGGTGTAATGTTTATGCTAATCGATTTACAATGGCTTATATCAAAATTTCATGATGATATGTGTTCATATGTTCTTGGAATTTTTGATATGATGTTCATGTTCTTATGAATTATTGTTAGATCATAGGAATTATTTGCTAAATTGTTTATTGATAATTCTTGATCATTTATGTGTTTTATTGGAGTCCATAATTTGTCCTCAAGTTATGGATTTCCAAAGGTCACTTTCATTTATGCACACTTAAAACACATAAGTTACATGAAAATGAAGAGTCTTCATTTTATGAATCTTTAATTCATAAGTTATGAAATGAAAAGTTTTGAATAGTTTCAAAACTTGTCCTCAAGTTTTGGAATTTGTAAAGTTACACACACTTTAATATACTTTAATTCCAAACCCTTAGAGTTTTAAAAGTTAAAATTCAACCCTTATACTATTTATAACATTAATGGTTAATTATTATATATATGTATAAGATTAAGTCGTTTTACCGTTAGTAGGCCTCATTCACGAAGCCGGTCTATAAGGGGGGTATAAGGTTGTTGCCTATAAAATGGCAACTTAATGGGTGTCCATTCTCACCCACCGCTTCCTTGAACGGTGGAGGTTCGTTAACCGAATGGGTAGGACAATGACTTTAAATTCTCATTAAAAGTATAATGAATATTATAAAGTAACTAAACCTTTTATAAATTCCCAATCGTAGTTACTTTAGGAAAATGTGAATATGGTGCTAACCCATGAAATTCACACTTTGTACCTTACCAAGTCGTTGGTGGAGCGTGTGTGGTTAACCGGCACACTAACTTGGACTAGTAAGGATCACGAAGGGTGACTTAATGTTTATCATAGATCGGTGGAGCGTGTGTGGTTAACCGGCACATCGATTAGGTGATAATATTAAGGGTACCAAGTGAGTTTGCATGGTTATCCACACCTTGTTTTGTGATCCTCGGCATCCCAGTCACAAAACCTGAAGGGCACAATCGAGATTGAAACATGCCATTGAAAGTTCAATGAATCTCAAAAGACCTAGGAGTTTCAAATCCAATTAAAACTTAATAATTTATTTCGTTTTTCATAGTGGAAATTGGTGAATCGTCATTCACCTACCTTCAAATATTTTATAGCTTGGATTACGGCATCCCTCTTCCAAGTTATAAAATATTATGTTGGGTCCTAGCCTTAATATTTCATATTGGGTGTTATATTAAGGACTTAAAATCAACTAACTTGAATATCTCCCATTGTAGATGTCTGGTTTAGACAACTGTGATCTTCCCAAATCTCATGGAAATCATACTTCTCTACCTCCACCTCCTCCATTTATTCTCCCTGACCCACAAGCTCGAAGACTTGAAAAATTCAAGGTCACTCAAGCCCTACTAGCAATGAAACATAAGGATGGAAGACCTGTGTGCACTCATGTCTTAGGAATGAAGTCACACTTTGACAGGTTGAGAATGTTGGGTGTCGTTGTCCCAAGGAAGTTGGCTATTGACTGGGTTCTTCAGTCACTTCCAGAGTCATATAGTGAGTTCATTCAGAACTACTATGTGATAAATCACGACATGACCCTAATAGATCTATCTTATTTGCTTGTTGCTGCTAAGTCAGAAATGATGTGGCGCAATGGTCAAGCAAATATGGGTGGAAGGTCTATTTCTCAAACTTCCATGGACATGGACATTGGTAACATTGGAAGTCTAGAAAAGCCTTTTCTTCCCAATGGAAAGGGATCGGCCTTGGTCGACCCTGTTGACCAAAAGGCAAAGGGAAAGGCTAAGTCTGTGATAATCTCGTGTACCATTCCCAAAGAGTCTATATGTTTTTATTGTCATGAGAAAGGTCATTGGAAGCGAAGCTGCCCTGAATACCTAAAAGATCTGAAAGCAAGTAGAAACAAAAGGTTTGACTCTGCTTCAGGTAAGTCCACTATCTAACTCTGTTAAGTTCCTTATTGATGATTCTTAATACAAAATGTGACCCGGTTACATTTTGGTGTCTGGCAGGATCAAGCAAAGGGAAGGACACTTAATAAAAGGAGTATGCTGAATCTGATAGCGAATATGGATGGTTCGAAGATCGGATTCTTGAGCTGCTACATAAGAGTTATGATAGATTGCTAGAAGATATGTAATAGCATAGTTTTCATTTAAAGTTGCATTGTAAGGAAAAAGTTTTTCCGCATTTATAAATAAATAAAATTTTGTTTTATTTTATTATATCTCCTTGCAATGGCATTTTATGAAAAATTGATGTTTGTATGGTTCTAGCAATAATGGAAATGTGCATTTGATTCTTTCATTAGTGGTAGTGTCTAAATTTATCAAATAAGGAAAGATTCTCATCACCCAAGGTTTCAATTGGACTGAAACTTGGAATCATGTAGGTTGTATTGCATGATGAATGAGAATTTTCATTTTTGGAAAGTTAAGACTAATTCCCTGACCACATGTATATGTGAGACAGGTGAAAGACTAAAGCATCGGGTACACTGGGTGTGTGCAGGTCAAAGTCCACCACAAAGATCGATAAGACTATTCGTCATGATTTACTAAAGTTTAGTAAAGATGGTTGTACCTACAAGTTGAAGTACAATTCTGAAACATTTGAAAAGTTTCAATGTATGGCAGGACGAATGGGAAGAATCAAATTGGGCAGAAAGATAAAAGTTTCTCAAATCTGAAAAGATGGGAGAGTACTTTAGTATCTTGTTTTATGATCATCTTAATGATTAAGAAACCATGTCACAATTCATCCTCTAAGGACATCGTAGTGAATTTTATGGCTAAGAAGAGGATTCATGAATTGTTGGAATGGTTAAAATCAAGAAGATGAATCATACTTCGTTCCAAAAACAAGTCTTAGAGTCATACTCCAAGATTGTAACTTGAGTGACACATCTTAAAGAAGGTTTATAACACTTGTCAAATGTAAGAGTAAAATGTTTTCTACTCTTGTACATTTGAAATTGGTAAGTTGTGATGTTTTGGATAAAACAAAGACCAACTGACATCAATTGTGTGAAGTGTTTATCATGATAAGAATCTGCACGGACTCTTAAATGTTTGTTTGGTTGTCAAGGAATGATTCTTGACAAAGAGAAACTTGCATGTCAAGAGGACAGTGGGAGTCTTAAAGGTCTTCAGAGTTTCAAGAGCTAATCAAGGATAAAACCTATAGTTTATCGCTAGCACATGACTTGAGGTTTGTAACCTATCGTGTTGACATAATTCTTGTTCCTGTGCCTATTACGGTAAAGTTGACTATGTATGTGAGTTCTGTGAGTTCTCAATTGTGTGCATAACAACTTGGAAGCAATGGTGGGCCCTTGGGCTACCAAGAGGCAAGAAATCAAGATTGAACAAGTTCAATCCATATGTTTTGAGTTTGTTACTAACCTTGTCTTTTGATTACGGTTTTGACAAATTCATATGGATAGGAACACATACATCATAAAATCTAAGTGTCATAAGGTTTTTTCCGATTCATGAAAATGATGGTGAGGAAACGCTTTCACTAAGTAGATTTTAAGTAGATAGCAATTGTGTTGTTTGCATTCTCAAAGTCGTTAGTGGAGCGTGTGTGGTTAACCGACACACTAACATGGACTTGTGAGAAATGGAAAACAGGTCTAAACATTATGATTACGGCATCCCTCTTCATAATTGTTTAGACACACATGTGAGCTATCTAAAGAAAGATGTATGAGTCTGAGAAGCTTAGATAAAGTTTTTTCGAAGCATCTCGTATCAGAAGTCTGAACTTTGGTGATGAAAGTCAATAAAGTATTGATTTCTAGAAGTCGATTTCTGAGTACATGTCAAAGCTAGTGGGAGCATAATTGTTGTGCTAAATAATTATTATGCTAGTGGGAGCATAATCAATTATGATGAGTATTGTTAATTATAGAAAACAAGAATTTCACTTGGAAAAGGTTGTTTTGCTATAATTAAGGGAGAGAAGATTATACTTCATTTCAATCCTAAAAGTTTAGATTGAGATTTCAATCATCTTTAGTCAAGGATATATATACGAATTTTATGTTGGAATGGTTCAACATAAGGAAATTCTATATATATTGCGTTCTCAAATTCGATTATGATTACGACATCCCTCTTCATAGTCGATTTTTAAAAACATGGCAAATAAAAAAATATTGTAGCAAAAGACTGATCTAGTATCAGGTCTTTATGTGAGACATCGTGAATCGTGTCCCATATGCTTCGGGTATAGGATCGGTCACATGTGCTATAATATTCATCCTTTCTAAATTTTCCAAATGCTTAGAGCATTAAGAGGGGAAAAGTCTAGAATTGGATAAGACTAAAATGATTAAGCAATTGTCGAGGACAATCTAAGGTTCACCAAAGATTGGTTGCTCAAGGACAGTTGGAAGTATAGTGTTAAATTTTGGAAGGACCATATGGATATATTCTGAAAAGAGGTAGCTCTTGTTCAGATATGATAATCAAAATGGGAATATGGAAAATTTCCATATTGGGAGTTGGATATTAAGAATCTATGAGAAAGTTAGAAACTTTTGTGCAAGAAGGATGTTCAAAGCAATGTACTTTGAATATGAGAGTTCGTTTCCATAGAAGTGACCTCCTTTGGAATACTCTGTAATGACTGTTGACAGGTTTTGTAAACTTTTGTGCATAGTCATTGCAAGAGGATCAACGCATATAAGTTTGGAATCTAACAGATTACAGTAAATGACAAGAATTTGGTATTCTTTCATTTACGGTAAGGATTTGGGACTGTGAAATGAGCATAATTGGAATCATGTTCAATTGATCTACTTCACAAAGTAAAGATCATAGACAAACATAGTGTGCACACTTGGTATATGGAATGACTATTGTTTAGAAAACATAGTGTACATGCTTGGAGCATGGGACAACTATTGTTTTAATTCAAGTGTTAAGTTGATAAATCGAAACAGAATAATGTGGAATCAATATGGTGATGTATAAAAGGTGTTTTATTTATATTCATAAGGGCTGAGACCATATTGGATTCAATTATTCTTGTGTTTCACTTTGCATGTTTTGACTTCCATAATAACTAGGTTATTCTTTCTGAATGATTAAGTTATTCAAACCATCCACAGTCCGTCATATGTTGGAAGTAGATATGAATCAAGACTGTCATGAGTTGGTTGTAGAGGTCTAAGATGTTGGACATGGCTACAACACTCATGAGTGCTCATAAGTTATGAGTATTGGATTTAACCCACGCTCACTTGCATCACTTCATGGAATTTATCTCGAGTGATCGTGAGACGGTAATATCATATAAGTCTTCAAATCTAGAGATATGAGTTGTTACCTATGAGTTGGTTGTACATTGATTGCACGAAAACGCATCAGTAACTTGATGTTATAAAACGTGCCTTTGTGTATAATTCAACAAGTAGTAGAAACAAGTATATGAGTCGAAGTTTATCTGTTCCTTCTAGTCCTTGGAGGATTAGAAGCGATATCTGCGCCCCTCGATGATTTTGTTTTGACCTATGTACCGGGCCCGGTCAGAACTAAATTGATGTGCTCGATTAAGTTCTTTGTCAAACAAATCGGAAATCGGGAAACTGTTTCTTATGTTGATGTGTTTGTAAATTCTTATGGCTGAAATTGAGAAACTGTTTCTACATTCATCAAATAAATTGTTTTATTATGTGATTAGAAATATTATTAAAAGCAGAATAAATATTTTATATGTATATTACAACAACATAAATTAAACACATAAAATATTGTTAACGAACATAACATGTACGTGATTTATTTTATAAAATGTTGTTAACTTCGGTGATGACTTAATAGTTGTTTGTATTTTTAATTAATGGTTATGTTTTTTTTTCTATTTAACGGGTACCTGTGAACCAAACCGTGGATACCCGCCTTCATACGGTTCGGTTCGATTCGATTTTTTGCAAAATTCGGTTCGGTTTCGGTTAGTGCATGTCAGGTATCCGCCCCGTGGTCACGGTTCACAATTTTATTACTATCCGAACCGAACCACCCCGTGAACACCCCTAGTTCAAATAAACACCTATAGATTGCAAGCCTGCCAGCGTTCCACTAGACTGTCTAGAATAGTATGTGGTCGTCATCTATACTCTGCTAGATAACTAGATCATCGTAAATATCGAGGCCTCTCATCATTTTATCACACATCAACTATATCATCTACCCATGTTTTACCTAACATATTCGTAGATATAAAATACATATACAGTTTAAATCATTTAAAACATGTATTTCATTCAACATAGATATCAAGAACACAGATAATATGCACACATAGCACGTAGTTTATATCGAATATTGCATATCTATGTGTAAGATGAAAGTAACTAGGCACTCACTTGTTAAAGTGATGACTCGAAATTCGGACAGCGCTTCGCTTCTAACAATCGTTTCCTTCGATGAAACCTAGTATTATTACGGCTACATTTTAGTCTAATATTTATCGCGACTATTTACCAGCGATATTGTTTTATAAGTGTTAAACAATACTTTTCAACCACTATCTACAAACAGGGGCCAGACATGAAACACCGGAGGGCGGGACCATTTTGGCATTATAGCACTTCTAAAATCCAACAACCTTATGCGACCCTTCAAACCAGATTCCCCGTACCGCAAGTAGTTAAAAGATATTATAATAACACTTTGTATATTATATTTTATAATATATTTATTGTTTATAAGTTCATAATAACAATACTAAGTTTAAACATAAGCTATACTTAAAGTAGGGTAAGCATATCTCACTTATCGGGGATTTCGCTTGGAGCCAAGCTTTGCGGGAGCAGAACTTACGAGCCAAAAAGCTCTTTTTCTCGGAGCGTTCTGGCGCTCCGGGGCATTACTCTAGTACCTTGAGGTTACTAGGGTTTTGGGAGGCTTAGAGAGTAGTTAGAGAGAGAAGTAAAGGGGTTTTGGTGTGAGAATTGGAGGCACTATCACATGGTATTTATAGGCTGGAAATGGGTCCAACTCGTCAATTTTTGGCCTCCAACTCGTCGAGTAGGTGCCACATGTCACCCTCTGGTGGCAAGGCATGGGGAGAAAGCAATGGCCCATATTCAGCCACGTCACCCTCTTCGCAACAGCACACTCCCGACTTCTAAACCTCGTAACTTTCGCATACGAGCTCCGTTTTTTACGTTATTTATATCCACGCATAGATTTTGACAAGATCTACAACTCTCCTTTTGACTCCATCGGCTAATTCTTGACCAATTTTAAGTTTAACAGTTTGAGAATATTACACTGTTAACGGCCGTGTAAAATTCATAACTTTTACATACGGACTCCGTTTTCGACTGTCTTTTTATCATTGAACTGCTTTTAATGAGATCTTCAATTCTCATTTAGGTTGTTTTGGCTAAAAATTGCTCAATCTAAAATTCGATTCTCGGGCTGTATTTTCCTATGCGAAATCTTAGAAAAATTATAACTTCCTCATACGAAGTCAGATTTTGACGTTCTTTTTATGCACGCTATCGGTTTAACATATACTACAACTTTAATTTTGATATCTAAGGCTAAAAAGTAGTTTATCCAAAATTTACTTTTTACGTTACGTGGTGCCGTGCCGGTTTAGCTATAAAACTTCGACGGGTCATAACTTCTTCGTTATAACTCGAATTCTGGCGTTCTTTATATCTCCGGAATCCTTGTCACGATCACTACAACTTTATTCATAGATATTGAGTATATGTATTATTTTATTTTTGATGCTTATTTTCATTCTTAATTTATTATAACTTATAAATGAGTATAGTGCACATAAAATCACATAATTCATATAATATTCAAGTATTCCTCTTTATTACTTCAAAATAAGTTACATTTGTTGACCCTAACTATTACATCATCATATTAATGCTTAGTCTCAAAACACGGGCGTTACAATTTCTTTGTAACGATACGGATACGGATAGCGACTCATCATGTTACTCTCTGTTTCCCAGGTGAGGTTCGGTCCATTCGTATGTTTTCATTGCACAAGCACTAAGTCGACCATCTTGCGTCACAACTTCTTTGTTTTACGATCAAGAATTGCCTCAGACTATTCGATTAGCCTATTATTTCCATCCATTCTTAACTCTTAAATTGGAATTATATCGAGAACTTCTCCCGTAAATTTCCTTAAGTAACACACATAGAAGGTGTTATGAATTCCATCTAGTTTTTCTGGCAATTCCATCTTGTATGCCTGGTTCCCAATTCTCTGAAGAACTTTGAATGGTCCAATAAATCTTGGAGTCAACTTTCCTCTCTTTCTGAATCTTATAAGTCCCTTCCAATTTAAGCAAAACCGAATCTCCAACTTCGAATGTCATCAGTCGCCTCTTCTTGTCAGCATAGCTCTTTTGACGATCCTGAGCTGCTAACATCCTTTCTCTAATCACCTTTAGCTTTTCAGCAGTCTGATGGACTATCTCGGGGCCCATAAACTGCTTTTCTCCAGCCTCAAGCCAACAAGACAGCGTACGACACTTCTGTCCATACAAAGCTTGATAAGCTCCCATCTTGATGCTCAAATGGAAACTATTATTGTAGGAAAACTCTACCAGAGATAAGTACTCATCCTAGTTACCTTGGAATTCCAGGGTACATGCTCTTCGCATATCTTCCAGTGTTTGAATCGTTCTTTCGCTCTGACCATCAGTATGCGGATGGTAGGCTATACAAAAACCCAACTTTGTACCCATTTCCTCCTGTAGGCTTCTCCAAAACCTTGATGTGAAACGACTATCACGATCTGATACAATCGTTAAAGGAACACCGTGAAGTGTTACACCTTCTTTCACGTAAGCATTTACAAGCTTATCCATAGACTGTCTTTCATTGGCTGCTATGAAGTGTGCACTCTTAGTGAACCGATCCACGACCACGCAAATCATGTCGTGACCGTTCTTTGTCCAGGGCAGTATAGTCACAAAATCCATGGTGATGTCTTCCCATTTACCCATGGGTACAAGTAAAGGTTCTAAACTCCCATACGGTTTCTGATGTTGTGCCTTAACTTTCGCACATATTACACACTCGGCCACATACTTTGCAACATCGAGCTTCATCGTCGGCCACCAGTAGTATGGTTTCAGATCCCTATACATTTTAGTGCTTTCAGGATGAATCGAGTACATGGTCTTGTGAGCTTGTTCCATCAGAAGATCCCTTATTCCTCCCGTCTTAGGTACCCAAATCCTATCTTGGAATACCTTCAACCCTTGACCATTTGTATCGAACACCAACGTTGTGCCTAAACGTTCTTCCTTTCGGTTATTTTTCTCTAAAGCTTCTGCTTGATCTTTCTTGATGCTTTCCATAATCTCTTAGACAAATTCTATTCTTAACGCTCTGGGCCTTTTTCTTTCAAGTTTTACCTTTCGACTTAGAGCATCAGCTACAATATTTGCTTTACCCGGGTGGTAAAGTATCTCACAGTTGTAATCCTTGAGTAACTCTAGCCAGCATCGTTGTCTCATATTCAATTCTTTCTAATTAAAGAGATACTGGAGACTCTTATGATCAGTGAAAAGTTTGCACTTCGTGCCGTAAAGATAATGCCTCCATATCTTTAGGGAGAATACTACCACTGCCAACTCCAGATCATGAGTGAGGTAGTTCTTTTCATGAGTGAGGGAGAATACTACCGCTCCTTCAATTGTCGAGATGCATATGCTATCACCTTTTCTCTTTGGGTCAGAACACAACCTAACCCAACTCTAGATGCATTGCTATATACTGCGAAGTCTTCAACTTCGTCCGCTAAATAAAGAATTGGTGCTTCACACAACTTCTTCTTTAGCTTCTTGAATGCTTATTCGTGTTTCTCACTCCTTGTATATGTATCTCCTTTGTGGGTCAAAGCTTTCAATGGAGCAGCTATAGAAGAAAAGCCTTGGATAAACCTTCGGTAATATCCAGCTCATCCCATAAAGCTTCGAATCTCTGTGGGACTTTTTTGGTCATTCCCACTTCGTCACAACTTCAATCTTTGTTGGGTCAACCATTAGTCCTTCTTGGTTAACCACATGACCCACGAATTGGACTTCTCGAATCCAAAAATCACATTTGGAGAACTTTGCATACAACTTCTCCTTCTTCAAAACTTCTAACACTTCTCGTAGATGCTTGTCACGCTCCTGCTGGCTCTTTGAGTAAATTATAATGTCATCTATGAACACTATCACGGATTTATCGAGGAATGGTTTATAAACCCTGTTCATCAAATCCATGAATGTTGCTGGAGCATTGGTTAGTCCAAAAGACATAACCAAGAACTCATAGTGTCTGTATCTTGTTTTGAATGTGGTTTTCTCAATATCCTGCTCTCTCACCTTCAGCTGATGATATCCTTACCTAATATCGATCTTTGAGAAATAGCTCGAACATTGCAGCTCATCGAATAGGTCATCAATCCTTGGTAATTGATACCTTTTCTTAAATGTTGCCTTGTTCAACTCTCTGTAGTCTATGCACATCCTCATGCTTCCGTCCCTCTTTTTCACGAATAACACCGGAGCTCCCCAGGGTGATGAACTAGGTCTAATGAAACTGTTGTCCAACAACTCCTGAAGTTGCATCATAAGCTCCTTCATCTCATTTGGTGTTAATCGGTATGGTGCTTTTGTTATTGGTGTCGATCCTGGTAACAAGTCTATTTGAAACTCTACTGTCTATCAGGGGGCAATCCAGGAAGATCTTCGGGAAAGACTTTCGGAGAGTCACACACCACTGGTATTCTTTGTATCTCCTTTTTCTCCTTCTTTGCATCAATCACGAATGCCAAGTATGATGTGCATCCTTTAGACAAACATTTTCTAGCTTTCATCAGGGAAATGATTCCAGAATTCACTCTATGTTTGTCCCCGTACACCATAAATGACTCTTTTCCAGGTGGGTTTACTCTTACTATCTTCTTCTTGCATAGTATCTCGGCTTCTTTGGCTCTAAGCCAATCCATTCCCAAAGCGATGTCGAAACCATTCAACTCAATAGGTAACAGCTCATCGTGGAATTTGTTTCCGTTCAAGTCGATAACGATGTTCTTAATGCAATTGCTAACAGGTATGAATTTTCCACTAGCAACTTCTACAACTAGAGAAGTTTGCTGAGCTTCGGCTCTTTCCAAAAAAAAAACTTCTACAACTAGAGCATTATCAAGTTTATATACAAGCAACGCTAGTCTTCCACCAAATTTGTTTGATATAAAACAGTAATTTGCTCCGGAATCAAACAATATATTGGCATATAAATTTACAAGAAAGGTACCTGAAGTGACATCTACTGCATCCTTTGTGGCTTCCAGGGTCATCTGGAAAGCTCTCACCATCGGCTTCGGCGGAACGTTGGGCTTTGCTGCCTCCTTCTTCTTCTGGCAGTCTTTCAAAATGTGCCCTTCCTCGTTACATATATAGCACACCCTCTTGTTCGATGCGCACTCATTGGCGTAATGCCCAGTTTTTCCACACTTGTAGCAAGTCACCTCCTCGCTACATTTCCCAAAGTGTTTCTTTTTACACTTCTCGCACCACTTAGCTTCCTTTCCTCCTCCTCCAAACTTCCTTGAACCATACTTGATCTTCTTGTTGGACCTTGCAGATCCCTCAAATTTCCTCTTTCCGCCAACCTCAACCTTGCTGGCGGCTCTTCCTTTGATCATCTCCTCAACAGGCTTGGCAGCCCAGATAGCTGCCTCCAGAGTAGGTGCATGGCGTATTGGCACCATGTACTCCCATGGAAGTCCCTTTTCATACTTGTTGATTTTCGTTATCTCGTTTGGGATGATGCGCAAAGCAAACCCTAATTTGTCTGTGAAGGTATTGGTGTATTCATCGATGGACATGCTTCCCTTCTTGAACGTGAGGAATTGGTTGTCTAGCTCAAGCAGATTTTGAGCCGAGCAGAACCTGCATTTGAAGGGCACTAAGAACTCTGCCCAAGTCAGTTGCAGGGGCTCATTGGGGCTTATGGTCTTCCCCAGAGTGTTCCACTAGTGAACAGCGCCACCTATGAATTGACGCACTGCATATGTGGTTTGTAGCTTGCCCTTGCAACCACATGTCATGAAGGCTAGCTCCATTTCAGAGATCCAGTCCATAACTCCAATTGTATCTTCTTTCCCAGTGAAATTCGATGGCTTGCAAGTTGTGACGTCCTTATACTTGCATTCGTTCTTCTCGACTCCTTCATCTTGGTTGTTCCTCCTAACCACTGGCGGTTCAGCTTGACCAACGGTTCTACTGTAGTTCCCTTCTTCCAACTATCTGTCATTTAGTTCTAGTTGTTCAACAGACATCGTGGGTTCATCCCTATTATTCAGCAACATCTGCCTCATCTCTTCCCTCTGTTCCACCATCATAGCCCGAATCATGGCTTGTACTCCAGCCATTGTAATTTTGGCTCAGGTGCAACCGCTACTTCCGGTGCACGCTCAATAACTTGGGGTTGAGGCTGCTGATGTCTGTTCCCATTTGCATTCCCTACTCCACTTCGAGCTCTTTCCATTTCTATCAATACACCAAATTAGGCGAATTTAGATCTTTATAGACGTTTAAATCTTCCTTATCACTCTGAAACGTTACATGCTAGTTCTAATATCGTAGTCAAACGTTTAGAATCCTGAACATATAAGGTTTCCAGATCCGGTCGGCAATAGACCATAGATTCGAACAAATAATAGCATATAAGACATCCTTATAGCTATAACATAAAGCATTTAGTACATAAAAGCATTTTAGGCATCTTTCCTAAAATAAGCTAGTGCTTGTGTCTAAAATATAGTAGACACTTATCTCACAATCATCGCTTAGCATTCTAAGTTTAAGTCTAGAAATCCTACAAATTCCTAGTTTGCTTAAACTAATGCTCTGATACCAACTGTGACATCTCCAATTTCACGGCCATAAAAGACCAATTTGTTTATGCTTTATTTTGGAAATCAGAGTATACTTGTAAAGAAAAATGTTGCGGAAATTGTTCCCAAAAATATGATAAAGAATTTATCAAAGCATTTCCAAAGAAATGTATTCTCATTATATTAATAACATCGGGATGTCATTGTCAATACAAATCAAAAGCATAAAACGAAACAACATAGGGCTTACAACATCTATTTATTCTAGTGGCCTATAATCCATTGATCTCTAATCAGACCATCATTCTTGTGTTCTCTTGTCACAACCTATAATGCAATAAACTGAGTGGGTCAGGTTGGGGAGCCTGGTGAACACATAGGGTTTTCAACCCACAATAAATTAGTTTGTTAATTTCATCAAATCATTCAACTCGATTACCCGTTCTATTATCCTCACCTTATGTCCCTAAAGCATCTATTATAAGGTACCTAGCCTAAGGGTTTTCATCAGGATGGAGAAAATTCATTAGGGGATTCCTCAAAAATACATGTCAATTAAGGCAACCATGAGGGTGATGGAGTACACCTAGTGAACACGTACTTCAAATAAACGTCGACAGGTTGCGAGCCTGCCAGCGTTCCACTAGACTGTCTAGAATAGTCTGTGGCCATCATCTATACTCCGCTAGATGACTAGATTATCATAAACATCGAGGCCTCTCATCATTTTTATCACACATCAACTATTTCATCTACCCATGTTTTACCCATCATATTCGTAGATATAAAATACATATACAATTTAAATCATTTAAAACACGTATAAATCGTTCATTCAACATAGATATCAAGAACACATATAATATGCATACATAGCACATAGTTTATATTAAATACTTCATATCTATGTGTAAGATGAAAGTAACTATGCACTCACTTGTTAAAGTGATGACTCGAAATTCGGACAGCGCTGCGCTTCTATCAATCGTTTCCATCGACGAAACCTAATATTATTACCGCTAGATTTTAGTCTAATATCTATCGCGACTATTTACGAGCGATATTGTTTTATAATTGTTAAATAGTACTTTTCAACCACTATGTACAGACAGGGGCCAGAAATGGAACACCAGAGGGCATGACCATTTTGGCATTATATCACTTCTGAAATCCAACAACCCTATGCGACCCTTCAAACTAGATTCCCCGTACCGCGAGTAGTTAAAAGATATTATAATAACACTTTGAATATTATATTTTATAATATATTTATTGTTTATAAGTTAATAATAACAATACTAAGTTTAAACATAAGCTATACTTAGAGTAGGGTAAGCATATCTCACTTACCGGGGGTTTGGCTAGGAACCGGGCTTTGCGGGGCCAGAACTTACGAGTCGGAAATCTCTTTTTCTCGGAGCCTTTGGGCGTTCTGGGGCTTTCCTCTTGTACCTTGAGGTTACTACGGATTTGGGAGGGCATTGGGAGGGTTTTGGGAGGCTTAGAGAGTAGTTAGAGAGAGAAATGAAGGGGTTTTGGTGTGAGAATTGGAGGCCCTCTCGCATGGTATTTATAGGCTTGAAATGGGTCCAACTCGTCGAGTTTTGGACTCCAACTCATTGAGTAGGTGCCACATGTAAACCTCTGGTGGCAAGGCATGGGGAGAAAGCAATGGCCCAGATTCAGCCACGTTACTCTCTTCGCAACATCACACTCTAGACTTCTAAACTCCGTAACTTTCGCATACGAGCTCCGTTTTTGACGTTCTTTATATCCACGCGTAGGTATTGACAAGATCTACAACTCTCTCCTTTCGACTCCATAGGCTAATTCTCGACCAGTTTTAAGTTTAACAGTATGAGAATATTACATTGTTAACGACCGTGTAAAATTCATAACTTTTACATACGGACTCCGTGTTCGACTGTCTTTTTATCGTTGAACTCCTTTTAATGAGATATTCAATTCTCATTTAGGTTGTTTCGGCTAAAAATCGCTCGATCTAAGATTCGATTTACGGGCTGTATACTGCTATGCGAAATCTTAGAAAAATTATAACTTCCTCATACGAAGTCAGATTTTTACGTACTTTTTATGCACGCTCTCGGTTTAACGTATACTACAACTTTCATTAAGATATCTAAGGCTAACAAGTAGTTTATCAAAAATTTAATTTTTACGTTAAACGGTGTCGTGCCGGTTTAGTCGTAAAACTTCGACGGTTCATAACTTCTTCGTTATAACTCGGATTTCGGCGTTCTTTATATCTTCGGAATCCTTGTCACGACCACTACAACTTTCTTCATAGATATTGGGTTTATATATTATTATTTTTTTATGCTTATTTTCATTCTTAAATTATTATAACTTATAAATGAGTATAATGCACATAAAATCACATAATTCACATAATATTCAAGTAATTCCTCTTTATTACTTCAAAATAAGTTATATTTGTTGACCCTAACTATTACATCATCATATTAATGCTTAGCCTCGAACCACGGGCATTACACTATCTCAGAATTAGCCTGTCTCTTTACCATATGGTCAAATGGTTTAACTTTGGCCGATCTCTTTCCATTGGGAAGAGAAACCTTTTATGGACTACCAATGTTGCCATTATCAATGTCCATGGAAGTTTAGGAGATAGATTCTTCAAACACTTTTGTTTCAATTGTGCTTTTAGGCCTTTCTGCTTCAGCAACAATCAACATATGTGTCAGATCGATTAAGGTTATGTCGTGGTCCCTCTCATAGAAGTCTTTTATGAACTGACTATATGAGTCAGGAAGCGAAAACTAGAACCAAGTCAACGGCCATCTCCCTTGGGAAAACGACACCTAACATCCCCAATCTGTCAATGTGCGATTTCATTTTCAAAACGTGCGCACACACAAAATCTCCATCTCGATGTTTGCATGTCAATAGGGCTTGAGTTACTTTGAACTTTTCAAGTTGAAGAAATCGTGGGTCGGGGAGAATCACTGGAGGAGGTGCAGGAAAGAGTTGGAGAAGCATGATTTCTAATTCCACCATTTGAAGAAGGGAACATTCTTTCACCTTGATCAACTTGTGGAAGATCATCTTCAGAAGGAAAACCATTTCCAGAAGAACGAGGAGAACCATTGTTGTCTTGAATCGACATCTATAAAGGGAGAAAAGTGAATTCAAGTTAGTTGATTTTAATACTTATGTATTAACCCAAAAATTTAAATTAAGGCTAGGATCCATACTTTCGATTCGAATTCTGAAGAGGGATGCCGTAATCAAATTCGAATCTATTTTAGGTAGGTAACGAATTTACCAATTTCAATCTCATGAAACTCCTAGATCTTTTTAGATTCATTGAACTATTAAATGGCATGTTTAAAATCGATTATGCTCTCACTTTTGTGACTGGGATGCCGATGATCACAAACGAGATGTGAATAACCATTCAAATTAGCTTGGTATTTTCGATGTCATTTATCATGTAATTAATGTGCCGGTTAACCACACACGCTCCATTAATCAATAATAATTTACGAGACACCCATTGACAACAGTATTAGTCACATATTAGTGTGTCGGTTAACCACACACGCTCCACTAACGACCAATAAGGTGCAATGTGCAATTTCATGAGTTAGCATCAAATTCACATTTTTCCTAAAGTAACTAAGAGTGAGATTTTTAGAAAATGGTTTAGTTACTTTATCATTATACTTTTAATGAGGATTAAGTGTCCTATTGAACCCGTTCGGTTAACGACCCTCCACCATACAAGAGAGCAGTGGGTAAGAATGGATACCCAATGGCGGTCATTTTACAAACCACTTCCTTAAACTCCCTTTATAGTATGGCTTCGTGAATGAGGCGTACTAGCAATTCGATTGACTCGTCTTATACATATAGTAAATATTAAATTTTTAATCTTACATATAGTATAGGGTGTATTTTAAACATTTTAAAATATTAAGGGTTTAATCTTTTAATAAATTAAACATTGAATTTAATTAAATTTAAACCACATATGGATTTATTAATTACCATTAACAAAATCCATAAGGATATATTTGAGGTTTATCATTTTAAATTTCCAAAATTAAACCTTTTAATTTTAAATTTCAAACAACCCACAAATATTAATTAGTTAATCTAGTTAATAATTATCTAGTAGCCAATTATGGATATAATAATTATCCTTTAATTAATTAATTAATTAATTAATTAAATCATTAACCATATCCAAAAAGATAATTACAATCAAATAAATCATCATTATCTAATCCATAATTATCTCCTAACATTTAGGTTTTTATTGAATTATCTTATATTACCAAAAATCAGATAATGACATAATTAATAAAAGATAATTACCAAAAGTTAACCTAGTAAAACAAGTTAGGCAATAAAATTCAAGATAAGCATCATACGCACCAACTCGTCGAGTTGGAGGACCAAACTCGATGAGTTCATGCAACTCGACGAGTTCTAAGAACAACTCGACGAGTTCATTGAATAGAATGTCAATTATGTTCCCTTCTCCTTTGAACAAGATCACAATTACATCTATTCAACAGAAAACTAATCCTAGGATATGATACCACTGAAGGGTTTTGAGCATAACAACATATCTTATGTGTGCATGCAACCCTAACTTTGTTGGATCTAAGTTTTCTCTAGTTAAAAATGCAAACAATGAACACAATACAAGAAACCCTAGGATCTATGTATTACAATCGAAATTCATAGAGATCCAAGGTTAGAATTCATACCTTTATTGTTATATTGTGATAACAATAATTCCCTTATAGATCTTGAAGCTTGAAAACTTAGTGTCACAAGTGTAACACCTCTAATGCCTCACAAACACACAACGCAAGAGAATGACATGAGAAGAGGAGAGAGGAGGTGAATTTCAGATTTCTTCTCTAGGGAATGAATGACCGAAATATGCAAGGGGTGATGCTCCTTATATAGTTAGGTTGCTTAGCCCCAAAGCTAGGGTTTCTAGGTGGAAACCCTAATTTCCAATTTAGGCCCCAAGCAGCCCATGGGTCCACCTCCTTAAGGCTTTGGACGAAATTCTAAAGGCCTGCCTTAGAAATTTCGGCCAACCCCACTTACGGTGATCCAAGAGACCAAACCACAACTATTAATTAATTGCAAAATATCCCCTGTACTTTCAATTAATTCCTTTAATCCCAAAATTAATTCCAAATTAATTTCTTATTAAATATTAATTAAACAACATGATTTCTAATTAATATATTATTTCCATAACATATTAAATCATTTATTCCAATTTATTATTCCAAATAATAAATTCTTCCTCTTTCTCAATTAATCATCCTATATAGTTACACGTGTGAAGGCAACCCAAAAGGACCATGCCATTGTCAATACAAATACATACCAATTATAGTTATGCGATAAGACACCTAATCCAACAGTTATCCCCTTGGCTATATCTTCCAAGGTTTTGGCAACTCGGTTGGCTGTTTCTAAGGTAGTTGCCAGTTTTAGCATTGGACCGAAATCCGTTGGTAGACCATTAGCAAATTTCTCTACCTTGGAGAGTTCGTTAGGAGTTAGGTATGGAACTAGCTCCATCTTTTCCAGAAATATTGCAGTGTACTGGCTGACGCTTATCTCTCCTTTCTTCAGGTTTTGGAATTCATTACATATTTCCAGAAGGTCTCTCTACGAGAGGTATTCGCTTTTTAATTTCTCATGGAAGTCCTCACATGACATCTTCCTTGCTTCTCCTTTTGGCATAGAATTATCCATCCATTTCCACCAGCTTAACACTCCAGTCTTTAGTTATCTTTCTGCGATGATCATTTTATATTTGTTGCTATAGTCGCATCTTTCAAATACCATTTCCATATCTTGGATCCATTCCATAATTATCACCGGCGTTCGTTCTCTAGAAAGACTTGGGGGTCGGTACGCTATGAATTCGTCATAACTGCATCCATTTCTGCCAACCCCTTATTCGGTGTTGTCCTTGCTATCCCTTTGCGGTTTGGTTTACGGTCCTACTATAAGGTCTATCTTCAGACTAATCTCCATTTATCATGTGTTTGATAACCGGTGTAGTGACTCCTCGGAGCAATTGTCTGGTTTCTTCTGCGAGCATTGCCCGAATCATAGCTTGAACTCCTGCCATTGTGATGGGTTCAGCTATTGGCATGACTTCAGGTGCCTGCTCGATCACATGAGGCTCAGCCTGTTGGTTTTCATTATCATTTCCCAATCCGCTACATGTTCTCACCATGAAGTTCTATACACCAAAGCAGGCGTTTAGTGTACCGAGAGGCGAGTTTATTATGACGGTAAGATTTTATTATTATTTTTAGACGTGTAGATCCTCCTTATTTTCCCGAAAAGTTACATGTCAGTTCTAATACAATAAGTATTTGTTTAGAATCCTGAACACATAAAACTTCCTTTCTTATCTTCAAGATCGGAAATTGGCCTTAAATATCTATCAATAACAATCTAGGTAAGCACCTAAGGCAGGTTATGTCATATATCAGTTAGCATATAAGGCATCTCTTCCTAAAGTCTGCCAGGGCATATCATAGCAAGTAAGGTATTCAACCTAAGTTATGCTATATAATAATTTCTTTATTTAGCACATAATGTAATTTAATTCATTTACCCTAAATTATTCTAGTGTCTATGCCTATTTCGGTATACTGCCTAAGATGTTCTAGACACCTATCTCACCATCATTGCTTATCATTCTACTTTAAGTATAGAAATAAATCTTTATTCCTAGTTCGCTTAAACTAATGCCCTGATACCAATTGTGACATCCTCTAATTTTCAAAACCAATTAAAACTTTTTCTTTATGCTTTCAATTTCATTTTGTCATTATTGCGGAAGATCCCAGTATATTGGAATTTTTTAGTACAAGTGATTGTCTCAATTTAATAAAAACCTAAGGATGTCATAATCAATACAAATGCATAAGTTGTAGCATAAAGACCAAATGGTCTTGAACTTTATTGCATGTTGTCTCTTAATCACTCAACATCCTAATCAAGTTCTGGTACCTTAGTCTTGATACCTATGATGCATATAAACTAAGTGGGTCAGGTTTGGGGAAACCTGGTGAAATGCATAGGGATTTCAATCCTATAATAAGTCTTATTTTCCTAATAGGCATAGGGATTTCAATCCTATAATAAGTCTTATTTTCCCCTTGTCGGTGTGCGCGGCTGCGCGCGGAAAATCCTGATTTCTTAGAAAATTGATATCTTCTTCACATGAGCTCCGTTTTCGGCTGGTTTTTTTTATCCATGTGTAGCTATCGACGAGATCTACAACTTTCATTTAGACTTTGTCCGTTAATTTTGATATTATATTTAAAGTTATATTTTTAACAGACTTAGACTGTTAAAGTCCGTTAAAAAATCATAACTCTCTCGCACGACATCCGTTCTCGACTGTCTTTATATCGACGGTCTTCTTATCACGAGATCTTCAATTCTCGTTTAGATCATTTCGGCTTACGATTAACCAATCTAAAATTTGATTTATGCGCTAATACTCTTACGCTAAAATATTAGAAAAATCATAACTTCCTCTTATGAAGTCAGATTTGGGCGTTCTTTATATGCACGTTCTCAGTTTTACGACTACTACGATTTTTGTTTAGATTAGTTAGGCTAATAAGCAACCTATCTCCAATTCACTATTTACAATACATTGTCTCATCGTGAAACTTCAGAATTCTATAACTGCTACATACGAAGTTGAATTTGAGTGTGCTTTATGTGTACGAGATTCATATCGTAACTCCTACACTTTTCGTCAAGATTATTTGTCCTAAATAATGCTCTATGAAGATTACCATTTCATCGTTTATCGATAAATTACTAAAATGGCTTTATAATACGTAGTCTGTAACACGTACGAGTAATGATAATCCTAATCGAGGATTTATATTATTATTATTATATGTTAAATGTCTAGCCCGGAGTTGTAGGCGTTACATTTTGATAAGAAGTTTTTCAACCATATAATCTCCTTGTTTGCTTTTGTAATTGCCATGTACTCTGCTTATGTGGTTGAATAAAGCAACACTCTTCTGTAACATGGAAATCAAACTAATTTTTGTACCTTCGATCGTGAACACATAACCGCTAGTGCTCTTTCACAAACCAATGCAACTACCTAAATCAACATTAGCAAAACCTTCCAAAACTACCCCTTTTCTTCTAAAGCATATGATAGCCTCAAAAATACCTTTCAAATCGTGCAACACCCACATGATTCCTTCCCAATACTATTTTCCTGGATTTGACATAAATCGGCTGATAACTCCCACAGCATGTGGAATAGCTGGTATGGTGCACATCATCACACACATCAAGCTACCAACTAGTAAGGCGTAGGGAACTTTAGCAATCTATTCTTTGTCTTATTTCTTCTTTGGGGATTGTTTTTTAAGAGTGTTAGGTGACTCACCAAGGGTGCATGCGAAATCATTGGTGAGTTGTCAACATCTAAAGTCGGTGTTTGATAAATGTAATAACTAGATTTTTTTCCTATTGGATATTATCGGTTCGTGTTTATCTTTGATAACTTTTATTTATGTTGTCACTTGAATCATTTTGAAATGTTTATTAGTATTTTTTAAACGGTTAAAAAATACTATTTTGAATATATATATATATATATATATATATATATATATATATATATATATATATATATATATATATATATATATATATATATTGTAACGTCCCAAAGTTTATAACCAAAAATTTCATTTTTATATTAATAATACCATCAACGAACATGTTATATATATATATATATATATATATATATATATATATATATATATATATATATATTGTAACGTCCCAAAGTTTATAACCAAAAATTTCATTTTTATATTAATAAAACCATCAACGAACATGTTTATAAAAATCATAAAAGAGATCAAAGTATGTCAACAATAATCCAGCAATACATCAGAGTCAAATAAGGCGGAAAATCATGGTGTGTGCGATGCGATCATCCCGAGCTCTTCCCCTTCAAACCGGAAGTACCAGAAACACAAACTGAAAACCGTAAGCACAAATCCCCAAAATACCACATAACATACATATACGCTGTGACACCAGTCAAACTTTGGTCAAAAATAAATTGATCAATAATCGTAATTGGGATGAACCAAGTGGTAGAGTTTGTAACAAGGTTTCCAAAAACATAAAGAACACTGAAATCCGAGTTATAACGAAGAACTTATGACCAATCGAAAATCCGCGACAAAACCGGCAAAACACTGTTCAGTGTAAAAAGCGAATTTTCGATAAAAGGCTTTTTAGCCTTAACAATCCAAATGAAAGTCGTAGAATATGTTAAACCGAGAACGTTCATAAAAAGAACGTCAAAATCTGACTTCGTATGAGGAAGTTAGGATTTTTCAAAGTTTCGGTTTAGCAGTAGACAGCTAAAAATTCGAAATATAAATCGATCCATATTTAGCCGACGCAACTTAAACGAGAATCGAAGGTCTCGTCAAAAGTAGCACAACGGTAAAAAAACAGACGAAAACGGACGTCGGATGAAGAAGTTATGAATTTTTAACGGATTTCCTGTCCCGGTCTGTTAAAAATAATAATATTAAAAATAAATTCAAAATCAGCCAACGAAATCTAAACGAAAGTCGTAGAGTATGATTTTACCTACGCGTGCATATAAAGAACGCCAAAAACAGAGCTCGTATGCGAAAGTTATGATTTTCGCAAGTTTTTGGCACAAAAATCAAGAAAATGTTGAAAACCGGGAAATTTCGCATGAGTCATCTTCGGACACGTCAGCTCGCATGCGAGGCCTCCGCGTGTCACCTCCTGATAGGACCGAGCCTCGCATGTCGCCTTCTGATTGGACTAAGTCCGCGGTCCACTCGCATTCGGACACCCTCGCAGGAGACACACCACATACACTCCTCGGACACCCCCCTCATATCGTGCCTTCTTCCTATTGGTCCGAAGTCCGGTCCACTTAGGAGCTGCCACGTCCGAAGCCTCGCCTCGTGTACTCTTCGCCCATCCAACGTGTGTCCTGCTGACTCGCCTCCGCTGAGCTAGCTGTCCGAACCGAGACCATCTCCTCGCCACCTGTCCGAGGCTTCGGCCCTATATAAAAGGTGCGAGACCCTCCGGTTCTTAACCCTTTTTTTCACCATTTTTGCTCCTTTTTTACCCCTTTCACTTCCATAACTTCACAAACAACCCCCGAGGCCCCGGTATCGTGTCTAATGCCCGAAGCAAGCCCCGGAATTCTCGAGAAGTTATCCTCTCTCCTGTCAAAACTCTGCCCCATTTGAGCCGGTTCTCGTCAAATAAACTCCTTCCGGGAAACGAAACGCTGCCCGAATCACCGCTTATCAAAGTGAGTTCATACCCCCGTATTTTCATAATTTCTACTGTTTTAAGGGGGGGAATACAAGCATAACACAAGAACTTTGTGTTATAAAATCATGATTTCAAATCATGCTAAAACAACATTAAATCATTAAAAATACTCAAAACATTAAACTCTTTTGTAAACTTATATTTTTCCCCAAAATTCATATTTGTATATATATATATATATATATATATATATATATATATATATATATATATATATATATATATATATATAAATGAGATTTAAAAGACTTAGGACTGATAACTCATTCTGGGTCCTTTTCCTTGTTTGGATGTGGGCTTAAAGTACCGGTTATTTGTCCGAGTGTCGTTTAAATTTTACTTATATATAAAATTGTATATGTATATAAATATAGTAGTTATTTCATCAGTTTAACTACTTTTGTAACATGCTGAGCAAGGGATTACATGCAAACATAGTTAAATACAGATTCAGAAAGTACATATAAATTATAATAGGTATAATTTCTACATAAAATATTAATTCATGATTCAAGTATAATAGAATACACTGTCTTACAAGAAACAAGGATTTTGATTCAGAACAAATCAAGGGTTTACACTTATTAAATACATGTTCGGAATACTAAATCAGGAACATACTGTCAATCATTTATTTCAGAATGATTGGGTTTTGATTCAAGAATATACTGTCAATCATTTATTTCAGAATGATTGGGTTTTCATAACTAATATACATGTAACGTTTATATGCTTTTTATGAGACATTCAATTCAGGTTGTTTAATTCATTTTAGACAACATAGGTAAAGTCCTGACATTATAACCAGAATCTCCAGCCGGGGATCGAAACAAGTTGTGTGTAGATCTATATCGGGATTGACAACCCCGCACTCAGGCTGCTAGCTACAGTCAGGCATACACGCCGATGAGTGGCAATTGTTATCACCAGTTTAACGCCCACAAAGCGTTGTTTCAAGCCATCAGTCATAGTATGGTTATAATAACTCATTAAAAAGATATTAACAATACGTTAGTGTATAAACAACTAAACGAATGTACAACTTCAAAGTACCAGTTTACAGAATACAAAATACAATGGTTCAATACAGTTTTCAATAACAGCTGGTGGAGCCAGGCACACTCTCAGTTACAAGTTTTCATAAAGGAATACAAATACAAAACATTAATACAAAGAGAACGGTTTATGGGATTAAACCACTTTTACAAATGGGAACCTAGTCATTTACTTTCGGTAAACTAGTATAACATAAAGGACCTTTAGTGGTTAATTCTATAATTCCTTAGTTACTACATCATAGTTATACATAAGTAATATCCGATTGACAGTGAAATGTGTGACTTCCGCCTTACTTCCTGTTCCTTGTTTGGTTGTGGACTTAGGGCAGATACACCCATTTAACTGTCCATTCGATATTGGTTTATATATAATCAGTATAAATTAAGTAATTACAGAGGGAAACTATTGAGGCTATCAGTTAATTACCTCAGGAAATATAGGATTTCCTGGAGAAACCAGTGAACTTATCCAAAGAACTTAGGGTATACTTAACAGAACTAAAATACTTATGAAATCACCAGCTTAAATGCTGATCTACTCTTTCCAAATAACTTGTATTCTCAGGAATCCAGTAGACAGGTACACCCCCGAAGCTTTTGAGAAGACTACCTAGTACCATACCGTGACTCTTGTCTTCTACTGTACCTACTTTAGTGTTTGAATATGTAATGTTTAAACACTTATGTAAAAATTATACTTATTAATGCAATGGTTGTTTGTACTTTCATTACTATATTGCATGTGTATTGATACTTACCTGAAGTCCTCCGCCCCCGAACGTTTCCGCCGTTCCGGTTTGGAGGTGTGACATACGCCAGCTCAAGGTTGTATCGGTACTATTTCACTTCCGGGTCTATTTCAACTCATATGTCAGCACAAGGTTGTACGTGGTCTATTTCACCCCTGTGTCTATTTCACCCCCGAGTCTATTTCAACTCAATCGGTATTTTCAATCGTACGGTTCTATTTCACCCCTAGGTCTATTTTACCGCACATACATATAGAAAACAAGCATACAAGCATATAGATATACAACAGGAGTCAGAAAGACAACAAGCACATACAATCCCTAGTATCCTACAACATAGTGAGCAAACTCACCTCGATCCGCTGCTAAACAAATAGATGCTCGAGTTGTTGAACCGGAAAATCCCTTCACTAATCAATCAAATAATACCCTAATTAATAATTAGGTCATAAACCATAATCGGGACTTTAATTCACTAGACCGACTCCTAAGATAAAATCCCATTTTACCCTTCCAATCAATTGGCCCTATAATACGTGGCCCAAGCCCAGCAATACCCGAAGCCTAAATATGCCCCAAATCCATAAAGGTCTAAGGTCTAACAATGGTCTGACTCAATAAAACCTTTGGCGCAACAAGAGCCCAAAACCTAGAGTCTAAAAGTGACGCAAAGCCAAAAGCCCAAAATGGCCTCTGATGAGTACGCTTAGCGTACGAGCTGGATACGCCCAACGTACAGCTCCGCGACCAACGCTTTACGGGGTCTCAACTGTGTATGCTGGAGTATACCCGACGTACGCCCCCTTCATCCAAAACTTCATTTAATCACTTCATGCTTTAAGTCCAATGTCCATTTTGCAGATCTAGAACTTAGGAAAAGTCATAAACAATAAAGTTACCAACTTGATGCCTTTGCATGGCTCAAAGAGGCTCAAACCCTAGATTTAGCATTCTATATTCACCAAATGAGCATTAACCCATGCATGGTTTATCTACAACCATCAAGATGCAAACTTTATGGAGTAGGGACCTCAGAAACATCAATAGGAGCAACTCAAAACTGCTAGAGTGACATTTACTCACTAGAACTCATTCATGGGACCATAATAAATCTAAAACTCCACTAGATCTAGATCTAAGCATAGAATAACCAAGGTAAAAACTTTATGCCTCTATGAAGTTGAGGAAGTTGAGTAAACTCTGGATCTACAAGCTCCAACTTGATCAATTCTCCTTCACCAAGCTTTTTCTTCTTCAAGATTCACCAAACACCCACCAAAACACACATACAAGGATCAAATCTCTCTAAAATGGGTTAGGGTTTCGAAATAAGGCTTAAGGAGACAATGGAGGCTGGAAATGAGAGAACCTTGGGGCATAAGTTTGTTTAAATAGGGTCTAAACCCTAAAAATTTGGGTTTGCCCCTGACCTCGTACGCCAAACGTACTACACATACGCCCAACGTATGCACATAGCCCTCATTTTTAAAAAATAAATGCCAAAAGGTACCAATTTTGTAAATAACTTTCATTCCAAGGGTCAAAATGAAAAATACCTAGAATCGAGTGTTACAATTCTCCCCCACTTGAATTAGACTTCGTCCTCAAAGTTCGCTGCCACAAATAACTACGGATAATGCTCCCTCATTTCATCCTCAGGCTCTCACGTCCATTCTGAACCCTTTTGGTGCTACCACTGCACCCTCACGAGATCCACCACCTTGTTTCTCAAAGTCTTCATTCTCCTGTTAAGGATCACCACTGGTCTCTCTATATAATTCAGGCGATCATCGACATGAATGCCCTCCAACGGAACCACTGCGGTATCGTTGACCAAAAATTTCCGCAGATGAGAGACGTGAAATGTGTTGTGAATATGACTGAGCTCCTCGGTCAGATCCAAACGATACGCAACCCTGCCCGCCCGGACTAAAACCCTGAACGGACTAATATGCATGGGTCCCATCTTGCCTTGCTTCCTGAATCGGATGACACCCTTCCAGGGAGACACCTTCAGGAGTACCATGTCCCCAACTTGGAACTCTAACGGCGGAGCTCTTCTGTCGACTCTACGCTGTCTGAAGTCTGTCGCGAACCTGCTAGATCAATCCCGTCGTCTTGAGTACCACCTTTGTACTCCCCATAACTCGTTGACCAACCTCACTACAACATATTGGGGTCATGTACTTCCTCCTATAGAGCATCTCAAAAGGAGGTCAAGCGATGCTAGCGTGATAACTATTGTTATAAGAAAACTCCACCAAAGGGAGATATGTATCCCAACTCCCGCCAAAATCTAGTGCACATAGCCAAAGCATGTCCTCCAAAGTCTGGATAGTCCGCTCACTTTGACCATCAGTCTACAGGTGGAAATCTATGTTGAAATGTAGACGAGTATCCAACTCCTCATGAAATCTCTTCTAGACCCTGGAAGTAAACTAAACATCCTTATCTGAATTAACTGAAACATGCACCCCATGTTGTGCCACAACCTCCTGAATGTAGATGTCTGTCAGCTTCTCCTTAGAGATACTTTCTTGAATCGGGATAAAATGCATGCTCTTGGTCAATCGATCCACGAAGACCCATATCGAATCCACTCTGCGTGATATCCGCAGTAACTTCGTAATGAAGTCCATCGTGATCTCTTCCCATTTCCAAACGGGAATACCTAACGGATCATCTTGTTGTCAGGTCGCTGGTGCTCGGCCTTGACTTTCCCGCAAGTCAAACACCTTTCAACATACCAGGCTACATCCCGCTTCATGCAGGGCCACTAATAATGAGGTCGAAGATCTCTATACATTTTTATCGCTCTGTGATGAATAGAGAACCTCGATTTGTGCGCCTCCTCCATCAAAAACTAACGCACACCACCCTAATATGGAACCCAGACCCTGCAATGAAGGGTTAATAATCCTCGGGTATCATAATCAAAAAAAGCCACTTGTCCCACTGTGCGCTCACTCTTCTGGTGTTCTTCCTTCATAGCCTCAAACTGAGCCTCCCGAATCCGCTCTAAGAGCGGGGTAATCACGATCATCCTCAAACACACATCCCGATCGGAGAAGCAGCCGCCTTGCAGCTGAGAGCATCGGCCACCACATCGGCCTTCTCCGAGTGATAAAGGATCAAACAATCATAATGCTTCACCACATCTAACCATCTACACTGCCTGATGTTCAGATTCGGCTAATCCATTAAATACCTCAGTCTCTTGTGATCCGTGTAACTAGTACATCGAACCCCATAGAGGTAATGTCACCAAACCTTGAGGGCAAAAACTACAACTTCTAACTCCAAATTATGCGTAGGCTAGTTCGCCTCATGAAGCTTCAGCTGCTTCGAAACATAAGCGATCACATGACCCGGCTGCATCAACACTGCACCCAAGCCGGTGATCGCCGCATCACAATATACCACAAAATCCTCAACACCCTCAGGCAGGGTCAGAATCGGTGACTCCACAATCTCTACCTCGGAGTCTCAAAATTTGCATGCTGCTTAGGCTTCCAATGGAAAGTGATGGTCTTCTTTGTCAACCGGGTCAAAGGAACCGCTATCTTAGAGAAATCTTATATGAATCTCCGATAGTAACCTGCCAACCCTAGGAAACTCTGAATCTCAGATGGAGATCTCGGAACCTCCCATCCCATCACCGCCTCAACCTTGGCCGGATCGATCAGGATACCATTCTGGTTGACAAGGTATCCCAGAAACTACACCTCGCACAACCAAAACTCACACATAGAGAACTTTGCATACAACTTCTCCCTCCTCAAAGTCTCTAACACCTCTCTCAGATGATCCTCATGTTGTTCCTGGATCTTGGAATAGACAAGGATATCATCAATAAACATAATCACATACCGATCCAACATAGGTATGCACATGTGGTTCATGAGATCCATGAACGTTTCTGGAGCATTGGTGAACCCGAAGGGCATCACCACGAACTCATAATGACCATAACGAGTTCGGAAGGCCGTCTTTTTCATATTCTCCTCTCTAGCCCTCATCTGATGATAACCTAAATTTAGACCAATCTTGGAGAACCAAGATGCGCCCTTAAGCTAGTCAAACAAATCATCGATCCTCGGGAGTGGATAACGGTTCTTCACTGTTAGGTTATTTAGCTCCTGGTAGTTGATACACATCCTATACGACCCATCCTTCTTCTTCAGAAACAAGATCGGCACTCCCCATAGTAAACAACTCGTCCGGATGAATCCCTTGTCTAACAGCTCCCACAGTTGTGTAGAAAACTCTTGCATCTCTGGAGGTGCTAACCGATAAGGTACTTTGGCTATTGGAGCCGCACCTGGAACAAAGTCAATCCGAAACTCCACCTGCCTCTATAGAGGCACTCCAGGAAAATCCTCCGAAAAAACGTCTCAGTATTCCCGAATAATCAGTATATCTCCCACAGTCACCTTACCCTCCTATCGGGTATCCATCACGTAAGCTATAAATCCGGAACAACCCTGTTGAAGATAACATCTGGCTCTTACTGCCTAACAGAGAGCCAGTCCACACTGAACACCCTTTCCCTAAATCACCAACTCTCCCCCAATTGGGGTCCGAATAAGTACTAATTGATGCTCGCAATCAATCACTGTCCCATTAAGGCTCAACCAATCCATCCCCACAATAACCTTGCCCTCGCACATGGGAATGGAACCAAATTGATCAGGTACCGCTCGTTGAACAACTCCAAGGTGCATCCTTGATGAACCCTAGATACTTGCACAGGACGATCATAAACAATCTCAACCTCTAATGGATAAGCCAGCTCCCTTGGAGCATCAACAAACCTCCTACTGAGCGCAAGATATACAAAGGATTGGGTAGCCCCCGAATCAAACAAAACCAGAGAAGAATTACAATTCGCAAGGAACGACCCTAAAAGAAAAACACAGATATAACCAGGAAAAATCAAAATAAATAAAGATATAAGGAGAAGATACATACCCGTCACCACATCTACTTCTACACGAGCCTCCTCGGCTGTCAGCTAAAAAGCCCTGCTCCTCACAGCAGGCGCCTCTGCCTTGCCCTAACGGCCATCTGTGATCCACAAGGTTGTCGGAGCGGGTGCTGCAACTGGTCCTACGGCTGCTAAACTCGGACAATCGGCCTTTTATGGCCCCTCTGATTGCAATGAAAGCAAATCAGACTCGATCCCTGGGTGGTGGCAGTGCAATCCCTGCTAAAGTGTCCCGTCTTGCCGCATGTGTAGCAACTTGAACCACCCACCTTGCAAGCTATTGGATTTTGTGTCTAAGCCCATAACTATATATGGTATGTACTTGACCCGATTGTAGCATGGTCCTTTTGGGGTTGCCTTCACCAGTGCAATCTGATAGGATAAACTTTTGAGAATACGATTATTGGTGATTTATTAATATATTATAATTATAATATATTAATTGAGAAATCATATTATTTAATTAGTGTTGGTCAAGAATTAATTTGGAATTAATTTTGTGATCAAAAGTGACTAATTAAATCTAGGGGTTGATTATGTAAATCGTCCATTCTTATAGTGTGGGCCAAAGATCCATTAGGGTGGGCTAAGTGGTTCATGGATAGTCAATGGAGTTTTAACCCATGGATCCTAAGGGATATGGAAGGTCATGGTGCATTAGGGTTTCATGGATGAAACCCTAGCCTTGAGAAACACTATAAAAGCCTCCCCTTGGTGACAAAATCGGCTACACACATGTACACAAGGACATAGAATCGATTTTGAAGCTACAAGTCTTATTCTCTTAAAGCCTCCTTTGCATATTGGTTTTTGTAACACATTAGAGGCACAGAATTTGAGGTGCTCAAGCTTCCAAGGTCAAGAACTACACAAAAGGTAAGATATCTAACTAGTTGTTACTTTGAGTTATATGTTAGTTAAGTTATATGCTTTGGAAATTTGAAAAATGCATGTATAATTAGAGAAAACATAGTTCCTAAGCATTTAGGATTGCATGTGCACCATAGGAGTGTTATAGTGCTTAAAACCCAACAGTGGTATCAGAGCCTAGGATTGCTTTCTATTATATTTGATGCACACTTGTTTTCAAAGCTAAAAAATCGACTTTTCTGCACTCTGATAGGTGAACTCGCCGAGTCCCATGAACAGACTCGTCGAGTCCACTCAGTAAAGCATCAACTCGGCGAGTCCAGTTCATGTACTCGACGAGTTGGTGCTTCTGTGTGCAAAAAAGTCGAGTTCTTGGCAAAATGGATAAAGTCATTACCACAAACTGTTTTCTAATCATAAAAATTGTATTTTCTGAATTCGTAATGATTGTCTTTATCCATTTAAAAGGCAATTGTCAAATGTTTAGATAATAAAGTAATTATATCTAGTGTTTGATATGAATTGTCTTGCTATGATTTTGTTTAGATCAATAGAAAAAATTATATGATAGTTGTATTTGATCTAAAATTTGATCTAATTGTTAATGAAATGTGTTATTGTAACTTTCCCTCAAGTTATATGAAAAGTCACATTCATGGATATTAAAACTCATAATGGTTCATAGGTTGTGAATATGAAAGGTCTTGAAATGTTTCAAAACTTGCCCTCAAGTTTTGGAATTTGTAAAGTCACATTAATAAGACATTTAATTCCAAAACCCTAGAGTTTTAAAAGATTAAAATTCTACCCTATACTATTATAATATTAAATGTTAATACTTATATATATGTATAAAAAAAGTCAGTCTTACCGTTAGTAGGCCTCATTCACGAAGTCGCTCTATAAAGGGGGTAGAAGGTTACTGCCTATAAAATGACAGTTTAATGGGTGTCCATTCTCACCCACCGCTTCCTTGACTGGTGGAGGGTCGTTAGTCGAACGGGTAGGACAACAAATTAATTCTCGTTAAAAGTATAAGGAAATTATAAAGTAACTAAACCTATTATTAAATTCCCAATCTTAGTTACTTTACGAAAAAATTGAATAGGTGCTCATCCATGAAATTACACTTTGCACTTTATTGAGTCGTTAGTGGAGCGTGTGTGGTTAACCGGCACACTAATCTGAGACTAATAAAGAGTGGAAAAGGGTAGCTTAATGTTAATCATATATCAATGGAGCGTGTGTGGTTAACTGACACATTGGTTAGGTGATTTGTAACATTAAGAGTACCAAGTATATTTGCATGGTTATTCACACATTGTTTGTGATCCTCGACATCCCAGTCACAAACTTGAGAGGGCACAATCGAGATTTATACACGTCATTGAAAGTTCAATGAATCTCAAAAGAATCTAGGAATTTCAAATCCAATTAAAACCTAATAAATAATTTCGTTTTTCATGGTGGAAATTGGTAAATCGTCATTTACCTACCTTCAAATATTTTACAATTGGATTACGAGATCCCTCTTCGCAATTGTAGAATATTGTGTTGGATCCTAGCCTTAATATTTCATTTGGGTGATTTATTAAGGTTTTCATCTAATCTAAACTTTTTTCCTTTTCTTTTACAGATGTCTATCCCAAATAATGCTTCCAACCCAATCTCTTCAGGCTCTTTCTCCCTCATGAACCTATGTGGGAGGGTCATTTTCAATGGTTCGAATTTCAATGATTGGATTTGAAATATCATGATGGCTATTCGTTATGAGGACAAAGAATATGTCCTAGAAAAAGAGCTCAAGGAGATTGATGTCACTACTGCTACTCCTGAACAAATTCTTGAACACACAACTCATGAGAGGGATGCGACAAAGGTGTCGTGTCTAATGATTGCAACCATGATTGCTGAGCTACAGAAGTCCTATGAGGACTACTACCCCTATGAAATGTATCATGAATTGATGGAAAGGTACCATCAATCAGCTCGGCAGGAGAGGTATAATATCATAGCCTCCATGATCACCACTAAAATGAAGGATGGAGATTCCATTACGGGCCACTTGCAGAAAATGCAAAGATATGTGGACCGTTTGCTAAAATTGAATGTCAACTTTGATGAATAATTAGCTATTGATATTATTCTTCATTCACTACCTCCTTGTTATGAACAGTTTTGTATGACCTATCATATGAATAAGGAGGAGGTTACTCTTAGAAAGCTTCAGGGTCTCCTCAGAACTGCTGAAAGCAACATGAAAGGCAAATTTGTTGCTACTACTCCTACTCCTATTGCTGCCCCTGTCCTGGCAATTGGACATGGTAAGGGTAAAAAGAGGAAGGCTCCTTCCAAGGGAAAGTCTCGGGATGGATCTTCTTCTAGCGGAACCAAAGTTGGTTATGTTGTGCCATCTACCAATCTAAAGGAAGAAGAGTGCTTCCATTGCCGTGAAAATGGGCACTGGAAGCGAAGCTGCCCAAAGTACTTGCAGGATATTAAGGATGGGAAAATCAAGCCCTCCTTTGCAGGTATTTACACTATTCATTCTAATGAAACATCACATGCTAATTCTTGGGTCCTTGATACAGGTTGTTGTATTCACATTTGTGCTGATTCGCAGGGACTAAAAAGAACTAGGGATGTGGAGCACGGGAAGATAAACTTAATCATGGGAAAAAGGAAAGTGTCGCCTATGACCAAGATTGGAGTTTATTATTTATTGCTTAGTAATTGTTTAAATTTAGATTTGAATAATTGTTGTTTCTCGGCCGATATGGCGAGAAATGTTATTTCCTTTCACAGTTTGTCTAAACAAGGTTTTACCTTTGCTTTCAATAATAATAATGGTGGTATTTATGCTTATTATAATGGTGTCTTTTGTTTTGAAGCTTTACCTTGCAATGGTGTGTTTGAAACTGTGAATGTTGTAGATAACCTAGGAAATAATGTGTTACACATTGATTCATCTAATGATTTGGATAAAGCATGCTTATGGTATTGTCGTCTTGGACATGTCAACAAGAAGCGCATAGGCCAACTCCAAAAGGCTGGAGTCTTGGAATCATTCGACTTGAAATCGGATGATGAAACTTACGAATCTTGTGTGGGCCCTTCAGATCTGTCACAAGAGATGCTAGTCGCTTCTATGTGACTTTTACTAATGATTATAGTAGGTATGGCTATATCTACTTAATCAAGCACAAGTCAGAAACCTTTGAAAAGTTCAAAGAGTTTAAGGAAGAAGTGGAGAATCAATTGGGCAGGAAGATAAAGGTACTCCGATCCGATCGAGGAGGAGAATATCTTAGTATCGAGTTCCACGACTATCTTAAGGAATGTGGAATTGTTTCACAATTGACACCTCCTAGGACACAACAGCTGAATGGTGTGGCTGAGAGGCGCAATCGAACCTTGTTGGACATGGTTCGTTCCATGATGAGTCGAGCTTCGTTAACAATCTCATTTTGGGGGTATGCCTTAGAGACTGCCACCCATATTCTTAATCTAGTCCCTACCAAAAAGGTTTCCAAAACACCTCACGAGATGTGGACTGGGAAGGTTCCCACTTTAGACCACATCATAATTCAGGGTTGCGATCCTTTTGTGAGGCGCGAGACTCACAACAAGCTCGAACCTCGGAGTGAGAGATGTATTTTCATCGGCTACCCACAGAAATCCTTTGGATATCTCTTATATCGACCAAGTGACAATGTTGTCTTCATCGCGAGAAGAGGGGTCTTTCGTGAGAGAGAGCTAATATGCCAAGGGGACAGTGGGAGGCAAATTGACCTTGAAGAGCTTCAAGAGTCAAGCGGTGAAGGAACCTCAAACACTAGCAATTAACCCGAGAAGAAACTCCTGTTGAACTTATTGACGAATCTATACCTCTGAGGCGTTCCACCAGAGTTAGGACTGCACCTGAGTTTTATTATGGTTTCCATATTACTACAGAAGGTGATACATTTATCAGTGATAGTACATTGGTAAATTTGGATGAGCCTAATAACTTCGCGGAAGCCATGGCAGGCCCTGAGTCTGCTAAATGGAAATAGACTATGGATAGCGAGATTCAGTCCATGTATGACAATCAAGTTTTGATCTTGGTTGACAGTGAATCGGGTCGAAAGACAGTTGGGTGCAAATGAATCTTCAAGAAGAAGACTGATGTGCACAAAAGTACCCACTAATTTTATATTTATAACCTAACGAACTTAACTAACTAAAATGCACCTAGGCAGTGTACCTAGTCGAATTATATAATAGTTGGGTAAGTCGGGTGTCGATCACAGGGAACGGTGTTAACTAATTAATCTACTTATTATTAACCTAATTATTAACAAAGGAAGGGGTTTTATCTAATTTTGCAAGTTTAGATGAACTTAATTCTTTAACACATATTCAATCAATAAACAAACACTTCTGTTAGTTCGAATCCACCTTCACTCAATGGAATATAAATTAGCTATGACAATTACCGTTGGTTACCATAAAAGATAGTATTAGCAATTTAGTTCTAAATCTACTAACTTTAATCAATTCATGTAAATCTATGTATGGTCACACAATAGTGAACACAGAATCAATTATTGAATGAAATTGGAGCTATGTAAGATTGATTTGATAAAACACAATTACAGTCATAATTTGAGTTCTCTAGCACAGCCTAATTTGATAATTAATTGCTTATCTAAGATTTGGTTGATCCTAGCTCTAATAATTTAATGTTCACTAAATTACCAGGCATTCTAATTCATGCAGATTAATAGTCACTAACTACACAGAACAAGAATTAAGAGCAATCAAATACTAAATCAAACATGCTAGGTAAAAATCAATCAGCACAAGTCATAACCAACTAATAAGTCAAAGCTAAAGTATTAAAACCATGAGTTCCAGCTTCATCTAGCTAACAGAAGCAGCTAGATTTAGCTGGACATCCTAGCAATCAATTCAACAAAAGTCATATTCATAAACATGATCAAAAGTACCAAATCTAAAGACAATTATGATCTTCTTTACTCCTTTGGTTGCCAATAGCCAATTCCAGAACTTTTCTTCTGCTGAAAATCGTCTCCAGGAACCCTCCAAGGTAGCCAAAAGTCCCTTAAGTCGTAATGGCCAAGAGTTTATATAGTTTTCTAGAAAGTTGTGATCCACGTCGTGACAGGAAGCTTCACGTCGTGATTTGAGAGTTATCCATATCGGGCAAGAATTCTTGCTTCGCGCGTACTTATCTTCTAGAATATTCATGCCACGTCCTGGGCATATGGTTCACGTCGTGGCATCGGTTTAAATCCGTGAATTTCTTCAACTTTTGTACTCCAAGTCTCCAATGTTCCAAGTATTGTCAATTTCAGTCCCTATCTTCGAAAACGCTTCTATTTGGCTGCAAAATATAATTTTAGTTTATAAGTACCATTATTCAATGCAAATAACCAAATTATTAGTAAAAATGTAAATAAATATTGCCTAAAAATATGTATAAACATGGAATATCAAAATACCCCACACTTGTGCTTTGCTTGCCCTCAAGCAAATCTAATTAATTTAAACTTAAACCTTCATTACTAACATCACATAGAACGATCCAACTTAAAATCCGCCATTATGCCAAGACCTCAACGCGTGCATTTGTGTCTAAAATGTTTCCTAAGTAACCCCCCTCAATTCTAAATACTCACAACCCTCATAAACACCCGCCCACTTCTTTTGAACAATGCTCATTTTATGCATCCCTCCGAATCCATCCGCATAAAATCTTTTTAACCTAAAGGTATTTTTGTAAAGCCACCCAAGCATACATAAACTAGAGAATTACAACTTTAAGATACCACAATGGAGCTCTTGAATTCTTCTTTCTTTGACATTTGTTCTTCAATTGGTACTTTGAATTCATCACCTTTTTATTTGATTTTTGGTATCTTCAACTTTTGATTTTTTCTTCAGAATTTTTGATCTTTAATCTTCAAACTTTGATACTTCTATAGCTCCAAAAATTCTTCAACTTTTCAGTAATTTCTCTCTTTTTTTTATAAATATCTCACTTTTTTCACTAAAAACCTACATGCTTAAGCAGGGGCGCTTAACTTCAACCTTTATTGGTTAAAGATATTAGTTTTCCTGGATACATTTCAAGTACAGGCTGCTAAACATATTGCATCCCTCAAACTAAGCGAGGTTGTGTTTTTGTCCCATGATTTCACTAGAATAAAGGAGGCCACAAATGCACTATAACGTATATTGGCTCAACTAAACACTTGAGCCCTCATCCGATCATCCCACACAACACTAGCAACTTAAGTTTTCATATTATCATTATTACTAGAATTTTTATTTAGATTATCATTTCAAATCTATATCCAAATTTGTAATTCTACTAAATTCTAGCAATTTACTTTTAGTAATCTAAGTAATTACTTTTTCGACCTCCTACCCCACACTTATTACATACAATGCCCTCATTGTATGCATAAAATAAATTAAATAAAAGCAATAAAAGGGAGAAAAAGGAACAGACTCCCATGGGGTAGTGGCGTGATCGAACTCCATAAGTGTGGATAAAATGTGCATCTCGAATATGAACCTTTTCTGAATAATAACTTGGATATTGATCTTGTGAAATAAACCATCATGCTATCAAGCAATGAATTGAAACTTCAATCTTCCATAAGAGTGGTGTAAGTCTTCAAAATGTGTATAAGAATGTGGGAAAGCAGACGCCGCATTGTATGGTAGAGGAAACTAGCCATAATTGTCTTCATAATGATCCCATGAAGAATCATGGCAAGCTAAAAACTAAAATGCATCAATGGATTTTAATTCTGTGAAAAATCAGAAATCACGTCGTGGGGAGAATAGCCATGTCGTGAGTTTGCTTAAAACGCGTTCTGTAAACTCCACTGAATTGCGATTCAAGACGTGAAATGTTGAACCACGTCGTGAAAACTGGGCTATCAGAAATAAAATTTTCCCATTTTTCTTTCAACTTCGGAATTTGTACCAATGACTCAATTGGTTAAGACTCTTCTAATTTAGTATTTTAAGGACCCTTTCTGACTCCCTCCTCTTTTTTTGACGCACCCCACACTTATTTCCAATTGTGGGTCTCGACTCTTGACTTGAAACTCTAAACGACCTTTGGCTAAACATAAACGCTCATAACTCCCGACTTCCTTTCCTAGACTCCGTAGCAAATCTGAAATATAGCAACCAAAGGAAAGATAGCAGTAACATAATAATTTAACAAGTCTTACAAACCAAGTTAAGTTCCAAACCAAACAAAAACGAATAAATCTAAAAACCAAATAAGAACTAAAACAAAGCGATCAATCATCATCTTCACGTCCTTGAGCTCAACTCGGTCCTTCTCCATCTCCCCTCGGTATACAAAGCTCCTCCCAAGTCGGTATGTAAGGGCCTTACGGTGGCACGGAAGGTGGTCGAAACACACTCATGTGGGAAAACATGGTTTCAAGAAGTTGGGTGAAGATTATCCAAATACGACCCAACCCGGCTCTGAAACGGGTCGGTGGGTACTCTGTCACACCCCGATCCTTGTCGGAATCGATCAAGGCGTGATATATTGTTCAAAGTCTCATGACAACTATGTTATAATATGATTAGATTCAATTAAGTACTAAGTATGCAAACAAGATCCACAACATACAAATACAGATCCAAATACGAACAACATTTATTACATCAAATTTAAATAGTCTTGTGGATTTCTAAGGCACAACCTATTTTTCATCAACTTCATTATTTAAATCTGCATCATGGGTAAAAACAGGTCAACTACGAGAGTTGGTGAGTAATCTAATTTTAGTAGAGAAAATTTGTGAAGTTGAAACATTTATAATTTGAAATTTGTTTTCTTTTGAAGTCGGCAAACAATTGTATTTGAGATAACGGTTTATAAATCAAAAATTGATTAACAAATGATAACAACAACAATAAGTCCTCACCCTATATATACATATGTATATATATATATATATATATATATATATATATATATATATATATATATAAAAATAGGATGGAGCATCTAATCATCATACACACTCAACCACGTGCGATCAATCACCTTAGCGTCCCAAGGCGGGGTGGTCAACCCAATAGCGCTATTATTGTCCATAACGTACCTCAAGAATACGGGCATAGTCATGGAGATTAGACTAAAAATGGTAATGCACTACAAGTACATGTAGCGTAAACAAACAATAGTTATACAATTAATGACTCACGTATAAATGTCCCAACAATGTCTCAATTGTGATAAAACAATAAAATGAAGTTGGAACATATTAGAACCACATGATACACCCCAAAAGTATTGAAAATTAAAAAATATGGGGTAGATTACTCACATTAGTCCCAAAATGAAATGCGCGTGTCGTACGATAGACGGTTCGAGTCAAAATGGCGTAGAACCTAATATAATTAATAGTTTTGGTTTAGGAACTGCTAAATGAGAATAGAGTATTAATACAAATTATAGTTTGTTATGTAAATGTATCATAAACTATACCTATTATAGTTTATCACAATAAGGGTAGTAGTAGTGTTCATAAACTATAATTGTCATAGTTTACCAAATGTTTGTGTATAACGGATGTAAACTTTGTTTATAAAAATTAATTATTTACCATACTTGTGAAGGTAAAAATCCATTTGTTTTCTGATGTATGTCTAATTACCAAGACAAAATGACATATAATGTAATAATATATGATTACATAATGATATACACCTTGCTCAACGAGTTACAAGGCGTAAATGAAATTGATGGTATTTTTCTAGTAATAACGTTTCTGTTACTGTTCTTAGAAAATTTATAGAAAAATCATCAAAGGTCTAAATCAAAAACCGCAAATTCTGAGAGTTTAGAAAGTGTGTCTAGTTTGTTCATAAATTTTCTCATGATTTTTAGTGATCTCCAACTTGTGTGAAAATATTCATATTCACAGACTGGTCCGGTTTTGTTTCTGAAATGATAGACAGTTTTGTAAAAATCACCATAAATCGTAGAAAAATCATATGGTGATGTGCAAGTAGTCATTTTAAAGTTATGAATCTGAACTATATGCGTCTGAAACAGTTTTGAAAACTAAAATGGTTAAGTTGACCAAAACAGTCCGTGAATGGATTTAAACGTTTCTGTTGAAGACTATTAAATGAGTTTAGTTGTGTTTTTGGTGTTTTAACTTGTATTCCCCCCCTTAAAACTTAATAAAAACATGAAAATATAGGGGTATGAACTCACCTTATATGTTATTAGAGGATGGATGTTGGAGAAGAGAAGTGTTTAACCCAAGAACACTTAGAAGATGCCTTGACGAATCGAGAACCTAACATGAAGGTGACGATGTTTGTGTAAGATTCTTATGATTTTGAGTAGAAGGATGTGTAATAATCATAAGAAGAATGAATTATAATTACCAAGAGTGGAAGAAAGCTTGATAATCAGCCTTGGAAGTCTTGGAATTGAGAGAGAATGGTGAGAGAATTTGGAGTGTGATCCTTGGAGGAAAATGAGAGAATGAAAGAAGTATGAAGAGAGGGGATGGGTTTTTATACTTAGACAAGGAGTGGGGCTGGTCATGTAGTGGGTATGAGTTGGTCATGTAGTGGGTAAGAGCTGGTCATGTAGTGGGAAAGAGTTGGTCATGTAGTGGGTGTGAGTGGTGGCATGTGTCATAAAGTAAAGTAAAGTCATCTTTCCACCTCAAGCACCTCCCCCACTAATTATTGGTATGAATGGCCCTAAAAACGTGGGGATCACTGAAATATAGAGTTCTAATTGCAAAAATAAAGCTTTTGGTGAAAATCCCGCGTTAAAATGATGAAAAACGGGCCTAAAACGAAGTCGTAGTCGAAAAACCGGAAAAATTATGACACGAAAAAATGCATGTCGTCTTCTTTTATGACAGGGGCTTCCTTGATACTCATTGCGTGTCATCAACACGCGCGTCGTAAGGTTACGACAGACAAATGTGTGTCGTCTTCCTTTATGACAGGGACTTCGGTCCTGAAGCTTCAGTTTTGGGTCCTTAAGCCTATTTTACCCGTTTCAAGTGGTTTTTGACCCAGTTAAGGGTCGGGATGGCCCGAATGATTACAAAAAGTTGAAGGAACTTTTGAGAGAGATTTGGGAGAGATTCGGGAGAGATTTGGGAGAGATTTTAATAGAGAGAGGTTGAGTGAAAGAGATTGTGAGAGGTTTCGTTTGTGATCTTTTTGAGTGTCCGGCTTCGCAACGAAAGGTCCATAAACCCCGTTAAGCCATGATTTAGTGTCTTACACAATCCCGATGATTGTGCAATAGTGTTTTATCGCTTTGGTTCGTTGTTTAGCACTGTTAAGGCTAAGGAAAATCAAACACATGAACTTTTCAAATGATGTTTTCTTATTGAAATAGCGAATTGTATAATGTAAACCCTAACATACAAGGGTTAATGGAGTTGACCGGTTTGACTTGTTGACTTTGTTTAACTTTGACTTGACCGAAATTTGACGGTTGTCACATCATCCCCCCGTTAGAGGGAATTTCGTCCCGAAATTTGCATTTTGACTGGGACTTCAAGAGTTTGGAAAAAGATGTGGAAAACTTCTCGTAGTACAAGAAATTGATTATGGTGAGGAACAACCCGCCTGATGTCACATGACGACCTTGGAAATTTCTTATTGTAACTTGAGCTGAGTAAATTTAAAAGGAGTTTATTGTTTTAGGATGATAGAGTATTCTATGTGTGCTTTTATACTCCCTCTTTTATCCTTGGTATTACCACTATGAATATTTTATAGTTAGCGATTTCCATCATTACGAATGTTTCAACAAATTTTGACGAAATTTGCATTATAAGTCCTACCAGTTCTTTTATAGTCGCTTGGCGTAAACTAGTCGTATATCATTAAGATTGCAAGGGCAGTCGTCGTCACCACAGATTTAATCTATTACGATGACTTGTTGTCGCTATAGGTTTTTAACAAGAGCCAACGACATACCTATAGCGACATACAAGTCATAATTTGCATGTGTGAAGACTTGGAGTACTTTCTAATTGGTTCATGTGTAAATACTTGGAGTATTTTCTAATGAAAAGTGTGCTACTGGGGAAATTGGAAACTGATACGTAGCTTCAAAGTCAAGAATATGCAGTAGGCATGTGATGCATTAAATGCATGAGGCGCACAAGTCATAATTTGCAGCAACAGATACGTATATGTGTGTGAATTGAAGAAGAAGGTTACGGCTCAAAGAATATATATATTCATTTTCTCTTCATTTGTTAGATACACAATAACCATAACATCATAGACTATATATATTCAATTTCGTTTGTAATTTTCACTAGTTTATATTCCGCGAATGTTACCGAAATCATTTATCAATTTTTCAGAAGTGCTTAACTTGTTTTGTTGCATTCCCAACAATTTGCTATTAATTACTTCTCCCACTTCACTTATATAAATCATCACATTCTTACCGCGACTTTTAACTTCTCCCTCACAAATGGATCCACCTGCAGATCGTCAAAACCCCATAGATGACCTCGATTGGTTTCAGTACTTTGATCATCAAGATCTTTTCAGGTATATATAAACGTCACTCATTACACCATCTTTCGCACAGAAAAGTGATTTTGTCGACATTGATCAAAACATGGTTTGGATTTGTAGGGATCAAAAAGAGTCTTTCATCGTGTTGGATTTGATTATCTTGAGTTTTTGGATTTTTGCAGTGGTGACATGCTCGACCGTCATGATTACGAGTTGTCGGAAAAATTGCATGAAGTGCTCGATCAGAATGTTTCCACAGTACTTAACAAAGATCAAAACATCATTTCTAGAAATGAGTTTCACGATTTTGATCCCCTTGAAGACATAAGCTTATGGGATTGTTGGGAGGATAGTAATTTACCATTGGTTAGTTTCAGTGAAGACTGTAAATCTGGTGGTGAGGCTACATGTAATTCTAGTGCTGCCACCACTGATCACGGTGGCCGGAAGATGGCAAAGAGATTGAGACCATTGGAGTTTGAAGAGATAGAGAAGTACTTTGAGATGCCGATAATCATGGCAGCAAAGGAACTAGGGATAGGGTTAACAGTGTTGAAGAAAAGATGCAGAGAGCTAAACATAAACAGATGGCCTCATAGAAAACTTAAGAGCCTTCAATCCCTCATTCAAAATGCCAAGGTAAACTACGATAATAACCTTCTATACATTACTCATGCATGTATGCATGCACTTGGTAACCAAAGTAGTTTCGGTATTTTCTAAAATTTTGATTATTAGTTTGTTTATAACATAAACATAGGCCCTAGGCATATGCCACATCAAATCAATTGATTTACTACGATTTCCTGATTTATATTTATATAAACTAAACTCATTGTAAAAAAAATTTTGAACTCACACGAAAAAAATATATTACATCTACCTTTAAAAAAACTAGGAGTTGGGATTAAAGGAGGAGATAGAGACGTTAGAAGGGCACAAGAAGATGATGGAGAAATTGCCAGATATGGAATTGACAGAAGGAACAAAGAAGCTTAGGCAAACTTGCTTCAAAGCTATTTATAAGAAGAGAGGACTTAACAATCCTTAGTCCTTACCTTTTCTTTTAGCCCTTTTTGTTATAATTAGTGGATTTTAATCTACATTGTATGTGTTTTTCTCTTGATAGTTTGATACCCTTTTCAGTTTCATTGTGTTTGTCTATTGATTTTTAATGCAAAAAATTTTGTATAATTTGGGTATTATAGTTTGTATTATGTATTTAACTATATTCTAGATTGCCGACATGACTACGCCGACGACTCTATACCAGAGGTCTTTATAAATAGACTTATGAATTTAGTAGGAATAATTTGATTATAATCTTGCTATTTGTTCCATGTCTGATCCACTCCTAAGATTCACTCGACATGCCCCCAGTTATGTGTAATTAAAATTTTATTAGACTGTTTATCCTAATGAGTCTACCCTAAGTCCACAACCAAACAAGGAACAGGTCCTAAGGCGGACTCACCATTTCTAGGTCAATCATTTCTTAATTACACATAACTTCGAGGTACACCTAAAGAATCTTAGAGTTACCAGTCGTAAATTGTTTGTAATACCAAGTAGTGAGATTCAATGAAATAAAATGCATGCTAATTTCATTAATGAACCTTTTAGTAAATATCCTTACCATTTATATACACATGTATAATTTCGCACTTTAGTGAACTATTCTTGGTGTTTCTGTTAACGTCTTGGAGACGGAGTTATGGTAGTGGGTAGAAGTAGGTTTTGTACGGGCGTTAAGATTTACCCATCATGTTGTTCGTGCGAGAATAGGGGTAGAAGAGATAATTAATATACGCCTAATCCTATAATTACTTATAGGGGGTGATCCTTATTAGTTACGTCTATAATCACATAGTGCATACCAGTTATACATAATTTGAGATAGAATAGACCTTCGAATAAATGACTCTACTCTAAGTCCACAACCAAACAAGGAACAGGAAGTAGAGCAATAGTCATAGATTCTGAGTCTATAATATCTTTAATTATGTATAACCTTGGCGTATGCACTCAGTTATCATAGGCCTACTAATAGAGGTCTTTAGTTTTCACATAAGTTGGTTATAGTATCACCAAATACTCCTATAATATTTTTAGGTGTTTAGATTCGATTTTTAAAGTATTCCCTGTAGGATGTAGTTAGGTTGTTAGATTTGTTGCCCATTATGACTATCCCCCAGTATATGCAAGTCACTCCTCGGACAGATATAGTTGATCAGGCTATATCCTTCCCATACTTGATTCACATATACCAAGGCATACAGCCTCTCCCTTTGCCTGTTTTTCTAGGTTCCACCATGTGAGAGCATGACCTTGGAGGCACCCTGTAGCATGACGGACCATCAGGTCCTCAGGACACTCGCTATGGATGAAAGTACTCTCCATTTCTTCAATCCATGTGAGGAGTGCGGTGGCACCCTCGATGCCTTTGAAGTAAGGCGGATTGTAGTTACGAAAGTGCTTGAACGAGCAACGAGGAGTGGTTGTTGGAGCTTGTGGCTGAAGAGAATGAAATTGGGTTGCAATTGTTGGGATGACGTTTGCTACCTCCTTGGCGATAAGGGCAGCTAGCCTTCGGTTGTTGCGAGCAGCGTATGGGGGTCGTAATGCCATCTACGAGAAACATGCATATGGACTTGTGAGTTATTTGTAAATTGATTATGGAAATAAAGTTTTTAGACATTGTTGGGTAAAATAATTGTAAAACACTTGTTGGGCCATGGTTAGGAGTGTTGGGCACCTTTTGGGCTTTCCATGGTTACTAAATGTGAAACATGTAGCACTTGCGTGGGCCCCCACAAAACTAAGTTTTCACATGTCTTTCCCACTTCTAGGCCCATTAGGGAACTTAATAGTCCAATGAGTTGGCCATTTTGGAGTGTATCCTTTTGGATACGTTTGATAAGGTCGGGTATTTTGATGGCTCAAAAGTAATGTGCATGACGCGCTTTGGCCTATAGGTTTGGGAACTCTCGCCTTTGGTCCCCAGGTAAGCAAACTGGTCCCTCAGTTGATTGGGATGTATACGAATGCTTGCCTAGTCAGGACTTTCGGGCTACCGGCACCTCCCCCTTCCAGTTACTACGCGTCCATTACTATGATCCTACCCAACTAGAGTGGATGACTTTGAATTTCCTATGAGCTCTAAGGAATATATATGTATATACATTTTTTTTAAACCACTTGAATATGTGTGTGATTTTCAGAGAAAGAGGAGAATATTCACCAGTGTATGCACACATATAAGCGTCAGGAGTAATACGTATGCACTTAAGGGATAAATTAAAACACAAAGGTATTCCTAGGCTTTTCTAAGTGTGAATTGCATGCAGTTGTGTGTGCATTTTATAAACTAGCATACGAGAGGACCCTAGAGGCTATAGACTAGGTCAAGGCAATTAACCTAATTCCCTATAGTCAAGGTCTCTGATACCAATCTGTCACACCCCGATCCTTGTCGGAATCGATCAAGGCGTGATATATTGTTCAGAGTCTCATGACAACTATGTAATAATATGATTAGATTCAATTAAGTACTAAGTATGCAAACAAGATCCACAACATACAAATACAAATCCAAATACGAACAACATTTATTACATCAAATTTAAATAGTCTTGTGGATTTCTAAGGCACAACCTATTTTTCATCAACTTCATTATTTAAATCTGCATCATGGGTAAAAACAGGTCAACTACGAGAATTGGTGAGTAATCTAATTTTAGTAGAGAAAATTTGTGAAGTTGAAACATTTATAATTTGAAATTTGTTTTCTTTTGAAGTCGGCAAACAATTGTATTTGAGATAACGGTTTATAAATCAAAAATTGATTAACAAATGATAACAACAACAATAAGTCCTCACCCTATATATACATATGTATATATATATATATATATATATATATATATATATATATATAAATATATATAGGATGGAGCATTTAATCATCATACACACTCAACCACGTGCGATCAATCACCTTAGCGTCCCAAGGCGGGGTGGTCAACCCAATAGAGCTATTATTGTCCATAACGTACCTCAAGAATACGGGCATAGTCATGGAGATTAGACTAAAAATGGTAATGCACTACAAGTACATGTAGCGTAAACAAACAATAGTTATACAATTAATGACTCACGTATAAATGTCCCAACAATGTCTCAATTGTGATAAAACAATAAAATGAAGTTGGAACATATTAGAACCACATGATACACCCCAAAAGTATTGAAAATTATAAAATATGGGGTAGATTACTCACATTAGTCCCAAAATGAAATGCGTGTGTCGTACGATAGACGGTTCGGGTCAAAATAGCGTAGAACCTAATATAATTAATAGTTTTGGTTTAGGAACTGCTAAACGAGAATAGAGTATTAATACAAATTATAGTTTGTTATGTAAATGTATCATAAACTATACCTATTATAGTTTATCACAACAAGGGTAGTAGTAGTGTTCATAAACTATAATTGTCATAGTTTACCAAATGTTTGTGTATAACGGATGTAAACTTTGTTTATAAAAATTAATTATTTACCATACTTGTGAAGGTAAAAATCCATTTGTTTTCTGATGTATGTCTAATTACCAAGACAAAATGACATATAATGTAATAATATATGATTACATAATGATATACACCTTGCTCAACGAGTTACAAGGCGTAAATGAAATTGATGGTATTTTTCTAGTAATAACGTTTCTGTTACTGTTCTTAGAAAATTTATAGAAAAATCATCAAAGGTCTAAATCAAAAACCGCAAATTCTGAGAGTTTAGAAAGTGTGTCTAGTTTGTTCATAAATTTTCTCATGATTTTTAGTGATCTCCAACTTGTGTGAAAATATTCATATTCACAGACTGGTCCGGTTTTGTTTCTGAAATGATAGACAGTTTGTAAAAATCACCATAAATCGTAGAAAAATCATATGGTGATGTGCAAGTAGTCATTTTAAAGGTATGAATCTGAACTATATGCGTCTGAAACAGTTTTGAAAACTAAAATGTTTAAGTTGACCAAAACAGTCTGTGAATGGAGTTAAACGTTTCTGTTGAAGACTGTTAAATGAGTTTAGTTGTGTTTTTGGTGTTTTAACTTGTATTCCCCCCCCCCCTTAAAACTTAAGAAAAACATGAAAATATAGGGGTATGAACTCACCTTATGTGTTATTAGAGGATGGATGTTGGAGAAGAGAAGTGTTCAACCCAAGAACACTTAGAAGATGCCTTGACGAATCGAGAACCTAACATGAAGGTGACGTTGTTTGTGTAAGATTCTTATGATTTTGAGTAGAAGGATGTGTAATAATCATAAGAAGAATGAATTATACTTACCAAGAGTGGAAGAAAGCTTGATAATCAGCCTTGGAAGACTTGGAATTGAGAGAGAATGGTGAGAGAATTTGGAGTGTGATCCTTAGAGGAAAATGAGAGAATGAAAGAAGTATGAAGAGAGGGGATGGGTTTTTATACTTAGGCAAGGAGTGGGGCTGGTCATGTAGTGGGTATGAGTTGGTCATGTAGTGGGTAAGAGCTGGTCATGTAGTGGGAAAGAGTTGGCCATGTAGTGGGTGTGAGTGGTGGCATGTGTCATAAAGTAAAGTAAAGTCATCTTTCCACCTCAAGCACCTCCCCCACTAATTATTGGTATGAATGGCCCTAAAAACGTGGGGATTACTGAAATATAGAGTTCTAACTGTAAAAATAAAGCTTTTGGTGAAAATCCCGTGTTAAAATGATGAAAAAGGGCCTAAAACGAAGTCGTAGTCGAAAAACCGGAAAACTTATGACACGCAAAAATGCATGTCGTCTTCTTTTATGACAGGGGCTTCCTTGATACTCATTGCGTGTCATCAACACGCTCGTCGTAAGGTTACGACAGACAAATGTGTGTCGTCTTCCTTTATGACAGGGACTTCGGTCCTGAAGCTTCAGTTTTGGGTCCTTAAGCCTATTTTACCCGTTTTTACCCCGTTTCAAGTGGTTTTTGACCCAGTTAAGGGTCGGGATGGCCCGAATGATTACAAAAAGTTGAAGGAACTTTTGAGAGAGATTTGGGAGAGATTCGGGAGAGATTTGGGAGAGATTTTAATAGAGAGAGGTTGAGTGAAAGAGATTGTGAGAGGTTTCGTTTGTGATCTTTTTGAGTGTCCGGCTTCGCAACGAAAGGTCCATAAACCCCGTTAAGCCATGATTTAGTGTCTTACACAATCCCGATGATTGTGCAATAGTGTTTTATCGCTTTGGTTCGTTGTTTAGCACTGTTAAGGCTAAGGAAAATCAAACACATGAATTTTTCAAATGATGTTTTCTTATTGAAATAGCGAATTGTATAATGTAAACCCTAACATACAAGGGTTAATGGAGTTGACCGGTTTGACTTGTTGACTTTGTTTAACTTTGACTTGACCGAAATTTGATGGTTGTCACATATTCCACCCGCATGTGGTGCTGCGTGACGGTCTTGCTCCATATCTCCCCTCGCTCTCACATTCCTTCGTCGTCTCGCCGAAGGCTGTTGCTCGGGTTGCTCTCCTTGTTGCTCATCATCCTCCGGGGGTATAACATATCCTCCCCCGATATTTACCACCACTCGCATAACACCCAATACTTGAATTGTCAAATCATTGTCCGGGAATCGGGTAAGATTCCGAACAAAATTAGGAGTCAAAATATTGTATGACCGGGCAAGGCGGGTGACCAAACATCCACCCGTAATCAGACTCCCGGGCCTAGAATTAGCCGCCTTCTTCCCCAAAAATCGAGCAAACATGTAGGTAAAGTCGCAACAAACCCCGGGAGTAACAATACTCCACAAAAAGAAAAAATTCTGAATGGATACCTTATCACCATGGTGCTTGTGGTTGATCGAAAAGGTGACAAGGCGATGAAGAAAACGATACACAGGATTCCGAATCTGCAATTCACTAGAATCTCGAGTACTGTACTCATGATTGGAGATAGTTCACTAAAACTGAACGTCCATAATGCCGGGAGTAAAATCTCGAACACACCCAAGTAAAAAGGGTACAAAGAATGGAGATTGAGTCTCCACTTCCGTATATAGCCCCATGCACCAAGCAAACTCCCCAAGACTACATTCACGATATACCCCACCTAACCGGAAAACAAGTGCCCGGTTATAATCAAAGTCCATAGCCCGTTCTTCAAAGCTTACGGTAGAGAAAAACTCCACCGATAATTCCCGATAAACGGGTTCTTGAATTGTAAACAAGTTCCTCCAACCGTGGCATGTAAAAGAAAAATCAACCCCCTCGTAAACCTTTGTCCAAAACCTCTCCAACTCAGCAACCATGCCCATACCACGCAACCATCCCCAATCCACAATGGGTGCTATTGCAAATTCCCTGTTATAAATCCATCCCAAACGGTTTTTGTATGTGGTCAACAAAGCCCGAGAAATGTTCTGTGGAAACCGATACAATGGATGAATGCTTGCCACATCGATCGGGTTGTTTTCCACCTGTTGAATAGCACGTCTAGGAGCCATGCCTGAAATCACAAAGAAACCAAAACCAAACAAAACACCCAAAGTATTGAAAAAAACAAAGCAGCATATTGTTCGCCCAGAATTCACGACGTGGGCTAGTGCTCCACGTCATGGTGCGCAGTCGGATCGTGAGAACAGATCGGACACTGTACAGTCAACATCCATCAAAAATCACACTTGGGGTTTGTTTCTCTTGCTAAACTAAGGTCATGCAAACTGAAATCTCTAGCCAATTTAACCAATTTGGGATTTTGAATTTCTAAGTAAACCCTAACCATCAAAATGCATAAATCGGAAGCAATAGAAACAATTAAAGGATGAAATACTTACCAAATGGAGTTACAAGGCAAAAGAACGCAAGTACTTCGGAGGAAAATGGAGAAAAAAATTTTGTGGGGCGTCTTCACTTCGTGCGGCAGTGGAATAAACAAAGGGGAAGTGGGTCAAAGTGATTATGTAACTGGTGTCCCCCCCCCCCCCCCCCGTGTTTTTAAAGGCCACGACGTGAATTGCTAATTCACGACGTGAATATCTAGTTGGGCTAAGGTCCGGGCTTCAAAGTTGGCTAAACGATGGTACCCCTTTTATCATTCCAATTCACGACGTGAATATTATACCCACCACGTGAAATATAGTCTGGACCAAATATAATGTAAATTATGATATTTATTTATTCTAATTGTTTACCACTTAATTTCTAAAGTACCCCACATAAAATTTTTACCATGTAAGAAGTTTTTAGATGACGAAATGATCACTTTCCTAAAATAATTCCTCAAAAGAAAAGAAAATAAAATGCAAACCAAACTCGGGTTGCCTCCCAAGAAGCGCTTCTTTTTGAAAGAGTCGTGAGCTGGACTCCTTGCCTCCCTACATCGAATCTTCAGATGAGTCCATCACCAGCTGGATTTTCTGCTCCTTCCATCGCCTCTTGTATGCTTGAACACGTCGAATGTATGCCTTTTTCGAATTTTCCTTTTTAGCCCTTGCCTCGTCTAAGTCAAGCTTCCTTTTGGTCCCTTTTGTTTCCAATTTCTCTTCGTTCTTTTTTAGATCAATAGGAACCTTTTCTTCTTTCACCACTGGAGCCATTTCCTTGGAAGTAGCCTCGTCTTCATCACTTGACAAATCATCACTTTCCTCACTCGTCAAAATTGTCGGTTTTGTGTATGCAATGACTTCAACAAAAAACGGGACGGATGCTCTCGGTTTTGTGCGTTTGACTTGATTAATTGTCTTGATTTCTTCCTCCATGAGCTTTTCTAGTTCTTCAAGTTCATTATCTTCATCAATATTGAAGACCTCATCTTGAACATTAATTCCTTGAAACCCATCTTGTATTCCAAAATCTTCCTTATCATCACCAACCCGCAATGTAAGCTTGGATTCACGAACATCAACTAAAGCGCCAGCAGTATTTAGCAAGGGGCGACCAAGAATGATTGGGACATTTACATCCTCCTTCATATCCATGATCACAAAGTCAACTGGGAAAACAAACTTCCTAATTTTAACAAGGATGTCTTCTACAATTCCCCTTGGTTGCGTCACTGAATGGTTGGCCATGTGGATTGTCATCTTTGTAGCCTTCATTTTCTGAATGTTCAGCTTTTGATAGAATGAAAATGGCATCAAATTTATGCTAGCCCCTGAATCGGCTAAAGCATAAGTCTTCAAATTGTTACCAAACTCACATGGAAGAGTGAGGCGGCCAGGATCTCCCATCTTCTTAGGCAACTCTCCCAACACAGCTCTTGAGCTTTGTTCACTAAGAATGACCTTAGAATTTTTCTTTAGTTGCTGACGAGTGTTTACAAGATCTTGTAGGAACTTCGCATATTCTGTAATTTTGGATAGTGAATCAATAAAAGGAGTATTAATTGGAATACCCTTTATTTGCTGAATAAACTCCAGATGTTCCCTTTCCAGTAGACTGAGATTAGCTCGGGACGGAAATGGCAAAGGCGGTCGGTAAGCCGGAATGGAATCTGGTCTTTTCTGTTCAGACCGGGTCCACGTCGTGAGCATAGCGGGCTCACGACGTGAGTCTGGTGTTTCAGCAACATCTTCTTTTTCGAGTTTCGGCTTCTTCGGCTTTGGGTCGGGCTGCTTTGGTTTCACTTCTAGTGCCTCCAAAAACTCAGAGATTGCCTCTTCTTCAGTATCAATAGCCATAACATGAGGTTGAGCTTTCTTTTCAGGAAGTTGTGAGGATAATTTATTGCTCAACAAAGTAGTGAGTTGACCAACTTAGACTTCTAAACTATGAATCGATGCTTGATGATTTCTTAATGAAGCTTGCTGGTCAATCATCATTTTGTGCTGTTCTTTCATCATATTCATGTGTTCCTTTAGCATTGCATCGGTATCATCATGCCTTTTCTCGGATGCTTCCATAAATCGGGTCAAAATATTTTCCAAGTTTACTTTGTTCTCGGCTGGTGGTTGCTCTATTTGATAGAAGCCTCGGCATGTCTGCTTAAATTTCTCTTCCTTTTGCTTCTTGTATTCATCGTATGGTAGCCACTCTTTCTTTGGTTTTCTCCAATCCTCATCATACTTGTCCCCACTCGAGTAGCAAACTTGAGCCCTTTTGTTCCCATACTCATCCAAGTTGCAATCTTTATTCAAGTGTGGTCCATTGCATCATTCACACCCAAATTTAATTGCATGAATTGATTGGTCCATTTGGGTCAATCTCTGGTCCATAGTGTTGAGCATAGCCATCATAGCAGCCATTTCTTCAGCATGTGCACCCCCACTACCTTTTGCTCCATCTTGTCTTGGGTTGTGGTACTCACGAGAGTGTCTTGTGAATTCTTCAACTAACTCCTTGACCTCCCTTGGATTCTTCTTTGTCAATGGCCCTTCAGAGTCAAGGAGTTGTCTTGTCATAACATTGACCCCGTCGTAGAAAATATACATCTCTTGTTGAACATTTAGATCATGCTGAGGACAATTTCTTAACAACCCCTTGTAGCGCTCCCAAGCTCCGTATAATGACTCCCCCGGTTGTTGCTCAAAGTTGGCTATTGCCTTCTTGAGTTTAGCTATCTTGGAAGGTGGGCAAAACTGATCTAGAAATTGCTCACGCATTTGAGCCCAAGTAGTGATTGTACCAGGAGGAAGTGCTTTCAATCAGTCTTTTGCAGCTCCTTTGAAAGTGACTGGTAGCATCCTTAGTAAGACGGTATCTCTATTGACATTCGGGACATTGAAGTAGTCAGCAATGTCGTTGACCTCATCTAAATGCTTAAATGCATCCTCATAATCCTTCCCATAAAATGGTACATCTTTAAGTGCAGTGAGGATACGTCCCTTCAGCTCGAACGTAGCAGTGGCAGGAATCGCGGGTTGTACTAAACCGGGACCAAAATCATCTTGAATTCGCTTCTTATAAGCTCCTATGGACATTTCTTCAATGTTTTCCATCTCGTCTCTTTGCTCGTCTTCGGGTTCACTTGTAAATAGTCCAAACTCGGTCTCAGATTCGTATTCGAATTCGTTTGGGATCGGTATTTGATCGATGCTCTCAACCTTTCTCTTGTCCTTTGAAGATGAACTTGACTCTCCCGTTTTCATCCCCGACTTCTTTGAGAACACTGGCTTGAGTTCTTGTAAGGGTGTCTTCTTTGGTGTGTGATTTTCTTTCGCGTTCTTATCTTTCTTTTTGTGAAGGGCAGACTCTGGATCTTCAAGGGGTGGCACCAAAGGTGTGTTGGACCCTCTGGTCATGTACTTCTGCAAGATAAACAAAATAAAAAAAAACGTAAAACTGAACTAAGAAAGACAAACTAAAAACTAAGAAAATGGGGATCACATGACTCACGTCGTGAGCCTGTAAAGCTCACGTCGTGAGTTCTGTAATGCAGAAAAAAAAAATTTAAACTGAAAAAAAAAACTTGATGTGCACAAAAGTACCCACTAATTATATATTTATAACCTAACGAACTTAACTAACTAAAATGCACCTAGGTAGTGTACCTACTCGAATTAGAGAATAGTTGGGTAAGTCGGGTGTCGATCACAGGGAACGGTGTTAACTAATTAATCTACTTATTATTAACCTAATTATTAACAAAGGAAGGGGTTTTATCTAATTTTGCAAGTTTAGATGAACTTAATTCTTTAACACAAATTCAATCAATAAACAAACACTTATGTTAGTTCGAATCCACCTTCACTCAATGGAATATAAATTAGCTATGACAATTACCGTTGGTTACCAATTAAGATAGTATTAGCAATTTAGTTCTAAATCTACTAACTTTAATCAATTCATGTAAATCTATGTATGGTCACACAATAGTTAACACAGAATCAATTATTGAATGAAATTGGAGCTATGTAAGTTTGATTTGATAAAACACAATTACAGTCATAATTTGAGTTCTCTAGCACAGCCTAATTAGATAATTAATTGCTTATCTAAGATTTGTTTGATCCTAGCTCTAATAATTTAATGTTCACTAAATTACCAGGCATTCTAATTCATGCAGATTAATAGTCACTAACTACACAGAACAAGAATTAAGAGCAATCAAATACTAAATCAAACATGCTAGGTAAAAATCAATCAACACAAGTCATAACCAACTAATAAGTCAAAGCTAAAGTATTAAAACCATGAGTTCCAGCTTCATCTAGCTAACAGAAGCAGCTAGATTTAGCTGGACATCCTAGAAATCAATTCAACAAAAGTCATATTCAAAAACATAATGAAAAGTACCAAATCTAAAGACAATTATGATCGTCTTTACTCCTTAGGTTACCAATAGCCAATTCCAGAACTTTTCTTCTGTTGAAAATCGTCTCCAGGAACCCTCCAGGGTAGCCAAAAGTTCCTTAAGTCGTAATGGCCAAGAGTTTATATAGTTTTCCAGAAAGTTGTGATCCACGTCGTGACAGGAAGCTTCACGTCGTGATTTGAGAGTTATCCATATCGGGCAAGAATTCTTGCTTCGCGCGTACTTATCTTCTGGAATATTCATGACACGTCCTGGGCATATGGTTCACGTCGTGGCATCGGTTTAGATCCGTGAATTTCTTCAACTTTTGTACTCCAAGTCTCCAATGTTCCAAGTATTGTCAATTTCAGTCCCTATCTTCGAAAATGCTTCTATTTGGCTGCAAAATATAATTTTAGCTTATAAGTACCATTATTCAATGCAATAACCAAATTATTAGTAAAAATGTAAATAAATATTGCCTAAAAATATGTATAAACATGGCAATATCAAAGACCGGCATGGATGGAAAAGTACACACATATAAGGCGCGACTGGTTGCAAAGGGCTTTACTCAAACTCATGGAGTTGACTATGATGACATCTTCTCACCAGTAGCGAAGATTAAATCTATAAGGGTTATGTTGGCCATAGATGCATTTCATGATTATGAAATATGGCAGATGGATGTCAAAACCGCTTTCCTTAATGGAAAGTTGGCTGAAGAGGTTTACATGAGTCAGCCAGAGGGTTTTGTCAATGCAAGATACCCTAATAGAGTGTGTAAGCTTGAGAGATCCATATATGGATTGAAACAAGCATCTCGCAGTTGGAATCTTTGTTTCGATGAGAAAGTCAAAGGGTTTGGATTTTCGAGAAGCGAGGATGAGTCTTGTGTGTATGTCAAGGCTAGTGGGAGCATAGTTAGCTTTCTCGTGTTGTATGTGGATGACATACTACTCACAGGAAATGACATCCCGATCTTGCAGGAGGTTAAGTCCTGGCTTGGGAAGTGTTTTGCTATGAAGGACCTTGGAGAAGCTACCTATATCCTAGGGATAAGGATTTTGAGAGACATGAGTAAGAGACTAATAGGACTTAGTCAAAGTGCCTATTTGGACAAGGTGATGAAGCGTTTCAACATGGAGAACTCCAAGAAAGGTAACTTGCCTATCCAGTGCAATACCAAACTGAGTAAGACTCAGAGTCCGAGTACAGAAACTGAGATAGCAGAGATGAGCCAGATACCATATGGTTCCGCAGTTGGCTCAATCATGTATGTTATGACTTGTACTCACCCTGATGTGGCCTTTGCTTTGAGCATGGTCAGTAGATATCAAGGGAACCCGGGTAAAGCTCACTGGACTGTAGTTAAGAACATTCTTAAGTACCTACGAAGGACTAAGGATTGGATCCTTACCCTTGGTGGGAGTGATGACTTGAGAATATTAGGGTATTGTGACGCCGGGTTTCATACTGACAGAGACAATATGAGTTCTCGGTCGGGCTGGGTGTTTACCCTAAATGGAGGAGCAATAACATGGAAAAGTTCCAAGCAGGAGACTGTGGCTGATTCAACGTGCGAATGAAAGTACATTACAGCAAGCAAAGCATCGAAAGAAGCGATATGGTTGAAGAACTTCATCGGAGACCTTGGAGTTATGCCATCCATAAAGGAGCCCATAGAAGTTTTCTGTGATAACGAAGGGGCAGTTGCTTTAACCAAGGAACCGAGAGATCATGGTAGATCAAGGCATATCGACAGAAAATACCACTTCATAAGACATCAGGTAGAAGAAGGACACCTCGTGGTGAAGATGATATCATCACAAGAAAACCCATCAGATCCCCTTACAACGGGACTGAATAGGGTTAAGCTCTTGCAGCATGCAAGAGGCATTGGGCTAAGAGACGACATTAGTTTTAGTAATTAGATAATTAGAAACTTGTAATAGCTAAATTGTAATTGACATTTTGATGATTGAATAAAAGGAGTTTTATTTATAAGTAAAGCTACTGTCTTGTGTCAATTATTTAATATTGTTTCATTTTGCATGTTTTGACTTCCTGAATAATATAATTATTCAAACTATCCACAGTCGATCATACATTGGAAGTAGGTATGAGGCTATACTATCATGAGTTGGATGTAGATGTCTAAGGAGTTAGACATGGCAAGAGTCTGATGATGCGTAATCACTTCTGATGAGTGCTTGTGAAATAAGAATTTGAGCATTGGATCAACCCGCACTCATCATAATCACTTCATGGAATTTATCACGAGTGATTGTGAGATGATAATATCATATAATCTTCAAACCAAGATATATGAGTTGTTGACTACAAATTGGTTGTGCATTGATGATGCGTAAACACATCAGTAACTTGATGTCATAAAACGTATCGTTGTGCATGATTCAACGAGTAGTTAGTACAAGCATATAGAGTCGAAGTTTAGCTGTTCCTTTTATCCTAAGAAGGATCAAAAGCGATATTTGGGCCCCTCGATGATTTGTTTTGACCCGTGTACCGGTCCCGGTCAGAAAGAAAATTGATGTGTTCAATTATGTTCTATGTCAAACTAATCGGAAATCGGGAAACTAATTGCAGGACAATAAGTATGACTATGTTCCATGTATTTGTCTGTTGATATCTTGTAGAACAGAGGAGTATATGATCACTTATCTAAGGACAGTCACTGACTGGGTCAGAGTTCGACAGCGGCTTTTGGAATCTATGATTGCTAATCGGATCTTGAAGTTACATTGGCAGTTATAGTTATTAGACTTATCCAAATGGGAGACTGTTGGATTTGGTGTCTAAGCCCATAACTATATCTGGTATGTACTTGACCCGATTGTAGCATGGTCCTTTTGGGGTTGCCTTCACCAGTGCAATCTGATAGGATAAACTTTTGAGAATAAGATTATTGGTGATTTATTAATATATTATAAGTATAATATATTAATTGAGAAATCATATTATTTAATTAGTGTTGGTCAAGAATTAATTTGGAATTAATTCTGTGATCCAAAGTGACTAATTAAATCTAGGGGGTTGATTATGTAAATCATCCATTCTTATAGTGTGGGCCAAAGATCCATTAGGGTGGGCTAAGTGGTTCATGGATAGTCCATGGAGCTTTAATCCATGGATCCTAAGGGATATGGAAGGTCATGGTGCATTAGGGTTTCATGGATGAAACCCTAGCCTTGAGAAACACTATAAAAGCCTCCCCTTGGTGACAAAATCGGCTACATACATGTACACAAGGACATAGAACCAATTTTGAAGCTACAAGTCTTATTCTCTTAAAGCCTCCTTTGCATATTGGTGTTTGTGACACATTAAAGTCACAACATTTGAGTTGCTCAAGCTTCCAAGGTCAAGAACTACACAAAAGGTAAGATATCTAACTAGTTGTTACTTTGAATTATATGCTAGTTAAGTTATATGCTTTGGAAATTTGAAAAATGCATGTATAATTAGAGAAAACATAGTTCCAAAGCATCTAGGGTTGCATGTGCACCATAGGAGTGTTATAGTGCTTAAAACCCAACACAAGCTCCATCATGCAACTTGCCCCACTTGCCACAGCGGCCCTGGCCCTGCTGGACCTTCGACCTCGAATCAAAAACCTTGGTCCTTTTTCCCGAACCCTCTGATCCCTCAACCTGATCCGACTTCCTCTTCTTATCCATCTTCATATCAATCTCCCTCTCTCTGGCTCTCGCCACCATGTCATCCAGCGTCTTGCAACTGGATATGCTCACAAACTGTATGATATCGCTTCTCAACATGTCATGATATCTCTCCTTCTTCATCTCCTCATCCACCACATACTGCAGTACCAACAAAGCCCTCTCGCGAAACATGGCGGTGATCTCCGCCACCGTCTCAGTAGTCTGTCGAAGGTCGTGGAACTCCCTCGCCAGCTGCTGGACCTCAATCACAGGTGTGAACTTAGCTCAAAACCTCCTCATAAAATCCTCCTAAGACATCGACTCAACCTCCTTGCGTCCCAGGGCGTGGTCAACCTCCTCCCACCAGTCATGAGCTCTGTCTTTCAGAAGACAAGATACAAATCTGACCTTCGACCCATCTAGGCAGAAGCTAGTACGAAAGGCGTTCGTGATATCTGCTAACCAACTCCTTCTCCCAATAGGATCCTTCTTCCCTAAGAACTCTGGAGCCCCACATGCCTGGAACTCTTAGAAAGTTAAAGAGCGAGCTCCCACCATCGCCACCGTCTCAGAACGAAAAGAGCCCAAGCGCTCATCCAGAATCTCCATGATACCCTCCTTGACCGAACTGAAGATCACAGGAGTCTGCTCAAGAATACTACGGGTAATCTCTGACGAAATGAACTCCCGCATCTGATCATCCATGTGTCCGGCCCCAGAACCAAAATCCAAACCACTGCCGGCACCAGAACCATCACTGGCACTCGTACCACCACCAGAACCTCCTTGAGTGATCACCATGCTGAAAATAAACCATACAAACCATTAGAACACACTCAAAGAATCCCACATTCTATAAGCTCCCCAGTATCATCGTGACTTTCCTTGAATCGAGTACGGATCCTCTGCTTTCAGTAGTACGGGCCCAATACTACCTTCCACATCAATTCATACTTTCCTCAAGGATCGCCCCGAATCCTCCAAGTTACCTCCCTATCAATCCATACAATCTCTCGCAAAACAAGGTTCACTGCACCTAAACGCCTCCTAGATTCTCCTAGGGCTACCATCACACCACTCTCCGCTATCATCTGCAGAAGGAACTCCCTCTAACACCATCTAACTAGCTCACGAGCACAATTACATATTACCGACATCAGATAATTCTTCGACTGAAAGATCTCACACTACAACGGTTGGACTCAAACAAGAGTTGTGCAATGGATTTAAACCTAACCTTCTAAAATTATCTAATCTTAGTAATATATAAATTAACGCATTCACTTACAAGTTAACTGATATTAATGAGAACTCCTAAAAGCATAAAGCAAGCATCATTCGAGCATTAAGTAATTCGAGTCAAAGCATAACCTAAACAGACCATTCTATCAAATAAATGATCGAATCTATCAAGCAAGTCTACAAGCTTATACAGTAGGCATATAAAGGCATCTCACCTAGTATTCTATCATGCAATCCTAACCAGATCCTCAACCCTAATCTAGCATGCCATTCACAAATTCACGATTCAAAGCATACATGTATGGGTATTATGGGAGAACTTACTTAACTTCGGTCTATTGCATGCACCCCACCCTTTTCTTTTATTAGAAAATCCCTTGATAAAACATTTCTTTTTATGAAAAGTATACCAAACGCTTAGTTTGAGTTCAGACACACCCAAGAGTATGCCCGAATCCCTCAAACCAAGGCTCTGATACCAACTTGTAACGTCCCAAATTTTATAATAAAAAATTTCATTTTTGATTAGTAAAAACATCAACCAACATGTTTATAAAAATCATAAAAGAGATCAAAGTATGTCAACAATCATCCAGAAATACATCATAGTCAAATAAGGCGGAAAATCATGGTGTGTGCGATGCGATCATACCAAGTTATTCCCCTTCGAACCGGAAGTACCTGAAACACAAACTGAAAACCGTAAGCACAAAGCTTAGTGAGGTCCCCAAAATACCACATGACATACATATACGTCATCGTAAGGCTGTACCAGGTCTATTTCACCCCCGAGTCTATTTCAACTCGTATGTCAGCACAGGGATATACCAGGTCTATTTCACCGCCAGGTTTATTTTATCGCCGAGTCTATTTCAACTCAATCGGTATTTTTCAACCGTACGGATCTATTTCACCCCACATACATATAGCAAACAGGCACACATGCATACATACTTAGAGCAGGAGTCACAAAGACTACAAGCACATACAATCCCTAATGTCCTACAATATAGTGAGCAAACTCACCTCGATCTGTTGCTAAACAAATACATGCTCGAGCTACTGAACCGGAGAATCCCCGCACTAATCAATCAAATAATACCCTAATTTATAATTAGGCCTGGCAATGGAGCGGGTTTTGACCCTGATACGATCCAAACCCTTAAGAATTATATGGGTTTGGAGCATAGTTTTTGATTCGTTTACCCGTTAACGACTCGTACCCGCTAACCCTTTTATTAAAAGGGTCGGGTATGGATCATCACCGATCTGATCCATTTATAACCCGCCCCGTATAAATTTTAGAATTATACGTTAATATTTTATCATATATAAAGTTTAAATTTAATTCTAATCAAAAGTCCAAAGGGGAAAAAGCCAAAGACCAAACTATTTTTACGTAGGACTCGAGGAGTCAACTTCTGGATGGTCTATTAACAAGAATCATGGTATCATTTCATTAATACTTCATCAAGGAACCATTAATTTCATTCAGAAATCAATAAAGTCATTATCAACCAGAAGAAAGTTTGCAATTGCTACTCTCTATCACCGCATTCAACATTCAAAAATCAATCGAAAGTTACTACAATAGTGAATTTAATTCCAATCAAAAGTCATTGAGTATGTAATGCGTTTTCTAAATAAACATTTTTGTTTGATTATTCAAAAAACCTACGGGTTATGGGGCGGGTTTGGATATCTGTTGATTCGGTGGATAAGGGTATGGGTTTGATTATTCAAAACCCTGCGGGTTACGGAGCGGGTTTGGATTGGATTTTGAAATTTGTTAAACGGGTTTGGATCAAGGTCGATTCGCTCCAAATCCGCCCCATTGCCAGGTGTATTTATAATTAAGTCATAAAAAATAATCGGGACTTTAATTTACTAACCCCGACTCCTAGGGTAAAAGACCATTTTACCCTTCCCCTGAATTGGCCCAATAAACCATGGTCCAACCCCAACAACACCCGAAGCAAAAATATCACCCAAATCCATAAAGGCCTAAGGTCTAACAATTTCCCGACTCAATAAAACCTTTGGCCTAACAAGTGCCCAAAACCTACAGTCCAAAAGTGTCCTAAAGCCAAAAGCCCAAAAATGGTCGTTAATGAGTACGCTTAGCGTACAAGCTGGGTACACCCAGGGTACAGCGGTGACCAAGGCCTTACGGGGTCTCAACTACGTACGCTCAGAGTACGCTGGAGTATGCCCGACGTACGCCCCCTTCAGCCAAAACTTCGTTTAAGCACTTAATGCTTTAAATCCAACATCCATTTTGCAGATATATACCTTGGGGAAAGTCTTAAACAATAAAGTTACCAACTTGATGCCTTTGCATGTCTCAAAGAGGCTCAAACCCTAGATTTAGCATTCTACTTTCACCAAATGAGCATTAACCCATGCATGGTTGATCTACAACCATCAAGATGCAAACTTTATGGACTACAAACCTTAGAAACATCAAAACTACTGGAGTGACATTTACTCACTAGAACTCATTCATGGGACCAAAATATGTCCAAAATTCCACTAGATCTAGATCTAAGCATAGAATAACCAAAGTAAAGATTTTATACCTCTATGAAGCTGAGGAAGGTGAGTAAACTTTGGATCTACAAGCTCCAACTTGATCAATTCTCCTTCACCAAGCTTCTTCGTCTTCAAGATTTACCAAACACCCACCAAAACACACACAAGGATCAAATCTCTTTAAAATGGGTTAGGGTTTCGAAATGAGGCTTAAGGGGACAATTGAGGTTGGAAATGAGAGAACCTTAGGGCATGAGGTTGTTTAAATACGATCCAAACCCTAAAAAATTAGGGTTTTCCCCTGACCATGTACGCCTAGCGTACTACACGTACGCCCATTGTACGCACCCAACCCTCATTTTTCAATTAAATGCCAAAAAGGACTGTGAAGACTCAAAAAGTGATGAGGATTGCGAAGACAATTCTCCACCACCCATTTCGTCAAGGGCCCAAACGTCAAACCCAATACTTGGGTGTGGTGCGTTCATATGCGACCCATGTCCGTGATAATTAATACGGATTCGAGGATTTAATCACATTCAACGAACGTCTATGGAACGTTATTTAAGTGTGTTTTTTTTTCGTTTTTTTTTTCATTTTTTTTTCATTTTTAATTTTTTAATTTAAAAAAAAATAAAAAAAACTAAAAATTTAAACAGATATATACTCGGTTTTAATTTTTTTTTTGTTTTTTCGTTTATTTATTTATTTTTGTTTATTTTTATATCTTCATTTTTTTAAATTATATTTTTTTCGTTTTTATTTTTTTAATATTTTTACTACACACTGGAAGATACTAGTGCTTTTGTTTATTTTTGTTTTTATTTTTTTATTTTTTTGATTTTTTTAAACTAAATATCGGTTTGAGTTTTTAATGTTTAACAATTATAAAATTTTAAATAAGAAAAATATTAAGGATCATAATATTTTTCGTTCATACTTTTTTGAATCATATTATTTTTGTATCATAAAATATGGAATCAAATTATTTTGAATGATAATATTTTGAATCATCATTTTTTAATCATATGAATTTTGATCAATAATATATTCAATTAAATAAACTTTTCTTTAAAAAAAATTATGGATCATTATATATTTTGAATCATTTAATTTTAAATCATAAAAGATATAATTAAGCATTATAAAATATTTGAGTGCAAATATTTTTAAATCATAACAAATTAATGATCATAAACAAGTTGAATCAAAAGTTTTTTTTTTTTTGAATCATAAATATTTTGAAACATTACATTTTGGATCATATTATGTTCAACATTTTTTTTAAAAACTAATATTTCTTCAAATTAAAATCAAATACTTCAAAAACTTATATATGAGATGATTCCATTGAGATTATGAAAAAATAGAGATATTGAGATTTAATATCAGCCACATATTTTTCATTTGCCACTCTAATGCTCCAGTGTATCGCCGGTTCGGTAGGATAATATCTAACCATAAATGATTATATGGTGGAAATGTATAATTATATATGATTATACATATTTATACATATATTCCTAATCATAAATGATTACACATATGCGTCTCTTCACAAAGTGATTAATCATATATAATTATGTTGGTTAGTGGTAGAGGAGGTGGTGATGGCTAAGGTGGCGGTGGTAGATGTGACGGAGGTGGCAGTGGTGAGGTCGGTTGGTGTTAGAGGTAATGGTGGTGGGGAAGGTGGCATGGGAAAAAGGAACGGGCGGTGTTGCATAGTCATTTATGATTATAACTCTTCCGTCGCGCCGGTATGCTACAACACTAGAGTGGCAAATGAAAAATATGTGACTAAGGTTGAACCTCAAGATCTCTATTTTTTCGGAATCTCATATATATATATATATATATATATATATATATATATATATATTGGTATAACTTTAGGAATAATAACAAAGTACTTTTTGGATTGCCTTCAAGTGCTAAAATAGTTAGAAAGGCAGTAAGATAGTGAAATGAATAGTTTATTAGTTTATCATAACTTGATAAATTAATTAAAAACTTGTTAAATTAATTTGGAATTAATTAGCATAAATCAGGGATTGATTAAAGTTGTTGGGACTCAATGTTAATTGTTCAAAAATTGAACACGATAAACATTTTGAAACCCCTAAAGGGTATGAACGGTTTTGGGGAGTCTTAGAGACATCCAGAATATATATATATATATATATATATATATATATATATATATATATATATATATATATATATATATATATATATATATATATATATATAGAGAGAGAGAGAGTTAGGTTGATATATAAACTCTAAATATTGTATGAATGTATAACTAATTCTAGACCAATCATTTGATAGGGTCATTATAGTAAATTTACTTATATATTAATTAATAACATGACAACTGTTAAAGAATAAAATTTATATTAATTAATATTATACTAATAAGTATCTAGGGATAAAATTGAATGGTTACCAATTATATGTCATTCTTGACATCTTCTTATGTCCAAATCTACCATCACGTCAACACATAATCTTATTTACATCGCATCTTCTCTAGACGACCCCATCAACTTCATTCTTGGTTCATCAACATTCCGCCACTATCTCATCTTGAACCTTCATGTACTTATTCTTTTTTCTTAATATTTCGATTTTATTTAATCTTTTTAATTCCCAAATGGATAAATGTTTTTCCTCATGGTCTCATGGCAATGATTTTCTAACTGAAGGTATGAATAAATGTTTTATAAATAATTGTTGAACAGACATACGTACATATTTTTGTTTTGATTTTCGTAGATTTAAAGAATTCAATTTGGCCGTCATCAGGTTTCAATATATTGTAGAAAGTAAAATCGCATTAGCGATCAACTTGTTAATCAAGATTCAAGAAGTCAAACACATTCGAAGGAAACTAATTTATTTATTTGTTTTTTCATTATCTCTGTACATCGTCAAATTTATTTTGATAAACTTGATATGAGACACATTCTTAAAGAATGATTACCGTAAATTTAGAGTTTATTTTAAAACAATCTTTTTTTTTTTGTATAAAAGCATTATACTCTTTATGGCTTTTGTTTTTTATTATGGATTATTTGTTAATAGTGCTTTAACTGATTTTGTATCCTCATACATATTTTCTTTATTGTTAGTTTACTATTTTGGTAAATCATTCTTGAAGAAAACACTTTAAGAATTATTATTTTAGTTTCAATAAATGTACACATTCTGTCAAAGGGATTTTTATCAAGATAATGGTTGATTATTCATATATGCGTTTTTGTTTACATATTCTATAAGAATGTCTTTTTTATTAATTATTCTTAAAGAATCAACTATAGTATGATGGTGTACACCAAAAACAAATAAAATTATTTGATAATCATATCAAGTAAACTTTTGTTCTACAACATGTTTACCTGCAGGTCAACAAAAATATAATTTTGATCAGCACCTTTAAGAATCATTAACTATATAATCAAACAATTGCTTATTGTATTCTTTTAGAAATTTTTATCAAGAGGTTGTCAAAAAAGTTTAAAACATGGCTGGTTACGATCACAATAATCATGTGCCAATAACAAGTGACCGGTTATAATCGAAAGTAACTTAACTGTCTTATTGTATGCTTCTTTATAATTTTGTTAACTTTTGTGAAAGTCAATCAACGATATGTACAAAACACAACATTATAGATAGAAGTGGATACATGTTAGCAAATACCCTCTTTTAAACATAGACTCGTCTTTGTACCAAATATGAAGCAGAAAATCCTATTTTTTACAAAAATCAAACGTAAATATGAAGTAAAATTCCTTATGGTTCAAATGTATGTCACTTTTTTTTATTACCAAACACATTTCCTTTTTTTTTTTCCAATAATGTACACTTAGAGCATCCACACCGGTTCTTTCAAACCAAATTGCAAAGCCACGTACTCACTATTTGAAAGCCACGTAGGAAGACTTCTTTGAAGACTTCTTTCAACTGCTGAAAGGGCATTGCAAGGGGACCCACAATACTTTAATTAATTTATTATATTATTTTACTGCCATTGCCTCTTATCTCCTTGCAATTATTTTTAATTTCAGATGGCTGTATAATTAAGTAATTATCTATGGTTTTCCTTTTATGACTTCGTCAAGATTTTGATCTATTTTTTTTATGTTTAGTAACATAACTATACATTATATCATATTATTAAATTCATTAAATTTGTTAAATATAAACATGTACTTTTTTTTACCATTAACTTAAAAAAAATTGTAGGGATATTTTTCAAAATAGATAAACAAAAATAACTTTTAAGATATTATATATATATATATATATATATATATATATATATATATATATATATATATATATATATATATAGAGAGAGAGAGAGAGAGACAGAGAGAAAGAGATATAGAGAGAGAGGGGTACGTTCAATTGAGAAAATAAAAAAGGTTGAGAATGAGGGAATCATTCTCAGCCAATCATTTATCTAACTTGTTCACCTTAAAAAAAACACGTGTCCCTTTTTCATTAAGGGTATCTTTATAAATTAGCAACTTTTTTACATAGAACTTATATGTTCGTTGTTATCAGTTTCCAATTTGATGATATCTTTAGCTCGTTTGAATCGGATATGAGGAATTCATTATGAAGATTCTTTTCTTTATATAACTCTTTAGCAATTATATGTATTTTTTCCATTAATCGTGAAGTTTCGCATCTGTGTTTCAGTTTTCTTCTTCGTATTCAGTTTCCGATTTGATCAGGTATGTATATCGTTTGATTCGGATAGATCGGAGTTAATTATCAAGATTATTGCTTTATATAATTTGTTTGGAATTACGCGTATTATTTTCGTTTTGGAGTTGTTTAATCGGAGTTCATTATCAAGATTATCAAGTTTCGAATATGTATTGGAATTATTTCATCGGATTTTTGTTATGTAGTTTGAGATATTTATTTCGAATCGGAGCTGATTTAATTTTTAATCGGATATATCGTTGTATTTTTTACGCTCTGAACTGAGAGAGATTGCTTAATTACATCATCTGATCGATCTGATTTAAGTTTCTTTCAAATATTTTGTATGTTGAGGTGAGATATATTCGAAATTAACCAGGTTTTCATCTTTACGACTTTTTTTGTCAGATATATTCGATATTAAGATTGTTTTGTTTATTTATACAGATCATTTGGTTTATTATGTCGAATTCTAGTGTTATTGATGATGATTTGTATTCTTCTATGAGTGAGAGTGAAGAAGAAGATGTTGAGAACTCATTTTTTGAAGGTATCAGTTATTAAATTATTTTGTTGTTTTTAATTTTGTTGATTATCATTTAATAAATTGTTGTCTTATTCATATATGAATAAACGTGTGATAATTGTAATTTCGAATTTTTTATATTTTTCGTTTTATTCATATATGAATAAGTTATGTTTATTTTATATATTTTGAATGCTCATGAATTTTATGTATTCATATATGAATGTTTTATTCATATATGAATATTTTTTGTTTTATTCATATGAGTTTTATGTATTCATATACGATTTGTTTTATTCATATATTATTTTTTTATTCATGTATTATTATATTGATTTAGATTTATAATTTATTAGGTGGTAAATCTTTGAGTTCAGTTGATGATGCGCAATATTGTGATGATATAATTAGAGAACATGTCTATAAGCCAGATGTACCTGTTCAACTTATTCCATTTAAGCGTTTAATCTTCAAATCATTAAAGTTGGCTATCAAAATGTATTCTGAGTATGCTGAAATTTGTGGTTTTGATGTGAGACTGAGCACGCAGTCAAGGTTTGATAACAAGATTATAAAGAAGAAACATGTTATATGTAATCGTGGTGGCAAACAGAAAAAGAAATATTGTGACACATTGGGTACAAGTGGTGTTAGGAGGAAACGAAATTCAAATTCAAGAACTATTGGTTGTCAAGCAAAGATTATATTTGAATCTGTGTATGGAACTCCAGATTTAAAGTTTTTCAGTTTGATGAACTTCACAACCATCCACTTGAGAAGAGAAGCGATTTAAAAAAAGAGAGGCAAATGTCATATTCAGAAAAAGAGTTTATTGTGCGTGCTTCCACATCAAAAATAGGTCCAACTATGGCTCATAAGTTGATGGCAAGTCTGAGAGGTGGGTATGAGTTTGTAAAGCCAAAAGTAGTTGACTATAAAAATTTAAGGAGAGATATTAATAGGGTTATTGGTTATAAAGATGCTGAAATGATAGTAAACAGAATGAATGACCGTCGAGCTCACTATCCAAATTACTCATTTGAGTTTAATTGTCAAGACGATGTTTTGGACTGTATGTTTTGGGCTGATGAAATGGAGAAGGCATATTATGCTGAATTTGGTGATGTTATATCGTTTGATGCGACTTTCCGAACAAACAAGTAAGTTATTCTATCTACTTTTTTTATATCTTATTCATATATGAATATTTTTAACTTTATGTTTAATGTTCAGTTTTTATTGTTGAAATATTGTAGTTGTATTCATAGATGAATATTTTTATATTCACTTATGAATACATCAAAAATTGACTTTAATGAATATTTTTTTTGTGTGTTAGGTATCGAATGTTTTTGTTCCATTTACTGCTATTGACCATCATAAAAAATCGGTTACTATTGGATCGGGGTTGCTAAGAAATGAAAGCATTGAGTCTTACTCTTGGTTGCTTAAAGCATTTCTTAAAACTCATGGGAAAGAACCAACACTTGTTTTAACCGATCAAGATGTTGCAATAAAACAAGCTGTTGAGAATGTATTTCCTAATTCAAAGCACCGATTATGTATGTGGCATATAATGAAAAAGTTGAAAAAAAAGTATTATTTTAATATAATGAATATTGATTGTTATTTTACTTATTATTATTTATTCATTTATAAATATTTTTGTTTTAATACAGATATCAGATGATTTATTTACGAACACAGACTTTAGAAAAAGGTTTTCGAAGCTTGTTTGGGACATTAATATGAAACCTGATGTGTTTGAGGTGAAGTGGGGTTTGCTTATGAAGGAATTCAATCTTGAAGACACAAGATGGTTTAAAGACATGTTTACAATACGTGATTCATGGATAACTGGATATTTTAGTGATATTCCAATGTGTGGTTTGATGAAGACTACGTTGAGGTCAGAGAGTATGAATTCATTCTTTAATACATACTCAGAAAGTGGGAACTTACTTTTGAATTTCATGATGAATTACGACACTGCCATTCAAAAGCAAAGGAATACTCAACGAGAACTTGATAAGGCATCAAAGAAAACATCATATAAAATGCAAACACCTCGAGAAATAGAACTGCAAGCATCAAAGGTTTATACAAGTACATTATTTTTTGAGGTGCAAAAAGAAATATATAAAGCATGTTTTTTTTGTACATACTCATATGTTGGTATTGAAGATGGTTGAGAAGTTTACATTGTGCAGCACAACAACAGTAAAATCGAATTTAAAAATGAATTTAAGGTAATTTACTAGTTTTTTATGAAAAATGTAATAATATTCATATATTAATATGAGAATATTCATATATGAATATATGAATATTCATATATGAATATGAATATTCATATGTGAATATATGAATATTCGTATTTTCATATATGAATATATGAATATATGAGTGTTGATATGAGTATTCTTATATGAATGTAAATGTGTAAATTTTGTTTTTGTATTAGGTTGAAATAAAAGCTGAAGAGAAAGAAATAAATTGTAGTTGTGAACATTTTAAGCGTATGTGTGTTTTATGCAGACATGCTTTTACAATAATGATGAGATGTGGTGTTAAAGAAATTCCTGAAATTTACATTTTGAAAAGATGGAGAAAGGATGTGATATCAAGAAATTATCGTTTTAGTTCTCTTCAATCCGATTAAGGTGATTGTGATAATGTAAAGCTAGTGAATGATTCATATTATAGTTTTGAATCATGTTTGGATATTGTAAGAGACGACAAAAAGAAATTGATTTTTTTTGCTGAGAAACAACAAATACTGTTGAAGGAATTTGAGAGTGATTATATATCTGCTGGATTGAAAAGCAAGACAGATGGTGAAGTCGTATGCAAGCTTTTGGGTGTTACTATTCCTATTCCACAAGAGATTAATATTCATGTTCCTGAAGTTCAAAGCAATAAAGGTTCTGGAATCAAGAAAAGAATTCCAAGTGCAGGTGAAGTAGCATATGAAAATTCTAAAAAAGAAAATAGAATGTGTTCAGGATGTGGAAAACGAGTTCCACACAATTTACGTACTTGTCCAAAAAGAGTTAGAGCTGATAAATCAGCAAAAGACAGTTAGGGATTTTTTAGTTTTTTTTTTTTGGTTTTATTCATTTATGAATATATGCAGATAAGAACAATAAACAATAATATTCATGTATGAATAATACACATTTATATTGATACGGTAAGTTGATATGTTCATATTTGTTTTTTAAATTACTATAAAATAAGTTATATTGATATGGTAAATTATTCATAAATGAATAATACCATATCAATAATATGTGGATTCATTTATCATTGAAAATGTTATTATTTACATATTAAAGGTAAATGAATATAACATGTTTGTGTTCAATTATAATTAACTAAAATAAAATTGAGAAATGTATATACCATATATGAATACAAATATGTATATTCATATATGAAGTTTGTTATATTCATATAGTAATAACTAAGTTATATTCATAAATGAATACAAATATGTAAGATGACAAAATAAATTGTCTTTGTTTGATGAGAAACAACAGATGATGTTGAAGGAATTTGAGAGTGAGAGTGATTATACATCTGCGGGATTGAAAATCAAGACAGATGTTGAAGTTGTATGTAAACTAATATAAATGAATATAAATATGTGAAATTTGTTATAGTAATAAATAAGTTATATTCATATGTGAACCTTTTTATGTTAATATCTAAACTTTGTTATACTAACATATTACTTTGAATATAATCATAAATGAATATATCATATTCGTATTCATTTATGAATAAACAGAAATAAAATTTGAAAATATTTGAATATAAAAAAATGACAGAAATAGGCAAACTTGTTTCTATTACATAATCATTCATAACAAGATTATAAAATATGTTCATAAGCATTACACAAACTATTTAAACGTTGTTCAATAACATTTAACAAACCATCTAAAACGTGTACTTCAAATTCATTCATCTTCAACAGAAACTGTTCTATAGCATCACACTTCATCACAAGCAATCATCAATATTCTTTTAACCTTTTTTGAATTGTTTGCATAGCCTTATATGCATGATCAGTACGCACTTTGAATTCAACTTTTTGATATTTTTCAGCAAGATCCAACACCTTAGCCTTCAACATGTTAATTTCAGAAGTTAGCATTCGGTGTGCATACCTTTGCCTGAGCTTCTCTAAAGTAGTTTGTTGAACTGCGCTTTCTTTATGAAGACCTGGTTTCCACTTTGAGAGTGGTTGTCCCATATAGGTCTCCATATGTCTCATTGCAAAGACCCCACAATCAACTTTGTTTTTAACTGTTCTCCATGACATTTCAAGTCGTTGGGGTGTGATACTTTCTTTTGAGATTGCATTTGCTCTTGGATGATTTATTTCTTTAAAGTATCTCATAAACAAATTTTTCTGATCATTAAATAAAATAAAAGTTAGATATGTAATAAATGGGTTCTTTTATGCTGTTGTGAATTCGGTACATACCAAAGGTTTCAATAGTACTTTGTATTTCCCTTCATAATCCCCCTCAACTGCACTGTTGTCCAGAATTTCAATTGATGGTTTCTTTAAGTTGAAGACAATCACAAAAATGTGATTGCTTTTAACAACTAGAAAGAATACATGTTTTTAGGTATATAATGGTAAGTATTTTGTTGATAAATATATATATATATATATATATATATATATATATATATATATATATATATATATAAACAAGTTTAATTAACATACCATGTCAATATCTTTTATGTTCAAGATTTTTTTGTACCCATCGGTACTGTCATGAAAGTTCTCCTTGAATTTTTCATATTTTCTTTCATCAGACAATGTTGAAGTTAGATAAGCAGTCTGTAACCAATATAATTTTAAAGAATTAGTAAATTGTTAATCATAAATGAATACATCATGTTGCTATAATAATCATAAGTATATACTAAATATATTTATTTTTGATTTTTTTATTCAAAGATGAATACATAATGATATGTGAATTTTAGTTGAATATACATAATTATATTAAAGAATACATCATATTGGTATAATCATATGTGAATTTCAGTTGTAAAAAATCATAATATTCATAAATGAATACATCATATTGGTGTATTCATTTATCAATAAAGAAGAAATTAAGGTTAGAACATAAACTTACAGAAACTGCAACTTTCAAGAAGAGTCTGTATGGTGAATTTCCAAAATCCCTTTCCAGTTCTTGGTGGTTAAGTAAATCAGCCCAAGTGTCTAAAACTTCTCCAAAAATCTATGTGCTTGCATATAGACTTTCCATAACTGCTCTTTCTGTTACCTGACCATATTTTGTCTGGACAACCACATCTATGTAAATATATAATCAAAATGTCATACATTATTATCTATATAATAATCATATATGAATGTCTATAAAGTAAAGTAACTTGCGATATATTCCCTTGCAAGTTGAACAACCACTCACAGACAATACTCTCCTGATGTGTCAGTTTAGGTTTTGTGTCTATTATTCTGCATTTGAAAGGTGATTTGAAATCATCGGCAAACTTCTTCTCTCTTGGTTCATCCAGATCATGCTTTGATGGTTCTACTTCAGTAGGAATTGCTACAAAGATTGGTTTTGGATTAAGAACGTTTTTGTTTGCTCATCTGATAACAACTTTCTGATTGTGGTCTTTGATTTGTTTCTTTGTAAGTGGTTTTTTTTGTGAAGATTCATTAGATTTTTTACTTGAAGTTTGATCTGAATCTTGACTGAGACCTAGACTAAAACTTGGATGAATATCTGCATGCCAGAAGATTTATCATGTAAATAGTTGTAAGTTAATTATAATATTATTTTTATATTTTGAAATGTTTTTCCAAATTGTTACCTCCTTCATTCCCTTTTATTTTGTAAGCTTTTTGTCCTTCATTGTTTTCATTTTCTGACTTTTTCTTTCCTGAAATATAAAGAAATTTGATTAAGTTATCCATTTGTGAATAAGTAATGTATTCATTTATGAATAAGTAATGCATATCATTATTTATAAATAATTAATATTATATTTTTTAATTTTTTTTTTGTATATTGTGTTATTTATTTGTGAATAATAAAATTTATTATATTCATTTATTAGTGATTCAAATATTTACCTTTATCTTCTGCATTTCTTTTCTCAATTTCTGTTTGTTTATCTTCACCTCTATCTTTCGTGTTCTTAGCTTATGCTCCTTATTTATTTGTATGTTCAGAGTTTTCTTTGCCTGAAACATATACATCATATATGAATATTTTTTTATTTTTTACTGATTTATATAGTGTATTATTCACTTATGAATAAACAATGTTATTAAAAAAATCAATATAAATATTGTAATATATTTTAAATCATTCATTTACCTGTATCATCTAGGTTCGTTTTTTCAACTTCTTTTCCTTCTTCATGTACACCTTTTGATTTTTCCTTTTCTGCAAGAGTATTACTTTTACTTCTAGTAATTGGTGACCCTGGTCAAAATTTAATAAACAAAATTGTTATTGTTTATTAATATTTTTATATTTTTTTAAAATAAAAGTAAGACAAAATTTACCTATATCAATATTATCCAAAATAGTTTTCATTTCAGGGTCATTCCAGATTTCATATTCTTTACTATTTTAAACTTGAAATTCCAACTCCAATGACATTATCCACAATGTTGTGAACAACTTTATCCAACAAAATTTCATTTTCAGTTTGTTGAATAGTCTCTTCATGATTATTTGTTTCTTCAGCATCATCATTTTTTTCTCTTCATCTTTGTTATTTTCATTGTTCTTTCCATCTTTCTCTTTTACTTCAGTTTCACCTTCTTTTTGATTCTTATCTCCATCATTATTTATTCCTTCATTCTCTGCTTCATTTGAATCAAGCAAGTAATCCACTTCCGGTTGACTTCCATCATTATCATTTTCTTGTTCACGATTTTCTTCACCATCTTCATTTTCTTTTTGATCATTTGTTTTTTGACCCATTATTGGTGTTAAATTGATACTTTCAACTCCAATTTCATTACTTAGAAATTCAAAAAGTGTTGTGCTTTCAATTTTTTCTTCAACAATTGTATTTGTCATCTTTTATTTGAAAATCCTAAAATTTTCCTTTTCAGGGAACTTTGTTATCGCATCATTGAGTTTTGAATTCAGCTTTTCCTTCATCCTCTCAAAACTATTAAGCATTTTAGATATTTTTGATTCATATGCCTATGTAATAAAAAGAAGTATGATTAGAATTTAATGTAATAATATATTATTAACATGTTCAAACTAATTACCTCAACAGAATGATCTTCATCTTTATCAGAATCACTGTCTTCGAGATCTGTCTCTCCTTCATCTTGTTCATTAACAAATTCTTCATTTAATTCTCCAAGTCCAAATCTACCTTTTTCTTGTTCAAATGTCTCTCGATATCTAATCTTCTCTGAACTCCAATAACAAATTGTTGGACGTTTACGTGTTACCGTTAAAGCTTCTGAGTGGATGTTATCAGCATAGAACAACTGCACATAAATGATAACTAATTGATATTCATATATGAACAAGTAAATATTAGTTTTTACTTATTCATATATGAATAAGTAATGTAAAGCATAACGTGTGAACAAGTATATTTTTATTATTCATATATGAATATGTGCTATTAGTTTATGAATAATAAATATTATTAAAAATTGAGTATAAACATTATAATAACTTACCACCAAGAAAGCTGAAGGTCCAACAAAGAAGCTGTTATCTGAGTATGGTATGTATGAGTTCTTTGTTCTGACAAGACAGTCCAAAACATAGCTGCACCAGTCTATATTGCTGATATCTGTTTTTCTTGAAATATAACTCAAAGGAAACAGGTTGCATCTTCCCATTGATGTTGACTCGCAAAAAATGTTGACAAAAAGAACTAAGAAGTTCAATTGGAAATTGAAATCAGCTTGTGTGGTAGAAACAATAACATTTTTGATTGCACTCAGTCGGATAATTAAATCTTTTTTAAATTGTTGCTTCCATTCACCATAACGTGTATCATCCTTAGGCCATTGATCCAGTTGTGTAAGTATGGTTCCACCAATTGGTATGCCCAACATGTCATGAACAGACTCTGCTGTTACTTTCAGTTCCTTTCCTTCAATATCTATCACCATTCTCTCAAAATCAAATTTTTTAAGAACATAAAATCCCAGCTTCTATGGTATATCTGTGATTTTCATTTTTAATAAAGCTCCAAAACCCATAGATCTTACACATTCCTTTTGTTCTTTGCTCAACCCAAGGATTATAGATAGTAATGACTCTGGTGAACATTTATTTTTCATTGAGAAAATATCCTTTACCACTGGTTTTTTTTTTGTCTTTCTTGATTGGTGACTCCTTTTTTTTGCCTTTTTGATGGACGACTAATTCAAAATCAGAGTCCGAATCATGTAGTTCTCGTTTTTCAGGAGTTTTCATTTTTGATGGACTTTTTCTGCTTTGATGTTTTATTTTCTTTGGTGTTTTTGTTTCTTTTTTATCTGGGAAATGAAAACATATAATATTTGAATAAGTTATTGATATATGAATATGATATATGCTTGTTGATTTATTAATATTTATTTATTACAAAAATATAATTAAGATATACAATTTTATTCATATATGCATATATTAGATATGATAGGAATTTTGTACCTTTCACATTTTTCCTCTTCAAATCCTTTTCTATCATTGTTGTGGGGTCTTTATCAGAAGTACAAATCTTCTTACCTTCATGAATTAGTGAGTAGAAGATCAATAATTTTGAAATACATTTTACAAAGAAAATATATTATATTCATAAACGAATATAGAATATTCATTTAAAAGATATGATATGTATTTTATACCTTTTTGATTTTTGTGCATTGATCTTGTTTCTCTCATTGTTGGTGAATCTTTATCGGAAATGTTAGTGTTCTTACCTTCATTAAATAGTAAGTAGAAGATAAATGAGTTTGATATTCACAAATGAATATTAGAATAAAACATATATATTCATATTTTTTATTCACATATAAATATGTTTTGTTATATTCATATATGAATAGAACATATATAAGTCATTTTTGTTATATTGACATCTGAATAATGTATGTATGACATCAAGTTGTGTTCTATTCATGTGTGAATATAAATAAAATACATATTCACAAATGAATATGTGAATAAAACATATATATTCACATTTTTTTTATTCACATATCAATATGTTTTGTTATATTCATATGTGAATATAACATATATAAGTCATTTTTGTTGTATTCACATTTGAATAATGTATGTATGACAGCAAGTTATGTTCCATTCATATGTGAATATAAGATACATGTTCAGAAATGAATATTTGAATAAAACATATATATTCACATTTTTTTATTGACATATGAATATTTTTTGTTATATTCATATGTGAATAGAACATATATAAGTCCTTTTTGTTGTATTCACATTTGAATAATGTATATATGACAGCACGTTATGTTCTATTCATATGTGAATATAACATACATGTTAAGAAATGAATATTTGAATAAAACATATATATTCACATTTTTTTTATTGACATATGAATATTTTTTGTTATATTCATATGTGAATAGAACATATATAAGTCATTTTTGTTGTATTCACATTTGAATAATGTATGTATGACAACAAGTTATGTTCTATTCATATGTGAATATAACAAAACATATTCACAAATGAATATTTGAATAAAACATATATATATTCGCATTTTTTTATTCACATATCAATATGTTTTGTTACATTCATATGTGAATAGAACATATATATTCATATTTTTTTTATTCACATATGAATATGTTTTGTTATATTCATATATGAATAGAACATATATAAGTCATTTTTGTTGTATTGACATTTGAATCATGTATGTATGACAGCAAGTTGTGTTATATTCATATGTGAATATAACATACATATTCACAAATGAATATGTGAATAAAACATATATATTCACATTTTTTTATTCACATATCAATATGTTTTGTTATATTCATATGTGAATAGAACATATATAATACTCACATTTGAATAATGTATGTATGACAACAAGTTATGTTCTATTCATATGCGAATATAACAAAACATATTCATAAATGAATATTTGAATAAAACATATATATTCGCATTTTTTTATTCACATATCAATATGTTTTGTTATATTCATATATGAATAGAACATATATAAGTCATCTTTGTTGTATTCACATTTGAATAATGTATGTATGACAGCAAGTTATGTTCTATTCATATGTGAATATAACAAAACATATTCACAAACGAGTATTTGAATAAAACATATATATTCACATTTTTTTATTCACATATCAATATGTTTTGTTATATTCATATGTGAATAGAACATATATATTCATATTTTTTTATTCACATATGAATATGTTTTGTTATATTCATATATGAATAAAACATATATAAGTCATTTTTGTTGTATTGGCATTTGAATAATGTATGTATGACAGCAAGTTGTGTTCTATTCATATGTGAATATAACATACATATTCACAAATGAATATGTGAATAAAACATATATATTCACATTTTTTTATTCACATATCAATATGTTTTGTTATATTCATATTTGAATAGAACATATATAAGTCATTTTGGTTGTATTCACATTTGAATAATATATGTATGACAACAAGTTATGTTCTATTCATATGTGAATATAAGATACATGTTCAGAAATGAATATTTGAATAAAACATATATATTCATATTTTTTTATTGAGATATGAATATTTTTTGTTATATTCATATGTGAATAGAACATATATATGTAATTTTTGTTGTATTCACATTTGAATAATGTGTGTATGAGAGCAAGTTATGTTCTATTCATATGTGAATATAACAAAACATATTCACAAATGAATATTTGAATAAAACATATATATTCACATTTTTTTATTCACATATCAATATGTTTTGTTATATTCATATGTGAATAGAACATATATAAGTCATTTTTGTTGTATGCATATTTGAATATTAGTTTTGCTTGTGTTCAGAAGTAAACAAAACATATCAAAATAAAATTATCTTCAGTATGTTCATTTTCTGTTGTGTTTTTAAGTGAAATCTCATCTAAGTTAATCAGATCTACCTTTTTGATTTGTTCTTGTTTTTGGTTTATATGTATGCTTCACTGTTGGTGTTGTTTCTATAAGTGTAAATAGTTAATATTAGGGAAAAATAAGTGAAATGTGAAGTAACGTTTATATTTTGACAGAATAGTTTTGAATAAGTATGAAAAATGAAGAGATGATGTAAAATCGTTTATATATCAACTAATAATGGATGATTCTTTCAAAAAATTTAAGTAAATCAAGTAATAACGAAGGAGGGTTACGAGAATGAACAATTATCACAAAAAAATGAAGTAAACAACCTATTTTTGAAGAATGAACAGTGTGAAAACAATATTTTTAGTTCTAAATCAAGTAATAATGAACGAAGATTACGAAAAATTTCAAGTAATGAAGTGATAATTTTTAGAAATGATTAGAAATCGTTAAAAATTGGACAAAAAACGCCGATACCTTTCATTGTCAAGAGTGATGAAATGGTCTCGTTCATGTTTTCATCCGAAGACATTTTTCTTACGCAAATGGTTTTCTTCTTATCGATGCTTCTGCAAATGGTTTTCTTCTTATCGATGTTTCTGAAAATGGTTTTTGTGTTATGGGGTATCGAAGAGGGAAATGATGGGTTTCTGTCGAAATTTGACGTATGGTGATATTACTGAAGTGCCCTAACCGTTTAATGTTTTTAGGTAATTTACAAATTTGCCACCACTTATTAATGTGTTTATATTATTTACAAGTTTGCCACCGTGCGTTTTTTAAGCTCATTAAATGATTGGCTGAGAATGGTTCCCCATTCTCAACCTTTTGTTTCTCAATTGAACCCTCCTATATATATATATATATATATATATATATATATATATATATATATATATATATATATATATATATATATATATATATATATATATTGATTTTCTGAGTTTTAGGGTTTCCAAACCTTTATGCATTTTCTATTGATTTGTCCCCCCCCCCCCCCTTATATATATATATATATATATATATATATATATATATATATATATATATATATATATATATATATATATATATATGAACAAATTACTGAAATTTTCCCTATGGTTTGCCAAAAATGTGTGGTTGGTCCCTAATGTTTTTTTTGCACTCTGACCGTCCCTTTGGTTTCGTTTTATTGCATGGTTCATCCTTGACGTCCCTGAAATGACTATAATGTCCTTAATATTTTTTTTCATTTTTTTAATTATTTTTTAATATTTTTTTAATTAAAGAAAATAAAATAACTGGCAGATGGGACCCACCTGCACTCCCACTCATGATCCCACTCAGGCTAGCACTCCGATTACTCCCACCACCAGGCTATCATCAACCATCGACCACCATTTACCATCGCCAACTGCCACCCGAAACCGAAATAAAATCTATAACCTACAAAACCATCAGTGAGACCCATCTTCATCCCCCTCACTCTTTAACCCTAACCCACCCTCTACCATCGACAACCATCATCTACACCTTTTTCTGGAAACAAATAAACACCCGATCCCAAAAAAATCATGCTAAAAAATAAACCAAACACCAAATCAAAATAAATCCAAAAAAATCACAACATGTATTCTTTTTTGGAATTTCAAATAGTCGAACCTATGTTCTTTTTCAGAATTTTAGAACATAAAAATCAAACATCAAAAGTTAAAAGTCAAAATTGACAAAAAAAAAACCCAAATCATATATGAGCATCGATCTAAAGAACTAAGGTTTTACACACACAAGCTTTCACAAAATTACATCCTATCTTGGATTTCCCAGAAGCCAAATCCCCACCAAGAAATTAATACCCATAAATCGACGGTTGTATGTGAAAGAGAGGTGGGAACAATGGTCAGATAAACAATCATCGATCTATAGAGTTAGGGTTGTGAGGTGGAGAAGATGTAAGTTTCACGGGAGAGGTCTTCTGTTGTTGATCGTGAGGACGTCGTCACTAGAAACACAAAAAGGTAGTGATTCTTGTCAAATAGATAAGTTTAAATAGCGGTGTGCAGGTGATGGAGGAAGAATGGTAGTTTCAGGGGCTGCGATGGTGGTGGCTTCACGGTGGTTGATGAGAATAATGCGCTATAAGATCGATAGATTCTAAATAGATAAACGATATTGATCAAGTAAAGAACACAAGAATGGATCAAATGGTGTCGAATGATTAAAATCTCACACCTCAGAAGAGCTCGATGAAGAACTTCGACTGTAGAAGTGTGTAAGGGTTACAATGCAAAAGCTATTAATGAAAACGTTAACTTGAAAGCTATACATGCATGCATAATATATAAGCTAACCCTAATGATAATCCACGGTTGGACAGGCCCAAACCGGGTAAACACAATGGACTAATAAACGAGCCCAAAGACGCAACACTTTAAACCCAACAGTGGCCATGGTCGGATTTAGGGTACTGTGGTCGTATTCGTGGGTGGAAGGCAGTGACGATGTGTACGTGATGGAGGAAGAATGATAGTTTCAGGGGAGGCGACGATGGTGGCTTCAAGGCTGCAACGGTCTGGTGGTGGTGTATTAAGGTCGAATATTTGACTGTTTCTTCAAATATCCCATTGAAATGAACGGATGTAAAGAGCCCAAGAGGTGTACAATTTGTGGGTGGGCCCATACTATTATTTAACATTTTTTTTAATTAATATAAAAAATCTTATAAGGGTAGTATAGTCATTTAAGGTATGTCAGGGACGAACCACACAACAAAACGAAACCATAAGGACGATCCGTGCGCAAAAAAAACGTTAGGGACCAAACATGAAATTTTGGCAAACCACATTGATGATTTCTAATTTGTTCTATATATAGATTTGGTAAGAAAGAAATTTTTGATAGGAAGGTAAGAAATTTTTTCTACATAATTTTTTGGCGAACATGATTAAAAAAAAACAAAAACAAAAACAAACAAACTTCAAAAAAAATCTTGATGATTCATTTTTAGGACGATTTTGTTGTTATTAACTAAAATTGGCATGAAAATGAATTTTTGCTTGATTTACCAAAAAATGATTCATGAATGTATTTTTTTTTGGAAATTTTTTCTTATGAATCATCTTACTTTTGATTCATCTAATGATTTATTTTGTTGATTCGATAAAAAAAATAAGCATATAAAAAATTTCTTACTTTTCTACCAAAAATTTCCTTTTTATGTGATCCGGATTATATATATATATATATATATATATATATATATATATATATATATATATATATATATATATGTCGATTAACCGCTGTTGAGTATATGGGTTGCGCCTTTGGGCTTAGATAGTTCGGTCCATTAGTATTCACGGTTTGGGCCTATCCAACCGTGTGTTTGTTATTAGAGTTTAGTATTTATGGTGCATGCATGCATCACGTTTTGTTAACGCTTATTGATTATTTTCCTTGAACAAGTATTGTAACCCTAGCACACCTCTACAGTAGCAATTCGTATTGAGTTCTTCTGAGGTGGAGCATATTAATCATTCGACACTCGTTTGATTCATATTGGTGTTCTTCGTTTCCTGTTACTTGTTATTATTGTGTTAATATCTGTTTGAATCTATCGATCAAGAGAATATTTTTCTTATCAATTGGTATCGGAGCAGGAGGCTGTGTAAATCATACGTGTCTCTTCTGTTTGAAGAATTTTCTTAGGGTTTCCACTTTTATTGGATCTGTTAAGCCGTCATTCCTTCATTGACGTTGTTCATAGATCTTGATACTACCCTATTCAATCTTTACAAGTCTGATTCTAAGAAGATATCTGAAAAAGGTCATCATGTCTCACGAAGATTCACAAACCAATCCGATAAACATCTCCAACAGCATTGGATCTACAACCAGAATACCGATTATTTACACTCAAGATTATGAAGTTTGGACGCATCACTTTGAGGACTATGTCATTGGTTCCGAAGACAATGGTTATCTTATCTGGGAAGCCATAACATTGGGTCCTTTTGTTCATTCTGGTACAAATACAACTGTTAAGACTCAAAAGGAGTTCAACAAGCTCGTAACTGATGTGGAGAAGATTCCCTAAGACGAAAAGGATAAGTTGTTGTGTAATGTTAAAGCCATGCGAATGATTCGATTTGCTTTACAGTCTGATACTTTTCGTTTAGTAAGCTCATGCACCACGACAAAAGAGATCTGGGTTAGACTTAAAGAGCTGTATTCCACTGATGAAGACCTAGAGCATTCTACTCAAACTCTATTGCTCTCTGAGTTCGGTGCTTTCCAACAAAAGCCTGATGAAAAGCTTGTTCAGACTTTCGATCGCTTCAACCATCTTTTGAGCAAGATGATCAAGCACAACATTGGGAGAGAAGTGATCGAACAGAAGGTCACATTTATGAATGGTTTAAGACCCGAATGGATGGTTGTGGTATCAACAGTGAAGGCTCACGAGCAATTTAAAAACTATTCACTGGCGAAGACGGTAGGTATTCTCAAGTCTCATGAAAGTGTTGTGACAAAGGAAGCGAAAGAGGTGTCGGGTATGGGATCCTTAGCCCTTCTCTGTAAAGCGAAGCATGTGGAGGAAGATGAAGAAGAGTCAGAGCTGTCAGAATGTGATCTGACAAACGAAGAATATGCAATGATGGTTTCCAACCGAAAAGGTTTGCTCGCAAAAAGTTTCCTATTGCCAAGAACCAAAACTGGCAGGGAAGCTATAGCTCAGAAAAGGCCAAAGAGGAGATTATAAATACTCCTCAGAAAGAAGAAGAGAAGAAGGAGAGCAAATTGGTGGGTGACTCCGGATATGATTGCAACTTCTGCCATGGTAAAAACCACTTTGCCAAAGATTGCATGTTGAGAAATCTATCGGAGAAGGAGGAGGGTGAAGATGATGAAGCGTACTATATGCGCAAGTTGGAGGAGATAAAGAAGAAGAAAGCCTCTAACAGTTCAATGAATGCTTTGATTGTGCAGGAGAACGTTGTGAAGGACGAGTTCGATGGCATAGAGGTCTGGTCTACAGACTCTAAAGATGAAGAAGTACGTAAACCCACCCATGGCAAGGCGTTTGTGGCAAAAGAAAAGAGTGTTGAGTTCATTGGGAGATGCCTGATGGTGACCGCTGGAGTGTCAAATATGAGGGGCTACTCAACTGAAGGCGAGCATGATGAAGCGAATCTGAAGGAAGATAAGTGTTTTGCTGCCAAACCTGTGAGCGATAGGATCAATGAGTGTGATCAGTTGATCAAGAAGGTACAATCTATTCTCGAATCACTTAAAATACCGGTAACACACTATGAAAAGGAATTAAACGAATTGAACTTCAAATTTTCTATTTTAAGTGGTAGTTTAATGCAAACACGCCTCACAAATGCTAACCTAACTGATCAAATTAGCAGGGTAGCATCCAAGAATGAGGAGCGAAGGTTGTGGATAGAGAAGACGGAGTTAGATTTAGTTAGGACGAGAGATGAAGTCATTTATTTGCAACGTGATAATTTGAAACTGATGAAACAAAGAAACATTTTTTGCTTAATTGCCAAACATTTATATACAAATATCACTCAATTGCATTTACATTGTGAAATTGGCAAAAAAAATTCACAAAATGATTTTGCCCTTCCTAGAGTTAAAGGAGGACGAAGTCGATATTGATGTTTATAACTGTGAATCTATTGTCTCCTCAGATAATATCTCTGACGCTTACATGGTTGGACTGGACAAAATCGAGTCCTTTATCAAGTCCAAAGACCATAAGGACATGCTCAAAAATTTTCTGGATGAAAATGATAAATTGAAAATCAAGACCGAAACCATACACAAATTTGACTCATTGAATGCCAAGTTAAGTTCAGAAAACAAAATTAATGTTGAAAACTCTTCTGAATTTGATGAGGAAAGTGATATGAGTGAAATTTCTGTAGAGGATGTGGTTGACTGTTCAGAATTTGTCAAGAGCAAAACCGAACCTACCAAAGGCCTCATATCAAAAGGTACAAATAGTGCCAAATCAAGTGTACACCACGACAAGGGTTACTCAGAAGCAAACATCCGAACTAACCACTATAGTAAACGAAGATAATACAGGTGGCCGTGATAGTCATTTTTGGTCTGCACCGATCGAAAATGCAGATGAGACTGTCGGTTTATCAGAGAGAACCTCATGGAGGGCTAAAGGCAGATACGTGGCAGAACCACTCAACAAGCCTGCAAGCTTTGATGTACCAAGCACAAGTGGTACCAAAGAAATTCCAAGCGAACCTATGACGGCTGCAAGCGAAACCTCTTCATTGAAGAGCGAAACTCGTACTGAGAGACAACAACCAAGAGCAAACATACACAAGTCTCAAAATCAGCTTGCTGAACAAAAACGCCAGCAAAACAAAAGATATCAAAAGAATCTCAATGAAAGGAAGCTGTTTTGGAACTCCCAAAACTCCAATTATGTTTGCAAAGAAAAGGCGTCAAATCTCAAGGTGAAAGCTGGATCAAGGGATAATTCGGATCCATGCACTCTCTACCAATCCTGCAGACAAGCGAACCGAAAGCCTAGTTTCGGTTCCAATCCTTGCAGCGACAAGAACCGAAAGACTAGTTTTGGTCCTAAGACTAACCTTGATAAGAACGGAAAGTCAAGTTTCGGTCCTAAATGCCATACTTCTCAATCAAAACAGAATCTTACCAAGGATGTTAATGAGAGCAAGGGAAAAGGGAAGCTCGTCTCTGAAGACAACACAAAGACAAAGAAGACGTCAGCTAACCCTAAGAATAACAAAAATAAGTCTGATAAGATACAAAACAAATATCCTAAATATGACTTAAATAAAATCAAAGTTTTTACCATCAAAAGGAAAGATGAAACCAGACTAATAAAAAGAACTTATATGGTTGATCTTTCTATTGCTATTCCCTGTTCTGTAAAAGGCTCACGTGGACCCAAGCAACTTTGGGTTCCTAAATCTGCTTGATTTTTGCAGGTTATAAGTGACGAGCAGTTCGAAGACGAATGGTACATTGATAGTGGCTGCTCACGTCACATGACAGGAAGGAGGGGAGAGCTAAGGGAGTTTCGGGCTCTTAAGGATGGTGGATGTGTCAAATACGGGAATAATTCATATGGCACGATCAAAGACTACGGAATGATCACAAACGGGGAATTCTCAATCCGAAAGGTAGCATACGTGAGGGATTGCAGCATAATCTCATCAGTGTCTCACAACTGGTTGTGGGTACTGGCCTGAAGGTTTCGTTTGATGATGAAGGCTCTGAGATTGTTGAAAAGAAAACGAAGGCTATCTTGTTAAAATCCAGGTGAAAAGGAGAGATGTATCCGCTAAATCTTAACCCAATTTGAGGAAAGCCGGTTGTATGCTTATTAACGAAAGCACACTCTGACGAAAGTTGGCTATGGCACCGAAGGCTCTCACATCTCAACTTTAAGGATATCAACAAGTTGGTTATCGGTGATCATGTACGAGGACTTCCACTTCTCAAATTTAACAAAGAACACTTGTGCGCAGCATGCGAGATGGGAAAGCAAAGCCGAAAGAGTCATCCCACAATTGTCAACACAAAGATCATCAAATCTCTTGAGCTGCTTCACATCGATCTATGTGGTCCTTCGGCCATAGAAAGCATCGGTGGTAGTAAGTACATTTTAGTTATTGTCGATGATTTTTCACGTTTCACCTGGGTTTTTTTTCTTAAACAGAAATCAAAGGCTACTCCAAAGCTCAAAGAATTTATAAAGCAAGTGGAGCTTCAATTGCGGAAGGTGGTTAGAAATGTCAGAAGTGACAATGGGCTCGAATTCAAAAACCAAGAGTTTGAAGAATTTCTCGCTGAAAAGGGAGTATCTCACAACTTCTCTGCTCCCTATACTCCACAGCAAAATGGTGTTGTTGAAAGGCGAAACCGTTCGTCGTGTGAAGCGGCCCGAACCATGCTAAGTTTTGCTTCTCTACCTCTGTACTTCTGGGCTGATGCAATTGCTGCTGCCTGCTATACCCAGAACTGAACCTTCCTCAAAAAGAGATTTTCCATCACTCCATACGAAATCTTGAATAATCGCAAGCCAAATGTCAGGTTCTTCCACGTGTTCAGTTCAAGATGCTTTATTTTCAACTCCAAAGAGAACCGAAACAAGTTTGATGTCAAAGCTGATGAAGGGATTTTTCTTGGTTACTCACTAACTTCAAAGGCATATAGGGTTCTGAATAAACGTTCCAAGAAACTTGAAGAAACCTACTATGTCACCTTTGATGATAATTATGTGAAGAAAATGCAGTCCAATACAGTTCCAACAGAGGAAATCTTTCCCAAATCAGGTCAAGTCTCGGTTCCTATTTCCAATCTATTTTAAGAATACATGTTGCTCTTTGATGAACCAGAGAGAGCCATTCATTCTGAGGCAAAAGCTGCTGACAACAAGATCGACAACTTGAAGCAAATTATCGATGAAGCAGCAAAAGAAATGGGAAGTGAATCTCATGAACCAACCGAACAGCCAGGTCAAAGCGAACTTCACATTCCTAGCGAACCTCAAAGTTCAAGCGAACCTCCAGTTCAAGATGAACCCCAAAGCTTGAGATAATCCTACTCATAAATTTTCTACATTCCAGGGGGAGAGTTCATCTCCACCAAGGCGACCTAACTCACCAATCCAGGGGGAGAACCCTTCTCCAACAATGACCCATGAAAGTCCAATCGAGGGGAAGAATTATGAACCGGATGTTGAATTTGTTTCGTTATTCGAGGGGGAGAATAACAATACAAATGACGAAGAGTCTCAATCAGAATTAGAAGAAGAAATAAATGCTGAACTGGATCCTGCCTATGATCCAAACTACCCTCCTCTCACAAAATGGACAAAAGATCATCCAAAGACTCAAGTAATCGGTGAAACATCAGAAGGCGTTCTTACTCGGTCTCAAATTAAAGCAAAGCAAACTGCTCTATTCTCTAAAGTAGAATTATGTATGTTTAACTCGTTCGTCTCGAAAATAGAACCGAAAACAATTAGCTCTGCACTTGATCACTCTGATTGGGTACATGCTATGCAAGACGAACTCAACGAGTTTGAGCGAAACCGAGTCTGGAGACTGATCCCAACACCAAAGGATACATCTGTAGTTGGATTAAAATGGGTATTCTGGAACAAAATGGATAAAGAGGGGAACATAATTCGCAACAAGGCAAGGCTGGTTGTCAAGGGATACTGTCAGGAAGAAGGTATAGATTACGAAGAAACCTTCACTCCTGTAGCAAGGCTAGAATCAGTTCGGATCTTTCTGGCATACGCTGCTCACAAGAATTTTGAAGTCTTTCAAATGGACGTCAAATGTGCATTCTTGAATGGGGAACTAGAGGAGACTGTATACATTGAGCAATCACCGGGTTTCGTGAATGAAAAGTACCCTGATCATTGCTATATTCTGGATAAAGTTGTCTATGGTTTGAAGCAAGCTCCCAGAGCCTGGTATGAAACCCTTACTCGATTTCTAAAAATGTCCAAGTTTAAACAAGGTTCGGTTGACCCGACCTTCTTTAGAAAGAAAGAGGGTGACCACCTTATGATCGTCCAAATTTACGTCATTGATATCATCTTCGGTTCCACGAATTCCAGCCTCACAACTGAATTCAGGAAGTTGATGGAGAATAAGTTTGAGATGAGCTCAATGGGTCCAATTAACTTTTTCCTTGGCTTGAACATTAGACAGGGATCCGAAGGCATATTTATTAATCAGGACGCTTACACGAAAACTCTACTGGCTAAGTTTGGCATGATGGGAGATTCCAAAGTAAAGGTTCCTATGGCGTTTGGAACGAAGCTAACACCATCTTTGGAGAAATCGGCTGTAAATATGACCCTCTATCGGCAAATGATAGGGTCCCTAATGTATTTAACAGCTAGCAGACCCGATATTATGTTTTCTGTTTGTTACTGTGCCAGGTTCCAAGCTAATCCACGCGAACCTCATACGGTGGCTGTTTAAAACATCTTCAGATATTTGAAGCGAACCTCATCTCTCGGTCTATGGTATCCTGCTAAATCAGGATTTTTCGTTCAAGCATTCTCAGATGCTGATCTTGGAGGATGTGGTTTGGACCGAAAGAGCACTACAGGCAGATGTCAATTCCTTGATGGTAAACTTGTCAGATGGCAGTCCAAGAAACAAACATGTGTTTCACTCTCAACAGCCGAAGCTGAATATATTGTTGCAGCATCTTGAACTTCTCAGGTCATTTGGATACAAAGTCAACTTAGAGACTATGGCCTAAGCATGAAGAAGATTCCTCTCTACTGCGATTCTGAAAGTGCAATTAGGATTTTTCATAATCCAGTGCAACACTCCAAGACGAAACATATAGCACTGAGATAACATTTCATCAAAGATGACGTTGAAGATGGTAATGCGGAAATCCATTTCGTTAGATCTGCTGATCAACTAGCTGACATCTTCACAAAAGCCTTACCTGAAGTAAGTTTTAATAAAATTCTCCAAGGCTTAGGAATGATGGAAGTTGAATCAGTACCGAAACTACTTTCGCCTCATTAAAAATTGATCAAGCAAAATAGAGCGAACGCATGGTCTATTTCGGCTCCTAAATTTTCGGGAACCGAAATGAACCAAACGCGAAATAGAGCGAATGCTCGGTCTATTTCGGCTCCTGATTTCTCGGGAACCGAAATGAACTGAACGCGAAATCGGGAACCGAAATGAACCGAACGCTCGGTCCATTTCGCTTCACTACTTTTAGGTGAGGTTTCGGTTGTATAGTTTGTAGATTATGTATATTTCTTTCTGTTTCTTTTATTCTTTTTCAGAAAATTCATAAAACTCAAAAATATTTTTCTTTCTGTTTTTAATTCTCTTTCATTAAAATTAAAAATTCCAAAAATATCACTAAAAGGTATCATCGATCATTCATATGATGGAGCTGGGACAGGTCTACATTTCTTTATGTTAGTACTAGCTAAGTGTCCCTAGAAGCATGCTGTTGTATGTAGACCAAAGCCTCACCGACTTCAAGTGAAGCCTTACTGATATGATATATACAATTCAAATCTTCCCAATCAGGCTGATAATATCACTTATGTCATGAGCTACCTTACTCGTCCATGTTGAGTTAAGATTTGTCTGCTCGGTCCTTACTATATAGCAGAAGTACTTTCGGTTCTTTAACCTTCTTATCACCATTCTCCATATCATTTCGGTTCATCATTGTAACCCTTGAGACTCTCAGCATTTACCACTGAGGTTTATGGTTACACAACATCTGCGTTAATGATCTTAGCTTCGTTTCACCACGTGCTAAGTGAAACCCAAAATCCAACACCAATAACGAATTGACAGTGAACAATCAAATGTTCTAGTTTTCACCCACGTTTTAACGAAACCACTTTAGTGGAAGGTACCAAGAAATCTCCTTTTAATTTTTGTGTGATCTTTATGAAATTGTCTACCACCCAGGCGTTTCTTCCTATAAGATCCAGTTTATATTTTTGTTTTTGAGATTTATACACTTTATCACCAAATCACTGAATATATTAACTCACCTACTTGTTTAATAGGCTACACTGGTCTCACAAGTACTTCACTCTACTTTCGGTCTTATGTCAAGTACTGAAGTTCGGTTGAAGATATGCCACGCTTTATAGCTTAAATTTGAAAAGATGCCTTTCAATGTTTCTTAATAAACATTTGATCGTAATTCAACGGAAACCACATAGACACTTCTAAGTCTCTCTTGACTTTGAAGGAAGAGATTCGTGCCCGGGATCCATAGTTTCGTGTCTATATTGACATCACTTCCATCCCACAAATAATTTGCTTTATTTCTTTTCTATTGGCACACTCTTGCACGAAGATCGTTATGATTTTCCAATTCTTGTTCGTGGTACTCATGGCAAATTTTCAGATTTGACGATTCGGTTGTAAATTCTATGGTGGTATATCATGTGAAGAAGCGAACACTGTCAACCTTATATGACGCGAAAGGGATTGTTACAGTTTGAAAATGAATTTGAAAAGTTTTCGAAGTTTAAACGACGGTAACAAGATCAGATTTCAAACCACTTCATTGGATAAGATTTGAAAAGGGCGCGTGAATTTGAAACGGTTCCTAACTTCACGCCTGATGACGTCTTCCTAGGGAAACCCAGCTGTCAAATCGCGCTTTTTCAGGCGTCGATTCAGAAGATAATCGCATCATTACTGTGGATTCTTTCTCTCTCCTGGAGATGGTATATAAGGTTTTCTCACACCTCTTGAACTACTTTACCAATTCTCATCTCTCTCAAGAACCCCCGACGAATTTCTACTGTTCATCTTCTTCTTCACGCCTCAACAATGGCTGAATCTTCATCTGTTTATGAACAAACTGCCCAGTCCTCTCTTCTCACCATTAAACCAAATCAAAACCTCATCATTGAACTCTCACCTTTCCAGTATGATCCCTACATGCTGCAAGTAGTCGAATGCCTCAAATATTCGCCACTCGTCATAGCCCTAACCCAGGTGGAGTATGTTCCAATGTCACTACTTTCTCAAGTCTACTCAACTGTTGTCTACGATAAAGAAAAGGAGCGTATTTTATTTGAAATCTTCAATCAAAAGACGTCGATTTCAAAAGCTAGGTTTTTTTTGTTGCTAGGGCTTGCTATTGACGACTCCATGATCAATCCTGATTCCATTACCACCACTCAACTCTTCACAGTGTTCTATGATATGGGGTACACTGAGATTCTTACCACTATCACAAAGTTCAAGAAATCATGTCTTCCTCCTCAATGGAACGGTTTATTTACTCTCCTCTACAAGGGTTTATCGGAGAGGGTTGCAGGTTCTGATGGAGTGAGCATGGCGTTCATGACCCTTCTTTATGGTCTGTACCATGGGGTTAACATGGAATTTGAATCAATCTTATGGTCTCAGCTGCTTCAGAGTATAAGCTCTGTTTCACGCTACTCTGAAATTTCTTGTGCTAGGTTTTGGACTCTCCTTACTCAATGGGCGATGGACAAGTTTCACGTTCCAACAATGGCAGAATCACTGATGTCATCTATTGCTACTTTCCACACGACAAGGATACTTGTCTCAGATCCATCGAAGTTTCTCTTTATTGGTTCGGTTCCGGAGTCTATGTATAAGTGTGTTTCTAGTGAAAACAAGGTGATAACAAAGTACAAGAAGCTACCCCCTACAGGGCCAAGGCAGCTTACTCCAGAAATGCAAAGCTCCCTAGCCGCAGCAGAAAAACCAGCGAAAAGAGGGAAAAAGCCTGAAAGAAAAGGGGAGAAGGAAGGTCAATCCTCAAAAGTCTCTACTCCTAAGAAGCGAAAGTCTGATCAAGCAGCACCTACTGCTCCAAAGAAACAAAAAATAAAGAAGCAAGCACGCAAGCCGAAGTCTCCTTCCCCATCTTCAAGTGACTCTGACTATGTTCCCTCTGAGCAACAACGCGAACCTGAGTCTAGTGAAGATGATGTTTCTCACCATGACAGCCTGACTCGAGGTAATTCGCCTCCACCCTCAGCAACTAATGAAGGTAACCGAAACTCACCTCCTCATTCTCCTACACAATCCGTTCCTATTACTATTGCTCCTTTCCCTCCTCCCATCTTATCTTCAACTACAACCTCAATTCCAACTCCAACACCTTTATTCACCGAAGTTACTACCACTACTACCTCTCCAACTGAACCTAATGTTCGTGTCAACGTATCTGATACGAGGGCATCTACTTTCGGTTCTGATCCCCCAATTACCTCAAAGCTTTTATATCCACCTCCCTCACCCGAATCTAATACCGTTCTTGGTGATGCTGATATGGAGTTTGACTCGGTCTATTTTAGTCCATATCGAGTACACAAGCGATGATGATGATGACGCTCCTGTCATGAAGAGGCATTTAAAGGATATTAATGCTAAGCTTGATAAATTGATTTCTTTTTCCTCTTCTGCCTCAAGCACAACGTACTCTGAAGCTGCAATCAAGGCTCTGTTGGACACCTTTGTCAAAGAGCATGACTCGTCCATCTCCAAGGCTGTCAAAGCCATTGAAGCTTCCACTTCCCATTGTCAGAAAGCTTCTATTGTAGTTGACGAATCCACAAAAGATTGCAAGCAGGCGACCACAAAAGTCGAAAAGCTAGTTAATAATGCTCAAGTCTTTCTTGACTCTCTTCAGGCTGCTGCTCAAAAGAACGCTCAAACGGTGAATGCCTCTGTTGATAATCTTACTTGTTCGCTTCAGGCTGAAAAGAAGCATTTTGAGGAAGCACGCAAAGCAATCCAGACTGCCAAAACCGAGCTTCAAACATCAGTTGATGCTCGTCTCACTCAACTGGAAGTTGAAATAGCTGTGGAAAGTAAGATCATGGATGAACTTGATAAACACACTTCTCAGGTTAAAATTCAGAATCTGAAGCTCAAAACGGCGACCAAGGAGATTGAAGAGCTTAAGTCTGAAAGAGTCGTAGTCAAAAGCTCTGTTGGTGATGTGCATTCTATTTTACTCAATCTTCTTGAAGCACATGATCTGGTCCTTACTATTTCTGTTCGACGCCACTTGGCTGAGAAACTGCAACCTGCTCTGGACATTCTGTTGGATAAGATGTCTATGTCCATAACTTATTTGGTATATACTTGACCCGACCCGGCATGGTCCATTTGGGTTGCACTTCACCCAAACTAGTTATGGATAATTTTATGAGAGTTGTATACTTACGATTTATTAATATATTATAAGTTATAATATATTAATATAAAGTCATGTTACTTAATTAGTTTTAATCTTGAATTAATTATGAATTAATTTAGTGATTAAAAGGAAGACTAATTAAATCATGGGCTATTATATTTATATAGTGTGGGCTAACACTCATTTGGGAATGGGCTAAGCTTATATGGAAGTCCATGGATGATCCATGGAGCTTTTACCCATGGATACTTGGAAGAGGAAAAGACATGGGTTATTAGGGTTTCACCCTAACCATGTACACTATATAAACAAGCTTATGTTGCATGAAAAAGACACTAATGTGTGTGTAAGTGTGGTGGCCAAAATCAAGAGTTAGTATACTCTCTCATACATTTTCCAAGTTTGTGGTGATTTTTGATTTCTATTTGAGGCATTCACATTATTGGTGCTTGGCTCTCAAACTCCAAGGAATCAACAATCAACAGAAGGTATGTAATTCATCTAGTTCTTTTATGGTTAAAAGTACCCCATGCCATGCTATATAGGTTATAAACCTTGGAAAATAATATTTTGCATGTATCTTAGACAAACATAGATCCAAGGTTTAATAGGGTTGCATGTACACTTAGGAAGTGTTAGAATGCTCAAAACCCAACAGTGGTATCAAAGCCTAGGCTTGTTTGTTTGATACTTGATGCAAAATAGTGATAAAAAGTCGATTTTTTGCTGTCTGACTGATGAACTCGCCGAGTCCATGGGGGGACTCGCCGAGTTCATGTGTAAACTCATCCTACTCGCCGAGTAGGTTCGTGCACTCGGCGAGTAGGAGCCTCAGAATGCAGATTTTTGACTTTTACTGCTGGAAATGGACTAGAAACATTACCCTAAACTGTTTTGGTGTTTTAAAACTTGTTTTAGTTGGTGTAATGGTTGTTCTAATCCATTTACAATAGCTTATATCAAAATTTCATGCTTTGTATGTGTTCATATAATTCTTGAAACTTTGATGATCATGTTCATGTTCTTATGAATTTAGAAGATGATAGGAATTATTTGCTGAATTGTTTAGGATTAATTCTTGATCATTTATGTGTTTTAATGGAGTCCATAATTTGTCCTCAAGTTATGGATATCCAAAGGTCACTTCTTTTAAACACACACTTAAAACACATAAGTTACATGGAAATGAAGAGTCTTCATTTTTATGAACCTTTAATTCATAAGTTATGAAATGAAAAGTTTTGAATAGTTTCAAAACTTGTCCTCAAGTTTTGGAATTTGTAAAGTTACACACACTTTAATATACTTTAATTCCAAACCCTTAGAGTTTTAAAAGTGAAAATTCAACCCTTATACTATTTATAACATTAATGGTTAATTATTATATATATGTATAAGATCAAAGTCGTCTTACCGCTAGTACGCCTCATTCACGAAGCCAGTCTATAAGGTGGGTATAAGGTTGTTGCCTATAAAATGGCAACTTAATGGGTGTCCACTCTCACCCACCGCTTGCTTGACTGGTGGAGGGTCGTTAGCCGAACGGGTAGGACAAGGACTTATAAATTCTCATTAAAAGTATGATGAATATTACAAAGTAACTAAACCTTTTATAAATTCCCAATCTTAGTTACTTTAGGAAAATGTGAATATGGTGCTAACCCATGAAATTCACACTTTGTACCTTACCAAGTCGTTGGTGGAGCGTGTGTGGTTAACCGGCACACTAACTTGGACTAGTAAGGATCACGAAGGGTGACTTAATGTTTATCATAGATCGGTGGAGCGTGTGTGGTTAACCGGCACATTGATTAGGTGATAATATTAAGGGTACCAAGTGAATTTGCATGGTTATTCACACCTTGTTTTGTGATCCTCGGCATCCCAGTCACAAAACTTGAAGGGCACAATCGAGATTGAAACATGCCATTGAAAAGTTCAATGAATCTCAAAGGAATCTAGGAATTTCAAAACCAATTAAACCTAATAATTCATTTCGTTTTCATGGTGGAAATTGGTGAATCGTCATTCACCTACCTTCAAATATATTATAGCTTAGATTACGACATCCCTCTTCTAAGTTATAATATATTGTGTTGGATCCTAGCCTTAATATTACATTTGGGTGTATTATTAAGGATTCGATATATCTAATCTAAACTTGTCTTCTTCTTTTCAGATGTCTTCCAACAACAAAGCTTTGGGCTCTAACCCTACTGGCTCCTTTTCCCTCATGAACCTTTGTGGGAGGGTCATCTTTGATGGTTCCAACTTCATGGATTGGATCCGGAACATCAGGATGGTTACTCGTTACGAGGACAAGGAATATGTCCTCGATAAGGAGCTAAAGGAGCTTGATGAGTCCACTGCTACTCCTGAGGAGGTCGCTGAGTATCAGGCACATGAAAGAGATGCCACCAAGGTGGCATGCATCATGATGGCCACCATGACAGCTGAACTCCAAAAGTCCTATGAGGACTATTACCCTTTTGAGATGCATCAGGATCTGATGGAAAGGTACCATCAGAGTGCTCGTCAAGAGCGGTATGAAATAATCTCCTCCATGATCACTACCCGTATGAAGGATAGCGAACCAATCACGAGCCACATGCAGAAAATGCAAAGGTATGTGGACCGTCTAATGAAACTGAATGTGAACTTCCCTGAGGAGTTGGCAATTGATATCATTTTGCACTCCTTGCCATCGTGTTATGATCAATTTCGTATGACATACCACATGAACAAGGAGGAAGTCACACTCAGTAAGCTTCAAGGACTTCTGAAGACTGCCGAAAGTGGTCTTAAGAGTAAGTCGGTTGCTACTCCTATTCCTACTACTACCCCTGTTTTGGCTATCGGGCATGGCAAAGGGAAGAAGAGGAAGCACCCTTCGAAGGGTACCAAGGGAAAGTCCCTTGAAGGCTCCTCATCTGGAACCAAAGGTGGTTCTATCACTCCTTCTGCCATCCCTAAGGATGCTGAATGCTTCTACTGTCAAAATAAGGGGCACTAGAAGCGAAACTGCCCAAAGTACTTGCAGGATGTCAAGGATGGGAAAGTGAAACCATCCCATGCAGGTATTTACACTATATTGTCTAATAACTCACCTTATTCTAATTCTTGGGTTCTTGATACAGGTTGTGGTATTCACATCTGTTGTGACTTGCAGGGCCTAAGAAGAAGTGAGGATGTGGAGCACGGAAAGATAAACTTAATCATGGGGAACAAGAAGGTTGCACCTGTTACCAAGATTGGAGTTTATACTTTGTTGCTAGATAGTGGGTTAAAGTTAGATTTGAATAAATGTGTGTACTCGTCTGAAATGGCGAGGAATATTATTTCCTTTCATGCTTTGTACAAACAAGGTTTTACCTTTTCTTTTGATAATGAAGTTGGTAGTATTAATGCTTTCTTTAATAATGTTCTTTATTTTAAAGCATTACCTTGTGATGGTGTGTATGAAGCTGTATCGGTTGTAGATAATTTAGGAAATAATGTATTATGTATTGATTCTTCTACTAGCTTGGATAAAGCGTCTTTGTGGCATTGTCGTCTTGGACATGTAAGCAAGAAACGCATAGGCCAGCTCCAAAAGGATGGAGTCTTGGAGTCGTTCGACCTCAAGTCGGATGATAGTTGTGAGTCTTGTCTACTTGGAAAAATGACAAAATCACCCTTCACTGGTACTTGTGCAAGGGGTGAGGGTTTATTGGACCTTATACATACTGATGTATGTCGACCATTCAAAACCGCCACAAGGGATGCTAATCGCTATTATGTGACTTTTATTGATGATTTTAGTAGATATGGTTATGTCTACTTAATCAAACATAAGTCAGAAACTTTTGAAAGGTTTAAAGAGTTTAAACAGGAAGTAGAAAATCAATTGGGCAGGAACATTAAGATGCTTCGATCCGATCGAGGTGGTGAGTATCTTAGTACTGAGTTCCTCGACTATCTTAAGGAGTGTGGGATTGTCTCACAATTGACACCTCCCAGGACACCACAGCTGAATGGTGTAGCTGAGAGGCGCAATCGAACTTTGTTGGACATGGTTCGCTCTATGATGAGTCGAGCTTCGCTACCAATCTCTTTTTGGGGGTATGCCTTAGAGACTGCCGCCCACATCCTTAATCTAGTCCCTACAAAGAAGGTTGTCAAAACACCTCATGAGATGTGGACTGGGAAAGTTCCCAATTTGGACCACATCAAGATTTGGGGTTGCGAGGATTTCGTGAGGCGCGAGACTCATGACAAGCTCGAACCTCGAAGTGAAAGGTGTATTTTCATCGGCTACCCACAAAAATCCTTTGATTACCTCTTCTACAGACCCAGTGAGAATGTGGTCTTTGTGGCTAGGAGAGGGGTCTTTTGAGAGAGAGAATTTATAAGCCAAGGAGACAGTAGGAGGCAAATTGACCTTGAAGAAATTCAAGATTCGATTGGTGAAGGAACCTCAGACACTAGCAATCAACTTGAGGAGGAAATTCCTGTTGATCCAGCTGACGAGTCTATACTTCCGAGGCGTTCCACAAGGGTTAGGAACACACCTGAGTTTTATTATGGATTTCATATTACTACGGAAGGTGATACATTTATCAGTGACAGTACACTGGTAAATCTGGATGAACCTAACAGTGTTAAGGAAGCCATGGCAGACCCAGAGTCTGCTAAATGGAAGGAGGCTATGGATAGCGAGATACAGTCCATGTATGACAATCAAGTTTGGAACTTGGTTGATAATGTACCAGGCCGTAAGACAGTCGGGTGCAAATGGATCTTCAAGAAGAAGACCGACATGGATGGGAAGGTGCACACTTATAAGGCTCGATTGGTTGCGAATGGGTTTACTCAGACTCAGGGAATTGATTATGATGAAACCTTTTCACCAGTAGCAAAGATTAAGTCTATTAGGGTTATGCTAGCCATTGCTGCATTTCATGATTATGAAATATGGCAAATGGATGTCAAAACCGCTTTCCCTAACGGAAAGTTGGCTGAGGATGTTTACATGAATCAGCCAGAAGGTTTTGTCAGTGCAGAGTACCCCAATAGAGTGTGCAAGCTTGAGAAATCCATTTATGGATTGAAGCAAGCATCTCGAAGTTGGAATCTTTGTTTCGATGAGAAGGTCAAAGAGTTTGGTTTCTCAAGAAGTGAAGATGAGTCCTGCGTGTATGTCAGAGCTAGTGGGAGTATAGTTAGTTTTTTGGTACTGTATGTGGATGACATACTACTCATAGGAAATGACATCCCAACCTTGCAGGAGGTTAAGTCCTGGCTTGGGAAGTGCTTTGCTATGAAGGACCTTGGAGAAGCTACCTATATCCTAGGGATAAGGATACTAAGAGAAAGGAGTAAAAGACTAATTGGACTTAGTCAGAGTATCTACTTGGATAAGGTGTTGAAAAGGTTCAACATGCAGAATTCCAAGAAAGGAGAATTACCGATCCAAAGCAATGCCAAACTGAGCAAGGCTCAGAGCTCGAGTACAGAAGATGAGATAGCTGAGATGAGTCGATTACCTTATGCTTCCGCTGTTGGTTCGATCATGTATGCTATGACTTGTACTCGTCCTGATGTGGCCTTCGCTTTGAGCATGGTCAGCAGATATCAGGGGAACCCTGGCAAGGCTCATTGGACTGCGGTAAAGAATATTCTCAAGTACCTGCGGAGGACTAAGGATTGGATCCTTACCCTTGGTGGGAGTGATGACTTGAGAGTAGTAGGGTATAGTGATGCTAGCTTTCAGACTGATAGGGATAACTTCCGCTCTCAGTCGGGCTGGGTCTTTACCTTAAATGGAGGGGCAATCACTTGGAAGAGTTCCAAACAGGAGACTGTAGCTGATTCGACTTGTGAATCAGAGAACATAGCAGCGAGTGAAGCGGAAAAGGAGGCGATATGGCTGAGGAACTTCATCGGAGACCTTGGAGTTGTACCAGCTATTAAGGAGCCTATGGAGATTTTCTGTGACAGCAATAGTGCGGTTGCCTTAGCCAAGGAACCAAGAGATCATGGCAGATCCCGACACATGGACAGAAAATATCACTTCAGAAGACACAAGATAGAAGAGGGACTCCTCGTGGCAAAGAGGGTATCGTCAGATGAGAACCCTGCGGATCCCCTTACGAAGGGACTGATGAGGGTGAAGCATTTGCAGCATGCGAGGCGCATCGGGCTGAGGGACGATATTAGTTTTACAGATTAGATAGCCTTTTCTGAAACTTGTAAAATGTAATCGACGTTTGATGATGAATAAAATTTGTGATTTATTTATGAGTAAAGTGTTGCTATCATTGTCAATTATTTACTATTGTTTAAGTTTTGCATGTTTTGACTTCCAGAATAATTAATTTATTCAAACTCTCCACAGTCGGTCATATGTCGGAAGTAGGTATGAATCAAGACTGTCATGAATTGGGATTGTAGATGACTAAAGGTGTTTAGCCATAGCAATGGTTGCTACAACATTCATGAGTACTCATAAGTTATGAGTATTGGAATAAACCCACGCTCACTTGTATCACTTCATGGAATTTATCTCGAGTGATCGTGAGACGGTAATATCATATAAGTCTTCAAACCTAGAGATATGAGTTGTTACCTATGAGTTGGTTGTGCATTGATTGCACGTAAACGCATCAGTAACTTGATGTTATAAAACGTGCCTTTGTGTGCAATTCAATAAGTAGTAGAACAAGCATATGAGTCGAAGTTTATCTGTTCCTTCTAGAATAGAAGCGATATCTGGGCCCCTCGATGATTTTGTGTTGACCCATGTACCGGGCCCGGTCAGAACTAAATTGATGTGTTCAGTTAAGTTCTTTGTCAAACAAATCGGAAATCGAGAAACAACTGCTAGACAATAAGTAAGACATTATTCCATGTATTTGTCCGGCTGATATCATGAGAGCAGAGGATTATATGATCACTTATCTAAAATGGCGCTTCATAGTTCACAAGAGTTTCCGAGAGCTACGATTGCCGGTTGGTTCCTGAAGTAATATAGGCAAATACAGTTATTAGACTTATCCAAGTGGGAGTCTGTTGGATAAGATGTCTAAGTCCATAACTTATTTGGTATATACTTGACCCGACCCGGCATGGTCCATTTGGGTTGCACTTCACCCAAACTAGTTATGGATAATTTTATGAGAGTTGTATACTTACGATTTATTAATATATTATAAGTTATAATATATTAATATAAAGTCATGTTACTTAATTAGTTTTAATCTTGAATTAATTATGAATTAATTTAGTGATTAAAAGGAAGACTAATTAAATCATGGGCTATTATATTTATATAGTGTGGGCTAACACTCATTTGGGAATGGGCTAAGCTTATATGGAAGTCCATGGATGATCCATGGAGCTTTTACCCATGGATCCTTGGAAGAGGAAAAGACATGGGTTATTAGGGTTTCACCCTAACCATGTACACTATATAAACAAGCTTATGTTGCATGAAAAAGACACTAATGTGTGTGTAAGTATGGTGGCCAAAATCAAGAGTTAGTATACTCTCTCATACATTTTCCAAGTTTGTGGTGATTTGTGATTTCCATTTGAGGCATTCACATTATTGGTGCTTGGCTCTCAAAGTCCAAGGAATCAACAATCAACAAAAGGTATGTAATTCATCTAGTTCTTTTATGGTTAAAAATACCCCATGCCATGCTAGATAGGTTATAAACCTTGGAAAATAATATTTTGCATGTATCTTAGACAAACATAGATCCAAGGTTTAATAGGGTTGCATGTACACTTAGGAAGTGTTAGAATGCTCAAAACCTAACAGTGGTATCAGAGCCTAGGCTTGTTTGTTTGATACTTGATGCAAAATAGTGATAAAAAGTCGATTTTTTGCTGTCTGAATACATATAACCATGACCCGAGTGATCCGTTTTTAACTTGTTCAACCCATTCAGTCCAAGTATACATCACTGACACTCGATTTATGCAAGTTGTTTTTTCCGATTTGAGGTTTGGATTTTCCAATTTAATGTTGTTTGATTTTAAGGTTTGGAGTTTTAAATTTGTGGTTTGATTTTGAGGTTTCTAGAAGAAAGAGTGAGAGATGGCATGATATAAGGGATGTTGGTGGTCGGAGGCAGCTGGTGATCGGAGTTGGATGGTAGCTGGTGGTCAGAGGTGGTTGATGAACGGAGGTGGTAGGAACCAATTTAATGGGAGAGTTCATTTCCTAAAAAATATAATTAACATAAAATGGTATATAAATTATAAATAATTGAAAATTAAATGAAAAAATGAAAGAAAATAGTAAGAGAGTCATTTTATGTCTACGAGATACGTAACGAGAGACGGTCCGAGTTAATTTTTAAAAATTATCACTGAACATTCTTTGTGCACGATAAACAATTGATGTAATATACCATCGTGTAAAATGTGTACATATTCCCCGTAAAATAAAGTTGTGGAATTTGCAGATGCCTATTGGTTGCTCTTTTCTTTTCTTTCCTCACATTCCATTAACAAAAATGGTAAAGGCCTCAGATTCCTTATCCTCATCATCACCGCATCAAAAAAGCTAATCCTCAAAGGTGAACTTTAATGATTAAAATGATTAGATTTTATTCTTAATAATTTAAATATCATGAGCATTTATATTTATTTATTGTTTGGAATTACTAAATTCAGTAAATATTTGATTTCATCATAATTTTTTTGAGCGGCAAACCTTTATTAATTAAGAAAATGATAGAAAAGAAAATAAACAATTCCAAGTGACAGTTAACTTTAAATTTTGTAAGCAAGAGTCCCATTTTTTTAAACTGCAACAATATATTTAAAAAAAAAAACTAGCACACACAGTTTGTGATTACAAGAGAAAAGGAAAGATAGAAACCAGTTACAAATAGAATAATAAAGTATAACAATTGTATAGAATATAGCATCCACCATTTTTGGCAGTGTACTTTTGTGAGGCCGGTTAACTATGAGCATTGTGTGTGAACCTTGAAGAGTATAGCACATCTAAGAGCATCAGAGTTGCACATAGAGCATCCACCACAACTAGCATCTAGATGCTTTAAATTTTAAGTTTCTATGAACAAGCAAAAGAAAATAGTGATAAACAATTAAAAAAAAAAGTTGCAAAAACAATTTCAAAAAAAAAAGTTGTAAAAAGAGAATATATAAGAAAACATTGGAAAAAAGGTTGTAAATTTTTTATCAAAAGTTGTAAAACATTATAAAACGAACTAAGTTTTATAATACATATAATAACTAAATTGTAAAAAAATGTTTTGAAAAGTCCAAACATATCATGTATATGTTAAAAACCGTTAGGAGCTTATGAATATGTTAAATATATTTTTTTTAGAAAGTTAGCTTGAACAAGCTTTCATGCTATTTTAGTCTTATCATTAAACATTATATTACAATAAACTAAAAATAAATAAATTACTTATACGTGCCGGATACAAACAAAATTTAAAGAATATGTAAATTGATTATAAATTCTATTTTAGGACATAGTTGTCCACTAGATTGTAGTTTAATTTATACAAGTTAGGGCTTATAGTGATTGGTTTATTCAATTATTCTTTTCATCTTTTGTTGATTTACTCGTTAATTTGTAATAATTTTGATTAACATTTTAACAAAACTCGTAGTAGTACATTGGAAAATTCTTTAATTTAACTTGTTTCATTGGAACATTGACAGAAAACTTTGCATTAAAAAACTGATAAATAATCTTTTTCCCATTTTAATAATGAGGTTATGAGGATGCGTAAAGTGCATATACAACTATGATTATGATTTAACAACGTATTTGTTAGACGGGTGTGGTGCATTTTTTACCAATAGTAAAAGGCTGCCACATAGGCGCCACGTAGACTTTTACAATTTTCACATTTTTTACCTACGAAGTGTGGTGTCTTACCTATGAGTTTTTTTTTTTTTGTTTTTTTTTTAATTTCATTTTATAAAAAGATTATTTTTTTTTAAAACCATACTAAAAATTAAAATAACATAAACTTAAAAATTACAATTTAAAAATCCTAATTATTAAAGAAACATGAAAATTAAAATTACAATGAAAACCTAAAAATTAAAAATAAAACATGACGTTAAAATTTAAAACCTAGAAAAAAAAACAGAGCGTCGAATTTTCAGTTGCGTTTCAGATTATATTTTTTCCGAATCGATGCTTTCATAATTCTCGCCGCTTCTTGATCTTCGGGGTCGAGATGACTCACGTCTTGCATTAACAACGTATACTCCGTGAGTCGGGCGGTTTCAGCCATATGTCTTTTCAAAGTTGAATTCAATTGGGCCATTTGTGTCATCATCTCTTCCGATCTAGCTGACCGTTCGGTTCCGACTTAAGAATTTGAACGTATTTTTTAAAATTATATAAAAAACATATTTTACATAAAATAAATACGTAAATTTTTTTTTTCCTATGTGAAAGAAAAAATAAACTTATTTTTATATGAAAACGTAAAAATATGTTTTAAGATCATAACAATGTAATAACATTTTATACGAAAACGTATTTTTTTAAATAGATAAAAAACATATTTTACATGAAATAAATACGTAAAAAAACTTTTTGTCTATGTGAAAGTAAAAAAAAAAACTTATTTTTATATGAAAACGTAAAAATATGTTTTAGGATAATAGCAATGTAATAACATATTATACGAAAACGTATTTTTTTAAATGCATAAAAAATATATTTTACGTAAAAAAAATACGTAAAAAAACAAATAAATTGTTTGTAAAAAATATTTTACAATACGCTAAAAATATATTATTATTATTATTATTATTATTATTATTATTATTATTATTTATTTGTAGAAATATGTTTTTTTATTATTAGTAATGTATTTACGATTTTAGATAATATTAATTAGTTTTTGGAAATATAAAAGAAGTTTGGGTCTAGCCTAGTTGGCTAGAACTTTGGCTGATTAGGGAGAGGGGGAAGAGGTCCCAAGTTCGAATCCTCATTTCCTCTTTTTCTAGCATTTATATTATTTTAAAACCAATTACAAAAATGGTCTATGTGGTTTATCAAATGATACGGATTTAATCCCTTTATACTTGAAAAGACGAAAATGCCCTTACAAATTTAGTCCCTAACGGCTGAATACTAATGGAGTTAGTAAAAAGGGTCATCCGTGCAAGTTTTGCAAACCACAAGGACCATTTGCATAAAAAAAAATTAGCATGGACTAACTTTGTTACTTTTGGCAAACCATAAGGACCATTTTTGTAATTTTGTCTAAAGTAAATTATGTTGCATCAGTATGATGGTTGGTTATATTATCCTCAGTTAGATCAGGAGGGTTGTAGGAGCCATTATCGCAAGCAGGCTAGGACAGCTCTTGCCACATAGACCTTCGTTCAGGAGTTGCATGGTGCGATTGCGTGAGTATATCAGTCTCAACAACTGGTTGGAAATCCGGTATATCAGTTAATTGGTAGGTAAGTAAGAGACCAGGGAGGTTTGTGTTGCATCAGAAATGTAATTATGGGACAAAAAAAAGAGCCCGAGATGGTACTAGCGTTGGAGACTTATTAAGGCAGTCGAATGGTTATCGAGCGAATGGTTTTGGCGGCAATGAAATTATGGGTCAAAAAGATAATCTAGGGTTAGAAGAGTTTATGCTTAGGTTGGAATACAAAGTGGAGTCGAATTGGCAGTGTTTTAGTTTGGGATGTTTGTTTGGGAGTCAGACAAGGTTTTGGGATTTCGGTTTTCAGGCAGAGTAGTGACGGTTATTCTCAGTGGTTAAAGATAAGTGGGGCAAGGATCCGTTCGTTGACAGGATTTGAGAGCCCTACTAAGGTTGGGTTCAGTTATAGTTTTAGAAGGTCGTTGTATGTTCAAGTCGACTTCTCAGTCCGTATCGAGGTTGTGGAAGTATCGCCCAGGTTGTCTGGCGTTTCTGGAAGGTAGTAAGGAGTGATTTCGAGGATAATTTAAGTGGGGGAGAGTTGTAACGCCCGTTTTCCTGGATGAATTGATTTTGGGTTTTAAGGAGTCAAAATGTTGGATTTTGGAGGAAAAGGAGCCTCACAACGTGAGGCATGGGAGGCTCACAACGTGAGGTGGGTTAAGATGAATTGCCATGCGGGACTAGTCTCACGACGTGAGCGCTGATGCAGTCCAAGCCCATGATCATTTTAGAGTTTCCTTTGTATTTAAGCATCTATAACCCCAATTTTAGATTTTCTTATCAGCCCTAAACCCTCTTTCACCTCAGAGAAACCCTAGTCCTCATCGTTGCTTGATATTTGGTCATTTTGGAGCTTTTCTTGGTTTGGAAGAAGGAGAAAGGAAGAAGAAGAAGGTGATATTTTGAATAAGCTTGCAAGGAATCATGATCATCATCACCTCACATTGTTTTTGGACCTTTGTAAGTGTCAAAGATTCCTCCTTTATTATTCTATGAGAATAGAGCTAGGTTTTGTCCCACTTTTCCCTCTTGGTTGCGCAAGTTTGATGGATGGAAACCTTAAAGTTGGCAACTTTATGAGTTATTAGGGTCTTAAGGGTAATATGGAGTTCAGACCTAGTGAATGGTTGAGTTTTTGGAACCTTGCATGAAAGTTGAATGTATTTTCTTCAACTTTTGACCCAAATGAGATCTAGACATGTATTGGACATATATGTCTTAAAAGCATCGACTTTCCTGAATTATGGAGTTATAAGACCTTGTAGAAAGTTAGAGTTCAAGGATAAATGGATTAAGGACTTAAAAGTTGGACTTTTGGCTTTAGTCTGATCTCACAATGTGAGACATGGATCTCACGACGTGAGGGTTGAATGACCCCGTTTTTGGTTAGTGTCTTGGAGCTCACGACGTGGGAGGAGGCTCTCACGACGTGAGGTCAACTCTGGTGACTTTTTATGTCCGAGTTGACTGAGTTGAGTCGAGATGAGTTGGAATAGGACCAAGTGAGATCTCACGACGTGACCAAGGACTGGTTACGACGTGAGAATGAATAATTAACTTTTGGGCTTTTGACTTTGTATTTGATCGTTAACTTTTTGCTTGGTTTGACTTTTGGGTCAAATTCTACTTTCGTAGGGTAGACTTAAGGTTTGCCTTGTGTGGATTGTCAGGAGGTGTTAAATACCCATCATTTGTCAGGAGAGCAGTTAGTTGTGGTCGGCATGGTTTTGAGGTGAGTGTTAGTCGAACTTGTGATTCATGTGAGTCTCCTCACTGTACTAGGCGCGAGGGGGGGGGGTCGAAGGCACAATTGGCGGCCCATTGGCTTATATTGTAAAGGAAGACCAGGGGTGACCCTTGGCATTTGTATGAAAGACCCAGAGGTGGCTCCCAACAAATTATATGCAAGACCATGGTCTGAACCTTGCCAATTATATGTATTATGCTAGTTGACTTTGTGATACTTGCATGGAAGGCCAGGAGGTGTCTCTTGGCACTTGTCCATAAGACCCAAGGTTTTGGCCCCCGACCTAGCAAGGAAAGACCATGATACGAATCATGGCATAATGAAAAGACTATGGTTGGCACATAACATTCTCTATTGTATGTATGACATGTGGTATTTTGAGAAACTCACTAAGCTTTGTGTTTACGGTTTTATGTTCACTACTAGAATATAGGCCTTTAATGACAAGCAAACCATGACACGCAATGATTAATGATACGCAAATGTGTGTGTCCAAAAATAAAGTCATCTCTCCCAAAATTTAAAGGATTAAGGGCACGCATTTTTGCGTGCCCTAAAATTAGTGTCTAAAAAACCACGGAGGGCACCTATAATAAAATGCGTGTCGTCTAAGGATGTTGCTTTATAAATTTTAATAGATCGTGCGTTCCATCCTTAAACAGCCGGGGGAAAATGAAATCCTGAAAAATTAAAAACCTCGCCTTCTTTTTTATCCTCCACTTTAGTTTCCCTCTTGCCCTAATTATCGATGCTCCTTCCTTCCCCCTCCCGACATTAACTGCCGCCTTGCCCTAATTATCGATGCTCCTTCCTTCCTTCCTCACCTGCCTTCTTCTCTCTCTTCACCGTTTCCATCTCCTTCCATCTCGGGTCATGTCTTCACAAATTCGACGAAAAGAACTAGGGCTTTGAACCACATCTCAATAAATTGTTCAGAGAGATCCAACGACTCCTCTCACTCAAAACACCGTCGATTGAAGGTTATGTGACTCCTTACTCTCCTCATTCTCTCCTCATCGTTGTCGTATGCTGCCCTCCCTCACTGTCTCCTTCTATCTCTTCCCTTTCTTTATTCTTCTCTTCTATGATCGTCTCATCTTTCTGCATCTTCTCGGTTTTCCATCAGGTAATTATCGGCTTCGCTACTCTTTATTTTCTTTCTAAGCTTAAGTTCTACATATCCTATTGAATGATGTTTGTTTTGAATTTATCAATCTATCGTTACACTCACACACAAGTAATTTTGATTGTATTTTAATCGAATCTAGGAAAAAAAAGTTCATCTTCCCCGTTTTTAGTTTGATTGTTGGTTGTTTGTTATTTGTAAATCTCACTCGTAAACTAGGGCACCTACTGAAACTTTTCAGAGACCCTATTATGAAGTGCATTTCAATGCAACGTTTGAATGTATTTTTTGAGTTCGAAGTAAACAACCCTTTGTTATATGAAAACTTGTTCGATTTAACCTCTTAGGATGAGTCACCAAATATTGCTAGCTCTTGATAGTTTTATGCATAATCTGATGGGTGTTTGATCAATGTGGGTTAACTGTACTGGAAATGAGTTGAAAAACAGTTTATTTTGCCAAAAGTTGTAATATTTTTTTGTGAATCTAGGAAAAAAAATTCAACCATTATAGTCTTTTAGACAAATGATGCCATAATCATGGTTTTTCTACAGGTCGATTTATGCATTTGAGAAAGCTCATAAGTTGGACCCCACTTCAAAACTGTCCTTCTTCAACGGCTTGAAAGGTTAAGCACTCTCACTCTCTAATGGTGTTCTGGGTTTTCCCTCTCTTTTATGTTTTTATGATTTCAATCAATGAAGAATCCTATTTAGTTTTTATCAGGAACATGATCTAGAATTCCAAATTGCAGAGTTTTATATACAGTACTATGCAAATTACATCCAATCTTTACAAAATATTGCTAATAAGGCTGACTGGTGAGTCTTTCAAGAAGCATTGTTTACATTATGTTTATTCTCAGTTTCTGTACTTATTCCCATTTTACTTATCTCTTAAGAACCTACAATTTACAATATAGTAAATCTGTTATATCACCAAAACCATTTTAAAAGCATGACCTGTGGTTGTGGCCTTGAAACCTATGATGTAGAAATAAACAGGAAGATGGTGATTAATAGAAATAGAATATGAAGGCATAAAAAAGGATTTTGTATCGCATGTTAAAACTAATAAATGATAAATTCGTTTTCTTCTATCATATTATGAAGAAGTTAACGCATGTATGTATTATGTATAAATTTACTTCTTTTTTCTTATGAATCTTCTGAATTCTGATAATTATTGATTGTAATTTATAAACATATTACCATTAATTGCAGTTGGATGTTTAATTTTTATTTTTCATAGTGATATTCAACACTTGAAACCAGAGGTTAGAAAGCTGTTTTACCTTTTCAATTATATGAATATGGCCCTATTATTTTATTTTAGAAACTAAATATAATTATAATAACAAAATGGTTGTGGAGTATTGCAGCTTAAGAGTTAATTTTTTGTGTATAAGGTATGTTGCAAGATAATATTCTGATTATGCCCTCGGATGTTATAGAGTTGTAGAAGTTGATCATCAAGGGAGACATGTCCCTGAGTCGAAAGGAGCAAGAAAATACAAATTTTCTTTTAAAATGAAGCACGCTGGTCTGAACATGAAATCAAAATGAAGTCCGTGGGGGAAACACGTTAGAAACAGATTTGCTTCTTTACATGTCAGTTTACCATTTTACCCTTTTACTTCAATACTTCTTCTAATCCCATTCCCAGTATATATATATATATATATATATATATATATATATATATATATATATATAGTTTATACTATTTGGAATTTTTTCTTGTGATTAACCTTAATTGGTTTGGGCTAGTTGACTTTACCCTTCTACAACTGAGTTTACTTTCTTACCTTTTTTCCCTTTTACCAATGAATTTACATTATTATTCTTTTTTTTTACAACTGATTTTACCTTCTTACCCTTTACAGTAATCCAGGCGATGGATGCTTTTCCCAAATTGGTATGACATTTTTGATCCCATCATCTTAATCTTATCTTGGTTGATTTTGTTTATCAGTTTGTAACTTGTGGTTTGGTTTGGTTTCATAATATTCATGGTCCAGGTTGACTTTGTTACGGAGCTACTTTCCAAACTCGAAAGTAAACAGGTGAGCTACTTGTGTTTGTAATTGTACGATCATATATATATATATATATATATATATATATATATATATATATATATATATATATATATATATATATATATATATATATATATATAGAGAGAGAGAGAGAGAGAGAAAATAAGATGGAATAAATGGTTGTGGTTGTGTACAGGTATGACCCCACCCCACCCTTGCTACTTTTCCAGAGTAAATATAGTTCAAGATAACAATCGCATCCTATCACATGTTGAGGGCCTCTCTCTCTCTCTCTCTCTCTCTCTCTCTCTGGAAGTGTATCATCCCTTAATTCGTTGATATGTTTTGCATTTCATTCAGTAGGTAGTGACTAGTCACTAGTGAGTAAACTTTCTTTCTCTCTTAAGGACCTTTTTGTCTTCTCAAATTACCACATTATTTATCCCTAGGACATTGTCAACTCCTGAAAGGTAACTTATATTTTATATTTGAAACTTCAGTTATATTTTTCTTTCTTACATAAATCCTGTTGAAAATATGTATGGAAGTTTATGGGGGCTTCAAAGTTATCCTTTTGTCTAGAGTATGGCTCCAAGCTAAATTTTAATATTTTATATAGGTATGGGATGTATTGAATTGTTGCAATGACAATTGGCAAAAGGTATTTTACTATTTTATTCTTCCATATTAACTTTTATAAACTACATGTGTATTAAATTTTAATATTTTAGGTATGGACTGTATTGAACCCTGGATTCTTGGCAAAAGATATTTTACTACATGTGTATTAAATTTTAATATTTTATAACATAGATTGATGATGCTTGAAGCCTTTCTGAATACAAATGTGTTGATGATGAAAACATGTATCATGTGGAAACAGAAGCATAACAATAAGAAGTAGAAACAAGAAGGTGTTCCTTAATAGCAATGTAGTATTAGGATATATAGTTAGGGAAAACCTCTTAATCACAATGTACAATCAGATCCCCTTAATAATAATGTATTACAATTTTTTGACATGATGTTATTGAATGAAATTTATTGTTTTGGTATATATTTGTTTCCATATTTTTGTATTATGCGTAATGAGTATTTTAAAGACGCGTCGTAAATGTATATCGTAAATAGTTGTTGAAGTTTATGACAGGCAAATGCGTGTCATCTTCATTTATGACAAGGGCTTTAATGATACGCAATGCGTGTCCTAAACGCGCGTCGTAAGGTTACGACACGCAAATGTGTGTCATCTTCCTTTATGACAGGGCTTTCCTTGACACACAATGCGTGTAGTAATTGCACATCGTAAATGCGTGTCATAAATAGACGACACGTAAAAGCGTGTCGTCTTTCGTTATGACATGGCCTTCCTTGACACGCATTTGCGTGTCGTCTGAGCGTTTTACGACACACATTGCATGTCATAAAAGGCTGTTTTCTAATAGTGGTTTATGGTTTCAGGTACTTTTGGTACGAAAGGGAAGGGCCCGACGTGGTTTACGGTTTCAAGTACTTTACTCTAATGTTTGAATAATGTACTCACTTTAATCAGTTTTGGAACAACTCTTTTGTATGGTTTATTGTTTTAAAATGAAAATTTTACTATAAATTTTTGGTACGTTACAATGCATAACTCCAAGAGAGTTCATGCTTATAAAGTAAAGCATGACATTGGGAGATGCTAATCTCCTAGTTCTACTATTAAGCTGGAATCACTACAAACAAATTTACATTTTGTGGCATAATTTTTTAGTGGCATATTTTATTTTGTGCCACTATAGATGTTTTTAGTAGCACATATTGTTTTGTGTCACTATATCATGTAAAATTCTAATTTTTATATTGGCGCTCCTAGTTCCCTCCAAAACAAAAAGCCTCCGACCGCCCTTGAATTTTTAGAGTTTAAACGGAGACAATTTAGGTTTCCATATCGTATCTCCCTCTAGTTCAACTAAAAACCTCTTAGAAATCGGAATCAATCGACACCAAAGGATCTTTCCTCAATTAACAATTCATAATCATAATATCTTCCCACGTCAGTTTATCCCCCCTTCAATGTCGCCAAAGCGTTCATCACCTTATTTGTCATAATCTCTTCACAAGTTTCACCCGCAGTTCGCATCATGAACATACCCACCTGAACATGTATTCCAAATCAAATGAGAAGTTGTGATCGGATTTCACCTTCCTCCAGATTTCCAGAGCGATCAGCCAATGTATGCATCGAATTTCATGTTATTTTTCCTTCTATTTTGCGTTTTTTTGTTGCCTTGTAGATTTAATTTCTTAACTAAAACTATTTTCATAGGGTTTTGTTTGCCCCTATTTTGTGTTTTTCATGTGCTTGTTGTTTTTATTGTTTGATTGGAATAAATCAAATTATATGAGTTCATTGAAGGTAGTACTTTCACAAGTACCTTATGGCACACTAATATGCACACAATTTGTTTGTGTAAATGCCCAAGTGAGGGTACACTGGCCATGGAAGAGCTTTTTTATTGGCTTACGAAAAAAAAGGTTTCATAGTGTATGATTATACAAGACATGCATTGTAATCATCTTGTTATTGACATATGTTATAGATTGTGGGTGCTTCAGTTTGTGGTTTTGTTTGATTTTGTGTTTTTTATCCCATCTTCAGTAGTATGCTTATGCTTTATCTGGATTTATTGTATTACACCGGTCATCTCATGTTATTGTAAGTGTGTGTGCAAAAAAAGGAAGCGATGGAGTGAGGAAATGATTTAACATTCTTTAGCCAGGATTAGAACTGTTAGTGAGCAAATTATGGAGCAAAAGTGTCATTTTTTTATTTTGTTTTTGTTAGTTTGATTCCATTTACATTTTGTGCTACTTGTTATTTGTAGCTTCTTTGTATTTAGCCATCTCCCCACTATTTTTTTGTTTTTTTTTTTGATTTTTTTATTTATAGATTTTCTGTCTTTCTAAAAAAATGTAAGCTAATATTATTTAAATGTCATAAGGTAGACATCTGCTATAGATTTAATCTCAATATCTCATTTACGATATGAAATGAGTTTGTATTAAGCTTGAATATGATATATTTTGTTTCTTAATTCTATGCAGTTGTTAGGTATGACGATGGTATTAGTTAACATGGAAAAAATAAGTTTGTATCATAGGGCTTTATCATTATACATCCATTTGTAAATTTGTTCAAGGTTAGTTTTGGAATAAACTATTTTTCTGTTCATATTTTCAATACATTATCATATTTTTTAGCATTCTACTAAGAAATATCTACACATTTATAGGTATTGGTTTCTTATCTTATTTAGATGTGAATTTAAATATTATTTTTACCAATGTACATATATTTTATCTATCTTGCCTATGTGCTTAATTCTTTTAAGGAAAAAATGTTCGTTCAGAATGCTGAGTGTGTAATTGAATTAAGCACGACAAGAATACTTGTTTTGTATAGTTTAACATTGTAAAGATCATTGATTTGTTGGTTCATTGTAATTTAATTAAGATATCTAAGCTTGTAGTTTGTTTAAATTAGTCAATTAATGTCTTAGCAATTTTAATTATGGCATAAATTGTTACATAAATGGTCCATATGACAGAAACTATTACATAATCGATCCTTGTTAGTGGGGAATATTGGGTTTCACCATCATCACGGACTCATGAATAAAGATCATTAACATAGGCTTGTGCAGTATCTACATTGTGATTGGTTTCTACCAAAGATGTAAAGGATACGCAAGTGAAGTGTGTGAATCGTGAAGAACTAAGTTGGTGAAAAAGATTGGTTAAGAAACATGGTGTACCTCTGCGAATGATATGGACTTAACATAAATCTCTTAACTCATGATGAGAAGTGAAAGGTAGCTTGTCAACTAATGCGAATATAGTGATGGGTTTTGAGCATCCTAACAACCTTAAGGTGCACATACAACCCTAGAAGCGTTGGAACTATGTTCTCACTATTATACATGCAAAATTTTGATTTCCAAAGCTTTATCTTTTCTAGCATGCAATTCTAGGTACTTGTATAACAAAACTAGATAGAACTACATACCTTTCCTTGTGATTTATTCCTTGGAGCTTTATGAGCCTAGTACCAATAATATGTATGCCTCAAGTGAAGTCACAAATCACGAAAACCACTTGGAAGACTTGAGAGAATATGGAGCTCTCTAGAAATCGGCCTCACCTTAATATCACACACACTAGTGTCATTTCTAGAGCCTTGGACTTCTTTATATAGCATGGAGGATTAGGGTTACATCCATGTAAACGCTAATACGCATGACCTTTCATTTCCATAGGATCCATGGGTTAAAAATCCATGGACTATCCATGCAAGCTTAGCCCATCCTAAATGAACTTGGCCCATTCTATATATATATATATATATATATATATATATATATATATATATATATATATATATATATATATATATATATATATATATATATATATATATAAGAGTCCATATTTAATTAGTTCCTTTTGATCACTAAATTAATTATTGATCAATACTAATTAAATAATATGATTTCATATTAATATATTATAACTAATAATATATTAATAAATATACCATTCTCAAAAGATTATCCATACAAATTGTTTTGGGGAAGTGCAACCCAAATGGACCATGCCGGGTCGGGTCAAGTACATACCAAATATAGTTACAGACTTAGACACCTTATCCAATAGTCTTCTACTTGGATAAGTCTGGTAACTACAGTTGCAAGTATTACTTCAAGAACCGACCAACAATCGTAGCTCTTAAAACTCTGTTGAACTATGAAGTGCCATTTTAGATAAGTGATCATATAATCCTCTGTTCAAGATATCAGTTGGACAAATACATGGAACAACGTCGTACTTATTTTCCAACAGTTTGTTTCCCGATTTCCGATTTGTTTGACATAGAACTAAACTGAACACATCAATTCGGTTCTGACCGAGCCCGGAACATAGGTCAAAACAAAATCATCGAGGGGCCTAGATGTCGCTTTTAATCCTACAAGGACTAAAAGGAACAGATAAACTTCGACTCAAATGCTTGTACTAATTACTTGTTGAATCATACACAAAGGCACGTTTTATAACATCAAGTTACTGATGCGTTTTCGTACAATCAATGTACAACCAACTCATAATCAACAACTCATATCTCTAGGTTTGAAGACTTATATTATATTACCGTCTCACGATCACTCGAGATAAATTCCATGAAGTGATATAAGTGAGCGTGGGTTTAATCCAATACTCAGAACTTATGAGCACTCATGAATGTTGCATCAAAACTTGCTATGTCTAAACACCTTAGACATCTACAAGCCCAATTCATGACAGTCTTGATTCATACCTACTTCCAAAGTATGATTGACTGTGGAGAGTTTGAATAATGTAATTATTCTAGAAGTCAAAACATGCAAAGTTGAAACAATAGTAAACGATTGACACAATATAGTAACACTTTACTCATAAACAAATAACAACTTTTATTTAATCACCAAATGTCAATTACATTTTATAAGTTTCAGAGATAGCTATCTAATTATTAAAACTAATATCATCCTTCAGCCCGATGCTCCTCGTATGCTGCAAATGCTTAACCCTGGTTAGTCCCTTCGTGAGGGGATCTGCTGGGTTACCTTCTGACGATACCCTCTTTGCCACGAGGAGTCCTTATTCTATCTTGTGTCTTATGAAGTGATGCTTTCTATCAATGTGTCTGGATCTGCCATGATCTCTCGGTTCCTTGGCTAAAGCAACCGCACTTTTGCTGTCACAGAAAATCTCCATAGGCTCCTTTATAGACGGTACAACTCCAAGGTCTCCAATGAAGTTCTTCAGCCATATCGCCTCCTTCGCCGCTTCACTCGCTGCTATGTACTCTGATTCGCAAGTTGAATCAGCTACCGTCTCCTGCTTGGAACTTTTTCAAGTAATTGCTCCTTAATTTAGGGTAAAGACCCATCCCGACTAAGAGCGAAAATTATCCCTATCAGTATGGAAACTGGCGTCACTGTACCCTATCACTCTCAAGTCATCACTCCCACCGAAGTTAAGGACGCAGTCCTTAGTCCTTCGCAGGTACTTGAGAATATTCTTTACCGTAGTCCGGTGGGCTTTGCCAGGGTTCCCCTGATATCTGGTGACAATGCTCAAAGCAAAGGCCACATTAGGGCGAGTACAAGTCATAGCATACATGATCGAGCTAACAGCGGACGCATATGGTGATCGACTCATCTCAGCTATCTCAGCCTCTGTACTCGGACTCTGAGTCTTGCTCAGTCTGGCATTGTGTTGGATCGATAAGTCACCTTTCTTGGAATTCTGCATGTTGAACCTCTTCAACACCTTGTCCAAGTAAGTGCTTTGACTAAGTCCAATTAGTCTTTTACTCCTCTCTCTCAATATCCTTATCCCCATGATATAGGCAGCTTCCCCAAGGTCCTTCATAGCGAAACACTTCCCAAGCCAGGAATTAACCTCCTACAAAGTTGGGATGTCATTTCCTAGGAGTAGTATGTCATCCACATACAGTACCGAAAAGCTAACTATACTCCCACTAGCTATGACATATACACAGGACTCATCCTCGCTTCTTGAAAAACCAAACTCTTTGACTTTCTCATCAAAACAAAGATTCCAGCTATGAGATGCTTGTTTCAATCCATAAATAGATTTCTCAAGCTTACACACTATATCAGGATGCTTTGCACTGACAAAACCCTCTGGCTGACTTATGTAAACATCTTCAGCAAACTTTCCATTAAGGAAAGCGGTTTTGACATCCATTTGCCATATTTTATAATCATGAAATGCGGCAATGGCTAGCATAACTCTAATAGACTTAATCTTCGCTACTGGAGAGAAGGTTTCATCATAGTCAACTCCCGGAGTTTGAGTGAAGCCCTTCGCGACCAGCCGCGCCTTGTAAGTGTGTACCTTCCCATCCATGTCGGTCTTCTTCTTGAAGATCCATTTGCACCCGACTGTCTTACGACCCGGTACATTATCAACCAAGTTCCAAACTTGATTGTCATACATGGATTGGATCTCGCTGTCCATAGCCTCTTTCCATTTAGCAGACTCAGGGCATGCCATAGCTTCCCTATAGTTGTTGGGTTCATCCAGATTTACGAGTGTACTATCACTGATAAATGTATCACCTTCCGCAGTAATATGGAAACCATAATAATGCTCAGGTGGATTCCTAACTCTAGTGGAACGCCTCAGAGGTACAAACTCGTCAGTTGGTTCAACAGGAGTTTCCTCCTCAGGTTGATTGCTAGGGTTTGAGGTTCCTTCACCGCTTGACTCTTGAAGCTCTTCAAGGTCAATTTGCCTCCTACTGTTTCCTTGGCTTATGAATTCTCTCTCATGAAAGACTCCTTCTCCTTGCCACAAAGACCACATTCTCACCGGGTCTGTAGAAGAGGTAACCAAAGGATTTCTGTGGGTAGCCAATGAAAATACACTGCTCACTTCGAGGTTCGAGCATCGTGAGTCTCACGCCTCACGAAAGCCTCGCAACCCCAAATATTGATGTGGTCTAAATTGGGAACTTTCCCAGTCCACATCTCGTGAGGTGTTTTGGCAACCTTCTTGGTAGGGACTAGATTAAGGATATGGGCGGAAGTCTCCAAGTTATACCCTTAAAATGAGATTGGTAACGAAGCTCGACTCATCATGGAACGAACCATGTCTAACAAGGTTCGATTACGCCTCTCAGTTACACCATTAAGCTGTGGTGTCCAGGGAGGTGTCAGTTGTGAAACAATTCCACATTACTTAAGATAGTCGAGGAACTCTGTACTAAGATACTCTCCTCCTCAATCGGATCGAAGCATATTAATGTTCCTGCCCAGCTGATTCTCCACTTCCTGCTTAAATTCTTTGAACCTTTCAAAGGTTTCTGACTTATGCTTGATTAAGGAGACATAACCATATCTACTATAATCATCAGTAAAAGTCACATAGAAGCGGTTAGCATCCCTTGTGGCTGTTTTGAAAGGTCCACACACATCTGTGTGTTTGAGATCCAACAAACCCTCACCCTTTGCACAAGTACCAGTGAAGGGTGACTTTGTCATTTTTCCAAGTAAACAATACTTGCAACTATCATCTGAATTTAAGTCAAATGACTCCAAGACTCCAGTCTTCTGGAGTTGGCCTATGCGCTTCTTGTTGACATGTCCAATACGACAATGCCACAAGGATGCCTTATCCAAACTAGTGGAAGAATCAATATGCAACACATCATTTCTTAAGTTATCTACAACATGCACAGCTTCATATACACCATTGGAAGGTAATTCTTTAAAATAAAACACATCATTATAAAAAACATCAATAGCACCAGATTCATTATCAAATGAAAAACTATAACCTTGTTTGTACAAGCCATGAAAAGAAATAATATTTCTCGCCATTTCAGACGAGTAACATCATTTATTCAAATCTAATGTTAACCCACTACTTAGCAATAAAGAATAAACTCCAATCTTGGTGACAGATGATGCTTTCCTATTCCCCATGATTAAGTTTATCTTCCCGTGCTCCACTTCCTCACTTATTCTTAGTCCCTGCAAATCAGAACAAATGTGAATTCCACACCCTGTATCAAGGACCCAAGAATTAGTATGTTGTGAGTTATTAGACAATATAGTGTAAATACCTGCAAAGGAGGGTTTGATCTTCCCATCCTTTATATCCTGCAAGTACTTGGGGCAGCTTTGCTTCCAGTGCCTCTTTTCCTGACAGTAGAAGCATTGTGCTTCTTTTGGGTTGGAAGTGGGAGTAGCAGAACCACCTTTGGTTCCACTTGAAGAGGAGCCTTAAAGAGACTTTCCCTTGGTACCCTTCGAAGGGATCTTCCTCTTCTTCCCTTTTCCATGCCTGATCGCCAGAACATGGGCAGTGGTAGGAGTAGAAACAACATTTTTCCCTTTGAGGTTGCTTTCAGCAGTCCTCAAAAGTCCCTGAAGCTTGCTCAAGGTGACCTCCTCCTTATTCATGTGATAGGTCATACAGAACTGATCATAACAGGGAGGTAAGGAGTGCAGTATGATGTCAATAGCGAGCTCCTCATCAAAGTTCACATTCAGTTTGAGAAAACGATCCATGAATCTTTGCATTTTTTGTAGATGGGCCGTGATGGGCTCTAACACCAGTCAAAATAGGTCAATAGACAATCACATGTTATTATGCCAATCATGTAATGTGATTTTGTTAAACTAGTAATGTGATAAAAGTGCTATGTAGTTCATGATAAATTCTAATACAAATATGAACTTTCTTTATGATGCAACTCAAAGTATACGTCCATACGATTCCAAAAATATAGAGAACGTCTGAATCTGACTTCGCATGAAGAAGTTATGATAAACCGAACACTATAAATCTCTATAATAAGAGGAATTTAAAATAGACTTAGAATTAGCTATTGGAGTCTAAAAGAGAATTGTACTACTCGTAAATACCTACGCGTTCATATAATGAACGTCAAAAACAGAGTTCGTATGTGAAAGTTACGACCTTCCGAAGATACAACTGTCAGAAACCCTAATCTGACTGAGCTCACGACGTGAGCATAGAAAATAACCACGTGAGGAGTCAATTTGCCACATTTCGGATCTAGAAGGTGCGTGACGAGGCTACGAAGGGATAAGTTCAAAACTCACGACGTGAGCAAGGATATCTCACGACGTGAGGATTCATCTGGCCACCTTCCGAAGCTAGGGACGCAAATGGCAAGTCTACGGGATGATCATGCTTGACTCACGACGTGAGTCTTATAAAACTCACGACGTGAGAGTCCAAAAACTTACTATAAATAGCAAGTTCGACCCCAACCATTCTTACACCTGAACTTCTTTCCTTTCTCTCATTTGCTGAAGCCCTCTTGCATCCCGAGCCCCGAAGACCTCGTACCGCTGACCGTTTCTGCTTAGATTACATAAAATCACGCTACTAGGGTGAGTTTCACGGCCCCACTTTTTAATATTTTCGGGGGAAAATGCATGCTAAATATTGTGTACACGTTAATATTATGTCTATATGATAGTATATTAGTATCAACGTAGATAGTTATATTAACCGGGATATAGTTGTTTAAATATAATATTTTGAATATATACAACTATTATCAACCTTTTAGCATGTTATTATACTAATGTAGATCTTGAGTTATACTTAGGAGTCTATATATATGTTGTGTGCGAGATAGTTCCGAAGTTATATTCGGAAGTTCTATATGTTAATTTATAAAGTATGTTGTTATTATTGGTTTTATGTCAAGATAAAACTTGGTATGCTATAGGTTGTTATTGTTGGTTTTATGACAAGATAAAACTTGGTATGTTATATATTGTTATTGTTGGTTTTATGTTAAGATAAAACCTGGTTTTTCCTCAAGTTATAGCTGTTGTACTACCTAAAGTAATATGAACTTAGGAGTAATGTTTAAAGGCATAGTCTAATAACTTAGGGTTTTAGACATGAAAATTCTTTTGTTGTTAGAGCTATAGGAAGCTGTCAGAGTCTACGTGAGTAATTGTATTCATCAAATAAGATTGGGGATCTTAGCGGAAATCCTATGAACTGTAACCGTTAATCCCATGTAAGCGAGGGAGTCGTGTATAATTAGTATACGGGTTGACCACCCCACTTGTGATTGTTAGCTACAGTCAACCATAAGCGAGTGACGAACTATCCTTTTGCTTGTTATTGTTCCGGCGTCGATGAAGCGTACGGTGTTGTCTCTCATGGAAATCATGACTGTGTTGTTTCTCATGGAAATCATGAGTGTGTTTTATCAGAGGTATTATGTCATAGCAGTGGTTACAGGCTCATGGTAGCAAATTGTTAGAAATATTATACTTTGTCGTATACAAGTGTTAATGTTAAGTATAAGTTTCCCCCTACTTATACCCTAGGTTCAAGGAACGTTTAGGTATAACACTTATTTGATAAGTAAACTATTATACCTAATATATATACTAAATGTTGGAGCGTCAAAATGATACTTTCAAAAACTAAACTTTTGAACTTAGAAAAAGTATTATTTTCATATGGAGTCAAAACCTGTGAACTCACCAACTTTATGTTGACGTATTTTAAAATTCATGTGTTTTCAGGAACTTGAAAAGCTGGTATGTATTCGAACAGGAGAAGTTTTACTATTACCTTTCTGTTCATTAAGAAGTATGCCATAGTCGGACATTATGTAATAGGTTCTAGAAAAACTGTAATGTATCTTTCAATCATCAATAAAGGTATGTATTTTCTTTAGTACTGTTCAATGTATGTTATATAACTGTGATACGAAGAATGACGTTACATCACCCGATGTTTCCACCGACGGCCGGGGTGTGACAGATTGGTATCAGAGCTATTAACTCTAGTGAACTAGTACTTTCTTAGGAAAGCACGTCTATAGTTTAGGGCTTACTCTATTAGGTTTAGGTATATCCCTTAGCCTACATTAAAAAGTATTATTAATTATTCTACTGAAGGACTACTTACAGGAGCGGTGACAGGATAGACATGTCGATTTGGGTTGTTGGATTCCAGAACGGCTATATGCTAAAATGATCCTGCCCTTTCGACTGTCCTGACTGGCCGGAGCCTTATCAGATAGACCTGAAGTAACAAACAATAATTAAAGCGTGAATACAATAAATAAGAATATAGAGTCATATATAAAGACTCAGACCCGCGATGAGAATACACCTTAAATACCCGGAATGTTTTTGATGTCAAGGATTTAGATCAAATATTCCAACTAAAGTTTATATGTGCGTATGTCCTATCACAACTAGGTGTAGGTGCGCAACTACATTTTATTATGATCAGATCATATGAACTATTTAATTTGGGAGTAATATTTGATAGACTAAACCCTTGGTGATCGAAAATGTATAGGAATTCGACATGGCACATTCACGAGAATGGATAATCATCGAGGATACGGATGAAGAAGAGGAAGTTTCATTCCCCATGATGGTAGGCAATGCTTACTACCCTATAAATCCAACCACCTTTCATCCAATACCTTCTGACATTGGAGCACCTTTACCTTCCAACGAATGGGAAGAGAGTGAACCAATGGAAGAAAGCGAATCAATGGAGGAGACATAATCGGTGGCATCATCTTTACCACCAATAAACACTCTTTACCGTCAAGTTCCAGGAGGAGAAAAGATGAAACGCACGGCATGTAAATCCATACCAATATGGAAAAGGATTAAGAAGAATCAGAAGGCGACATCTTCAGGAAGTCATAGAGTTCAAGATGAACCTGTACGGATCGCACAAACCGTTGATAGGTGGGTGGCAGAAGAAAGAGCTGCTAAGATGTATGAGACTGGTCAATCATCTCGACCACATCTCCCACATTCTTCTGAAGTTAACACTTTATCTCAATTGTTTGAGAAAAGTGTGAAAATTGAAGATAAGATGGAAATTGTCGAAGGAAGGGCTACTCATCTCTCCGGAAGAGTCCGAAGGCTAGAAGGACAAAGGACGCAAGATCAGGAATCGGTGATGGATGTCCATCATCGTATAAATTTTGCTTATAATGACATGATTACTCACGATGCAAGGATTGCAGAGTTAGAGCTCTACAATCAAACCTCAAGAAATGAAGAACGCACATGAAGTCTTGAGCAGAGAACTCAAGCACTTGAGGAGCAAGTGGTTAATGCCACTGACGTGCTAGGTCATTACTTAGGTTTCTGGTAGATAAGCTAAAACTAGTGGTTGTGTAAATAGAAAAAAAATCAGACTAGTTAAGGCAAGAAGAGTAAAGTTTATAGAAAGTTGTAGAAAACCTTGCAAATTTTGCAATGTTTATAGAAACTTTTCTCTTATAAGCCTAAATAAACTGATGTAACCGCTGGTAATAATATGAAGCATATATTACAGTAATCATTGTGTTATCTATTATGTTTTACACTTTGAAGAATAATTGAAGTATTTAGTACTCGTTTAGTAAATGACTAATTCTTCATGAAACTTATAAAATTCTTATTATTTATAATATGAACTAAAACAAAATGCCTAGAAGGAGTAGTGCTCGGCTAAACCCTAACCAACGATCAGCACCACAACAACAACCACCAGAACCAAACCCCCAAATGAGTACAACAGAACTTGAAGAAATCATAGCTCAAAGAATTGCTGCAGCTCTATCTAATGTCACAAGAAGTGGAGTTAGAAATGAAGGCAATGTAGGGACCGCTATAACGTGTACCTACAAAGACTTTATGAATTGCAGGCCAAAGAGCTTTCATGGAAATGAAGGGGTTGTTAATTTGACTAGGTGGATAGAAAAGACAGAGTCCGTCCTTCAAATAAGCTTCTGTCCAGACGATTGTAAAGTACAATTTGCAGCATGTACTTTCGCTGATGCAGCACTTACATGGTGGAACAGCCATGTGAATACAATGAGAACTGATACTGCAAATTCCATGAAATGGGAAGAGCTAAAAATGATGCTAGTAGAGGAGTATTGTCCTAGGGAGGAAATACATAAGCTGGAACAATAATTGTGGATGCTAACCATGAAGGGTTCAGAGATAAAAGCTTATACCGCTAGATTTAATGATCTTGCAGTAATGTGTCCAACACTTGTAACCCCTGAATATAAGGAGATTGACCGATATATCTGGGGTTTAGCATCGAAAATAAAAGGCATGGTGATCGCATCAAAGCCTACAACCTATGACAGCACTAAGAGAATAGCTCATCAGCTAACCCTCACAGAGATCCAAGAAACCGTAGTGGTCTCAAAGGCCGAGTCTCCCAAATCTGGAACAAACAAGCACAAGTTTAACGGGAAGAACCCCATACAATCATCTGAGAAAAGACAAGAAGTGGCAAACAATTATGCAGCCACGACGGCAGTAACCATTCAACCAAAGTCTGCATGGTGCAATCGGTGCAACCGTCATCACCCAGGTGACTGTTTTGTTTGCACGAATTGCAAGAAGAAAGGGCATACTGCTAGTTTCTGCAGGAGCACAACACCTGCAACAGTGAATCAGGGAGCAAATACTGGAGCAGGCCATGGTGAAGGAAGAAAGTGTTTTGAGTGTGGCGAGGTTGGACACATCAAGAGAGAATGTCCAAAGTTAAGGAATCAAGGAGGCATAGGGCGTGGCAGGGCATTCGTGATTGGAAGCAGAGAAGCTATCCAGGACCCTTCAGTCGTATCTGGTACGTTTCTCATAGATACTTTATATGGTACCATACTCTTCGACTCTGGAGCAGATAGAAGTTTTATAACTCCGACGTTTAGAAAATTGTTAAGTCATGAGTCTAGCAAATTAAAAGAAATCTATGAAGTAGAAATCGCTAACGATCAAACCGAGAAAACACATGAAATCCTAGAAAACTGTCTGTTAACTCTTAATAACTACCTTTTTCACGTCAACCTCATGCCAATGCCTATCGGTAGTTTTGATGTCATAATTGGCATGGAGTAGTTATCTTCACACCACGCCAAAATTTTATGTTATGAGAAAGCTATACGACTACCCTTACCAAACGGCGAAGCCCTGATTATCTATGGTGATAAATCTGGGAAGAACCTCAAAGTCATCTCTTGTACCAAGATCCAGAAATATCTACATAAGAAATGTAGCGCATTCTTAGCCCACATTGTAGATAAGAAGAGAAAGACAAAAGAAATCAAGGACATACCTCAAGTATATGATTTCCCTGACGTGTTTCCTGAAGATCTACCTGGAATACCTCCCGTCTGACAAGTCGAGTTTCGAATCAACTTAATTCTAGGAGCAGCACCAGTAGCGAAATCTCCTTATCGGTTGGCTCCATCCGAAATGAAAGAATTGTCTTGCCAACTACAAGAACTTCTTGACAAAGGCTTTATCCGACCAAGTTTTTCACCTTGGGGAGCATCAATCTTGTTTTTCAAAAAGAAGGACGGATCCTTTCGAATGTGTATTGATTATCGGGAGATGAATAAGCTAACGATCAAGAATCGTTACCCGCTTCCAAGAATTGATGATCTATTCGATCAACTGCAAGGATCCAACTACTACTCAAAGATAGATCTCAGATCAGGATACCATCAACTCAGAGTACAAGAAGATGATATTCCAAAAACAGTGTTTATAACTCGTTATGGTCATTATGAGTTCTTAGTTATGTCTTTTGGATTGACCAATGCCCCAACAATGTTTATGGATCTCATGAATCGTGTTTGCAAACCATACTTGGATAAATTCGTGATCGTATTTATCGATGATATATTGATATATTCACGAACCAAGGAAGAACATGGTCAACACTTACAAATAATATCGGAGCTACTGAGAAAAGAAAAGTTGTATGCCAAATTCTCCAAATGTGAGTTTTGGATTAGAGAAGTACAATTTTTAGGTCATGTAGTTAGCAACGAAGGAATTCATGCTGACCCATCTAAAGTTGAAGCAATTAGGAATTAGGAAGCACCAAAGACGCCAACAGAAGTGCGTCAATTCCTAGGACTTGCTGGCTATTACCGCAGATTCGTAGAGAATTTCTCCAAAATAGCTAAGCCGCTTACAACACTAACCCAGAAGGATACGAAGTTCAACTGGGAAGACAAACAAGAAGCTGCTTTTGAGAAACTGAAGCAAATGTTGTGTAGTGCACCAATCCTATCCCTTCTAGATGGGACAAAAGATTTCGTCGTATACTGCGACGCATCAAATCAAGGATTGGGATGTGTGTTGATGCAAAGAGGAAAAGTTATCGCCTATATATCACGACAACTTAAGGTGCATGAGAATAATTACACTACCCATGATCTTGAATTGGGAGCTGTAGTTTTTGCACTAAAAATCTGGAGACATTACTTATACGGTACTAAGTGTACTATTTTTACCGACCACAAGAGTCTCCAGCGCATCTTCAACCAAAAAGATCTTAATATGAGACAATGAAGATGGGTCGAATTGTTGAATGATTACGAATGTGAGATTCGTTATCATCCTGGAAAGGCAAACGTGGTAGCAGATGACTTGAGCCGGAAAGAATATATTAAACCCCGTCGGGACGAGCATTAACTATAACTATCCATTCTAACTTTGCCGCACAAATTAGAGAAGCTCAACTTGAGGTTCTAAAAGAAGAAAACATCAAGAACGAAGCTTTGCGAGGAATGGAAAAGCAACTTATACAAAAAGATGACGGAACGCGATACTTTATGAACCGAATTTGGACGCCTAAGTTCGGTGGAGTCAGGGACTTGGTCTTAGAAGAAGCCCACAAGTCCAGATATTCCGTGCATCCAGGCTCTGACAAAATGTACTTAGACTTAAAAGTATATTATTGGTGGCCAAACATGAAGGCTGAAATTGCTACTTATGTGAGCAAATGCTTCACTTGTTCTAGAGTAAAGGCAGAACATCAAAAGCCTTCAGGTTTACTTCAACAACCGGAAATACCTGAATGGAAATGGGAGCAGATATCAATGGACTTCATCACTAAGTTACCTAAAACTCCTAGTTTGTTCGACACTATTTGGGTAATGGTCGATAGATTGACTAAGTCTGCCCATTTCTTACCAATTAAGAAGAACGAAAAGATGGAGAAGCTGACTAGAATTTATCTTAAGGAAATTTTCAGATTGCATGGAGTTCCAAATTCTATTATTTCTGACCGAGATAGTAGATTCACTTCACGATTTTGGCAATCTCTACAAAAATCCTTAGGAACACGTCTAGATATGAGTACAGCTTACCATCCACAGACTGATGGTCAGAGTGAAAGAACCATTGAGACTTTAAAATATATGCTCCGAGCCTGTGTAATAGACTTTGGAAATGCGTGGGATACTCATTTACCGTTAATTGAGTTTTCCTACAACAAATAGTCATCACACCAGCATCAAGGCTGCACCGTTTGAGGCTCTTTATGGACAAAAATGTCGTTCCCCAATATGTTGAGCAGAAGTTGGAGATACGCAGATGGCCAGAGAGTGTACAGGCGATACCTTACGTACTGGACCAGATATAATCCACGAGACAACTGAAAAGATCATGCAAATTAAGGATCGATTAAAGGCTGCACGTGATCATCAAAAGAGCTATGCTGATGTAATACGTAAGCCTTTAGAATTCCAAGTTGGAGATAAAGTAATGTTGAAGGTCTCTCCTTGGAAAGGCGTGATTCGATTCACGAAACGAGGCAAACTAAACCTGTGATATATAGAACATTTTGAAATTCTAGCAAGAATTGGTTCTGTCGCATATCAACTTAAGTTACATCAAGAGCTAAGCAATATGCACAATGTTTTCCCCAACTAATTAATAGTTCCTCGTCCAGAAGATAAATTTCGGGATGAAATTATTCTAATGGGGGGAGAATGTAACACCAGTCAAAATAGGTAAATAGACAATCACATGTGATTATACCAATCATGTAATGTGATTTTGTTAAACTAGTAATGTGATAAAAATGCTATGTAGTTCATGATAAATTTAAATACAAATATGAACTTTCTTTATGATGCAACTCAAAGTATACGTCCATACGATTCCAAAAATATAGAGAACGTCTGAATCTGACTTCGCATGAAGAAGTTATGATAAACCGAACACTATAAATCTCTATAATAAGAGGAATTTAGAATAGACTTAGAATTAGCTATTGGAGTCTAAAAGAGAGTTGTAGTACTCATAAATACCTACTCTTTCATATAAAGAACGTCAAAAACAGAGTTCGTATGTGAAAGTTACGACCTTCCGAAGATACAACTGTCAGAAACCCTAATCCGACTGAGCTCACGACGTGAGCATAGAAAATAACCACGTGAGGAGTCAATTTGCCACATTTCGGATCTAGAAGGTGCGTGACGAGGCTACGAAGGGATAAGTTCAAAACTCACGACGTGAGCAAGGATATCTCACGACGTGAGGATTCATCTGGCCACCTTTCGAAGCTAGGGACGCAAATGGCAAGTCTACGAGATGATCATGCTTGACTCACGACGTGAGTCTTATAAAACTCACGACGTGAGGGTCCAAAAACTGACTATAAATATCAAGTTCGACCCCATCCACTCTTACACCTGAACTTCTTTCCTTTCTCTCATTTGCTGAAGCCCTCTTGCATCCCGAGCCCCGACGACCTCGTATCGCTGACCGTTTCTGCTTAGATTACATAAAATCACGCTACTAGGGTGAGTTTCATGGCCCCACTTTTTAATATTTTCGGGGGAAAACGCATGCTAAATATTGTGTACACGTTAATATTATGTGTATATGATAGTATATTAGTATCAACGTAGATAGTTATACTAACCGGGATATAGTTGTTTAAATATAATATTTTGAATATATACAACTATTATCAACTTTTTAGCATGTTATTATACTAATGTAGATCTTGAGTTATACTTAGGATTCTATATATATGTTGTGTGCAATATAGTTCCGAATTTATATTCGGAAGTTCTATATGTTAATTTATAAAGTATGTTGCTATTATTGGTTTTATGTCAAGATAAAACTTGGTATGCTATATGTAGTTATTGTTAGTTTTATGACAAGATAAAACTTGGTATGTTATATGTTGTTGTTGGTTTTATGATAAAACCTGGTTTTTCCTCAAGTTATAGTTGTTATACTGCCTAAAGTAATATGAACTTAGGAGTAATGTTTAAAAGCAAAGTCTAATAACTTATGGTTTTAGACACGAAAATGCTTTTGTTGTTAGAGCTATAGGAAGCCGTTGAAGTCTACATGAGTAATTGTATTCATCAACTAATATTGGGGATCTTAGCAGAAATCCTCTGAACTGTAACCGTTAATCCCGTGTGAGTGAGGAAGTCGTGTATAATTAGTATACAGATTGACAACCCCACTCCTGGTTGCTAGCTACAATTAAATTTAAGCGAGTGACAAACTATCCTTTTATTTGTTATTTGTTCCGGCGTCGATGAAGCGTGCGGTGTTCCTCATGGAAATCATGAGTGGGTTGTCCTCATGGAAATCATGAGTGGGTTTTATCAGAGGTATTATGTCAAAGCAGTGGTTACAGGCTCATGGTAGCAAATTTTAGAAGCATTATACTTTGTCGATATACAAGTATAAATGTTAAGTATAAGTTTCCCAAGGACTTATACTCTAAGTATAAAAATCGGGTAGGTATATTACTTGTATATTAAGTAGAGCACTATACTTATTCTACTTACTCGTATAGAATTGAAATAGATTTATACGTAGCGGTTTTACTCGTATAGAATTGAAATAAGATTTATACGTAGAAACTTAGTTTGTATGGAATTACAAACATTTATATTTATAATATATAAGACTTATAGGTATATACTTATTTTGTAAGTAATCCATTATAACTATGATATATATACTAAATGTTTGAGAGTGAAAATGATACTTTCAAAACTAAACTTTTGAAATCAGAAAAAATATTATTTTTATATGGAGTAAAAACCTGTGAACTCACAAACTTTATGTTGACGTATTTTAAAATGCATGTGTTTTCAGGAACTTGAAAAGCTGGTATGTATTCGAACAAGAGAAGTTTTACTATTGTCCTTTATGTTCATTAAGAAGTATGCCATAGTCGGATATTATGTAATAAGTACTAGGAAAACAATAATGTAACTTTCAATCATCAATAAAGGTATGTATTTAATAAAACTCTTTAGTACTGTTCAATGTATGTTATATAACTGTGATACGAAGAATGACGTTACACCACCCGGTGTTTCCGCTGACGGCCGGGGTAAGACACTAATGGAGGATGGAATCGTCCTCGTCCTTCCCGCTACCCGCCAAACCCTTTGTGGAGGGAGTCGAACCCGCCTAAACTGCATCCCTCCCAACCCATCTTTCTTATTTTTCTTCTGTGATTCAACCCTCCAGCGGCTTCTTCAACCCTCTCTTTCTCTCTTGCTCTCCTCCCGGTGCTCCCTCTTCCCCTTTCTGTTCAAAGCTTCTCAACAAAACCCCTACCATTCCATTATCCCTAAGGAAAATACCCAGATTATTTGCAAACTCAAATATATTCTTCATTTTCTTCTTCATATTCATCAATGGTTGTTGCTGGAGACAACATTTCCTTTTTGGATCAATCAGCTTCTTCTGTCATGCTGTCAATGAAGTAGTATCAAAACTTGATTGCTGATCTTGATTCATCAAAGTATATAAAGTCAGTTTAACCCTTAGTTGAGTGCCTCAGTGCCTTAATTCTAAGAAAAGCTATGATTCACAATGATAATATTCCTCTGTATGCTCTAATTTTGGCCTATTCAACGGAAAAATACAACAAGTCACAAGATACGATGAGTGTTGAGATTCAGTTGCTCAAAACGATGATTTCACGATCCAACTTCTGCAAGTTGTTAGGGTTACCTATTGGTGAAGTTTATTATCACCCTAATCGTTTATCATCCGGTGAAAATTTGAAGTTATATAATCACATGGGTTATTCTCATGTGTTGTGTAAGTTATCAAAATTCAAAAAGCCATGTTTGCCAACTGTATAGAACACTATGTTCACGATATTTTTCAAGTGCTTTTCTGAAAGCACTTCTAGACCAGATAATGCAAGAAATTATTCCATTCGTTGATGTATGGTATTTATATTGACGACAATATTAATCTTGTTCAAGTCTTGTGGGCTCAGTTTTGTGCTAGTCCTTCTTCAACTTCAAAGGATTCTAAAATTTCTTGTGTGAGTTTCTGGTCGATTATGGTGAAGCTAGCCAGAGAGCATTACAAAGTGAAAATCTTGTTTTTCCTTCAGATGTGAACTCTTTTTTATATTGGTTGCATTCCATAGGTGATGATTGCGAAAGTGGCTGTAGTAAATGAAGTAATTTCAATTTATAAGCAAATCCCAAAGTTTGCTCCAAGGGTTGTTAGAGATGAGTTGCAAGCAATTTTTAATTCGAATGTTCCTGCAAGAAGAAATAAAGGTGGAAAGCGAAAGGGTACAGTGGTTGAGGAGTTTGTCGTTGCGAAGCTTCAGAAGCAAAAGATACAACGAAAGGGGAAGAAGAAAGTCGAGTCTCAACTTATTGATGAGAACATGAAGGATGAGGATAATGTAACGACATTAAGTGACAATCGTTTTGAATTGGATTTTGATAATGATGAAGATACTGCGAAGTCTATGGAACAATCCATAGTCACAGAGCCAATTCCTACTGCGACTCAGATAGCTTCGTTGATTCCTAAGGTATCTTCTATTCCAAAAACTACTTCTCTAGATGATATATTCAAAAACATTCATTCAGAACCGATTGTTAATCTATCTCATCCACCCTATCCTACTACCACAACTCAATCCATTATAACTCCACCAATTCCAATAACACAACCAATCATCGCTTCTTTACCACAACAAAGTACAATTTTGAATCCATCTACCACAACCTGAAACACTACATTTACCATCCCTACTTGAGAGCCCATTGCTCAGTTGTTGATGGCACTTTGGATAATGATGTTGTTGTTGGGGATAATAATACTTCTTTTGAAGAACTTGTTCAACCTGATTTGGCTCCTTCACCACTTGACAATGCAAATGAACCCAATGAGGAAACTACTAATTTTTGAAGATGAAAGTGAATCCAATGAGGAAACTACTAATTTTCCAATGAGCAGGAAAGACTATAAAGCTAAAAACCGAAAGCTTAATATGTTGGTGCAACACGGTGAGGATTTCTCAACTTTAAAATTTCAACATATGATGATTGATCACAAAACCATGGTGAAAACTCTGCATTCAGAGAGTACGAGGTTATTTGAAGAACATGAGAAACTAGTGAATGAGAATATTGCAAAAGTGAAAGAAACTTTGAATGAAGTCAATGAGTTATCTTGTCTGAAAAAACTATTCATAATTCAAAATTTACAGAATCCATCAATACTCTTGCTCACCATTTTGATGGTGAAGCAAAGATGGCCGATGAACTTGCGAGAAAAGAAACAAATATTACGTCTCTCAAACATGAATTTGTTGGGTTTTTAGGATAACATCATTCCTATGGTGTACATGCAACCCTAATTGCTTTGATCTAGGTTCTTCTAATTTGAACGTACAACATTGAATACCAAAGAATAAACCCTAAAACTAGCATACCAAATCCGAAAATCACATATGATTAGGGTTTAGATCTTACCTCTCTTGTTATGTAGTAATAACAAGATTAATCCTTCTTGATCTTGACTTCTGAAAGCCTAGTGCCCCAAGTGTTGCACCTCTAATGGAGTCACAAACACTCTTGCAACAAGATGACTTAGGTGAGGGGAGGAAATCGGATAGGGCAACTCCAAGAAGCATAGCCGAATTCCTTAGACTATAGGGGTTTATATAGCTGAGGGCTGCTAGGGTTTTCAGGTGGAAACCCTAATACCTGACTTAGGCAACAAGCAGCCCATGAACTCCTTTCCTTAGAGCCCATTGACGAATTCTATAAGGCTTCCTTATAGAAATGCGTCCACTCCACTCTATGGAGTCCATCAGCCCATTTATGCAACTATCAATGATTTGCATAACAGTTCCTCAATTATTTAATCAGTCTCTTTTGACCACTAAATTAATTCCTGATCAATACTAATTAAATAATATGATTTCCAAATAATATATTAATCTTGTAATATATTAATAAAACCATTTTGAGTACGAATTTATTATTCATATAATAAATTCTACTCTCTCTCCTCTTGTCATCCTATAAAGTTGCATGAGTGAATGCAACCCAAAAGGACCATGCTCATAATCGGGTCAAGTACATACCAAAATAGTTATGGGCTTAGACACTGTGACAACCCGTTATTTTCAATCTTGTAAAAGTCAAACAAAGTCAACAAAAGTCAAACCTATCTAATAAAAGTCAAACTTGCTGTATTATTAATTTAATAAAGTTAAATTAATGATTTTAGGTAGGATAAATCTTGTGTTAAAGTGTGTAAAGTTTAGAAGGAAAATCACCCAAGAAACTGAGGAATCTCGCATGAAAAGATTCCCCACCGCAAATCTTCGCAATTTCCTTCTTTCCTCAGACCGCAAACCGAAGGCAGCAAACCGTTTGCAGCCGAGAACCTTGGACCGCAAACGTGCGAAGCAGTAGAAAACTACCCCGGAGGGTTTCCTCTTTGGACCGAAAACCCTCGCAGGCCTTATCCCTTTTGACCGCAAACGAGACTTCTCGGGAAGAGTTCCCAACCGAGAACTCCTTCCTCGGTTTGTGTTCTCGGCCGAAAACCCACCTATATTTATATATGTTGTCCAAAAACACTCCTCATTTTTACAAGATTCAGCTGATAACTTCCCTTTTCTCTTAAGTATCATCAACCGAAGTCTCACCTCTTCTCTCAAGAACATGCGAAACCTCTTATTTCTCATGAATCCCATGTGAAAATCCTTTGTATCTTCTTAGAATCTTGCAAATTATCATCCTTTGTTCTTGGTATCATCCATAAACACCTTCCAATATTCTTATTTTGGGGCCGAAAACACCAAAATACATTAGTTTTCACGAAGAGCACGAAAAACACCCACACACTATTCTAAGGATTAATGTAAGTCTTCCTAGATTCTTTTGAGATTCATTGAACATTTCAATGGCATGTTTAAATCTTGATTGTGCCCTTCAACTTTGTGACTGGGATGCCGAGGATCACAAAACAAGGTGTGAATAACCATACTAATTAACTTGGTACCCTTAAATCTATCACCTAATCGATGTGCCGGTTAACCACACACGATCCACCAATCTCTGATAAACATGAAGTTACCCTTTACCACACTTACTAGTCCATGTTAGTGTGCCGGTTAACCACACACGCTCTGCTAACGACTTGGTAAGGTAAAAAGTGTAATTTCATGGGTTAGCACCAAATTCACATTTTCCTAAAGTAACTAAGATTGGGAATTTATAAAAAGTTTAGTTACTTTATATTTATTATTATACTTTTAATGAGAATTATAGTCTTTGTCCTACCCGTTCGGCTAACAACCCTCCACCAGTCAAGGAAGCGGTGGGTGAGAGTGGACACCCATTAAGCTGTCATTTTATAGGGAACAACCTTATACCCCCCTTATAGACCGGCTTCGTGAATGAGGCCTACTAACGGTAAAACTGACTTGATCTTATACATATATATATATATATATATATATATATATATATATATATATATATATATATATATTATTAACTTATAATATTATAAAGTATAAGGGTTGAATTTTAACTTTTAAAACTCTAGGGGTTGGAATTAAAGTGTGTGTGAGACTTTCCAAATTCCAACACTTGAGGGCAAGTTTTGAAACTATTCAAGACTCTTCAACTTAATAACTTATGAGTCTAATGGTCTATTAAAATGAAGACTCTTCATTTTATGTAACCTATGAGTTCTTAATTACTCTTTTAAAGAAAAGGACTTTTGGTAATCCATAATTTGAGGACAAATTATGGACTCCATTAATGCACATATATCATGGATTCAATTAATCAAATATACATGCATTATCATATTCAAACTCATAGAACAAAGCAATTCATATCATCAATCTTCAATACATTAAGCATAATCATATTAACTAATTCTTGAAATTATGACAATTGCCTTGTAATTAGATTAAGATAAACATTACCATATCATAATAAATAGTTCAGATGATTAAAAACAGTTATAGGTAATGATCCTAACCCAATTTAGGCCAAAAAACTCAAATAGTTCACTGTCAGCTCATCAGACTCGCCGAGTGCAGGTCCAGACTCGCCGAGTCCAAGGCTAAAAGCATCAACTTGCCGAGTCTGTTCATGGAATCGCCGAGTTGAGCAGTCAGACAACAAAAAAACTTTGCAAAAGCACATATAAGCAACAATATAATAGAAAACAAGCCTAGGCTCTGATACCACTGATGGGTTTTGAGCATCCTAACAACCTTAAGGTGCAAATACAACCCTAGAAGCTTTGGAACTAGATAGAACTATATACCTTTCGTTGTCTATGAGGATTAGGTTGACATACAACAACATGCTTCTAGAGACCCTTAACTAGTACAAAATTCGAAATGATACTTGGCCCATTGTCACGAAGCAATGTCCACCTCAGTATGTTGATCAATATCTATTCTGAAAAATGTTAGTCACACAAAACAAAACAAAAAAAAATATTTTTGGATTTTTGTTTTTGAAATTAAAAGACAAACATAAGAAAATCTTTTTGGAATTTTTGTTTTATAATTGAAAAGACAAAAATAAGAAATTTTTCTGAAGTTTTTGGGTTTTTCTAAATTATAAGAACAAAAATAAGAAAATCTTTTTGTATTTTTGTGAGTTTGTTTTAGAAAATAAGAAATAAAACGAGAAAATATTACCAATCAATCGATGTAATAAGTATCGACTTCCAGACAATATACATCGAATCAGCAAATCTTTCTCAAACAACGAATTGTGAGCTGAACCATTCAGAGGCATTTCGAATGCGAATGGGTTTGAACGCTGAATGATGAACAATAACATTTGAACCAGTAAGCAATATTTCCACTCCTTTTGTTTTTCACTTATGATGATGAACTTGGAACAAAGATAGCATCGAGCATTCCTTAACCCGACAAAACCCTTAGAAAGATTTCTCATCCAAAGGCTTAGTAAACATGTCAGCAAGTTGATCCGTTGTCTTTACAAATTGAACCTCTATGTTTCCATCCTCGACATGATCCTTGATGAAATGCTATATGAGTGCTATGTGCTTTGTCTTCGAATGTTGCACCGGATTATGGAAGAGGCATATTGCACTTTGTGAATCACAATATAATGGTATCTTTTTCATGTTGATTGCATAATCACGAAGTTGACTTTGTATCCATAAGACCTGAGAAGTGCAAGCTGCAGCAACAACATATTCTGCTTCTGTTGTAGAAATCGAAACACATGTTTGTTTCTTCGATTGCCAACTAACAAGCTTCCCATCCAAAAGTTGACATCCATAACTAGTGCTCTTTCTGTCGAGTTGACAACCACCAAGATCTGCATCGGAAAACGCCTGAATGAAGAAACCTGTCTTCGAAGGGTACCATAAACCCAATGACACTGTCCCTTTGAGATATAGAAAGATATTCTTTACAGCTGTTAGATGGGGTTCCCTGGGATTCGATTGATACCTGGCACAATTGTAAACAACGAACATAATGTTAGGTCTACTAGCAGTTAAGTACAATAACGAACCAATCATGCTCCTATACAACATAATATCGACAACAGGCTTGTCAAACGAAGGTCTTAAACGTGTGCTGACATCCATTGGTACTCGCAATTTCGAGCTATTTGTCATTCCAAACTTCTCAAGCAGATTACGAGAATACTTCTCTTGATTGATGAAAATTCATTCTCTGCTTTGACGAATATTTAGTCCCAAAAATTATTGATCTTACCCACCATACTCATCTCAAATTGACTTTTCATCATATGCTCAAATTCTCTAGACAATGCAGGGTCAGTCGAACCAAAAATAATATCATCTACGTAAATTTGAACGAGCATCAAGTGATCACCCACTTTCTTTCGAAATAGAGTGGGATCAACAGATCCTTGTTTAAATTTCGAGAGTTTCAAGAAACTTGTAAGAGTTGCATAACAGGCTCGAGGTGCTTGTTTTAGTTCATAAACAACTTTATAGAGAATATAACAATGATCATGGTATTTATTATTTACGAAACCTAGTGGTTGTTCAACATACACAGTCTCTTCTAATACTTCATTGAGAAAAAAACACTTGACATCCATCTGATAAACAACGAAGTCTTTGTATGATGCATAAGCAAGAAATATTCGAACAACATCAAGTCTCGCGACAAGGGCAAAGTTTTCATCATAGTCAATATCTTCTTGTTGCGAATATCCCTTAACAACCAACCTCGCTTTGTTTCGAACAACATTTCCTTCTTTGTCAATTTTATTTTTAAAAATCCATTTTAAGCCTATGAATGATACATCATCAGGTTTTGGAACTAGTCTCTAAACGTTGTTTCTTTTGAATTCAGCAAGTTGAGATTGCATGGAAACAATCTAGTCAGGATCTTCCAAAGCAGCCTTTACTGCTTTTGGTTCTATTTTCGAAATAAAAGCATTAAACATGCAATATTCTTGATGCACATTTAATACCTCATTTTTAGCATGAAGCTGAGCTCTTGTCAAAACTCCAGCTTGAGGATCATCCAGCAATTGTTCTTTTGGATGACTTTGTGTCCATCTTTCCAGTGGTGGATATGCAGGGTCGAAATCCAAAGCTTCATCTTTGAACATTTCATCCGTTTCAGAATCGTCCCCTGCATTAGAATCACTATCATTTACATCATGAAAAACATCAGTTTGTTCAGTTGAATTAATAGGTATAAATCCATTTTTCTCCCCCTCGACAATTGGATTGAGATTGTGATGCTCCCTCTCTACATCAGCATTCGAACATCCATGCTTCCCCTCGACATTAGCATTCGAATGTCTATGCTCCCCCTCAGTAGTAGAATTCAAGTGCTCCCCCTCCGCTCGATCATCTTGCAACACCGGGTGACTTTCGACATGTATTGGAGAGTTTGTTGTAGAATGTGAGACATCATCTTCCCAAGTTATCGTTGAATCATCAGAATGTTTCGATGCTTCAGGCATCTGATTATCATCAGCATGAATTTTTGCATCTATTGCCCTGTCAGGAACACCAAAAATTAATTCATAATCAATATCGACATAATTAGAAACTTTTGAATCATCATTTGTTTCTGTGATGATTGGCTTTTTTTCAAAAGTATTTTCGACACGTTTGACATAGAAATCATTGAAAGTTAGATTGAAGGTTTCTTCAATCTTCCTTGTTCACTAATTCAACACCTGATATGCAACTGAGTTATGCGAATATCCAAAATATATCCCTTCATCAGCTATGGACTGAAATTTCGAATGGTTATCTTTGAGATTCATGATAAAGCATCTTCAACCAAAAACATGGATATATTTCACATTTGGTTTTCGATTGTTAATGATTTCATACGGAGTGATATTAAAATGATGATGAATAAATGATATGTTTTGAGTGAAACATGCTGTCGAAATTATTTTTTTTCCATAGATATTGGGGTAGATTCGCATATGTGAGCATAGTCCTCGTTGCTTCGCATAGAGACCTATTCCTCCATTCAACAATACCATTTTGTTGAGGTGTGTAAGGAGATGAACAATTATGCGTAATCCCTAGATCAGCCAAAAATGAATCAAGAACACGATTCTTGAATTCTAAGCCATTATCACTTTTGATCTTTCTGACTTTCTTCCTCCAACTGAGTTCAATGTGCTTGATGCAATCGATCATTAGTTGAGCAGTTTCTGACTTTTGATGAAGAAATTAAACCCAAGTAAACCATGAAAAATCATCGACAATGACCAAGATATACCTCTTCTTGTTGAGAGTCTCAACAGTCATAGGTCCACAAAGGTCATTGTGAAGAAGTTCCATAGGTTCGATGATCTTTGAATCGATGACTATTGGATGACCTTGACGGTGTTGTTTCCCCTGTTCGCATCCTGCACATAACAAATCATTATCAAATTTTAAAATGGGTAAGCCTCGAACAAGATCATTTACCACCAATTTGTTCACATTTTTTAAATTCAGGTATGACAGTCTACGATGCCATAGCCAGCTCAAATCAGACGATGCCTTCGAAAGTAAGCAAACAGAGGGTACACCAACAATTGGCTTGAGGTCAAGAGTGAACATATCGCTTTTCCTCTTATACTTGAGCAAAACCTCTTTGGTTTCTTTATTCGAAATGACACTACCTTCCTCATCGAACACCACTTGATTACCAGTGCCCACAACAAGTTGTGAAACACTAACCAAGTTGTGTTTAATACCTTCGACGTATGCCACTCGATTGACTGTAAACTTTCCATTTGTAACTTTCCCAAAGCCTTTAACCTTGCATTTTTTATTATTTCCAAATTTCTCAACTCCAACATTTTCCAAACTTCGATAATCTCGCAAAATTTCATTTCGACCTGTAATGTGATGAGAGAAAACACTGTTGATGTACCAGTGTTCATCATATTGCTCATCACTTAATACCTGCGATCGATTAAATATTTTAGGTCCCCATGGCTTTTTGAGTCCTTGGTGATTAGAGTGAAATTCATTATGAAATGAGGAACCAAATACCCAATTTCGAACCTTAGATTTCAAACTATCGATCAAGTCAACTTCTATAGACTTAGATATCGAAATAATATCATTCATTCGTCTAAGATCGACACTGACTTTCTCTTTTTCCTCAGCAGTCCGTTTTGCCTCAACTTTTGTTTTGGGAACTTCTTTCCATTTTCAATCAGAAGGATTTGATTCTAATGACGAAGAACTTTCAGTTTGTGACTCATTCAAGTAGCTTTCGTAGGCATACCTGATTTCCTCTTGTGAAAACTTTCCTGATTTATAGGGCTTTCCTTTTCCTTCAAGCCAGTGATTTATATTCTTCATGTCAGTTTTCCCTTTTACAAATGAAGCATTAAATTTATGCTTCGAATCAGGATTGGGAAAGTGAGGATGTTTTGGTTTAAAAGGTTCGTGTCTCTTGCCTTTTACGTCCAACGTTACGAAATCTCTTTTTGGAATTGATGGTTTTGCATGGGTTTGAAAACGGTTTTGAAAAAGTTTGTTATAACCGAAAAATGTTCTATTACAAACTTGTTGTCCATTCGAAAATCGTCTTTGATTTTGAAATTGATGAAAATGTCTTTGTTCATTTTGTTGAAAACCATTTCTATGAAAATTGTTTTGTGAAAACCTTGTGTTTTGACGATTAGGAACAAAATTCCTTTGTTGTTGGTTTTGAACAAAATTCTCATTTCTTGGTTTTTGAACATCCAGTTTTCGAATTGATTTTTGAGCTTTTGAATGAGTTTTTGAAAAATCATTTTGTTTGTTAGTGGATTTATTCTGAGCAAAAGACATATTTTACGAAAAAGTCTGAACTTGTTCAGTCTTTTTCTGGTCAGACGATTTTTGTGAAATATCTTTTTGTTTCTTAAAAAACTTGATATTTTTCCAGTAGACCTTGTTTCGAGCTTTTGACATCAAAATGCCTTCTTCGTTTAAAACTTTTTGAATTTCTTCATTGAAAATTTGTTCTTTAGTCTTTTGATTTTGAGAAACTGGTTCATTTGTTTGTTTGTCATCATTTTCTTTTTATGTCTTTAGTTCCCAAGTTCTTTTTGGGTTTTGCCTTTGAAAAGTGGATGAGTTCTTGTTAAGTGTATTTTCAGCCGTGCTTTGGTTTGAGAAAACCCTTATTTCAAAACTCCTTTGTTATCTTCAACAACAATTTTGTTGATTTCAGGATTCACTTTTTCTCCATTTCCTATAGTGACAAACACCTGACTGGGAAACACCACATCATCGGTGCATTTGAAATTTGGATAAACAAATGAGTTCGATTCGAGATAATGAGGACCTTTTTCCTTCATCAATTTATCGAATTTCTCTGTTTCCTCATAAACTTGATTGACAACAACTCTGGGAATAGTTGTTTCAATTGGAACATCTTCTTCATCATTATCACTATCAGTTTGACTATCTTCGACAATCATACGGTCATAGTCATGAGCATTTGATGTTGAGGGTTGGTCGGTGTTAACCTTTTCCAATGAATTATTACAAATTTCTTTACCCTTAGCCATCGAAGTGACATTAATGACAGATAACTGAGAACAATCAACAACTTCTTCCTCCTCAATTTCACTGATATTGTCGGAATCGTCTTCGATATCAGCAAAATTGTGTTGAGAGTCAGACGTCGAATTCTCAGTCTTTTTCAAAAAATTTATTTGTTCGGTTTTGGTCAAGGTCTCATTCACAAAATGTACCAAATAATTAGCATCTAAACATTCATCTATTTTAACAATACCATATGCATATGAATCATTTGGGACTTTGTCAAATTCAGAAATCTTTTTCTCACAATCATAGGATGTTGAATCATTTTTCTCCCTTTCGAATACCAAGAAGGGCAATAGTTTCCTATGTTGCTCCTTACTAATGTCAGAGGAATGATGTAAAACTGTTAGTTTAGTATACAATCTCTTAGCTGAATTACAGTAAATGTTACGTTGTTTCATCAAAATACAATTATCTATTCTAAGATGATCCCTATCAATAGTAACATTTTTCAATAGCAACTCAAGATTTTCTACTATACTCCTCTTTGTCTCCAATCGTTTTTGTGTTTCTATCAATAAGGATTTCGATTTTCAGCATCACTACTAACAGAAATAAGCAAGTCATTAACATATGAAATGGTATCATCGAAATCAGATAAAACAGTATCATATGAACTAAAAGGAATATCAAAGGATTCGAGAAGAGAATGTACCTTCAAAGTCATCGGAGATTTTTCTGCTCCAGTAGAAACAAAACACTTCCCAGTCACCTTCTCCTCATCCTGACATCCCTCTTCATACCTGACATACATTTCTCCATGTGTGGGATTTCTCATCTCTTCGTCATCTGATCCAGATGACCAGATTTGATAGGTACCATCCCCATCACCACTTTCCTTTGCTACAAGTGACATCCCCTTCATCCTTACTCTCACTTCTTCTAGCCTTTCGACATAATAGGCTTCATCCTTCACTTTATCCTTCTTCTCCTCTCTTTTCTCCAACATGCAATAACTGCCAAATGGTACGCACCATTGCAGTAGTTGCAATAAAAACCAGAGTCTCCTTTTAACTTCTTCTCCAACTTCTCACCAGTAACCTTACTATCTTTCTTCTCAACCTTCAACTCTTCTCTAACATTCTTCCCAGATGATGAGTTTCCCTTGAAATCAATGTTTCATTTAAACTTCAGATTGAATGGCTTCTTAAAGAACTTTATAACTTTTCTATTCGAATAATAAGCCACAGCTTCATCTTCCGAGTTCATGAGAAAACCCTCATAACCAGAACCATCAATCTCAGCAGATTCGACTTCAGAATCTTTTTCCTGACACCTTCGAAACCAATGCAAGAGGACCTCCTAAATTCATTTTTCCTTCTTCAACTATTTCGTTCATCTCACTTTCATGAGATTTTAGAACATTATAGAGATCTCCCAACGAATAGTTATCGAAGCTATGTTGTGTCTTAATCATCAAACTAATGTTTCTCCACTCCTTTCGAAGTCCCATTAAGAAGGATAGATTGTACTCAAGATTCGAACGATTGACTCCATATCGACTGCACTTGAAGATCAAGTCGTTAAGACAATCATAAAAGAGTTCGATCATCTCATTCTCTTTCAGCTTGAATTCTCCTAATTCGAGCAAGCATTGCTTCTGTAACATCCCAAATTTCAAGACCAAAAATTTCATTTTTAATATAACTATTCAAAAAACATTTTAGAGAAAACATCATCAATTTATTTCATTTCATCAAATCCATAGATCATAATTCTCAAAAGCATGTCATAATCAAATAAAAATGTCAGGGTACAATCCCAAGAACATCACAGTGCGGAAGATAGTGGTGTGATGCGATGCTACCATGCCGGCTCCTTTCCCTTCGAAGAAGAAGGACGTGAAACAAAAACTATAAACCGTAAGCACATAGCTTAGTGTGTTCCCCCATCATACCCCATACCATATAATAATCATACTGCCAGTCAATTATGGGGTGCCCGACCTACCCTACCAGGCCATTCTGGGGTACCCGACCTACCCTGTCAGGCCATTCTGGGGTGCCTAACCTACCCTGTCAGGCCATTCTGGGGTGGCCGACCTACCGTCCGGTTTATCTCAACCGGCTACGGGGACTATTTCACCCCTACTACTACCATATAATAACATAGCATAAACATACTGCCAGGTAATTCTGGGGTGCCCGACCTACCCTTCGGTCCTTACGAGCGTGACACGAGGACTATTCCCCCTACTACCACTATCACATAACATCATATCATGCTAGCATAAATAACATATCAGATAGTAGCAAACCTAGATAATTATCACAAAGACAATCATCTAACAATCAACTCCTACTAGTGGGCCGACATTGTGGCCGTAGACCCACTTCTACTAGAAGGTAACTCACCTCAATGTCGTGCGGTAACTGAACTGTCCTCGGTGCTGGGATCAACTCTCCTCAAACTCCTGCATATAACAGTCTCCTTCCATTACTTTTTCAACTTCATAACCCCTTTAAGGGTCAATCTTAAATAATGGTCAAGGTCAAAGTCGAAGTCAACATCCTGGTCAAAGTCAACATCCTGGTTGACTCAACTCGCCGAGTTGGTCCCTTAATTCGTCGAGTTCCATAATTCAGAGAATCTCGAATTCGCGATCTAACTCGTCGAGTTAACCTCTAACTCGCCGAGTTTCTCCATATAACAGAATCGAGACTTTCTAATTGAATTCGTCGAGTCCTTCCTTGGACTCTCGAGTTCTCCTTTATTCAATCGGGACATTTTCTCACTCACTCGGCGAGTTCATCATTGGACTCGTCGAGTTCTTAACCTTTGAGTCCAAATGACGTCTAACTGGCTGAGTCATCTTCTAGACTCAACAAGTTGCTTAGTAATAGAGAAGGTTGGGGGAACCATGAACCGACTCGCCGAGTCCTAAGAACGACTCGTCGAGTCCCCCATGATCCAAAACTAGACAGTCGGTTTCAGTCGGGCTTAACGCATCCAAAACATAGATCTGGCCTCCTAGGGTCGATATAACACGTAAAGTTTCTAACTTTATGTGCATGCATGAGTTATTTTAGCTCAAAAAGCCCTAAAAAGTGGTTCATAGGATGCATGGGACTCCCATGGCCATAAAGTTGGCACCTTTATGCCATGGAGTCGCTCAAGGATCCTGGATCTGAAGTCATAACCCCAAAACATGCTTGCATCCATGAATGGTTCCAAAAATGGCTCCTTAAATCCCTAAACTACTCCAAGAAGAAATCTAATAAATGAATGGTCAAGGTATAAACTTTATACCTCAAATGAGCTGGAAATGGAACACAACCTCTGGATCTACTTGCTTCCTCTTGAACTCCCAAGCTTCTTCTTCTTTCTCAAGCTTCAAAACCACCAAGAACACATAAAAAATGGCTCAAGAACACTCAAAATTGGTGAGGGTTTCGAATTAGGGTTTTCTGGACTAAGGGAGGCGATGAGGGATGCCACAATGGGGTGTTAAGGTGTTTAAATAGGGTGTAAACCCTGAAAATTAGGGTTTCACTCCGGCAGGCCTACTCGTTGAGTCGAGGCTCCTTTACTCGTTGAGTAGACTTCAAGTCCTGCGTCCAACATATCCAATTCCTACTCGACGAGTTTGGGGCCTGCAACTCGTCGAGTCCCTTAGAAAATATGAATAATTTCTTATTTAAATACATACCAGGAACCGGTCGTTACAAATCTCCCCTACTTATTTTATAGTTCTTCCTCGAAGTCTGCTGCTGCATCCGGAAAAAGCTCGGGGTAGTGCTCCCTCATCTCGTCCTCCGGTTCCCAAGTCCATTCTGAGCCCTTGTAGTGCTGCCATTGTACCTTGACTAACTCGACCTTCTTGTTCCCCAGATCCTTCGTCTTCCTGTCAAGGATGGCTACTGGTCGCTCGATGTAGTTCAAGCTGTTATCAACCTGGATATCCTCTAGAGGCACCACCGCAGAGTCGTCTACCAGGCACTTTCGCAGTTGGGAGACATGAAAGGTACTGTGGATCTAACTAAGCTCGGCTGGAAGATCCAACCTATACGCCACCTTGCCCACCCAGGCTGCAACCCTGAAAGGACCAATGTATCTGGGGCCCAACTTGCCCCGCTTCCTAAACCGGATGACACCTTTCCAAGGTGAAACCTTCAGGAGAACCCTATCCCCGACCTGGAATTCCAGGTTCGATCGGCGTCTTTCAGCGTAGCTCTTCTGCCGACTCTTAGCAGTCCGAAGCATGTTCCTGACTTGCTGGATCCTCTCTGTCGTCTTGAGTACCACTTCGATACTCCCTATGACCCTCTGTCCAACCTCTCCCCAGCATATCGGGGTCCTGCACTTCCTCCCATACAACATCTCGAAGGGAGGTCGGTCGATACTCGCGTGGTAGCTATTATTATAGGAAAACTCTGCCAAGGGATGGTAGGTATCCCAACTACCACCAAAGTCTAATACGCAGGCTCGCAGCATGTCGTCCAAGGTTTGGATGGTTCGCTCACTCTGACCATCCGTCTATGGGTGAAAATCCATGCTAAAGTTCAGACGAGTACCCAACTTGTCATGGAATTTCTTCTAGAATCTGGAAGTGAATCGCACGTCTCAGTCATAAATCACGGAAACTGGCACTCAGGGTACGTCTCAGTCATAAATCACGGAATCTGGAAGTGAATCGCACGTCTCAGTCATAAATCTCGAATGCTATCTGCTACTCAGGCCCCCAACGAAATACAATGGCCTTCTTCGCCAGCCGGGTCAAGAATACTGCTATCTTGGAGAAGTCCTGAATGAATCTCCGGTAATAGACTGCTAATCCTAGGAAACTCTGAATCTCAGATGGAGACTTCGGAACCTCCCATCTCATCATGGCCTCCACGTTGGCCGGATCAAATAAAATCCCATTCTGGTTGACAAGGTGCCTCTGAAACTGCACCTCCTCAGGGTATCCAACGCCTCTCGCAAATTCTCCTCATGCTGTTTTTGCGTCTTGGAGTAAACCAAGATATCATCAATAAAAACTATGACAGACCGGTCCAGCATCGGTCTGCACACGCGGTAGTGGCCATAGCGAGTCTGAAAAGCAGTCTTCTGCACGTCCTCCTCTCTGACTCGCATCTGGTGGTAGCCTGAATGCAAATATATCTTGGAAAACCAAGATGCCCCCTGTAGCTGGTCAAAGAGATCATCAATCCTCGGGAGTGGGTAATGGTTCTTCACCGTAACCTTGTTCAGCTCCCGGTAATCTATACACATCTCATACGACCCTTCCTTCTTCTTCACAAAGAAGATCGGGGCTCCCCAAGGCGAACTGATCGGCCTGATAAATCCCTTGTCTAGCAGCTCCTGTAGCTGTGTAGACAACTCCTGCATATCGGGAGGAGCCAACCAATATGGTGCCTTGGCTATCAGAGCCGCACCGGGGACTAGGTCGATCTATAACTCTACCTGCCTCTCCAGAGGTATCATAGGCAACTCCTCTGGAAATACGTCCGAGTACTCTTGCACCATTGGCACATCACTCACGGTCGCCTTACCCGCTTCCCGGGTATCCATAACGTAGGCGACGTACCCTGCGCAACCCTGTTGAAGGTAGCGCCTAGCCCTCGATGCTGAGCAGAAAGTTGGTCCGTGCTGCGGCCTCTCACCCTGAATCACCAGCTCTCCCCCACTTAGGGTCCTGATACGCACCAGCTGCTGCGCACAGTCGATCACCGCCCCATTAGGGCTCAACGAGTCCATGCCTATGATAACCTTGTTGTGACATCCCCTAATTTCTCGTCCAGAAAAGACCGATTTAATTTATGCTTTTTAAAATAAAGTCAGAGAAATCCTTTTAAAAGATGTTGTGGAATTGGTCCCCAAAACAAAACATGATAAAAGTTTATCAAAACCTTTCTTTAAGAAATATATATTTTCATTTTATATCAAAACCTCGGGATGTCATGTTCCGATACAGATCAAAAGCATAAACAAGACATTATAAGCCTTACAACAGCTATTTACAACTACTGGCCAATAATCCAAAAATCTCTCATCATCATCCGACTATGCTCGGGGTCCACTACCTGTAATATAAAAAGCTGAGTGGGTCAGGCTTGGGAGCCTGGTGAGCATATAGGGTTTTCAACCCACAATAATAATAAACTTATTAAATTCATCAATCAACAATAACCCTGATTACCCATTCCCGTTATCCTCACTTTACGTCCCTAAACACCTATCACAAGGGACCTAGCCTAAGGATTATCATCGGGGTGGACACTACTGCTAAGGGGACTCCTCATCCATACATGTCCTAAAGGCAACCATGAGGGGGATGGAGTACGCCAATGAACATATAGTTCACCAACACCAACAAGTTGCGAACATGCTAGTGTTCCACTGGACTGTCTAGAAAGGTCCGTGGTCGTCATCTATACTCCGCTAGCGACTACAAGAACAACAACAACGACAACATCGTGGGCTTTCATCATTTTAACACACATCGACTATTTCGTCTACCCATGTTTTACCCAAAATATTTGTAGATAAAATACATATACAGTTTAAAACTTGTATAAAACATCTATTCAAAAGTCACCTCAAATAAACATTTAATATAATTACACATAGCACGTATTTTAAAGAAAAATACTTCATATCTATGTGTAAGGTGAAAGTGACTACACACTCACTTGATTTAATGATAATCGGGCAGCACTTCGTTTCCTAAAACGATCGTTTCTAATAATACCAGAAGTTTTATTAAGAAACCGGGCTCTGCGAGGGTTGGGCTTTAAAACCGAAAAGATAAATTTCTCAGGCTTCTCGGGCACTTCGGAACGTATTTTGGGTGTTTGGTATAATACCGGGGCTTTGGGGGAAGTTGGAAATAGCTAAAATATGAAATTAGGGGTGAAAAATGGCAAATTTCCAAAGTTACCCGGGAGGTCTCACACCCTTCTATTTATAGGAGCGACCCTCGGACCCGAAGCAATGAGAAGGAGACACGCGTCGCAGCTGTGAGGTTCGGAGGCGAGGGAAGGCTGATGGCGGTGTGAGGCTCGGACACGCGTTGTCTTCGGATTGGTCCAGCGCTTCGGATGACTCACCTGCTTCGGATGACTCACTGAGATCGGATACGGAGAAGGCACGGGGCGGTTTCTGATTGGCTGAGCCTTCGGTGTGAGGACAGTGCGACACGCCTCGCCAGCTGGCCTTTGGTGACTCAGCAATTCAGACACGTGGCGTGCTACGAGCGAGGGTGACGTGTCCGAAGCATGACCATGCGAAATTTCTCGGATTTTGGGATTTTCTCGATTTTTGTGTCCCGAATTTCTAAAATCCATAACTTTAGCATGCGGGCTCCGGTTTTGACGTTCTTTTTATGAACGCGTAGGTAAAATTACGCTCTACAACTTTCGTTTAGACTTCGTCGGCTAATTTTGAATTTAATTTTAATATTATTATTTTTAACAGACCGGGACAGGAAATCCGTTAAAAATTCATAACTTCTTCATCCGGCGTTCGTTTTCGTCTGTCCCTTTACCGTTGTACTACTATTGACGAGACCTTCAATTCTCGTTTAGGTTGTGTCGGCTAAAAATCACTCGATCTAAAATTCGAGTTTTTAGCTGTCTACTGCTAAGCTGAAACTTAGAAAAATCATAACTTCCTCATACGAAGTCAGATTTGGACTTTCTTTTTATGCATACTCTCGGTTTAACGAACACTACGACTTTCATTTAGATCACTAAGGCTAAAAAGTAGTTTATCAAAAACTCACTTTTTACGTCATTGGGCACCGTGGGGTTTTGTCGCGGAACTTCGACGGGTCATAACTTCTTCATTATAACTCGGATTTCGGTATTCTTTATATATCCGGAATCCTTGTCACGACCACTACAACTTTCTTAATAGATATCTGCTTTATCTAATATTTATTTTCAACGCTCATTTTTATTCTTAATTAATTAAATCCTAATAATTAAGCATAAAACACATAATTGACATAATAATCACATAATTCATTTTCATTTATTCAAAATGAGTTACAAAGGTTAACCTAGACTATTACGTCAATATTAATGCCTAGCCTAGAAATACGGGCGTTACACTTGTTGCCACGTAACGGAATGGGAACCAAATCTACGAGGTAACGCTCATCATATAACCTCAACACGTAGTCTTTGAAAACCTCTGATGCTCGGACAAATCAGTCATCAGCAATCTCAACCTCTAAAGGATAATCTACCAAGACTGAAGACTCAGAAAACCTCTTGTTAAGCGCAAGAGAGACAAACGATCGGGTAGCCCCCGAGTCGAATAACACCTGAACTGGGATGCCGTTCACATGGAACGATCCTAAATATAACACATAAACATAATACATAAATATAATAATCGACATGTAATAAGAGTTAGTGAGAATAGAACATACCCGTCACCACATCGGGTGCGACACGCGCCTCCTCGGCGGTCAGCTGGAAGGCTCGGCTCCTCACCACTGGAGCGTCTGCCTTGCCCTGTCGGCCATCTGTGATCCACAAGGTTGCTGGAGCTGGCGCCGCCACTGGCGCTGCTGCTGTCAATCTAGGGTAGTTGGCCTTTTTATGGCCCTTCTGATTGCAATGAAAGCGAATCAGGGCTGATGTCTTAAAGGTAGGGGTAGGAGCAGTACAATCTTTGCCTAAGTGCCCAGTCTTTCCGCACTTGTAGTAGCCCGATGACCGTAGTCTACAAACCCCCTCATGTGGCCTGCCGCATTTCCTACAGGGGCTCCGGTCCGGCTGTCCCTTCGACTTCGAGTCGACTCCCTTGGGTTTCTTCCCTGAAACCCTAGTATCCTACTCAGTCTCCGCCTTCCTCTTCCTGATGTGCTCTATGTCAATCTCCCTCTCGCTCGCCCTCGCAATCATGTCATCTAATGTCGGAAAGGCCGAGTAGATGACATGTTTCCGAATGTTAGCTCTCAACATGTCATGGTAGCGGGTCTTCCGCATCTCCTCATCCCCTGCATCCTGAGACACCAATAATGCCCTCTCCCTGAACTTGGCGGTAATCTCCGCCACCGACTCAATCGTCTGCCTCATATCCATAAACTCCCTGGCCAGCTGTTGAAGCTCCACAGCCGGTGCAAACTCAACCCTAAACCTGGTCACAAAGTCAAACCAGGTCATAGCCTCAATGTCTGGGGCTCCCAAAGAATCACTGATCGCCTCCGACCAATCTCGAGCTCGGTCTCTCAAACAACTTGCAGCATACCGGAACTTCGACCCCTCAGGGAAGAAGCTCGTTAACTGAGCAGACTCCATGTCTGCAATCCACCTCGCGGAAATAATGGGGTCCTTCACCTCGTGGAAGTCTGGAGCACCACATCCCCTGAAGTCCTTGAAAGAGAGTGTGCGTGTCCCTGACTGAGTGGCCGCCATGTTACTCCAAAATGCCCTGAGACGATCCTCCATCAGCTCGATAATCCCTTCCTTGATCGACCCGAAAATCACCGGGGTCGACTCAAGGATGCCTCTCGTGATCTCAGAAGCAATGAACTTACGTAGTCCCTCATCGACTGGCTCGACACCCGATCCCGAACCTGATCCTGAACCTGATCCTAACCCTGAACCTCCCCCTCCGTGTCGTGTCACCACCATTCTGAAACAAAACATATAATTGTCAGGGTCATACATATCCTCGAGAGGTCTCACATACTACAAGTTCCCTGGTTCTATCTCAGCCCTCCTTGACTCGAGTACGAATCCTATGCTTTCAGTAGTACGGACTCATACTACCTTCCACTTCTATTTGTACTTTCCTCAAGGATTGCCTTGACTTCACCAAGTCCCTTCTACTACTATCACTTTTCATGCTATTGTCGTCCTACGCTTGCCCTAGGGTAATCTCCGACCTACTCTCCGCCATCAGCTGCATAAGAAATCCCTGCTACTTCTACCTAACTAGCTTGCGAGTACCATTACATATCATTAAGACTAGATAATTTTTCGAATGAGAGGTCCTACCCTACAACGGTTGTGTTGGAATAATGTCTAAGTCCATAACTATATTTGGTATGTACTTGACCCGACCCGGGATGGTCCATTTGGGTTGCACTTCACCGACACAATTTATATGGATAGTCTTTTGAGAATAGTATATTTATGATTTATATTAATATAGTATAAGTTCTAATATATTAATATGGAATCATATTATTTAATTAGTATTGATCAAGAATTAATTTAGAATTAATTAAGTGATCAAAAAGAACTAATTAAATATGGACTCTTATATATATGGAATGGGCCAAGTTCATTTAGGTTGGGCTAAGCTTTCATGGATGGTCCATGGAGCTTTTAACCCATGGATCCTATGTAAATGAAAGTTCATGGGTATTAGGGTTTACATGGATGTAACCCTAATCCTCCATAATATATAAAGGGGTCCTTGGCTCACAAAATTGGTACAAGTGTGTGAAAATAAGAGTGGGCCGATTTTAGTGTGCATACATATTCTCTCAAGTTCTTCCAAGGTGTTTTGGTGATTTGTGATTCCGTTTGAGGCTTCCACACTATTGGGGCTAAGCTCTTAAAGCTTGAAGACATCAAGCTACATCAAAAGGTATGTCATCTAACTAGAACCTTGTAGTATAGGTGCTTCATAATATGCTAGTTAGGATGAAACATTGGAATAGTTAATATTTGCATGTATAATAGAGAAAACATAGATCCAAGGTTTATAGGGTTACATGTACACCATAGGAGTGTTAGAATGCTCAAAACCCAACAGTGGTATCAGAGCCATGAGTTATTTTCTGTTATATTAATGCAAATTTTTTATTTTCAAGTTGAAAAAAAAGGAAAAAAAATCATGACGTTTGTCAAATTTTAAGATAATTACTTGTTTTGTGAAAAACGAATTATTTGTAAAATTTGAATCATTTGTTATATGAGTTGAATTAGGTCAAATTTAGTAAAAGTTAAATGATATGAGTATTTTATTAGTTTTAAAAGTTTGATCTAAATGTTTTAAGGAGTTACAAATTTTGTCATAAAATTTTGGAGCTCAAAAGTTTTTTTTAAAGTTGTGATCTTAAGGGTTTTTGAAACTTTCATAAGTTATGGATATGAAAGTTTTTTAAAAAAGAAAAAAATTTGATTCAAAGTTTTTATGGAGTTACAAAATTTGGTGTTAATGTTTTAAAGAATTCCATAACTTGTTCTTAAGTTATGAAACATGGAAAGTTTCATCATAAAACACCATTAATTCCATAAGTTATGAAATCCAAAGGTTTTCAAGAATTACAAAACTTGCCCTCAAGTTTTGGAATTTGAGAAAAATTTTTTATGAAAAAAAAGAATTGAATTCTAAAACTCTTGGGTTCATAACTTAAACAATTAATTAAATGGTTTTAATTTTGAGTTTAATAATTGGAATTATGATGTTTTGTTGAATAGTTCAAATTAACTCTTATGAACTTTATTAATAGTTAATTAAAGCGTTTAATTAAAAGAGTATTATTAAATCCATAAATATATGGTTTGAGTTTAATTAAATTAAAAGTGTAGTTTAATTAATAGATTAAACCACCAAGTATTTTAAATGTCTAAAATACACCCTTATACTATTATAATATTAAAAGTTTAATATATTATATGTATAAGAGCAAGTCGTCTTACCATTAGTAGGCCTCATTCACGAAGCCGGTCTATAAGGGGGGTATAAGGTTACTACCTATAAAATGGCAGTTTAATGGGTGTCCACTCTCACTCACCGCTTCCTTGACCGGTGGAGGGTCGTTAGCCGAACAGGTACGACAAGGACTATAATTCTCCTTTCATTATAAGTATAATGATAAATACTAAGTAACTAAACACTTATAAATTCCCAATCTTAGTTACTTAGGAGAATGTGAATAAGGTGCTAATCCATGAAATTACACTTTGCACTTTGTTTAAGCTGTTAGTGGAGCGTGTGTGGTTAACCGGCACAGTAACCTGGACTTAACAAGGTAGGCAAAGGGTAACTTAATGTTTATCATAGTATCGTTGGAGCGTGTGTGGTTAACCGGCACATCGATTGAGGGGTAAATATTAAGGGTACCAAGTATATTTGCATGGTTACTTCACACCTTGTTTTGTGATCCTCGGCATCCCAGTCACAAAACCTGAAGGGCACACTCGAGATTGAAACATGCCATTGAAAAGTTCAATGAATCTCAAAAGAATCTAGGAGTTTCACAACCAATTAAAACCTAATAATACATTTCGTTTATCTTGGTGGAAATTGGTGAATCGTCATTCACCTACCTTCAAATATTTTATAGCTTGGATTACGGCATCCCTCTTCCAAGTTATAAAATAGTTTGTTGGGTCCTAGCCTTAATATATCATATTGGGTGTTATATTAAGGACTTAAATCAACTTTACGTGAATTTCTCCCATTGTTGATATCTGGTTTAGACAACAATGATCTTCCCAAACCAAGCTTTCCTAATGAATATGACTTCCCAAGTTTGGCTCATGGAAGTCATACTTCTCTTCCTCCACCTCCTCCAATTATTCTCCCTGACCCACAAGCTTAAAGACTTGAAAAGTTCAAGATCACTCAATCCCTACTCACAATAAAACATCAAATTGGAAGTTCTGTGTGCACTCATGTCTTAGGACTGAAGTCACACAGTGACAGGTTAAGAATGTTGGGTGTCGTTGTCCCAAGGAAGTTGGCTATTGACTGGGTGTTTCAGTCACTTCCTGAGTCATATAGAAAGACTACTATGTGACAGATCATGACATGACCCTAATGGATCTTTCTTATTTTCTTATTGCTGCTGAATCAGAAATGATTTGGTGCAATAGTCAAGCAAATATGGATGGAAGGTCTATTTCTCAAACTTCCATGGACATGGACAATGGTAACATTGGAAGTCCAGAAAAGCTTTCTCTTCCCAATGGAAAAGGCTCGGCCTTGGTCAACCCGGTTAACCGGAAGGTAAAGTGAAAGTCTAAGTCTGGAATAGCCTTTTGTACCATTCCCAAAGAGTCTATATGTTTTCAGTGTGAAGAAAAGGGGCATTGGAAGCGAAGCTGCCCAAGCTACCTGAAAGAAAGAAGAATCAACAGTTTGACTCTGCTTCAGGTAGGTCCACTATCTAACTCTATTAAGTTACCAGTTGATGATTCTTAATACAAAATGTGACTCGGTTGCATTTTGATATTTAGTAGGATCAAGCAAAGGGAAGGAAACTTAAAGAAAAGAGTATGCTGAATTTGATCGCGAATATGGATTTCTATCGCTTGGTTGAAGATCGGATTCTTGAGCTACTTCTTAGGAGTTATGATAGATTGCTAGGAAACATGTAATAGCATAGTTTTCATTTCAAGTTGCATTATAAGGAAAAAATTTTCCGCATTTTTATAAATAAATAAAAGTTTTGCTTTATTTTATATCTCCTTGCAATGGCATTTATGAAAACTTGATGTTTGTATGTTTCTAGCAACATTGGAAAAATGAATTTGATTCTTTCATTTGTGGCAGTGTCTAAATTTACCAAGTAAGGAAAGATTCTCATCACCCAAGTTTCAATTGGACCGAAACTTGGAATCATGCAAGTTGTATAGTATGATGAATGAGAAGTTTCATTTTTGGAAAAATTTAAGACTAGTTCCTTGTTCACATGTATATGTGAGTCAAGTGAAGGACTAAGGGATCAAGTACACATCCTTGTGCACTGATCAAAGTCCACCACAAAAGATCGATAAGACTACTCGTCATGATTTACTAAATTTTAGTAAATATGGTTATACTTACAAGCTTAAGTATAAGTCTGAGACATTGGAAAAGTTCCAATGTATAGCAGAACGAATAAGAAGAATCAAATTAGGCAGAAGGATAAAAGTTTCTCAAATCTGAAAAGATGGGAGAGTACTTTAGTATCATGTTTAATGGTCATCTTAAAGATTATGATACCATATCACAATTCATCCTCTAAGTGCATTCTGATAGCTAAGAAGAAAAGTCATGAATTGTTGAAGTGGTCAAATCAAGAAGATGAGTCATACTTCGTTCCAAAACAAATCTTAGAGACATACTCCAAGATTGTAATTTGAGTGACACATCTTAAAGAAGGTTTATAACACTTGTCAAATGTAAGAGTAAAAGTTTTCTACTCTTGTACATTTGAAATTGGTAAGTTGTGATGTTTTGGATAATACAAAGACCAACTAAGGCCAATTGTGTGAAGTGTTTGTCTTGATTAAGAATCCACACTACTTCTTGAATATTTGGCAAGAATGTCTTATTGGTCAAGAAGACAGTGGGAGTCTAAAAGATCCTGAAATGGTTTCAAGAACTAATCAAGAATAAAACCTGTATTTCATCACTAGCACACAACTAGATGTTTATAACCTATCGTGTTGACATTTCTGTGCCCATTCCATTTAAGTTGGCTATAACATTTGAGTTCTACATGTTCTCAATTGTTTGCATAACTACTTGGAAGCAATGGCAGGCCCTTGTGCTGCCAGGTGGCAAGAGGTTAAGATTGCACAAGTTCAATCCATATGAGTTAGGATTTGTCACTAACCTAGTCTTGTGATTATGGTTTTGACAAATTCACGTGGATAAGAACACATACACCATAAAATCTAAGGGTCATAAGGTTTCTCTCCGATTCATGAAAATGATGGTGAGGAAACACTTCCACCAAGTAGATTTTAAGTAAGATAGCAATTGTAATCTTTGCATTCTCAAAGTCGTTAAGTGGAGCGTGCATGGTTATTCAGAACACTAACATGGACTTATGAGAAATGGCAAAAATCTAAACAATTGAGACTATGATTACGACATCTCTTTTCATAGTTCTGAAATTGTTTAGAGACACCTGTGAGCTGTCTAAAATAAGGTTTATGATTTTGATCAAGTCTTATCAAAGCAATCTAGTATCAGAAATCTGAACTTTGGTAAGAAAGTCAATAAAGTATTGACTTCTAGAAGTCCAGCTGTTTTCTGGATACATGTCAAAGCTAGTGGGAGCATGAGTGTTATGCTAATAATCATCATGTTAGTGGGAGCATGATAATTATGATAAGTATTGCAAGTTAGCAATGTTAATTATAGAAAACAAAAGTTTCAATTCGTGAGGTTGCAGAGGTTGAAAAAGTTGTTTTGCTATAATTAAGGGAGAGGATATTATACTTCATGTCAATTCTAAAAGGCTTAGAGTGAGATTTTAAGCTTAGATTGAGATTTTAATCATCTTTAGTCAAGAATATATATATATATATATATATATATATATATATATATATATATATATATATATATATATATATATATATGAATTTCATGTTGGATTGGTTCAACTTAAGGAAATTCTATATATTGCGTTCTCAAAATTCGATTATGATTACGGCATCCCTGTTCATAGTCATATCTTGAGAACATGGCAAATAAAAAATATTGTAGCAAAAGACTGGTCTAGAATCATGTCTTTATGTGAGACATCATGAATCGTGTCCCATTTGCTTTGGGTACAGGAACGATTGCATGTGCTATAATATTCACCCTTTCTAAATTTTCCAAATGCCCGGGGGCATTAAAAGGAAAATATCTAGAATTGGATATGACTAAAGTGATTAAGCAATTGTCGAGGACAATCTAAGGCTTTACCAAAGATTGGTTGCTCAAGGACAGTTGGAAGTATAGTGTTAACTTTGGAAGGACCATATTGACCTAATCTGAAAAGAGGCAACTCTTGTTCAGAAGGGGTAGTCAAACTGGGAATATGGAGTTGTCTCCATAGGTGGAAGTTATCTGTGTAAGATTAGAAAAACTTAATGCAAGAAGCATGTTCAAAGCTATGTACTTTGAATATGAGACTTAATTTGCATGAAGTTGATCTTCATTGGAATGCCCTATAATGACTGTTGACAAGTTTTGTGACTTTGTACACATTCATTACAAGAGGGTCAGTGCATATAAGTTTAAAATCTAAACAGATTTCAATAAATGATAGGAATTTGGAATTCTTACATTTTTTTCGATAACGATTTGGGAGTGTGAAAAGAGAATCATTGAAATTATGTTCAATCGATCTAGTTCACAAAGTAAGGATCATAGACAAACATAGAGTGCATACTTGGTGTATGGCAAAGCTATTGTTTAAGAAAAACATAGTGTACATGCTTGGAGCATGGGACAACTAGTGTTTTTAATTCAAGTATAAAGTTGATAAAACCGAAACAATGAATAATGAGTAATCAGTATGGTGATAAATAAAAGTGTTTATTTATATGTATAGGGTTTGATACCATATTTGATTCATTTATTCTTGTGTTTCACTTTGCATGTTTTGACTTCCAGAATAACTAAGTCGCTCTTCCTGAATGATTAAGTTATTCAAACCATCCACAGTCGGTCATATGTTGGAAGTAGATATGAATCAAGACTGTCATTGGTTGGTTTGTAGAGGTCCAAGTTGGTGGACAAAGTGGTGCTACAACACTCATGAGTGCTCATAAGTTCTGAGTATTGGATTCAACCCGCGCTCATTTGAATCACTTCATGGATTTTATCACGAGTGATCATGAGACGATAATATCTTATATTCTTCAAACCTAGAGATATGAGTTGTTACTATGAGTTGGTTATACATTGATTGCACGAAAACACATTTGGTAACTCGATGTTATAAAACGTGCCTTTGTGTATGATTCAACAAGTAGTAGAACAAGCCATATGAGTCGAAGTTTATCCATTCCTTTTACCTTCGGGATAAAAGCGATATATGTGGGCCCCTCGATGATTTAGCGATGACACATGTGAGTGCTTGGCCAAGCCAGGACTGATTTGATTTGTTCAATCAGTCAGTCATCATAAATCGAAAATCGGGAAACAAGAAATGGACAGAGAGAATGATTATAATCCATGTGTCAGTCCATATGATATCTAGAATGGAGGAATATATGATCCCTTATCTAATGGACAAGTCGTTGACAAGGTTAGAGTTCGACAGCGGCTTTAAGAGCTACGATTGCCAGTTAGGTTTTGAAGTCATACTCAATAATAGTTTTACACTTATCCAAGTGGGAGACGGTTGGAATAGTGTCTAAGTCCATAACTATATTTGGTATGTACTTGACCCGACCCGGCATGGTCCATTTGGGTTGCACTTCACCGGCACAATTTATATGGTTAGTCTTTTGAGAATAGTATATTTATGATTTATATTAATATATTATAAGTTCTAATATATTAATATGGAATCATATTATTTAATTAGTATTGATCAAGAATTAATTTAGAATTAATTAAGTGATCAAAAAGAACTAATTAAATATGGACTCTTATATATATGAAATGGGCCAAGTTCATTTAGGTTGGGCTAAGCTTTCATGGATGGTCCATGGAGCTTTTAACCGATGGATCCTATGTAAATGAAAGGTCATGGGTATTAGGGTTTACATGGATGTAACCCTAATCCTCCATAATATATAAAGGGGTCCTTGGCTCACAAAATTGGCACAAGTGTGTGAAAATAAGAGTGGGCCGATTTTAGTGTGCATACATATTCTCTCAAGTTCTTCCAAGGTGTTTTGGTGATTTGTGATTCCATTTGAGGCTTCCACACTATTGGGGCTAAGCTCTTAAAGCTTCAAGACATCAAGCTACATCAAAAGGTATGTCATCTAACTAGAACTTTGTAGTATAGGTGCTTCATAATATGCTAGTTAGGATGAAACCTTGGAATAGTTAATATTTGCATGTATAATAGAGAAAACATAGATCCAAGGTTTATAGGGTTGCATGTACACCATAGGAGTGTTAGAATGCTCAAAACCCAACAGGTTGGACTCAAACAAGATCTGCGAGATAAGGCTAGACCTAACCCTCTGAAATTATTTAGTCCTCGCAATATGTAACTTAACGTATTCATTTACTAGTTAGCTAAAGATAACTAGAACTCCTAAAAGCACAAAGAGAGCATCATTCGAGCATTGAGTAACCATACCAAGCATATCCTACTCATGCCATCATATTACTGACTAATCAGTTCTAGCATGTAATTCAATAAGCACATATAGCAGACACATAAGGAATCTTCCTAGATCCTTAGCCCTAATCTCACATGTAGTTCTCATAATCATACAATAGGCATATAAGGCATCCTTCCTAGATCCTTAGCCCTAATCTATGATGCAGTTATCATAATCATAACATATCATAACATAACATGTATGAGTATCTTGGGGAAAACTTACTTGAGCTCGGCCGGTTGTACGCATCACACACCTTGTTCTTTCTCAAAACTCCTAATTTTAATTTTTTTGAAAAACTATTTTCTTGTAAAAAAATTTCAAACCCTGTTAGGCCATTCTGGGGTGCCCGACCTACCCTCCGGTTTATCTCAACCGGCTACGGGAACTATTTCACCCCCTACTACTACCATATAATAACATAGCATAAACATACTGCCAGACAATTCTGGGGTGCCCGACCTACCCTTCGGTCCTTACGACCGTGACACGGGGACTATTCCCCCTACTACCACTATTACATAACATTATATCATGCTAGCATAAATAACATATCAGGTAGTAGCAAACCTAGATAATTATCACAAAGACAATCATCTAACAATCAACTCCTACTAGTGGGCCGATATTGTGGCCGTAGGCCCACTTCTACAGGAAGGTAACTCACCTCAATGACGTGCAGTAACTGAACTGTCCTCGGTGTTGGGATCAACTCTCCTCAAACTCCTACAAATAACAGTCTGCTTCCATTACTTTTTCAACTTCATAACCCCTTTAAGGGTCAATCTTAAATAATGGTCAAGGTCAAAGTCAGCTTCCTGGTCAAAGTCAACATCATGGTTGACTCAACTAGCCGAGTTGGTCCCTCAACTCGTCGAGTTCCATAATTCCGAGAATCTCGAATTCGTGATCTAACTCGTCGAGTTACCCTCTAACTCGTCGAGTTTCTCCTTATGACAGAATCGGGACTTTCCAATTGAACTCGTCGAGTCCTTCCTTGGACGTGTCGAGTTCTCCTTCATACAGTCGAGACATTTGCTCACTGACTTGGCGAGTTCATCCTTGGACTCGTCGTGTTCTTAACCTTTGAGTCAAAAACACGTCTAACTGGCTGAGTCATCTTCAAGACTCAACAAGTTGCAAAGTAGCAGAGAAGGTGGGGGGAACCATGAACCGACTCGCCGAGTCCTAAGAACGACTCGTCGAGTCCCCCATGATCCAAAACTAGACAGTCGATTTTAGTCGAGCTTCACGCATCCAAAACATAGATCTAGCCTCCTAGGGTCGATATAACACGTAAAGTTTCTAAGTTTACGTGAATGCATGGGTTATTTTAGCTCAAAAAGCCCTAAAAAGTCGTTCATAGGATCCATGGGACTCCCATGGCCATTCAGTTGGCACCTTTATGCCATGGAGTCCCTCAAGGAACCTGGATCTGAAGTCATAACCCCAAAACATGCTTGCATCCATGAATGGTTCCAAAAATGGCTCCTTAAAGCCCTAAACTACTCCAAGAAGAAATCTAATAGATGAATGGTCAAGGTATAAACTTTATACCTCAAATGAGTTGAGAATGGAATACAACCTCTGGATCTACTTGCTTCCTCTTGAACTCCTAAGATTCTTCTTCTTTCTCAAGCTTCAAAACCACCAAGAACATACAAAAATGGCTCAAGAACACTCAAAATGGGTGAGGGTTTCGAATTAGGGTTTTCTGGACTAAGGGAGGCGATGAGGGAGGCCACAATGGGGTGTTAAGGTGTTTAAATAGGGTGCAAACCCTGAAAATTAGGGTTTCACTCTATCAGGCCTACTCGTCGAGTCGAGGCGCCTCGATTCGTCGAGTAGACTTCAAGTCCCGCGTGCAACATATCCAATTCCTATTCGACGAGCTTGGGGCCTCCAACTCGGCGAGTCCCTTAGGAAATATGAATAGTTTCTTATTTAAATACGTACCAGGAACCGGGCGTTACAGCTTCACCGAGCTCTTTCTAGTTTTCTTACTCCCCTGATACTTCTCTTTCAAAGTGTCCCATATCTCCTTTGCTGTTTTGCAACCACGTACATAATTGTAAACCACCAGTGGAAGAGCACCGCGAAGTTCACACAAGCATTTCTTGTCATTTGCCTTTTGTTTTTCTGCTTGCAGAACAACTGTTGTGTTTTGAGCATTCTAACACACCTATGGTGTACATGCAACCCTAAATACCTTGGATCTATGTTTTCTCTATTATACATACAAATATCAATTTTCCAAGGTATTGTTCTAACTAGCATAATATAAAGTACATGTAATATAAAATCTAATGGAATTACATACCTCTTTGTTGGTGCTTGATTCCATGGAGCTCAAGAGCCTAGTGCCCCAAATGTGACACCTCAAATGGTTGATACAACACCATGAACATTTGGAATAACCATAAGAGAAGATATGAGTTCATAGAAATTAGCTTGCCCTCTCATTATTATGCACTAGTGCCAATTTCACCAACCAATGGGGTCTTTATATAGTGTGCACATTAGGGTTACACCATGTAACCCATGACTTTACCCATTCCTTATGCTCCATGGGTTTTAACCTCCATGGAGTATCCATGGGCCACCACATGGGTTAAACCCAACATAAGGAATCATGGATCATAAGCCCACATATATAAGAATCAATGATTTACACAATCAATCCCCATATATTTAATTAGTCTCTTTTTGATCACTAAATTAATTCCAAATTAATTATTAATCAATACTAATTAAATAATATGATTTCATATTAATATATTAGAACTTATAATATATTAATATGTCACAAATATCTTCTTCTCATTAAAAGGTCTACCCAAATGTTCCGATGCCATGCAACCCAAATGGACCATGCCGGGTCGGGTCAAGTATATACCAATTATAGTTATGGACTTAGACACTAATCCAACAGTCTCCCACTTGGATAAGTCTAATAACTATTATTGCAAGTACGCCTTCACAACCCGACCAACAATCGTAGCTCTTAAAAGCTGCTGCCGAACTCTGAACAAATCAATGACGCGTCTATTAGATAAGTGATCATATATTCCTCCATTCTAGATATCATATGGACTGAGACATGGATTATAATCATTCTCTCTGTCCATTTGTTGTTTCCCGATTGCTGATTTATGACGACTGACTAATTGAACAAATCAAATCAGTCCAGGCCCGGCCGAGCACTTATGTTTTGTCATCACTAAATCATCGAGGGGCCCACATATATCACTTTTATCCCTTTGAGGGTAAAAGGAATGGATAAACTTCGACTCACATGCTTGTACTGACTACTTGTTGAATCATACATAAAGGCACGTTTTATAACATCGAGTTACCAATGCGTTTTCGTGCAATCAATGTATAACCAACTCATAGTTAATAACTCATATCTCTAGGTTTGAAGAATATAAGATATTATCGTCTCATGATTCACTCGTGATAAAATCCATGAAGTGATTCAAATGAGCGTGGGTTGAATCCAATACTCAGAACTTATGAGCACTCATGAATGTTGTAGCAACCACTGCTATGTCTAATGCACATTAGACAAATCATACAAGCCAAATTCATGACAGTCTTGATTCATATCTACTTCCAACATATGACCGACTGTGGATGGTTTGAATAACTTAGTCATTCGGGAAAAATGACCTAGTTATTCTGGAAGTCAAAACATGCAAAGTGAAACACAAGAATAATACTAATCCTATATGGCCCCAACACTTTGAGTGTAAATAAAAACACCTTTTATCTAAGCACCATATTGATTACTCATTATTCATGTTTCGATTAATCAACTCAATACTTGATATGAAACAATAGTCATGCCATGCTCCAAGCATGCACACTATGTTCGTCCAAACAATAGCTATGCCATACTCCAAGTATGCACACTATGTTTACATGTCGTCCTCTCTTTGTGAAACAGATCGATTGACAGCATTTCAATGATGCTCATTTCACAATCCCAAATCCTTTACAATAAATGTAAGAACACCAAATTCTTGTCATTTACCGTAATCTTGTTAGATTCTAAACTTATATGCAATGATCCTCTTGTAATGAATATGCACACAAGTCACAAAGACTTGGCAACAGACATTACAAGGTATTCCAATGGAGATCAATTCCATGGAAACGAAGTCTCAAATTCAAAGTACACTCCTTTGAACAGCCTTCTTGCATTAAGTTCTTTAATCTTACACAGATTCAAAGAATAACTTCCACCTATGGAAACAATTCCATATTACCATTTTGACCATCACTTCTGAACAAGAGTTTCCTTTTTTCAAAATATGTCAATATGGTCCTTACTCTATACTTCTAATTGTCCATGAGCAACAAATCTTTAGTAAACCTCAGATTGTCCTCGACAATTTGCTTAATCATTTTAGTCATTTCCAGTTCTATTCCTTTTCCATTTTAATGCCTTAGGCATTTGGAAAATTTAGAATGGATTATAGCACATGTAATTGAACCCATACCCGAAGCATATAGGACACGATTCATGCTATAAATTTTTATTTGCCATATTCTCACAATTCGAACTATGAAGAGGTATGCCGTAATCATAATCGAATTTTGAGAACGCAACATATATAGAAGTTCCTTATGTTGAACCATTCCAACATAACATTCTTATATATCCTTGACTAAAGTAGATTAAAATCTCAATCTAAGCTTGTAGAATTGGAATGAAGTATAAAATCCTCTCCCTTAATTATAGGAAAACAACTTTTCAAAGTGAATTGAAACTTTTGTTTTCTATAATTAACATTGCTAACTTGCAACATAATCATCATGCTCCCACTAGCATAATGATTATTATCTTACTAGATAACACTTATGCTCCCACTAGCTTTGACATGTACTCAGAAATCAGCTGGACTTCTAGAAAAACAATACTTTATTGACTTTCTTACCAAAGTTCAGATTCCTGATACGAGATGCTTTGATAAGACTTTATCAAAATCATACACCTTTCCTTAGATAGCTCACATGCTTGTCTATACCTTTTGCCATTCTCACTAGTTAGTGTGCCGGTTAACCACACACGCTCCACTAACGACATGAGAATGCAAATATCACAACTGCTATCTACTTAAAATCCATTTAGTGAAAGCGTTTCCTCACCATCATTTTCATGAATCGAAGAGAAACCTTATGACACTTAGATTTTTATGGTGTAAGTGTTCTTATCCATGTGAATTTGTCATAACCATAATCACAAGACAAGGTTAGTGGGAAATCCAAACACATATGAACTGAACTTGTTCAATCTTAATTTCTTGCCACCCGGCAGCACAAGGGCCTACCATTGCTTCCAGGTTGTTATGCAAACATTTGAGAACTCATAGAACTCACAAGCATAGTCAACTTTTAACTGGAATAGACACAGAAATAAGAATATGTCAACACGATAGGTTACAAACCTCAATTCGTGGGCTAGTGATTAACAAAACTCTTGATTAGTTCTTGAAACTATTTCAGGATCTTTTAAACTCCCACTGTCCTCTTGACATATAAGACTCTCTTGCCCAATATTCAGGAGATAGTGCGGATTCTTTTACGAACACTTCACACAATTGGTCTTAGTTGGTCTTTGTCTTATCCAAAACATCACAACTTACCAATATCAAATGTACAAGAACAAGAAACATCTTACTTCTACATTTGACAAGTGTTAAAAACTTTCTAAAGACTATGTCACTCAAGTTACAATCTTGGAGTATAACTCCAGGATTTGTTGTTGGAACGAAGTATGATTTATCTTTTGATTTAACCATTTCAACAATTCATGATTCCTCTCCTTAGGCAAACAAATGCACTAAGGTGTCCTTAGAGGATCAATTGTGATATGATTCCATAATCACTAAGATAATCATAAAACAAGATACACAAGTACTCTCCCATCTCTTCAGATTGGAGAAACTTTTATCTTTCTGCCTTATTTGATTGTTCTTATTCATTCTGCCATATATTGAAACTTTTCCAATGTTTCAGCATTACACTTAAACTTGTAAGCATAATCATATTTACTAAACTTTAGTAAATCATAACGAATAATCTTATCAACCTTTGTGGTGGACCTGACTAGTGCACAACCTAATGTACCCGATCCTTTAGTCCTTCGCTTGACTCACATACGAATGTGAACAAGGAATTAGTCTTAATTTACCAAAGATGAAAAATCTCATTCATCACACAATACAACTTGCATGATTCCAAGTTTCTATCCAACTGAAACTTGGGTGATGAGAATCTTTCCTTATTTGATAAATTATGACACTACCACAAACGAAAGAATGAAATTCATTTTCCAATATTGCTTATCGATGGAAACATATAAACAACAATTTTTCACAAATGCCTTTGTAAGGATACTTAAAATAAATAAAATGAAAACTTTTCTTTTATTTTAAAACTTGCGGAAAAACTTATCCTTACAATGCAAATTCATATGAAAACTTTGTTGTTATCTATTCCTAAGCAATATCTCATAACTCTTATGCAGTGGCTCAAAATTCTGGTCATCGAACCATGCGATCAGAATCAGCACACTTTTTCTTTAAGCTTCCTTTGATTCTTCAAAAAACATCAAAATGTAATTACATTACATGATGTATTAAGAATCTCCAAAAGAGACTTAATAGAGTTAGATAACGGACTTTACCTAAAGTAGAGTCAAACTTTTGACTTTACCATCCTTATGAGGTTTCAGGTAAATTCGGCAGCTTCGCAACCAATGCCCCTTTCCTTTGGCGATAGGCACATATGGACTCTTTGGGAATGATACATGGGACTATCTCAGACTTAGCCTTTCTCTTTACCATTTGGTCAACCGAGTTGACTATGGCCGATCCCTTTCCATTGGGAAGAAAAAGTTTTTCTGGATTTCCAGTGTCACCATTGTCAATGTCCATGAAGTTTTGGGAAGTCGATCTTCTAATCAAATTTGCTTTACCAGTGTTCCAAATCATTGTTGATTCAGCAGCACCAAGCAAATAGATAAGATCATTAAAGGGTCATGTCATGATCTGTCATCAGGGAGTGACTGAAGAACCAAGTCAACAGCCAGCTACCTCGAGACTTCGACACCGGACTCTCCCGGCTTGTCAATATGTGACTTAATCTCCAAGACCTAAGCACATATAGACTTTGTTTGCCAATAGGGATTGAGTGACTTCGAACTTATCAAGTCTTGAAACTTGTGGGATAGGGAGATTTATTGGAGGAGGTGGAGGAAGTGAAGTATGATTTCCAGTCCCACTAATGCACAACAAAGGGATTGATCTTTCACCTTGATTGCCATTTGGGATATCATCTTCATTAGGATAGCTTGTTCCTAAAGATTTGGGAAGACCATAGTTGTCTGAAGGAGACATCTATAAGGGAGAAATTCAAGTTAGTTGATTTAAAGTCCTTAATATAACACCCAATATGAAATATTAAGGCTATGACCCAACAACCTATTTATAACTGGAAGAGGGATGCCATAATCCAAGTTATAAAATAGTTGAAGGTAGGTAAATGACAATTTACCAATTTCCACCATGAAAAACGAAATATAATTAAGTTTTAATTGGATTTGAAACTCCTAGATCTTTTGAGATACATTGAACTTTCAATGGCATGTTTGAATCTCGATTGTGCCCTCTCAAGTTTGTGACTGGGATGCCGAGGATCACAAACAAGGTGTGAATAACCATGCAAATTGACTTGGTACCCTTAACTTTATCACCTAATCGATGTGCCGGTTAACCACACACGCTCCACCGATCTATAATAGAGTCAAGTTACCCTTTGCCACTCTTACTAGTCCTTATTAGTGTGCCGGTTAACCACACACGCTCCACTAATGACTTGGTAAGGTACAAAGGGTAATTTCATGGGTTAGCACCTTTTCACATTTTCCTAAGTAACTAAGATTGGGAATGTATAAGTGTTTAGTTACTTAGTATTTATCATTATACTTTTAATGAAGGGATTGAAAGCAACTTAACAAATAATATTTATCATTATACTTTTAATGAAGGGATTGAAAGCAACTTAACAAATAATATTTATCATTATACTTTTAATGAAGGGATTGAAAGCAACTTAACAAATAATATTTATCATTATACTTTTAACTAAGATTGGGAATGTATAAGTGTTTATGAACTTCTTTTAGATTAATATGGATTGAAAGCAACTTAACAAATAATATTTTTCATCAATCTAAATTAACTCATAAAACAAGGTAACACAAAAAAACTTTTCATGTTCCATAACTTAAGAACAAGTTATGGAATTTTAAAACATTAAGACCAAGTTTTGTAACTCCATAAAAAACTTTGAATCAATTTTTTTTAAAACCTTTTCTATGGAGGTTTCAAAAAACTCTTTAGATCAAACTTTTAAAACTAATAAAATAATCATATCATTTTATCTTTTACTAAATTTGACCTAATTCAACTCATATAGTAAAGTGACTCAAATTTTAAAAATAATTAGTTTTTCATAAAATCAAGTAATTATCTTGAAATATGACAAACTTCATGTTTTTTTTCTTTTTTTTTCTTCAACTTGAAAAAAAAAATACATTTGCATCAAATATAATAGAAAACAACCCATGGCTCTGATACCACTGTTGTGTTTTGAGCATTCTAACACACCTATGGTGTACATGCAACTCTAAATACTTTGGATCTATGTTTTCTCTATTATACATGCAAATATCAATTTTCCAAGGTATTGTTCTAACTAGCATAATATAAAGTACATGTAATATAAAATCTAGCAGAATTACATACCTCTTTGTTGGTGCTTGATTCCATGGAGCTCAAGAGCCTAGTGCCCCAAATGTGACACCTCAAATGGTTCACACAACACCATGAACATTTGGAATAACCATAAGAGAAGATATGAGTTCATAGAAATTAGCTTGCCCTCTCATTATTATGTACTAGTGCCAATTTCACCAAACAATGGGGTCTTTATATAGTGTGCACATTAGGGTTACACCATGTAACCCATGACTTTACCCATTACTTATGCTCCATGGGTTTTAACCTCCATGGAGTATCCATGGGCCACCACATGGGTTAAACCCAACATAAGGAATCATGGATCATAAGCCCACATATATAAGAATCAATGATTTACACAATCAATCCCCATATATTTAATTAGTCTCTTTTTGATCACTAAATTAATTCCAAATTAATTCTTAATCAATACTAATTAAATAATATGATTTCATATTAATATATTAGAACTTATAATATATTAATATGTCACAAATATGTTCTTCTCATTAAAAGGTCTACCCAAATGTTCCGATGCCATGCAACCCAAATAGACCATGCCGGGTCGGGTCAAGTATATACCAATTATAGTTATGGACTTAGACACTAATCCAACAACAACATCGGCAGATGAACCAGCAGTTCCAACCTATTCTAGCCTCCCTGGACGATAGTCTCCACTTGTAAATCAACTCCACACATCTTCATCGATCCCATTGAGATAGTCTTCCATCCTATCTGCCCATTGCTCATAATATTCAGGAATCAGCGTTGGAATTTTGGTTGAAGAACCGAGAAGATGAGAGAAACCGGTCATCGTATTCATGTTGAACTTCACCATTAAAGTACGGACAAAAATAATGAAAAGCTCTAGAGAGAAGAATCTAATGAATGAATCTTTCAGAAAACAATCAACGAACACTCGATTTATCAAACAAAATGCATAATCGAATCAAAAGAGTTGATCAGAAAAGATTTTTTAGATCAAAAGTGCGGAATATTTCTGAATCGAAAATAGCGATTCAAAACTTTTGAAAACATGATAAAATCATAAATCAACTGAAGGAATCTTGCTCTGATACCAAATGAAGTTCGTATGTATCAAGTGTATAGAATGAAATTGGAGTATGAATTGAATCAAGAACACAAAACATATATATAATCTGTTTGGCTCTTTATTGCGTCTAAAAGAGTACACGATATGAAAGAGTAAAGTGTTTCAAAGTTCACAAAAGTTACTCTAACACATATACCTACCCCTATTTATAGGAGTTAACAGAAGCACAAAAAATACATAAGAGCTAAGATACTTAAGCTTCGAACTCTGAAATGCCCTTATGAAATATATACATCGGATACATGAATACAAACTTCGAAACTAGACATGACAAAAGACGCTTCGACATCTCACAACACATTTCGAACTCTACAAAAAACCTTCAAATTGCTATAAGAATTCAACACTTTTCAAGTATCATACTACAACGAGTGCTTATCTGATGACACTATCACTACCGCTCACAGCGGAATCCAAAGCGGTTCTACACTTCACCTTGAAGAAGAAGCCTATGAAGCCATTTCACTATTCATAAGACTAAACTATGCTGTTATGTCATACTAGCTAAGAGTATGCTTTATTTTTTTTATTAGGGGACGAAATTCCTTCAATGGGGGGAGAATGTGACAATTGCCAAAATGGTCACCAATCGTCGATCGCAAACCCTACGAACTTCAATATAATAGGCTAAATAAGTAATAATTGTAAAAGTTATGATAAAATACAATATTATGCATTCCAATAGATAGAAAAAATTAGCCAAATCGTCCAAAAAATAAATATTAGGCGCGCAAAAAGTTACAATATTTCTTAGAAATAATTATATATTCTGATAGTAGACATTGACGCGATTCCAACAATATAAATCTCGTAAAAATCTAACTTCTTATGGAGAAGTTATAAATTTTCTAAGTTATTAATTCAGCCCTACAACGATAGGAGCATCATAATTAGAAAAAAGGATATCAGTTGAGTTTTATCCAATACATCGAAAAGGAAAAGTGTAGTACTCGAGCATACAAGACGATGGACGTAGAGAACACCGAAAACGAAGTTCATAGGAAATAGCTACGAATTTAACCTTATAGTTTTCTGTGCACCCCTTGAAAAGATATGAATTTAAAATAGAATCCTAATTAGTTAATGCATTGTACGACCTGATTCAAGGTACTTTTCATTTTTGACCATTGGTGTGTAAATTTGGTCCCTAGGGGGCATTTTTTCATTTTTGGAATAGTAGGAGAACGATGGGAGTACTTCTCGTACGCTAGGCGTACACAACCAGGGGACAAACCCTAAATTTTACAGTTTGGAACCTATTTAATCAACATTATGACCCATGATCCCCTCATTTCTCAGCCTCCGTTACCCTTTGAACCTCATTTCGAAACCCTAACCCCTCTAGAGAAGATTTTACCCTCTTTGTGTGTGTTTTAGTGTGTGTTGGTAAGCCTTCAGGAAGAAGAGTCTTGAAGAAGGAGCTTTGACCAAGGGAGAGCTTGTAGATCTAGATTCTAGTCATCATTTCCAGCTTCATTGAGGTATAAAGCTTGGAACTTGCTTATTGTATGCTTAGAACTAGTCTTTATGGAGTTTTGTTCACTTTTGGTCCCATGAATGAGATCTAGTGGGAATTCTTCCACTCCAGAAGGTAGGAGTTGCTTCTCTTGATGTTTCTGAGATCCCTAGGCCATAAAGGTAGCATCTTGATGGTTGTGGATCAAACATGCATGTGATTATGTCAATTTGGTGAAAGTACGATACTAAATATAGGATTTGAGTTCTTTTAAGCCATCCAAAGGCTCCAAGTTAATGACTTTATGAATTAAGACATTCCCCAAGGCTTGGATCTGAAGTTTGGATGTCTGGTCGTAAGCATTAAGTGCTTAAGTGAAAGAGTTCTTAATGTGAGCATACACTGGGTGTACGCAAGCGTACGCAAGCGTACGCTGCGTGTATGCGTTCGAGTCCCCGATCAGGCAAGTTGCCTAGTACGTCGGGCGTATTTCTGGTATGTGCAACGTATCAGGACTCATCTTGGGCTTTGCGTTTTGGGCCATATTTGGACTATTAGGGTTTTAGGACTTGTTGGGCCACTAGCCTATCTGAATTTGAGTCTTTGTTAGGCTTTGGGTCTTCTTGGATTTGGGCCCATATTGGGCTTTTAGTGCCATCAGGTTTGGGCCTCAGATGTTGGGCCAAGTGAGGAAAGGGTAAAATGGTGTTTTACCGTGGGTGTTGTACCAATGAACTAGATTCCCGGTTATGGTTTATGACCCAATTATTAATTGGGTTTTTATTTGGTTGGTTAGTGTCGGGATTCTCCGGTTCAACAGCCTGGGAATCTATTGACTGACAATAGACTGAGGTGAGTTTGCTCACTATACTGGAGGACACTAGGATATGTTATGTGCGTGTAGTCTTTGTGACTCCTGTTGTATGTGTTGCATGCATGTGTGCCTATTTTCTATATGAATGTGGTGTTAAATAGACCAGGGGTGAAATAGACCCGATACAGCCTTGTGCTGACATATAAGCTGAAATAGACTCGGGGGTGAAATAGACCCGACACAGCCTTGACATGGCATATGAGTTGAAATAGATTTGGGGGTGAAATAGACCAAGAACAACCTTGAGCTGGCATATATGTATGGTATGCGGTATTTTGGGGACTCACTAAGCTTCATGCTTACGGTTTTCAGTTTATGTTTCAGGTACTTCCGAATCGAAGGGGAAGAGCTCGGTATTATCGCATCGCTCATACCATGACTTTTCACTTATTTGACTCTGATGTGTTTTGGATGATTATGAATACATTATGATTTCCATTTGGATTTACTAAACACGTTTTGTTGATGTTTTAATTAATATGAAAACAAAAAAAATGGTTTTTAATTTTGGGACGTTACAAGTTGGTATCAGAGCCTTGGTTTAAGGGATTCGGGCATACTCTCGGGTGTGTATGAAATCAAACTGAGAGTTTGGCAGATTTTTCATAAAAAGAAATGTTATAAAAAGGAGTTTCTCTAATAAAAGAAAGGGGTGTGGTGCATGCAATCGACCGAGGTCAAGTAAGTTTTCCCAAAATACCCATACATGTTTCGTGTTATGCTTTGAATTGAGAATTTATGAATCGCATGTTAGATTAGGGCTAACGATTTTCTCAGGATTGCATGATAGAATTCTAGAATGATGCCTTTATATGCCTATTGTATGAGCTTGTAGACTTGCATGCTAGTACTGATTAGTCAGTGATAGGATGGCATGTTTAGGTTATCTCTTGATTCTGATTACTCAATGCTTGAATACTGTTTGCTTTGTGGTTTTAGGATTTTCCATTAACATCCTCTAACTAGTAAGAGAATACGATAAATTACATATTACTGGGATTACATTATTTTAGAAGGTTATATCGTGCAACTCTTCTTTGACTCCAACTGTTATAGTGTGAGACCTTTCATTCGAAGAATTATCTAGTGTCGGTGGTATGTAATTGTACTTGTAAGCTAGTTAGAGGGTGTTAGGGGAGTTCCTTCTGCAGCTAATGACGAAGAATGGTGTGGTGGTAGCCCTAGGAAAATCTAGGAGGTGATTCGGTGCCGAGAGCCTTGTTTTGTTGAGCGCTGTTTGGATTGTAAGGAAAGTAACTTCAAGGATTCGAGGCGATCCTTGAGAAAAGTACAGATAGATATGGAAGGTAGTATGGGCATGTACTACTCGAAGCAGAGGATCCGTAATTGAGTCAAGGAGAGTCACGAAGATACCAGGAAGCTTGTAGACTATAGGATTCTTCGAGTTTGTTCTGATGGTTTATATGGTTTATTTTCAGTATGGTGATCACTCGAGGAGGTTCTGGTAGCAGCTATGGTTCCAGTGATGGTTCAAGTTTGGGATCTAGAGCCGGGTTTATGGATGATAAGATACGAGAGTTTATTTCAGCATAGATTACCCGCAATATTCTTGAGCGGACTCCTGTGATCTTTGGTACGATCAGGGAGGGTATCTTGGAGATTCTGGATGAGTTCTTAGGCGCTTTTCATTATGAGATGGTTGCGATGATGTGAGCTCGCACATTCACTTTTTGTGAGTTTCGGGAATGTGGAGCTCCGGAGTTCTTCCGGAAGAAGGACCCAAATGCGAGCAGGCGTTGGTTAGCGGATGTCACGAACTCCTTCTAGACTAGCTGTTGCCCCGAGGGGGAAAAGGTCTAAATTACTTCCTGTCTTCTGAAAGATAGAGATCGAGATTGGTGAGATGAGGTTGGGCACGCCTTGGGAGGCGAGGTGGTTGAGTCTATGTATTGGGAGGATTTCCTGACGAGGTTTCAGGCTGAGTTTGCACCGATGATTGAGGTTCAGCAGTTGGCGAGGGAGTTTTAGGACCTTCGCCAAACTACTAAGATGGTGGCAGAGGTCATGGTTATGTTCCGTGAGAGGGTGTTTCTGGTTCCACAATATGTGGTGGATGAGGAGACGAAGAAGGTGAGATATCATGATATGCTGAGGAATGATATCAGAAAGTTTGTGAGTATATCTAGTTGCAAGACATTGAAGGACATGGTGGCGAGAGCCGGAGATACGGAGATGGACTTGGAGATGCAGAACAAGAGGAAGCCGGATCAGGTTCAGGGTTCTGAGGGTTCGGGCAAGAGGCCCAAGGTTTTGATTCAAGATCAAAGGGCTAGCAGGGCTGGAGCAGCTGTGGCAAAGGCAACAAGTCGCACGACTGAGCTTGTAGAGGAGGTGCTTCAGGCTGCTACAAGTGTGACAAGACTGGGCATTTTAGTCAGGATTGTACAGCCACCACCTAGGGATAGAGTCTGATTTGCTTCCATTGCAATCAGCGGGGCTATAAAAAGTTCGATTGTCTAAGTTTAGCAGTAGCGGGACCAGTTGTAGTACCCTCTTCGGCGACCTTGCGGATTACGGATGGCCATCAAGGCAAGACATAAGCACCTGTTGTGAGGAGCAGGGCATTTCAGCTGACAACAAAGGAGGCTCGTGCAGCACCTGACATGGTAACGGGTATGTATCTTCTCCTTATCTTTCTATTTATGTTGGTTTTCTTGCCTATATCTGTGTTTTTTTAGGATCGTTCCTTGTGAACGGTATCTCTGCTTTGGTATTTTTTGATTCAGGGTTTACCTGATCCTTTGTATCTCTTGTGCTCAACAAGAGGTTTGTCGATGCTCCAGGGGAGCTGAATTGTCCATTAGAGATTGAGATTGTTGATGATCGTCCTATGTAGGTATCGAGGGTTCATCGGGGTTATGTCTTGTAGTTGTTCAGTGAGCAGTATCCGATTGATTTGGTTCCTATTCCTATGCGTGAGAGAAAGGTTATCGTGGGGATGACTTGGTTGAGCCCCAATGGGGAAATGATTAATTGAGAGCATCAGTTGGTGCCTATTCAGACCCCAAGTAGGGTAGGGTTGGTGATTCAGGGAGAGGGTATTCAACATGGATTGGTTCTATGTTCAGCAGCTAGGGCCATATGCTATTTTTAGCCGGGTTGTTCCAGTTTTATTGCCTATTTGATGGATACCCGAGAGAAGGGTAAGGCGACTGTGGATGATGTACCGATTGTTCGGGAGTACCCAGATGTATTCTCGGAGGATTTTCCTGGAGTGCCTCTAGAGAGGCAGGTGGAGTTTCAGATTGACTTGGTTCCTGGTGCAGCTCCGATAGGCAAGGCACCTTATCGGTTAGCACCTCCAGAGATACAAAAGTTGTCTAGTCAGCTGTAGGAGCTGTTAGACAAGGGATTAATTCGGCCAAGTAGTTCGCCATGGGGAGCGTCGACCTTGTTCGTGAAGAGGAAGGATGGGTCGTATCCGATGTGTATCGACTACTGGGAGCTGAATAAGCTAATGGTGAAAAACTGTTACCCACTCCCGAGGATTGACGATTTATTTGACTAGCTTCATGGTGCATCTTGGTTTTCCAAGATTGATATGCCTTCGGATTATCATCAGAAGAGGGTGAGAGAGGCGGATATGCAGAATACGACCTTCCGAACTCATTATGGTCATTACGAGTTCGTGGTGATGTGCTTCAGGCTCACCAATGCTCCAACCGCATTCATGGATCTCATCAATTGCGTGTGCAAGCCTATGTCGGATCGGTCTGTGCTTGTGTTTATTGATGACATCATGGTCTATTCCAAAACCCAGGAGCAGCATGAGGAGCACCTGCGGGAGGTATTGGAGACTTTACGGAGGGAGAGATTGTATGCAAAGTTCTCCAAGTATGAGTTTTGGTTGCACAAGGTGTACTTTTGGGGGCACCTTGTCAACTAGAACGGTATTCTGGTCGATCCGGCTAAGTTCGAGGCAGTGATGAGGTGGGAAGTTCTGAGGTCTCCATCTGAGATTGGAATTTTCCTAGGATTGGTGGGTTATTATCGGAGATTCATTCTGGACGTCTCCAAGATAGCGGTTCCTTTGACCCGATTGAAGAAGAAGACTGTCGTGTTTCGTTGGGGGGACTGAGTAGTAAGTAGCTTTTCAGACCCCGAGACAGAGATTGTGCGAGGCGTCGATTCTGACTCTACCGGAAGGTGTTGAGGATTTTGTGGTATATTGTGATGTGTCAATTACAGGTTTGGGAGCAGTGTTGATGCATCAGGGTCATGTGATCGCTTATTCTTCGAGGCAGCTGAAGCCTCATGAGGCGAATTACCCTACGCACGATTTGGAGTTAGGGGATGTGGTATTTTCCCTCAAGATTTGGCGACATTACCTCTATGGGATCCATTGTACTATCTACACGGATCACAATATCCTGAGGTATCTAATGTACCAGCCGTATCCGAATATGAGGCAACATAGATGGTTGAATGTGGTGAAGGATTATGATTCTGAGATCATTTATCACCTGGGAAAGGCCAACGTAGTGGCCGGTGCTCTCAGCCTCAAGGCGGTTTCGGCTCCTATCAGGGATGTGTTTTTTAGGATGACAGTGATTACCCCACTTTTAGAGCAGATTCGAGAGGCTCAGGTTGAGGCGATGAAGGAAGAGCACCGAAAGCATGAGCACATAGTGGGTCAGGTGGCTTCCTTTGATTATGATAGCTGGGGATTATTAACCCTTCACCGGAGAGTATGGGTTCCAGGTTCTAGAAGAGATTCGACGAAGAGTTAGGCACCTATCTGCACTTCAGCACGGCTTTCCACCCATAGAGTGATGGTCATAATGAGCGGACTATCTAAACATTGGAGGATATGTTGCGGGCATATGTACTGGATTTCGGTGATAGTTGGGATACGTATCTTCCTTTGGCGGAATTTTCGTATAACAACAGTTATCACGCCATCATTGACCGACCTCCTTTTTAGATACTCTACGGGAGGAAGTGTATGAACTCGATTTTTTGGGGAGAGGTCGGTCAACAGGTCATGGCGAGTACTGAGGTGGTATTCAAGACGAAAGCACTGTGTTGGCAGAAGAGCTACGCAGACAGATGCCAGTCAGACTTGGAATTTGAGGTTAGAGATATGGTACTCTTGAAGGTGTCACCTTGGAATGGTGTCATCCGATTTTGGATGCGGGTCAAGCTGGGCCCCAAGTACATAGGTACTTTCAAGATTTTAGCCTGGGTGGATATTCATGTGCATGATCGCCTGAATTATATTGAGGGACCAGTGGCGATCCTTGACAGGAGGACGAAGACTCTGCGAAACAAGGTGGTGGATCTGGTGAAGGTGTAGTGGCAGAACTGAAAGGTTCTGAATGGACATGGGAGCCTAAGGACGAGACGAGGGAGCATTACGCCAAGTTATTTGCGGCAGCAGACTTCGAGGACGAAGTCTAAGTCAAGTGGGGAAGAATTATAACACCCGATTTAAGGTACTTCTCATTTTTGACCCTTGGTGTGTAAATAGTTTGCAAATTTTGTCCCTAGGGGGCATTGTTGCCATTTTCATAATAGTGGGAGTACGTTAGGCGTACTTCTCATATGTTTGGCGTACAAAACCATGGGACAAACCCCTAGTTAGGGCTAAGGATCTACTCAATATTTGCATGATAGAATGCTAGGAGAGATTCCTTTGTATGCCTATTGTATGAGCTTGTTGACTTTCATGCCAGTACTGATTCGTCAGTGATAGGATGGCCTGATTAGGTTATGCTTGGTTCTGATTACTCGATGCTTGGATGCTGCTTGCTTTGTGCTTTTTAGGAGTTCTCTCTAGTTTCAGCTAGCTAGTAAGTGGATATGTTAAGTTACATATTACTGAGACTAGATAATTTTAGAAGGTTAGGTTTTAACTGTGACATCCCCAAATTCACGATCATTTTAAAATTTTTATTTATGCTTATTTAAAAATCAGAGTATCCATTTTAAAGAAATATGTTGCGGAATTAGCTCCCAAAAAACATGATAAATGTATTATCAAAGCATTTCCGAAGAAATGTATTTTTTTATATTAAAACATTGGGATTTCATCGTCAATACAAAACATAAGCATTAATAGACCTTGCATTCATTTAGACTAATGATTTAAATCTCCTTTAATCTCTTAGTGTAATGTGTATTCGTATCGATACCTGTGATACAAATAAACTGAGTGAGACAGGTTGGGAAACCTGGTGAGTATACATAGGGTTTTCAACCCATAATAATATAGTTAATTTGTTTCTTCACATACTTCATACCAAACAATTAACCTGATTACCCATCCCCATTATCTTTATTTATTCTTCTCTAAGGTTCATCTCCTATTTCGTGTTTACCTCTCATCACCTTACATCATATTTCGTTATATGTTTGTCTCTACGGACGTTTCCTAAGGATCATCGCTTACATCGCATAGACAATATTGATTCGGGGATTACTCCCCCAGTACGTGTCCCGTCAGGGTTAGGGTATCATCACATGAATACGTAGTTACTGTTGGGTTATGAGCATTACAACATTCTTATGGTGTACATGCAACCCTAATTGCTTTGATCTAGGTTTTCTACTATGAACACAAAAACATTGAATACCAAAGCATAAACCCTAGATCCAACATGGTATTATCGAAATTTACATAAGATTAGGGTTAGAAAGTTTACCTTGATTGTTATGTAGTAATAACAATCACAATCCTTCTTGATCTTGACTTCTGAAAGCTTAGTGCCTCAAGTGTTGCACCTCTAATGGATTCACAAACACCACTAGCAAGAAGATGACTTTGAAGAAGAGAAGAGGAGGCACAAAATCGTCCAAGGGTTCTATTAGAAGGGTTGGGATGAGTTTGGTGGCCTATAGGGTTCCTTTTATAGTTAGGCTTCTAGGGTTATCAACTAGGAAACATTAATCCAGTTTCTTAGTCCCTAAGCAACCCAAAGATCCTTCCAGAAGGCCCTTTGGACGATTTCTATATAGACTCCCATATAGAATTCGTCCATTGCTTCCTTATGGATCCTAAGCCCAACTTTGTAACTATCTTATAATTGCAGTATCGGTCCCCTTTATTTAATTAATCTCTTTTGACCACAAAATTAATTCCAATTTAATTCTTGATCAATATTAATTAAACAATATGATTTCTCTTTTAATATATTATTCACATAATATATTAATAAATCATAATTAATCCTCTTTCTCCTTAATTCATCCTATCAGTTGCTATGGTGAAGGCAACCCAAAATGACCATGCTCATAATCGGGACAAGTACATACTTAAATAGTTATGGGCTTAGACTCCTAATCAAACAGTCTCCCACTTGGATAAGTCTAATAACTATTTTGTAAGTATGACTTCAGAACCTGATCAGCAATCGTAGCTTTCAAAAGCCACTGTCAACTCTGATCTTATCAGAAGCGCCTCCTTTAGATAAGGGATCATATATTCGTCCATTCTAGATATCGTATGAACTGAGACATGGATTTTAATCATACTCTTTGTTCATGTGTTGTTTCCCGATTTCCAATTTAAGACGACTGACAACAGACTACAATTGAACACATCAACTTAGTCCAGGCTTGGCCAAGCGCTTTGGGGTGTCATTACTAAATCATCGAGGGGCCCACATATATCGCTTTTATCCCACATTAGGCAAAAGGAACGGATAAACTTCGACTCAAATGCTCGCTTGTACTTACTCATCAAATCACACACAACAATATGTTTTATAACACCAAGTTACTGGTGCGTTTACATATTATCAAAGTGCAACCGACTTGTAAATTACAACTCACATATCTCGGTTTCAAGAATATAAGATATTATCATCTCACTAATCACCCGTGATAAAATCCATGAAGTGATTCAAGTGAGCGTGGGTTTAATCCAATACTCAAATCTTATTTCAGGAGTACTCATGAAAACTGCAGCAGACTTTTGCTATGTCTAAACGCTTTAGACAATCTACATTCGAATTCATGACAGTGTATCTTCAATACCTACTTCCAAAGTATTTATCGACTGTGGATGGTTTGAATAATCATATTATTCGGTAAGTCAAAACATGCAAAGTGAAACACAAGAATAATCGAATCCAATATGGTCTCAAACTTGTGAGTATAAATAAAACACCTTTTATTTAGTCACCATATTGATTACACATTATTCATTGTATAATGTTTTGGATAATCAACTTATTACTTGAATTATAACAATAGTTGTCCCATGCTCTAAGCATGCACACTATGTTTACCTATGGTCCTTACTTTGTGAAATAGATCAATCGAAAACATTTCCAATGATGCTCATTTCACAATTCCTAATCCTTATGACTAGTGTAAGAATATCAAAATTTTGCCACTATTAGAATATGCTAGATTCTAACGTTTTATGCAACGATCCTTTCGTAATGTCATAGAGCCAAAGTCACTAAGACTTTGCCAATGAAATTACAGATTTCTCTATTGGAGATTGTTACAAGACAATTCCATAGATACGAAGTCTCACATTCAAAGTACATTCCTTTGAACATCCTTCTTGCATAAAAGTTTCTAATCTAGACATAGATTCTTGATATCCAACTCCCATTTATGGAAACATTTCCATATTTGCCATATGATAACTCATTCTAAATAGAATCATATATATTCATAATAATGTTGATATGTTCCATGGAATACTTTACTTCCAACTGCTCACAATCGACCACATCTTAGCGAACCTCAGATTGTCCTTGACAGTTGTTTAATTATTTTAGTCATTTCTGGTTCTGGTCCTTTTTCCCTCTTAATGCCTTAGGCATTTGGAAAATCAGAACTGTCGAATATTACAGCATATGCAATGGATCCTATACCCGAAGCGTATGGTATATGATACCAATGAAAACGTGATACTTTACCAGTCTCTTGCCATAATATTGCCATATATAGGATTCCCTTAGGTTGAACCTTTTCAACATAACATCCATATATACCTTTTGAATAAATATGATTAAAATTTCTCGATCTAAGCTTTTAGATTTGAAATGAAGTATAATATTCTCTCTCTTAATTATAGCAAAACAACTTTTCAACCCCTGCAACTTTGCAAAGTGAAACTTTTGTTTTCTATAATTAATATCGCTAACTTGCAACATAATAATCATGCTCTCACTAACATGATAATTATTACTTTACTAGCATAACAATTATGCTCCCACTAGCTTTGACATGTACTCAGAAAACATCTAGACTTCTAGAAATCGATACTTATTGATTTCCTTAATGAAAGTTCATATTTCTGATACGAGATGCTATGATAAGCCTTTATCTAAGCTTCTCAAATTCATACACCTTTCCTTAGATATTCACATGTGTGTCTAAACAATTTCAGAACTTACAACAATAAGTCTTAATTGTTCAAACTAATTGCCAAATCTCACAATTCGAACTATGAAGAGGGATGCTGTAATCATAATCGAATTTGAGAATGCAATCTACACATTCGCTATCTCCTTAAAATCTTCGTAGTGAAAGCGTTTCCTCACAATAATTTTCATGAAGTGGAGAGAAACCTTATCACTTAGATTTTATGGTGTATGTGTTCCTATCCATGTGAATCTGTCATAACCATAATCACAAGACAAGGTTAGCGACAAATCAAAACTCATATGGACTGAACTTGTTCAATCTTGATTTCTTGCCACTTGGTAGCACAAGGGACTACCATTGCTTTCAAGTTATTGAGTAGATCACCCATACAAATCAATGAACTTTCATTGATTAAGGTGCTTTGCGTTTATGCATTCAAATGAGAACTCATAGACTCATAAGCATAGTCAAATTTAAATGAAATGGGCACAGAAACAAGAATGTGTCAACACGATAGGTTACAAAAAACCAAGTCGTGTGCTATTGTTTAACAATAGGTTTACCCTTGATTAGTTCTTGAAAATTTTCAAGATCATTTAGACTCCCACTGACCTCTTGACATATAAGATTCTCTTGTCAAGAAACACTTCTTGTCAAACAAATATTCAAGAGTTAGTGCGGTCTCTTATCAAGATAAACACTACACATAATTGGTCTTAGTTGGTCTTTGTCTTATCCAAGACATCACAACTTACCAATCTCAAACGTGCAAGAGTAAGAAAAACATTTAACTACTCCACATTTGATGAGTTTGTTAAAATTCTTAAGATGATGTCACTCAATTCACAATCTTGGAGTACGACTCTAAGACTTGATTTTTGGAACGAAGTATGATTCACCTTTTGATTTAACCATTTCAACAATTTCTGATTCCTCTTCTTAGTCGTACTGGTGCACTAAGGTGTCCTTAGAGGATCAATTGTGATACGGATTTATAATCACTAAGTTAATCATAAAACACAATACTTAAGTCCTCTCCCATCTTTTCAGATTGGAGAAACTTATATCTTTTTGCTTAATTGATTCTTCTTATTCGTTCTGCTATTCATTGAAACTTTTCCAATGATTCAGAATCATACTTAATCTTTTAAGCATAACCACATTTACTAAACTCTTAGCAAATCATGACAAATATTCTTATTGTTCTTTGTGGTGGACTCGACCTAGTGCACAACAATACGTACTAGATCTCCTAGTCCTTCATTTGACTCACATACTTGTGTGAACAAGGAACTAGTCTTAATTTCCCAAATACGAAGGTTCTCATTCATCATACAATACCAGTTGCATGATTCCAAGTTTCTATCCAATTAAAGCTTGGGCGACGAGAATCTTTCCTTATTTGGTAAATTTCTGACATTACCACAAATAACATAACTAAGAATCATATCCAATTCAATATTGCTAACAATAGAAACAAACAAACATCAATTTTCAATAATAACATTGCAAGGATAAATAAATAAGATAAAAATCAAAATTTCATTTATTTATAAAACGCGGAAAAAATTGTCCTTACAACGCAATTCAAATGAAAACTATGCTTATTACATATTCCTAAGCAATCTATCCTAACTCTTAAAAAACAGCTCAAAAATCCGATCTTCGAATTATGCGATCGAAATCCATTTCTTCGTGATCAGACTCAGCTCACTCTTCCTTTAAGCTTCCTTTCTTTTCTTCGATCCTACAAAACATCAAAATGTAATCATATCACTTCATGTATTAAGAATCTACAAATAGAAACTTAATAGAGTTAGATAGTGGATTTTACCTGAAGCAGAGTCATACATCTTGACTCTCCCATCTCTTAGATCTCTCAGGTAGTTAGGGGAGCTTCGTGACCAATACCCCTTTTCTTGGCAGCAGAAACACACAGATTCTTTGGGAATGACACAAGGGACTATCTCAGACTTAGCCTTTCTCTTGCGTAGAGAAAACTTTTCTGGACTTCCAATGTCGCCATTGTCCATAGAAGGTTGGGACATTGATTTACCAGACAATTTTGCTTGACCAGTCCGCCAAATCATTTCTGATTCAGCAGCAATAAGCAAATAAGTCAAATCAATAAGGGTCACGTCGTGGTCCATCATATAGTACTCTCTAATGAACTCACTATATGAGTCAGGAAGTGATTGAAGAACCAAGTCAACAGCCAGCTTCCTAGAGACTTCGACACCCAACATTCCTAATCTGTCAGTATGCAACTTCATATCCAAGACATGAGCACATACAAACTTTCCATCTTCGTGTTTGTTTGCCAATAGGGCTTGAGTGACCTTGAACTTTTCAAGTCTTCGAACACGTGGGTCAGGGAGAATTATTGGAGGAGGTGGAGGAAGTGAAGCATGATATCCATTTCCACAATCCAATCATGGAACATCATCTTCATGAGGAAAACTTTTTCCAATGGATTCAGGAAGACCATATTTGTTAGATTTTGATATCTACAAAACACGAGAAATTCAATTTAGTTGATAAAATCCTCAATACAGCACCCAATTGAAATATTCAGGCTAGAATCCAACACAATATTCTACAATTTGGAAGAGGGATATCGTAATCCAAATCGCAGAACATTTGAAGGTAGGTAAATGACGATTTACCAATTTCCACCATGAAAAACGAAAATTGAAAATTAGGTTTTAAATGAATTGAAACTCCTAGATCTTTTTGATGGGTTTGAGCCATAAGAACTTTCCTATGTGCACATGCAAACCCTAATGCTTGGATCTATGTTTCTCTAATTTAACATGCAATTTATCCACGTCTTGCAAACCCTAGATCTAGTGAGTATAATTCAAATTTGATGAGACAAATCAGATCTAGATGATTACCTCTTGTTGCTTGCTTGAATCTTCTTGTTCTTGGAGCTTAGAGTCACAATTGTCACTCCTCTAATGGCTTACAAACACCAACTAGCAAGAGGATGATTTGGAGAGAGGATGTAGGCACAAAATCGGCTCTTGGAACTTCTTAGGGTTTCTGGTAGCCGATTTCTGTAGCCCTTGGGGTCTTTAAATACTTGAGCTGCTAGGGTTACATCCTGAAACCCTAATTGAATAACTTAGGCCCTAAGCAATCCAATGATCCTTCTAGATTGAGGCTTGGACGAATTCAAGGAGTCCATACACCTTGATTTCGCCCACCCTATAATCCCTAAGGATCCATAGCCCAAAATCAACTATCACACAATTGACAGTTCCAGTCCCCTTTATTTAATTAATCTCTTTTAGTCACCAAATTAATTCCTAATTAATCTATGACTAATTTTAATCAAATAATATGATTATTCCTTTAATATATTATTCTCATAATATATTAATAAATCATAATATCTTCTCTCTCTTCATAAATCACCCTGTCAAGTTGCTATGGTGAAGGCAACCCAAAAGGATCATGCACAACCAGGTCAAGTACTTACCAAATATAGTTACTAGCTTAGACACTAATCCAACAGTCTCCCACTTGGATAAGTCTAGTAACTACAAATGCAAGCATAATCCGATTAGTAATCGTAAGTCTCAAAGATGCTGTCGAACTCTGATCTTATTAGTAACCTGTCCTTTAGATAAGGGATCGTATAATCCTCTATTCTAGATATCATGTGGACAATTACATGGAACATAGTCATACTTATTGTCCATCAGTTAGTTTCTCGATCTCAGATTCATTTGACATAGAACTTAATTGAACACATCAATTCAGTCCTGACCGGGCCGGGCACATAAGTCAAAACAAATCATCGAGGGGCCCTGATATCGCTTTTACCCTCTTAGGATAAAAGGAACAGATAAACTTTGACTTATATGCATTTATTATCCATTAATCAAATCATACACAACAATGCGTTTTATAACATCAAGTTACTGATGCGTTTACGCATTATCAATGCACACCCAATTAGCAAACAACAAATCATATATCTAGGTTTTAAGACCATATGATATTACCGTCTTGCGATCGCTCGTGATGAATTCCATGAAGCGATTCCAGCAAGCGTGGGTTTATTCCAATGCTCAAATCAAGTTCATAAGAATTCATGAACATTGTAGCAAACCTTTGCTATGTCTAATACATTTTAGACATTCTACACACCAATTCATGACAGTCTTCATTCATATCTACTTCCAACATATGAACGACTGTGGACCGTTCGAATAATTCGATCATTATCAAATAATTCAATTATTCAGGAAGTCAAAACATGAAAAATGAAACAATAGGTAAATGATTAACATAAGACAGTAACATTACTAATAAATAATACTCTTTTATTTAATCATCGAATGTTAATAACAATTTATCTATTACACGTCTCTAAACTATCTAATCTAAACTAATATCGTCCTTCAGCCCAATTGTCACACCCCCAAACCAAGGATGGCGGAAACGTCCGGGGGTGGAGGACTTCATGTATAGTATCATAACAACAATTGTAATAGTAATTCAAGCAAACCCAACCAACATATATATATAATTGAAAAAGTTACATCATTGTATGAATTACATGTTTACGAATCAATTACATTATGTTGACAAAATATGAAATAGTAGACGCCTTAGCGTCTCATCCTCAAATGCACTTGGTTACCTGTTTAATGATTTCCTGAGAATACAAGTTGTTTGAAAAAGTGTCAACACAAAGGTTGGTGAGTTCATAAGCTTTTGTTTAGTATTATTAAAAGCCTTTCGTTTATAAAAGTATTATTTGTTTTAGAAAATCCAATATTTTCCTTAAAATGTATATATAGTCTTAAATCCAAAGACCGAAATGTATAAGTAACTTTTCTTACTTATAATAAATAATGTAAGTTTAAATCGACATAAACTCGTTTAATTTTAATGAAGTTCCCGTAAATTCCAATATTCATTAATATTTTATGTGAGTTTATTAAAGCCTTTTCTTGTAAAAGTAGTGTTCGTTCCAGAAAATCCAATATTTTCCTTAATTTGTAAATATAGTCTTAAAACCCAAAGACCGAAATGTACAAGTAGTGTTCGTTCCTTATAGTAAAACAATGCAAGTTTAAATCGACATAAACTCGTTTGATTTTAGTGAAATCCCCGTAAATTCTATGTTTGTTAATACCACATGTGAGTTATTATAACCATGCTATGACCTAGTTGACCTGAAATGACATTCTTCAGGCGTCGGAAATGTTATGACATTTGTCACCCCAGACCTATCGGTCTAACTGTTGCATGCAGTTTAGGTGTGGGTTTGTCAGACCCAATATAGATCTATACACAAGTATCACGCTCTCCCTCGAGGAGACTCTGGTTATAATACATGACTTATTTGTAAATTGAATCGAATGTCTCACAGAAGTCATTAACGAATTTACGTGTAGTGTAATGAAAACTTGGTACCGTATGGCCGTACCTTGCTTAATGAAAATATCATTTGTATAAATGTACCCTTTTTAAATGTATGTGTTATTTAATGTTTCATAAAGTCATTAACGGAATTACGTGTTATGAAAACTTGGTACCGTATGGCCGTACCTTGCTTAATGAAAATATCCTTTGTATAAATGTACCCTTTTTAAATGTATGTATTATGTAATGTATCATAAACTATACCTATTATAGTTTATCAACCAAGGGTAGTACGTAGTAATGTATGCAAACTATATTCAAAATAGTTTATTAAATGTTTGAATGTATCGGTTGTACTTTGATTATAATCACTTGTTATTCTTTATATTTTATATGTCCAAATCCATTTGTAAACTGATGTGTGTCTAAATATTAAGATAAAATGTCATATATTGCAATAACATATAATCACATAAAGATATACACCTTGCTCAACATGTTACAAGGTGAAATGAAATTGACAGCAACTTTTTGTTGTATACAGTTTCTGTTACTGTTCTTAGAAAATTTATAGAAAAATCATCAAAGCTCTAAATCCAAATCCGCAAATTCTGAGAGTTTGGAATATGAGTCTAGTTTGTTCGTAAATTTTATCATGATTTTTAGTGATCTCTAACAGAGGTGAAAATGTTCATAATCACAGACTGGTCCGGGTTTGCCTCTGAAATGATAGGCAGTTTTGTAAAAATCACCATAAATTGTAGAAAAATCATATGGAGATGTGCAAGTAGCCATTTTAAAGCTAAGAGTTTGAACTACTCGCACCTGGAACAGTTTTGAAAACTAAAATATTTAAGTTGACCAAAACAGTCCGTGATCGAAGTTCATCTTTTCTGATGTAATCTGATAGAAAAAGTTTAATTGTGTTCTTGATGATTTTACTTGTATTCCCCCCTTAAAACTTAAGAAAAACATGTAAATGTAGGGGTATGAACTCACCCTATGTGGTTTCAGTAGATGAAAGTAAGAGAGAGGAAGTGTTCAACCCAAGAACACTAAGAAGATGTCTTGATGATTCGAGAATCTAACACCGAATAAGATGGAATTTGTGTAAGATATCAATGATTTGAGTAGAATGGAGTGTAATAATTATATGAATGATGAAGATACTTACTAATTGAAGAAAGAAATCCCTGGATAAAGCCTTGAAGTTCTTGAAGTTGAGAGAAAAGATGAGAGAATTTTGGAGAGTGTTCTTTGGTTGCTAAGTGTAGAATGAAAGAAGTTAATGAGAATGAGGAGAGATGACCAATTCTCCAGCTCTTAGAACGTGGGAAGAGCTGGAGATTGGGTGTAAAGGTCTACTAAGGTGACAAGGGGTAGTGGGAAAGAGTGGCTGATCATAGAGTGAGGTGGTGGTGGTTTGCTTTTGTCATAAAATAAGGAAAAGCAAATATTCCCTCAATAATTAGTTCAAATACTAATTCTTTTAATATATTTTTATAAAAACCCTGGGGATTTATATATTTTGGGGCCTTAGTTTATAAAATAATGTTTTGGGTGAAAATCCCACGTTAAAATAATGAAAAACGGAGTTAAAACGAAGTCGTAGTCGAAAACCGGGAAAAACAAGCTATCTGCGAGACCTCTCGCATGGGGCCGAAGGTGCGAGGCTTCGTACCAGCAGGCTCGCATGCGGGGCTTCTGTCTCGTTAGCTTCAGCTTCGGTCTGTCATGCTGGCTTCGGCTTCGGTCTCGCATGCTGAGAGGCTTCGGTCTCGCTTGCTGAGAAGCTTCTAATAGGAGGGTTTTGGGTTCCTTAGGGCTATTTCACCCGTTTTTACCCCGTTTCAAGCGGTTTTTGACCCGGTTAAGGGTCGAGATGACCCAAATGATTACAAAAAGTTAAAGTAACTTTTGAGAGAGATTCGGGAGAGATTTTAATAGAGAGAGATTGAGTGAAAGAGATTGAGAGAGGTTTCGTTTGTGATCTTTTTGAGTGTCCGGCTTCGCAACGCAAGGTCCATAAACCCCCTTTAAGCCATGATTTAGAGTCCTACACAATCCCGATGATTGTGCAATAGTGTTTTATCGCTTTGGTTCGTTGTTTAGCACTGTTAAGGCTAAGGAAAATCAAACACATGAACTTTCCAAATGATGATTTATCATTAAAATAGCGAATTATATAGTGATTACATAACGTAAACCCTAACATACAAGGGTTATTGGAGTTGACCGGTTTGACTTGTTGACTTTGTTTGACTTTGACTTGACCGAAATTTGACGATTGTCACATCATCCCCCCGTTAGAAAGAATTTCGTCCCGAAATTTTCATTTTGACTGGGATTTCAAGAGTTTGGGAAGAGATGTGGATACTTTTGTTTCATCTGATACTCGCGTTCCCAGGTGAATTCGGGTCCTCGTTTAGCGTTCCAGCGGACCTTCACAATGGGAATACGACTTTTCTTTGTTCTTTTGATCTCTCGATCCATGATTTCTACCGGTTCTTGCACGAAGTGGAGACTCTCGTTGATTTCAATTTCGTCAAGAGGTATCACGAGGGTCTCGTCGGATAGATTTTGTCAATCATATTTTCGAGGTTAAAAAATAAAGTTTTATTAGTTACCTATAGCGACGACTTGTCGTCACCATAGGTTTAATCTATTACGATGACTTGTTGTCGCTATAGGTTTTTAACAAGAGCCAACGACATACCTATAGCGACACACAAGTTATAATTTGCATGTGTGAAGACTTGGAGTACTTTCTAACTGGTTCATGTGTGAAGACTTGGAGTACTTTCTAATGAAAACTGTGCTACTGGGGAAATTGGAAACTGGTACGTAGCTTCAAAGTCAAGAATATGCAGTAGGCATGTGATGCATTAAATGCATGAGGCACACAAGTCATAATTTGCAGCAACATATACGTATATGTGTGTGAATTGAAGAAGAAGGTTACGACTCAAAGAATATATATATATATATATATATATATATATATATATATATATATTCATTTTCTCTTCATTTGTTAGATACACAATAACCATAACATCATAGACTATATATATTCAATTTCATTTGTAATTTTCACTAGTTTATATTCCGCGAGTGTTACCGAAATCATTTATCAATTTTTCAGAAGTGCTTAACTTGTTTTGTTGCATTCCCAACAATTTGCTATTAATTACTTCTCCCACTTTACTTATATAAATCATCACATTCTTACCGCGACTTTTAACTTCTCCCTCACAAATGGATCCACCTGCAGATCATCAAAACCCCATAGATGACCTCGATTGGTTTCAGTACTTTGATCATCAAGATCTTTTCAGGTATATATGAACGTCACTCATTACACCATCTTACGCACAGAAAAGTGATTTTGTCGACATTGATCAAAACATGGTTTGGATTTGTAGTGATCAAAAAGAGTCTTTCATCGTGTTGGATTTAATTATCTTGAGTTTTTGGATTTTTGCAATGGTGACATGCTCAACCATCATGATTACGAGTTGTCGGAAAAATTGCATGAAGTGCTCGATCAGAACGTTTCCACAGTACTTAACAAAGATCAAAACATCATTTCTAGAAATGAGTTTCACGATTTTGATCCCCTTGAAGATATAAGCTTATGGGATTGTTGGGAGGATGGTAATTTACCATTGGTTAGTTTCAGTGAAGACTGTAAATCCGGTGGTGAGGCTACATGTAGTTCTAGTGCTGCCACCACTAATCACGGTGGCCGGAAGGTGGCAAAGAGATTGAGACCATTGGAGTTTGAAGAGATAGAGAAGTACTTTGAGATGCCGATAATCATGGCAGCAAAGGAACTAGGGATAAGTTTAACAGTGTTGAAGAAAAGATGCAGAGAGCTAAACATAAACAGATGGCCTCATAGAAAACTTAAGAGCCTTCAATCCCTCATTGAAAATGCCAAGGTAAATTATGATAATAACCTTCTATACATTACTCATGCACTTGGTAACCAAAGTAGTTTTGGTATTTTCTAAAATTTTAATTGTTAGTTTCTTTATAACTAAACATAGGTCCTAGGAATATGCCACATCAAATCAATTGATTTACTACGATCTCCTGATTTATATTTATATAAACTTAACTCATTGTAAATTTTGTGAACTCACATGAAAAATATATTGCATCTACCTTTAAAAAAAATTAGGAGTTGGGATTAAAGGAGGAGATAGAGACGTTAGAAGGGCACAAGAAGATGATGGAGAAGTTGCCAGGTATGGAATTAACAGAAAGAACAAAGAAGCTTAGGCAAGCTTGCTTCAAAGCTATTTATAAGAAGAGAGGACTTAACAATCATTAGCCATTTTGTTATAATTAGTGGATTTTAATCTACATTGTATGTGTTTTTCTCTTGATAGTTTGATACCCTTTTTAGTTTCATTATATGTATTTGTCTATTGATTTTTTTTAATGCATAAAATTTTGTATAATTTGGGTATTATAGTTTGTATTATGTATTTAGCCATATTCTAGATTGCCGACACGACTACGCCGACGACTCTATACCAGAGGTCTATATAAATAGACTTATGAATTTAGTAGGAATAACTTGATTATAATCTTGTGATTTGTTCCATGTCTGATCCACTCCTAAGATTCACTTGACATGCCCCCAGTTGTGTGTAATTAAAATTTTATTAGACTGTTGATCCTAATGAGTCTACCCTAAGTCCACAACCAAACAAGGAACAGGTCCTAAGGCGGACTCACCATTTCTAGGTCAATCATTTCTTAATTACACATAACTTCGAGGTACACCTAAAGAATCTTAGAGTTACCAGTTGTAAATTGTTTGTAATACCATGTAGTGAGATTCAATGAAATAAAATGCATGCCTATTTCATTGATAAACCTTTTAGTAAATATCCTTACCATTTATATACACATGTATAATTTCGCACTTTAGTGAACTATTCTTGGTGTTTCTGTTAACGTCTTGGAGACGGAGTTATGGTAGTGGGTAGAAGTAGGTTTTGTACGGGCGTTAAAATTTACACATCATGTTGCTCGTGCGAGAATAGGAGTAGAAGAGATAATTAATAGACGCCTAATCCTATAATTACTTATAGGGGTGATCCTTATTAGTTATGTCTATAATCACGTAGTGCATATCAGTTATACATAATTTGAGATAGAATAGACTTTCGAATAAATGACTCTACTCTAAGTCCACAACCAAACAAGGAACAAGAAGTAGAGCAATAGTCATAGATTCTGAGTCTATAATATATTTAATTATGTATAACCTTGGCGTATGCACTCAGTTATCATAGGCCTACTAATAGAGGTCTTTAGTTTTCACATAAGTTGGTTATAGTATCACCAAATACTCCTATAGTATTTTTAGGTGTTTAGATTCGATTCTTAAAGTATTCCCTGTAGGGTGTAGTTAGGTTGTTAGATTTGTTGCCCATTATGACTATCCCTCAGTATATGCAAGTCACTCCTCGGACAGATATAGTTGATCAGGCTATATCCTTCCCAGACTTGATTTACATATACCAAGGCATACCCATAATGTACAACTCCTCTTCTTTTACTTTATGTTCTTCTAGTTATGACACTATGTGAGCATGTATGCATGTATTTATACTTTTAATAAGAAACCATTCACTTTCTAAAAGTATAGTCATTTGAAAATGTCCAATCAGAGACTTTCAGTCCCAAAGGTGTTTATAGTTTGTATATCTTATGTGGTTCGATATACTGAGTTCACTATAAACATTGCTCTGATACCAATCTGTCACACCCCCAAACCAAGGATGGCGGAAACGTCCGGGGGTGGAGGACTTCATGTATAGTATCATAACAACAATTGTAATAGTAATTCAAGCAAACCCAACCAACATATATATAATTGAAAAAGTTACATCATTGTATGAATTACATGTTTACGAATCAATTACATTATGTTGACAAAATATGAAATAGTAGACGCCTTAGCGTCCCATCCTCAAATGCACTTGGTTACCTGTTTAATGATTTCCTGAGAATACAAGTTGTTTGAAAAAGTGTCAACACAAAGGTTGGTGAGTTCATAAGCTTTTGTTTAGTATTATTAAAAGCCTTTCGTTTATAAAAGTATTATTTGTTTTAGAAAATCCAATATTTTCCTTAAAATGTATATATAGTCTTAAATCCAAAGACCGAAATGTATAAGTAACTTTTCTTACTTATAATAAATAATATAAGTTTAAATCGACATAAACGCGTTTAATTTTAATGAAGTTCCCGTAAATTCCAATATTCATTAATATTTTATGTGAGTTTATTAAAGCCTTTTCTTGTAAAAGTAGTGTTCGTTCCAGAAAATCCAATATTTTCCTTAATTTGTAAATGTAGTCTTAAAACCCAAAGACCGAAATGTACAAGTAGTGTTCATTCCTTATAGTAAAACAATGCAAGTTTAAATCGACATAAACTCGTTTGATTTGAGTGAAATCCCCGTAAATTCTATGTTTGTTAATACCACATGTGAGTTATTATAACCATGCTATGACCTAGTTGGCCTGAAACGACGTTCTTCAGGCGTCGGAAATGTTAAGACATTTGTCACCCCAGACCTATCGGTCTAACTGTTGCATGCAGTTTAGGTGTGGGTTTGTCAGACCCAATATAGATCTATACACAAGTATCACGCTCTCCCTCGAGGAGACTCTGGTTATAATACAGGACTTATTTGTAAATTGAATCGAATGTCTCACAGAAGTCATTAACGAATTTACGTGTAGTGTAATGAAAACTTGGTACCGTATGGCCGTACCTTGCTTAATGAAAATATCCTTTGTATAAATGTACCCTTTTTAAATGTATGTGTTATGTAATGTTTCATAAAGTCATTAACGGAATTATGTGTTATGAAAACTTGGTACCGTATGGCCGTACCTTGCTTAATGAAAATATCCTTTGTATAAATGTACCCTTTTTAAATGTATGTATTATGTAATGTATCATAAACTATACCTATTATAGTTTATCAACCAAGGGTAATACGTAGTAATGTATGCAAACTATATTCAAAATAGTTTATTAAATGTTTGAATGTATCGGTTGTACTTTGATTATAATCACTTGTTATTCTTTATATTTTATATGTCCAAATCCATTTGTAAACTGATGTGTGTCTAAATATTAAGATAAAATGTCATATATTGCAATAACATATAATCACATAAAGATATACACCTTGCTCAACATGTTACAAGGTGAAATGAAATTGACAACAACTTTTTGTTGTATACAGTTTCTGTTACTGTTCTTAGAAAATTTATAGAAAAATCATCAAAGCTCTAAATCCAAATCCGCAAATTCTGAGAGTTTGGAATATGAGTCTAGTTTGTTCGTAAATTTTATCATGATTTTTAGTGATCTCTAACAGAGGTGAAAATGTTCATAATCACATACTGGTCCGGGTTTGCCTCTGAAATGATAGGCAGTTTTGTAAAAATCACCATAAATTGTAGAAAAATCATATGGAGATGTGCAAGTAGCCATTTTAAAGCTAAGAGTTTGAACTACTCGTACCTGGAACAGTTTTGAAAACTAAAATATTTAAGTTGACCAAAACAGTCCGTGATCGAAGTTCATCTTTTCTGATGTAATCTGATAGAAAAAGTTTAATTGTGTTCTTGATGATTTTACTTGTATTCCCCCCTTAAAACTTAAGAAAAACATGTAAATGTAGGGGTATGAACTCACCCTATGTGGTTTCAGTAGATGAAAGTAAGAGAGAGGAAGTGTTCAACCCAAGAACACTAAGAAGATGTCTTGATGATTCGAGAATCTAACACCGAATAAGATGGAATTTGTGTAAGATATCAATGATTTGAGTAGAATGGAGTGTAATAATTATATGAATGATGAAGATACTTACTAATTGAAGAAAGAAATCCCTGGATAAAGCCTTGAAGTTCTTGAAGTTGAGAGAAAAGATGAGAGAATTTTGGAGAGTGTTCTTTGGTTGCTAAGTGTAGAATGAAAGAAGTTAATGAGAATGAGGAGAGATGACCAATTCTCCAGCTCTTAGAACATGGGAAGAGCTGGAGATTGGGTGTAAAGGTCCACTAAGGTGACAAGGGGTAGTGGGAAAGAGTGGCTGATCATAGAGTGAGGTGGTGGTGGTTTGCTTTTGTCATAAAATAAGGAAAAGCAAATATTCCCTCAATAATTAGTTCAAATACTAATTCTTTTAATATATTTTTATAAAAACCCTGGGGATTTATATATTTTGGGGCCTTAGTTTATAAAATAAAGTTTTGGGTGAAAATCCCACGTTAAAATAATGAAAAACGGAGTTAAAACGAAGTCGTAGTCGAAAACCGGGAAAAACAAGCTATCTGCGAGACCTCTCGCATGGGGCCGAAGGTGCGAGGCTTCGTACCAGCAGGCTCGCATGCGGGGCTTCTGTCTCGTTAGCTTCGGCTTCGGTCTGTCATGCTGGCTTCGGCTTCGGTCTCGCATGCTGAGAGGCTTCGGTCTCGCTTGCTGAGAAGCTTCTAATAGGAGGGTTTTGGGTTCCTTAGGGCTATTTCACCCGTTTTTACCCCGTTTCAAGCGGTTTTTGACCCGGTTAAGGGTCGAGATGACCCAAATGATTACAAAAAGTTAAAGTAACTTTTGAGAGAGATTCGGGAGAGATTTTAATAGAGAGAGATTGAGTGAAAGAGATTGAGAGAGGTTTCGTTTGTGATCTTTTTGAGTGTCCGGCTTCGCAACGCAAGGTCCATAAACCCCCTTTAAGCCATGATTTAGAGTCCTACACAATCCCGATGATTGTGCAATAGTGTTTTATCGCTTTGGTTCGTTGTTTAGCACTGTTAAGGCTAAGGAAAATCAAACACATGAACTTTCCAAATGATGATTTATCATTAAAATAGCGAATTATATAGTGATTACATAACGTAAACCCTAACATACAAGGGTTATTGGAGTTGACCGGTTTGACTTGTTGACTTTGTTTGACTTTGACTTGACCGAAATTTGACGATTGTCACATCATCCCCCCGTTAGAAAGAATTTCGTCCCGAAATTTTCATTTTGACTGGGATTTCAAGAGTTTGGGAAGAGATGTGGATACTTTTGTTTCATCTGATACTCGCGTTCCCAGGTGAATTCGGGTCCTCGTTTAGCGTTCCAGCGGACCTTCACAATGGGAATACGACTTTTCTTTGTTCTTTTGATCTCTCGATCCATGATTTCTACCGGTTCTTGCACGAAGTGGAGACTCTCGTTGATTTCAATTTCGTCAAGAGGTATCACGAGGGTCTCGTCGGATAGATTTTGTCAATCATATTTTCGAGGTTAAAAAATAAAGTTTTATTAGTTACCTATAGCGACGACTTGTCGTCACCATAGGTTTAATCTATTACGATGACTTGTTGTCGCTATAGGTTTTTAACAAGAGCCAACGACATACCTATAGCGACACACAAGTTATAATTTGCATGTGTGAAGACTTGGAGTACTTTCTAACTGGTTCATGTGTGAAGACTTGGAGTACTTTCTAATGAAAACTGTGCTACTGGGGAAATTGGAAACTGGTACGTAGCTTCAAAGTCAAGAATATGCAGTAGGCATGTGATGCATTAAATGCATGAGGCACACAAGTCATAATTTGCAGCAACATATACGTATATGTGTGTGAATTGAAGAAGAAGGTTACGACTCAAAGAATATATATATATATATATATATATATATATATATATATATATATATATATATATATATATATATATATATATATATATATATATATATATATTCATTTTCTCTTCATTTGTTAGATACACAATAACCATAACATCATAGACTATATATATTCAATTTCATTTGTAATTTTCACTAGTTTATATTCCGCGAGTGTTACCGAAATCATTTATCAATTTTTCAGAAGTGCTTAACTTGTTTTGTTGCATTCCCAACAATTTGCTATTAATTACTTCTCCCACTTTACTTATATAAATCATCACATTCTTACCGCGACTTTTAACTTCTCCCTCACAAATGGATCCACCTGCAGATCATCAAAACCCCATAGATGACCTCGATTGGTTTCAGTACTTTGATCATCAAGATCTTTTCAGGTATATATAAACGTCACTCATTACACCATCTTACGCACAGAAAAGTGATTTTGTCGACATTGATCAAAACATGGTTTGGATTTGTAGTGATCAAAAAGAGTCTTTCATCGTGTTGGATTTAATTATCTTGAGTTTTTGGATTTTTGCAATGGTGACATGCTCAACCATCATGATTACGAGTTGTCGGAAAAATTGCATGAAGTGCTCGATCAGAACGTTTCCACAGTACTTAACAAAGATCAAAACATCATTTCTAGAAATGAGTTTCACGATTTTGATCCCCTTGAAGATATAAGCTTATGGGATTGTTGGGAGGATGGTAATTTACCATTGGTTAGTTTCAGTGAAGACTGTAAATCCGGTGGTGAGGCTACATGTAGTTCTAGTGCTGCCACCACTAATCACGGTGGCCGGAAGGTGGCAAAGAGATTGAGACCATTGGAGTTTGAAGAGATAGAGAAGTACTTTGAGATGCCGATAATCATGGCAGCAAAGGAACTAGGGATAAGTTTAACAGTGTTGAAGAAAAGATGCAGAGAGCTAAACATAAACAGATGGCCTCATAGAAAACTTAAGAGCCTTCAATCCCTCATTGAAAATGCCAAGGTAAATTATGATAATAACCTTCTATACATTACTCATGCACTTGGTAACCAAAGTAGTTTTGGTATTTTCTAAAATTTTAATTGTTAGTTTCTTTATAACTAAACATAGGTCCTAGGAATATGCCACATCAAATCAATTGATTTACTACGATCTCCTGATTTATATTTATATAAACTTAACTCATTGTAAATTTTGTGAACTCACATGAAAAATATATTGCATCTACCTTTAAAAAAAAATTAGGAGTTGGGATTAAAGGAGGAGATAGAGACGTTAGAAGGGCACAAGAAGATGATGGAGAAGTTGCCAGGTATGGAATTAACAGAAAGAACAAAGAAGCTTAGGCAAGCTTGCTTCAAAGCTATTTATAAGAAGAGAGGACTTAACAATCATTAGCCATTTTGTTATAATTAGTGGATTTTAATCTACATTGTATGTGTTTTTCTCTTGATAGTTTGATACCCTTTTTAGTTTCATTATATGTATTTGTCTATTGATTTTTTTTAATGCATAAAATTTTGTATAATTTGGGTATTATAGTTTGTATTATGTATTTAGCCATATTCTAGATTGCCGACACGACTACGCCGACGACTCTATACCAGAGGTCTATATAAATAGACTTATGAATTTAGTAGGAATAACTTGATTATAATCTTGTGATTTGTTCCATGTCTGATCCACTCCTAAGATTCACTTGACATGCCCCCAGTTGTGTGTAATTAAAATTTTATTAGACTGTTGATCCTAATGAGTCTACCCTAAGTCCACAACCAAACAAGGAACAGGTCCTAAGGCGGACTCACCATTTCTAGGTCAATCATTTCTTAATTACACATAACTTCGAGGTACACCTAAAGAATCTTAGAGTTACCAGTTGTAAATTGTTTGTAATACCATGTAGTGAGATTCAATGAAATAAAATGCATGCCTATTTCATTGATAAACCTTTTAGTAAATATCCTTACCATTTATATACACATGTATAATTTCGCACTTTAGTGAACTATTCTTGGTGTTTCTGTTAACGTCTTGGAGACGGAGTTATGGTAGTGGGTAGAAGTAGGTTTTGTACGGGCGTTAAAATTTACACATCATGTTGCTCGTGCGAGAATAGGAGTAGAAGAGATAATTAATAGACGCCTAATCCTATAATTACTTATAGGGGTGATCCTTATTAGTTATGTCTATAATCACGTAGTGCATATCAGTTATACATAATTTGAGATAGAATAGACTTTCGAATAAATGACTCTACTCTAAGTCCACAACCAAACAAGGAACAAGAAGTAGAGCAATAGTCATAGATTCTGAGTCTATAATATATTTAATTATGTATAACCTTGGCGTATGCACTCAGTTATCATAGGCCTACTAATAGAGGTCTTTAGTTTTCACATAAGTTGGTTATAGTATCACCAAATACTCCTATAGTATTTTTAGGTGTTTAGATTCGATTCTTAAAGTATTCCCTGTAGGGTGTAGTTAGGTTGTTAGATTTGTTGCCCATTATGACTATCCCTCAGTATATGCAAGTCACTCCTCGGACAGATATAGTTGATCAGGCTATATCCTTCCCAGACTTGATTTACATATACCAAGGCATACCCATAATGTACAACTCCTCTTCTTTTACTTTATGTTCTTCTAGTTATGACACTATGTGAGCATGTATGCATGTATTTATACTTTTAATAAGAAACCATTCACTTTCTAAAAGTATAGTCATTTGAAAATGTCCAATCAGAGACTTTCAGTCCCAAAGGTGTTTATAGTTTGTATATCTTATGTGGTTCGATATACTGAGTTCACTATAAACATTGCTCTGATACCAATCTGTCACACCCCCAAACCAAGGATGGCGGAAACGTCCGGGGGTGGAGGACTTCATGTATAGTATCATAACAACAATTGTAATAGTAATTCAAGCAAACCCAACCAACATATATATAATTGAAAAAGTTACATCATTGTATGAATTACATGTTTACGAATCAATTACATTATGTTGACAAAATATGAAATAGTAGACGCCTTAGCGTCCCATCCTCAAATGCACTTGGTTACCTGTTTAATGATTTCCTGAGAATACAAGTTGTTTGAAAAAGTGTCAACACAAAGGTTGGTGAGTTCATAAGCTTTTGTTTAGTATTATTAAAAGCCTTTCGTTTATAAAAGTATTATTTGTTTTAGAAAATCCAATATTTTCCTTAAAATGTATATATAGTCTTAAATCCAAAGACCGAAATGTATAAGTAACTTTTCTTACTTATAATAAATAATATAAGTTTAAATCGACATAAACGCGTTTAATTTTAATGAAGTTCCCGTAAATTCCAATATTCATTAATATTTTATGTGAGTTTATTAAAGCCTTTTCTTGTAAAAGTAGTGTTCGTTCCAGAAAATCCAATATTTTCCTTAATTTGTAAATGTAGTCTTAAAACCCAAAGACCGAAATGTACAAGTAGTGTTCATTCCTTATAGTAAAACAATGCAAGTTTAAATCGACATAAACTCGTTTGATTTGAGTGAAATCCCCGTAAATTCTATGTTTGTTAATACCACATGTGAGTTATTATAACCATGCTATGACCTAGTTGGCCTGAAACGACGTTCTTCAGGCGTCGGAAATGTTAAGACATTTGTCACCCCAGACCTATCGGTCTAACTGTTGCATGCAGTTTAGGTGTGGGTTTGTCAGACCCAATATAGATCTATACACAAGTATCACGCTCTCCCTCGAGGAGACTCTGGTTATAATACAGGACTTATTTGTAAATTGAATCGAATGTCTCATAGAAGTCATTAACGAATTTACGTGTAGTGTAATGAAAACTTGGTACCGTATGGCCGTACCTTGCTTAATGAAAATATCCTTTGTATAAATGTACCCTTTTTAAATGTATGTGTTATGTAATGTTTCATAAAGTCATTAACGGAATTATGTGTTATGAAAACTTGGTACCGTATGGCCGTACCTTGCTTAATGAAAATATCCTTTGTATAAATGTACCCTTTTTAAATGTATGTATTATGTAATGTATCATAAACTATACCTATTATAGTTTATCAACCAAGGGTAGTACGTAGTAATGTATGCAAACTATATTCAAAATAGTTTATTAAATGTTTGAATGTATCGGTTGTACTTTGATTATAATCACTTGTTATTCTTTATATTTTATATGTCCAAATCCATTTGTAAACTGATGTGTGTCTAAATATTAAGATAAAATGTCATATATTGCAATAACATATAATCACATAAAGATATACACCTTGCTCAACATGTTACAAGGTGAAATGAAATTGACAACAACTTTTTGTTGTATACAGTTTCTGTTACTGTTCTTAGAAAATTTATAGAAAAATCATCAAAGCTCTAAATCCAAATCCGCAAATTCTGAGAGTTTGGAATATGAGTCTAGTTTGTTCGTAAATTTTATCATGATTTTTAGTGATCTCTAACAGAGGTGAAAATGTTCATAATCACATACTGGTCCGGGTTTGCCTCTGAAATGATAGGCAGTTTTGTAAAAATGACCATAAATTGTAGAACAATCATATGGAGATGTGCAAGTAGCCATTTTAAAGCTAAGAGTTTGAACTACTTGCACCTGGAACAGTTTTGAAAACTAAAATATTTAAGTTGACCAAAACAGTCCGTGATCGAAGTTCATCTTTTCTGATGTAATCTGATAGAAAAAGTTTAATTGTGTTCTTGATGATTTTACTTGTATTCCCCCCTTAAAACTTAAGAAAAACATGTAAATGTAGGGGTATGAACTCACCCTATGTGGTTTCAGTAGATGAAAGTAAGAGAGAGGAAGTGTTCAACCCAAGAACACTAAGAAGATGTCTTGATGATTCGAGAATCTAACACCGAATAAGATGGAATTTGTGTAAGATATCAATGATTTGAGTAGAATGGAGTGTAATAATTATATGAATGATGAAGATACTTACTAATTGAAGAACGAAATCCCTGGAGAAAGCCTTGAAGTTCTTGAAGTTGAGAGAAAAGATGAGAGAATTTTGGAGAGTGTTCTTTGGTTGCTAAGTGTAGAATGAAAGAAGTTAATGAGAATGAGGAGAGATGACCAATTCTCCAGCTCTTAGAACATGGGAAGAGCTGGAGATTGGGTGTAAAGGTCCACTAAGGTGACAAGGGGTAGTGGGAAAGAGTGGCTGATCATAGAGTGAGGTGGTGGTGGTTTGCTTTTGTCATAAAATAAGGAAAAGCAAATATTCCCTCAATAATTAGTTCAACCACAAATTCTTTTAATATATTTTTATAAAAACCCTGGGGATTTATATATTTTGGGGCCTTAGTTTATAAAATAAAGTTCTGGGTGAAAATCCCACGTTAAAATAATGAAAAACGGAGTTAAAACGAAGTCGTAGTCGAAAACCGGGAAAAACAAGCTATCTGCGAGACCTCTCGCATGGGGCCGAAGGTGCGAGGCTTCGTACCAGCAGGCTCGCATGCGGGGCTTCTGTCTCGGTAGCTTCGGCTTCGGTCTGTCATGCTGGCTTCGGCTTCGGTCTCGCATGCTGAGAGGCTTCGGTTTCGCATGCTGAGAAACTTCTAATAGGAGGGTTTTGGGTTCCTTAGGGCTATTTCACCCGTTTTTACCCCGTTTCAAGCGGTTTTTGACCCGGTTAAGGATCGAGATGACCCAAATGATTACAAAAAGTTAAAGTAACTTTTGAGAGAGATTCGGGAGAGATTTGGGAGAGATTTTAATAGAGAGATTGAGTGAAAGAGATTGAGAGAGGTTTCGTTTGTGATCTTTTTGAGTGTCCGGCTTCGCAACGCAAGGTCCATAAACCCCCTTTAAGCCATGATTTAGTGTCCTACACAATCCCGATGATTGTGCAATAGTGTTTTATCGCTTTGGTTCGTTGTTTAGCACTGTTAAGGCTAAGGAAAATCAAACACATGAACTTTCCAAATGATGATTTCTCATTAAAATAGCGAATTGTATAGTGATTACATAACGTAAACCCTAACATACAAGGGTTATTGGAGTTGACCGGTTTGACTTGTTGACTTTGTTTGACTTTGACTTGACCGAAATTTGATGGTTGTCATACCAATGCTCCTAGCGTGCTGCAAGTGCTTAACCCTGCTCAGTCCCTTCGTAAGCGAATCTACTGGGTTATCCTCTAACGATACCCTCTTCACTACGAGGAGTCCTTCTTCTACCCGATGTCGAATAAAGTGATATTTTCTGTCGATATGTCGAGATCTACTGTGATCCCTTGGTTCCTTAGTCAAGGCAACCGCTACTTCATTATCACAGAAAATTTCCATAGGGTCTTGTATGGCCGGCACAACTCCAAGGTCTCCAATGAAGTTCTTCAAACATATTGCCTCCTTTGACGCTTCGGTCGCCGCTATATACTCTGATTCGCACGTTGAATCAGCTACGGTCTCCTGTTTAGAACTTTTCCAAGTCACTGCTCCTCCATTAAGGGTAAAGACCCAACCCGACTGCGAACGGTAGTTGTCCCTGTCGGTCTGAAAACTGGCGTCACTGTACCCTCGTACCTTTAATTCATCACTCCCACCGAAGACTAGAAACCATTCCTTGGTCCTCCGAAGGTACTTAAGAATATTCTTGACTGCGATCCAATGCGCTCTGCCAGGGTTCCCTTGATATCTGATGACCATGCTCAAAGTGAAGGCCACATCATGGCGAGTACAAGTCATAACATACATGATTGAGCCAACTGCGGAAGCGTAAGGTACTCGGCTCATCTCTGCTATCTCGACTTCAGTACTCGGACTTTGAGTCTTACTCAACTTGGCATTACTTTGGATTGGTAACTCCCCTTTCTTTGAATTCTCCATACTAAAACGTTTTAGTACTTTGTCCAAGTAAGTATTCTGACTAAGTCCTATTAGTCTCTTACTTCTGTTTCTCACTATCCTTATTCCCAAAATATAGGAAGCCTCTCCTAGGTCCTTCATAGCGAAGCACTTCCAGAGCTAGGACTTAACCTCCTGCAGTGTCGGGACGTCGTTTCCTATGAGCAGTATGTCTTCGACATACAATATGAGGAAGCTTAGTATACTCCCACTGGCTTTGACATATACTCATGATTCATCTTCGCTTCGCAGAAAACCAAACTCTTTGACCTTCTCATCAAAACAAAGATTCCACCTCCGAGACGCTTGCTTAAGTCCATAAATGGACTTCTCAAGCTTACACACTCTACTGGGATGCTTCGCATTTACAAAACCCTCTGGCTGAGCCATGTAAACATCCTCAGCCAACTTCCCATTAAGGAAAGCGGTTTTGACATCCATCTGCCATATTTCATAGTTATGAAATGCAGCAATGGCCAGCATCACCCTAATAGGCTTTATCTTCGCAACTGGTGAGAAGGTTTCGTCGTAGTCAACTCCAGGAGTTTGAGTGAAACCCTTCGCAACCAATCGTGCCTCATAAGTGTGCACATTCCCATCCACGTCAGTCTTTTTCTTGAAGATCCACTTGCACCCGACTGTCTTACGACCTGGTACATTGTCAACTAAATTCCAAACTTGGTTGTCATACATGGACTGAATCTCGCTGTCCATAGCCTCCTTCCATTTTGCAGACTCCGGGCCTGCCATGGCTTCCTTATAGCTGTTAGGTTCGTCCAGATTCACTTGTGTACTATCACTAATGAACGTATCCCCTTCTGTAGTAATATGAAAACCATAAAACTTGGGTGTAACACTAACCCTTCCGGAACGTCTAAGAGGTAAGGACTCGTCAATCGGTTCAACCGAAGTTTCCTCCTCGGGTTGAGCGCCAGTGTTAGAGGTTCCTTCATCGCTCGACTCTTGAAGCTCTTCAAGATCGATTTGCCTCCCACTGTCTCCTTGGCTTATGAGTTCTCGCTCTCGAAAAACCCCTCTCCTCGCAACGAAGACAACATTGGCACTCGGTCTGTAGAAGAGATATCCAAAGGATTTCTGCGGGTAGCCGATGAAAATACATCGCTCACTACGAGGTTCGAGCTTGTCGTGAGTCTCTCGTCTTACGAAAACCTCGCAACCCCAAACCATGATATGTGCCAATGAGGGAGCCTTTCATATCCACATTTCGTGAGGTGTTTTGGCAACCTTCTTCGTAGGGACTAAGTTAAGGATATGGGCGACAGTCTCTAAGGCATACCCCCAGAATGAGATAGGTAGTGAAGCACGACTCATCATGGAACGAACCATGTCTAGCAAGGTTCGATTACGCCTCTCAGCCACACCATTCAACTGTGGTGTCCTAGGTGGTGTCAATTGCGAAACAATTCCGCATTCCTTGAGATAGTCGTGGAATTCAAGACTTAGGTACTCTCCACCTCGATCAGATCGAAGCATCTTGATTTTCCTGCCCAACTGATTCTCCACTTCTTATTTAAACTCTTTGAACTTTTCAAAGGTTTCTGACTTGTACTTGATTAAGTAGATATACCCATATCTGCTATAATCGTCTGTGAAAGTAACATAGAAGCGATTTGCATCCCTTGTGATGGATCTAAAGGGTCCACATACATCTCTATGTATGAGATCCAATAAACCCTCACCCTTCGCACAAGTGCCAGTGAAGGGTGACTTGGTCATCTTTCCAAGTAAACAAGATTCACACACGTCATCGTCCCTAAGGTTGAATGACTCCAACACTCCATCCTTTTGGAGTTGGATTATGAGTTTCTTGTTGACATGTCCAAGACGACAATGCCACAAGCATGCCTTATCCATACTATTGGAAGAATCCACACACAACACATCATTTCCTAATTTATCTATAACCATGACAGTTTCATATATTCCATTACAAGGCAATGCTTCAAAATATAAAACATTATTAAGATAAGCACAAATAGAACCCTTTTCATTATCGAATGAATATCTAAAACCTTGTCTATATAAACCATGAAATGAAATGATGTTTCTTGCCATATCTGGCGAATAGCAACAATTATTCAAATTTAAATCTAATCCGTTACTAAGCACTAAGGAGTATACTCCAATCTTGGTCGCAGGCGACGATCTTCTATTTCCCATGATCAGATTCATCCTTCCATGTTCCACATCCCTATTTATTCTTAGTCCCTACAAATCAGAACATATGTGAAAACCACATCCTGTATCAAGAACCCAAGAAGTAGCATGTGATAAACCATTAGATTTAATTGTGTAAATACCTGCAAAAGATGGATTGATCTTCCCATCCTTGATGGCCTGCATATATTTTGGGAAGCTTCTCTTCCAATGCCCTATCTTGTGGCAGTGGTGGCACTCTGTCTCCTTAGGGTTAGAGTTGGGTTTAGCAGAACCAACTTTGGTTCCACTAGAAGAGGTGCCATCTTGGGACTTTCCCTTGTGGTGGCCCCTTGAGGGAGCCTTCCTCTTCTTACCCTTCCCTTGCCCTATTGCCAAGACAGGGGCAGCAACAGGAGTTGGAGTTGATGCAACAGATTTATCCTTGAGGTTGCTCTCAGCAGTCCTCAACAAGCCCTGAAGCTTTCTCAAGGAGACCTCTTCCTTATTCATGTGGTAGGTCATGCGGAACTGGCTATAGCAGGAAGGCAATGAGTGAAGGATGATGTCAATTGCCAGCTCTTCATTGAAGTTCACATTCAACTGCAGTAGGCGATCGACATATCTTTGCATCTTTTGCAGATGAGCGGTAAGGGCCTCTCCATTACCCATTTTGGTAGTGATCATCGAAATGATGATCTCATACCTTTCTTGCCTAGCGCTCTGGTGGTAGCGTTCCAGCAGATCCTGATGCATCTCATAGGGGTACTTGTCCTCATAGGACTTCTGGACTTCTGCAGTCATAGTCGCTAGCATGATGCAATGGACTTTCATGGCATCACGCTCGTGGGCCTCATAGGCCGCGATCTCTTCGGCGGTAGCAGTGTCGATGTCAATCTCCTTTAGCTTCTCATCGAGGACATATTCTTTGTCCTCGTAGCGAGTGACCATGCGAATGTTGCGGATCCAATTACTGAAATTGGTACCATCAAAGATCACTTTCCCACACAAGTTCATGAGTGAGAACGAACCAGAGGAGTTTGTACCAGAAGCGTTGTTGTTTGCGTTCGACATCTGAAAAGGAAAAAGAACAAAGTTGATTAGAAATGAATTTCCCCAATTAATCACCCAAATGAGAAATTTAGGGCTAGGAACCAACAACATTATTCACAAATTAGAAAAGGGATGCCGTAATCTAACAAGTAAACAATTTGAAGGCAAGTGAATGTCGATTCACTAATTCTTCACCATGAAAAACGAAAAAGAGATTAAGTTTTAAATGTATTGAAAAACTCCTAGATCTTTTGAGATTCATTGAACTTTTCAATGGCATGTTTAAATCTCGATATGCCCCTCTAGTTTGTGACTGGGATGCCGAGGATCACAAAGCGGGTGTGAATAACCATGCAAATGTACATGGTGCCCTCATTGTTACAGTCACCTATTCGATGTGCCGGTTAGCCACACATGCTCCATCGAACTATGACAAACAATGAGTCACCCTTTGCCACCTTTTCTTAGAACCCAATTAACATGCCAGTTAACCACACACGCTCCATTAACGTCTTAGCAAGGGTACAAAGTGTAATTTCATGGAATTGCATCAAATTCACTTTTGCCTAAAGTAACTAAGATTGGGAATTTTTGTAAAAACATTTAGTTACTTTATATAGATTCGTTATACTTTTAAATGAGGAAGGTTTGCCCTATCCTACCCGTTCGGCTAACGACCCTCCACCAATCAAGGAAGCGGTGGGTGAGAATGGACACCCATTAAACGGCCATTTTATAGGCCATAACCTTATATCCCCCTTATAGATCGGCTTCGTGAATGAGGCCTACTAACGGTAAGACTAACATTTAAGTTATATATATATATATATATATATATATATATATATATATATATATATATATATATATATATATATATATATATATATATATATATATATATATATATATTATAATATTATGAGTATAAAGTTGAATTTTAAAACTTGTAAAATTCTAAGGTTTGAAATTTAAATAGTTCAAATTAAAACTTTTAATCACAAAACTTAAATTTCAAAACTTGAGGACAAGTTTTGAACTTTTCAAAACATGAAAGATCAAATTGCAAATAATATAAATTAAACAATTAATTTAATGATTATCTAAATTTGACCTAGTCAATATTACTTGCAAGACAATTCAATAATTAATTCAGATAATCAATTATTATCAAATAAGGAAATTATTATTTAAACAATTGGTAATTATCTTTTGTTTTGATGAGGATATTGACAAAAGGATGATAAAATTCGGATTTTATTGAACCAAAACGATTTAGGCAAGTATCCTCAAGCAAAACAGCAAGAAATCCCGATAATCACTCTGACAAACACTCCGACTCGCCGAGTCCCCTTATGGACTCGTCGAGTTCATCCTACTCGTCGAGTCCACAATGGGACTCGCCGAGTCTGTCAGTCAGAAGGCAGAAAAACGATTTTTCCAAAGCTTGAACAAATAAACAATGCATCAATTCAATAGAAATCAATCAAAGCTTTGATACCACTGATGGGTTTGAGCCATAAGAACTTTCCTTTGTGCACATGCAAACCCTAATGCTTTGATCTAGGTTTCTCTAATTGAACATGCAATTTATCCAAGTCTTGAAAACCCTAGATCTAGTGAGTATAATTCAAATTTGATGAGACAAATCAGATCTAGATGATTACCTCTTGTTGCTTGCTTGAATCTTCTTGTTCTTGGAGCTTAGAGTCACAATTGTCACTCCTCTAATGGCTTACAAACACCAACTAGAAAGAGGATGATTTGGAGAGAGGATGTAGGCACAAAATCGGCTCTTGGAGCTCCTTAGGGTTTCTGGTAGCCGATTTTTGTAGCCCTTGGGGTCTTTAAATACTTGAGCTGCTAGGGTTACATCCTGAAACCCTAATTGAATAACTTAGGCCCTAATAAATCCAAAGATCCTTCTAGATTGAGGCTTGGACGAATTCAAGGAGTCCATACACCTTGATTTCGTCCACCCTATAATCCCTAAGGATCCATAGCCCAAACTCAACTATCACACAATTGACAGTTCCAGTCCCCTTTATTTAATTAATCTCTTGTAGTCACCAAATTAATTCCTAATTAATCTATGACTAATTTTAATCAAATAATATGATTATTCCTTTAATATATTATTCTCATAATATATTAATAAATCATAATATCTTCTCTCTCTTCATAAATCACCCTGTCAAGTTGCTATGGTGAAGGCAACCCAAAAGGACCATTCCTAAAGGGTGTATATTCAAACTTTTCAATCTTACTAGGTCAAATATTTGACTCATAATAATCCTATATTATCCATATTTAACCAAATCCATTAATTTTGATAAGGGTAATCATTCCAAACATAAAAAATCGATTTTAGGTAATAAAAATGAGTTTTGGTAATTATCCTTAACAAAATCTGCTCAAAAAATCAAAAATCCCGTCAACAGCACCCTGAAATCGCCGAGTCCATTGATGGGCTCGCTGAGTCCATTGATGGGCTCGCTGAGTCGGCGTCGCAGACAACAAAAATTCGAATTTTTGATCCTTTGTCAGTTCACTTTTGCATCCGTTCACTAGAAAAACGACCTAGGATCTGATACCACTGTTGGGTTATGAGCATTACAACATTCCTATGGTGTACATGTAACCCTAATTGCTCTGATCTAGGTTTTCTACTATGAACACAAGAACATTGAATACCAAAGCATTAACCCTAGATCTAACATGCTATTATCGAAATTGACATAAGATTAGGGTTAGAAAGTTTACCTTGATTGTTATGTAGCAATAATAATCACAATCCTTCTTGATCTTCGCTTCTGAAAGCTTAGTGCCTCAAGTGTTGCACCTCTAATGGAGTCATAAACACCACTAGCAACAAGATGACATAGGAGAAGGGAAGAGGACTCACAAAATCATCCAAGGGTTCTCTTAGAAGGGTTGGGACGATTTTTAGTGATCTCTAACAGAGGTGAAAATGTTCATAATCACATACTGGTCCGGGTTTGCCTCTGAAATGATAGGCAGTTTTGTAAAAATCACCATAAATTGTAGAAAAATCATATGGAGATGTGCAAGTAGCCATTTTACAGCTAAGAGTTTGAACTACTCGCACCTGGAACAGTTTTGAAAACTAAAATATTTAAGTTGACCAAAACAGTCCGTGATCGAAGTTCATCTTTTCTGATGTAATCTGATAGAAAAAGTTTAATTGTGTTCTTGATGATTTTACTTGTATTCCCCCCTTAAAACTTAAGAAAAACATGTAAATGTAGGGGTATGAACTCACCCTATGTGGTTTCAGTAGATGAAAGTAAGAGAGAGGAAGTGTTCAACCCAAGAACACTAAGAAGATGTCTTGATGATTCGAGAATCTAACACCGAATAAGATGGAATTTGTGTAAGATATCAATGATTTGAGTAGAATGGAGTGTAATAATTATATGAATGATGAAGATACTTACTAATTGAAGAAAGAAATCCCTGGAGAAAGCCTTGAAGTTCTTGAAGTTGAGAGAAAAGATGAGAGAATTTTGGAGAGTGTTCTTTGGTTGCTAAGTGTAGAATGAAAGAAGTTAATGAGAATGAGGAGAGATGACCAATTCTCCAGCTCTTAGAACGTGGGAAGAGCTGGAGATTGGGTGTAAAGGTCCACTAAGGTGACAAGGGGTAGTGGGAAAGAGTGGCTGATCATAGAGTGAGGTGGTGGTGGTTTGCTTTTGTCATAAAATAAGGAAAAGCAAATATTCCCTCAATAATTAGTTCAACCACTAATTCTTTTAATATATTTTTATAAAAACCCTGGGGATTTATATATTTTGGGGCCTTAGTTTATAAAATAAAGTTCTGGGTGAAAATCCCACGTTAAAATAATGAAAAACGGAGTTAAAACGAAGTCGTAGTCGAAAACCGGGAAAAACAAGCTATCTGCGAGACCTCTCGCATGGTGCCGAAGGTGCGAGGCTTCGTACCAGCAGGCTCGCATGCGGGGCTTCTGTCTCGGTAGCTTCGGCTTCGGTCTGTCATGCTGGCTTCGGCTTCGCTCTCGCATGCTGAGAGGCTTCGGTTTCGCATGCTGAGAAGCTTCTAATAGGAGGGTTTTGGGTTCCTTAGGGCTATTTCACCCGTTTTTACCCCGTTTCAAGCGGTTTTTGACCCGGTTAAGGATCGAGATGACCCAAATGATTACAAAAAGTTAAAGTAACTATTGAGAGAGATTCGGGAGAGATTTGGGAGAGATTTTAATAGAGAGATTAAGTGAAAGAGATTGAGAGAGGTTTCGTTTGTGATCTTTTTGAGTGTCCGGCTTCGCAACGCAAGGTCCATAAACCCCCTTTAAGCCATGATTTAGTGTCCTACACAATCCCGATGATTGTGCAATAGTGTTTTATCGCTTTGGTTCGTTGTTTAGCACTGTTAAGGCTAAGGAAAATCAAACACATGAACTTTTCAAATGATGATTTCTCATTAAAATAGCGAATTGTATAGTGATTACATAACGTAAACCCTAACATACAAGGGTTATTGGAGTTGACCGGTTTGACTTGTTGACTTTGTCTGACTTTGACTTGACCGAAATTTGATGGTTGTCACACCAATGCTCCTAGCGTGCTGCAAGTGCTTAACCCTGCTCAGTCCCTTCGTAAGCGAATCTACTGGGTTATCCTCTAACGATACCCTCTTCACTACGAGGAGTCCTTCTTCTACCCGATGTCGAATAAAGTGATATTTTCTGTCGATATGTCGAGATCTACCGTGATCCCTTGGTTCCTTAGTCAAGGCAACCGCTACTTCATTATCACAGAAAATTTCCATAGGGTCTTGTATGGCCGGCACAACTCCAAGGTCTCCAATGAAGTTCTTCAACCATATTGCCTCCTTTGACGCTTCGGTCGCCGCTATATACTCTGATTCGCACGTTGAATCAGCTACGGTTTCCTGTTTGGAACTTTTCCAAGTCACTGCTCCTCCATTAAGGGTAAAGACCCAACCCGACTGCGAACGGTAGTTGTCCCTGTCGGTCTGAAAACTGGCGTCACTGTACCCTCGCACCTTTAATTCATCACTCCCACCGAAGACTAGAAACCATTCCTTGGTCCTCCGAAGGTACTTAAGAATATTCTTGACTGCGATCCAATGCGCTCTGCCAGGGTTCCCTTGATATCTGATGACCATGCTCAAAGTGAAGGCCACATCATGGCGAGTACAAGTCATAACATACATGATTGAGCCAACTGCGGAAGCGTAAGGTACTCGGCTCATCTCTGCTATCTCGACTTCAGTACTCGGACTTTGAGTCTTACTCAACTTGGCATTACTTTGGATTGGTAACTCCCCTTTCTTTGAATTCTCCATACTAAAACGTTTTAGTACTTTGTCCAAGTAAGTATTCTGACTAAGTCCTATTAGTCTCTTACTTCTGTTTCTCACTATCCTTATTCCCAAAATATAGGAAGCCTCTCCGAGGTCCTTCATAGCGAAGCACTTCCAGAGCTAGGACTTAACCTCCTGCAGTGTCGGGACGTCGTTTCCTATGAGCAGTATGTCTTCGACATACAATATGAGGAAGCTTAGTATACTCCCACTGGCTTTGACATATACTCATGATTCATCTTCGCTTCGCAGAAAACCAAACTCTTTGACCTTCTCATCAAAACAAAGATTCCACCTCCGAGACGCTTGCTTAAGTCCATAAATGGACTTCTCAAGCTTACACACTCTACTGGGATGCTTCGCATTTACAAAACCCTCTGGCTGAGCCATGTAAACATCCTCAGCCAACTTCCCATTAAGGAAAGCGGTTTTGACATCCATCTGCCATATTTCATAGTTATGAAATGCAGCAATGGCCAGCATCACCCTAATAGGCTTTATCTTCGCAACTGGTGAGAAGGTTTCGTCGTAGTCAACTCCAGGAGTTTGAGTGAAACCCTTCGCAACCAATCGTGCCTCATAAGTGTGCACATTCCCATCCACGTCAGTCTTTTTCTTGAAGATCCACTTGCACCCGACTGTCTTACGACCTGGTACATTGTCAACTAAATTCCAAACTTGGTTGTCATACATGGACTGAATCTCGCTGTCCATAGCCTCCTTCCATTTTGCAGACTCCGGGCCTGCCATGGCTTCCTTATAGCTGTTAGGTTCGTCCAGATTCACTTGTGTACTATCACTAATGAACGTATCCCCTTCTGTAGTAATATGAAAACCATAAAACTTGGGTGTAACACTAACCCTTCCGGAACGTCTAAGAGGTAAGGACTCGTCAATCGGTTCAACCGAAGTTTCCTCCTCGGGTTGAGCGCCAGTGTTAGAGGTTCCTTCATCGCTCGACTCTTGAAGCTCTTCAAGATCGATTTGCCTCCCACTGTCTCCTTGGCTTATGAGTTCTCGCTCTCGAAAAACCCCTCTCCTCGCAACGAAGACAACATTGGCACTCGGTCTGTAGAAGAGATATCCAAAGGATTTCTGCGGGTAGCCGATGAAAATACATCGCTCACTACGAGGTTCGAGCTTGTCGTGAGTCTCTCGTCTTACGAAAACCTCGCAACCCCAAACCATGATATGTGCCAATGAGGGAGCCTTTCATATCCACATTTCGTGAGGTGTTTTGGCAACCTTCTTCGTAGGGACTAAGTTAAGGATATGGGCGACAGTCTCTAAGGCATACCCCCAGAATGAGATAGGTAGTGAAGCACGACTCATCATGGAACGAACCATGTCTAGCAAGGTTCGATTACGCCTCTCAGCCACACCATTCAACTGTGGTGTCCTAGGTGGTGTCAATTGCGAAACAATTCCGCATTCCTTGAGATAGTCGTGGAATTCAAGACTTAGGTACTCTCCACCTCGATCAGATCGAAGCATCTTGATTTTCCTGCCCAACTGATTCTCCACTTCTTATTTAAACTCTTTGAACTTTTCAAAGGTTTCTGACTTGTACTTGATTAAGTAGATATACCCATATCTGCTATAATCGTCTGTGAAAGTAACATAGAAGCGATTCGCATCCCTTGTGATGGATCTAAAGGGTCCACATACATCTCCATGTATGAGATCCAATAAACCCTCACCCCTTGCACAAGTGCCAGTGAAGGGTGACTTGGTCATCTTTCCAAGTAAACAAGATTCACACACGTCATCGTCCCTAAGGTTGAATGACTCCAACACTCCATCCTTTTGGAGTTGGATTATGAGTTTCTTGTTGACATGTCCAAGACGACAATGCCACAAGCATGCCTTATCCATACTATTGGAAGAATCCACACACAACACATCATTTCCTAATTTATCTACAACCATCACAGTTTCATATATTCCATTACAAGGCAATGCTTCAAAATATAAAACATTATTAAGATAAGCACAAATAGAACCCTTTTCATTATCGAATGAATATCTAAAACCTTGTCTATATAAACCATGAAATGAAATGATGTTTCTTGCCATATCTGGCGAATAGCAACAATTATTCAAATTTAAATCTAATCCGTTACTAAGCACTAAGGAGTATACTCCAATCTTGGTCACAGGCGACGATCTTCTATTTCCCATGATCAGATTCATCCTTCCATGCTCCACATCGCTATTTATTCTTAGTCCCTACAAATCAGAACATATGTGAAAACCACATCCTGTATCAAGAACCCAAGAAGTAGCATGTGATAAACCATTAGATTTAATTGTGTAAATACCTGCAAAAGATGGATTGATCTTCCCATCCTTGATGGCCTGCATATATTTTGGGAAGCTTCTCTTCCAATGCCCTATCTTGTGGCAGTGGTGGCACTCTGTCTCCTTAGGGTTAGAGTTGGGTTTAGCAGAACCAACTTTGGTTCCACTAGAAGAGGTGCCATCTTGGGAATTTCCCTTGTGGTGGCCCCTTGAGGGAGCCTTCCTCTTCTTACCCTTCCCTTGCCCTATTGCCAAGACAGGGGCAGCAACAGGAGTTGGAGTTGATGCAACAGATTTATCCTTGAGGTTGCTCTCAGCAGTCCTCAACAAGCCCTGAAGCTTTCTCAAGGAGACCTCTTCCTTATTCATGTGGTAGGTCATGCGGAACTGGCTATAGCAGGAAGGCAATGAGTGAAGGATGATGTCAATTGCCAGCTCTTCATTGAAGTTCACATTCAACTTCAGTAGGCGATCGACATATCTTTGCATCTTTTGTAGATGAGCGGTAAGGGCCTCTCCATTACCCATTTTGGTAGTGATCATCGAAATGATGATCTCATACCTTTCTTGCCTAGCGCTCTGGTGGTAGCTTTCCAGCAGATCCTGATGCATCTCATAGGGGTACTTGTCCTCATAGGACTTCTGGACTTCTGCAGTCATAGTCGATAGCATGATGCAATGGACTTTCATGGCATCACGCTCGTGGGCCTCATAGGCCGCGATCTCTTCGGTGGTAGCAGTGTCGATGTCAATCTCCTTTAGCTTCTCATCGAGGACATATTCGTTGTCCTCGTAGCGAGTGACCATGCGAATGTTGCGGATCCAATTACTGAAATTGGTACCATCAAAGATCACTATCCCACACAAGTTCATGAGTGAGAACGAACCAGAGGAGTTTGTACCAAAAGCGTTGTTGTTTGCGTTCGACATCTGAAAAGGAAAAAGAACAAAGTTGACTAGAAATGAATTTCCCCAATTAATCACCCAAATGAGAAACTTAGGGCTAGGAACCAACAACATTATTCACAAATTAGAAAAGGGATGTCGTAATCTAACAAGTAAACAATTTGAAGGCAAGTGAATGTCGATTCACTAATTCTCCACCATGAAAAACGAAAAAGAGATTAAGTTTTAAATGTATTGAAAAACTCCTAGATCTTTTGAGATTCATTGAACTTTTCAATGGCATGTTTAAATCTTGATATGCCCCTCTAGTTTGTGAATGGGATGCCGAGGATCACAAAGCGGGTGTGAATAACCATGCAAATGTACATGGTGCCCTCATTGTTACAGTCACCTATTCGATGTGCCGGTTAGCCACACACGCTCCATCGAAGTATGACAAACAATGAGTCACCCTTTGCCACCTTTTCTTAGAACCCAATTAACATGCCAGTTAACCACACACGCTCCATTAACGTCTTAGGAAGGGTACAAAGTGTAATTTCATGGAATTGCATCAAATTCACTTTTGCCTAAAGTAACTAAGATTGGGAATTTTTGTAAAAACATTTAGTTACTTTATATAGATTCGTTATACTTTTAAATGAGGAAGGTTTGCCCTATCCTACCCGTTCGGCTAACAACCCTCCACCAATCAAGGAAACGGTGGGTGAGAATGGACACCCATTAAACGGCCATTTTATAGGCCATAACCTTATATCCCCCTTATAGATCGGCTTCGTGAATGAGGCCTACTAACGGTAAGACTAACATTTAAGTTATATATATATATATATATATATATATATATATATATATATATATATATATATATATATATATATATTATAATATTATGAGTATAAAGTTGAATTTTAAAACTTGTAAAATTCTAAGGTTTGAAATTTAAATAGTTCAAATTAAAACTTTTAATCACAAAACTTAAATTTCAAAACTTGAGGACAAGTTTTGAACTTTTCAAAACATGAAGGATCAAATTGAAAATAATATAAATTAAACAATTAATTTAATGATTATCTAAATTTGACCTAGTCAATATTACTTGCAAGACAATTCAACAATTAATTCAGATAATCAATTATTATCAAATAAGGAAATTATTATTTAAACAATTGGTAATTATCTTTTGTTTTGATGAGGATATTGACAAAAGGATGATAAAATTCGGATTTTATTGAACCAAAACGATTTAGGCAAGTATCCTCAAGCAAAACAGCAAGAAATCCCGATAATCACTCTGACAGACACTCCGACTCGCCGAGTCCCCTTATGGACTCGTCGAGTTCATCCTACTCGTCGAGTCCACAATGGGACTCGCCGAGTCTGTCAGTCAGAAGGCAGAAAAACGATTTTTCCAAAGCTTGAACAAATAAACAATGCATCAATTCAATAGAAATCAATCAAAGCTCTGATACCACTGATGGGTTTGAGCCATAAGAACTTTCCTATGTGCACATGCAAACCCTAATGCTTGGATCTAGGTTTCTCTAATTGAACATGCAATTTATCCAAGTCTTGCAAACCCTAGATCTAGTGAGTATAATTCAAATTTGATGAGACAAATCAGATCTAGATGATTACCTCTTGTTGCTTGCTTGAATCTTCTTGTTCTTGGAGCTTAGAGTCACAATTGTCACTCCTCTAATGGCTTACAAACACCAACTAGAAAGAGGATGATTTGGAGAGAGGATGTAGGCACAAAATCGGCTCTTGGAGCTCCTTAGGGTTTCTGGTAGCCGATTTCTGTAGCCCTTGGGGTCTTTAAATACTTGAGCTGCTAGGGTTACATCCTGAAACCCTAATTAAATAACTTAGGCCCTAATAAATCCAAAGATCCTTCTAGATTGAGGCTTGGACGAATTCAAGGAGTCCATACACCTTGATTTCGTCCACCCTATAATCCCTAAGGATCCATAGCCCAAAATCAACTATCACACAATTGACAGTTCCAGTCCCCTTTATTTAATTAATCTCTTGTAGTCACCAAATTAATTCCTAATTAATCTATGACTAATTTTAATCAAATAATATGATTATTCCTTTAATATATTATTCTCATAATATATTAATAAATCATAATATCTTCTCTCTCTTCATAAATCACCTTGTCAAGTTGCTATGGTGAAGGCAACCCAAAAGGACCATTCCTAAAGGGTGTATATTGAAACTTTCCAATCTTACTAGGTCAAATATTTGACTCATAATAATCCTATATTATCCATATTTAACCAAATCCATTAATTTTGATAAGGATAATCATTCCAAACATAAAAAATCGATTTTAGGTAATAAAAACGAGTTTTGGTAATTATCCTTAACAAAATCTGCTCAAAAAATCGAAAATCCCGTCAACAGCACCCTGAACTCGTCGAGTCCATTGATGGGCTCGCTGAGTCGGCGTCGCAGACAACAAAAATTCGACTTTTTGATCCTTTGGCAGTTCACTTTTGCATCCGTTCACTAGAAAAACGGCCTAGGATCTGATACCACTGTTGGGTTATGAGCATTACAACATTCCTATGGTGTACATGTAACCCTAATTGCTCTGATCTAGGTTTTCTACTATGAACACAACAACATTGAATACCAAAGCATTAACCCTAGATCTAACATGCTATTATCGAAATTGACATAAGATTAAGGTTAGAAAGTTTACCTTGATTGTTATGTAGCAATAATAATCACAATCCTTCTTGATCTTCGCTTCTGAAAGCTTAGTGCCTCAAGTGTTGCACCTCTAATGGAGTCACAAACACCACTAGCAACAAGATGACATAGGATTGGTGGCCTATAGGGTCCCTTTTATAGTTAGGCTTCTAGGATTATCAACTAGGAAACCCTAATCCAGTTGCTTAGTCCTTAAGCAGCCCAAAGATCCTTCCAGAAGGCCCTTTGGACGATTTCTATATGGACTCCCATATAGAATTCGTCCATTACTTCCTTATGGATCCTAAGCCCAACTTTGTAACTATCTTATAATTACAGTATCAGTCTCCTTTATTTAATTAATCTCTTTTGACCACAAAATTAATTCTAAATTAATTCTTGATCAATATTAATTAAACAATATGATTTCTCTTTTAATATATTATTCACATAATATATTAATAAATCATAATTAATCCTCTTTCTCCTTAATTTATCCTATCAGTTGCTATGGTAAACGCAACCCAAAAGGACCATGCTTATAATCAGGTCAAGTACTTACTTAAATAGTTATGGGCATAGACACCTAATCCAACAGTTACAACATCGCCTGAACTCGTAATTCAAAGTAAGGATTAGTGTATCATTGCATGAATACGTAGTTACAACATCGCCTGAACTCGTAATTCATCACCTAAGGTTTTGAGCCTACTGGTGTTTCCACATTACTGTCTAGAATAGTCCATGGTCACCGTATATACTCTGGTAGATGACTATATCGCTACATCGCAGCATCGCAGGTCAAGATTATGGCATCACCTCACATCTCACATCACCTCTTTATCATCACTTATCTATCATCACATAGTTATCAACACCTTTATATCATCACCCGTCGTTACCCCATATATATTTATAAGTATAAAAATACATATACAGTTTAAATCACATAAACATGTATAAATCGTTCATCTAGCATAGATATCAGGAACATAGATAATATAAACACATAGCACATACTTTATATTAAATACTTCATATCTATGTATGCACGCACTTGTTAAAGTGATGACTCCAAACTCGGGCAGCGCTTCGCTTCTAACAATTTTATTTTCCTTCGACGAAACCTAGTATCATTACCGCTAAATTTTAGTCTAATATTTATTGCGACTATTTACGAGTGATATTGTTTTATAAGTGTTAAACAATACTTTTCAACCGCTATGTACAGACTGGGGCCAGACATGAAACACCGGAGGGCAGGACCATTTTGACATTTAAGCTGTTTTGAAATCCAACAATCCTATCCGACCCTTCAAACCAGATTCCCCGTACCGTGAGCATTTAAAAGGTATTATAACAACACTTTGTATAAGTTATAATACTTAGTGCATATATTGTTTATAGGTTCATAATAACGATAATGAAGTTAAACATAAGTTATACTTAAAGAAGGGTAAACATAACTTACTTACAAGGGGGTTTTAGCTAGGAGTCGGGCTCTGCAGGGCAAAACTTCGTCGCAGAATCTTTCTAAAAAGATTCTTTTAGCACTTGAGCGCTCACCTTACTATATTAAAACTATAGAAAGAGAAGTCGAATCACGAGGGACCAAAATGCTCTGGGGATAAGAAGAGAAAGACTCTTGAACAAGAGAATGGTGCAAGAAATATGAGAGCCTAGAGGCTCTTATTTATAGTAATTGAATTTTCAAAAACCACCCTCTATAGTTACTTAAATGACTAAACACCCCTTTATAATACCATTTTAAATAGATTTAACGATATTTGTACTAAACTAATGTCGAAAGTACTCAACACTAGTCTTATACCGACCGCATCGTCAATACCTTTCTAATGATATATACATATGTGTGTATATATATATATATATATATATATATATATATATATATATATATATATATATATATATATATATATATATATATATATATATGATTTATACTTTATTTTAATACGTAAATATGCTATTATAAATTATAACTCGTTCATACGAACTCCGTTTTTGACGTTCTTAAAATTTACGCATAGCTATCGACGAGATCTACAACTTTCGTTTAGATTCTGTCGGCTAATTTTGACTTTATTTTTTGTCCATATTTTTATAAAATTAAATGATTTTGCTAAAATCATAACTCTCGTACGGACACCGTTTTTTGCATTCTTTTTCACAAAATTCTTATTTTAAAGAGTACTACAATTTTCTTTTTGGTGGCTTTAGCTAAAAATCAACCATTCTCCTCGTAGCTTTTTACGTCATACATTCGTTGTGCGCGACTGACTTTTATATCTTATAAAAATCATATCTAATTCATACGAAGTCAGATTTCTACGAATTTTTTATTTTTGGGATCGGGAAGACATGTACTTTCTATATATATATATATATATATATATATATATATATATATATATATATATATATATATATATATATATATATATATATATATATATATATATATATATATATATATATGTTTTAGCGAACTTATTTTTACGATTTATAGACGATTCGACTGATTTTTCATATTTTATTATATTATAATAATCATGAAACACATAATATTAACATAATTCTTCTTTATTAAACCAAATAGGTTATAATTGTTGACCATAACTATTACTTTGGTTAAGATTATTTATCCTAGATAATATTTAAAACAAATCATTTTTAACGCTTATTGTATCTTAATTCACTAGCTCGAATCTGCTTGTGTTACAATTATCATCCCCTTAGGATGATTACGTCCCAGAATGATTAACAAAACATGGCTTGTATAATGACTCTGTATGTTACCTTTCCATCCTAGGTGGTAATCGTAACTCTTATGTCCTTTCAAATGAGTATCTAACTCTTGGACTCCTTGACTGCTAGCGATGCATAATATTGCACCCGCTCTTTATTCTATGTTGGACTTTCTATCGTAACCTTCGAGTTACAAACTCGGTCCTTATTGGAGACTCTTGCTTCTTCTTAAACATACTTAAATTAAGATATGGTCTTTACTTCGATTATCGTAACAGCCTGATGGGACCTGTTCTAATGACATCTCATCATATGATGCAACGCTTAGACTCAGGTCTTTTTAAGTCAGATTCCAGAATGGAAGATACCTTCCTTCATGTTCTAATGAGATATAATCACATTCTAGCATGTAACACTTCTAGCTACAAGCTTCTTACTTTAACAACGATCACGATACTTCTATTGATCGCTTCGATTATCTTTTACTTCAATCTTTTGGCTTAAGTCGGATGCTAGATCAAACTTGGTTCTCTGAACCACGTACAATACTTATCTTAGCTGAACTCGATTTGATATAACCATTAGGGTCAGGATAATAATCATCTTCTTAGTCATTACTGAAACGATGGTAACGACATACATGAACAAAACGGAATCAATTACTAATGCCTTGGTAACCTTGTGACTTTCCTTGATCCAAGTGTGAGTCATGTTCTTCCGGTAGTATAGGCCTCTACTACCTTTCACACCTAATCATACTCATCCCAAGTATTGTCTAGCAGTCCACTAAGTTATTTTCACAAAAACAATTTAACACATACGACTGTGTCCAAACAATCATCAAATTTTCCTACACTCTACTAGGACTTCTTCCATGCGAATCTTCAACAGTAATTCTACTTCAACTTGGTTGGTGGTGGAAATGCCATACGGTGGGATGACTTCAGGAATTACACCAAAAGTTCTATTATCCCACCAATTGAAGGTGTAATTCAGACGTATTGTACTCCTCTAGACATACTGCTATTTTATTAGATGTATTTTAAAGGCAATGTACTACTTTATAGGTATTACTTTATGATATCTTCCAATAGGTATCATTCACTATCGTAAGCCTCCTTATTTCTTTCAATTGCTCAGTCTAGCATGGTTCACATCATTTCCTAAGCTTCTTCCATCGTGATAGGTTTGGGTGCAAGTGTAATGACTGGTGCATGACCCATCACATGCTTATGCTTAGGTTGTTGTCTTCCGTTGATATTTCCTAGACCGCTATGAGTCTTCACTATGATGTTTTGTACAATGAAGCAGGCATTCAGTGTATCGGGACGAGAATATAGATAGAGAAGGTTTAGACATGTAATCTTCTTTATTACTCTGAAAAGTTACATGCCAGTTCTAATACCGTAATTAAACATTTAGAAACCTGAACACATAAAATTTCCAGATCCGGTCGGCAATAGACCATACATCCAATCAAAAATAGCATCATAAAGCATATAAGGCATCTTATAGCATAAATCATTTAGCACATAAAAGAAATTTAGGCATCTTCACTAAATAAGCTAGTACTCGTGTCAATTCAAGCATACATCCTAAATATAGCAGACACTCATCTCACAATCATCGTTTAGCATTCTAAGTTTAAGTCTAGAAATTTCCTACAAATTCCTAGCTCACTTAAACTGTTTTTTGATACCAACTGTAACATCCCCAAATTCACGGTCATTTTAAAAATTTTATTTATGCTTATTTAAAAATCAGAGTATCCATTTTAAAGAAATATGTCACGGATTTTGTTCCCAGAAAAGATGATAAATATATTATCAAAGCATTTCCAAAGAAATGTATTTTTTTTATATTTAAACATTGGGATGTCATTGTCAACACAAAAATATAAGCATAAACAGACCTTGCATTCATTTACGCTAATGATTTACATCTCCTTTAATCTCTCAATGTAATGTGTCTTCGTATCGATACATGTGATACAAATAAACTGAGTAGGTCAGGTTGGAAAACCTGGTGAGTAATAAGAGGGTTTTCAGCCCATAATAATATAGTTAATTTGTTTCTTCACATACATCATGCCAAACAATTAACCCGATTACTCATCCTCATTATCTTTATTTATTCTTCCCTAAGGGTCATCTCCTATTTTCTGTTTACCTATCATCGCCTTAGATCGTATTTCCTTATATGTTTGTACCTAAGGACTTTTCCTAAGGATCATCGCCTACATCGCATAGACAGTACCAATTCAGGGATTAGTCCCCCAATACGCGTCCCGTAAGGGTTAGCGTATCATCACATGAATACGTAGTTACAACATCGCCTGAACTCGTAATTCAAAATAAGGGTTAGAGTATCATCACATTAATACATAGTTAAGACATCGCCTGAATTCGTAATTCATCACCTACAAGTTATGAGTCTGTTGGTGTTTCCACATTACTGTCATTAATAGTCCGTGGTCGCCATCTATACTCTGGTAGATGAATACATTGCTACATCGGATGTAAAGATTTTGGCATCTCCTCACATCTCACATCACCTAGTTATCATCACCTATCTATCATCACCTAGTTATCAACACCTTTCTATCATAACCCGTCGCTACCCCATATATATTTATAAGTATAAAAATACATATACAGTTTAAATCACGTAAACATGTATAAATCGTTTATCTAGCATAGATATCAAGAACACAGATAATATTCACACATAGCACGTAATTTATATTAAATACTTCATATCTATGTGTAAGATAAAAATAACTACACACTCACTTGTTAAAGTGATGACTCCAAACTCGGGCAGCGCTTCGCTTCTAACAAACTTATTTTCCTTCGACGAAACCTAGTATCATTACCGCTAGATTTTAGTCTAATATTTATTGCGACTATTTACGAGCGATTTTGTTTTATAAGTGTTAAACAATACTTTTCAACCACTATGTACAGGCAGGGGCCAGACATGAAACACCGGAGGGCAGGACCATTTTTGCATTTAAGCTGTTCTCAAATCCAACAACCCTATGCGACCCTTTAAACTAGATTCCCCATACCGTAAGTAGTTAAAAGGTATTATAACAACACTTTGTATAATTTATAATACTTAGCGCATATATTGTTTATAGGTTCTTAATAACGATAATGAACCTAAACATAAGTTATACTTAAAGTAGGTTAAACATAACTTACTTACAAGGGGGATTTTAGCTAGGAGTCGGGCTCTGCAGGGGCAGAACTTCGTCGCTGAATCATTCTAAAATGATTCTTGTAACACTTCAGCGCTCACCTTACTATACTAAAATTACATAGAGAAGTCGAATCACAAGGGACCAAAATGCTCTGGGGATAAAAAGAGAAAGACTCTTGAACAAGAGAATGGTGCAAGAAATATTAGAGCCTAGAGGCTCTTATTTATAGTAAACGACTTTTCAAAAACCACCCGCTATAGTTACTTAAATGACTAAACACCCTTTATAATACTATTTTAAATTGATTTAACGATATTCGTACTAAACTAATGTCGAAAGTACTCAACATTAGTCTTATAACGACATCATTGTCAATACCTTTCTAATGATATATATATATATATATATATATATATATATATATATATATATATATATACGTATATATGATTTATACTTTATTTTAATACGTAAATATGCTATTATAAATTATAACTCGTTCATAAGAACTCTGATTTTGACATTCATTATATACACACGTAGCTATCGACGAAATCTATAACTTTCGTTTAGATTCCGTCGGCTAATTTTGACTTTATTTTTTGTCCATATTTTTATTGAATTAAATGATTTTCCTAAAATCATAACTCCCTCGTACGGACATCGTTTTTTGCATAATTTTTCTCAAAATTCTTATTTTAAAGAGTACTACGATTTTCTTTTTGGTGGCATTAGCTAAAAGTCAAACATTCTCTTCGTAGCTTTTTACATCATACATTTGTTGTGCGCAACTGACTTTTATATCTTATAAAAATCATATCTAATTCAAACGGAGTCGGATTTTACGAAATTTATATATATATATATATATATATATATATATATATATATATATATATATATATATATATATATGTTTTTGCGAACTTATTTTTACGATTTATGGACGATTCGACTGAGTTTTTCAATTTTATTATATTATAATAATTATTAAACATATAATATTCACATAATTATTCTTTATTAAATTAAATAGTTTACAATTGTTGACCATAACTATTACTTTGGTTAAGATTATTTTCCTAGATAATCTTTTTTTTAAAATGATTTTTTAACGCTTATTGTATCTTAATTGACTAGCCCGAATCTGCGGGTGTTAAATTAACTCTATTGCGCAGCTCTTGTTTGAGCCCAACCGTTGTAGTGTGAGACCTCTCATTCGAAGAATTATCGTGTTTTGGTGATATGTAATTGTATTCATGAGCTAGTTAGAGGAAGTTAGCGGGAGTTCCTTCTACAGCTGATGGCGGAGAGTGGTGTGGAGTTTGCCCTAGGAAAAACTAGGAAGAGAATTAGTGTTGGGAGCCTTATCTAAATGAGGGTTAATTGTATTGATATAAAGTGATATGGCGGATTCAAGGCAATCCTTGAGGCAAGTACGGATAGATGTGGAAGGTAGTATGGGCCCGTACTACTGGAAGCAGAGGATCCGTACTCGATTCAAGGAGGGCTGGGATGAAACCAGGAAGTTTGTAGAGTTTGTGATCCCTCGATATATTTTGATGCATATTCTGATAGTTTATATGGTCTATTTTCAATATGGCGACTCTGCGAGGCAGGCCGGTTGACAGTTCTGGTGTTGGGGAGGGCTCGGGCTCAGGTTCTAGAGCCGGGCAGTTGGATGATCGGAAGAGGGAGTTCATTTCGTCTGAGATTACACATTGCATTCTTGAAAAGACTCCTGTGATCTTTGGTACGGTCAAGGAGGGAATTCTGGAGATTTTGGATGAGCGTTTGAGCTCCTTCCGTTCTGATATGGTGGTCTTGGTAGGAGCGCGTTGTTTCACCTTCAGGGAGTTCTGGGCATATGGAGCCCCAGACTATCACAGGACGAAGGAACCGATAGCGAGCAGGAGGTGGTTAGCGGATGTTTCTAATGCCTTTCGCACCAGCAGTTGTCCCTCCGGGGGGGGGGGGGGGTCGAATGTCATACCTGCTTCATGTCTTCTGAAGGACAGGGCATGAGAATGGTGGGATGAGGTTGGGCGCTCTATTGGTGATGAGGTTGTTGATTCGATGTCATGGGATGATCTTACGACGAGATTCAAGGTTGAGTTTGCACTAGTGATCGAGGTACATCAGTTGGAACGAGAGTTTTAGGATCTCTGCCAGACTACTGAGACGGTGGCTGAGATCACCACGATGTTTCATGAGAGGGCACTGTTGGTTCCACAGTATGTGGCGGATGAGGAGATGAAGAAGGTGAGGTACCATGAGATATTGAGGAGTGATATTTGGCAGTTTGTGAGTCAATCAGCTACAGGACGTTGGAGGATATGATAGTGAGGGCTAGGGAGAGAGATTGATCTGGAGATGGAGAAGAAGAGGAAGCCAGATTTTTGTGTCGAGTGCAGAGGGTTCGGGTAAGAGGCCCAAGGTTGTTGATACGAGATCGAGCGGCCAGCAGGGCCGGGGCCACTGTGGCAAGTGCGGCATGACGCACGATAGGGCGTGCATAGTGGGGTGGTTCGGGCTGCTTCAAGTGCGCCTGGACGGGTCATATTAGCAGAGATTGTACTGCTACTACCACCACCACTCCGGTATTTGATCTGATTTTCTTTCATTACAATCAGATGGGCCACAAGAAGGCCCGTTGTCCGAGTTTGACTATAGCAGGACCGGTGTCAGCACCTGCTCCTGCAACCCTACGGATTACTGACAGCCGCCAGGACAAGGCGGATACACCTGTGGTGAAGAGCATGAATTTTCAGTTGACGACCGAGGAGGCTCGCATGACACCTGATGTGGTGACGGGTATGTATCTTCTCCTTATCTCTTTATTTATATTGAATTGCTTGCTTATATCCATGTGTTTTATTTTAGGATCATTCCTCGTGAACTGTATTTTTGCCCTGGTTTGCATTGATTCGGGGGCTACCCAATCATTTGTATCGCTTGCACTTATCAAGACGTTTGCTGGAGCTCTGGGGGAGCTAGATTGTCCTTAAGATGTCAAGCTTGCAGATGATCGATCTGTCTGGGTAGCGAGGGTTCATCGGGGTTGTGTTCTTCAAATGTTTAGTGAACAGTATTCGATTGATTTAGTTCCCCTTCCTTTGCGTGGGAACAAGGTAATTGTGGGTATGGATTGGCTGAGCCCCATTGGGGCAGTGATCGATTGTGAGCAACATTTAGTTCAGATTCGAACCCCAAGTGAGGGAGAATTAGTGGTTCAGGGAGAGAAAGCTTAGAGTGGGCCGACCTTGTGTTCAACGGCGAGGACCAGGCGTTATATTTAGCAGGGTTGTTCCGGATTTGTTGTCTATGTTTTGGATACCCGGGATAAAGGAAGGCGATTGTGGGTGCTTTGCTGATTGTTCGGGAGTATTCGAATATGTTTCCAGAGGATTTTCCTGGGGTGCATCCGGAGAGATAGGTTGAGTTCAGGATTGAACTAGTTCCAAGTGCGGCTCTGATAGCTAAAGCACCGTATCGGTTGGCTCCTCCCGAGATGCAGGAGTTGTCTATACAGTTGCAGGAGCTGTTAGACAGGAGATTCATTCGACCGAGCAGTTCGCCATGGGGAGCACCGATCTTGTTTGTGAAGAAGAAGGATGGGTCTCATCGTATGTTCATTGACTACCGGAAGCTGAATAAGGTAACTATAAAGAACTATTACCCACTCCTGAGGATTCATGATCTGTTTGACCAGCTTCAAGGTGCATCTTGGTTTTCCAAAAATGATTTGCATTCTGGTTATCATCAGATGAGGGTTAGGGATGAGGATGTGCAGAAGACAGCCTTCCGGACTCGTTGTGGTCATTACAAGTTCGTGGTGATGCCTTTTGGGATCACCAATGCTCCAGCCGCGTTCATGGATCTCATAAACCGCATGTTTAGGCCGATGTTGGATTGGTCTGTGATTGTATTCATTGATGATATCTTTGTCTATTCTAATACCCAGGAGCAGCACAGGGAGCACTTGAGGCAGGTTCTGAGACTTTGAGGAGGGAGAGACTTTTCACAAAGTTCTCCAAGTGTGAGTTCTGGTTGCGCGAGGTGCAGTTTTAAGGGCACCTTGTCGACTAGAATGGTATTCTGGTCGATCCGGTCAATGTTGAGGTCGTGATGCGGCGGGAGGTTCTGAGGTATCCATCTGAGATTCGGAGTTTCCTTGGTCTAGCGGGTTTTTATCGGAGATTCATCCAGGATTTCTCCAAGATAGTTGTTCCTTAGACTCGGTTGACAAAGAAGTCGGTTACATTTCGCTGGGGGCCTGAGCAGCAGACCACTTTTGAGTCCTTGAGACAGCGGTTGTGTGAGGCACCGATTTTGACCCTGTTGGAGGGTGTTGAGAATTTTGTGGTTTATTGTGATGCTTCGATCACAGGTTTGGGGGTAGTGTTGATGTAGAGGGGTCGCATGATTGCCTACGCTTCGAGGCAGCTGAAGCCTCATGAAGCGAATTATCTGACTCGTGATTTGGAGTTGGGGAATGTGGTTTTTGTCGTCAATATTTGGCGACATTACCTATATGGGGTCCGTTGTACTATTTACACAGACCACAAGAGCTGAGGTATCTGATGGATCAGCCAAATATGAACATGAGGCAGCGCCGATGGTTAGATGTGGTGAAGGATTATGATTGTGGGATCCTTTATCACCTAGGGACAACCAATGTGGTGGCCTATTTTCTCTGTTATAAGGCGATTGCGGCTCCGATCAAGGATATATGTTTGAGGATGACCATTATTATTCTTCTTTTGAAGCGGATTTATGAGGCTTAGGTCAAGGCTATGAAGTAAGAGCATATGAAGAGTGATTGTATTTTAGGTCAGGTGGCTTCCTTTGATTATGATAGCCATGGGTTGTTGACTCTTCATCGGCATGTTTGGGATCTGTATTGGGGTATTGTGTGACAGGTTTTGATGGAGGAGGCGCACAAGTCTAGATTCTCCATTCATCCCTGGGTGACACAGATCTCTAGAGATCTTTGTCCTGATTATTGGTGGCCCTGCATGAAGCGGGATGTGGCTTGGTATGTGGAGCGGTGCTTGACTTGCAGGAAAGTCAAGGTCGAGCATCAGCGACCTCACGGCAGGATGCAGCCATTGGAGATTCCCGTATGGAAATGGGAGGATATTACCTTAGACTGTGCGCATGGTGGATTCGATTTGGGTCATCGTGGATCGATTGACCAAGAGCGCGCATTTTATCCCGACTCAGGAAGGTATTTCTGAAGAGAAATTGGCTAAGGTATATTTTAAGGAGGTTGTGGCACGGCACAGGGTGCCGGTTACTTTGGTTTCAGGAAGGGGTGTCAGGTTTACTTCCAGGTTTTGCAAGAGGTTCCATGACGAGTTGGGTACTCGTTTCCATTTCAGCACAACATTCCATCCGTAGAGTGATGGTTAAAGTTGATGGGTTTTGAGCATTCTAACACTCCTATGGTGTACATGCAACCCTATAAACCTTGAATCTATGTTTTCTCTAATATACATGCAAATTTGATTTTTCAAGGTTTACTTCCTAACTAGCATGGCATGGGGAATATGTAATATAAAAACTAGTAGAAGTACATACCTTTCTTGTTGCTTGGATTCCTTGAAGACTTTGTGAGCCTAGCACCCTAAATGTTGTGCCTCAAATGCTTCACACAACACCACAAGACTTGGAATAACTTGAGAGAATGTCACTAATACTCAAAATCGGTTATGCCCTCTTAGAATCAACTAGTGTCCGATTTTGCTAGCTATAGGGTTCCTTTTATAGTGTTGTCACAATTAGGGTTTACACATGAATGCCCTTAATTGTCATGACTCTTGATTTCTAATGATCCATGGGTTTGTAACTCCCATATCCATGCAGCTCCAAATAACAATAAACCATGGATCATGAATCCACCATAAAAGATTATATGATTGTCATAATCAACGCTATGTATTTAATTAGTCTCATTTTGATCACCAAATTAATTCTAAATTAATACTTGATCAATACTAATTAAATAATACTATTATTAATATATCAGAACTTATAATATATTAATAATAACAAGTATCCTTTCTCTCATTTAGTCTATCCAAGTATTGCAATGCCATGCAACCCAAATGGACCATGTCGGGTCGGGTCAAGTACATACCAAATAAAGTTATGGACTTAGACACTATATCCAACAGTCTCCCACTTGGATAAGTCTAATAACTGTATTTGCAGATATGACTTCAGGATCCAACTAGCAATCGTAGCTCTTTCAAAGTCTCTCGGAACTGAGATAATAATGATACGCCATTTAAGATAAGTGATCATATAATCCTATGCTCTCAAGATATCAGCCGGACAAACACATGGAACATGGTCTTACTTATTGTCCAGCATTTGTTTCTCGATCTCTGATTTGTTTTGACATAGAACTAAATTTAACACATCAATTAGGTTCTGACCGGGCCCGGTACATAAGTCAAAACCAAATCATCGAGGGGCCCAGATATCGCTTCTATTTCTAGAAGGAACAGATAAACTTCGACTCATATGCTTGTACTGACCACTTGTTGAATTATGCACAAAAGCACGTTTTATAACATCGAATTACCAATGCGTTTTCGTACAATCAAGGGATAACCAACTCATAGTCAACAACTCATATCTCTAGGTTTAAAGATTTATATGATATTACCGTCTCACGATCACTCGAGATAAATTCCATGAAGTGATGTAAGTGAGCGTGGGTTGAATCTAATACTCAGAACTTATGAGCACTCATGAATGTTGCAGCAACTATTGCTATGTCTAATACCCTTTAGACATATCATACAAACCAAATTCATGACAGTGTTGATTCATATCTACTTCCGACATATGACCAACTGTTGAGAGTTCGAATAAAATAATTATTCTGGAAGTCAAAACATGCAAAATTGAAACCATAGTAAACGATTAACATAAGATAGTAACACTTTACTCATAAATAAATAACAACTTTTATTTAATCATCAAAATGTCAATTACATTTTACAAGTTTCAGAAATCTAATTGTTGAAACTAATATCATCCTTCAGCCCGATGCGCCTCGCATGCTGTAAATGCTTAACCCTACTTAGTCCCTTCGTGAGGGGATCTGTTGGGTTCTCATTTGATGATACCCTCTTAGCCACGAGGAGTCCTTCTTCTATTCGATGTCTGATGAAATGGTATTTTCTGTCAGTGTGCCTAGATCTCCCGTGATCTCTTGGTTCCTTAGCCAAAGCAACCGCACTTTCGTTGTCATAGAAAATCTCCATTGGCTCCTTTATAGCAGGTACAACTCCAAGGTCTTCGATGAAGTTCTTTAGCCATATCGCCTCCTTTGCTGCTTCACTCGTTGCTATGTACTCTGATTCACAAGTAGAATCAGCTATTGTCTCCTGCTTGGAACTTTTCCAAGTAATTGCCCCTCCATTTAGGATAAAGACCCAGCCTGACTAAGAGCGGAAATTATCCCTATCAGTCTGAAAGCTAGCATCGATATATCCTTCCACTCTCAAGTCATCACTGCCTCCGAGGGTAAGGACCCAGTCCTTAGTCCTCCGCAGATACTTGAGAATGTTCTTTACCGCAGTCCAGTGAGCCTTGCCTGGGTTCCCTTGATATCTACTGACCATGCTCAAAGCAAAGGCCACATCAGGGCGAGTACAAATCATAGCATACATGATAGAGCCCACAACGGAAGCATATGGTATATGACTCATCTCAGCTATCTCAGCCTCTGTACTCGGACTCCGAGTCTTACTCAGCTTGGCATTACTCTGGATGGGTAATTCCCCTTTCTTGGATTCTTGCATGCTGAACCTCTTCAGTACCTTATCCAAATATGTACTTTGACTAAGTCCAATTAGTCTCTTACTCCTATCTCTTAATATCCTTATCCCTAGGATATAGGCAGCTTCTCCAAGGTCCTTCATAGCGAAACACTTCCCAAGCCAGGACTTCACCTCCTGCAAGGTTGGGACGTCATTTCCTATGAGTAGTATGTCATCCACATACAACACCAAAAAACTGACTATACTCCCACTAGCCCTGACATATACACAGGACTCATCTTCGCTCCTCGAGAAACCAAACTCTTTGACTTTCTGGTCGAAGCAAAGATTCCATCTACGAGATGCTTGTTTCAATCCATAAATGGATTTCTCAAGCTTACACACTCTATTAGGGTACTTAGCACTGACAAAACCCTCTGGCTGAGCCATGTAAACATCCTCAGCCAACTTTCCATTAAGGAAAGCAGTTTTGACATCCATTTGCCGTATTTCATAATCATGAAATGCAGCTATGGCCAGTAAGACCCTAATAGACTTAATTTTCGCTACTGGTGAGAAGGTCTCATCATAGTCAACTCCCGGAGTTTGAGTAAAGCCCTTCGCAACCAGTCGCGCTTTGTAAGTGTGTACCTTCCCATCCATGTCGGTCTTCTTCTTAAAGATCCATTTGCACCCAACTGTCTTACGACCTGGTACATTGTCAACCAAGTTCTACACTTGATTGTCATACATGGACTGAATCTCGCTGTCCATAGCCTCCTTCCATTTAGCAGACTCGGGGCCTGCCATGGCTTCCCTGTAATTATTAGGTTCATCCAAATCTATTAGTGTACTATCACTAATAAATGTATCACCTTCAGTGGTGATGTGATAACCATAATAAAAATCAGGTGTGTTCCTCACCCTAGTGGAACGCCTCGGAGGTACAGACTCATCTATCGGATCAACAGGAGTTTCCTCCTCAGGTTGGTTGATAGTATTTGAGGTTTCTTCACCGCTTGACTCTTGAAGCTCTTCAAGGTCAATTTGCCTCCCACTGTCCCCTTGGCTTATAAATTCTCTCTCACGAAAGACTCCTCTTCTTGCTACAAAGACCACATTATCACTGGGTCTGTAGAAGAGGTAACCAAAGGATCTCTGTAGGTAGCCGATGAAAATACACCTCTCACTTCGAGGTTCAAGCTTATCATGAGTCTCACGCCTCACGAAAGCTTCACAACCCCAATTCTTGATGTGGTCTAAATTGGGAACTTTCCCAGTCCACATCTCGTGAGGTGTTTTGGCAACCTTTTTAGTAGGGACTAGATTAAGGATATGGGCGGCAGTATCTAACGCATACCCCGAGAAAGAGATTGGTAACGAAGCTCGACCTATCATGGAACGAACCATATCCAACAAGGTTCGATTGCGCCTCTCAGCTACACCATTCAACTGTGGTGTTCTGGGAGGTGTCAATTGTGAGACAATCCCACATTCCTTAAGATAGTCAAGGAACTCAATGCTAAGATACTCTCCTCCCCGATCAGATCGGAGCATCTTGATGTTCCTGCCCAATTGATTCTCAACTTCCTGCTTAAACTCTTTGAACTTTTCAAAGGTTTCTGACTTATGCTTGATTAAGTAGATATATCCATATCTGCTATAATCATTTGTAAAAGTCACATAATAGCGATTAGCATCTCTTGTAGCAACTCTGAAGGGCCCACACACATCTGTGTGTATCAGGTCCAACAAAACTTCACCCCTATCACAAGTACCTGTGAAGGGTGACTTCGTCATTTTTCCAAGTAAACAAGACTCGCAACTATCATCCGACTTTAGGTCAAATGATTCCATGACTCCAGCCTTTTGGAGTTGGCCTATGCGCTTCTTGTTGACATGTCCAAGACGACAATGCCACAAGGATGCTTTATCCAAGCTATTCGAAGAATCAATATACAACCCATTATTTCCTAGACTGTCTACAACATTCACAGCTTCATATACACCATCACAAGGTAATGCTTTAAAGTAAAATACATCATTGTAGTAAACATTAATAGCACCATTATTATTATCAAATAAAAATGTAAACCCTTGTTTGTACAAGCCATGAAAAGAAATAATATTTCTCGCCATTTCTGGCGAGTAACAACATTTATTCAAATCTAACATTAACCCATTATTTAGCAATAAAGAATAAACTCCTATCTTGGTGACAGGTGATGCTTTCCTGTTGCCCATGACTAAGTTTATCTTCTCGTGCTCCACTTGCTCACTTCTTCTTAGGCCCTGCAAATCAGTACAAATGTGAATACCACAACCTGTAGCAAGCACCCAAGAATTAGCATTAGATGAGTTATTAGACAATATTGTATAAATACCTGCATGGGTGGGTTTAACTTTCCCATCCTTTACATCTTGCAAGTATTTGGGGAAGCTTCGCTTCCAGTGCCCATTTTCTTGACAATAGAAGCATTGTGCTTCCTTTGGGTTTGAGGAAGGAGTGATGGGACCTTTCTTTGTCCCACTAGAAGAGGAACCATCAAGGGGCTTACCCTTGGTACCCTTCGAAGGGGTTTTCCTCTTCTTACCCTTTCCCCGCCCAATCGCAAGAATAGAGGCTGCTGAAGGAGTAGAAGCAGAAGTAACAACCGCTTTACTCTTAAGGCCATTTTCAGCTGTCCTTAAAAGTCCTTGAAGTTTACTCAGTGTGACTTCCTCTTTCTTCATATGATAAGTCATACGAAACTGGTCATAACTTGGAGGTAAGGAATGGAGAATGATGTCAATCGCCATTTCTTCAGGAAAGTCCACATTGAGCTTCAATAACTGGTCAACGAACCTTTGCATTTTATGCATGTGACCGGTGATGGGTTCACCATCTTTCATTCTGGTTGTTATCATGGAGGAGATGATTTCATACCTCTCCTGACGCGCGCTCTGATGGTACCTTTCCATCAGATCCTGGTGCATCTCATAGGGGTAGAAATCTTCATAGGATTTTTGAAGTTCAGGAGTCATGGTGGCCGTCATGATGCATGCTACTTTAGTAGCATCCTTTTCATGTGCAACCAACTCCGCAAACTCTTCAGGAGTAACAGTGGCTTCATTCACAATCTTAAGCTCCCTATCGAGAACATACTCATTGTCCTCATAGCGGGTAATCATCCTGATGTTTCTGATCCACTCATTGAAGTTGGATACATCAAAAGTGACTTTCCCACACAAGTTCATAAGGGAAAAGGAGCCTGTTGGGTTTGAGCCAGAAGCATTGTTGCTAGACATCTGAAAGAAAAGAAAGACAAGTTTCATTAGATTAAGAGTCCTTAATAAGTCACCCAAATGAAATATTAAGGCTAGGATCCAACAAACTATTTATAGTTGGAAGAGGGATGCCGTAATCCAAGCTATAAAATATTTGAAGGTAGGTAAATGACGATTTACCAATTTCCACCATAAGAACGAAATATTTTATTATTAGGTTTTATTGGATTTGAAACTCCTAGATCTTTTGAGATACATTGAACTTTTCAATGGCACGTTTAACTCTCGATTATGCCCTCTCAAGTTTGTGACTGGGATGCCGAGGATCACAAACAAGGTGTGAATAACCATACAAATTGACATGGTACCCTTCACTATATTACCTAATCGATGTGCCGGTTAACCACACACGCTCCACCAATCTATAATAAAGTCAAGTTACCCTTTGCCACACTTACTGGTCCTTGTTAGTGTGCCGGTTAACCACACACGCTCCACTAACGACTTGGTAAGGTACAAAGTGTAATTTTATGGGCTAGCACCTATTTCACATTTTCCTAAAGTAACTAAGATTGGGAATTAATAATGTATAGTTACTTTATAATTCATTATACTTTTAATGAGAGTTAAAGTCTTATCCTACCCGTTCGGATAACGCCCCTCCACCAGTCAAGGAAGCGGTGGGTGAGAGTAGACACCCATTAAGCCGCCATTTTATAGGCAACAACCTTGTACCCCCCTTATAGACCTGCTTCGTGAATGAGGCCTACTTGCGGTAAGAATGACTTATTCTTATACATATCTATATAAATAAAATTATAATAATAGTATAAGTGTTGATTTTTAAACTTTTAAAAATCTAAGGTTTAATTTGGAATTAAAGTATTAAAGTGTAAGACTTTATAAATTCCAAAACTTGAGGGCAAGTTTTAAAACTATTTCACGACTCTTCAAATTTGTAACTTATGAGTTTTAATGGTTGATAAAGTTGAAGACTCTTCATTTTATGAAACCTACTATTCTTTAATGACAACTTTTAAAGAAGTGACTTTTGGTTATCCATAACTTGAGGACAAGTTATGAACACCATCATAAGCATTAAGATCATAAATTAATCTAGCATGTAAGATACACACAATTCCTATTATCTTCTAAAACTCATAAGAACAAATATTCATATCAAGCAATTTCAAGAAATCACATATAAAACTTGAAAATTGATAATAGTCATTTGAAATGGGTTAACATAATCATTACCACTTTTAAAAACTGATTTTATAAGTCCAAAACAGTTTGGGATAATGATTCTAGCCCATTTCCAGCAACAAAACTCAGAAAATTGCCCAGCACGCACCTACTCGTCGAGTGCAATATCCTACTCGACGAGTAGGATGAATTTTGTCTTGGACTCGTCGAGTTCTACCCTTGCACTCAACGAGTCCAGTCGAACAGTGAACAATTTTTCGATTTTTCAAGCAGTTTGCATCAAATATACAGAAAACAATCCTAGGCTCTGATACCACTGATGGGTTTTGAGCATTCTAACACTCCTATGGTGTACATGCAACCCTATAAACCTTGAATCTATGTTTTCTCTAATATACATGCAAATTTGATTTTTCAAGGTTTACTTCCTAACTAGCATGACATGGGGAATATGTAATATAAAAACTAGTAGAAGTACATACCTTTCTTGTTGCTTGGATTCCTTGAAGACTTTGTGAGCCTAGCACCCCAAATGTTGTGCCTCAAATGCTTCACACAACAGCACAAGACTTGGAATAACTTGAGAGAATGTCATTAATACTCAAAATCGGTTACGCCCTCTTAGAATCAACTAGTGTCCGATTTTGCTAGCTATAGGGTTCCTTTTATAGTGTTGTCACAATTAGGGTTTACACATGAATGCCCTTAATTGTCATGACTCTTGATTTTTAATGATCCGTGGGTTTGTAACTCCCATATCCATGGAGCTCCAAATCACAATAAACCATGGATCATGAATCCACCATAAAAGATTAGATGATTGTCATAATTAACCCTATGTATTTAATTAGTCTCATTTTGATCACCAAATTAATTCTAAATTAATACTTGATCAATACTAATTAAATAATACTATTATTAATATATCAAAACTTATAATATATTAATAATCACAAGTGTCCTTTCTCTCATTTAGTCTATCGAAGTATTGCAATGCCATGCAACCCAAATGGACCATGCCGGGTCGGGTCAAGTACATACCAAATAAAGTTATGGACTTAGACACTATATCCAACAAAAGCAAGCGGACCATTTATACCTTAAAGGATATGCTTCAGGCATGTGTTTTCGACTTCGGTGGGAGTTAGGATACATATATTTCGTGAGTTGAATTTTCGTATAACAACAACTATCACACCAACAACGATCGACCTCCTTTTGAGATGCTCTATGGTCAGAAATGTAGGGCCCTGATTTGTTGGGGTGAGGTCGGTCAACAGGTTATGGGTAGTACCGAAGTGGTACTCAAGACTGCTGAGTTGATTCAACATGTTCGGATTAGACTCCATACACCTCAAAGACGGAAGAAGGGCTATGTCGACAGACGCCGATTAGATTTAGATTTCCAGGTGGGGGATATGGTTTTCCTGAAGGTGTCACCTTGGAAAAGTGTCATCCGGTTCAGGAAGAGGGGCAAGTTGGGCCCCGGGTACATCGGTCCCTTCAGGGTTTTGGCCCAGGTGGGCCGTGTTGCATATCGTTTGGATCTTCCAAATGAGCTCAATCAGATCCATAGCACGTTCCATGTCTCTTAGTTATGAAAGTGTTTAATGGATGATTCCACAGTGGTTCCTTTGGAGGATATTCAGGTGGTTGACCGCCTGAATTATATTGAGAGACCGATGGCGATGCTTGACCGGAAGATGAAAACCTTGAGGAACAAGGTTGTTGAGTTGGTGAAAGTCTAGTGGTAGCATCGCAAGGGTTCTAAATGGACATGGGAACATTAAGATGAGATGAAAGAGCACCATCCAGAGTTAGTTGGAGCAGCGGACTTCGAGGATGAAGTCTGATTCAAGTGGGGGAGATTTGTAACATTCGATTCCAGGTATGAAATTATTTTCATTTGTGTATGGTATTTTCTTTTGAAGGTCACGATGTGATTAAGCCTCACCACAGCGTGGTGATAACGTTTTGGGTCGCAGGAGTTTAATTACCCACCATGACGTGGTGGTTTTCACCATGACGTGGTGGCGGCTGTTGGAGAAAAAACCCTAAAGTTTATGGGTTGATCCCCTATTTAAAATCGTTAAGCTCTCATATCCTTCCTCTTATCAGCCTCTATCTCTCCAAATCGTCTATTGCAAACCCTAGATCCCTTGTGTGAGTTTTTGGCCTCTAAGTGTGTGTTTTTGGTGCTTGTGAAGGAAGAAGGTGGTGGAAGATCATATTGGGAGTCCAAAGCAACTTAGTGATGGGTTTTGAGCATTCTAACACTCCTAAGTGTACATGCAACCCTAAATACCTTGGATCTATGTATTCTCTATTATACATGCAAATATGATTATCCAAGATATTATCCTAACTAGCATACCAAAACATTGATACTAGGATAATAAAATAGATAGAATACATACCTTGTTGTTGTTGCTTGACTCCATGAAGCTTGAGAGCCTAGTGCCCCAAGTGTGACACCTCAAATGGTTCACACAACATCATGAACTCTTGGAATAACCATGAGAAGAAGACATACATGTTCAAATCGGCTAGCCCTCAAAATATGTATCACTAGTGCCCATTTCTTGAACTAAAGGGGTTCTTATATAGTGTGGCTATTAGGGTTACACCATGTAACTCATGACTTTACCCATTCCTTATGCTCCATGGGTTTTAACCTCCATGGAGTATCCATGGATCACCACATGGGTTAAACCCAACGTAAAGGAATCTTGGATCATAAGCCCACATATATAAGAATGAATGATTTACACAATCAATTCCCCTATATTTAATTAGTCAATTTTTGATCACTAAATTAAGTCCAAATTAATTCTTGATCAATACTAATTAAATAACATGATTTCATATTAATATATTAGAACTTATAATATATTAATATGTCACAAAATGTCTTTTCCTGATAAACGGTCTATCCAAATGTTCCGATGCCATGCAACCCAAATGGACCATGCCGAGTCGGGTCAAGTACATACCAATTATAGTTATGGACTTAGACACTAATCCAACAGTCTCCCACTTGGATAAGTCTAAAACTATTATTGCGTATGACTTCAGGAACCAACTGGCAATCGTAGCTCTCAAAAGCCGCTGTCGAACTCTGACCATGTAGATGAACTCTGACCTTTGTCAATGACTTGTCCATTAGATAAGGGATCATATATTCCTCCATTCTAGATATCATATGGACTGAGACATGGATTATAATCATTCTCTCTGTCCATTTGTTGTTTCCCGATTTCCGATTTATGACAACTGACTAATTGAACAAATCAAATCAATCATGGCTCGGCCGAGCACTTCCATTTGTCATCATCAAATCATCTAGGGGCCCACAGATATCGCTTTTATCCCGAAGGTAAAAGGAATGGATAAACTTCGACTCATATGGCTTGTTCTACTACTTGTTGAATCATACACAAAGGCACGTTTTATAACACCGAGTTACCGAATGCGTTTTCGTGCAATCAATGTACAACCAACTCATAGTAACAACTCATATCTCTAGGTTTGAAGAATATAAGATATTATCGTCTCATGATCACTCGTGATAAAATCCATGAAGTGATTCCAATGAGCGCGGGTTGAATCCAATACTCAGAACTTATGAGCACTCATGAGTGTTGTAGCTCCTTGTCCAACATCTTAGACCTCTACAAGCCAACCCATGACAGTCTTGATTCATATCTACTTCCAACATATGACCGACTGTGGATAGTTTGAATAACTTAGTCAATCAGGAAGAACGACCTAGTTATTCTGGAAGTCAAAACATGCAAAATGAAACACAATAATAATAGAATCTAATATGGTATCAAAACCTATGAACATAAATAAAACACCTTTTATTTATCACCATATGATTACACATTATTCATTGTATACTGTTTCAGCTATCAACTTTATTCTTGAATTTAAAACAATAGTTGTCCCATGCTCCAAGCATGTACACTATGTTTTCTAAACACTAGTCATGCCATACACCAAGTATGCATACTATGTTTGTCTATGATCTTCACTTTGTGAATTAGATCAATTGAACATAACTCCAATGATCCTCTTTCACAGTCCCAAATCCTTACTGCAAATGCAAGAATTCCGAATTCATGCCATTTACTGAAATCTGTTAGATTCTAAACTTATATGCAATGATCCTCCTGTAATGAATATGCACAGAGTCAGAAAGACTTGACAACAACCATTACAGAGCATTCCAAAGGAGATCAGCTCCTTGGAAATATCCTTCTTCCATTAAGTTTCCTAATCTTACACAGATTGAATAATTTCTAACTTTAAAACATTTCCAGATTCCATTTTGACTATCACTTCTGAACAAGAGTTGCCTCCTTACAGATTATGTCAATATGGTCCTTCCAGAATTAACACTATACTTCCAACTGTCCTTGAGCAACCAATCTTTGGTAAACCTTAGATTGTGCTCGACAATTGCTTAATCCTTTTAGTCATATCCAGTTCTAGACCCTTTCCCTTCTTAATGCCCCAGGCATTTGGAAAATTTTAGAAAGGGTAAATATAGCACATGTAATCGATCCTATATCTGAAGCATATGGGACACGAGTCATGATGTCTCACATAAAGACTAAACCAGTCTTTTGCTATAACATTTCCATTTCTATTTGCCAAGTTCTCATAATTCAGATTATGAAAAGGGATGCCGTAATCATAATCGAATTTTAGAACGCAAATAATGGACCCATATATAGAATTTCCTTATGTTGAGTCATTCCAACATGAAATTCATATATATATATATATATCCTTGACTAAATACGACTTAAAACCTCAATCTAAGCTTTTAGAATTGAAATGAAGTATAATTTCCTCTCCCTTAATTATAGCAAAACAACTTTTTCAACCCCTGCAGCCTCACGAATTGAAACTTTTGTTTTCTATAATTAACATTGCTAACTTGCAATCTTTATCATAATTATCATGCTCCCACTAACATGATGATTATTAGCATAACACTCATGCTCCCACTAGCTTTGACATGTAATCAGAAATCTGCTGGACTTCTAGAAATCAATACTTTATTGACTTTCTTACCAAAGTTCAGATTTCTGATACTAGATTGCTTTGATAAAACTTTATCAATATCATACACCTTATCTTAGATAGCTCACAGGTGTGTCTAAACAATTTTAAGAACTATGAAAAGGGATGCCGTAATCATAGTCTCGATTGTTTAGACCTTTACCACTTCTCACAAGTCCATGTTAGTGTGCTGGTTAACCACACACGCTCCACTAACGACTTTGAGAATGCAAATATCACAATTGCTATCTAGCTAAAATCTACTTAGTGAAAGTGTTTCCTCACCATCATTTTCATGAATCGGAGGGAAACCTTATGACACTTAGATTTTATGGTGTATGAGTTCCTATCCATATGAATTTTGTCAAAACCATAATCACAAGACAAGGTTACTGACAAATCCACACTTATATGGATTAAACTTGTGCAATCTTAAATTCTTGCCATTTGGTAGCTCAAGGGCCTGTCATTGCTTCCAAGTAGCTGTGCAACCAATTGAGAACTCTCAGAACTCCTATGCAAAGCCAACTTGAATAGGCACATACATGTCGACACGATAGGTTATAAACCTCAAGTCGTCTGCTAGTGAAGAACTTCACGTTTTATTCTTGATTAGTTCTTGAGACTTTCAAGACCTTTAAGACTCCCACTGTCCTCTTGACATATAAGACTTTCTTGTCAGATATTCAAGAGATAGTGTGGATTCTAATCAAGACAAACACTTTACACAATTGGCCTTAGTTGGTCTTTGTTTTATCCAAAACATCACAACTTACCAATTTCAAATGTATAAGAGTAGAAAACTTTTACTCTTACATTTGACAAGTGTTTTAAACCTTCTTTAAGACATGTCACTCAAGTTACAATCTTAGAGTATAACTCTAAGAATTGTTTTTGGAACGAAGTATAAATCATCTTCTTGATTTAACCACTTCAACAATTCATAGCTCCTCTTCTTAGCTACCAGAATGCACTTAGAGGATGAATTTTGATAAGGTCTCTAAATCATTAAGATGATTATATAACATGATACTAAAGTACTCTCCCATCTTTTCAGATTTGAGAAACCTTTATCTTTCTGCCTAAGTTGATTCTTCTTATTCGCTCTGCCATACATTGAAACCTTTTCCAATGTCTTAGAATTTCACTTAAGCTTGTAAGTATAACCATATTTACTGAATTTTAGTAAATAATGACGAATAGTCTTAACGATTATTTGTGGTGGGCTTGATCAGTGCACAAGAATGTGTACTCAATCCTTTACTTGACTCACACATCCATGTGAACAAGTAGTTAGTCTTAATTTTTCCAATGCTTGAAAGTTCTTATTCATCATGCTATACAACTTGCATGATTCCAAGTTTCTATCCAACTGAAACTTAGGTGATGAGAATCTTTCCTTATTTGGTAAATTTAGACACTACCACAAATGAAAGAATCAAATTCATATTTCCACTCTTGCTCTTAATGGAATCTTATAAGCAACAAAAGTTTTCACAAATGCCATTGTAAGGATATTTTAAAATAAATCAAATCAAAAAAAAATTTCTTTTATTTTAAAACTTTGCGGAAAAACTATCCTTACAATGCAAAAGCACATCAAAACTTTGTTGTTATCTAATCCTATGCAATATATCATAACTCCTAAGATGTAGCTTAAGAATCCGATCATCAAACTATGCGATAGAAATCCATCTACGCGATCAGATTCGGCATAATCTTTCTTTAAGTTTCTTCACTTTTTTCTTTGATTCTTAAAACATCAACATGTGACCCAGTCACATCATGTATCAAGAATCTCATAATAGAAACTTAGTAGAGTTAGATAGTGGACTTTACCTGAAGTAGAGTCAAACTTATTGACTTTAATATCCTTAGGTAAATTTGGCAGCTTCGCAACCAATGCCCCTTTCTTTGGCAATAGACCCTTGATAATGGGACTATCTCAGACTTAGCCGTTCTCTTTACCATTTGGTCAACCGAGTTGACTATGGCCGATCCCTTTCCATTGGGAAGAGAGAGATTTACTGGCTATCCAATGTCATCATTGTCAATGTCCATAAAGTTTTAGGAAGTTGATCCTAGCAAATAGATAAGATCATTAAAGGTCTTGTCATAGTCTGTTTCATAGGAGTCCCAAAGGAACTCACTATGTGACTTAGAAAATAGTTGAGTCACCAACTTTCTCAAGACTTTGACACCCAACTCTCCCGGCTTGTCAATATCTGACTACATCTCCAAGATGTGATCACATATAGACCTTTGCTTGAGTGACCTTAAACTTTTCAGGAACTTGTGGGTTAGGGAGAATAATTGGAGGAGGTGAAAGAAGTATGATTTCCATGGGACATCATCTTCATTTAGGAAAGCTTGTTTCAAGAGATTTGGGAAGATCATCTTTTGGGAGATATTCAAGAGAGTTGATTTAAAGTCCTTAATATAACACCCAATATGAAATATTAAGGCTAGGACCCAACAACCAATTTATAACCGGAAGAGGGATGCCGTAATCCAAGTTATAAAATAGTTGAAGGTAGGTAAATGACGATTTACCAATTTCCACCATGAAAAACGAAATATAATTAAGTTTTAATTGGATTTGAAACTCCTAGATCTTTTGAGATACATTAAACTTTCAATGGCATGTTTGAATCTCGATTGTGCCCTCTCAAGTTTGTGACTGGGATGCCGAGGATCACAAACAAGGTGTGAATAACCATGAAAATATACTTGGTACCCTTAAGTGTTTACCCCTCAATCGATGTGCCGGTTAACCACACACACTCCATCGATACTATGATAAACATTAAGTTACCCTTTGCCTACCTTGTTAAATCAAGCTAGTGTGCCGGTAAACCACATGCGCTCCACTAACCGACTTAAGCAAAGTGCAAAGTGTAATTTCATGGGTTAGCACCTTTTCACATTTTCCTAAGTAACTAAGATTGGGAATGTATAAGTGTTTAGTTACTTAGTATTTATCATTAATACTTTTAATGAAGGGAGAATTATAGTCCTTTCCTACCCGTTCGGCTAACGACCCTCCACCAGTCAAGGAAGCGGTGGGTGAGAGTGGAAACCCATTAAACTGCCATTTTATAGGCAGTAACCTTATACCCCCCTTATAGACCGGCTTCGTGAATGAGGCCTACTAACGGTAAGATTGACTTTATCTTATACATATCTATATAATTAAAATTATAATAATAGTATAAGGGTTTGAATTTTAACTTTTAAAATTCTAAGGGCTAACTTGGAATTAAAGTATTCATAAGAGAAAACTTTTCAAATTCCAAAACTTGAGGGCAAGTTTTGAAACTATTCAAAACTAATTAATTCCATAACTTATGTGTTTAAAGTAGTTTTAATTAAAAAACTCTACAAGTTCCATAACTTGAGGACAAGTTATGGAAGACTTTAAACTAATAAAAGAATGTAACTTTTCTTTATTTTGTAATTTATGGAATTAATTAAGGTTACACATTTTATTACTTAATGAAGTGACTCTTGAACCTCCATAACTTGAGGACAAGACTCTTCATTTTTGTAACCATTACCAACTTTTATGAGTTTTATGAAACTTAAATGTGACTTTTCATATAACTTGAGGACAAGTTACAAAAACACATTTTAGAATCAACTCTTAGATTAAAATGGATTGAAAACACATAATCAATTAACTTTTTTATTAATCTAAGCAACTCATAAGAACAAGATAATGTAATCAAACTTTTTCATGTAATTAGCCTAATCACTAAACTAATACAAAACATGAATCTATTGACAATTATCTTTGAAATTGGATTAGTATGAACATTACCACATCAAAAACAGGATTGTAGGTTCAAAAACAGCTTATGGTAATGTTCCTAGTCCATTTCTAGCCAAAAAACTCGAAGATATGCTGTCAGAGGCTGCTACTCGTCGAGTGTATCAACCAACTCGTCGAGTAGGATGATTTTCTTCATGGACTCGGTGAGTTCATCAGTGGACTCGGCGAGTCCAGTGCCCAGAATGCCCGAAATTCGACTTTTTCAGCATTTTTCAGCAATTTGCATCAAGTATAATTGAAAACAAGCCTAGGCTCTGATACCACTGTTGGGTTTTGAGCATTCTAACACTCCTAAGTGTACATGCAACCCTAAATACCTTGGATCTATGTTTTCTCTATTATACATGCAAATATGATTATCTAGGGTATTATCCTAACTAGCATACCAAAACATTGATACTAGGATAATAAAATAGATAGAATACATACCTTGTTGTTGTTGCTTGACTCCATGAAGCTTGAGAGCCTAGTGCCCCAAGTGTGACACCTCAAATGGTTCACACAACATCATGAACTCTTGGAATAACCATGAGAAGAAGACATACATGTTCAAATCGGCTAGCCCTCAAAATATGTATCACTAGTGCCCATTTCTTGAATTAAAGGGGTTCGTATATAGTGTGGCTATTAGGGTTACACCATGTAACTCATGACTTTACCCATTCCTTATGCTCCATGGGTTTTAACCTCCATGGAGTATCCATGGATCACCACATGGGTTAAACCCAACATAAAGGAATCTTGGATCATAAGCCCACATATATAAGAATGAATGATTTACACAAACAATCCCCATATATTTAATTAGTCTCTTTTTGATCACTAAATTAAGTCCAAATTAATTCTTGATCAATACTAATTAAATAACATGATTTCATATTAATATATTAGAACTTATAATATATTAATATGTCACAAAATGTCTTTTCCTCATAAACGGTCTATCCAAATGTTCCGATGCAATGCAACCCAAATGGACCATGCCGAGTCGGGTCAAGTACATACCAATTATAGTTATGGACTTAGACACTAATCCAACACTTAGGTCTAGAATTTTATCTTCCTCAAGCATCACAAGAAGGTATAAAGTCTTCACCTTAATGAGTTAGTTGATTGATCTACGGATTTTTTCCACTTTTCTCTATGCCTAGTTGTTTTGGAAGGTTGAATCTCATAAAGCTTGCAACTTTATGAATCTACATGCCATTTGGAGCATTCGGCTATTTGGATTTGATTTAGGTTTGAGTTTTGAGGCCATGCATAGAGTCTTGGCCCTTTTTAACCTAATTTGACCTAATAAGAGTCCAAGACACGCATGTTTGGAAAACACCGACTTTTATGATGTGTTTGGTGTTAGAAACCCTTATGGAGCGTTTGAGCAAGTAATCCTAAGGATTGAGTGAATATTGCTTAGGTTATGTGATGTTTTGGACCTTAAAGTTGAGATCTATGCTCTTTGGAGGGTACTATTGGAGAAAGTTGGAAACTTTATCCATCTAGACCCTATTATGGACCAACTCTGAGTTGGAGACCCTTTTGGATCGAAGAAAATGGATAAATGCATTAAGCTGCTGAAAACCCTATTACCACGACGTGGTGGCACGGATGGTAGCGACTATTTTGTCGTATTCGACGCCACGACGTTGTAAAGGGCTACCACGATGTGGCGGTCAATTGAGTTAACTCTTTTGGACTTTTTGACCGTTTGACCCAGTTTGACCTAAGGGGGTATTTTGGATTATGTTGAGAATTGGTCTTTTGATGGTTAGGTGTCGGTTAGAGCTGAGATTCGGAGTCTGGTCCTCATCAATTGTTGATTCGGATTCAGAGGTGATTCTTCCTCACTGTGTTTAGCGGGTCGAAGGCACCAATGCCGACCCATGGTTTGTTATTTTAGGATGCTATATGTCTGCGTGACTCTTGCATGGGTATGTGTGCTTAGTGGGCGGGGCCCAATGGGTAATCTGTATTCCATTACTTGTTTATTAGTATGTTTGTATGCTGGGCAGGGCCCATTGTGAGAGTTAAGTAGAGGCCCATTATACTTATTGGGCAGGGCCCATTATGCGAGTTAGGGTGAGGCCCGTTATACTTAGTGGGTGGGGCTGATTATCCGAGTTAGGGTGGAACCTATTACACTGATCGGGCATGGCCCATTATATGTTCATATGTGTGGTATGTGGTATTTGGGGGAAACTCACTAAGCTTAGTGTTTACGGTTTTCAGTTTATGTTTCAGGTACTTCTGATGCAAAAGGGAAGAGCTCGGGGTGATTGCAGTGCACACATGATGTAATTCCGCATTTTTATGATAACTTGGATAAATTATGATGGTTTGATACATTTTATCCTTTTGAGATTTATGATGATGTTTTGGGATAATGCTTTAATAATTCAAAAATGAAATTTGTGGGTCTTATTTTTGGGACGTTACAGCAGGGGTCGGTAGAATTCAGGAAGGGAAGACATGGAAGATAAAGAGAGAAAAAGGAAGAAGAAAAATGAGAAAGGATGGGAAATAATAAGGTAAATAAAGTATAATATCTTTAACTTTTAATGAAAACATAAAGCAGGAAATTAAAAGTAATCATAACTGTTTAAAAAAGCAAGAATGCCCTTTAAAAATGGCTAGCACCTGACATTACAATAGGATGGATGGCTACAAAAGACAAATGTCATAGTAATAAAACCATAACATCATAACTCATGTGAAGATCATCATTCCCATGGCTATATGGACTTCATCATGCACCATAGCAAAGTAGATTCCCTGTAATGAGCCAATGATACGACACCTATTCGAGTAATGACTTATCAATGTCGCATCCTCGTTATGTTGCTCGACAGAGTGGCACCTCAACAATTTTGGTCGACTAAATGACATATTGGCAGATTCATACCTTTATTGTGCTCATGGACCTACACCATTATACATTCCTTATAAAGGTGTACTATACAATTGAATTAATCACCATTACAAGTTTTGCATGATTCGAACTTAATACTAATAAACTTGTTAGTTTCACCAATTGATCACTGTTTGAAGTAACTTGTTTGCTAAAGTATTAGTTTAGTGAACATTAATCTAATCACACTAGAAATCGGTAGTTGATGACACATTAATCCATTTCACTTTCCACAAAATCAACCATAGGAGTAAGTGAATCGTATCTAATCGAAAGTCTCTTTAATAATCTTGATTCAAATCGTCTTTTGTTTCTTAATTAGTTGTTAATTGATTCCTTGCTAAGTGTTTGAGTGATTATTTAAGTTTCTAGTCTTGTAAAACTAGAGAAAACCCCCTTTTTAATCATTGTTTAAATTAGTTAACATTACTAGTAATTTTAATTATCATTACTGTTCCCTGTGTTTGATACCCTACTTACCTGCACTAAACTGCTATTTGATTAGGTACATTGCCTATCGTATGTTAGTTTTTGTCTAGATTAGTTGGATTAAAACTAGTATATATTTCACGTATCAAGTTTTTGGCGTCGTTGACGGGAAGCGGTTCAATAATAGGTAATTTTATTTTCTAATTGTTATCGATCCTTTGTGTGAGATTTTTCTCATATAAAGTTACAAGGTTTCTGTTTAATTGTTTTATTGTCGTTTTATTATGTTTTTGCGTTTACCACGCCGTGGTCAGTAATAACCACGCCGTGGTGAGCTTCCAATTTGTGTTTTCTTCTTTTTTTTCGTTTTACGCATAATTTTTTGTTTTGTTTCAGTTAGTTTATGACCCGATGATCCAAATCTCCAGTAATACCACCATTGGAGAATCTTGAATCAGCTTTTCGCAAAAAGAAGGAAAAAACAATCAGGGAATCAAGCAATAACTCGCAATCATGAAATTTTGAAAGCTTCGAGAAAACTCATGACAAGAAGGCAGCGGATTACGATCCCGAGACACCCAAATGTGAAGTAAAGAGTGAATCTGAACCAGAACTAGTGATGGAAGACATTGCATACATATCAGGGGAGGAATACAAGAAGCGGATGTGTGACGATACTAGGTCAGGTCTTGTGCAAACCGCAATTCCAAAAATAGCAAACCCCGAGCTAAAAGGTCACATACTCGCCCAATTGAAGGACATTCCATTCTACGGGAAAGATCATGAGGATGCCTACAAGCATATTGACGAAGTCAGTGACATCGCCGATTATTTCAACATTCAAAATGTGCCACGCGAGACAGTGTTATTAAGGATGCTATCAGTTACATTCGAAGGAGCTACAAAAGATTGGCTGAAGGCACTCCCTTCAGGATCAATAACAACATGGCCAAAGATGCGTGAAGAGTTCATACATCTGTTTTGCCCACCATCGAAAGCAGCGAAGTTGAAGAAAGCAATTGCAAATTTTCAACAGCTGGGAGGCGAATCACTTTATGAGGCGTGGGAGAGATATAAGGGCTTACTGAGAAATTTCCCCCCAGAATGATATCAATGTACAACAAGAGGTCTCCAATTTCTATGATGTGGTAAATGTAACAACTAGGCAGCTCCTTGATTCCCACGGACCACTCACGAAGAAAGCGTCAATTGTAATAAAGGGATTGATTGAAGAATTCTATAAACATTCAAGAGAATATCATAATCCTCATAATAACACAACTAGAGGAACGATGAATGCAACTTCTGATGATATGGCAGCAGTAATGGCCAAGTTGGATATCATAGATCATAGGATGACAAATATGGACCAATACATCCATGTCATTCATGTGGTGTGTGATAACTATAGTGGTGCACATCTAACAAAGGATTGCGACCTTGATGAGAATGGAAACCGGAAAGCTCAAGCATGTTTTTTAAGAGGGGATCGTTATGATGAAGATTGGAGGAAACCCAAAAGGAATGGCTACCCTATGACGAGTATAAGAAGGCCAAGGAGGAGAAGTTCAAGAAAAAAGAACAATCGGTACCCTAAAAGAAAACGGATTTTGAAGCAATGCTCGCCCGTTTTGCATCCGCATCAAAAAAGAGGCATGATGAAACGGATGCAACAATGAGAGATCAGCAAGCTTTAATGAGAGATCAACAAACTTTAATGAGAAATCTGTAAGCTTCAATCCTCTACATCTAGAAACAAATCGGGAAACTAGCTAAACGATTCCATGAACAGTCGCCGGGCGGACTCCCAAGAAACACCGAACAAAATCCAAGAGCGGCGCACATCAACGTAGTGACAACAAGGATTGCAAAAATTGTCACTCCCTTGACCCCCGTTCATAATGAAAATCCAAAAGTTGTACAGGAGGTAGAAGAAGAAAACAAATAAAAGCACTCTGATGAACAACCACGACGTGGTGAAGAGAAGCCCACGACGTGGTCTTCGGCTGAAGAGAATAAGAACCCTCCAATTAAGAGGTATCATCCTCTATTGCCATTCCTGAGTTGTAACGCCTGTTCCAGGTATCATTTAATTCTCTAAGTTTTTTAGGATTTTATGCTAGGACTCGACAAGTTGGGGAGCTCCAACTCGTCGAGTAGAGATCATTTATGAGTACATGCGACTTTGAATCTACTCGACGAGTTGGAAGGCCCCAACTCGACGAGTAGACACTGTAAATAGAAACCCTAATTTTCAGGGATATGTACCATATTTAAAGAGCTTATGGCTCATTTCCAGCCTCTTCCATCGTTCTTACAACCCAAAGAAACCCTAGTTCGAGCCATGCACCTTCTTGAGTGAGAGAGAGAGAGAGTGATTTTGAGAGTGATTTTGGTGTGGTTGTGAAGGATTTTGGAGCATGAAGAAGAAGGAGCAAAGAGAGAAGCGGTAGATCCGACATCTACTTTGTATTGGCGACCATCTTGAGGTATAAAGTCACTATCTTGACCTTTAGTTGCTTAGATCTCATTTCATGGAAGTAAATGGTCACCTTTGATGCATAATGGTGTCACTTTTTCGATTGGACCTTGTTATGAGAATAGAGTACAGATCTGGACATCCCTAGACCTCTATGGACATAAAGTTTCTCACTTTATCCAACCTTAGCCTTTCTCCATGCCCTAAGCTTGGTATAAACCTTAGTTTTGAGTGTTTTAGCCTCTTATGGCCTTGCATGCATGTAAAGTTGGCAACTTTACGTGGTAACTACACTAGAAGGAGTTGGATTTGAAGTTTGGAGCCTTGGATTCCACTGAAAAGGACTGAACACAAAAAGAGCTGAAGGGAATCGACGAGTTGCTCAACCAACTCGACGAGTCGAGTAGGGTTTACCCGTTTTCGGGAACATTAGTGATTTCAGAGAGGGTGTAAGGGTCGAATTGTTGTAATTAGTCGAAGTATGTTTTGGACTCTTTGAATATTTTGTAATGTATTTTACTAGGGTGCTTTTATTCGAAGCTTTAGAGTCAATGCTTTAGTATATTTTTTGTATGCTTTCAGTTCCCTATAAATAGGGTTATTTACTAGAGTTAGATAAGAACTTTTACAGACTTGTGTACTATTCTCTATAAAGAATTCGAAAGCATAATAGAGCATAACAAGATCATATTTACATCGTGTGTTCAAATCTCATATTCTTACTTGAATTCATACTCTGATGAATTCATTACTCGATTCATTGTTTCATCAATTGGTATCAGAGCAGGAATCATATCTCTGATATGATTTTCACGCTGTTCAAAAAGTTTTTGAATCAATTTTTTGATTCAAAAGTTTCCGCACTTTTTGAAAGTGAAAAATTTGTCTAGATCTTAGTCTGTGATTCGATTCTACATTTGAATTGTTGAATCGAGTGTTATTCTCATCAATTCGATTTGATTCATCTAGTTTGTTTTCAAATTCTCAAATCTTTTCAAACTTCTCAAAATCTTCTTCCGTACAACAATGGCGAGTTTCAATCTCAATTCGATGACCTCGTTTTCTCATCTACTAGGTTCATCAACGAAAATTCCAATGCTAATCCCTGAATACTATGATCAATGGGCTGATCGTATGCAGGATTATCTGAATGGTCTGGATGAAGAATTATGGTCATGTATCACTGGAAATGTCAATGTTCCAGTGAATGTTCAACCAATTGGATCATCTTCTACAAATTCTGGAGTTGATAATCAAACTGATCGTCTGAAGAAACTGGAGAAGAGGTGTATGAGGGAACTGCAAGGTGCATTACCTCCAGTTGTGTACAATTACGTTAGGAGTTGTACAACTGCAAAGGAAGTCTGGAACAATATGAAAGATAAATTTCAAGGAAGTGAGAAGACAAAAATCAATTCAGTTAAACAGTGTTTGGTTGAGTTGAAAGATTTCAAACAAAAAGAAAGAGAAACAATTGAAGTTTACTATGATCGTCTGAACGAGTTAATCTATCGATGCAATCGTTATGGAATTACCAGAACTTCAATGGAATTCAATCTCATCTTTGTAATGGGGCTTCGAAAAGAATGGAGAAGTGTGAGTATGATGGTGAAGAATCAACAAAGTTTTGATACATCAACTCTCAATGATTTGTATAATCAATTGAAAACACACGAAATTGAGGTAAATGAAATTGCTGAGGAATCGAAGTTGAATTTGGGAGGTCCATTAGCTCTTGTATCAAAGATTTCTGAGAAAGAAGCTGAAAATGGTGATTCTGAGGAAGAAGAAGGATTCATCATGAATTTGGATGATGAAGCAATAGCATTTTACTCGAATAATCGTGTCAAGAAATTTTTCAAAAAGCTGTTCAATTCGAAGACTAAGCTTGCTGAGGTGAAAGGAAATTCAGTGAGTAAAAATATTGTTGAGGAGAAAAAGAAAGTTGAGAAGCAAGATTCGAAGATAGCTTATGGAAAGGGTGAGAAGAAGCTGAAAGGTGATGCAGGAATAGATTTCATTATTGCAATGGTGTGAATCATCTTGCAAATGACGGTATGCTTCGAAAGAAAGATGAGAGGAAGAATAAAGTCAAAGATGAGGCATATTATGCAGAAAAGCTTGAGGTGGTTCGTGCTAAAGCAAAGAATTTGTCATTGGTTGCAAAGGGTGAGCATGAGGATGAAGATGGAACTTATCAAATCTGGTCATCCGGGTCAGACGATGAGGAAATGCGGAATCCAACGCATGGGGCGTTGTATGCGAAAATGGAGAAGGACTCAGATGATGAGGGATTCGAAGTGAGGGGATGATGCTTCGTATCCAAAGAAGCTGACAAATCTCCAATGACAACAAAGGTACGTAAAATTCTCGAATCTTTTAATATTCCTACACATGCTTATGATTCTGAACTAATTTCTTTTGATGAGACGGTTACTTATTTTGATTCAATTGTTGTGTCTGCTAGCAATGAGGCCAACAAGTTGTCAATGGAGTTGTTGTTGGATTAGTGTCTAAGTCCATAACTATAATTGGTATGTACTTGACCTGACTCGGCATGGTCCATTTGGGTTGCATGGCATCGGAACATTTGGATAGACCGTTTATGAGGAAAAGACATTTTGTGACATATTAATATATTATAAGTTCTAATATATTAATATGAAATCATGTTATTTAATTAGTATTGATCAAGAATTAATTTGGACTTAATTTAGTGATCAAAAAGAGACTAATTAAATATATGGGGATTGATTGTGTAAATCATTCATTCTTATATATGTGGGCTTATGATCCAAGATTCCTTTATGTTGGGTTTAACCCATGTGGTGATCCATGGATACTCCATGGAGGTTAAAACCCATGGAGCATAAGGAATGGGTAAAGTCATGAGTTACATGGTGTAACCCTAATAGCCACACTATATAAGAACCCCTTTAGTTCAAGAAATTGGCACTAGCGATACATATTTTGAGGGCTAGCCGATTTGAACATGTATGTCTTCTTCTCATGGTTATTCCAAGAGTTCATGATGTTGTGTGAACCATTTGAGGTGTCACACTTGGGGCACTAGGCTCTCAAGCTTCATGGAGTCAAGCAACAACAACAAGGTATGTATTCTATCTATTTTATTATCCTAGTATCAATGTTTTGGTATGCTAGTTAGGATAATACCCTAGATAATCATATTTGCATGTATAATAGAGAAAACATAGATCCAAGGTATTTAGGGTTGCATGTACACTTAGGAGTGTTAGAATGCTCAAAACCCAACAGTGGTATCAGAGCCTAGGCTTGTTTTCAATTATACTTGATGCAAATTGCTGAAAAATGCTGAAAAAGTCGAATTTCGGGCATTCTGGGCATTGGACTCGCCGAGTCCACTGATGAACTCGCCGAGTCCATGAAGAAAATCATCCTACTCGACGAGTTGGTTGATACACTCGACGAGTAGGAGCCTCTGACAGCATATCTTCGAGTTTTTTGGCTAGAAATGGACTAGGAACATTACCATAAGCTGTTTTTGAACCTACAATCCTGTTTTTGATGTGGTAATGTTCATACTAATCCAATTTCAAAGATAATTGTCAATAGATTCATGTTTTGTATTAGTTTAGTGATTAGGCTAATTACATGAAAAAGTTTGATTAAATTATCTTGTTCTTATGAGTTGCTTAGATTAATAGAAAAGTTAATTGATTATGTGTTTTCAATCCATTTTAATCTAAGAGTTGATTCTAAAATGTGTTTTTGTAACTTGTCCTCAAGTTATATGAAAAGTCACATTTAAGTTTCATAAAACTCATAAAAGTTGGTAATGGTTACAAAAATAAAGAGTCTTGTCCTTAAGTTATGGAGGTTCAAGAGTCACTTCATTAAGTAATAAAATGTGTAACCTTAATTAATTCCATAAATTACAAAATAAAGAAAAGTTACATTCTTTTATTAGTTTAAAGTCTTCCATAACTTGTCCTCAAGTTATGGAACTTGAAGAGTTTTTTTTTAATTAAAACTACTTTAAACACATAAGTTATGGAATTAATTAGTTTTGAATAGTTTCAAACCTTGCCCTCAAGTTTTGGAATTTGAAAAGTTTTCTCTTATGAATACTTTAATTCCAAGTTAGCCCTTAGAATTTTAAAAGTTAAAATTCAAACCCTTATACTATTATTATAATTTTAATTATATAGATATGTATAAGATAAAGTCAATCTTACCGTTAGTAGGCCTCATTCACGAAGCCGGTCTATAAGGGGGGTATAAGGTTACTGCCTATAAAATGGCAGTTTAATGGGTGTCCACTCTCACCCACCGCTTCCTTGACTGGTGGAGGGTCGTTAGCCGAACGGGTAGGAAAGGACTATAATTCTCCCTTCATTAAAAGTATTAATGATAAATACTAAGTAACTAAACACTTATACATTACCAAGTCATTAGTGGAGCGTGTGTGGTTAACCGGCACACTAATAAGGACTAGTAAGAGTGGCAAAGGGTAACTTGACTCTATTATAGATCGGTGGAGCGTGTGTGGTTAACCGGCACATCGATTAGGTGATAAAGTTAAGGGTACCAAGTCAATTTGCATGGTTATTCACACCTTGTTTGTGATCCTCGGCATCCCAGTCAAAAACTTGAGAGGGCACAATCGAGATTCAAACATGCCATTGAAAGTTCGATGTATCTCAAAAGATCTAGGAGTTTCAAATCCAATTAAAACTTAATTATATTTCGTTTTTCATGGTGGAAATTGGTAAATCGTCATTTACCTACCTTCAACTATTTTATAACTTGGATTACGGCATCCCTCTTCCAGTTATAAATAAGTTGTTGGGTCCTAGCCTTAATATTTCATATTGGGTGTTATATTAAGGACTTTAAATCAACTCTCTTGAATATCTCCCAAAAGATGATCTTCCCAAATCTCTTGAAACAAGCTTTCCTAAATGAATATGATGTCCCATGGAAATCATACTTCTTTCACCTCCTCCAATTATTCACCCTAACCCACAAGTTCCTGAAAAGTTTAAGGTCACTCAAGCCCTATTGGCAAGCAAAGGTCTATATGTGATCACATCTTGGAGATGTATTCAGATATTGACAAGCCGGGAGAGTTGGGTGTCAAAGTCTTGAGAAAGTTGGTGACTCAACTATTTCTAAGTCACATAGTGAGTTCCTTTGGGACTCCTATGAAACAGACTATGACAAGACCCTTAATGATCTTATCTATTTGCTAAGATCAACTTCCTAAAACTTTATGGACATTGACGATGATGACATTGGATATCCAGTAAATCTCTCTCTTCCTAATGGAAAGGGATCGCCCATAGTCAACTCGGTTGACCAAATGGTAAAGAGAGAGGCTAAGTCTGAGATAGTCCCATTATCAAGGGTCCATTGCCAAAGAAAGGGGCATTAGTTGCGAAGCTGCCAAATTTACCTAAGGATGTTAAAGTCAATAACTTTGACTCTACTTCAGGTAAAGTCCACTATCTAACTCTACTAAGTTTCTATTCTGAGATTCTTGATACATGATGTGACTGGGTCACATGTTGATGTTTTAAGAATCAAAGAAAAAAGTGAAGAAACTTAAAGAAAGATTATGCCGAATCTGATCGCGTAGATGGATTTCTATCGCATAGTTTGAAGATCGGATTCTTAAGCTACATCTTAGGAGTTATGATATATTGCATAGGATTAGATAACAACAAAGTTTTCATGTGCTTTTGCATTGTAAGGATAGTTTTTCCGCAAAGTTTTAAAATAAAAGAAAAAACAAAATTTGATTTTATTTATTTTAAAATATCCTTACAATGGCATTTGTGAAAACTTTTGTTGCTTATAAGATTCCATTAAGAGCAAGAGTGGAAATATGAATTTTGTTCTTTCATTTGTGGTAGTGTCTAAATTTACCAAATAAGGAAAGATTCTCATCACCTAAGTTTCAGTTGGATAGAAACTTGGAATCATGCAAGTTGTATAGCATGATGAATAAGAACTTTCAAGCATTGGAAAAATTAAGACTAACTACTTGTTCACATGGATGTGTGAGTCAAGTAAAGGATCGAGTACACATTCTTGTGCACTGATCAAGCCCACCACAAATAATCGTTAAGACTATTCGTCATTATTTACTAAAATTCAGTAAATATGGTTATACTTACAAGCTTAAGTGTAATTCTGAGACATTGGAAAAGGTTTCAATGTATGGCACAGCGAATAAGAAGAATCAACTTAGGCAGAAAGATAAAAGTTTCTCAAATCTGAAAAGATGGGAGAGTACTTTAGTATCATGTTATATAATCATCTTAATGATTTAGAGACCTTATCACAATTCATCCTCTAAGTGCATTATGGTAGCTAAGAAGAGGAGCTATGAATTGTTGAAGTGGTTAAATCAAGAAGATGATTTATACTTCGTTCCAAAAACAATTCTTAAAGTTATACTCTAAGATTGTAACTTGAGTGACATGTCTTAAAGAAGGTTTAAAACACTTGTCAAATGTAAGAGTAAAAGTTTTCTACTCTTGTACATTTGAAATTGGTAAGTTGTGATGTTTTGGATAAAACAAAGACCAACTAAGGCCAATTGTGTGAAGTGTTTGTCTTGATTAGAATCCACACTATCTCTTGAATATCTGACAAGAATGTCTTATATGTCAAGAGGACAGTGGGAGTCTTAAAGGTCTTGAAAGTCTCAAGAACTAATCAAGAATAAAACCTGAAGTTCTTCACTAGCACACGACTTGAGGTTTATAACCTATCATGTCGACATGTCTGTGCCTATTCAAGTTGGCTTTGCATAGGAGTTCTGAGAGTTCTCAATTGGTTGCACAGCTACTTGGAAGCAATGGTAGGCCCTTGAGCTGCCAAATGGCAAGAATTTAAGATTGCACAAGTTTAATCCATATAAGTGTGGATTTGTCAGTAACCTTGTCTTGTGATTATGGTTTTGACAAAATTCATATGGATAGGAACTCAAACACCATAATATCTAAGTGTCATAAGGTTTCTCTCCGATTCATGAAAATGATGGTGAGGAAACACTTTCACTAAGTAGATTTTAGCTAGATAGCAATTGTGATATTTGCATTCTCAAAGTCGTTAGTGGAGCGTGTGTGGTTAACCAGCACACTAACATGGACTTGTGATTAGTGGTAAAGGTCTAAACAATCAAGACTATGATTACGGCATCCCTTTTCATAGTTCTTAAAATTGTTTAGACACACCTGTGAGCTATCTAAGATAAGGTGTATGATATTGATAAAGTTTTATCAAAGCAATCTAGTATGAGAAATCTGAACTTTGGTAAGAAAGTCAATAAAGTATTGATTTCTAGAAGTCTAGCTGATTTCTGATTACATGTCAAAGCTAGTGGGAGCATGAGTGTTATGCTAATAATCATCATGTTAGTGGGAGCATGATAATTATGAGAAAGATTGCAAGTTAGCAATGTTAATTATAGAAAACAAAAGTTTCAATTCGTGAGGCTGCAGGGGTTGAAAAAGTTGTTTTGCTATAATTAAGGGAGAGGAAATTATACTTCATTTCAATTCTAAAAGCTTAGATTGAGATTTTAATCGTATTTAGTCAAGGATATATATATGAATTTCATGTTGGAATGGCTCAACATAAGGAAATTCTATATATGGGTCCATTATTTGCGTTCTAAAATTCGATTATGATTACGGCATCCCTTTTCATAATCTGAATTATGAGAACTTGGAAAATAGAAATGGAAATGTTATAGCAAAAGACTGGTTTAGTCTTTATGTGATACATCATGACTCGTGTCCCATATGCTTCGGATATAGGATCGATTTCATGTGCTATATTCATCCTTTCTAAAATTTTCCAAATACCTGGGGCATTAAGAAGGGAAAAGGTCTAGAACTGGATATGACTAAAAGGATTAAGCAATTGTCGAGGACAATCTAAGGTTTACCAAAGATTGGTTGCTCAAGGAAAGTTGGAAGTATAGTGTTCATAGGTTTTGATACCATGTTAGATTCTATTATTATTGAGTTTCATTTTGCATGTTTTGACTTCCAGAATAACTAGGTCGTTCTTCCTGATTGACTAAGTTATTCAAACTATCCACAGTCGGTCATATGGTGGAAGTAGATATGAATCAAGACTGTCATGGGTTGGCTTGTAGAGGTCTAAGATGTTGGACAAGGGGCTACAACACTCATGAGTGCTCATAAGTTCTGAGTATTGGATTCAACCCGCGCTCATTGGAATCACTTCATGGATTTTATCACGAGTGATCATGAGACGATAATATCTTATATTCTTCAAACCTAGAGATATGAGTTGTTACTATGAGTTGGTTGTACATTGATTGCACGAAAACGCATTCGGTAACTCGGTGTTATAAAACGTGCCTTTGTGTATGATTCAACAAGTAGTAGAACAAGCCATATGAGTCGAAGTTTATCCATTCCTTTTACCTTCGGGATAAAAGCGATATATGTGGGCCCCTCGATGATTTGATGATGACAAATGGAAGTGCTCGGCCAAGCCAGGACTGATTTGATTTGTTCAATTAGTCAGTCGTCATAAATCGGAAATCGGGAAACAACAAATGGACAGAGAGAATGATTATAATCCATGTCTCAGTCCATATGATATCTAGAATGGAGGAATATATGATCCCTTATCTAATGGACAAGTCATTGACAAAGGTCAGAGTTCATCTACAAGGTCAGAGTTCGACAGCGGCTTTTGAGAGCTACGATTGCCAGTTGGTTCCTGAAGTCATACGCAATAATAGTTTTAGACTTATCCAAGTGGGAGACTGTTGGATTAGTGTCTAAGTCCATAACTATGATTGGTATGTACTTGACCCGACTCGGCATGGTCCATTTGGGTTGCATGGCATCGGAACATTTGGATAGACCGTTTATGAGGAAAAGACATTTTGTGACATATTAATATATTATAAGTTCTAATATATTAATATGAAATCATGTTATTTAATTAGTATTGATCAAGAATTAATTTGGACTTAATTTAGTGATCAAAAAGAGACTAATTAAATATATGGGGATTGATTGTGTAAATCATTCATTCTTATATATGTGGGCTTATGATCCAAGATTCCTTTATGTTGGGTTTAACCCATGTGGTGATCCATGTATACTCCATGGAGGTAAAAACCCATGGAGCATAAGGAATGGGTAAAGTCATGAGTTACATGGTGTAACCCTAATAGCCACACTATATAAGAACCCATTTAGTTCAAGAAATTGGCACTAGTGATACATATTTTGAGGGCTAGCCGATTTGAACATGTATGTCTTCTTCTCATGGTTATTCCAAGAGTTCATGATGTTGTGTGAACCATTTGAGGTGTCACACTTGGGGCACTAGGCTCTCAAGCTTCATGGAGTCAAGCAACAACAACAAGGTATGTATTCTATCTATTTTATTATCCTAGTATCAATGTTTTGGTATGCTAGTTAGGATAATACCTTGGATAATCATATTTGCATGTATAATAGAGAAAACATAGATCCAAGGTATTTAGGGTTGCATGTACACTTAGGAGTGTTAGAATGCTCAAAACCCAACAGTTGTTAGAGGTGAAAAAGAAATTAGACATGAAAATAAGCAAAATTGAATGTTTGGAATTACAAATGACAAATATAATGTGTGATAGGGATAGGCTATCGAGTGATGTTAAAGTTTTGCTAGCACAAAGAAACATTTATTGTAATTCTGCTAAACGACTTTATAGCAAATTAACTGATTTACATCATTCATGTGATATAAGTAAAGAGCAACATAGAAAATTACTACCTTTCCTAGCATTTGAAAGAGCCAAGGTAGATAATATTTCGTATGATTGTGAGAAAATAATAGTTGATTTTGACAGAGTCCCTGATGATAGATATAAATATGGAATTGTCAAAATTGATGAATGTCTTGATGCGAATGAATTAGTTAACATAGTGAATGATACTTTGACTAAATCTGAACAAATTCAAATTTAGAAAAAGACTGAGAATTCAACATCTGATTCTCAATCTAATTTTGCTGATATTGAAGATAATTCTGACAATATTAGTGAAATTAGTGAACTTGAAGATGTTGATTGTTCTCAGTTGTCTGTTGTTAATGTTGCTTCAACATCTAAAGGAAAAGAAAAAGTTAACAATTTGATGGTTGAAAATGAAACTGATATACCCTCAACTTCGAAAGTTTATGATATGAACTTCGTGGATCTCAAAGACAGCCAAACTGATGATAGTGATGATGAAGATGAAGTGAACATTTCGAAGGAAAAGAAATCTTCAAAGGAAGAAGAAAGTCCTCGAATTGTGGTTGATCAGGTGTATGGTGATACACAAAAGTTCGAAAAAGTGATGAATGAAAAAGGTGAACACTATCTTGAAACGAATTCAGTGGTTTATCCAAATTTCAAATGTACAGATAATGTCATTTTTCCAAATCAAGTTTTCGTAACCACTGGAAATGTTGAGAAAATCAAACCAAAACTAAAGAAGTTAGTTGAAGAGGATAATTCAAAAACAACTGATGAAGGTTTTTTCGCAAATCAAAGCACAGTTGAACACAACTTAACAAAGAATTCGTATGTTTTCCAACGTCAAAAACCACAAAGAAAATGGGTTGAAAAATCAGAAATTGAAAAAGAGAATTCAAAACAAGTTGAAAAGGAATGTGAAAAAGTTGTCAAATTAAATTCCAAGGAATTCAAAGATCAAATTGACAAATTTTCGAAGGAAAACAACATTTCAAAAAGACAAGCAAGAAAGAAAATATTTTGGCAAAATGTTGAGTCTCAAAAAATGTCTGAATCACAATCACCAAAAAATGTTTTCAAAGCTAAAAATTCATCTTTTTCAACAAAACCTCAACATTCATATCAATCAAATCATTCAAAGTCTGAAGTGAATAAACAACCAAGGTTTTCGAAAGTTTCAGAAACTAATATTCCAAGAAAATTTTCAAATAACTCAAAACCAAATCAAAAATTCTTTCAACGTCAACATTTTAAATCAACAGTTGATACATCATATGCTAAATCTTTTATAACAAAACCAAAAGTTGATTTTGTTCCTATAAAGCCAAATTTTCCAAATCAAACGAAGAAAGAAACTATGAAAACTTCACGAGAAAAAGGAATAACGTCAAGGAAGAACATTGATCATTGGCTTGAAGGAAAAGGAAAGATGTATCAGTCAAATACATTTTCAAAGAAGCAAATTCACGAAGCATATGAAAAGTATGTCAATAATTCATCAAATGGCAGTCTAAGGATTCGAACATATCAGTCAAAGCATGGAAACCAGTTATAAAAGCATAGAATATTCATTCACAAACTCAGACTTCGAAGGGTAATGTCAGTGAACATTCGAAACCATCAAAAACTTATGTTTCGGTTCATTTAAATGAAGAAGTGAACTTAATTGATAGTCTCAAAACAAAAGTTTGTGATTGGGTTAAAAGTTCTTCATTACATTCGAAATTGAAATCTAATTTCCAAGGACCCAAAAAGCCTTGGGTACCTAAATTTTTCCATTTAATGTAGGTACTATGTGATGAGGAATATGATAACAAGTGCTACATAGATAGTGGTTGCTCTCGTCACATGACTGGGAAGAAGGAGAATTTACGAGATTTTCGAAGTCTCAAAAATGCTGGAGTAGTGAAGTTTGGGAATAATAAAAAATGTCAAGTCAAAGGATATGGGAAGATCACGAATGGTCAATTCATAGTGAATCGGGTGGCATATGTTGAAGGTCTTCAACATAACTTGATAAGTGTTTCTCAACTTGTTGTGGGCACTGACAATCAAGTTCTTTTTAACAGAGAAGGAAGTATTATTTCGAATGTTACAACAAAAGAGGTGTTACTGAAATCCAAAAGGAAAGGTGACATGTTCACTTTGGACATCAATCCGATAGTAGGGAAACCTGCTATATGTCTTCTTTCGAAGGCAACATTAGACTTAAGTTGGCTTTGGCATCGAAGACTTTCTCATCTCAATTTTCGAAACATCAATAAACTTGTGGTACAAGATCTGGTAAGAGGTTTACCTGTACTTAAATTTGACAATGATTCTTTATGTGCAGCTTGTGAAGTTGGCAAGCAACATAAACAAGGTCATCCAATTACGATTGATTCGAAAATAGTTGCACCTCTGGAGCTCTTACATATTGATTTGTGTGGTCCTTCGACTTTTTCAACTCTCAACAAGAAACGATACATTTTAGTGATTGTTGATGATTTTTCCAGATTTACGTGGGTTTATTTTCTCAGGCTTAAATCTGAAGTTGCACAAATCATGATTGACTTTATCAAAAAGATGGAAACAACATTGAAGAAGATTGTTCGAAAAATTAAGAGTGATCATGGAACTGAATTTACGAACAATCTTCTTGATTCATTTTTGGTGGACAAAGGGATTTCGCATAATTTTTCATCTCCATACACACCACAACAAAACGGTGTTGTTTCACTCAAAACGGTGTTGTTTCACTCAAGAAATAGGTCTCTATGCGAAGCGGCAAGGACTATGTTGGCATATGCGAATCTTCCACAATATCTTTGGGCTGAAGCAGTATCAACCGCATGTTTCACTCAAAACAGATCGTTTATTCATCGTCGTTTCAACATTACTCCATATGAAATTCTCAACAATCGAAAACCTAATGTCAAATTTTTTCATGTTTTCGGATGCAGGTGCTTCATTATGAATCTCAAGGATAATCTTACGAAATTTCAAGCAAAACCAGATGAAGGGATTTTCTTGGGATATTCGCATAATTCAGTTGCATATCGTGTGTTGAATAAAAGAACACGAAAAGTTGAAGAAACTTTTAATCTTACATTTGACGATTACTACATTAAACAAACAACAACTCAGTTTAAAAATCATCCAATTCTGAAAAACATACAAGATAAATCTGAATCCTCACAAACATTAGATATTGATTATGATTTAATTTTTGGAATTTCAGATCATGCTGTTGATGCTGAAATCAATGCAAGTAATAATCATATCTCTGAACTAACAAAGCTTAATGATACTTCAACATCAAATCCTTCAGAAAATGGCGAAAGTATGCAAAACAATCTAGTGGAGGGGGAGCACTTGGATTCGAATACATTAGATGACGAACATCATTCTTTCGAGGGGGAAAAAGAAAGGATGAATGATGATGTTGAGAAGGAGCATAATGTTGAGGGGGAGCATTCATAAAATATTGAAGATAATAATGATTTTGATGATGCTTGTTCGATTGTAGGCTCAGAAAACGATGATATATACGAAGATGCACCTTTGGAATTTGATCCAACATATCCGCCAATGGAAAAGTGGACAAAAGATCATCCGAAGGATCAAGTAATTGGGAATCCACAAGAGGGAGTTTTAACAAGAGCTCAAATTCGTGCAAAGAATGAGGTATTGAATACTCATCAAGAATTTTGCATGTTCAATGTTTTCATTTCTAAGATTGAACCAAAAACAGTTAAGATTGCAATGGAACACTCAGATTGGGTTGGTGCAATGCAATCTGAATTGTCTGATTTTGAACGAAACAAGGTTTGGAGGTTAATTCCTAAACCAGAAAATGTTTCGATTGTCGGGTTAAAATGGATTTTCAAAAATAAAACCGACAAAGATGGAAATATTGTTCGAAACAAAGCCAGACTTGTTGTTAAAGGATATTCACAACAAGAAGGAATCGACTATGAAGAAACTTTTGCCCCTGTCGCAAGACTCGAGGCGATTCGTATATTTCTGGCTTATGCAGCTCACAAAGATTTTGATGTTTATCAAATGGACGTGAAATGTGCATTTCTAAATGGAGAGCTTGAAGAAACTGTTTACGTGGAACAACCCCCAGGTTTTATTAACGAAGAATTTCCAAATCATGTTTATATTTTAGATAAGGCAGTTTATGGTTTGAAACAAGCACAACGAGCATGGTATGCAACTCTTACCTCATTTTTGAAACAATCTAAATTTAAACAAGGATCAGTTGATCCCACATTATTTCGAAAGAAAGTGGGGAATCATCTAATGCTTGTTCAAATTTATGTTGATGATATTATTTTGGCTCGACTGACCCTGCTTTGTCTAGAGAATTCGAAGATTTGATGAAAAGTAAGTTCGAAATGAGCATGATGGGAATAATCAATAACTTTCTTGGTTTGAATATTCGTCAAAATAGAAAAGGAATTTTTATTAATCAAGAAAAATATACGAAGAATCTGTTGGAAAAGTTTGGATTGACGAATAGCACGAAGTTACGAGTTCCAATGGCAACGGGCATAAAGCTTACATCTTCGTTAGATAAACATGCTGTTGACATAACTTTATATAGGAGCATGATTGGTTCATTACTTTATCTTATAGCTAGTAGACCTGATATCATGTTTTCTGTGTGTAATTGTGCTAGGTATCAGTCTAATCCACGAGAACCACATCTCACTGCTGTGAAGAATATATTTCGTTATCTTAAAGGAACAATTTCGTTAGAATTGTGGTATCCTTCGAACTCTGGGTTCTTTGTACAAGCATATTCGGATGCAGACCTGGGTGGTTGTAATCTTGATCGAAAAAGCACAAGTGGTGGACGTCAATTTCTTGATGGCAAATTGGTGAGGTGGCAGTTGAAAAAACAAACATGCGTATCAATTTCAACAGCTGAAGCAGAATATGTGGCTGCTGCTGCTTGCACTTCACAAATAATATGGATCCAAAGTCAATTGTGTGATTATGCAATTAATATGAAAAAGATTCCATTATATTGTGATTCTCAAAGTGCGATAAGAATTTGTCATAACCCTGTGCAGCATTCGAAGTCTAAACATATAGCTCTTCGTTATCATTTCATCAAAGATCACGTGGAAGATGGAAATATTGAAGTACATTTCGTGAAAACAACTGATCAGTTAGCTGACATTTTCACGAAAGCTTTGGATGAAAAATCCCTTGTGAAGATTATAGAAGGACTTGGAATGATCGATGGAAATTCTGTTCCATGTGAAAAAGAAGAATGATGCATGATAAGGAATGATTCAGAGGCGCTGACTAAAAGATAATGCAAAATCATTCAGCATTCAGAGGTTATTGTTCATAGTCAACGCTTCGACCCCTTCGAATTCGCACATTTGTTACTTATTTTAAGGGTTGATTTAGTTGTTACTGTTCATAGTCAACGCTTCGACCTCTTCGCATTCGTACATTTGTTACTTATAAGGGGATGATAAAATTTTGCATATTTGCATCAAGTACTATTTCAATTTTCGAAAATTCAAAAATCCAAAGAGATTTTCGTTTATTTTGTCATTTAATTTTCAGAAAATTCCAAAATCCAAAAAGATTTTCGTTTATTTTGTCATTTAATTTTCGAAAAATTTAAAAATTCAAAAAGATATTCGTTTGTTCTGTCTTTATTTTCGAAAAATCAAAACATCAAAAATATTTTGATTCCTATTTCTTTTTAGTATTTTGTTGCAGATTCTCATGAAGATACAACGGATATTATGCTTGCTGTACTCGGGTACGGTACATTTTTCGTATGAATCGATAAATTTTTCATCGTTCGAACTAGTTAGGATGTCCCTAGAAGCATGCTGTTGTATGTTGACCAAAGCCTCCATGACTCAATGTGTGTGTAAGAAAGCCTTAATGAAATTATTCATACGAAGATTTCTTCCCAATCAGGCTTATATTCACATTAGTCTTTGAGCTACCTTACTCTTCTCAAAATGAGTTAGAAGTTTACTGTTTGGTCCAAACACAACAGAGGTACTTTTCGTGTCTTACATCAATCTTTTTCATCCATAAAATTCTTTCACGATCACACACGAAGACATATGTCCGAGAGGTCTTTGATCAAACCCATCAAGACTTAGATATATCAAAACTCTGTGTTTATGATCTGACATCATGAGACCGTGATGAAAGTGAAACCCAATTTTCATTAACTTTTAACGAATTGACGGGGAACTAAGTTCCAGATTTTCACGAAACTTTTGTTTCTGTATCAAAATTCGAAACTCCAAATCATATTCATTTCGAATGAGTGATCTTGATCAAACATTCGAAACCCACGATGTTTGTTATCCAACAAGATCCGGCATATAAATTTTTTTCTTGAATATGATTTCCGTGTGAGTTTCATTCGAATGTCCTAGTCATTTCAAAATTTTTCAAAGCCAACTTGTCACTGACTACACTAGTCAAACAAGTAATTTCTGTTACAATTTCTCACCTTATGTTTAGGATGACATGTAACGAAATTTTAAACTATCCTCGAAGCATTATAAAAGAAGCCCTTTGATACTTATCATCAAGTATTCGATTGTAATTCACGGGAACCCATACAAGCTATTGATCATTTCTCTTAATGATTAATGAAGTAATCTTTTCCCGGGATTTCATCTGCTTTTGTGTCAATGGTTTGACATCACAATATCCCATATTTTTATTATATTTGTTTCTCGTCTCTATTCTTTGGAACACAACACTCACGAAATCCTTGAGATTCTGAGTAATACCAACTCGGGCTGATGATTTCGAACTTCTGGCGTATGACTTTGCTTTTCATCCCAAAAGTAAAAGAGCCTTGCTTCCGTTCGAAGGGTTCTGACGGTTACAATTTTCTTGGGGATTACAAGACAGGCTGTTTATAAATGACGTATGGTATTCTGTCCATTTCTCAAGGCGATGTGACAGCTACTTTTTGACGCATGGCTACTTTTACGCAGTAATGGTCCGGTTTTCAAGGTGCCACGTCGGATATCATTAAATACATATCCCGCTTTAAATTCAAATTTAAGGGTTACATATAAAAGGAAATTCCAGGGTTCATTGTCAGTTTACGCGATCAAAAAGCGAATTTCCCAAAATTCTCTGTTCATCATTATCTTCAAACCCTAACAATGACGACTTCTGCTCATGTTGATTCTCATACCACTGAAGATGTTTCTTCATTACCAATAATGAAGATTCAAGCAACAAACTACTACTTGGAGGGTGACGTTTCTCAGTACCCGGAAGAATTAAAGATGCTCATAGTTGCTTTGAAGAACTCGGTTTCGGCCAAAGCGATGTTCAACTCTTTCTCTGTTCCATTGTCCTGGCTTTCTCAAGCAGGATCAACTGCGACATATAACAAAGCAACTGATACGATTACTTTTCATCTGGTGAACGAAAAAAAGGTCAGGCTAACCAAGAAAGTATTTTGCCAAATTCTTGATATTCCAAATTTTCCTCCATATGTTTCATTTACTTTTCCACAAATCGTTCACATGTTTAATGAGATGGGATATCAGCCACCATTGTCCAAGATTAGTGATTTTAAGAAATCTGGTCTTCCACGAATCTGGAATTTCTTATTTGGTATTTTTCTACGTTGTTTGACTGGGAGATCAGCTGGCCTTGATAAAGGAAGAATGGAGGTTTATGCCATGGTTGCTGGAATCTACTATGATCTTCAAGTAGATTATTCTACACCGTTGTGGAAGGAATTCCAAAAGGGTGTAGAACACACGAATGTTATTAATGGTATTTCGTGTGCAAGATACTGGAGTCTGATTCTGCAACACTTTTACAATAAGGAAGGGATTTTGGTACCCACTGATGAAGACAAAGCAGTTTTCCAATCTTACCACTATCCGAAGGAGGTTACAGATAATGCTGATGTTTTTCTACAGTTGCTCGTATTCCAGATGCGATGCTTAAAAGAGTTGATTCTTCGAACCCTGTATTGGTAGCCTATTTGACGACAATTGATTCTTCAATTAAAACTGGTGTTTTACTAGGAGGAGATGATAAGAAAACCAAGAAATCGAGAAAGCATGAAACTGAGTCCAGATCTTCGAAATCTCCAAAAAAGAAGCCTGAAACAGTTGAAGTGATTGTTGCTGAGACTCAAGTAATTGAGCCCATTATTGAAGAAACACGAGAACATGTAGTCCTTCCTTCAAAGACTGGCATGTTTCGAAGAATTAAAATGAAGTCCAAGTCTCCAACGCACAAAGTGGTTCGAAAACCTCAAATAACCCATCAAGGGATTCTAATTAGAGAAGTGCCTGCACCTGTTTCACCGGTGTCCAAGAAACGAAGGGCTGAAGACATGGCAAAGCATCTGTCAAAGAAAAAGAAGAAGAAGACTTGAAAACTTGTAATCTCTACTGAGTCAACAAATGATGATAGTGAAAGAGTTCCTGAAACTCCAGAGTTTACTCTTATCACCGAAAGTTTCACTCCTGAGAAGACGGTTGTCATACCACCCGAAGATTCGATTACCAAATCAGTTCCTGAGGAGGTTCGAACTTCAGGCATCCCTGCACACGTATCTGATACGGATACAAATGTCAATATGGGTGAAGGAGGTTCGAAGAATGAAGCTACAGGTCCATCTACTTTTTCTCCTTTTGCAAGTACTGTTTCCTTACCGTTATCTTCTACTCCTCTTACTTCAACAACAGATTCCCCAACATTCGAACACATTCTTGATCAACCCTTTACGTCTATTTTTTCTTTTCAATCTACTGAGCCACCCAAAACAACTTCACCTATTCAAGAAACTGTTTGTATGGAGACAGAGCCTGGTAATGAAGGGTTTGGCGGTATGTTTGACGACTTGGAGTTTCATGAAGAAGAAGAGCAGTTTCCAGATCACATGCTGATGACCATGAAGCAGTTTAAGATTTTAAACCAAAAGTTGAATTCAGTCATTCAATCTCAAGCAGATCTAGGGGTTGGTTTGTCTGTTTCAAGTGTTGAAGTTGATTCATTGCTGAAGGTGTTGGAATCCAGAATCATAAGTAAAGTATCGGGGATGCTTAAAGACTCTGAATCTCGAGTCTTGGAGAAGATTGATCATAATGATAAAAACAATGAAATTCGGATCAATTCTCAGAGTTCGAAGTTTGCTGGTAATCTGAAACAACTGAAGAATGTTGCAAAGGAACGACATGTTATTTTTATTCAAGATGTGAAGAAAGTTCGAGAGGATGTCAACTTTCAAATTCACGAACTTCGTGAAGATATGAAAAGAGAAATAGCAACTGTTCAACATGACTATGCATCAGTGCATCAAAAGGTTGATATCATTTGTGACGCAGTCACTCGATTTGTTAAGTTGTATGAAAATTTGAGTCCTCAAATTACTCAACTTTCAACATCCGAAAGTGCAAGCTTTGACGAAGTGCTTAAGTTGCTTAAGGAGTTAAAAGAGATCTCTGATAGGCCAGTTTCTTCTCCATTGATTACTTTTGAATTTTTATCTCAGAAGTTTATCCAATTCGAAGCCATTCTAAACAAGCAACTTGCTCCTCTCTTTCGCATATCAAGTCTTCTTCCAACCACAAATTCCCCACCTGTTTTCACAGGGGTGCAAGGGGGAGAAAGAAAAACTAGTGAGTCGAAGACTAGTGGAGAAGATGCGAAAGTTGTGGGAAAAGTCTTTTCTTCGAAAATCCCTATAACAAAACCAATAATTGTTTCTGCTGAACAGGTGACTTCAACAGTCGTAACAACAATGCCAATTGCAAGACCAATTTCGAAAGGAATTGTGATTGGTAAATCTTCGGAGACTGGTGGGAGTGGTTCAAAACCAATAGAGACAACTGACAATCAAGCATTGAAAGATAAAGGGAAATCGATTGTGGTGGAAAAATCAAAAGAAGAAAAGAAGGCTGAAGTTGATGCTGAAATCGAAAAGCTCAGAATAGTTCAAAGCATTATGGCTCAGCGAGCAAATGATCCGAAGGGAATGGATAAAGGGGATCCAACTAAACACTATAACTACGAAACAATCGAGGCCAAGGTTGCATTCAATCACATGTATTCATTTGAGAAGAAACCAAAGCAGAGTTATTTGGTCACAAATACCGATGCAGGCCAATTGGATTTTCCCATAAATGAAATGATGTTTATCATGCCTCAGTTCAAAGCAGAAGGGAATTTTAAAAATAAAGATGAAGGTACACACATGAAAATTCATTTTCATGCTGTTCTTGGAAAAGCCCCTGAGGAAGTTTGGTCTTCAATAAAAATCAAGAAGGTCATAAGTATGAAAAAGGATGTGGTTTTTGAAAACACAGTCCAAAATGTTAAGTATGTGGTTGCCAGGGCAAATGGAAATACTTGCGAATTCACTGTTGCAGATTTTCCATTAATGAACTTGTATGATCTTATACAAGTTGCATTACTTTTGAAAGACAAATCATTCTCATACCTTCAAAACACAGAACCAGATGAATTCAATCTTGGAGTAGCTCACATCAAGATTTTTATTGAAAACTATTATGAGTGCTTGGCACTAACAGATGTTGAATTAGCTATGCTAAAGGAATGGAAATTAAAGCTCTGATGGCTCCTACGAAGACTCAGGTTGAATTGAAGAAGTATGCTGATGGTGAAATTTGCCTGAAGCCTTTTGGAATTGTCTTTGCAGGAAAAGACAAAGCTGGAAAGTCTAAACGGTTCTTATTCCAAGCAAGTGAAGTTGAGAGATATTCAACATCTCAATATACGAACTTGATTGTTCGTATGAATCATTGCAAGAAGAACAATGAAGGCGACAAGAAAGAGCTGAAGAAGATTATCTCCTGGTACACGGAGATTCGAAGAGTATTACTGTATTCCATCACACTTCTTACAAATTGAAGACTTCAACTATGATTACAAAGGGGGAGATTGTAAGGGTCGAATTGTTGTAATTAGTCGAAGTATGTTTTGGAATCTTCGAATATTTTGTAATGTATTTTACTAGGGTGCTTTTATTCGAAGCTTTAGAGTCAATGCTTTAGTATATTTTTTGTATACTTTCAGTTCCCTATAAATAGGGTTATTTACTAGAGTTAGATAAGAACTTTTACAGACTTGTCTACTATTCTCTGTAAAGAATTCGAAAGCATAATAGAGCATAACAAGATTATATTTACATCGTGTGTTCAAATCTCATATTCTTACTTGAATTCATACTCTGATGAATTCATTACTCGATTCATTGTTTCATCAGGGGGATTAGGGTTTTTGGTCTGCATGAGTTTTTAGTCTTCTGGACATTGAAGGAACTCGACGAGTTACTCAGGTGACTCGGCGAGTTGACTTGGGATTTCGGTTGTATGGACTCTGAAGGAACTCGACGAGTTGTTGGATACACTCGACGAGTTTGCTTCATGTATGCTGAGGGATCGAGATCGAGAAGACGTGGGCAGAGTTTGTTAGGCGATTTGATGTGGAGATTTGGAGCACCTATCGAGGTGCAACGACTAGTGAGGGAGTTTCATGAGCTCCAGCAGACCACCGAGATTGTGGCGGAGATCACCGCCAAGTTTCGGGAACGAGCAATGTTGATCCCACAGTATGCTACAGACGAGGATACGAGGCGGATGAGGTATCATTCCATGCTGAGGGATGATATCCGGGAGTTTGTGAACTTTACAGGGTGCAAAACCCTGAATGAGATGGTGGAGAAGGCCCATAAGCGGGAGATGGAGTTGGACTTCCGCACCAAGTAGAAGCATGAGCAGGCACAGACAGCAGTAGGTCAAGCTAAAAAGCCTAAGACCTCGGATTCTTCCAGTAGGGGCCAGCAGGGCCGTGGCTGGTGTGCCAAGTGCGGTAAACCGCACAGTGGGGCTTTTCGGACAGCAGGCTCAGATGCTATGTATGTGGCCAATCGGGCCACGTGATCAGGGATTTCCCCAAGAAGGGCTTGATTTGTTTTCACTGATACCAGACCGACCACAAACGGGCCGATTGTCCGAGGTTACAGGGAGGGGGAGGAGCAGTGGCGGCGCCCGCGCCCGCCACCATGAGGATTATAGATGGCCGCCCTACTAAGGCGGATGTGTTGGGTTTCTGGTATATTACAACATCCTATGATGCACATACAACCCTAAATACCTTGGATCTTTGTTTTCACTAATTATACATTCAAATGGTTTCCAAGGCATTAAACCTATAACTAGCATACATTTGACATAAACCATATAAGATACTAGTTAGGATAACATACCTTTTGATGGAGCTTGAAGTCTTGGTGTATTTGACCTTAAAGAGCTTAGCCCCAATAGTGTGGAAGCCTCAAATGAAGTAACAACACATCATGGACAAAGGTAGAACTTGAGAGAGAATTTCATGCACCCAAAAGCACCCATGAACTCGAAGAATGACTCAAGTGGCGTTTTTGAGGCTAAGAGCATGTATTTATATGTGTGGATTCCAAGGGTCATGGGTATAACCCAAATCCATACCCATGGGTTTTATGATCCATGGTTCATGTGGCCCAACTCTTTATGTATCCATACATAAACTTGATCCAACATGGATCATAAGCCCAACACATATAAATATAACTAATTATCATAATTAGTCCCCATAGATTTAATTAGTCTCTTTTGATCACTAAATTAATTCCAAATTAATTCTTGATCAATACTAATTAAAACATATGATTTCATATTAATATATTATAACTTATAATATATTAATAAACCATAAATTACCTTCTCTCAAAAGTCCATCCTAACAAATTGTCCTGATGATATGCAACCCAAATGGACCATGCTACACTCGGGTCGAGTACATACCAATAATAGTTATGGGCTTAGACATCTAATCCAACAGTCTCCCACTTGGATAAGTCTAAAACTATTATTGGAAGTACGACTTCATAACTCGACTAGCAATCGTAGCTCTTAAAGCCGTTGTTGAACTCTGAACAAATCAATAACGCGTCCATTAGATAAGGGATCATATATTCCTCCATTCTAGATATCATACGGATTGAGACATGGATTATAATCATTCTCACTGTCCATTTTTTGTTTCCCGATTTCCGATTTATGATGACTGACTGATTGAACAAATCAAATCGGTCCTGGCTTGGCCAAGCACTCACATGTGTTATCGCTAAATCATCGAGGGGCCCACATACACAAAGGCACGTTTTATAACATCAAGTTACCAATGCGTTTTCGTGCAATCAATGTATAACCAACTCATAGTAACAACTCATATCTCTAGGTTTGAAGAATATAGGATATTATCGTCTCATGATCACTCGTGATAAAATCCATGAAGTGATTCCAATGAGTGTGGGTTGAATCCAATACTCAGAACTTATGAGCATTCATGAGTGTTGTAGCACCACTTTGTCCAACATCTTAGACCTCTACAAGCCTACCCATGACAGTCTTGATTCATATCTACTTCCAACATATGACCGACTGTGGATGGTTTGAAAAACTTAGTCATTCAGGAAGAACAACCTAGTTATTCTGGAAGTCAAAACATGCAAAGTGAAACACAAGAATTATTGAATCCAATATGGTCTCAGAACTTATGAATATAAATAAAACACCTTTTATTTATCACCATATTGATTACACATTATTCATTGCATACTGTTTCAAACTATCAACTTTATACTTGAATTAAAAAAAATAGTTGTCCCATGCTCCAAGCATGTACACTATGTTTTCTAAACACTAGTCATGCCATACACCAAGTATGCATACTAAGTTTGTCTATGATCTTTACTTTGTGAAATAGATCGATTGAACATGATTCCAATGATTCTCATTTCACAGTCCCAAATCCTTACTGCAAATGCAAGAATTCCAAATTCCTGCCATTTGCCGAAATCTTGTTAGATATTAAACTTATATGCACTGATGCTTTTATAATGATTATGCACAAAGTCACAAAGACTTGTCAACAGACATTACAGAGTATTCCAATGGAGATCAACTCCATGGAAACATCCTTCTTGCATTAAGTTTTTCTAATCTTACACAAATTGAATAACTTCCTCTTATGCAACATTTCCATAGGACCATTTTGACTATCACTTCTGAACAAGAGTTGCCTCTTTTCAGAATATGTCAATATGGTCCTTCCAAAATTAACACTATACTTCGAACTGTCCCTGAGCAACCAATCTTTGGTAAACCTTAGATTGTCCTCGACAATTGCTTAATCATTTTAGTCATATCCAATTCTAGACTTTTCCCCTCTTAATGCCTTGGGCATTTGGAAAATTTAGAAACGATGAATATTATAGCACATGCAATCGATCCTATATCCGAAGCATATGGGACACGATTCACGATGTCTCACATAAAGACATGATACTAGACCAGTCTTTTTGCTACAATATTTTTATTCGCCATGTTTTCAAAATTTGACTATGAAGAGGGATGCCGTAATCATAATCGAATTTTGAGAACGCGATATATATAGAATTTCCTTATGTTGAACCATTCCAACATAAAATTCATATATATAACCTTGACTAAAGACGATTAAAATCTCAATATAAGCCTTTTAGAATGGAAATGAAGTATAATTTCTCTCCCTTAATTATAGCAAAACAACTTTTTCAACCCCTGCAACTTCACGAATTGAAACTTTTGGTTTTCTATAATTAACATTGCTAACTTGCAATACTTATCATAATTATCATGCTCCCACTAACATGATGATTATTAGCATAACACTTATGCTCCCACTAGCTTTGACATGTATCCAGAAAACAGCTGGACTTCTAGAAGTCAATAATGTGACATCCACCTAAAATGGATTCGGGTCAACCCAACCCAATTGGAAATTTAATAAACCCTACTCAAGATTACTTGACGCTAATAGGATCAAAACCCATGCAATACGATATAACTTGACGTTAATAGCAACATAGTATTGTACAACGTTATAACTATAACCAAAGTAAATTATGATACCATATTAAAAATAAAATCAAAGTATAATGCTCTAATTAAATTAAAAGAATCAAACTTGAATTCTCTAATTAACCTTCAAATCAAAGTAGATTGTTATAATCAAATAATAACCTATCTTTTATAAAACTCCATTTTTATAAACTTTACATTAAATTTTATAAAACTCTATTTTTTATAAACTTTACTTTAAATTTTATAAAACTCATATATTAATTATGTAAAAGATGCTTGTGTTAGTGGGAAATTATGAAGACCACCAAAAGCAAAAAGATTATTCTCATGGTCTCCCACTCACACCTCCCATCCACTTTCCTTTCCTTTTTCTCCCAACACATTATTCTCTTCACCACTTAAATCTTCTCTATTGTTTCTCTCACTCTCAATCTCGAAATTTCCTCCAAGAATACTCATATTCCATCCAAGAACAATCTATTATACTCAAATCTTCATCCCTCTTGAAGCATTCATCAAGGTATGTTGTTAAAAGTTTCAAATTTATACAAGAAACAAATTAAATCCACCAAAATATCTAAAACTCATTTTTTTCATAAACCTGATTTTTCTCAGAATACCATCAATAAAATAAGAAGTTCTGGAAATTTTCAGAAAATAACTTATTTTTATTGAATTATCATAATTATTTCAATAAAGTAGGGCAATAATTCACATAAAATACTTGTTGCATTCAATAAATTCTGAGAAAATTCTGGGATGACCTGTATACTGATTAAACATGATATATGAAGTTTCATGCATTTATATTACTGTTTACTATTATTTATGATTTTATTGATTAATTAATAATGAAATATATAAAAAATACTTCCCATAGTAGCAAATATCTGAAACTTATACACTGGGCTCTACATCATGTTATAAAACTATGGTTAATTTTATAGATTTTTTGAGAATCATTTACTATTTTTCCCGAATTTTGTGTTGTTTAATCATTAAAATATCAAAATAAATACTAAAACAGTTCAGAAAAATATACAAATTTTACAGTAATTCATATTGTATGAAATAATGATTTCCTAATAATTTCATAATTTTTCAATACTGTTTACTATTTAAAACTATTTTCCTAAGTATTTAAGCATGTAAAAATGCATTTTAATGATTATTTCATATAAATAATTGTTAAAATCTATAAATAATTATAATTAGGCAAGTTATTATTTTAATAAGAAATTATTAAAATCTAGCCTAAATTGAAAATATAAACTAATTATGCAAAGTAAGTAATTCAATTTAAAATTCATTTAACAAATAAATACCTTAATATTATAATCAAAATGAATTATTGTTAATTCATCTAATATAAGAATACGTGTCTAATTATTTGTATTAATACTTCATTCTTGTTTAGCAGTTCCTAAACCAAAACTATTAATTATATTAGGTTCTACGCCATTTTGACCCGAATCGTCTATCGTACGACACATGCATTTCGTTTTGGGACTAAAGTGAGTAATCTACCCCATACTTTATAATTTTTCAATACTTTTGGGGTGTATCATGTGGTTCTAATATATTTCAACTTCATTTTATTGTTTTATCACAATTGAGACATTGTTGGGACATTTATACGTGAGTCATTAATTGTATAACTATTGTTTGTTTACGCTACATGTACTTGTAGTGCATTACCATTTTTAGTCTAATCTCCATGACTATGCCCGTATTCTTGAGGTACGTCATGGACAATAATAGCGCTATTGGGTTGACCACCCCGCCTTGGGACGCTAAGGTGATTGATCACACGTGGTTGAGTGTGTATGATGATTAGATGCTCCATCCTATATATATTTATATATATACATATATATATATATATATATATATATATATATATATATATATATATATATATATATATATAGGGTGAGGACTTATTGTTGTTGTTATCAATTGTTAATCAATTTTTGATTTATAAACATTTATCTCAAATACAATTGTTTGGCGACTTCAAAAGAAAACAAATTTCAAATTATAAATGTTTCAACTTCACAATTTTCTCTACTAAAATTTGATTACTCACCAACTCTCGTAGTTGACCTGTTTTTACCCATGGTGCAGATTTGAAGAATGAAGAATGATGAAAAATAGGTTGCGCCTTAGAAATCCACAAGACAATTTAAATTTGATGTAATAAATGTTGTTCGTATTTGGATATGTATTTGTATGTTGTGGATCTTGTTTGCATACTTAGTACTTAATTGAATCTAATCATATTATAACATAGTTGTCATGAGACTTTGAACAATATATCACGCCTTGATCGATTCCGACAAGGATCGGGGTGTGACAGATTGGTATCAGAGCCCTTGACTATAGGGAATTAGGTTAATTGCCTTGACCTAGTCTATAGCCTCTAGGGTCCTCTCGTATGCTAGTTTATAAAATGCACACACAACTGTATGCAATTCGCACTTAGAAAATCCTAGGAATACCTTTGTGTGTTAATTGCTCCCTTATGTGCATACGTATTACTCCTGACACTTATATGTGTGCATACACTTGTGAATATTCTCCACTTTCTTTGAAAATAACACGCATACTCAAGTTGTTTAACAAAATGTATATACATATATGTATTCCTTAGAGCTCATAGGAAATTCAAAGTCATCCACTCTAGTTGGGTGGGATCATAGTAATGGACGCGTAGTAACTGGAAGGGGGAGGTGCCGGTAGCCTGAAAGTCCTGACTAGGTAAGCATTCGTATACATCCCAATCAACCGAGGGACCAGTTTGCTTATCTGGGGACCAAAGGCGAGAGTTCCCAAACCTATAGGCCAAAGCGCGTCATTCACATTACTTTTGAGCCATCAAAATACCCGACCTTATCAAACGTATCCGAAAGGATACACTCCAAAATGGCCAACTCATTGGACTATTAAGTTCCCTAATGGGCCTAGAAGTGGGAAAGAAATGTGAAAACTTAGTTTTGTGGGGGCCCACGCAAGTGCTACATGTTTCACATTTAGTAACCATGGAAAGCCCAAAAGGTGCCCAACACTCCTAACCATGGCCCAACAAGTGTTTTACAATTATTTTACCCAACAATGTCTAAAAACTTTATTTCCATAATCAATTTACAAATAACTCACAAGTCCATATGCGTGTTTCTCGTAGATGGCATTACGACCCCCATACGCTGCTCGCAACAACAGAAGGCTAGCTGCCCTGGTCGCCAAGGAGGTAGCAAACGTCATCCCAACAATTGCAACCCAACTTCATTCTCTTCAGCCACAAGCTCCAGCAACAACTCCTCGTTGCTCGTTCAAGCACTTTCGTAACTGCAATCCGCCTTACTTCAAAGGCACCGATGGTGCCACCGCACTCCTCACATGGATTGAAGAAATGGAGAGTACTTTCATCCATAGTGAGTGTCCTGAGGACCTGATGGTCCGTCATGCTACAGGGTGCCTCCTAGGTCATGCTCTCACACGGTGGAACCTAGAAAAACGGGCAAAGGGAGAGGTTGTTTCCTTGGGAATGACCTGGTCAAAACTAAAAGAACGCATGATGGAGAAGTTCTGCCCTGACAGCGAATTGCAAACTCTCGAGGATGAATTCTGGAATCTGAAACAGGAGGGAGGCGACAACGCGACCTACACCAATAGATTCCATGATCTCTCGAGACTCCTACCTCACATGGTTCAACCTATGAAAACTGCAATACGCCGCTACATCAAAGGGTTACCACGCCAGATCCGTGATTCGGTGACCAGCAGCAGGCCATCAACCCTAGAATCTGCCATTGAAATAGCAGGTCAACTCAACGAGGACAATGTGAACGATGGTGTCCTCCCACGCAAGGGTTCAAAGGTGTCAACTGAAAAGTCGACCCCTGAGACCCCCCAAATTGTCAAGTCCGAGTCTTCCCACCGACATGACAAAAAGAAGCGGAAAAGTCATCACCACAACCATGCTGTTATTACCCCTGCTACTCCTATCACCCAAGTCACCCCACCAGCCCAACCAAATAAAAAGCCGTATACCGGACCTCACCCCCTCTGTAACCACTGTAACTATCACCATATGACCACTAGCCCGTGTCGCCTCTGTACGAATTGTGGTCGCTATGGCCACTTGGCGGACACATGTCGTGCACCAAAAACTCAGCGACCACTCTATCTACCCTCAAATCAGCACACACAAACTCGGTATCCAACTGGAACATGCTTCAACTGTGGTGACCCCACCCATTTCAAAAACGCGTGTCCTAGGCTAGTCAATATCATCAACACCCAAGCCCAGGCAAATCCAACAATGCAGGTTCCAGCTCCCAAAGGCCGAGCCTTTGTCATTACCGCAACCCAAGCAAAGACCGATAACAAGGTTGTAAATGGTACGTTTCTCATAAATAACTGCTACGCGTCAGTACTTTTTGATTCAGGTGCCGATAAAAGTTTTGTGTCTTTGGAATTTGAGCCCATACTTCACACACCTCGCACGATTCTTAATGAGTACTTTACCGTAGAAGTCACCGATGGAAAATACGTTTCACTCAATGCAGTCATCCAAGATTGCACTTTCGATTTTTCCGGTCATAAATTTTCTGTCAATTTAGTTCCTATGGAACTTGGTAGCTTCGACATCATCGTAGGAATGGATTGGCTATCCCAAAACCATGCTGAAATAGTATGTTATGATAAGTTCATTCGTATTCCTCTCGCCGACGGTCAAAGTCTTCGTATTTATGGCGAGACTCATTCGAAAAAGCTTAGTCTTATGTCATGTACTCAAGCTCGATCATATCTACGAAAAGAATATATGGCTTTCTTAGCCCATGTGGTGGAAACAAAGGTCAAAGAAAAGAAGATCGAAGATATTCCGATAGTACGAGACTTTCCCGACGTCTTTCCTGATGATGTATCTGGACTCCCTCCAGTACGTGAGCTAGAGTTCCGCATCGAACTTGTTCCTGAGGCTACTCCCATAGCCAAGTCTCCATATCGGTTGGCTCCAACCGAGATGCAAGAATTGGCAAGTCAGCTCCAAGAACTAACCGATAAGGGATTTATCCGCCCTAGTACTTCACCCTGGGGAGCCCCGGTTCCCTTCATCAAAAAGAAAGATGGTTCGTTTCGTATGTGTATCGATTATCGGGAGTTAAATAAATTAACCATCAAGAACCGATATCCGTTACCTCGGATTGACGACCTTTTTGATCAGCTTCAAGGAGCTTCATGCTTCTCAAAAATTGACCTTCGCTCAGGTTATCACCAACTTCGAGTACGGGAAGAAGACATCCCCAAAACCGCTTTCCGAACCCGCTATGGTCATTACGAGTTCACCGTTATGCCTTTCGGCCTAACAAATGCCCCTGCCGTATTCATGGACTTGATGAATCGGGTATTTAAACCTTATCTCGACCATTTTGTTATCGTCTTTATTGATGACATCCTCATTTACTCCAAGACAAGGGCAGAGCATGAAAGTCACCTTCGCCTAACTCTCCAAACGTTGCAAGGAAATCGGCTCTACGCCAAATTTTCGAAATGTGAGTTTTGGTTAAATGAGGTACAATTCCTTGGTCATATTGTAAGTGACAAGGGTATTTTAGTCGATCCCGCAAAAGTTGAAGCAGTCCAGGATTGGAAAGCCCCCCGTACCCCTAAGGAAATCCGGTCCTTCCTTGGTTTAGCCGGATATTACCGGCGTTTCATTTCAAATTTCTCAAAGATTGCTTTACCGCTTACTTCTCTCACTTGCAAGGGTACACCATTTGATTGGGGACCCAAGCAGGAATACGCTTTCCAAACCCTTAAACAAAGTTTGTGTGACGCTCCGATTCTTACACTCCCTGAAGGATCCGAAGATTTCGTGGTATACTGCGATGCCTCCAATCTCGGTCTAGGTTGTGTTTTGATGCAAAGGGGAAAGGTTATATCTTACGCATCACGACAACTCAAAATCCACGAAAGGAATTATACGACTCATGATTTGGAGCTCGGTGCCGTGATTTTCGCTCTTAAAATTTGGAGGCATTACCTTTACGGCACTAAATGCGTAATTTTCACCGACCACAAGAGCTTGCAACATATTCTTAATCAAAAGGAACTCAATATGAGGCAAAGACGATGGGTCGAACTCCTAAATGATTACGAGTGTGAAATACGCTATCATCCGGGCAAGGCAAACGTCGTAGCCGACGCGTTAAGCCGAAAAGAACATGCCCATGCATTTCATCTAATATGTTCTCCTATCTTGTCCAATCTCAGCGACCGAATTCGAGGAGCCCAACACTCGGCAATTACCGAAAATGACATGCCCACGGGAATTGATGGGGAGTTGGAAACCAAATCTGATGGTATTTTCTATTATCAAGATCGCATCTGGATCCCAGATCGTGACAATCTTCGCATATTCCTGATGGAAGAAATCCATAAAACCCGATATTCCATTCATCCGGGCACTGACAAGATGTATCATGGCCTGAGAACCAATTATTGGTGGTCGGGAATGAAAAAGGATATTGCTTTATTCGTGGCCAAATGTCTTACATGTTCCAGGGTCAAAGTAGAACATCAACGACCCTCTGGACTATTGGTCCAACCAGAAATCCCCAGGTGGAAATGGGAAGCGATCGCCATGGATTTCGTAACCAAACTTCCCCGTACCACAAAAGGACACGACAGCATTTGGATAATCATTGACCGTTTGACCAAATCCGCTCATTTCCTTCCCATCCGGGAAAATTTCAAAGTCGAAAAACTTGCTCGGATTTATATCAACGAGATAGTTAGTCGGCATGGCATTCCTCTCAGCATCATTTCAGATCGTGATGGGAGATTTCTTTCTCGGTTTTGGCAATCACTTCAAACAGCCATGGGAACCCGCCTCGATCTCAGTACCGCCTATCATCCTCAGACCGATGGTCAATCTGAGAGGACAATTCAAACACTCGAAGATATGTTGAGGGCGTGTGTCTTCGATCTCAGTACCGCCTATCATTCTAGCATCAAGATGCCACCATTTGAGGCATTGTATGGCCGTAAATGCCGATCTCCTATTTGCTGGCATGAAATCGGTGAGTCCCACGTGATTCGCGCAATAGTGGATTCTCCAATCGTTGGTCCTGAGCTTATCCGGGAAACAACCGACAAAATCACTCAGATTCGCGATAACCTTCTCGCATCTCGTAGCCGACAAAAGAGTTATGCCGACAAGCGACGCAAACCGCTTGAATTTACCGTAGGTGACATGGTCATGTTAAAAGTGTCCCCATGGAAAGGTGTGGTTCGATTTGGACGCAAGGGTAAATTGGCACCACGCTACGTAGGCCCGTTTAAGATCATAAAAAGGATTGGACCAGTAGCCTACGAGTTGGATCTACCAACAGAGCTTAAGAAAGTTCACCCAGTATTTCATATAGCCAACCTCAAGAAGTGTTTAGCAGACGAGAACCTTCATGTTCCTCTCAAGGATATCCAAATCGACGAGACAATGCAATTTACCGAGAAACCCTTGGAAATTGCCGACCGAAAGGAAAAGCAACTCAAAAGAAGTCGCATTCCCCTGGTTAAGGTCAGGTGGCAGTCGGCACGTGGACCTGAGTATACATGGGAGCGTGAGGATCATATGCGTACCAAATACCCACAACTTTTCTCTTAAGGTACTCTCTTCTAAAATTTCGGGACGAAATTTCCTAAAGTAGGGGAGACTGTGACATCCGCCTAAAATGGATTCGGGTCAACCCAACCCAATTGGAAATTTAATAAACCCTACTCAAGATTACTTGACGCTAATAGGATCAAAACCCATGCAATACGATATAACTTGACGTTAATAGCAACATAGTATTGTACAACGTTATAACTATAACCAAAGTAAATTATGATACCATATTAAAAATAAAATCAAAGTATAATGCTCTAATTAAATTAAAAGAATCAAACTTGAATTCTCTAATTAAACTTCAAATCAAAGTAGATTGTTATAATCAAATAATAACCTATCTTTTATAAAACTCCATTTTTATAAACTTTACATTAAATTTTATAAAACTCTATTTTTTATAAACTTTACTTTAAATTTTATAAAACTCATATATTAATTATGTAAAAGATGCTTGTGTTAGTGGGAAATTATGAAGACCACCAAAAGCAAAAAGATTATTCTCATGGTCTCCCACTCACACCTCCCATCCACTTTCCTTTCCTTTTTCTCCCAACACATTATTCTCTTCACCACTTAAATCTTCTCTATTCTTTCTCTCACTCTCAATCTCGAAATTTCCTCCAAGAATACTCATATTCCATCCAAGAACAATCTATTATACTCAAATCTTCATCCCTCTTGAAGCATTCATCAAGGTATGTTGTTAAAAGTTTCAAATTCATACAAGAAACAAATTAAATCCACCAAAATATCTAAAACTCATTTTTTTCATAAACCTGATTTTTCTCAGAATACCATCAATAAAATAAGAAGTTCTGGAAATTTTCAGAAAATAACTTATTTTTATTGAATTATCATAATTATTTCAATAAAGTAGGGCAATAATTCACATAAAATACTGGTTGCATTCAATAAATTCTGAGAAAATTCTGGGATGACCTGTATACTGATTAAACATGATATATGAAGTTTCATGCATTTATATTACTGTTTACTATTATTTATGATTTTATTGATTAATTAATAATGAAATATATAAAAAATACTTCCCATAGTAACAAATATCTGAAACTTTTACACTGGGCTCTACATCATGTTATAAAACTATGGTTAATTTTACAGATTTTTTGAGAATCATTTACTATTTTTCCCGAATTTTGTGTTGTTTAATCATTAAAATATTAAATAAATACTAAAACAGTTCAGAAAAATATACAAATTTTACAGTAATTCATATTGTATGAAATAATGATTTCCTAATAATTTCATAATTTTTCAATACTGTTTACTATTTAAAACTATTTTCCTAAGTATTTAAGCATGTAAAAATGCATTTTAATGATTATTTCATATAAATAATTGTTAAAATCTATAAATAATTATAATTAGGCAAGTTATTATTTTAATAAGAAATTATTAAAATCTAGCCTAAATTGAAAATATAAACTAATTATGCAAAGTAAGTAATTCAATTTAAAATTCATTTAACAAATAAATACCTTAATATTATAATCAAAATGAATTATTGTTAATTCATCTAATATAAGAATACGTGTCTAATTATTTGTATTAATACTTCATTCTTGTTTAGCAGTTCCTAAACCAAAACTATTAATTATATTAGGTTCTACGTCATTTTGACCCGAATCGTCTATCGTACGACACACGCATTTCGTTTTGGGACTAAAGTGAGTAATCTACCCCATACTTTATAATTTTTCAATACTTTTGGGGTGTATCATGTGGTTCTAATATATTTCAACTTCATTTTATTGTTTTATCACAATTGAGACATTGTTGGGACATTTATACGTGAGTCATTAATTGTATAACTATTGTTTGTTTACGCTACATGTACTTGTAGTGCATTACCATTTTTAGTCTAATCTCCATGACTATGCCCGTATTCTTGAGGTACGTCATGGACAATAATAGAGCTATTGGGTTGACCACCCCGCCTTGGGACGCTAAGGTGATTGATCACACGTGGTTGAGTGTGTATGATGATTAGATGCTCCATCCTATATATATTTATATATATACATATATATATATATATATATATATATATATATATATATATATATATATATATATAGGGTGAGGACTTATTGTTGTTGTTATCAATTGTTAATCAATTTTTGATTTATAAACATTTATCTCAAATACAATTGTTTGGCGACTTCAAAAGAAAACAAATTTCAAATTATAAATGTTTCAACTTCACAATTTTCTCTACTAAAATTTGATTACTCACCAACTCTCGTAGTTGACCTGTTTTTACCCATGGTGCAGATTTGAAGAATGAAGAATGATGAAAAATAGGTTGCGCCTTAGAAATCCACAAGACAATTTAAATTTGATGTAATAAATGTTGTTCGTATTTGGATATGTATTTGTATGTTGTGGATCTTGTTTGCATACTTAGTACTTAATTGAATCTAATCATATTATAACATAGTTGTCATGAGACTTTGAACAATATATCACGCCTTGATCGATTCCGACAAGGATCGGGGTGTGACAAATAATTTATTGACTTTATTACCAAAGTTCAGATTTCTGATACGAGATTTCTTTGATAAGACTTTATCAAAATCATACACCTTTTCTTAGATAGCTCACATGTGTGTCTAAACAATTTCAGAACTATGAAAAGGGATGCCGTAATCATAGTCTTAATTGTTTAGACCTTTGCCATTTCTTATAAGTCCATGTTAGTGTGCCGGTTAACCACGCACGCTCCACTAACGACTTTGAGAATGCAAAGATCACAATTGCTATCTACTTAAAATCTACTTAGTGAAAGCGTTTCCTCACCATCATTTTCATGAATCGGAGAGAAACCTTATGACACTTAGATTTTTTATTGTGTAAGTGTTCCTATCAATGTGAATTTGTCATAACCTTAATCACAAGAATATGTCAACTCAATATGTTACAAACCTCAAGTTGTGTGCTAGTGATTAACAATAGGTTTACTCTTGATTAGTTCTTGAAACTATTCAATATCTTTAAGACTCCCACTGTCCTCTTGACATATAAGATTCTTTTTGTCAAGAACCATTCCTTGACAAAACAAATATTCAAGAGCTAGTGCGGATTCTTATCAAGTTAAACACTTCTCACAATTGGTCTTAGTTGGTCTTTGTCTTATCCAAAACATCACAACTTACCAATTTCAATTATACTAGAGTAAGACAACATTTTACTCTACATTTGATAAGTGTTTTAAACCTTTCTTAAGATTATGTCACTCAAGTTACAATCTTAGAGTATGACTCTAAGATTTGATTTTGGAACGAAGTATGATTTATCTTTTGATTTAACCATTTCAACAATTCATGATTCATCTCCTTAGTCAAACAAATGCACTAAGGTGTCCTTAGAGAATCAATTGTGATATGGTTTCATAATCAATAAGATGATCATAAAACATGATACTTAAAGTGCTATCCCATCTTTTTAGATTTGAGACACTTTTATCCTTCTGCCAAATTTGATTCTTCTCATTCGCTCTGTCATACATTGAAACTTTTCCAATGTCTCAGAATTATACTTAAGCTTATAAGTATAACCATATTTACTAAACTTTAGTAAATCATGACGAATAGTCTTATTGATCTTTTGTGGTGGACTTTAACTAGTGCACAAGAATGTGTACTTGATCCCTTAGTCCTACACTTGAGTCACATATACATGTGAACAAGGACTTAGTCTTAACTTCCCAAAGATGACAATTCTCATTCATCACACAATACAACTTGCATGATTTCAAGTTTCTATCCAACTGAAACTTGGGTGATGAGAATCTTTCCTTATTTGGTAAATTAAGAAACTACTCCAAATGAAGGAATCAAATCCATTTTCCAATCTTGCTATCAATGGAAACATGTAAACAACAATTTTTCACAAATGCCATTATAAGGATACTTAAAATAAATAAATCAAAACTGTTTTTTTTATTTTAAAACTTGCGGAAAAACTTATCCTTACAATGCAAATGCATATGAAAAACTTGTTGTTATCTATTCCTAAGCAATATATTATAACTCTTAAGCAACTGCTCAAAATGCTGATCACCGAACCATGCGATCGAAATCCATCTTCGCGATCAGAATCAGCATATACTTCCTTTAAGCTTCTTTTCTTCGATTCTTAAAACGTCAACATGTGACCCAGTCACATCATGTAATAAGAATCTCCAAATAGGAACCTAATAGAGATAGATAGTGGACTTACCTGAAGCAGAGTCAAAAAAAATTTGACTAGACCTTCTCTCAGATCTTTCAGGTAGTTAAGGCAGCTTCGCAACCAATGCCCCTTCCTTTGGCAACAGAAACATATGGACCCTTTGGGAATGACACACAGGACTATCTCAGACTTAGCCTTTATCTTTACCATTTGGCCAACCGAGTTGACTATGGACGATCCCTTTCCATTGAGAAGAGAAAGCTGTTTCTAGATTTCCAATGTTACCATTGTCAATGTCCATGGAAGTTTGGGAAGTCGATCTTCCAACCAAATTTGCTTTACCGGTACTCCAAATCATTTCTGATTCAGCAGCACCAAGCAAATAGGTAAGATCATTAAGGGTCTTGTCATAGTCTGTTTCATAGTGGTCCCAAAGGAACTCACTATGTGACTTAGAAAGTGATTGAACATCCAAGTTTCTTAAGACTTTGACATCCAACTCTCCCGGTTTGTCAATATGTGACTTCATCTCCAAGATGTGATCACACATAGACCTTGCTTGCCAATAGGGCTTGAGTGACATTGAACTTGTAGGTTAGGGAGAATAATTGGAGGAGGTGGAGGAAGAGAAGTTCCAAGAGATTTGGGAAGATCATAGATGTCTGAACTAGACATCTTTTGGGAGATATTCAAGATAGTTGATCTAAAGTCCTTAATATAACACCCAACATGAAATATTAAGGCTAGGACCCAACGCAATACTTTTATACTAGTTAGGATAACATACCTTTTGATGGAGCTTGAAGTCTTGGTGTATTTGACCTTAAAGAGCTTAGCCCCAATAGTGTGGAAGCCTCAAATGAAGTAACAACACATCATGGACAAAGGTAGAACTTGAGAGAGAATTTCATGCACCCAAAAGCACCCATGAACTCGAAGAATGACTCAAGTGGCGTTTTTGAGGCTAAGAGCATGTATTTATATGTGTGGATTCCAAGGGTCATGGGTATAACCCAAATCCATACCCATGGGTTTTATGATCCATGGTTCATGTGGCCCAACTCTTTATGTATCCATACATAAACTTGATCCAACATGGATCATAATCCCAACACATATAAATATAACTAATTATCATAATTAGTCCCCATAGATTTAATTAGTGTCTTTTGATCACTAAATTAATTCCAAATTAATTCTTGATCAATACTAATTAAAACATATGATTTCATATTAATATATTATAACTTATAATATATTAATAAACCATAAATTACCTTCTCTCAAAAGTCCATCCTAACAAATTGTCCTGATGATATGCAACCCAAATGGACCATGCTACACTCGGGTCGAGTACATACCAATAATAGTTATGGGCTTAGACATCTAATCCAACAGTCTCCCACTTGGATAAGTCTAAAACTATTATTGCAAGTACGACTTCATAACCCGACTAGCAATCGTAGCTCTTAAAGCCGTTGTTGAACTCTGAACAAATCAATGACGCGTCCATTAGATAAGGGATCATATATTCCTCCATTCTAGATATCATACGGATTGAGACATGGATTATAATCATTCTCTCTGTCCATTTTTTGTTTCCCGATTTCCGATTTATGACGACTGACTGATTGAACAAATCAAATCGGTCCTGGCTTGGCCAAGCACTCACATGTCTCATCGCTAAATCATCGAGGGGCCCACAAATATCGCTTTTATCCCGAAGGTAAAAGGAATGGATAAACTTTGACTCATATAGCTTGTTCTACTACTTGTTCAATCATACACAAAGGCACGTTTTATAACATCAAGTTACCAATGCGTTTTCGTGCAATCAATGTATAACCAACTCATAGTAACAACTCATATCTCTAGGTTTGAAGAATATAGGATATTATCGTCTCATGATCACTCGTGATAAAATCCATGAAGTGATTCCAATAAGTGTGGGTTGAATCCAATACTCAGAACTTATGAGCACTCATGAGTGTTGTAGCACCACTTTGTCCAACATCTTAGGCCTCTACAAGCCTACCCATGACAGTCTTGATTCATATCTACTTCCAACATATGACCGACTGTGGATGGTTTGAATAACTTAGTCATTCAGGAAGAACAATCTAGTTATTCTGGAAGTCAAAACATGCAAAGTGAAACACAAGAATTATTGAATCCAATATGGTCTCAGAACTTATGAATATAAATAAAACACCTTTTATTTATCACCATATTGATTACACATTATTCATTGCATACTGTTTCAAACTATCAACTTTATACTTGAATTAAAAAAAATAGTTGTCCCATGCTCCAAGCATGTACACTATGTTTTCTAAACACTAGTCATGCCATACACCAAGTATGCATACTAAGTTTGTCTATGATCTTTACTTTGTGAAATAGATCGATTGAACATGATTCCAATGATTCTCATTTCACAGTCCCAAATCCTTACTGCAAATGCAAGAATTCCAAATTCCTGCCATTTGCCGAAATTTCGTTAGATATTAAACTTATATGCACTGATGCTCTTATAATGATTATGCACAAAGTCACAAAGACTTGTCAACAGACATTACAGAGTATTCCAATGGAGATCAACTCCATGGAAACATCCTTCTTGCATTAAGTTTTTCTAATCTTACACAAATTGAATAACTTCCTCCTATGCAACATTTCCATAGGACCATTTTGACTATCACTTCTGAACAAGAGTTGCCTCTTTTCAGAATATGTCAATATGGTCCTTCCAAAATTAACACTATACTTCGAACTGTCCCTGAGCAACCAATCTTCGGTAAACCTTAGATTGTCCTCGACAATTGCTTAATCATTTTAGTTATATCCAATTCTAGACTTTTCCCGTCTTATGTATCCATACATAAACTTGATCCAACATGGTTCATGTGGCCCAACTCTTTATGGGTATAACCCAAATCCATACCCATGGGTTTTATGATCCATGGTTCATGTGGCCCAACTCTTTATGTATCCATACGTAAACTTGATCCAACATGGATCATAAGCCCAACACATATAAATATAACTAATTATCATAATTAGTCCCCATAGATTTAATTAGTCTCTTTTGATCACTAAATTAATTCCAAATTAATTCTTGATCAATACTAATTAAATCATATGATTTCATATTAATATATTATAACTTATAATATATTAATAAACCATAAATTACCTTCCCTCAAAAGTCCATCCTAACAAATTGTCCTGATGATATGCAACCCAAATGGACCATGCTACACTCGGGTCGAGTACATACCAATAATAGTTATGGGCTTACACATCTAATCCAACAGGATGCTCCAGTGGTGAAGAGCCGTACATTTCAGTTGACTACCGACGAGGCTCGGGCAACGCCAGATGTCGTGGCTGGTACGTGTTTATTCTTTCCTGCTCTATATGTATTGCATTTCTTAGGTGTATATTTGTGCTCATTAATAGGGACCTTTTTGGTCAATGGTATGTAGGTTCACGTTCTATTCGATTCGGGTGCTACCGATCGTTTGTATCTCTTGCGCTTAGCAAGAGTTTCCGGGATGCGCCGGGGATCTTAGATTCCCCGGTTGAGGTTGAGATTGCGGACGACCGCACTATAAGTGCTGTGAGGGTGTATCGGGACTGTGTCCTGAATGTGCTTGGGGAGAGTTTTTGTGTTGATCTAGTCCTGATACCATTGCGAGGGCTGAAGGTGATCGTAGGGATGGACTGGTTGGGGGCCAATGGGGCCATGATCGATTGCGAGCGCCATTTGGTGAGGGTTCGAACCCTAAGTGGCTAGCTCCGCCCGAGATGCAGGAGTTATCTACATAGCTTTAGGAGCTGCCAGACTGAGGGTTTATCCATCCAAGCAGTTCCCTGTGGGGAGCACCGATCATGTTCATGAAAAATAAGGACGTGTCATACAGGATGTGTATCGATTATCGAGATCTGAACAAACTAACGGTGAAAAACCGTTATCCGTTACCGATGATCGATGATTTGTTCGATCAGTTGCAGGGTGCGTCTTGGTTTTCCAAGATTGATCTTCGGTCGGGGTACCATTAGATGAGGATTCGAGATGAGGATATACCGAAGATAGATTTCAGGACTCGGTATGGGAATTATGAGTTTTTAGTGATGCCATTCGGGCTCACCAATGCCCCAGTAGCGTTCATAGATCTCATGAACAGGGTGTGCAGACCGATGTTGGATCGGTCGGTGATCGTTTTTATTGATGATATACTGGTCTATTCTAAGACCAAGGAGCAGCATGAGCAATATCTGAGGGAGGATTGGAGATATTGAGAACGGAAAGGCTTTATGCCAAGTTCTCCAAGTGTGATTTCTGGCTGTGAGAGGTCCGGTTTTTGGGACACATCATCAACCAGGAGGTTATTTCGGTGTATCCAGCCAAGTTTGAGGCAGTGATGCGGTGGGAAGTACCGAAGAACACATCCGAGATCCGTAGCTTCTTGGGTTTAGTGGGCTATTATCGGAGATTCATCCAATATTTCTCTAAGATCGTTGTGCCTTTGAGTCGTTTGATCAAGAAGAATGTGACTTTCCGGTGGGGCCCGGACCAGCAGTCGGCCTTCGAGACCTAGAGGCAGAAGTTATGTGAGTCCCCAATTCAAGTGCTACCAGAGGGGATGGATGATTTGGTAGTATATTGTGATGCATCGATCTCAGGGTTAAGGGCGATACTGATGCAGAGGGGGCATGGGATTGCTTACGCCTCGAGGCAATTAAAGCCTCACGAGGCGAGCTACCCCACTCACGACCTGGAATTGGGGGCGGTGGTGTTCGCCCTCAAGATTTGGAGACACTATTTATATGGAGTTCGGTGCACCATCTTTACTGATCACAAAAGTTTGAAGTATTTTATTGATCAGCAGAACCTCAACATACGACATAGGAGGTGGTTGGAGGTGCTAAAAGATTATGACTGTGAGATCCTATACCATCCAGGTAAGGCCAACGTGGTGGCCGATGGTTTGAGCCGCAACACGGCAGGTTCCCCGATTGGGAACGTTAGCTTGAGGATGACGGCGATCTCACCACTGTTAGATATGATCAAACAAGCTCAGGTCGAGGGTGTGAAGAAAGAGAATTGGAAGATAGAGCGGATTCAGGGTCAGTATCCCTTGTTTGTTCGGGATGGACGAGGCCTTCTGACATAGTGTGGCAGGGTGTGGGTACCGGTGACTGGGGGAGTGAGACAGAAGATATTGGAGGAGGCACACAAGTCCAACTTCTCTATACATCCGGGGGCTACAAAAATGTTTAGAGACCTGAGACCGAGCTACTGGTGGCCCTGCATGATGCGGGAGATCGCTTGATTCGTGAAGCGGTGCTTGACCTGCAGGAAGTGGGAAGAGATCAGTATGGACTTCATCACGAAGTGGGAAGAGATCAGTATGGACTTCATCACGAAGTGGGAAGAGATCAGTATGGACCTGAGACCGAACATCATCGGCCGCATGGCAAGGTTCAGCCGCTACCCATTCCTATCTGGAAGTGGGAAAAGATCAGTATGGACTTCATCACGAAGTTACCAAGGACAGCGAGGGGTGTAGATGCCATATGGGTGATGGTGGACAAGTTGACGAAGAGTGACCACGTTATTCCGACCTCTAAGAGTATATCCGCTGAGAAATTGGCGGATATTTATGTGCAAGAGGTTGTGGCTAGACACGGGGTGCTAGTGTCGGTAGTCTCTATAAGAGATGATTGATTTACATCTAGATTCTGGAAGAATTTCCACGAGGAACTGGGCACTCAGTTGCATTTCAGCACGGCGTACCAACCCCAGACAGATGGTCAGAGTGAGAGGACGATCCAAACACTTGAGGATATGCTTCAGGCATGCGTGCTGGATTTTGGAGAGAGTTGGGATACATACCACCCGCTATCAGACTTTTCATATAACAATAGCTATCATGCTAGTATCGACCGACCACCATTCGAGATGGTGTATGGTCGAAGGTGTAGGACACCAGTTTGTTGGGGCGAGGTTAGACACCGAGTCATGGGGAGCACCGAGGTTGTGCTCAATACTACCGGGTTGATTCAGTATGTACGCGATCGGCTATGAGTCGCACAGGGCCGTCAGAAAAGATATGCTGACCGGCGTCGATCGGACCTTGAGTTCCAGGTGCGGGATTTCATCTTGCTGAAGGTGTCACCGTGGAAGGGTTGTAAGTCCCAATCATGGAACCAACTAGTGAGCAACAATAAAGCAAATGATGAATCAAGCAAATTAGATCAAGAAGAAAGAACGTAATCAATCCAAATGCACACGATTAAGTATTCAATGAATCGTCTAGTACAAAGGATCTTCAATTAGCAACCTGATCGAAAACACTCTCGTCAAATCTAGCAATCTATGACTCTATATATATAGGGTGCACAAAGAACATACATGTCTATAGCCGAAAACACCAAGGGACCGAAAACTGAACATTTTCCGTCCAATCAACCGAAAACCCATTTGATGCCCCAAAAAGAACAAACAAAGTCTAACAGATAAATGCCTAGCACAAACCAACATAATTATGACCTAACAATCTCCCCCTTGGTTTGATGCTAGCTTGAACTCATGGCTTGTCGACGATCATCACATCTGAACTTCCGAAGGCACCTGCCCACATCCTCTTGTTGATAATTTTACCAACCATTCCAGTGAATTCATTAGCAACGATTTCCATAATATCATCGTTGACCACAATTTGATGTCTCGCCAAAGTACAGATATCACGCTCATCGAACTACAGGAGATCCTTCGCTTCGAGAAGACGAATAACCCCAGTCGGGAGCTTGATGACGGCGGTGGCTGTGGCCTCATCAAATACCCAGTATTCCATATTCTGTAGAGAACCGTCAGGTAACTGTGGAACAATAGGAATTTGTTTCATTTGCTTGGTAGGAGGCCACATCACATTTTTCAAGGTACGGTTGGTGCTGGGATCAAATACGCCCTTGACTTTCTTGACAAAATAATTTGCATTCTTCATCCCATCGAACTTTCTCTTCACTTGGTTCTCCAAGAAGAGTTTAAAATCAGTCCCTCGAGGATCATTCGATGGGTTGTGGAAAGGAGCATCAGCAAGTTCTGTAAGATCTACTTTATCCAAGAGCAAAAATCATTTTGATGCTCATAATACTCCACATTTCCACTATTCCTTTTGACTACCCAGATGTTTTGATTGGAATTTTTTATGAAGAGCAATTTTCCTTTTCCTTGAGATTTGACTTGCCTCTGAGCTTGTTTCAAAATTACTCTAGGGTCAGCTGAAGCAGGTTCTTTATCAAAATGATCAACAATACGAGTTCCACTGGTTTGGTGAGAAACATTTGTTGGATTAGATGTCTAAGACCATAACTATTATTGGTATGTACTCGAACCGAGAGTAGCGTGGTCCATTTGGGTTGCACTTCACCGGAACAATTTGTATGGATAGTCTTTTGAGAATAGTATGTCTATGGTTTATTAATATATTATAAGTTATAATATATTAATATGAAATCATATTATTTAATTAGTATTGGTCAAGAATTAATTTGGAAATAATTCTGTGATCAAAAGGAGACTAATTAAATATGAACTCTTATATATATATATATATATATATATATATATATATATATATATATATATATATATATATATATATATATATATATATATATGTATAAATATATAATGGCCCAATAATTATTTAAGATGGGCTAAGCTTGCATGGATAGTCCATGGAGATTTTAACCCATGGATCCAATGTAAATGAAAGGTCATGGGTATTAATGTTTACATGGATGTAACCCTAATCCACCATACTATATAAAGAGGTCCTTGGCACTTGAAATGCGCACGAGAGTGTGAAAAAAAGGGCATAGTCGATTTGGACAAGTGTATACTATTCCTCAAGCTTTCCAAGTTGTTTTGGTGATTTGTGATTCCATTTGAGGCTTCCACACTATTGGGGCTAAGCTCTTAAAGGTTCAAGACTTCAAGTTCCATCAAAAGGTATATCATCTAACTAGACTCTTGTAGTATAGTTGCTCCATAATATGCTAGTTAGGATGATGCTTTGGAATTTTGTATATTTGCATGTATAATAGTGAAAACATAGATCCAAGGCACATAGGGTTGCATGCACACCATATGAGTGTTAGAATGATCAAAACCCATTAGTGGTATCAAAGCCAAGGCTTGTTTTCATTTATACTTGATGAAGTTGCTGAAAAAATCGAAAATCTAGCCTTCTGGACAGTGGACTCGGCGAGTCCACTGGGGGACTCGCCGATTCCAAGAGGAAATTCATCCTGCTCGTTGAGTAGGTTCATACATTCGACGAGTAGGAGGCCCTGAGTGCAGATTTTCGACTTTTAAGGCTGGAATTGGACTAGATTCATTACCCTAAGCTGTTTTGATCTTATAAACCTGTTTTTGATGTGGTAATGATCATTCTAATGCAATTCAAAAGATAATTGTCAATAGATTCATGTTTTTTATTAGATTAATGGTTAGGCTAATTACATGAAAATTGTTTGATTTGAATTGACTTGTTCATATCAGTTTAATCTAGATCATAGTTTTACTTGACATGTTTGTTTGTTTATTAGATTATCTAAATGGCCTTTAATGAATTCCATAACTTGTCCTCAAGTTATGGAAAACCAAAAGTTTTTCTTTAAAAGAGTATTTAAAGCCATAGGTTATAGAATCTTGAAGAGTCTTTTTCCATAAATTGGTTTATGACATCCATAACCTATCCTCAAGTTATGGATTTTCAATATTCTTTTCATTAAAATCCATATTAAACTCATATGTTATGGATTCCAAAAGTTTTTTTGAATTCGTCAATCTTACCGTTAGTAGGCCTCATTCACGAAGTCGGTCTATAAGGGGGGGTATAAGGTTACTGCCTATAAAATGACAGTTTAATGGGTGTCCACTCTCACCCACCGCTTTGTTGACTGGTGGAGGGTCGTTAGCCGAACGGGTAGGACAATGACTATAATTTTCATTAAAAGTATAATGATAAATACTAGGTAACTAAACACTTATAAATTCCCAATCTTAGTTACTTAGGAAAATGTGAAATTGGTGCTAACTCCCGAAATTACACTTTGTACCTTACCAAGTCGTTGGTGGAGCGTGTGTGGGTAACCGGCACGCTAACATGGACTAGTAAGAGTGGCAAAGGGTGACTTAATGTTTATCATAGATCGGTGGAGCACGTGTGGGTAACCGGCACATAGGTTAGGTGATAAAATTAAGGGTACCAAGTTAATTTGCATGGTTATTCACACCTTGTTTGTAATCCTCGGCATCCCAGTCACAAACTTAAGAGGGCACAATCGAGATTTAAACATGCCATTGAAAAGTTCAATGAATCTCAAAAGATCTAGGAGTTTCAATCCAATTAAAACCTAATACCTATTTCGTTTTTCATGGTGGAAATTGGTAAATCGTCATTCGCCTACCTTCAAATATTTTATAGCTTGGATTACGGCATCCCTCTTCCAAGTTATAAAATATTGTGTTGGGTCCTAGCCTTAATATTTCATATTGGGTGTTATATTAAGGACTTAAATCAACTATCTTGAATTTCTCCCATTGTAGATGTCTGGTTCAGACAACTATGATCTTCCCAAATCTCTTGGAAGAAGCTTTCCTAATGAAGATGATGTCCCGCGATTGGATCATGGAAATCACACTTCTCTTCCTCCACCTCCTCCAATAATTCTCCCTGACACATAAAAGTTCAGGATCACTCAATCCCTATTGGATAGTAAACACAAGGATGAAAAGCCTATATGTGCTCATGTCTTGGACAGGAAGCTGCATATTGACAGGCTAAGGATGTTGGGTGTCGTCTTCCCAAGGAAGTTGGCTATTGACTGGGTCCTTCAGTCACTTCTCGAGTCATATAGTGAGTTCGTTAAAGACTACTATGTGACAGATCACGACATGACCCTAACTGATCTTACCTATTTGCTAAATGATGCCGAATCAGCAATGATTTGGCGCAATGGTCAAGAAAATCTGATTGGAAGGTCTACATCCCAAGTTGACATGGACATCCCAGAAAAGATTCCTTCTCCTAAAGGAAAGGAATTGGGCATGGTCAAAAGTTTTGATCATAAGAGAAAGGCCAAATCTGAGACTGTTCCATGTGAGCCTGTGTGTTTCTATTGCCAAAGACAGGGACATTGGAATCGAAGCTGCCCAGACTACCTGAGAAGTTTAATCAGAATGTATGGTTCTGCTTCAGGTAAGTCTACTATCTAACTCTGTTAAGTTTCTAATTGTTGATTCTTAATACATGATGTGACTAGGTTGCATTTTGATGTTTGGCAGGATCAAGCAAAGGGAAGGAAGCTTAAAAGAAGAGTATGTTGAATCTGATCGCGAAGATAGATTTCAATCGCATGGTTCGAAGATCGGATTTCTGAGCTACTGCTTGAGAGTTATGATAGATTGCCAGGAAATATGTAATAGCATAATTTTTCACTTATAATTGCATTGTAAGGAAAAGTTTTTTCCGCATTTTATAAATAAATAAAATTTTGTTTTGTTTTATTTTATATATCCTTGCAATGGCATTGATGAAAAATTGATGTTTGTATGTTTCTAGCAATATTGAATATATGAATTTGATTCTTTCACTTGTGGTAGTGTCTAAATTTACCAAATAAGGAAAGATTCTCATCACCCAAGTTTCAATTGGACCAAAACTTGGAATCATGCAAGTTGTATTGTATGATGAATGAGAATATTTCATCTTTGGAAAATTAAGTCTAATTCCTTGTTCACATGTATATGTGAGTCAAGTGAAGGACTAAGGGATCGAGTACACATTCTTGTGCACTGGTTAAGTCCACCACAAAGATCAATAAGACTATTCATCATGATTTACTAAAGTTTAGTAAATATGGTTATACTTACAAGTTTAAGTATAATTCTGAAACATTGGAAAAGTTTCAATGTATGACAGAACGAATGAGAAGAATCAAATTAGGCAGAAGGATAAAAGTTTCTCAAATCTGAAAAGATGGGAGAGTACTTTAGTATCATGATCATCTTAATGATTATGAAACCATATCACAATTGATCCTCTAAGGACATCTTAGTGCATTCTTATGGCTAAAAAGAGGAGTCATGAATTGTTGAAGTGGTTAAATCAAGAAGATGAGTCATACTTCGTTCCAAAACAATTCTTAGAGTGATACTCCAAGATTGTAACTTGAGTGACATATCTTAAGTAAGGTTTATAACACTTGTCAAATGTAGAGTAAAATGTTTTCTACTCTTGTACATTTGAAATTGGTAAGTTGTGATGTTTTGGATAAAACAAAGACCAACTAAGACCAATTATGTGAAGTGTTTGTCTTGATAACAATCTGCACTATCTCTTGAATATTTGTTTGTCAATGTGACATCCCCTAATTTCTCGGCCAGAAAAGACCGATTTAATTTATGCTTTTTAAAATAAAGTCAGAGAAATCCTTTTAAAAGATGTTGCGGAATTGGTCCCCAAAACAAAACATGATAAAATTTTATCAAAACCTTTCTTTAAGAAATATATATTTTCATTTTATATTAAAACCTCGGGATGTCATGTTCCGATACAGATCAAAAGCATAAACAAGACATTATAAGCCTTACAACAGTTATTTACAACTACTGACCTATAATCCAAAAGTCTCTCATCATCATCCGACTATGCTCGGGGTCCACTACCTGTAATATAACAAGCTGAGTGGGTCAGGCTTGGGAGCCTGGTGAGCATATAGGGTTTTCAACCCACAATAATAATAAACTTATTAAATTCATCAATCAACAATAACCCTGATTACCCATTCCCGTTATCCTCACTTTACGTCCCTAAACACCTATCACAAGGGACCTAGCCTAAGGATTATCATCGGGGGTGGACACTACTGCTAAGGGGACTCCTCAGCCATACATGTCCTAAAGGCAACAATGAGGGGGATGGAGTACGCCAATGAACATATAGTTCACCAACACCTACAAGTTGCGAACCTGCTAGTGTTCCATTGGACTGTCTAGAAAGGTCTGTGGTCGTTATCTATACTCCGCTAGACGACTACAACAACAACAACAACAACAACATCGAGTCCTCTCACCATTTTAACACACATCGACTATTTCGTCTACCCATGTTTTACCCAACATATTTGTAGATAAAATATATATACAGTTTAAAACCTGTATACAACATCTATTCAACAGTCACTTCAAATAAACAATTAATAAAATTACACATAGCACGTATTTTATAGAAATCATTTCATATCTAGGTGTAAGATGAAAGTGACTACACACTCACATGATTTAATGATAATCGGGCAGCACTTCGTTTCCTAAAACGATCGTTTCTAATACAACCGGGAGTTTTATTGAGAAACCGGGCTCTGCGAGGGTTGGGCTTCAAAACCGAAAAGATAAATTTCTCGGGCTTCTCGGGCACTTCGGGACTTGTTTCAGGTATTTGGTATGATATCGGGGCTTTGGGGGAAGTTGGAATGGAAGAAATATGGGTTTAGGGGTGTAAAATGACACTTTTCCAAAATATACCCAGGAGGTCTCACAGCCTCCCTTTTATAGGGCCGAGGTTCGGATCCGAAGCAAGAGGTAAGGAGGACAGATGGTGCGAAGGTCGGACACGCGGCATGGAGAGCGAGGCTCGGACGAGGCTGCACACGCGTCGCTCCTCGGACTTGCCACGGCTTCGGAAGCGAGGAGTCACCACGACACGCGTCGGATGCCTACTGGACCGAGCTCGAACCCGGGAAGAACGCGACATGTGGCTGCTGATTCACCAAAATCGGCCTTATCCTTTCGAGATTCCTTGGAAAATGAGCCCAAATCTTCTAAAATCCATAACTTTCGCATACGGGCTCCGTTTTTGACGTTCTTTATATGCACGCGTAAGTAAAATTACGCTCTAAAACTTTCGTTTAGACTTCATCGGCTAATTTTGAATTTAATTTTAATATTATTATTTTTAACAGACCGGGACAGGAAATTCGTTAAAAATTCATAACTTCTTCATCCGACGTCCGTTTTCGTCTGTCTTTTTACCGTTGTACTACTATTTACGTGGCCTTCGATTCTCGTTTAGGCTGTGTCGGCTAAAAATCACTCGATCTAAAATTCGAGTTTTTAGCTGTCTACTGCTAAGCTGAAACTTAGAAAAATCATAACTTCCTCATACGAAGTCAGATTTGGGCATTCTTTTTATGCATACTCTCGGTTTAACGAACACTACGACTTTCATTTAGATCACTAAAGCTAAAAAGTAATTTATCAAAAACTCACTTTTTACGTTATTCGGCACCGTGCCGGTTTTGTCGCGGAACTTCGACAGGTCATAACTTCTTCGTTATAACTTGGATTTCGGTATTCTTTATATATCCGGAATCCTTGTCACGACCACTACAACTTTCTTAATAGATATTGGCTTTATCTAATATTTAATTTTGACACTCATTCTTATTCTTAATTAATTAAATCCTAATAATTAAGCATAAAACACATAATTCACATAATTCCTTTTCATTTCTTGAAAATGAGTTACAAAGGTTAACCTAGACTATTATGTCAATATTAATGCCTAGCCTAGAAACACCAGCGTTACAATTCTCTCCCCCTTAGGATGATTCCGTCCCCGGAATCACACATCAGCAAACAAATGCGGGTAGCGACTCATCATGTCACTCTCTGTTTCCCAGGTGAGATTTGGCCCATTCGTATGTTTCCAACACACGAGCACTAAATCGACCATCTTGCATTGCAACTTCTTAGTCTTACGGTCAACGATTGCCTCTAGTTCTTCAATTAAATTCTTGTTTTCATCCAACCTTAATTCAGAAATTGGAATTATGTCGGGCACATCTCCCGTGAACTTTCTCAAATAACACACATGAAAGGTATTATAAATACCCTCTAGTTCTTCTGGTAATTCTAGCTTGTAAGCTTGATTCCCAATCCTCTGAAGAGCTTTAAACGGTCCAATAAACCTTGGACTCAATTTTCCCCTCTTACCAAATCTTATAAGTCCCTTCCACAACGAGACTTTAAGTAGAACCGAATCTCCAACTTCAAATGATATCGGTTGTCTTTTCTTGTCAGCATAGCTCTTTTGTCGATCTTGAGCTGCCAACATCCTTTCCCTAATCACTTTCAACTTTTCAGCAGTCTGATGGACTATTTCAGGTCCCATAAACTGCTTTTCCCCAACTTCCCGCCAACATGACGGCGTTCGACACTTTCTCCAGACAAAGCTTGGTAAGGTGCCATCTTGATGCTCGAGTGGAAACTATTATTATAGGAAAATTCTACTAGAGGTAAGTGTTCATCCCAGTTACCTTGGAATTCCAGGGTACATGCTCTCAGCATATCTTCCAACGTTTGAATTGTTCGTTCGCTCTAACCATCGGTTTGCAGATGGTAAGTTGTACTCAAACACAACTTGGTACCCAATTCCTCTTGTAGACTCCTCCAAAACCTTGAGGTAAAACGGCTGTCACGATCTGATACAATCGTTAATAGAACACCGTAAAGCCTTACAATTTCCTTCACGTAAGAATTCGCAAGTTTATCCATAGACCATTTCTCGTTGGCTGCTATGAAATGCGCACTCTTAGTGAAGCGAACAACGACCACCCAAATCATGTCCTGACCGTTCCTTGTTCTGGGCAGTTTAGTCACAAAATCCATGGTGATGTCTTCCCATTTACCCATGGGTACAGGTAAAGGTTCTAAACTCCCATACGGTTTCTGATGTTGTGCCTTAACCCTAGCACATGTTACACACTCGGCCACATACTTAGCAACATCGAGCTTCATCGTCGGCCACCAGTAATAGGGTTTTAGATCCCTATACATTTTTGTGCTGCCGGGATGAATCGAGTACATGGTCTTGTGAGCCTCTTCCATTAGAAGATCTCTTACTCCTCCCGTCTTAGGTACCCAAATCCTATCTTGGAATACCTTCAATCCTTGATCGTTTGTATCAAACACTAACGTTTTGCCCAAACGTTCTTCCTTTCGGTCATTTTTCTCTAAAGCTTCCTCTTAAGCTTTCTTTATACTTTCCACAATTGTCGAGATAGCTTCAATTCTCAACGCTCTTGGCCTTTTATTTTCAAGTTTTACCTTCCGATTGAGAGCATCAGCAACAACATTTGCTTTACCAGGGTGGTAAAGTATCTCAGAGTCGTAGTCCTTGAGTAACTCTAGCCAGTGTCGTTGCCTCATGTTCAATTCCTTCTGATTAAAGAGATATTGAAGACTCTTATGATCAGTGAAAAGTTTGCATTTAGTGCCATAAAGATAATGCCTCCATATCTTTAAGGCGAATACTACCACTACCAACTCCATATCATGAGTGGGGTAGTTCTTTTCATGCTCGTTTAATTGCCTCGATGCATACGCTATCACTTTACCCCTTTGAGTCAGAAAACAACCTAACCCAACTCCAGAGGCATCACTATAAACTGCGAAGTCATCAACTCCTTCAAGTAACGAAAGAATTGGTGCTTCACACAATTTCTTCTTTAACTTCTCAAAAGCTTCCTTATGCTTCTCATTCCAAGTATAAGTAGCTACTTTGTGGGTCAAAGCTGTTAATGGAGTAGCGATCGAAGAAAAGCCTTGGATAAACCTTCGGTAACATCCAGGTAATCCTAAAAAGCTTCGGATCTCCGTAGGAATTTTTGGTTGTTCCCACTTCATCACATCTTCAATCTTTTCTGGGTCAACCATTATCCCTTCTTGGTTAACCACATGACCCAAAAATTGGACTTCTTGAATCCAAAATTCACATTTGGAGAACTTTGCATACAGCGTCTCCTTTTTCAGAACTTCTAGCACTTCACGCAGATGCTTGTCATGCTCCTGCTTGCTTTTTAAATAAATCAAAATATCATCTATAAACACTATCACGGATTTATCAAGGCATGGTTTACAAACCCTGTTCATCAAATCCATAAAGGCCGCTGGAGCATTGGTTAGTCCGAACGACATAACCAAAAACTCATAGTGTCCATATCTTGTTCTGAAGGCAGTCTTCTCAATATACTGCTCTCTTACTTTTAGCTGATGATATCCTAACCTAAGATCGATCTTCGAAAAATAGCTCGAACCTTGCAACTGATCGAACAGGTCATCAATCCTTGGCAACAGGTACTTGTTCTTTATTGTTGCTTTATTCAGCTCTCTGTAATCGATGCACATTCTCATGCTCCCGTCCTTTTTCTTTAAAAATAACATCGGGGCTCCCTAGGGTGATGAACTAGGTCGAATAAAACCTTTGTCCAATAACTCCTGAAGTTGTGTCATAAGTTCTTTCATCTCTGTTGGTGCTAATCGATACGGTGCTTTTTCTATTGGCGTCGTTCCTGGTAACAAGTCGATACGAAATTCTACTTGTCGATCATGGGGCAATCCGGGAAGATCTTCGGGAAAGACTTCCGGATAGTCACACACCACCGGAATATTCTGCACCTCCTTCTTTTCCTTCTTAGAATCGATCACGAACGCAAGATATGATGTACATCCCTTGCCCAAACACTTTCTGGCTTTCATTAGGGAAATGATTCCAGAGTTTACTCTGCGTTTGTCTCCATACACCATAAACGACTCTTTCCCTTGCGGTTTTATTTTTACTATCTTCTTCCTACACAATATTTCGGCATCATTGGTGCTAAGCGAATCCATTCCTAGAACTATGTCGAAACCATTTAACTCGATAGGCAATAATTCCTCGTGGAACTTATTCCCATTCAAGTCAATGAAGATGTTTTTCATACGATGGCTAAGAGGTATAAACTTGCCACTAGCAACCTCGACTATTAAAGCATTAACTAGTCTATTAACAGGCAAAGCTAGTTTTCTACCAAATTCATGCGAAATAAAGGAGTAATTGGCTCCAGAATCAAACAAAATTTGGGCAGGCAATTCGTTTACGAGAAAGGTACCTGACGCGACATCGGCTTCTTCTTTCGCAGCTTCAAGTGTCATCTGAAAGGCTCTCGCCTTCGGCTTCGGTGGAAGATTGGGCTTTGCTGCATCCTTCTTCTTCGGGTAATCCTTCAAAATATTCCCTTCTTCATTGCACCCAAAACAAACATTCTTATTGAAGGTGCATTCATTGGCATAATGCCCGGGCATTTCCCCGGTGCATTTCCCAGCATGTTTCTTCTTACACTTGCCACACCACTTGGCTTCGGCTCCTCCTCCGAATTTCCTCGAACCAGTCTTCTAGAATTTGTTCTTTTTATTGGAAGCTGAAGTTCCTTCAAACTTTCTCTTTTCGCCAACTTCAACCTTGCTGGCGGCTCTCCCCTTAATCATATCTTCAACAGACTTGGCAACCCAGATAGCTGCCTCCAAAGTAAGTGCCTGACGTACTGGCACCGCATACTCCCATGGAAGTCCCTTTGCGTACATGTCAATTTTTTCCAGCTCATCTGGGATAATACGCAAAGCAAACTCCATTTTGTCTGTGAAGCTATTTGTCTATTCATCAACGGTCATACTTCCCTTCTTCAACGTCAGAAATTGGTTTTCTAGGTCAAGCACATTTTGGGCCGAGCAGTACTTGCGCTTGAAGTGCATCAAGAACTCTGCCCAAGTCAGTTGCAGTGGCTCATTAGGGCTTAGGGTTTTCCACAGAGTGTTCCACCAACGAGCAGCGCTACCTCTGAACTGCCGCACTGCAAATGTGGTTTGTAACTTGCCTTGGCAACCACATGTCATGAAAGCCAATTCCATTTCCGAGATCCAATCCATTACTCCGACAAGATCTTCTTTTCCAGTGAAGGTTGATGGCTTGCAAGTCATAAAGTCTTTATACTTGCACCCATTTCTCTCCACTCTATCCTCGTGGTTATTTCTCCCAACCACAAGCGGTTCACTATGACCAACAGATCTACTGTTGTTTCCTTCTTCAGATTGATTGTCATTTAATTCACATTGTTCAACAGGAAATGAAGGTTCATTCCTGTTGTTCAGCAATATTTTCCTCATTTCCTCCCTTTGTTCAGCCATCATTGACTGAATCATGGCTTGTACTCCAGCCATGGTGATGGGTTCTGGTGCAGCTTCTGCTATAAGCACCTGTTCCACCACTTGGGGTTGAGGTTGTTGGTTTCTATTTGCATTTCTAGCTCCACTTCGAGTTCTTGCCATTATGATATATATACCGAATAAGGCGAATTTAGATCTTTATCCTTGATAGATATTTAAATTCTCCTAATCACTCCGAAACGTTTACATGTTAGTTCTAATCTCATAATCGTACGCTTAGAATCCTATACACATAAGGTTTCTAGATCCGGTCAGCAACAGACCATAGATCCGAACAATTAATGGCATATATGGCAAACATATAGCATTTAGCACATAAAAGCATTTTAGGCATCTTTCCTAAAATAAACTAGTGCTCGTGTCTAAAATATGGTAGACACTCATCTCACAATCATCACTTAGCATTCTAAGTTTAAGTCTAGAAATCCTACAAATTCCTAGTTCGCTTAAACTAATGCTCTGATACCAACTGTGACATCCCCTAATTTCTCGGCCAGAAAAGACCGATTTAATTTATGCTTTTTAAAATAAAGTCAGAGAAATCCTTTTAAAAGATGTTGCGGAATTGGTCCCCAAAACAAAACATGATAAAAGTTTATCAAAACCTTTCTTTAAGAAATATATATTTTCATTTTATATCAAAACCTCGGGATGTCATGTTCCGATACAGATCAAAAGCATAAACAAGACATTATAAGCCTTGCAACAGTTATTTACAACTACTGGCCTGTAATCCAAAAGTCTCTCATCATCATCCGACTATGCTCGGGGTCCACTACCTGTAATATAAAAAACTGAGTGGGTCAGGCTTGGGAGCCTGGTGAGAATATAGGGTTTTCAACCCACAATAATAATAAACTTATTAAATTCATCAATCAACAATAACCCTGAGTACCCATTCCCGTTATCCTCACTTTACGTCCCTAAACACCTATCACAAGGGACCTAGCCTAAGGATTATCATCGAGGTGGACACTACTGCTAAGGGGACTCCTCATCCATACATGTCCTAAAGGCAACCATGAGGGGGATGGAGTACGCCAATGAACATATAGTTCAACAACACCTACTAGTTGCGAACCTGCTAGTGTTCCACTGGACTATCTAGAAAGGTCTGTGGTCGTCATCTATACTCCGCTAGACGACAACAACAACAACAACAACAACAACAACATCGAGGCCTCTCACCATTTTAACACACATCGACTATTTCGTCTACCCATGTTTTACCCAACATATTTGTAGATAAAATACATATACAGTTTAAAACCTGTATACAACATCTATTCAACAGTCACTTCAAATAAACAATTAATATAATTACACATAGCACGTATTTTATAGAAAATACTTCATATCTAGGTCTAAGATGAAAGTGACTACACACTCACATGATTTAATGATAATCGGGCAGCACTTCGTTTCCTAAAACGACCGTTTCTAATAAAAGCGGGAGTTTTATTGAGAAACCGGGCTCTGCGAGGGTTGGGCTTCAAAACCAAAAAGATAAATTTCTCGGGCTTCTCGGGCACTTCGGGACGTGTTTCGGGTATTTGGTATGATACCGGGGCTTTGGGGGAAGTTGGAATGGAAGAAATATGGGTTTAGGGGTGTAAAATTACACTTTTCCAAAATATACCCGGGAGGTCTCGCAGCCTCCCCTTTATAGGGCCGAGGTTCGGATCCGAAGCAAGAGGTAAGGAGGACAGATGGTGCGAAGGTAGGACACGCGGCAGGGAGAGCGAGGCTCGGACGAGGCTGCACACGCGTCGCTCCTCGGACTTGCCACGGCTTCGGAAGCGAGGAGTCACCACGACACGCGTCGGACGCCTACTAGACCGAGCTCAGACCCGGGAAGAACGCGACACGTGGCTGCTCATTCACCAAAATCGGCCTTATCCTTGCGAGATTCCTCGGAAAATGAGCCCAAATCTTCTAAAATCCATTACTTTCGCATACGGGCTCCACTTTTGACGTTCTTTATATGCACGCGTAGGTAAAATTACGCTCTACAACTTTCGGTTAGACTTCGTCGGCTAGTTTTGTTGGGTCAAAAATATGGTTTATACTTTGCTTTTCTAAGCATTTATTGTTTTTATTATTTGGGACGAAAATAGTATAGGATTAATTGTAACTTGGACCGAAAACCCATGTGTTTTCGGTCTAGCATTGGATTATTTGATTTTGGGCTTGGCCTTAGGTCCATATATATATAGGGTGAGGAGTGCATGTGAGGGTTAGAGCCAAGGAGCTTAAGTGTGTGTATTCTAAGGTGTGAGAGAATGTAGAGAGAGAAGAAAGTGTGTGTGAATCTTGTGTATTGTTCATCATTCCAATCTTGAATACATCATAGATTCATCTTCTTCTTCTCCTTCTATTCTATTAGATCTGACATCATCCAATTGATTGGGATTCCGCACCATCAATTGGATCTGATTGATACACAAGCAGATTTGGGGACTTACAAGTGGTATCAGAGCTTGGTTGTATCAATCAATTTTTTCAGATCTGGAGCTTATTTGATCTTATTTTGGAAGGATTTTTGCGTTTTTGGATAGATCTCTGAAAAATAAGGGGGGTTTGTTCTTCGCGTTTTTCATAAAAACGAGTTTTTGAGCAAAAAGAGGTGAAAACGTTGTTTTTCACCTCTGCGAGGAGTTTTCGGTCTTTGAAGGGTTTTTCGGTCTTTGAAGGGTTTTCTGTCGGGTTTTCGGCCAGAGTTTTCTGTCGGGTTTTCGGTCGGATTTTCGGTCAGCCTCGGTCACGTGTACAGTCCAGCATCCTCGCATCGCAGCTTCGGTCTCGATAGCAAGCAGCCCTCGTCCTCGCATCAGCTTCACATAAAAAGGGAAAGGAAATTGGGGCCGTCGGGGATCGAACCTGGGTCCCTTGAGTCTTCAAACACGCCTCTTACCAGTTGATCTACCAAGGAACCTGTTAAACATCTCGCTCGCTTAAACTATATACACTTCGGAAGCAGCAGCCTTCATATAAAAAAAACGGTTTTTTTTTAGCGTGCAAGGGATAGAACCCGGGTCCCTCGCTTAGCATCAACACGCATTTCCAACTCAGCTAGGCTGCCTGTTGGTTCAAACCCTTCCATTTTAATTGAAAAACACTCCCACTCGCACCTAATTTCGAAAATTTGACACATTTAACCCAAAATTCAATTTCTTCTATTTCTAAATTCAATTTTCAACCAAAAAAATTTTAGTTTTCAATTTTTTATTTTTATTTTTGACTTTTGACTTTAAAATTTGGCTTTTGACTTTCAAGTTTGACCTTTGACTTTTTCGTTTAACTTTTAAATTTTCAAATTTAGCCTTTCGGTTTGACTTTTAAGTTTGACTTTTTAAGTTTGACTTTTAAATTTGAATTTGAAGGTTGACTTTCTCGGTTTTTAAGTCAAAGGGAAATTAAAAAAAATAAAATAAAATAAATAAAATAATATATATATATATATATATATATATATATATATATATATATATATATATATATATATATATATAAAATTATAATAAAAAAACAAAAAAAAATGAGTTCCGCATCAATTCCGGTAAATGAAGTTTCATGTACTCCATCTTGTGAAACTACTATTAAATTTCTCCGAGATCAAATCGATTTATTAAAAGAGAAAATGAGGACCTCAAATACGAAGGCTATACTCTTAGGAAAGGTCAGAAACCTCTGAAAGCTTAATTAGAGGCCAAGACTAACGACTTTAGGAAATTACAAGAAGATTACAGCAACAATTGTGAAAATTACGATCACATTAAGAAAAAAACTTGTTGTTGTAACTGAAGAACTTGACGGTTTGAAAATTAAGTGTGGAAAAACAGATGTTAGTTTCAAAAATTATACTGCGTCAAGTAAGACAGTCGAGTCCTTATTTGAAAACCAATTAAAATTCAAAGATAATCAAAACAAGGGTCTAGGGTATGATAGTGTTCCTCCCCCTTTCAATCATAACTATATATCCATCCCTATGACACAGGAAGAAATTGATAGGGAGGAACATCTTCAATATGGGAAACCTACTGTGGTTGTGCCAGAAAAGGTTGAGGTGAACGTTTCTAATGATTCTACTTCTTGCGCAGGTAAAGTAGTAGAGGATGACAACAAGGAGAAAACTATTGAACAATCCAATGACTCCTTGAACTCTGAATCTGCTGCTTCTAACTCAGTTACTCCTAACAAACCTACTGTTGAGAAATACAGGCCACCAAAACAAGCGAAACCGACGACTTGTTGCAAGTGTGCATGTGGGAACATCCTGAGACAAGGCATGGACACGCCACCAGGGGCAGGAAGAAACAATTTCCCAGTGAAGAAAAAGACTTGTTTTCACTATGGAACACCTGGTCACATTGCCCGAAACTGTCCAAATCGCGCATGCGTTCCCTACTACGCACAAGGATTGCAAAACGCGCCAAGAGGGAGATACTCCAAAAGAAACCCCTCAAGGTCACGTTCAGACAATGGTGACTGGAACGCACAGAAGGCCAAGAATCAAACCCACAAGGCCAAGAATCCGAATCCCAAAGGCAAGAAGGGAATGCCGGCCAAGAAGCCAAATCTAAGAGATGCTCCAGCGAAACCAAGACCGGCTAGGTCTAAGTCATTTCAACGGCCGACTTCCAGTTCAAAAACAAGTGTCGGGGCACCCTTCGGACTGAAAAAGAAATGGATTAAACCCAACTATAAATAGGTACCAAAGGTTCAATCTCCCAAATCATCTAACGATTCTAATATTTCGTCATCTTCTATTTGTGATATGCAAGATATGTCGTGGGAGAGAGTTCCTTGCAAAGATGACAAAGGTCAACCCAGTTTCAAAATGGATTGGGTTCCAAAGACCAACTGATCCCGCTCGGTGTCGGAACAGCTATGGAGGCATATCATCAGACTTCGGTTTGTTGATAGTGGATGTTCCAGGCACTTGATAGGACGCATCTCTCAACTGTACAACATTCAGAACTTTGTTTGAGAGTATGTGTCCTTTGTGGGAAAGGAAGAAAGGAAGGGATCACACATGGGGTTAGTGCTTAATGACATGAAGAATTTACGGATCTGTTCTGAGATTATGCATGTTGTTCTCAGACCTTATGGATGCAAATTCAATCGGTGAATTACGGTTTGAGTTTTCTTCTCGATACTCCTGAGTTTATTTTACACTGATTCATTTTGAAGTTAATATTTTACTTTCTTATAGTTTTTCGTTAGTAGGTATTATTGGGAAGTGATATCAACAAGTGATAACAGGCAATCTGAATCTATGTAAGGTACCAAAGCTGAATTGTCTAGGCTCTGTGTTCGATGTGCTGGTAGGCACGAAAAGTTTAATGGACTTGACTAGGTACAGATGAACTTAAGGAATCTAGAGACTTGATAAATCTTGACCTAAATAGTTCCGTTTAGCCTGACAATATGACGCTTGGGTAGGTTGAGCAGGGAGATATGCATGAGAATCTACCGGTCACGTTAAGAGAACCCGTATCTAGAACTGTGGTTTAACTTTTCCTTAATGTATGGATTTTGTCCTTAATTCCGATATTGACGGGGCGACTGGGGAATTCCGATAAATTAGGTCTGTAGAAAATTATTTTCTTTCTTTCCTACTGTTAGTCATATGTTTCCTCCTCTGTGTGATCGAAAGATCCGACATGGACTGCAACATATGCAAATCTATCTCTCTGCATTTTCTATCTATGCTATTCTTTCTACATGTTAGTCATATGCTGTCTCCTTTGCATGATTAATAATCCGACCTGGTACACAACATATGAAACCTTCTACTTCTCAATCCCTCTAAAACTCTAGTTAGTCATATGTTTCACCCTCTACGTGATTGGAAGAGATCCGACATGGGTGTACAGCATATGCATTCTAAACCAATTCTCTCTCCTAATAATTGTCTGCTCACCTAAAGTAAGGAGTATCTCGGAAGTTCTTGATTATTGGGGTATATCAGGAAGCGGGAAACACATTCTAGTACAATTAAAATTGAACAATTATAGATTGTCTGTGGATCTCGCTGCTCAATTTAGGTGGACAACAATATCCTTGGTCGTCGTCAGCTGAATGGTCTTTAGGAAGTTTGTCTAGGAACACAGGATCACAATGTCTTGTCACTTGTAGTATGTCCTAAATTTGTCACTATCTTTCGTGTTTAAGTGGACCACAATACCGGCAATCGACCATATCTATTCATGAAGGGGGAGGTACCGATGAACGGATTAAGGCTGTCTAACAACTTTGATCCCAAATATTTTTGTTTTTGTTAAATTTGTTCATAGTTTTTATCTATGCACAAATTTTGGGGGAGTATTAAAAATCAAACAAAAATCAGAAAATTCAAAAATCAAACAAAATTCAAAAAATTCAAAAATCAAACAAAAATCAGAAAATTAAAAAAAAAACCAAACAAAAAATCAGAAAATTAAAAAAAAAATTAGTGTTACCTCTATTTTATTTCTTGTTCAGAAAAATCAAAAAAAAATTTCAAAAATATTGTGTGCTAACCTTGTTTTAGTTTTGTTTTTATCTTTTTGTTTTGTTTGTCTTGAAAAGTGAGTCCAGGTGTAGATGAGCCTCGTGGAGACTGTATTGAAAATTTCTGAGCCGAGGCTTCATCCATGAGCATCGAAGAATTCTCATTCGAAGGAGCAAGAAATGAAGATTATCCTTTCGACATTCAATATTTCAACCTCAGAAGCAAGGTGAAGCTGCACTTGAAGATTATGTGACAGATTGCATTGAAGCCTCCTCAATCAATTTGCTGCTATCTATGTACCTGCTGAAGTGATCCAGAAGATTCGTTCTCTCTGATGTTCTCTCTGAAGATTCTCAAGCTGAAAGCGCTATCTTTCAAGAATCTTTTCAAGAAGCCTCCTCACCCAATGCGCGTTCAATGTCAAAATTTGAAGATAAGCCCAACTGCTCCAGATGAAGTCATTCATTGAAGATTCATCAAGTTCATCTTGAAGTTGTGAAGAATTTGAAGATAAATGCTGAAGCCAAGCTCACAATGAAGATTAACAAGAAAAGTCAGCTACCTTTTTAGAGGGAGCTTGTTGGGTCATTTAGAAAAGAAAGCTATAAACCAAATGGGAGATTGTTGGGTCAAAAATATGGTTTATACTTTGCTTTTCTAAGCATTTATTGTTTTTATTATTTGGGCCGAAAATAGTATAGGATTAATTGTAGCTTGGACCGAAAACCCATGTGTTTTCGGTCTAGCATTGGATTATTTGTATTTTGGGCTTGGCCTTAGGTCCATATATATATATATATATATATATATATATATATATATATATATATATATATATATATATATATATATATATATATATATATATATATATATATATATATATATATATATATATATATATATAGGGTGAGGAGTGCATGTGAGGGTAAGAGCCAAGGAGCTTAAGTGTGTGTATTCTAAGGTGTGAGAGAATATAGAGAGAGAAGAAAGTGTGTGTGAATCTTGTGTATTGTTCATCATTCCAATCTTGAATACATCATAGATTCATCTTCTTCTTCTCCTTCTATTCTATTAGATCTGACATCATCCAATTGATTGGGATTCCGCACCATCAATTGAATCTGATTGATACACAAGCAGATTTGGGGACTTACAAGTTTTGAATTTAATTTTAATATTATTATTTTTAACAGACCGGGACAGGAAATCCGTTAAAAATTCATAACTTTTTCATCCGACGTCCGTTTTCGTCTGTCTTTTTACCGTTGTACTACTATTTACGAGACCTTCGATTCTCGTTTAGGTTGTGTCGGCTAAAAATCACTCGATCTAAAATTCGAGTTTTTAGTTGTCTACTGTTGAGCTGAAACTTAGAAAAATCATAACTTCCTCATACGAAGTCAGATTTGGCGTTCTTTTTATGCATACTCTCTGTTTAATGAACACTACGACTTTCATTTAGATCACTAAGGCTATAAAGTAATTTATCAAAAACTCACTTTTTACATCATTTGGCACCGTGCCGGTTTTGTCGCGGAACTTCGACAGGTCATAACTTCTTCGTTATAACTCAGATTTCGGTATTCTTTATATATCCGGAATCCTTGTCACGACCACTACAACTTTCTTAACAGATATTGGCTTTATCTAATATCTATTTTTGACGCTCATTTTTATTCTTAATTAATTAAATCCTAATAATTAAGCATAAAACACATAATTCACATAATATTCGCATAATTCCTTTTCATTTCTTCAAAATGAGTTACAAAGGTTAACCAAGACTATTATGTCAATATTAATACCTAGCCTAGAAACACGGGCGTTACAGTCAATGAATGGTTCTTGTCAAGAGAGTCTTATATGTCAAGAGGACAGTGGGAGTCTTAAAAGATCCTGAAAGAGTTTCAACAACTAATCAAGAATAAAACTTGTAGTTTATCACTAGCACACGACTTGAGGTTTATAACCTATCGTGCTGACATAATTCTTGTTTCTGTGCTCATTCCAGTTAAAGTTGACTATGCATGTGAGTTCTGAGAGTTCTCAATTGGTTGCATAAGAACCTGGAAGCAATGGTAGGCCCTTGTGCTGCCAGGTGGCAAGAAATTAAGATTAAACAAGTTCAGTCCATATGATTTTGAATTTGTCACTAACCTTGTCTTGTGATTATGGTCTTGATAAATTCACATGGATAGGAACACATACACCATAAAATCTAAGCGTCATAAGGTTACTCTTCGATTCATGAAAATGATGGTGAGGAAACACTTTCACTAAGAAGATTTAAAGTAGATAGCAATTGTGATATTTGCATTCTCAAAGTCGTTAGTGGAGCGTGTGTGGTTAACCGACACACTAACATGGACTTGTGAGAAATGGCAAAGGTCTAAACAATTGAGACTATGATTACGGCATACCTCTTCATAGTTATTAAATTGTTTAGACACACATGTGAGCTATCTAAGGGAAGGTGTATGAGTTTAAGAAGCTTAGATAAAGTCTTATCGAAACATCTAATATCAGAAATATGAACTTTGGTAAGAAAGTCAACAAAGTGTGTATTTTAGAAGTCCAGCTGATTTCTAAATACATGTCAAAGCTAGTGGGAGCATAAGTGTTATGCTAATAATAATTATCATGTTAGTGGGAGCATGATTATTATGCTTAGTATTGCAAGTTAGCAATGTTAATTATAGAAAACAAAAGTTTCAATTCGTGAAGTTGCAGGGGTTGAAAAAGTTGTTTTGCTATAATTATGGGAGAGGAATTCATACTTCATTTCAAATATAAAAGCTTAGATTGTGAGATTTTAATCAAATTTAGTCATGATTACATTGTTTGCGTTCTAAAATTCGATTATGATTACGGCATCCCTTTTCATAATTCGAACTATGAGAACATGGCAAAGTATAAGAAATATTATAGCAAAAGACTGGTCAAGTATCATGTACTGTATCATGTCTTTATGTAATATATCATGAATCGTGTCTTGTATGCTTCGGATATAGGATCGATTGCATGTGCTATAATACTTATCCGTTCTAAATTTTCCAAATGCCTAGGGCGTTAAGAGGGAAAAAGGAAGAGAACCGGATATGACTGAAATGATTAAGCAATTGTCGATGACAATCTAAGGATTACCAAAGATTGGTTGCTCATGGACAATTCGAAGTAAGGTATAAATTTTTGGAAGGACCATATTGACATATTCTAAAAAGAGGCAACTCTTGTTCAGAAGTGATAGTCAAAATGGGAATATGGAAATGTCTCCATAGGTGGAAGCTATTCAATCTGTGTAAGATTAGATAACTTAATGCAAGAAGGATGTTCAAAGGAATGTACTTTGAATGTGAGACTTCGTTTCCATGGAATTGATCTCCATTGGAATACTTTGTAATGTTTGTTGCCAAGTCTTTGTGACTTTTGTGCATAGTCACTACAAGAGGACCAATCCATATGAGTTTAAAATCTAACACATTACAGTAAATGACAAGAATTTGATATTCTTACATTTACGGTAAGGATTTGGGATTGTGAAATGAGCATCATTGGAGTCATGTTCAATTGATCTATTTCACAAAGTAAGGATCATAGACAAACATAGTGTGCATACTTGGAGTATGGCATAACTATTGTTTAGAAAACATAGTGTGCATGCTTGGAGCATGGGACAACTATTGTTTTTAATTCAAGTGTTAAGTTGATAAATTGAAACATTATGCAATGAATAATGTGTAATCAATATGGTGATAAATAAAAGGTGTTTTATTTATATTCATAAATTCTGAGACCGTATTGGATTCGATTATTCTTGTGTTTCACTTTGCATGTTTTGACTTCCCGAATAACTAGGTTATTCAAACTCTCCACAGTCAATCATACTTTGGAAGTAGGTATGAATCAAGACTATCATGATTTGGGCTTGTAGATGTATAAAGTGTTTAGATATAGCAAAAGTTGTTGCAACATTCATGACTGCTCCTGGAATGAGATTCGAGTATTCGATTAAACACACGCTCATTTGAATCACTTCATGGATTTTATCACGAGTGATCATGAGACGATAATATCTTATATTCTACAAAACTAGAGATATGAGTTGTTGACTATGAGTTGGTTGTACATTGATTGTACGAAAATGCATCAGTAACTTGATGCTATAAAACGTGCCTTTGTGTATGATTCAACAAGTAGTTAGTACAAGCATATGAGTCGAAGTTTATCTGTTCCTTTTACCCTATGTGGATAAAAGCGATATTTGTGGGCCCCTCGATGATTTAGTGATGACACCCCTAAGTGCTTGGCCAAGCCTAGACTGATTTGATTTGTTCAATTAGTCAGTCGTCATAAATCGGAAATCAAGAAACAACAAATGGAAAAAGAGAATGATTATAATCCGTGTCTCACTCCATATGATATCTAGAATGGTGGAATATATGATCCCTTATCTAATGGACACGTCATTCGACTAAGTCAGAGTTCGACAGCGTCTTTAAGAGCTACGATTGCTAGTCAGGATCTTCGAGTCATACGCAATAATAGTTTTAGACTTATCCAAGTGGGAGACTGTTGGATTAGATGTCTAAGCTCATAACTATTATTGGTATGTACTCGACTAGAGATAGCATGGTCCATTTGGGCTGCACTTCACCGGAACAATTTGTATGGATAGTCTTTTGAGAATAGTATGTCTATGGTTTATTAATATATTATAAGTTATAATATATTAATATAATTAGTATTGGTCAAGAATTAATTTGGAATTAAGTTTGTGATCAAAATGAGACTAATTAAATATGGACTCTTATATATATATATATATATATATATATATATATATATATATATATATATATATATATATATATATATATATATATATATATATATATATATATATATATATATATATATAGAGAGAGAGAGAGAGAGAGTAAATTACACGATTCGTCCCTGGTCCAAGTGCCAAATTGCACGTTTAGTCCTTAATTTCAAAAATTAACTCGGATCATCCCTCATATAATTAAAAGTTGCACGTTTCGTCCTTGACAGACATGAAATGACTATAATACCCTTTTCTATTTATTTTTCATTTATTTTTCATTTGTTTATTGTTTTTTATTTCTTTTTTATTAAAAACAATACCCCCTACTGCTCCTTACCCTCTACTTGTTGGGTTTTGAGCATTCTAACACTTCCTAAGTGTACATGCAACCCTAATAACCTTGGATCTATGTTTGTCTAAGGTACATGCAAAATATTATTTTCCAAGGTTTATAACCTATCTAGCATGGCATGGGGTACTTTTAAACATAAAAGAACTAGATGAATTACATACCTTTTGTTGATTGCTGATTCCTTGGAGTTTGAGAGCCAAGCACCAATAATGTGAATGCCTCAAATGGAAATCACAAATCACCACAAACTTGGAAAATGTATGAGAGAGTATACTAACACTTAGAAATCGGCCACCACTATTACACACACACTAGGGTCTTATTTCATGCAACATGAGCTTGTTTATATAGTGTGCATGGTTAGGGTGAAACCCTAATAACCCATGTCTTTTCCTTTCCAAGGATCCATGGGTTAAAAGCTCCATGGATCATCCATGGACTTCCACATAAGCTTAGCCCATTAACAAATGAGTATTAGCCCACACCATATAAATATAATAGCCCATGATTTAATTAGTCTTCCTTTTAATCACTAAATTAATTCATAATTAATTCAAGATTAAAACTAATTAAATAACATGACTTTATATTAATATATTATAACTTATAATATATTAATAAATCGTAAGTATACAATTCTCATAAAATTATCCATAAACAGTTTGGGTGAAGTGCAACCCAAATGCACCATGCCGGGTCGGGTCAAGTATATACCAAATAAGTTGTGGACTTAGACACCTTATCCAACAGTCTCCCACTTGGATAAGTCTAATAACTGTATTTGCGTATGTTACTTCAGGAACCAACCAGCAATCGTAGCTCTCGAAAACTCTGTTGAACTATGAAGCGCCATTTTAGATAAGTGATCATATAATCCTCTGTTCTCATGATATCAGCCGGACAAATACATGAAACAACGTCGTACTTATTGTCTAGCAGTTTGTTTCCCGATTTCCGATTTGTTTGACAAAGAACTAAATTGAACACATCAATTAGGTTCTGACCGGGCCCGATACATAGGTCAAAACAAAATCATCGAGGGGCCCGGATATCGCTTCTAATCCTCCAAGGACTAGAAGGAACAGATAAACTTCGACTCATATACTTGTTTCTACTACTTGTTGAATTATACACAAAGGCACGTTTTATAACATCAAGTTACTGATGCGTTTACGTGCAATCAATGCACAACCAACTCATAGGTAACAACTCATATCTCTAGGTTTGAAGACTTATATGAAATTACCGTCTCACGATTACTCGAGATAAATTCCATGAAGTGATACAAGTGAGTGTGGGTTAATTCCAATACTCATAACTTATAAGTACTCATGAATGTTGTAGCAACCATTGCTATGTCTAAACACGTTTAGCCATCTACAAACTCGATTCATGACAGTCTTAATTCATACCTACTTCCAACATATGAACGACTGTGGAGTGTTTAAATAACTTAGTCATTCGGAAAGAATAACCTTGCTATCCTGGAAGTCAAAACATGCAAAGTGAAACACAATAACAATCGAATCCAATATGGTCTCAGAACCCTTTTGAATATAAATAAAACCACCTTTTATTTATCACCATATTGATTACACATTTATTATTTTATAATGTTTCAAATAATCAACTTAATACTTGAACAATAACAACAGTCGTCCCATGCTCCTAGCATGTACACTTTGTTTTTCTAAACAATAGTTATGCCATACTCCAAGTATGCACACTATGTTTTTCTATGATCTTTACTTTGTGAAATAGATCAATTGAACATGATTCCAATGATGCTCATTTCACAATCCCAAATCCTTATTGTAAATGTAAGAATTCCTAATTCCTACCATTTACCAAAAAAACTGTTAGATTTTAAACTTATATGCACTGATCCTCTCGTAATGATTATGCACAAGGTCACCAAAACCTTGTCATCAGTCATTATAGAGGATTCCAAAGGAGATCAACTCTATGGAAAGGAACTCTCATATTCAAAGTACATTGCTTTGAACATCCTTCTTGCATAAAAGTTTCTAACTTTCTCATAGATTCTTAATATCCAACTCCCAATATGGAAAATTTCCATATTCCTATTTTGATTATCATATCTGAACAAGAGCTACCTCTTTTCAGAATATATCCATATGGTCCTTCCAAAATTTAACACTATACTTCCAACTGTCCCTGAGCAACAAATCTTTGGTGAGCCTTAGATAGTCCTCGACAATTGCTTAATCATTTTAGTCTTATCCAGTTCTAGACTTTTCCCTTCTTAATGCTCTAAGCATTTGGAAAATTTAGAAAGGATGAATATTATAGCACATGTGACCGATCCTATACCCGAAGCATATGGGACACGATTCACGATGTCTCACATAAAGACCTGATACTGGATCAGTCTTTTGCTACAATATTTTTTTTTATTTTCCATGTTTTCAAAAATCGACTATGAAGAGGGATGTTGTAATCATAATCGAATTTGAGAACGCAATATATATAGAATTTCCTTATGTTGAACCATTCCAACATAAAATTGATATATATATATATATATATATATATATATATATATATATATATATCCTTGACTAAAGATGATTAAAACTCAATCTAAGCTTTTAGAATTGAAATGAAGTATAATTTCTTCTCCCTTAATTATAGCAAAACAACTTTTTCAACCCCTACAACTTTACGAATTGAAACTTTTGTTTTTCTATAATTAACATTGCTAACTTGCAACACTAAACATAATAATCATGCTCCCACTAACATGATGATTATCAGCATAACACTTATGCTCCCACTAGCTCTGACATATTTCCAGAAATCAGCTGGACTTCTGAAATTTAGATTCGTACACCCTTTCTTAGATAGCTCACATGTGTGTCTAAACAATTTCCAGAACTATGAAAAGGGATGTCGTAATCATAGTCTTAATTGTTTAGACCTTTGCCATTTCTCACAAGTCCATGTTAGTGTGCCGGTTAACCACACACGCTCCACTAACGACTTTGAGAATGCAAACATCACAATTGCTATCTACTTAAAATCTTCTTACTGAAAGCATTTCCTCACCATCATTTTCATGAATCGGAGAGAAACCTTATGACACTTAGATTTTATGGTGTATGAGTTCCTATCCATGTGAATTTGTCAAAACCATAATCACAAGACAAGGTTAGTAACAAATTCAGCCTTACATGGATTGAACTTGTTCAATCTTAATTTCTTGTCATCTGGTAGCACAAGGCCCACCAATGCTTCCAAGCTGTTATGCACACAGTTTAGAACTAACAGAACTCATATGCATAGACAACTTAATAGGAACAGACACAGAAACAAGAATTAAGTCAACTTAATAGGTTTCAAACATTTAGTCGTGTGCTAGTGATAAAACTCAGGTTTTACTCTTGATTAAATCTTGAAATCATTTCAGGATCTTTAAGACTTCCACTGTCCTCTTGACATATCAGTTTCCCTAGTCAAGAACCATTCCTTGACAAAACAAATATTCAAGGGATAGTGCAGATACTTATTAAGATAAACACTTCACACAATTGGTCTTAGTTGGTCTTCGTCTTATCCAAGACATCACAACTTACCAATTTCAAATGTACAAGAGTAGAAAACATTTTACACTACATTTGATAAGTGTTTTAAACCTTACTTTATGTCACTCAATGTTACAATCTTGGAATATGACTGTAAGAGTTGTTTTGGAACGAAGTATGACTCATTCTCTTGATTTTAACCATTCCAACAATTCATGACCCCTCTTCTTAGTCATAACAATGCACTAAGATGTCCTTAGAGTATGAATTTGTGATATGGTTTCATAATCATTAAGATGATCATAAAAACATGATACTAAAGTACTCTCCCATCTTTTCAGATTTGAGAAACTTTTATCTCTCTGCCAAATTTGATTCTTCTCATCCGTTCTGCCATACATTGAAACTTTTCCAATGTTATAGAATTATACTTAACCTTATAAGTATAACCATATTTACTAATCTTTAGTAAATCATGACGAATTGATCTTTGTGGTGGACCTTGACCAGCACACTCCCAGTGTACCTAATTCCTTAGTCCTTCAATTGACTCACATATGCATGTGATCAATGAATTATTCTCAATTTTACAAAGATGAAAATTCTCATTCATCATACAATACAGCTTGTATGATTCCAAGTTTTTGTCCAACTGAAGCTTCGGTGATGAGAACCTTTCCTCATTTGGTAAATTCAGACACTACCACATATGAGAGAATCAAACTCATATTTCCAATATTGCTAGAAACATACAAACATCAATTTTCCATAAATGCCATTGTAAGGGGATATAATATAAAATAAACTAAACAAAACTTTTATTTCTTTATTAAAATGCGGAAAAATATTCCTTACAATGCAAGTTTAAATGAAAACTATGCTATTACATATTTCTTAGCAATCTATCATAACTTTTAAGTAGTGGCTCAAAAATCCGATCCTCGAACCATGCGATAGAAATCCATCTTCGTGATTAGATTCAACACACTCTTCTTTTAACCTTCCTTTTGCTCGATCCTGCTAAACATCAAGATGCAACCTAGTCACATCATGTAATTAGAATCAACAATTAGGAACTTTAACAAAGTTAGATAGTGGACTTACCTGAAGCCGATTCAAACATTTTGTCTTTACTTGCTTTCAAATATTTCAGGTATTCAGGGCAGCTTCGCTTCCAATGTCCCTTCTCATGACAATAAAAACATATAGACTCTTTGGGAATGGTACACGAGACAATCACAGACTTAGCCTTTCCCTTTAACTTTTGGTCAACCGGGTTGACCAAGGCCGATCCCCTTCCATTGGGACGAGAAAGCTTTTCTGGACTTCCAATGTTACCATTGTCCATGTCCATGGAAGTTTGAGAAATAGATTTTCCATCAATATTTGCTTGACCATTGCGCCAAATCATTGCTGATTCAGCAACAACAAGCAAATAAGAAAGATCTATTAGGGTTATGTCAGGATCTGTCATATGGTAGTCTTTAATAAACTCACTATATGACTCAGGAAGTGACTGAAGAACCCAGTCAACAGCGAACTTCATTGAAATAACAACACCCAACATTCTCAACCTGTCTATGTGTGACTTCATTCCTAAGACATGAGTGCACACAAGTCTTCCACCTTTCAAGTCTTTGGGCTTGTGGGTCAGGGAGAATAAATGGAGGAGGTGGGGGGAGTGAAGCATGATGTTGAGGGACATCATCTTCAAGAGGAAAGCTTTTTTCAAGCGATTTCGGAAGATCATAGTTGTCTGAACCAGACATCTACAATGGGAGAAAATCAAGTTAGTTGATTCAAGTCCTTAATATAACACCCAATATGAAATATTAAGGCAAGGACCCAACACAATATTTTATAACTTGGAAGAGGGATGCCGTAATCCAAGCTATAAAATATTTGAAGGTAGGTGAATGACGATTCACCAATTTCCACCATGAAAAATGAAATAATTTATTAGGTTTTAATTGGATTTGAAACTCCTAGATCTTTTGAGATTCATTGAACTTTTCAATGGCATGTTTCAATCTCGATTGTGCCCTTCAGGTTTTGTGACTGGGATGCCGAGGATCACAAAACAAGGTGTGACTAACCATGCAAACTCACTTGGTACCCTTAATATTATCACCTAATCGATGTGCCGGTTAACCACACACGCTCCACCGATCTATGATAAACATTAAGTCACCCTTCGTGATCCTTAGTAGTCCAAGTTAGTGTGCCGGTTAACCACACACGCTCCACCAACGACTTGGTAAGGTACAAAGTGTGAATTTCATGGGTTAGCACCATATTCACATTTTCCTAAAGTAACTAAGATTGGGAATTTATAAAAGGTTTAGTTACTTTATAATATTCATTATACTTTTAATGAGAATTTAAAGTCATTGTCCTACCCGTTCGGCTAACGACCCTCCACCGATCAAGGAAGTGGTGGGTGAGAATGGACACCCATTAAGTTGCCATTTTATAGGCAACAACCTTATACCCCCCTTATAGACCGGCTTCGTGAATGAGGCCTACTAACGGTAAAACGACTTGATCTTATACATATATATAATAATTAACCATTAATGTTATAAATAGTATAAGGGTTGAATTTTAACTTTTAAAACTCTAAGGGTTTGGAATTAAAGTTTATTAAAGTGTTTGAAACTTTACAAATTCCAAAACTTGAGGGCAAGTTTTGTAACTATCCAAAACTTTTCATTTCATAACTTATGAATTAAAGGTTCATAAAATGAAGACTCTTCATTTTATGTAACTTATGTGTTTTAAGTGTGTGTTTAAAAGATGTGACCTTTGGATATCCATAACTTGAGGACAAATTATGGACTCCATTAAAACACATAAATGATCAAGAATTAATCCTAAACAATTCAGCAAATAATTCCTATCATCTTCTAAATTCATAAGAACATGAACATGATCATCAAAGTTTCAAGAATTATATGAACACATACAAAGCATGAAATTTTGATATAAGCTATTGTAAATGGATTAGAACTACCATTACACCAACTAAAACAAGTTTTAAAACACCAAAACAGTTTAGGGTAATGTTTCTAGTCCATTTCCAGCAGCAAAAGTCGAAAATCTGCATTCTGAGGCTCCTACTCGCCGAGTGCACGAACCTACTCGACGAGTAGGATGAGTTTACACATGAACTCGGCGAGTCCCCCCATGGACTCGGCGAGTTCATCAGTCAGACAGCAAAAAATCGAGTTTTTATCACTATTTTGCATCAAGTATCAAACAAACAAGCCTAGTCTCTGATACCACTGTTGGGTTTTGAGCATTCTAACACTTCCTAAGTGTACATGCAACCCTAATAACCTTGGATCTATGTTTGTCTAAGGTACATGCAAAATATTATTTTCCAAGGTTTATAACCTATCTAGCATGGCATGGGGTACTTTTAAACATAAAAGAACTAGATGAATTACATACCTTTTGTTGATTGCTGATTCCTTGGAGTTTGAGAGCCAAGCACCAATAATGTGAATGCCTCAAATGGAAATCACAAATCACCACAAACTTGGAAAATGTATGAGAGAGTATACTAACACTTAAAATCGGCCACCACTATTACACACACACTAGGGTCTTATTTCATGAAACATGAGCTTATTTATATAGTGTGCATGGTTAGGGTGAAACCCTAATAACCCATGTCTTTTCCTTTCCAAGGATCCATGGGTTAAAAGCTCCATGGATCATCCATGGACTTCCACATAAGCTTAGCCCATTAACAAATGAGTATTAGCCCACACCATATAAATATAATAGCCCATGATTTAATTAGTCTTCCTTTTAATCACTAAATTAATTCATAATTAATTCAAGATTAAAACTAATTAAATAACATGACTTTATATTAATATATTATAACTTATAATATATTAATAAATCGTAAGTATACAATTCTCATAAAATTATCCATAAACAGTTTGGGTGAAGTGCAACCCAAATGGACCATGCCGGGTCGGGTCAAGTATATACCAAATAAGTTATGGACTTAAACACCTTATCCAACACTACTCTCATCCACCCCCAACATTCTCATACTTTTCTTCTATCCTCGTGAAGAAGGACCACCAACAGTGTCCGGTGGAACCACCATCACCGTTATCATAATCTCCGACGAGATTTTTGTAAAGGATTTCTGGATCTGAAGGATGGCCATCATCCCGTCTCCGATGGAACCATCAACGACTCAATAACCATTGCCGATGGAACCACCAAATCCGCAATCACGATCACACTAGTCTCCAAAGAAATACCCAGCCACAGTCTCCACCATCACAAAAAAACCAAGCTTGTCCAATCACTCCTCCACCACCGAGAATCATCGTTAAAACCCCTACAGTTACTGTAGCAAAATCGAACCCACAACCCAATGAAGAATCTGTCGTCAGTATGGTGATGGTGGATTGATTTTCTGAAATCAATGTCTGCTTCTGTAATGAACGGTCTCTATAAGCCTAAAATCGATTTTCTGAGTAACTTCTCATTCTCTTTGTTTCAGCAAATCGGGTTCTTGATTTATGGCTTAACCCTCTTTCTTGTTGCAGCTGATTTTAGGGTTCCAGATGAATGGTTGTTGTCAATGGAAATAATTAGAAATAAATGGATTTGAGCCACTGGGTATCAACCATATCATGTTCATTGTCAATGGCAAGGCGGGAAGAAACTAGATTCCATTAATGGCACTAACCAAGCTTCGATTTTAGATGGAATGTGCATTTTGGGTTTTAATGGAAAATAATTTTATTGTGTGTTAGTTTATGTATGTCGTGTTTGGAAAATAGGAGGGAGTAGTCTTTAATGGCTGAGATTTAACAGTCGGAGTTGAGAGTAGTGTCGGAAATGTGGCTGGTGGTGGTGCCGGGAAATGTATTTGATGAAGAAGGGGGTGGAGGGCGATTGATAGGTGAGTGTAAGAGCTGGTGGGTCACACTAAAATACTAATCACAATATTTTCATTTCTTTTAATATATAAATTGCAAAATAAATGTTAAAAAACTAATTAAGAAATAGAAAAGGGCAATATAGTCATTTTATGTCTGTTAGGGATGAAACGTGCAACTTTTTAATCATACGAGGGACGATCCGGGTTAATTTTTGAAATTAGGGACTAAACGTGTAATTTGACACTTGGACCAGGGACGAATCGTGTAATTTACTCATATATATATATATATATATATATATATATATATATATATATATATATATATATATATATATATATATATATATATATATATATATATATATATATATATATATATATATATATATATATATATATATAGAATGGGCCAATAATTATTTAGGATGGGCTAAGCTTGCATGGATAGTCCATGGAGCTTTTAACCCATGGATCCTATGTAAATGAAAGGTCATGGGTATTAGGGTTTACATTGATGTAACCCTAATCCACCATGCTATATAAAAGATGTCCTTGGCACTTGAAATGCGCACGAGAGTGTGAACAAAGAGGGCATAGTCGATTTCGACAAGTGTATACTATTCTCTCAAGCTTTCCAATTTGTTTTGGTGACTTGTGATTCCATTTGAGTCTTCCACACTATTGGGGTTAAGCTCTTAAAGGTTCAAGACTTCAAGCTCCATCAAAAGGTATGTCATCTAACTAGACTCTTGTAGTATAGTTGCTCCATAATATGCTAGTTAGGATGATGCTTTGAAATTTTATATATTTGCATGTATAATAGTGAAAACATAGATCCAAGGCACATAAGGTTGCATGCACACCATAGGAGTGTTAGAATGCTCAAAACCCATCAACATCTTGTGAAGTTGGAGCAGTTACACTTGGAGATGTATTGTCTTCAGTAGGCTCAGTTACAGATGTTTTGAACTTGTCGCCAAATTCACCGATTAATTTTTTTTTCAAATCATAGATCCAGCTGAGAGAGCACCAAGAATAAGTTGCAGATCAGAAAATTGCCTTGACTTTTGAGCATTTTCTCTCTCAAGCTCGGAAACTCTAATATCCAGAGTTCTAATCAGTACGTCTTTCTCAATAATCTTTTGATTTAGAACTCCAACTTCCTCCTTGAGCTCAAAAATGGTTGGATCTTCGTTAGCGGAGCTCCCTGCACCAATTGATATGCCTTTTCCTCTGGGTGCAGGATCAATACTTTCTTTGGAAAGAAACCTGGCAAGCCGTTCGTAAGCGACATCATGCGCAGGTTGAGAATCAAGAAGTTCAATATCGTTTATCAGCACACACCTGCATGTTTAGATCTAGTTAATCACCAATATTAAGATCCACTTAAACACAAAGGATATTGACAAATTAGACAGATTATAAGTGACAAGTCATTGCACCTATATTCCTAAATGGACCATTTAGCTGACGACGACCAAGGATATTGTTGTCCACTTAAATTCTGCAGCGAGATCTACAGACAACCTTTTAAATGGGTCAATTTTAGGTGTACTAGAACTTGTTCCCCACTTCCCGACATACCCCGGTAATCAAGAACTTCCAAAGAACTCTTTACTTCAGGTGAGTATGCAATCATTAAGAGAGAAGATAGATATAGAAATACATATGTTGTATCCCAGGTCGGACGTCTTCCAATAATGCAGAGGGAACAAGATATGACTAACATAGATAGAGGAATAGAGAAAGAAAGTAGGGTGCATATGTTGTGTCGCAGGTCACACAACATATGGCTAACAGATGGGAAGAATTGCATAGATAAGGAGATGCATAGAGATAGAGTTGCATATGTTGCATTCCAGGTCGGATATATTCCAATCACGCAAAGGAGGCAACATATGACTGTCAGATAGAAAGCAAGAAAATAATTTCCTACAGACCTACTTTATTAGAACCCCCAGTCGCCCTATCAGTACCGGAATTAAGGACATAAGTCTGTACATCGAGGAAATGTGAAGCCACAATTATAGATACATATGACTTTAATGTATCCCGCAGGTTCCCATGTTTATCTCACTGCTCAATGTACCCGAGCATCATATTTTCAGTCCAAATAAAACTATCTACGTCCACACTGTCAAGTCCTTTCATTGTCAATCCATATCTAGTCCATTTGAATCCTTTGTGCCTACCAGCACATTGAACACAGAGTTTATAAAATTCAGCTTTAGTACCTTAAACTTGTTTAAACTGCCCGTTATAAGTCATTCTTAATATCACTTCCCAAATAACACCTATAAATGAAAAACTATAAGGACATATTTTTGGATTTTTGTTTGAAATTTTTTAATTTTGATTTCTCCTCCTTAATTTGTGCATGGGAAAGAAAGAAAATAAATGTCTTCAAAACGCATCATTTTAAGAGAAACTCAGGAGTATCGGGAAGAAAACTCAAACCATAATTCACGAATAGAAGTTGCATCCAGATGGTCTAAGAATAGCACGCATATGCAGCAACATGTTCAGCCTTAGCTGTGTTTCAATCTCGGAACAGATCCAAAAATTCTTCACATCGTTAAGTATAATCCCTATTTGTGATCCTTTCCTTTCTTCCTTTCCCGCAAAGGAACCATACCCTCACTTAAGGTTTTGAGTGTTGTACAGTTGAGAGATGTCCCCTATCATGTGCTTGAAGTAGCCACTATCAACAAACCGAGGTCTGATGACATTCCTCCATAGCTGCTCCAGCACAGAGTGCGGGATTAGTTGGTCTTAGGAACCCAGTCCATTTTGAAGCTGGGTTGACCTTTATCATCTACGCAAGGTACTCTCTCCCATGACATATCCTATTTATCACACATAGAAGATGAAGAAATGTTAGAATCATTAGAAGATTTGGAAGTATGAACCTTTGGTACCCATCTGTAGTTGGGTTTAACCCATCTCTTGTTTGATCGGATGGATGCCTTATCACTTTCTTTTAAACTTGAAACTGACAGCCGAGATGGCTTTGACCTAACCGATCTTGGTTTAACTGGACCATCTCTTGATTTTTGCTTCTTGTCCGTCATTCCCTTCTTGACCTTGGGAGTTTGATTCTTGGCCTTTTTCACATTCCAGTCACCATTGTTTGAACGTGGCCTCGAAGGGTTTCTTTTGAAAGATCTCCCTCTTGGTGCATTCTGCCAACCTTATGCATAGTAGGGAACATATGCACAATTTGGACAATTTCTAGGAATGTGTTCAGGTGTTTCATAGTGAAAACATGTGTGTTTCTTCAAGTAGGAGTTGTTTCTACCTGCCCCTGGTGGCGTGTCATTGCCTTGTTTCTGATTGTTCCCACATGCACACTTACAACAAGCAGTCTGTTTGCTTGTTTTGGTGGTCTGTATTTACCAACAGCAGGTTTATTAGAGGTGCCTGAATTAGAAGCAACATATTCAGAGTTCAAAGAGACATTGGTTTGACAGTCAATAGAATCAACAGAACTAGAATTAATTATGTTCTCCTTGTTCTCATCTTCCACTACTTTACCTGCACTTGAAGTAGAATCATCAGTATCGTTGATCTTAATATTCTCAGTTGGCCCTGATTGTTTAGTCTTAACTGAAGCTGGCACAGGGGGTTGGCCAAACGGAGCAGGTGTCTCTTCCTCATTGGTTTCAAGGGGTGAGGTATAGTTGTCATTGAAGGGAGGTGGAAGACTATGATACCCTATACCCTTAGATTAATTATCTTTAAATTTTAATTGTTTTTCAATCATAGTCTCAAGTTTCTTACTTGACACATCAAACTTTTTAAAGTTAAAATCAACATTTTCAAATTTATTCTTCAATGTGTCAAGCTGGAAAGCTGTCTCTTAACATGGTCATAGTTTTCACATTTATTATTGTATTCTTCTTGGAGTTTTCTAAAGTCCTTGGTTTTGGCCTCTAGTTGTTCTTTCAGAGGTTTTTGACCCTTCTAAAGGTTATAGCCTTCATACCTAAGGTCCTATTTTTGTCTACGTAATAAATCAACTTGATCACGAAGAAATTTAACAGTATCCATGCATTTTTTAGAGCAAGAAAGTTCACTGACCTCTTTTGTTTCAGGAGTAGTGGGTACCATAAAAGCAAACTGCAGCTGCATCATTTCTGCCTCTCATCTTCTTCAACATTTTGATCAGGAAGCTCACTTATCTATGCCAGATTAGCAGTCTCAGGCCCTGAAATGTTCAATACCTGAGTCTGATCTTCCCAGTCAAAAGTCTGAGCCACCACTGCCAGGTTTGCAATTTCACTGTTGGTAGTAGCTCCTCGATTATTCCTAACTTGCACCATCGTCCTATCATGGTTCTCTTTTCTGTCTGGCTTTGGACAATCATGAGCAAAATGTCCTGGCTCGTGACAATTGAAACACCTCAGCTTGCCTATGTTAAAACCAACCTTTTTTCCCCATTCATACCCCAGTTGTTCTTCCCAGTCTTCTTAGCAAACTGCTTAGCCCTGAATATAGCCATTGCAATTTGCCATGTGAGATCCATTTCTTCCACATCTTTTGGGTGAATTTGATCAAGATATGTGAATGAGATTTGAGGAGGCAAATCTCTAGCTAGAAAAGCATTGTAACAATTCACGTGGCCAGAAGCTAGAGCCATGTTTTCTTCAGCTTCCTTAGGAGTTGAGATTGGGACATGCGCTTTTGAGGAAGCTGATTGTTGATATGTTGTGGCAGGAGCTTTTCAGGAGGAGGCAGAATGTTGATAAGACATAGTAGGTGGAATAGCATGGGTTTGTGGAATAGTGAATGATGAAAAATCATTCTTTGATGAAATACCCACGTTTGCTGTGGAGTGGGAATTCACATGATTTATCCCGTGCTGCTTATCATCCAAATCACAAGCTTTAATGATAGCCATAGTCTCAGCAAGAGTAAGTCTGTGAAGATCCTTGGTCTTCTTAATCACAGAAACATCCATGTCCCATGATTTTGGAAGAGAGTTCAACAGCCTCTTGTTTATCTCCGAGCGTGGTACAGAAATTCCAGCAGTACTCATTTCAGTAGTAAGAGTGATGAATCTCTGCAGTTGAGCTTCAAGAGTCTCTCCAAGAACATGGTTGAACATGTTGAACTTTTGACGGAGCATGTCCTGTCTGGATTTTTTCATATCATCATTTCCTTCGTAAACCTCTATCAAAGCTTCCCAAAGCGCTTTTGCAGAATCATATTCCCTGAATCCTTGAGCAATGTTCGTGGATAGAGCCATAGTCAGAGTTGCAAGTGCCTTTTCATGTTCCTCAATTTTCTCAAAATCCTCATCAGTGTAGTTTTCCACTTCTTTATCAATTATAACTCCATTTTCCAGTGTAGTGGTAATTCTAACAGGACCCCTAAGTATGCTTCTCCATATCTTAAAGTCTTTCATCTTGATGTATTTCTCAATCCTGTATTTCCATTCTGGAAACCCATCGGCTGATAAAAGTCGTGGAATTCTCGTAGCAGTTCCCATGATGGAATCCAGTTTTTGATGCATTACACTGTGTTGAGGTTCCATAATTTTTATTTTTTTATGTTTTTATAAGAAATGACACACAAAAAACACAGAAAGTCAACAAATTAGATTGGCCGAAAATAGATTTCAGACGAAAATGAGTTTTCTGCCGAAAATGTTGATTTCGGTCGAAAACACGTTTGCTGTCAAGAATGATGATTTCAGCCGAAAATTATAATTTCGGACGGAACGAGTTTTTTGCCGAAAATGGAAAGAAAATACTCTCCACCGAAAACTCCCACCGAAAATGCCCAGATTCACGATTTCAAACAGATTTTTCGAATTTGTTGTTTTGAATCTTCAATGAACACCAAGAACACAGCACCTAGAAGATGAAATATTCCAATAACAAAATAAAACAATCTTGATTACGGTTGACACTAGATTGGCTCTGATACCAATTGTAAGTCCCAATCAATGAACCAACTAGTGATCAACAATAAAGCAAATGATGAATCAAGCAAATTAGATCAAGAAGAAAGAACGTAATCAATCCAAATGCTCACGATTAAGTATTCAATGAATCGTCTAGTACAAAGGATCTTCAATTAGCAACCTGACCGAAAACGCTCTCGTCAGATCTAGCAATCTAGGACTCTATATATAGGGTACACAAAGAACATACATGTTTACAGCCGAAAACACCAAGGGACCGAAAATGGAACGTTTTCGGTCCAACCAACCGAAAACCCAATTGATGCCCCAAAAAGAACAAACAAAGCCTAACAGAAAAATGCCTAGCACACACTAATATAATTAGGTCCTAACAAGGGTGTCATTATGTTCTAGAAGAAGGGAAAGCTAGGGCCTCGATACATTGGACCATTTAGGATTATTGTCCGGGTAGGCAAGGTGGCCTATCGCTTGGATCTGTTGGACGAGCTTAGTTAGTTACACAACACCTTCCATGTGTCTCAGCTTCAGAATTTTGTCACAGACTAGGCCGCGGTTGTTTCACTCGACGACATTCAGGAGGACGAGAGCCTGAACTTCATTGAGAGGCCCATTGCGATTTTGGATAATAAGACCAAGGCTCTTTGGAACAAGGAGGTGAAGTTAGTAAATATGCAATGGCAGCACCAAAGGGGCTTCAAATGGACATGGGAGCCGGAAGAGGAGATGCGAGATCACTACCCGGACTTATTTGTGTCAGCAGAATTCGAGGACAAAGTCTAGTTCAAGTGGGGGAAAAATATTCCAGGTATCATTTAATTCTTTGAGTGTTTAGGGTTTTGTGCTAGGACTCGACGAATTGGGGAGCTCCAACTCATCAAGTATAGATCATTTTATCAGGACGCGGGACTTCGGATCTACTCGATGAGTTGGAAAGCCCCAACTCGACGAGTAGACACTGTAAAGAGAAACCCTAATTTTCAGGGATTTGTACCATCGTTCTTACAGCCCAAAGAAACCCTAGCTCGAGACTTGAACCTTCTTGACTGAGAGAGAGAGAGGGAGAGCTTTTGACAGTGATTTTGGTGTGGTTGTGAAGGATTTTGGAGCTTAAAGAAGAAGGAGCAAAGAGAAGAGTAGATCTGACATCTACTCTGTATTGGCAACCATCTTGAGGTATAAAGTCACTATCTTGACCTTTAGTTGCTTAGATCTCATTTCATGGAAGTAAATGGTCACCTTTAATGCATAATGGTGTCACTTTTTGGATTGGACCTTGTTATGAGAATAGAGTTTAGATCTGGACATCCCTAGACCTCTTTGGACATAAAATTGCTCACTTTATCCAGCCTTAGCCTTTCTCAATGCCCTAATCTTGGTATAAACCGTATTTTTGAGTGTTTTAGCATCTTAAGGCCTTGCGTGCACGTAAAGCTGGCAACTTTACGTGGTAACTACACTAGAAGGAGTTGGATCTAAAGTTTCGAGCCTTGGATTTCACTGAAAAGGACTGAACACAAAAGGAGCTGAAGGTACTCGACGAGTTGCTCAGCCAACTTGACGATTCGGGTAGGGTTTACCTGTTTTCGGGAACATGAGTGATTTCGGAGAGGGATTAGGGTTTTTGGTCTGCATGAGTTTTCGGTCTTCTGGACATTGAAGGAACTCGACGAGTTACTCAGGTGACTCGGCGAGTTGACTCAGGATTTCGGTTGTATGGACTCTGAAGGAACTCGACGAGTTGTTGGATGCACTGGACGAGTTGAGGTCAACATGGACTGTTGACCTTGACTGTTGACCTTGAGGGTATTTATGGTATTAAGTGGGACAACCCGAAATTTTTTGCCTTATAAGTCAAGGCAATCAACCTTAAGTCAGACTCATTTCTAATGACTTATAGCCTTGTTAAGGGTCATTGTAAGGAGTTTTAACCAAGTACACTTAAGGATTAAGTGTATGAATGGGTCAACTAAAGTTCCAAACCATCAAGCAAGCCATAAACCCTCAAATGAGGAGTTTACGGCCAGGACCCATGAGTTTACGGCCGTAAACTCATGGTGGCCGTAAACGCCAGCCTATAAGTATGAAGCTTGGGCCATTTTCTTCACTTTTTCCATTTCCAAGGATTGGAACTCGAAAACTCTCTCAAGTATAATAGGATCTTGCTTCAAAACACCCATATGCACAAAGTAGCATCAGTTTACGGTCGTAAACTCATAGGGTTGTAAACCCTATGGCCGTAAACTCCATGAGACATACCACTTGGGCCGTAAACTCCCCTTAGTGGCCGTACACTCCCTTTTGATGAATCACATGTGATTCTAACACTTGGTCCAAGTGTTTCCTAGTCCCTAAAGGTGTTTCCTTGCATGTTAGTTGCTTGTAAACACTATATTCATGCCTTATATGTCATTTAGGACTCGTTTGTGTCTCGGGACTTCATTCGTGGAACTTCTCATCCTTACGCGCATATTCGATTGAATCACCCACATAAGGTGAGTTCATACCCCGTAATCAATCTTTTAAAACGGTTTTAAATGCTTTTAAGGGGGGGGGGAATACAAGTTGAATACAATGATAATTGTGTAATTGTTTGTTATAAACATTTTCCAAAAGTTTGCTTATGTCTTTTAAAAGTGATCAAAACATTTCAAAAACTCTTTTAAAGTTATGTTACTTTATAGTTTAACCAAACTCCGTTTTTAAAGTACAAGCATAACTTAGTAGTAAAATGAGTCTTTTCAATAACAGTTCAAGTAAAACACTAGTAAGCTATAAGGGGTATAGTTTAGAGGTTCAGTTCATACTAGATACAATACACGATAACATAAAGAGAAACAGGGAGGTAGATACAATACACGATAACATAAAGTGAAACAGGGAGGTAGATACAATACACGATAACATAAAGAGAAACAGGGAGGTAGATACAATACACGATAACATAAAGAGAAACAAGGAGGTAGATACAATACTTCAAAGAGAACATACTAAGATACTATAACAGAACGAACATACTAAGATGCTATAGCATAGAACAACTACAAGATCTAATTATACCAATGAATCACCAACTCATTGTTCTTAACAAAAGGTGATAGTTAAATTGGGTATACATGATCATATAACTTTAATGTGAATTACACGGCTAGCAATTGTTTGCTGCAGTCGCGTTTGGTTCCCAGAATCTCTTGACAGGGAGAGCGTATAGTATGGGTACTAGCCTTCACATTATGACCTTACTAAAACAAACATGTTTTAAGGTAATTAGTACTACAGGATGTCAATTCAAAATACAACTGCGTACTTATAAATTCCCATTACTTTCAGTAAGTGACATTTCCACTTGAAAGCTAATACAAACTATTTTCGAGTCAAGATAGTTATAAACTAGGGAAAACTTACATTTTACAAACGACACACAGAACAGTCGAGTCTAGTACATTCAGTAGAAAGGGATCTATAATGCTAACTTTATGATTCCTTAGTGTATGCATTCAGGGATATATATATTAATCGGGTCCGACAGGTAGTAGGATGTGTGCTTTCCGCTTCATTTCCTGTTCCTTGTTTGGTTGTGGGCTTAGAGCAGATACACGCAGCCTACTATCTATCCGAGCTTAGCTATATATATGTTCTGTATACACCAAGTAATCATAAGGGGTACCATGTATGGGTCAGGTCATAGGACACTAATTCAATGCACCATTTTCTAGTAGAAAACATACTTTTCAAATGAAGAACTTTTGGAATACAAAACTAGAAACTTAACCAGTAAAGGGTTTAATCCATTTTATTAAACCAGTAAAACTTAAAGGACCTTAGGAGGTTAATTCTATAATACCTTAGTTTATACACCAGGGTTATATATAATTAATATCTGATAGGTAGTTGGATGTGTGCCTTCCGCCTCACTCCCTGTTCCTTGTTTGGTTGTGGGTTTAGGGCAGATTCACACAATTAACTATATGTTCAATATTATATTATATATAACTAGTATAAACTAAGTGATTATAGAAGGAACTATTATGGTTATCATTTTATGATAAGAAATAAGGGTTTTCTTAAAGGATCTTTTCATCAAATATAAAGGAACTATTACAGTTAACTCCGTGAGTACCGAGTGAATACGCAGGGGTTATATATAATGATGATATAACAAACAATGGGATGTGTGTCTTCCGCCTTATCTCATGTTCCTTGTTTGGTTGTGGGCTTAGGGCAGATACACACAACCGATTGTTTGTTTACTCTGAGTTTTATATAACTTGTATCCATTTAATACTCATAGAAAGGACTGTAGAGTCATTTTTACTTATCTTTCATCAAGCAGGAAATATAGGATTTTTTGGAGGAACAGGCAAACTTTTCTAAACAAGAACTTACTATAACTTACTACAACTTTCTACAAACTTTCTTACTACTTACTACATCACTAAAATCTTATGAACTCACCAGCTTAAATGCTGATCTACGCTTTCAAAATAACTTGTATTCTCAGGAGACCAGTCGACAGGTTCGCACACTGGGATTCAAAAGATAGGAGCAGTATAGCTTCATGTCTTTTTGTTATTTGCTATGTATTCTATATTATGTGAATCACATACTTTGTAAACACTTTCTTTCTAATGAAATTGTTGTTTATTACTTGCTTACTATGATGCATGTCTTGTGATACTAAACATGACGTCCTCCGCCCCATAACGTTTCTGCCGTTCCGGTTTTGGGGTGTGACTGATTGGTATCAGAGCATTGTTTATAGTGAACTAAGTATATCAACCGATAAAAGATAAAGAACTATAAATACAATGGGGCCGAAGTGCTCTGGATAAGAATATATTTTAAATATATAAAGATACCTTATAAAAGTATACATACTTGGTTATACATATATACATACTAGAACAAGTATCACAAGAAGAACAGAACAGAAGAAGTTAAAGGTTGAACACTATGGTCAAACCTGGACAGTTATGTAATCATAGCTAGGATCAATATAGCCTGATCAACTATATTCATTCGAGATGTGACCGACATGTGTTTGGGTGTGATGTGGTGTTGGAACGGTCTTAAAACTTACCTAATACTAAGTCAAGAGAATACTAGATCAAGTACAGAGAGTTAGAATACTATAGGAGTATTCTATGATACTATAACGCGATAACAAGTTTAAAACATACCAAGTAGATTACATTAAAATACTACGGGAGTATTTTAGGCACTATACAAACAACTTATGTGATAACTTGAAAGACCCTTACAGATAGGTCTATAATCTTGCAATGTATACTCACAAGGTTATATATAATTGAGATTTGATAGACTTAGAATTTGTGATCTACGCTTCCCTACCTGTTCCTTGTTTGGTTGTGGTTTTGGAGTAGGATCACTTATTCGAAGGTCTATTGAATCTTTAATTATATACAACTTGTATACCTTGTGCAATTATAGGAGGACTCTGTAAGGATCACCCCATAATGTTTCACTTAATCTCATAGATTCTTTAGTCACTTCCATTCTCGCACGACAAACCCAGATAGATGTAACCACTTCCTCATAGTAGACAACAGAAGAGTCAGGAGGAAACGAGAGCAAGTTCATGAGGAGCTTTCAAAGAAGGATCAAACGAAGTAACTAAAACGTCTTATGCGTCACACTAATAAATAATAATCTTGGTTAACTTAATGACTTAGTGGAGACACTGCTCACATTACATGTTAGGATTATTTTCCTACATGCAGCTGGTAACAGTTATTCAGGTAACAGATATTCATTCAAGGATAGCCATTTCAAATTCATATAGTTTATTAGGTATAGACTCTTTTATGAATTGTTTCCAGAACCCTATGGAAGTCAGGACTCGATACACCCAGAACTAGGATAACCTTGTCTTTGCAGCTTTCGGCTTGTGTCCATTGCTTTACACTTATTCCATCTCATCTTTGTATTCTTTTAGCAAAGATGCCTCCTCGTAGATCAAACAGACGCACTACTCCGATAACTCCAACTCCATCATCGCAATTCGATCCTGCTGCTCTTCAAGCAGCGATATCCTCCGCAGTGGCAACTGTTCTAGCTCACTTCGATGAAAGTGGTACCCTCAGATCTAGTAGCAGTACCCACTTAACCAACCCCGGAGTTACTCACGAACACTAAAGGGAGTGTTCATATAAAGACTTAATGAACTGCAAACCCAATTCCTTCGATGGAAATGGTGGAGTCATCGCTCTGATGCGATGGTTCGAGAAAACAGATTCGGTCTTCAAAATCTGTTCGTGCCCTGAAGGGAGCAAAGTGAAGTTTGCTACCTGCACCTTCTCTGACAGAGCCCTAACATGGTGGAACAGCCATGTAAAGGCACTGACCCTATCGTTGGCTAACTCAATAGGTTGGGAGAACCTAAAAGAGTTGATGATGGAAGAATAATGCCCGTTGGGCGAAGTTCAAAAGCTGGAACAAGAACTGTGGGAGCTCACTATGTTCGGCTCAGAGATAGAGGCCTACACTGACCGGTTCAGCAACCTAGCAGCTCTACGCCCCGGGATGGTTACCCCGGAGAGCAAGAAGATAGAAAGATACATCTGGGGTCTATCTGCCCCAATCTAAGGAGATTTACTATCTTCTAACCCAACCACATTCGATAGTGCTAAACGCCTGGCTCAGCGACTCATCGACCACGGAGTCCGTCATGGTGTAGAAGTCCCCGCAGGAGGAACAAACGAGTACTATGTACGCCGCCACAACACCTGCTACTCCATGTAACGCCCCGATTCTCATGTATTGTTTAAATAAGGATTTAATTGGTTTCAAGGCCTACTCGACGATTTGGTTGCCCTACTCATCGAGTAGCAGCGGGTTGGTCCGCGTATTTAGTGGCCTACTCGTCGAGTCCAAGAAGGTACTCGACGAGTAGGAGCTAGCAGATGAAACCCTAAATCTCGGGGTTTTGCACCCTATTTAAAGAAGCATAAGCCTCCTTTGGCCTCTTTGTAGTCCATTGAGAGTCCAGAAGAACCCTAACTCGAGTGTGTGTGTATTCTTTGGAAATTTTAGCTTGGAGGAACATTTTTGGTGAGGGAATCTCTTGGGAAGCAAGCTAGTTGAAGCAAGAGCTTGTGGGTTTCAAGTTCTGCATCAGAAATGGCTCTCTTGAAGGTATTAAATCGTTTTTCCCTTGGCTCATTTTCTCCTAAACCCTTTTGTACATAAGTTTAGGAAAGGATTCTTGTGTCTAAGCCAACATCTGAAGTTGTAACTTCAGATCTGGACTCCCCTTGGCTTCTAGATTCATAAAGCCATCAACCTTGTCCAGTATGAGCCTTCTCTCAAGGATGTGACTTCATTGCAAGCTTATTTGTGCCATTTTAGGGTCTTAAAGCCTTACATGCACGTAAAGTTTGCAACTTTATGTGATAAGCATTCCTAAGGAAGTTGGATCTGCAATTTGGGGCCTGGACATGGCTTAGAAAGTGTATTCATGGTTAAAGGGCTGAAGAGACTCGGCGAGTCGCATAGTCGACTCGGCGAGTCATATGAATATAGGCATTGAACTCGACGAGTTGGATGAACAACTCGGCGTGTCCGATGAAGATTGACGTAGACTCGACGAGTGGGTGAACAACTCGACGAGTCGGTTGAGGTTTCCCCAATTTATGTATGCGTGTGCAACTGTCGAGTCGCAAGAAGGAAAACTCGACGAGTGGCCTTAGAGTTCCAATCACGAGCCTTAGAACTCGACGAGTCACTCTGGTGACTCGGCGAGTGGTCAGGTATTTCATGGAACTCGGCGAGTACCTGAGGGTACTTGGCGAGTTAGGGTCAACATGGACTGTTGACCTTGACTGATGACTTTGACTTTGACCAAAGGTTGACTAGTTGACTGATGGGGTACCTTGAGAGGTTGAGAACTTACAGTATGGTTATACTATGGTAATAAGTGGTGGAGTTTGTGGCAGTGATCCGAGGGTTGAAGTTTATCCACCGAGTCGACATCTGCAAAGTGAGTTATCCTCACTATATCGATAGGGTCTAAGGCACCAAGGTCGGCCCTTTAGTTGTTATTGTTATGGTATGCTACATGTGGTTATGACCTGTTAGATCGGAATCATGATAGACAATATGTTATGCTCTTATGATCCGTAGGGATTGATATGTTAGTGACCTGCTAGGTCGGTGCTCTAGTTGCGAGAGATTGCTATGATTGGTGATTAGTGAGATAGATATGTTTGATGCTAGTATATGCCGATATATGTTAGCTATGCGCACATGGTTATTTGCTTGTTGCTTGGGTTGAGGCGGTCCTGCTTTGTGCTGAAGGCCAACATACCCTATGAGCGGTCCGGGAAGACTGTAGGCCCACGTGGCGGTCCAGTTATGCCGAAGGCTCGGGACAAATTCAGATAGACTGTAGGCCCTGCAGGGCGGTCCAGTCAGTCTGATAGCCCAGTATGCATGTTGTTGATTGTCTGTTACTGATATGGTATTATCGGTGTGGTATTGGTATTTTGGGGGTAGCTCACTAAGCCCTCGGGCTTACAGTTTTCAGTTTATTGTTTCAGGTACTTCAGGAAATCATGGCAAGGCGAAGGCGTGACTGTACCGCTCCTTATCCTTACGATCTGGTTATTGGGACACTCTGATGAATAATGATTGAAAACATTTTTGTAAACAAGTACTATGTGGTTTTTATTTGTGATTGAAAAAGTTTAAATTTGGCGTGAAATTTTTGGATGTTACAAGTTGGTATCAGAGCCTTGGTTTGAGTGAATTGGGGGAAACACTCGTGTGAACCCAGTCTCAAAGCAAGGGAATTTTCGGAATAAATTCTAAAATGGTTTTCAAAATAAAGGATGGAGGATGCAGAGGGTACGATCAGCCGGAGCCTGTAAGTAAACCCCAAAATACCATATAGTTATTTGATATTATGATATGATAGAACAGCATGCTAGTGTTAGGCTAGCAATCTTCAGGATTCGCATGATAGACTTGCCTGATTATATGATGCCTACTAGCCTAGGGTTTCTTGTATATGGAATTGACATCATAATTGTAGGTGTTTAGTGTATACATCACGGCTGTGTATAACCAAGATCTTATAGCCTGATAATGTCTGATTTGACCTCAGTGTAGGATTGGATATTCGAAAGTCTATCGGGTCCAGCGTTATGTGTGGCTAGCATACACTAGTGTTGCAGGGTTGGTGAAAGTTTCATGGATGTGTGAGTTGTGGAAGCGGTGAGACCAGTGGCGACATAGTCGATATTCCCCTAGGAGTGAGGGTTGAGCGCATATTATGTTGATGATAGTATTAGGGCGTTGTGGTGATACTTGAGACAAATATGGGTAGGTGCGGAAGGTAGTATGGGCCCATACTACTGAAAGCACAGGACCCATATGCGTAGCAAGGAAGTCACAACCCCCTAGGGTGGTGAGAATGGGTCTCCCGATATATGTTGCTTATTTGACATCTTGGTTATATTTTCAGTATGGTGGTGACGAGACGTTTTACTACTAGATCCGGATCAGGATCAGGATCAGGATCGGGAGACGGAGGGTCGGAGGTGCCGGTAGCACCTGAGCCCGTGGTACAGATAGGGACAGAGGAGTTGGATGCCAGGATCCGAGAGATTCTACACGACGAGATTGCTGCAGCATTCTGAGCGCAGCTGCCAGAAATGTTTGGGTCGACTAAGACCACGATGGTTGAGTACTTTGATGAGTGATATGCAGCTCTAGCAGAGATGGCTGCTTTTGCAGCCACAATGGCTGTAACCACGGAAAGGGTTGGAGGAGGAGCCGGTAGGGATTTCCAGTACCGGGACTTCGATAACACGAAGCCCCCGACGTTTGATGGTACACAGGATGCGATCAGGGCTATGAGGTGGTTATCTGACATAGAGGGCTGTTTCTTCACGTGTTGATGTCCTGCTGACCAGAAGGTCAGGTGTGCCCTGAACCTGCTAAGGCTTGGGGCAAAGGACTGGTGGAGATTGACGACAGGGTCGTACACTGATGATCAGCGGGCTGCTGTCACTTGGGAGCAGTTCCGGGATATGTTCCGCACCCGCTACGTTCCACGCGTTGAGCGGGAGCAGCTTGCTCAGGAGTTTTTGACATTGAGGCAGGATGGGGAGTCAGTGATGGATATCACTCGTATGTTCACGGAGAGGGCTATGTTTTGCCCGGAGTTTGCTTCAGAGCAGTCTCAGATGACTCGTTATCTGAGTATGCTCAAACACTGATATTCGACAGTTTGTTGCTACGCAATGTTGTGAGAGTCTTTTAGATCTTCAGGAAGCCGCGAGGCGGCGCGAGTTGGAGTTAGAGCTGCAGTTGAAGGAGCAGCGTCAGGTTCCGGCACAGTCTCAGTCGGCACCTAAGCGGTCCAAGACCACTGATACTCGGATCGGCGGTCAGCAGAGCCGCACTTGTGGAAAGTCTGGCAGGGGTCATTATGCGGTTTGTCGAGCAGGAGGTGGTTGCCATAAATGTGGCAAGGTGGGCACTATGCCAGGGACTATCGCCAGTCCGCCCCTCCAGCAGATATGAGGATTTGTTACCATTGTCATCAGGTTGGTCGCGTGACGACCAACTACCCGCAGCTCGCCGCCAAGCCGGCGCAGGGATCCGCACCGACTACTTTGAGGATGGGAGATGGGAGGCCAGTCAAGGTGGAGCCTCCGAAGGCTCAGGGGCGTGCTTTCCAGCTCACGGCCGAGGAGGCCAAGGCAGCACCGGATGTGGTTGCTGGTATGTTTCTATTTTTTGTTTCAGTTATTATATTTGTGTTATGCTTATCAGTGGTACCTGTGTTTAGGTACGTTTCTAGTAAACTCTTTTCCTGCTTTGGTTTTATTCGACTCGGGGGCGAGTCGGTCGTTTGTATCTCAGACTTTCAGTAGAGAGTTCAGTGTGTCGGTAGATGAGCTTGAGTGTCCGTTGCGAGTTTCGATCGCCAACGAGCACGGGGTTTCTGCTTCTTCGGTCTACCGGGGATGCGAGTTGGAGATTTTCAGGGTATCATTCCCGATAGATATGATTCCTATTCCCATGGGGGAAGTATGTGTGATCGTAGGGATGGATTGGCTCAGCCGCTTTGGCGCGATGATCGACTGTGAGGGACAGCGAGTGGTAGTTCGTACCCCAAGTGGGGGAGAAATGGTAGTGTATGGTGAGGGCACCAGAGTGGGAGCAGGGTTTTGTTTAGCTGCCAGGACTCGGCAGCTCATTCAGCACGGGTGTACCGGTTATTTAGCGTATGTGATAGATACGCGGATTGAGGATCATACTTCCGTTTCAGAGGTTCCAGTGGTTAGGGAGTTTGCTGATGTGTTTCGAGAGGAGTTACCTGGAGTGCCTCCAGAGAGGCAGGTAGATTTCAGGATTGATCTAGTGTCGGGTGCGGCCCCTACCGCTAAGGCGTCGTACCGTCTGGCACCGCCAGAGATGTAGGAGTTGGCATCTCAGTTGCAGGAGCTGCTGGGCAAGCAGTTTATTCGCCCAAGTAGTTCACCCTGGGGAGCACCGATCCTCTTCGTCAGGAAGAAGGACGGTTCGTACAGGATGTGCATTGACTATAGGGAGTTGAACAAGTTAACGGTGAAGAACCGTTATCCACTCCCAAGGATAGATGATCTTTTCGATCAGCTGCAGGGTGCATCTTGGTTTTCCAAGATCGATTTGAGATCCGGGTATCACCAGGTCAGGGTGAGGGAGGAAGACGTGGAGAGGACCGCGTTTCGGACTCGTTATGGTCATTACGAGTTCGTGGTGATGCTGTTTGGGCTCACCAACACGCCGGCAGTGTTCATGGATTTGATGAATCGGGTCTACAGACTGATGCTCAATCGCTCGGTCATTGTGTTCATAGATGATATCTTGGTGTATTCCAAGACCCGAGAGCAGCACGAAGAGCACCTCAGGGAGCTGCTGGAGGTTCTGTGACGAGAACGGTTGTATGCCAAGTTCTCGAAGTGTGAGTTTTGGTTACGAGAGGTCCAGTTCCTCGGACATCTCGTTAACCAGGAGGGGATTTTGGTCGACCCGGCCAAAGTTGAGGCGGTTATGCAGTGGGATACTCCGAAATCTCCCTCAGACATCAGGAGTTTCTTGGGATTAGCAGGGTACTACCGGAGATTCATTCAAGATTTCTCCAAGATTGCAGTACCCCTCATTCGTCTAACGAGGAAGGGGGTGGATTTCTGGTGGGTCCCTGAGTAGCAGAGGGCGTATGAGACCCTCCGGCGGTGTTTATGTGAGGCGCCAGTGTTGACGCTCCGCGAGGGAGTCGAGGATTTTGTAGTATTTTGTGATGCATCCATCACAGGACTGGGGGCAGTCCTCATGCAGAGAGGACGAGTGATAGCCTATGCATCACGGCAGCTGAAGCCGCATGAGACGAGTACCCTACGCACGATCTTGAGTTGGGAGCGGTGGTATTCGCTCTCAAGATTTGGACGCATTATCTGTACGGGGTCCGTTGTACTATATTCACGGATCACAAGAGTTTGAGGCACATCATGGATCATCCGAACCTGAATATGAGGCAGCGCAAGTGGCTGCGGATGTAGTCAAGGACTATGATTGTGAGATCCTTTACCATCCTGGTAAAGCGAATGTGGTTGCGGATGCCTTGAGCCGCAAGTCAGCTGGGTCTTCTACCCCAGCAAGGTGTATGAGGATAGCGGTGGATTCCCCGCTTGTGAGCTTGATTAGGGATGCTCAGGTTGAGGGCATGAGACCATAGAACTGGAAGATGGAGCGGATTAAGGGCGAGTGCGCCCATTTTGTTCAGGATAGCCATGGATTATTGACCCGACACGGTTGGGTTTAGGTTCCGATGTCCGGAGGGGTCCGGCAGACAGTGATGGAGGAGGCTCATAAGTCTCACTTTTCTATACACCCGGGAGCCACCAAGTTGTACCGCGATCTGAGTTTGAGTTACTGGTGGCCCGGTATGAAGCATGAAATCGCTTGGTATGTTGAGAGGTGCCTGACTTGTAGGATGGTCATGGCCAAGCATCAGAGGCCGCATGGTAAGCTGCAGCCTCTGGAGATTCCCATGTGGAAATGGGAACAGATCACGATGGACTTCGTTACGAAGTTGCCGAGGACAGCGAAGGTGTTCGATGCTATATGGGTCATCGTGGATCGGTTGACCAAGAGTGCCCATTTCTTGCCCATACGGAAGAGTTCGTCGGCCGAGAAATTGGCCGACATGTACGTCAGCGAGATTGTCTCTTGCCATGGGGTTCCAGTCTCCATCGTTTCTGATCGGGATGTCAGGTTTACTTCCCGTTTTTGGCAGAATTTCCATGAGGAACTAGGTACGCGGCTGCACTTTAGTACAACGTTCCATCCACAAACCGATGGACAGAGTGAGCGAACCATTCAGACCCTCGAAGATATGTTGAGGGCGTACGTCATTGACTTCGGTGGGAGTTGGGATTCCCACCTACTGCTTGTAGAGTTCCCCTACAACAACAACTATCATTCTAGTATTGGCGCCCCGCCTTTTGAGTTGTTGTATGGTCGGAGATGTAGAACCCCGGTCTGTTGGGTGAGGTTGGACATAGAGTGATGGGTCAGACGGAGGTAGTCTTGCAGACTACCGAAAAGATCCAGTAGATCAGATAGCGGCTGCAGACCGCTCAGAGCCGGCAAAAGAGTTACGCTGATAGACGCCGATCGGATTTAGAGTTTCAGGTTGGTGACATGGTACTCCTGAAGGTCTCGCCCTGGAAGGGTGTGATCCGCTTCAGCAAGAGGGGAAAATTGGGTCCCCGTTATATTGGGCCATTCAGGATCATTGCCAGGGTGGGCAAAGTGGCTTATAGGCTAGAGCTACCAGAGGAGCTCAGCCGAATTCATAGCACGTTCCATGTTTCGCAATTGTGAAAGTGTATTATGGATCAGGAGGCAGTAGTATCGTTGGATGATATTCAGGTCGATGAGCGCCTGAATTACGTAGAGAGGCCTGTGGCCATCTTGGAAAGGAAGAAGAAGATTTTGTGGAACAAAGAAATACCTTTGGTAAAAGTGCAGTGGGAGCATCGGAGGGGATCCGAGTGGACATGGGAGCCGGAGGCCGAAATGCGAGAGCATTACCCGGCGTTGTTTATTCCAGCAGACTTCGAGGGCGAAGTCTAGCTCAAGTGGGGGAGAATTGTAACGCCCCGATTCTCAGGTATTGTTTAAATAAGGATTTAATTGGTTTCAAGGCCTACTCGATGAGTTGGTTGCCCTACTCATCGAGTAGCAGCGGGTTGGTTCGCGTATTTAGTGGCCTACTCGCCGAGTCCAAGAAGGGACTCGACGAGTAGGAGCTGGCAGATGAAACCCTAAATCTCGGGGTTTTCCGCCCTATTTAAAGAAGCATAAGCCACCTTTGGCCTCTTTGCAGTCCATTGAGAGTCCAGAAGTACCCTAACTCGAGTGTGTGTGTATTCTTTGGAATTTTAGCTTGGAGGAAGATATTTGGTGTGGGAATCTCTTGGGAAGCAAGCTAGTTGAAGCAAGAACTTGTGGTTTTCAAGTTCTGCATCAAAAAGGGCTCTCTTGAAGGTATTAAATCGCTTTTCCCTTGGCTCATTTTCTCTTAAACCCTTTTGTGCATAAGTTTAGGAAAGGATTCTTGTGTCTAAGCCAACATCTGAAGTTGTAACTTCAGATCTGGACTCCCCTTGGCTTCTAGATTCATAAAGCCATCAGCCTTGTCTAGTATGAGCCTTCTCTCAAGGATGTGACTTCATTGCAAGCTTAGTTGTGCCATTTTAGGGTCTTAAAGCCTTGCATGCACGTAAAGTTTGCAACTTTACGTGATAAGCATGCCTAAGGAAGTTGGATCTGCAATTTGGGGCCTGGGCATGGCTTAGAAAGTGTCTGCATGGTTAAAGGGCTGAAGAGACTCGGCGAGTCATATGAAGATAGGCATTGAACTCGACGAGTTGGATGAACAACTCGGCGAGTCCGATGAAGATTGTCGTAGACTCGACGAGTGGATGAACAACTCGGCGAGTCGGTTGAGGTTTCCCTAATTTATGTATGCGTGTGCAACAGTCGAGTCGCAAGAAGGAAAACTCGGCGAGTGGCCTTAGAGTTCCAATCGGGAGCCTTAGAACTCGATGAGTCACTCCGGTGACTCGGCGAGTGGTCAGGTATTTCATGGAACTCGGCGAGTACCCGAGGATACTCGGCGAGTTTAGGTCAACATGGACTGTTGACCTTGACAGATGACTTTGACTTTGACTAAAGGTTGACTAGTTGACTGATGGGGTACCTTGAGAGGTTGAGAACTTACAGTATGGTTATACTATGGTAATAGGTGGTGGAGTTTGTGGCAGTGATCCGATGGTTGAAGTTTATCCACCGAGTCGACATCTGCAAGATGAGTTATCCTCACTATATCGATAGGGTCTAAGGCACCAAGGCCGACCCTTTAGTTGTTATTGTTATGGTATGCTACTTGTGGTTATAACCTGTTAGATCGGAATCAGGATAGACATTATGTTATGCTCTTATGATCCGTAGGGATTGATATGTTAGTGACCTGCTAGGTCGGTGCTCTAGTTGTGAGAGATTGCTATGATTGGTGATTAGTGAGATAGATATGTTTGATGCTAGTATATGTCGGTATATGTTAGCTATGCGCACATGGTTATTTGCTTGTTGCTTGGGTTGAGGCGGTCCTGCTTTGTGCTGAAGGCCAACATACCCTATGAGCGGTCCGGGGAGACTGTAGGCCCACGTGGCGGTCCAGTTATGCCGAAGGCTCGGGACAAATTTAGATAGACTGTAGGCCCTGCAGGGCGGTCCAGTCAGGCCGATGGCCTAGTATGCATGTTGTTGATTGTCTGTTACTGATATGATATTATCAGTGTAGTATTGGTATTTTGGGGGTAGCTCACTAATCCCTCGGGCTTACAGTTTTCAGTTTATTGTTTCAGGTACTTCAGGAGATCATGGCAAGGCGAAGGCGTGACTGTACCGCTCCTCATCCTTACGATCTGGTTATTGGGACACTCTGATGAATAATGATTGAAAACATTTTTGTAAACAAGTACTATCTGGTTTTTATTTGTGATTAAAAAAGTTTAAATTTGGCGTGAAATTTTTGGATGTTACACTCCAGCACCTGCCAGTCGATATGTTGGAACCCTCCCGAAGTGTGGAAAGTGCAACTATCACCACACCGGAGTATGTCGGGAAATACAGTGCCTGAACTGCCACAGAAAGGGACATACAGTCCGTTTCTGCAGGGCACCGGCTCAACTGATCTCCCAAGTCCCCGGAGTTGAAGAAAACCAAGCCTGCTATGGTTGTGGTGAGACTGGACACTACCAGGAGGACTGCCCGATAACAAAGAACTCAGGAGCGGATGGGCGAATTCTGATGATCACCGCAGGAGAATCGACCTCGGAGTCGCCATCGAGCAGCGGTACGTTTTCGAAATAGTAATTGCTTTGAAAAGTAATTTATATTTATATAATATTAAAACTTGGGGATAACACTTAAAAGTAATTATAATAACTCACTTAATGAAGTAGGTCACAATATTCAAAAGAACTAAGAGATCCGTTCTGAGAAGCTATGATGGCTTAGTATGTACATTAAGGGTTGTGCATAGCTAAGATTTTGCAGACTCAGAGTGAGTGATTCCGCCTTAATTCCTGTTCCTTGTTTGGTTGTGGATTTGAGGCAGAGTTACTAAGTCGACCGTCCAATTCATCTTAATTATTCATAACTTGTATATTCAAGGCGATCGTAGTGGTACCAAGGAGGATCGTAGTTTAAGTATCGATCCTAGATAACAAACCACTTTCGCGGTATGTACGCACACATCGCTGTACGATACGTAGAAGTGTTAACAACAAGAGGAAAACAGAAAGCACTAGAACATTTACAAAGAGTACCTTTTCGAGCACACTAGGGAAGTACATCATCGTATAACATACATTTCTTTCAAATCGGCCAAACTTTGTTTAGTAAAGAGTCCGTTTCTATCTTTCGTCACGAGTTGGCGTGGTCTTCACCATACTAAGTTCATATGTTCCTATCGTCTCGACCGTCAAGTTCACGAAACCTTCGTCATTCGTAACAACAGTCCGACCTAAAACTCAGTTTTGTCTTTCGTATTCTAAACCCCAAAGTACTCGTGCGAAGAGTACTTTGTCCTCTGAAGCCTTGCCGTCGTATGTCCGCAGACCTTTTCGAAATACCACTCGTCCAGCAGACCCAGTTCAAGCACAGAGGCTAAGGACAAATACAGCCCACCTATCACTATTAAGTGTATACGCGAGGGTGGTATATGATTATGATTACGTAGATCTAGTATGTGTGTTTCCGCCATATCTCCTGTTCCTTGTTTGGTTGTGGACCTGGGGCAGAGTCGCACATCCGACCGTCTAACTAATCCTAATTATATACGACTTGTATACACGAGATAATGTTAGATGGACCAAGTATGAATCCTATCATGAACAGCAAGGCAAAGTGGCAGGTCTACGAGTAGGTATTCTGCCAATCAGAGGAGCGCAACCCCGGTAGTACTGCTAAGAAAGCTAATTTCGGGATGAAATTCCATCTAACGGGGGGACGATGTGACCACCCGAAAATTTTTGCCTTATAAGTCAAGCCAATCAACCTTAAGCCAGACTCATTTCTAATGACTGATAGCCTTGTTAAGGGTCATTGTAAGGAGTTTTAACCAAGTACACTTAAGGATTAAGTGCATGAATGGGTCAACTAAAGTTCCAAACCATCAAGCAAGCCATAAACCCTCTAATGAGGAGTTTACAGCCAGGACCCATGAGTTTACGGCCGTAAACTCATGGTGGCCGTAAAATCTAGCCTATAAGTATGAAGCTTGGGCCATTTACTTCACTTTTTCCATTTCCAAGGCTTGGAACTCGAAAACTCTCTCAAGTATCATAGGATCTTGCTTCAAAACACCCATATGCACAAAGTAGCATGAGTTTACGGCCGTAAACTCATAGGGCCGCAAACCTATGACCGTAAACTCCATGAGACATACCACTTGGGCCGTAAACTCCCCTTAGTGGTCGTACACTCCCCTTTGATGAATCACATGTGATTCTAACACTTGGTCCAAGTGTTTCCTAGTCCCTAAAGGTGTTTCCTTGCATGTTAGTTGCTTGTAAACACTATATTCATGCCTTATATGTCATTTAGGACTCGTTTGTGTCTCGGGACTTCATTCGTGGAACTTCTCATCCTTACGCGCATATTCATTTGAATCACCCACATAAGGTGAGTTCATACCCCGTAATCAATCTTTTAAAATTGTTTTAAATGCTTTTAAGGGGGGGATACAAGTTGAACACAATGATAATTATGTAATTGTTTGTTATAAACATTTTCCAAAAGGTTGCTTATGTCTTTTATAAGTGATCAAAACATTTCAAAAACTCTTTTAAAGTTATGTTACTTTATAGTTTAACCAAACTCCGTTTTTAAAGTACAAGCATAACTTAGTAGTAAAATGAGTCTTTTCAATAACAGTTCAAGTAAAACACTAGTAAGCTATAAGGGGTATAGTTTAGAGGTTCAGTTCATACTAGATACAATACACGATAACATAAAGAGAAACAGGGAGGTAGATACAATACACGATAACATAAAGAGAAACAGGGAGGTAGATACAATACACGATAACATAAAGAGAAATAGGGAGGTAGATACAATACACGATAACATAAAGAGAAACAAGGAGGTAGATACAATACTTCAAAGAGAACATACTAAGATACTATAACAGAACGAACATACTAAGATGCTATAGCATAGAACAACTACAAGATCTAATTATACCAATGAATCACTAACTCATTGTTCTAAACAAAAGGTGATAGTTAAATTGGGTATACATGATCATATAACTTTAATGTGAATTACACGGCTAGCAATTGTTTGCTACAGTCGCATTTGGTTCCCAGAATCTCTTGACAGGGAGAGCGTATAGTATGGGTACTAGCCTTCACATTATGACCTTACTAAAACAAACATGTTTTAAGGTAATTAGTACTACAAGATGTCAATTCAAAAGACAACTGCGTACTTATAAATTCCCATTACTTTCGGTAAGTGACAGTTTGTGACAACCATCAAATTTCGGTCAAGTAAAAGTTAAACAAAGTCAACAAGTCAAACCGGTCAACTCCAATAACCCTTGTATGTTAGGGTTTACGTTATGTAATCACTATACAATTCGTTATTTTAATGAGAAATCATCATTTGGAAAGTTCATGTGTTTGATTTTCCTTAGCCTTAACAGTGCTAAACAACGAACCAAAGCGATAAAACACTATTGCACAATCATCGGGATTGTGTACGACACTAAAACACGGTTTAACGGGGTTTACGAACCTTGCGTTGTGAAGCCGGACACTCAAATTAATCACAAACGAAACCTCTCTAAATCGTTTTCACTCTATCTCTTTCTATTTGAAATCTCTCCCAAATCTCTCTCAAAAGTTACTTTAACTTTTTGTAATCATTTGGGTCATATCGACCCTTTACCGGGTCAAAAATCGCTTGAAACGGGGTAAAAACGGGTAAAATAGCCTTAAGGACCTGGAACTGAAGCTTCAGGACCGAAGCCTCTCATCCGAGGCCTCGGATCCGAAGCCTCTCATCAGGACCGAAGCTGAAGCCTCTCAGGAGACCGAATCCGAAGCCATCAGACAGCAGCCTCGCATGCGAGGGTCCGAATCCGGCCTCCATGCGAGAGGTCTCGCAGACGGCCCCTTTTTACCGGTTTTTCGACTACGACTTCGTTTTAACTCCGTTTTTCATTATTTTAACGTGGGATTTTCACCCAAAACTTTAATTTATAAACTAAGGCCCCAAAATATATAAATCTCCAGGGTTTTTATAAAAATGTATTAAAAGAATTGGTGGTTGGACTAATTATTGAGGGAATATTTGCTTTTCCTTATTTTATGACAAAAGCAAGCCACCACCACCTCACTCTATGATCACCCACTCTTTCCCACTACTCCTTGTCACCTTAGTGGACCTTTACACCCAATCTCCAGCTCTTCCCATGTTCTAAGAGCTGGAGGATTGATCCTCTCTCCTCATTCTCCATAAAGTTCTTTCATTCTACACTTAACAACCAAGAACACTCTCCAAAATTCTCTCATCTTTTCTCTCAACTTCAAGAACTTCAAGGCTTTCTCCAGGGATTTATTTCTTCAATTAGTAAGTATCTTCATCATTCACATAATTATTAAACTCCATTCTACTCAAATCATTGATATCTTACACAAATTCCATCTTATTCGGTGTTAGATTCTCGAATCATCAAGACATCTTCTTAGTGTTCTTGGGTTGAACACTTCCTCTATCTCACTTTCATCTACTGAAATCACATAAGGTGAGTTCATACCCCTACATTTACATGTTTTTCTTAAGTTTTAAGGGGGGAATACAAGTAAAATCATCAAGAACACAATTAAACTTTTTCTATCAGATTACATCAGAAAAGATGAACTTCGATCACGGACTGTTTTGGTCAACTTAAATATTTTAGTTTTCAAAAATGTTTCAGGTGCAAGTAGTTTAAACTCTTAGCTTTAAAATGGCTACTTGCACATCTCCATATGATTTTTCTACAATTTATGGTGATTTTTACAAAATTGCCTATCATTTCAGAGGCAAACCCGGACCAGTCTGTGATTATGAACATTTTCACCTTGGTTAGAGATCACTAAAAATCATGATAAAATTTACAAACAAACTAGACTCATATTCCAAACTCTCAGAATTTGCGGATTTGGATTTAGAGCTTTGATGATTTTTCTATAAATTTTCTAAGAATAGTAACAGAAACTGTATACAACAAAAAGTTGTTGTCAATTTCATTTCACCTTGTAACATGTTGAGCAAGGTGTATATCTTTATGTGATTATATGTTATTGCAATATATGACATTTTATCTTAATATTTAGACACACATCAGTTTACAAATGGATTTGGACATATAAAATATAAAGAATAACAAGTGATTATAATCAAAGTACAACCGATACATTCAAACATTTAATAAACTATTTTGAATATAGTTTGCATACATTACTACGTACTACCCTTGGTTGATAAACTATAATAGGTATAGTTTATGATACATTACATAATACATACATTTAAAAAGGGTACATTTATACAAAGGATATTTTCATTAAGCAAGGTACGGCCATACGGTACCAAGTTTTCATAACACGAAATTCCGTTAATGACTTTATGAAACATTACATAACACATACATTTAAAAAGGGTACATTTATACAAAGGATATTTTCATTAAGCAAGGTACGGCCATACGGTACCAAGTTTTCATTACACTACACGTAAATTCGTTAATGACTTCTGTGAGACATTCGATTCAGTTTATAATAACTCACATGTGGTATTAACAAACATAGAATTTACGGGGATTTCACTAAAATCAAACGAGTTTATGTCGATTTGAACTTGCATTGTTTTACTATAAGGAACGAACACTACTTGTACATTTCAGTCTTTGGGTTTTAAGACTACATTTACACATTAAGGAAAATATTGGATTTTCTGGAACGAACACTACTTTTACAAGAAAAGGCTATAATAAACTCACATAAAGTATTAATAAACATTGGAATTTACGGGAACTTCATTAAAATTAAACGAGTTTATGTCGATTTAAACTTACATTATTTATTATAAGTAAGAAAAGTTACTTATACATTTCGGTCTTTGGATTTAAGACTACATATACATTTTAAGGAAAATATTGGATTTTTCTAAAACAAATACTACTTTTACAAACGAAAGGCTTTTAATAATACCAAACAAAAGCTTATGAACTCACCAACCTTTGTGTTGACACTTTTTCAAACAACTTGTATTCTCAGGAAATCATTAAACAGGTAACCAAGTGCTTTTGAGGATGGGACGCTAAGGCGTCTACTATTTCATATTTTGTCAACATATTGTAATTGATTCGTAAACATGTAATTCATACAATGATGTAACTTTTTCAATTATATATATGTTGGTTGTGTTTGCTTGAATTACTATTACAATTGTTGTTATGATACTATACATGAAGTCCTCCACCCCCGGACATTTCCGCCATCCTTGGTTTGGGGGTGTGACAGATTGGTATCAGAGCACAGTTTATAGTGAATTAAGTATATCAAACCACATAAGATATACAAACTATAAACACAATTGGGACTAATAGTCTCTGATTTGTGCATTTTTCAAATAAATATACTTTTAGAAAATGAATGGTTTCTTATTAAAAGTATAAATACATGCATACATGCTCACATAGTGTCATAACTAGAAGAACATAAAGTAAAAGAAGAGGAGTTGTACATTATGGGTATGCCTTGGTATATGTAAATCAAGTCTGGGAAGGATATAGCCTGATCAACTATATATGTCCGAGGAGTGACTTGCATATACTGGGGGATAGTCATAATGGGCAACAAATCTAACAACCTAACTACACCCTACAGGGAATACTTTAAGAATCGAATCTAAACACCTAAAAATACTATAGGAGTATTTGGTGATACTATAACCAACTTATGTGAAAACTAAAGACCTATATTAGTAGGCCTATGATAACTGAGTGCATACGCCAAGGTTATACATAATTAAAGATATTATAGACATAGAATCTATGACTATTGCTCTACTTCCTGTTCCTTGTTTGGTTGTGGGCTTAGAGTAGAGTCATTTATTCAAAAGTCTATTCTATCTCAAATTATGTATAACTGATATGCACTACGTGATTATAGACGTAATTAATAAGGATCACCCCTATAAGTAATTATAGGATTAGGCGTCTATTAATTATCTCTTCTACCCCTATTCTCGCACGAGCAACATGATGTGTAAATTTTAACGCCCGTACAAAACCTACTTCTACCCACTACCATAACTCCGTCTCCAAGACGTTAACAGAAACACCAAGAATAGTTCACTAAAGTGCGAAATTATACATGTGTATATAAATGGTAAGGATATTTACTAAAAGGTTTATCAATGAAATAGGCATGCATTTTATTTCATTGAATCTCACTACTTGGTATTACAAACAATTTACAACTGGTAACTCTAAGATTCTTTAGGTGTACCTCGAAGTTATGTGTAATTAAGAAATGATTGACCTAGAAATGGTGAGTCCGCCTTAGGACTTGTTCCTTGTTTGGTTGTGGACTTAGGGTAGACTCATTAGGATCAACAGTCTAATAAAATTTTAATTACACATAACTGGGGGCATGTCAAGTGAATCTTAGGAGTGGATCAGACATGGAACAAATCACAAGATTATAATCAAGTTATTCCTACTAAATTCATAAGTCTATTTATATAGACCTCTGGTATAGAGTCGTCGGCGTAGTCGTGTCGGCAATCTAGAATATGGCTACATACATAATACAAACTATAATACCCAAATTATACAAAATTTTCTGCATTAAAAATCAATAGACAAATACATAAAATGAAACTAAAAAGGGTATCAAACTATCAAGAGAAAAACACATACAATGTAGATTAAAATCCACTAATTATAACAAAATGGCTAAGGATTGTTAAGTCCTCTCTTCTTATAAATAACTTTGAAGCAAGCTTGCCTAAGCTTCTTTGTTCTTTCTGTCAATTCCATACCTGGCAATTTCTCCATCATCTTCTTGTGCCCTTCTAACGTCTCTATCTCCTCCTTTAATCCCAACTCCTAATTTTTTTTTAAAGGTAGATGCAATATATTTTTCATGTGAGTTCACAAAATTTACAATGAGTTAAGTTTATATAAATATAAATCAGGAGATCGTAGTAAATCAATTGATTTGATGTGGCATATGCCTAGGACCTATGTTTAGTTATAAAGAAACTAACAATTAAAATTTTAGAAAATACCAAAACTACCTTGGTTACCAAGTGCATGAGTAATGTATAGAAGGTTATTATCATAATTTACCTTGGCATTTTCAATGAGGGATTGAAGGCTCTTAAGTTTTCTATGAGGCCATCTGTTTATGTTTAGCTCTCTGCATCTTTTCTTCAACACTGTTAAACTTATCCCTAGTTCCTTTGCTGCCATGATTATCGGCATCTCAAAGTACTTCTCTATCTCTTCAAACTCCAATGGTCTCAATCTCTTTGCCACCTTCCGGTCACCGTGATCAGTGGTGGCAGCACTAGAACTACATGTAGCCTCACCACCGGATTTACAGTCTTCACTGAAACTAACCAATGGTAAATTACCATCCTCCCAACAATCCCATAAGCTTATATCTTCAAGGGGATCAAAATCGTGAAAATCATTTATAGAAATGATGTTTTGATCTTTGTTAAGTACTGTGGAAACGTTCTGATCGAGCACTTCATGCAATTTTTCCGACAACTCGTAATCATGATGGTTGAGCATGTCACCACTGCAAAAATCCAAAAACTCAAGATAATCAAATCCAACACGATGAAAGACTCTTTTTGATCACTACAAATCCAAACCATGTTTTGATCAATGTCGACAAAATCACTTTTCTGTGTGTAAGATGGTGTAATGAGTGACGTTTATATATACCTGAAAAGATCTTGATTATCAAAGTACTGAAACCAATCGAGGTCATCTATTGGGTTTTGATGATCTGCAGGTGGATCCATTTGTGAGGGAGAAGTTAAAAGTCGCGGTAAGAATGTGATGATTTATATAAGTAAAGTGGGAGAAGTAATTAATAGCAAATTGTTGGGAATGCAACAAAACAAGTTAAGCACTTCTGAAAAATTGATAAATGATTTCGGTAACACTCGCGGAATATAAACTAGTGAAAATTACAAATGAAATTGAATATATATAGTCTATGATGTTATGGTTATTGTGTATCTAACAAATGAAGAGAAAATGAATATATATATATATATATATATATATATATATATATATATATATATATATATATATATATATGTATATATATATATATATATATATATATATATATATATATATATATATATATATTCTTTGAGCCGTAACCTTCTTCTTCAATTCACACGCATATACGTATATGTTGCTGCAAATTATGACTTGTGTGCCTCATGCATTTAATGCATCACATGCCTACTGCATATTCTTGACTTTGAAGCTACGTTCCAGTTTCCAATTTCCCCAGTAGCACAGTTTTCATTAGAAAGTACTCCAAGTCTTCACACATGAACCAGTTAGAAAGTACTCCAAGTCTTCACACATGCAAATTATGACTTGTGTGTCGCTATAGGTATGTCGTTGGCTCTTGTTAAAAACCTATAGCGACAACAAGTCATCGTAATAGATTAAACCTGTGGTGACGACAAGTCGTCGCTATAGGTAACTAATAAAACTTTATTTTTTTAACCCCGAAAATATGATTGACAAAATCTATCCGACGAGACCCTCGTGATACCTCTTGACGAAATTGAAATCAACGAGAGTCTCCACTTCGTGGAAGAACCGGTAGAAATCATGGATCGAGAGATCAAAAGAACAAAGCAAAGTCGTATTCCTATTGTGAAGGTCCGCTGGAACGCTAAACGAGGACCCGAATTCACCTGGGAACGCGAGGATCAGATGAAACAAAAGTATCCACATCTCTTCCCAAACTCTTGAAAACCCAGTCAAAATGAAAATTTCGGGACGAAATTCCTTCTAACGGGGGGATGATGTGACAACCGTCAAATTTCGGTCAAGTCAAAGTCAAACAAAGTCAACAAGTCAAACCGGTCAACTCCAATAACCCTTGTATGTTAGGGTTTACGTTATGTAATCACTATACAATTCGCTATTTTAATGAGAAATCATCATTTGGAAAGTTCATGTGTTTGATTTTCCTTAGCCTTAACAGTGCTAAACAACGAACCAAAGCGATAAAACACTATTGCACAATCACCGGGATTGTGTACGACACTAAAACACGGTTTAACGGGGTTTACGAACCTTGCGTTGTGAAGCCGGACACTCAAATTAATCACAAACGAAACCTCTCTAAATCGTTTTCACTCTATCTCTTTCTATTTGAAATCTCTCCCAAATCTCTCCCAAATCTCTCTCAAAAGTTACTTTAACTTTTTGTAATCATTTGGGTCATATCGACCCTTAACCGGGTCAAAAATCGCTTGAAACGGGGTAAAAACAGGTAAAATAGCCTTAAGGACCTGGAACTGAAGCTTCAGGACCGAAGCCTCTCATCCGAGGCCTCGGATCCGAAGCCTCTCATCAGGACCGAAGCTGAAGCCTCTCAGGAGACCGAATCCGAAGCCATCAGACAGCAACCTCGCATGCGAGGGTCCGAATCCGGCCTCCATGCGAGAGGTCTCGCAGACGGCCCCTTTTTACCGGTTTTTCGACTACGACTTCGTTTTAACTCCGTTTTTCATTATTTTAACGTGGGATTTTCACCCAAAACTTTATTTTATAAACTAAGGCCCCAAAATATATAAATCTCCAGGGTTTTTATAAAAATGTATTAAAAGAATTGGTGGTTGGACTAATTATTGAGGGAATATTTGCTTTTCCTTATTTTATGACAAAAGCAAGCCACCACCACCTCACTCTATGATCAGCCACTCTTTCCCACTACTCCTTGTCACCTTAGTGGACCTTTACACCCAATCTCCAGCTCTTCCCACGTTCTAAGAGCTGGAGGATTGATCCTCTCTCCTCATTCTCCATAAAGTTCTTTCATTCTACACTTAGCAACCAAGAACACTCTCCAAAATTCTCTCATCTTTTCTCTCAACTTCAAGAACTTCAAGGCTTTCTCCAGGGATTTCTTTCTTCAATTAGTAAGTATCTTCATCATTCACATAATTATTAAACTCCATTCTACTCAAATCATTGATATCTTACACAAATTCCATCTTATTCGGTGTTAGATTCTCGAATCATCAAGACATCTTCTTAGTGTTCTTGGGTTGAACACTTCCTCTATCTCACTTTCATCTACTGAAATCACATAAGGTGAGTTCATACCCCTACATTTACATGTTTTTCTTAAGTTTTAAGGGGGGAATACAAGTAAAATCATCAAGAACACAATTAAACTTTTTCTATCAGATTACATCAGAAAATATGAACTTCGATCACGGACTGTTTTGGTCAACTTAAATATTTTAGTTTTCAAAACTGTTCAAGGTGCAAGTAGCTCAAACTCTTAGCTTTAAAATGGCTACTTGCACATCTCCATATGATTTTTCTACAATGTATGGTGATTTTTACAAAACTGCCTATCATTTCAGAGGCAAACCCGGACCAGTCTGTGATTATGAACATTTTCACCTCTGTTAGAGATCACTAAAAATCATGATAAAATTTACGAACAAACTAGACTCATATTCCAAACTCTCAGAATTTTCGGATTTGGATTTAGAGCTTTGATGATTTTTCTATAAATTTTCTAAGAACAGTAACAGAAACTGTATACAACAAGAAAAGGCTATAACAAACTCACATAAAGTATTAATAAACATTGGAATTTATGGGAACTTCATTAAAATTAAACGAGTTTATGTCGATTTAAACTTACATTATTTATTATAAGTAAGAAAAGTTACTTATACATTTCGGTCTTTGGATTTAAGACTACATATACATTTTAAGGAAAATATTGGATTTTTCTAAAACAAATACTACTTTTACAAACGAAAGGCTTTTAATAATACCAAACAAAAGCTTATGAACTCACCAACCTTTGTGTTGACACTTTTTCAAACAACTTGTATTCTCAGGAAATCATTAAACAGGTAACCAAGTGCTTTTGAGGATGGGACGCTAAGGCGTCTACTATTTCATATTTTGTCAACATATTGTAATTGATTCGTAAACATGTAATTCATACAATGATGTAACTTTTTCAATTATATATATGTTGGTTGTGTTTGCTTGAATTACTATTACAATTGTTGTTATGATACTATACATGAAGTCCTCCACCCACGGACATTTCCGCCATCCTTGGTTTGGGGGTGTGACACAGTTCCACTTGAAAGCTAATACAAACTATTTTCGAGTCAAGATAGTTATAAACTAGGGAAAACTTACATTTTACAGACGACACACAGAATAGTCGAGTCTAGTACATTCAGTAGAAAGGGATCTATAATGCTAACTTTATGATTCCTTAGTGTATGCATTCAGGGATATATATTAATCGGGTCCGACAGGTAGTAGGATGTGTGCTTTCCGCTTCATTTCATGTTCCTTGTTTTGTTGTGGACTTAGAGCAGATACACCCAGCCTACTATCTATCCGAGCTTAGCTTTATATATGTTCCGTATACACCAAGTAATTAAAAGGGGTACCATGTATGGGTCAGGTCATAGGACACTAATTCAATGCACCGTTTTCTAGTAGAAAACATACTTTTCAAATGAAGAACTTTTGGAATACAAAACTAGAAACTTAACCAGTAAAGGGTTTAATCCATTTTATTAAACCAGTAAAACTTAAAGGACCTTAGGAGGTTAATTCTATAATACCTTAGTTTATACACCAGGGTTATATATAATTAATATCCGATAGGTAGTTGGATGTGTGCCTTCCGCCTCATTCCCTGTTCCTTGTTTGGTTGTGGGTTTAGGGCAGATTTACACAATTAACTATCTGTTCAATAATAGATTATATATAACTAGTATAAATTAAGTGATTATAGAAGGAACTACTGTGGTTATCATTTTATTATAAGAGATAAGGGTTTTCTTAAACGATCTTTTCATCAAATATAAAGGAACTATTAATGTTAACTCCGTGAGTATCGACTGAATACGCAGGGGTTATATACAACGATGATCTAACAAACAATGGGATGTGTGTCTTCCGCCTTATCTCCTGTTCCTTGTTTGGTTGTGGGATTAGGGCAGATACACACAACCGATTGTTTGTTTACTCTGAGTTTTATATAACTTGTATCCATTTAATACTCATAGAAAGGACTGTAGAGTCATTATTACTTATCTTTCATCAAGCAGGAAATATAGGATTTTCTGGAGGAACAGGCAAACTTTTCTAAACAAGAACTTACTACAACTTTCTACAAACTTTCTTACTACTTACTACATCACTAAAATCTTATGAACTCACCAGCTTAAATGCTGATCTACGCTTTCAAAATAACTTGTATTCTCAGGAGACAAGTAGACAGGTTCGCGCACTGGGATTCGGAAGATAGGAGCAGTATAGCTTCATGTCTTTTTGTTATTCACTCTGTATTCTATATTATGTGAATCACATAATTTGTAAACACTTTCTTTCTAATGAAATGGTTGTTTATTACTTGCTTACTATGATGCATGTCTTGTGATACTAAACATGACGTCCTCCGCCCCAGAACGTTTCCATCGTTCCGGTTTTGGGGTGTGACATTAAGGGATTGTGACAAGTTAATCACATGATGATTATAGGCGGTTGAGTTGAAGCTGTGCGTTGGGACTTATCGGATCTTATCTTGTTAGTTCAGCATTCACGAGAGGTGAGTCTCCTCACCATACCAATGGGTCTAAGATACGAAGGCCGGCCCATTTTATAATATGTGGTACACTAGCTGAAGTTATATTATGAGGCATCATAAGTGGTTATGTGCTAGGGAGTATGCTAATTGTATATGTGGTATGTTTGTATGGAAGACCATGGGAGAGCCCATGGCACTTGGACGTAAGACCATGTGGAGATCCCATGGCTTTCCTACCAAAGACCATGGGAGTGCCCATGGCAACCGGATGTAAGACCATGTGGAGAGCCCATGGCTTTCCTACTAAAGACCATGGGAGAGCCCATGGCACTTAGGTGTAAGACCATGTGGGGAGCCCATGGCATCCTGGAGTAAGACCCTGGGGACGAGCCCACGACATCCCTATATGTTGTATGCATGGCTTATGTGGTTTATGTAGCTTTTATAGCTAATATGATTATGTGATTATGTGGATTGTGTGGGTTATGCTCTGGGGAACTCACTAAGCGTTAGCTTACAGCTTGTGGAATTGTTTCAGGTACATTTCAGCCTAAGGGAAAGGGCAAGGCATGATGACGCGGCATGCACTCTATCTCAGGCGTTTTTATGGGACACTCTGATGATTGGAATAATATTGTTATTGTTATGAATTTGAAAACAAATGTATTTGAGATTTTATGGTTTATGGAAAATGTTTTTGACTATTTAAAAATGAAAATTTTATTTTGAAAATTGGGTTGTTACACGAGCCGATCTAGATAGGACAAACAAGATAAAGACTACAAGAAGTTCCTGGAGCATATCAAGGCCCTAAAAATCAACATTTAATTCATTGAGGCGGTGGCTCAAATGCCAAAGTATGAAAAGATCTTAAAAGATCATCTTACCAATAGAAAGAAAATGGAGGAGGCATCTAAAGTGATACTAAACGAGAATTTCTCAGCCGCAATGTTGAACAAGTTGCCAAAGAAGATGGGGGGCCCGAAAATTCTAACTTTGCCATGTCAATTCGGGAATTTGGCTACAAGTTATGCGTTGGCCGATTCGGGAGCTAGTGTCAATCTTATGCCATATTCATTTTTCAAGAAGTTGAATCTTCCAGAACCAAGACCCATCCGCGTGTCAATCCACCTAGGAAACAAGACGGTGACGTTTCCACGAGGGATATGCGAAGATCTTTTGGTCAAAGTTAATAAATTTATTTTTCGTGCAGATTTCATTGTGCTAGACATGGAAGAAGATCATCAAATCCCAATAATTTTTGGAAGACCTTTTTTAAGCACCGCTCGAGCTCCAGTGAACGTAAGAGAGTCTAAACTTACTCTCCGGGTAGGAGAAGATGCCATCATCTTTGGAGTAGATCGAGCAATGAAGCACTCAAAGTTTAGTGATGATACTGTTTTCTCGGTGGACACGTTTGATGAGTTGTTGGAAAAAAAAACTAGCGAGTTGGCAAGAAGATAATTCAAGGGGTTCATGTTCTTATCAGAAGAGAATTTTGATGTTAAGAATGACCTAGAAGAGTTGGAGAAGTTGCTCGAAGAAAGCAAATATGAAGAGCTTAAATGGACTTCTCAAGAACAAACACGACGTTGTGAGGATATAACCACGGCGTGTTTAGATCAAAAATCGTGATCTGACAAATCAAATGACTACACCACGACGTGGTTGACTGATGTACACACCGTGGTCAGCGATCAGAAGACAAAAGTAGAACTCAAAACTTTATCAGAACACTTGGAGTACGTTTTTCTGGAAGAGGATGAGCAAAAGCCAGTGATCATGCTTCTGATCTTACACCAAACGAAAAGGAAAGTCTCATATAGGTTTTAAAGAAACGAAAGAATTCCATTGCTTGGAAGATCGCCCACATCAAAGGAATTAGTCCTTCATATTACCCGCACAAGATCAACCTAGAAGAAGGAGCTAAACCGGTAGTATAACACCAAAGAAGATTGAATCCAAATATGCAAGAGGTAGTCAAGAAGGAGGTCGTCAAGCTCTTAGATGCCAGAATCATCTATTCCATTTCCGATAGCCAATGGGTGAGTCCGGTACAAGTGGTACCAAAGAAAGGAGGCATGACGGTAGTGACGAATGAGAAGAACGAGCTCATACCTACAAGAACGGTAACCTGTTGGCGAGTGTGCATCGATTATCGCAAACTAAACGATGCTGCTTGCAAAGACCACTTTCCTTTACCTTTTATTGATCAAATGCTTGAACGATTATCTAGTCACCATTATTACTGTTTTCTAGATGGATTTTCAGGGTACTTCCAGATTCCCATTGACCCAAGAGATCAAGAGAACACAACATTCACTTGTCCAAGTGGAACTTTTGCATATCGTCGCATGCCTTTCGGTTTATGCAATGCACCGGCCACGTTTCAATGATGCATGATGGCCATATCCCATGACGTGGTCGAGAAGTTCATAGAAGTCTTCATGGATGATTTTTTCAGTTTTTGGTTCTTCTTTTGATGATTGTCTTACTAATCTTGATTTGATGCTTGATAGGATTGATTTGGGAAAAATGTCATTTTATGGTGAAGGAAGGAATCGTTTTGGGTCACAAAGTTTCCAAATCGAGGATTGAGGTGGATCGTGCCAAGATTGACACCATTGCCAAGCTACCTCCACCAACAAAAGTGAAGGGCGTTAGGAATTATTTAGGGCATGCAGGGTTTTACTGCCACTTTATCAAATACTTTTTGAAAATAACAAGGCCTTTAACTCAACTACTCTTAAAAGACACAACATTCGATTTTTCTAATGAGTGTTTAGAAGCTTTTAAACTTTTAAAAGAAAATTTGACTAATTCCCCGATCATCATCGCCCCAAATTGGAACTTACCTTTTGAAATAATGTGTGATGCCAATGATTTTGCTTTGGGAGCAGTCCTTGGACAAAGGGTTGACAAACACTTTTAACCCATTTATTATGCAAGCAAAACACTAAATCCGATCCAAGAAAACTACACCACTACTGAAAAAGAGCTAGTGATCGTGGTTTATGCATTTGATAAATTTCGTCCCTATCTTATTATGTTAAGAACAATTGTATTTACTTACGATTCTGCTATAAAATATTTGTTTTCCAAGCAGGATGAGAAACCAAGATTGATCTGATGGGTGCTTCTACTTTAATTATTTGACATCGAGATTAGGGACAAGAAAGGAATGGAGAATGTAGCAGCCGACCACCTTTCCAGATTAGAAAACCCAAAAAGTGAAGAGATGGAGAACATGGTCATTGGAGACGATTTTCCGGAGGAATACTTGATAGTGGTAGTGGGCGAAGAACGTTGGTATGCAGATATCGCCAACTTTTTGGCAGGCAGCTACCTCCCCAAGGGGTTAACTCACCAACAAAAGAAGAAGCTTTTCTCAGAAATCAAATATTATTTCTGGGACGAGCCCTTTCTTTTCAAGAGTTGTACGGATGGAATCATTCGAAGATGCGTATTTGGAAAAGAAATTAGTGTAATTTTGAGGCATTGTCACTGCGGACCTACAGGAGGACATCATGGGGCTCAATACACAGCCAAGAAAGTATTCGATGCAGGTTTTTACTGGCCCACAATCTTCAAGGATGCAACTACTTATGTGAGAGAATGTGATTCATGCCAAAGATCGGATAATATTAATTTCAGCACGGAACGAGATGCCCCAAAAGAGCATCCAGGTTTGTGAGGTATTCGATGTTTGGGGAATAGATTTTATGGGGCCATTTCCAACATCTTGAGGGAACAAATACATTCTTGTGGCAGTCGACTATGTTTGAAAGTGGGTGGAGGCGCAATCACTACCCACCACTGATGCTGGAGTGGTTGTGAAATTTATAAGAAGATAATTTTCTCGCTTCGGAATGCCAAAAGCACTTATAAGTGATCAGGGAACCCATTTTGCCAATGAACAACTTTCCAAGGTGTTACAAAAATACGGGGTACACCATAGGTTTGCAACACCATACCATCCTCAAACAAATGGGCAAACCGAGATCACAAATTGGGCATTAAAAAGAATTTTGGAGCGATCGGTTGGGAGCAATAAGAAAGAGTGGTCGGAAAAAACTCGATGACGCACTTTGGGCATTTCGCACCGAATTCAAGACACCAATTGAGACTACACCTTATAGGTTAGTTTTTGGAAAGAATTGTCACTTACCGGGGGAACTCGAGCACAAGGCGTATTGGGTTCTGAAGACACGCAACTTTGAACTAAGCGAATTGCGCACTAATTGGCTTTTGCAAATAAATGCCTTAGAGGAATTGAGAAACGAATCAAACACAAACTCGTTAATCTAAAAAGATAAGACGAAAAAAATTTCATGATGCAAGGTTGAAAGGAAACAAGGAGTTTGAGGTGGGTCAAAAAGTCCTCCTTTACAATTCAAGGATTAACCTTTTTCCTGGAAAGTTGCGAACACGTTGGTCTGGGCCATTCAAAGTAAAGCAACTAATACCACATGGAGCCATCGAGCTATTCAATGAAGATGGATCAACCTTCAAGGTCAACGGGCATCGAGTGAAACACTATGAAGAAGGAATGCCAAGCGAGGAGAGAATAGGAGAAAGCATGGATTTGGAGGAAGCCGCCACAGCGTAGGGCGGAAAGGAGTCCACATCAAGACTCCTCAAAAAGAAGCGCTTGCGGGAGGTAACCCGTAATTTGAGTTTGCATTTTTTTTCATTTATCTTTTGTTTTTCTTTCTTTCTTTTATTTTGTTAAGGATTCTCATTCTTTTTCTCCTACTAATAAATGTTACTTGACGGCAAGCAAGACTTAAGTGTGGGGTGTGGTAAATTATTTTATGAAAAAACAAAATAATTTTTGTGTTCTGAACCACAAACACGGTGCGGCTGAGCTGTGCTCACGCCGTGTTTGGACCAAGAAATACGATTTATCGAGGTTAATCCATTAAACATGGCGTATTTGTCCATAAACACGGCGTGTTTCATTTTCAGTTACCAAAATTAGAGAGTTTTAAACGCAATCAGAATGGTTTTAACTTTAAACCCTAAAAAGAAAAACGTTTTTCACCTTTCACCAAACCCTCTACACGCCGAGTTTTGCCCTCTACAACCTCAATCTCCAATATCATCTGTTTTTGCTTCAATTCTTCAAGAAATGTATGATTTTTCAACTCCTAATCTGTTTATATGCATGTATACATGGGTTTTAAGCAGCAATTTTCTTGTTAGAACAAATTTTAGGAAAATTTCCATGTTTTCTAGGGTTCCGGATTTTGAGTAAATTGGGGTGTATTGGTTCGATTTTCATGTGAAATCAAAAGTATAAGAGAATATCTCAGTGTTTTAAACGAAGCTTTACACTTATTTGGAGTTAAATTAGTCAAATCTATTACAAATTGGAACTTGACAGCCTAACTGTTCGACAAACACGACGTGTTGTTCTTCAAACACGGCGTGTTTGCCATTCAGTGAACCAATTTTGAAGTATTTAATTTTAATTTCTTTTAGTGTTGGCTTTCTCTTCTGCTGTTTAATGTTGTAGAAAAATGAGGAGGGGTCAATGTGCTCAACAAGATCCACAAGAACTCCCAAATTTGCTGTGTTACAACTTCCCCGAGGTGGTTTCTCCTACAGTGTTATTGGAATGGAGGAACAAGTTAACAAAGATGAAGACAAGGGAATTTTATGTGGCCAATGAAATCAATTGGGATTGTGTAACAACGTAAATTTTCAAACAATTTTTCATTTTTAAAACATAATTCATTCATAACAAAACCCATTGTATCACATAATATCTCAATGAACAACCGCAGAATCTCAAGTACATAAATCTTCATCAGTGTGTACAGACCATGCCGGCGCCTTCCTGCGATCCTCGCTAGTACCTGAAACACATAACACAACAACTGTAAGCATAAATGCTTAGTGAGTTCCCCAAATACCACAAACAACTCATACGCCTTTCCAGGCCATAACTCTGTGGGATCTTCCGATCCTAGCGTCTCAGGGGACTTCCGTCCCGAATCCCGGTAGACCTTCCGGTCCTACCCGTATCGACCTTCCGGTCCGTAACCTCCTGACCTTCCGGTCCATGTCATCTTGACCTTCCGGTCCATAACATCTTGACCTTCCGGTCCTTATCATACATAACACATACATATCACATAACAGCATATAGCACATACATCTCATAGCATACAAGACCTTCCGGTCACACATAGGTACCCTTCCAGGTACAGTATAGTGAGAAGACTCAGCTCAATGAAGTCGGATAACTCTCGTGCTCATCGTCCCCACCTAGCCTCCTCCTATCATTTAAATAACATCCCCGATCAATACTCTCTCATAGTCTCATCTCTAAAGATTGGGTAGAAGGCCATTCTACCCCTCCCTGAACTCTCTTGAATCAGTCTTGACCAGAACCCTAAGGTCAACGAAAGTCAACGGTCAAACTTTGACCCGATTCGTCGAGTGCACACGGGCGACTCGGCGAGTCCATGCGGGTCCTCTGAATCCTTCTGGCATCTCTTGGCTCGTCGAGTCATCCTTCCACTCGATGGGTTCCTCCTGTCACGAATCGTGGGGCAACCCCGACTCGACTCGTCGAGTCCACTTATGAACTCGGCGAGTTGCTTCCATGTTCATACTCAAATGACCTTCTAAGGTCAGATCTGCTTCTCTAGTCTATAGATCTGACCTTCCCAAGCATGATAATCATGTAAAGGTCGAATCTTGGTACACATGCAACACACCCAAAGCTTCTTTTGGTGAAATAACCACTAAAATGGCATCCTAGGCTCATAACTCAAAAGGTATGGCATAAAGCAGAGTGGTAAGGACTCTATGGACCTCTTAAGGTCCAGATCTATGAACCATCTCGTCTTGGGACCTCACATAATCATATTTAACTAAAAGAGGCATAAAGAAACCTCTAGATTTCACTAGAATCATTATAAACACGAGAATGGCACAGATTGTTACCTCCAACAGCTTCCTCTGATAAAATAGAAGTGGATCCAAGCTCCTCAACCCGCTTAGCTTGTTCTACCTCCTTCCTTCTTGCTAAAACGCACAAGAAATGGTGAATTAGCCTTCCTATTGCACCACAAACGATCTCTCTGCTCTCTAGGGTTTCTCAGGGGTGAAGTGGCCGCAAATGGAGGCCATAAAGGCCTTTAAATAGGGCACAGACCCCGAGAATTAGGGTTTCAATCCACAGCGCAGACTCGTCGAGTCCATCCTTTCCGACTCGTCGAGTCCGTTCATTAATCCAGTCAGCACACGCGATCCTACTCGACGAGTCTACGCCTCAACTCGTCGAGTCCCTCCTCATAACTCAAAAAGAAATACTCAAATTGTCATGCCTGGAAATCCGGATGTTACAATTCTCCCCCACTTGAAATAGATTTCGCCCTCGAAATCGCTCCTCAACCACATAGATAGAAACCAAACACTCGAAAAGCAACACTGAGAGGAACTCCAAAATTGGAACAAAACCGGTCCCTCTAACGCTAAAATACCCCTTTCTCACCTTCCCAGAATCGGGGAAACTCTAGTGGCCTGGCCTGCCGCCAGACCGCTCACTCACGTTATCACCATGATATTTGCTTTACAACATCAAACCCTGATAACTCACTGCTCCTCTGGTTCTCACAAGACAAAATCCGACAATCGGCTACCGATCACTCATACCAACGTACCAAAACAGTCCAAATCACGCCCCAAGGAACGAAAGGGTTTACATCCCACCAGGGCTCATCCACTGAACTACTATCAGAATCCATCTGAACAATAAACTTTCAACATCCTGTTCTCTGACATAAGAGAATCATGCTCGCACGGAAGTCCTCATACATCTAAAATCATAAACCTCAGCTACATCCCTCGTACCCCTTTTTAACACTGAGTACCAGGTCTGATCTCGACCCAACAGTTGAACCTCCAGGGTCATCCATTGCATTATCCCAACCGTCTCCCTGGTTTCCTTCTTACTATAACCATATCGGCCCAATGTGACACGCAAGTAACGAAGTTCGCTTAACCCTAAGTGAGTGCTACCTTCCCAACTGAAGATCGACTCAACCCCGACCTCTGTCATCTGTTACTCATCGTTCCACGCAACTTGTGGTACCTCCCGTACCCAAGTACTGACCCACACAGGTCTAAGACATCAGATGACAAACAATACTCCTCAACATGGATCCACCTCAGAATCCAGAATCTCTTCTCACCTATCCAACGCACCACCAGAGACAAACTCAAACTCGGGAGTTTGGTCCGACCCAGAGTTGGAACCACTCGTCCCAACGAAGCACTCAACTCAGAACTCATTTCCCGCAACTCATGCGTAACTCACTTATCCCATTCTTTCGGATTGCAATGACCACACCTTACTAAGAACATAATGATCCCCTAACATTGAGGAGACCCCGATCTCGCCCCTGGCCCGACCACCAGGTTCCCAAAAACTCATAAATTAGGGACACCTCATGCCTAAAACTCTTCTGAGCCATGCTCTGATCAAAGAGTACTTTATCATAACAACTTCTCACTAGCTAGTGTGTACTACGTCTTCCCTTAGCACCACATCAACCTCTCACTGACTGGTGAGTACTACGGCTTCCCACAGTATCACCACAACCTCTAACTGACTGGTGAGTACTACGGCTTCCCGCAGTATCACCACAACCTCTCACTAGTGAGTACTACGGCTTCCCGTAGCATCACAACAACCTCTGACTAGTGAGTACTACGGCTTCCCGTAGCATCACCACAACCTCTGACTAGTGAGTACTACAGCTTCTCATAGCATCACAACAACCTCTGACTAGTGAGTATTACGGCTTCCCGTAGCATCACAACAACCTCTGACGAGTGAGTACTACGGCTTCCCGTAGCATCACCACAACCTCTGACCAGTGAGTACTACGGCTTCCCGTAGCATCACAACAACCTCTAACTAGTGAGTACTACGGCTTCCCGTAGCATCACCACAACCTCTGACTAGTGAGTACTATGGCTTCCCGTAGCATCACAACAACCTCTAACTAGTGAGTACTATGGCTTCCTGTAGCATCACAACAACCTCTGACTAGTGAGTACTACGGCTTCCCGTAGCATCACAACAACCTCTGACCAGTGAGTACTACGGCTTCCCGTAGCATCACAACAACCTCTGACTAGTGAGTACTACGGCTTCCCGTAGCATCACAACAACCTCTGACCAGTGAGTACTACGGCTTCCCGTAGCATCACAACAACCTCTCTTGCTGTCATTAGCCGAAGGGCTCCCACTAGAATCATCGATGATTGACCCACCACTTGCTGTCTCCACTCAAGACTCAAAATTATCCGAAATCCAATGCATTAAATTCGGATACCTCGATACACCACCTAGAACCTCACGACGTCTCGTCTCATCCACTGATCTTCCTGTTACACAACCTGAAATTGGTTGTCTAATCAACTTCTGTTCTTCCCGTGCTGAATAACAGCCCCATCATTGAACCAGAATTTCTTAATCGCTGAACTCACCCTACGAGTCAACCATCTCGAATTCACCATTATGACCTCGAAGAGTTCATGTGCACCCCAAGGTCTCCGACCAACGGCTACTTGCCGTGGAGGCACTCAAACATAACACATGCATTATTTCGCTCTGCTCCTCGTCTCAATCACCAATAACCCTGGCTCATGAATTCGCACCGCCGGTCTCTATATCCATATCTCTAACCATTCTCGACCGAATCTCTGATCCCCTCAATAAAATATCCGGTTCTCCCCCACTTAGGGTTCGAACCATCCCCAATTGGCGTACCAGCAATCTATCACACCGACTGTTTCCACCAGTAATCATCGCACCTACTCTTGGAAGGTGCTATGCAACGCTCGATGATCTCCCGACAGAGATCGAGCAACTCCAAATGCCCTGAAACTCAGATGAAATCCTCAGAACTTCCCACCATGACTGCCTCTAGTCATTCAGAATCTCACACCATTCCATCACCGGACCTCCCAACTGTCCAGTATTAACCCTGACTCTTAGTCTGGAAGTAATGATCTACCATACTCCTCATCATCGACTCCTCAACCAACGTTCCATCACGCCACTTATCATAAGAGCAGAGACCATATTTCCACTCTTAATACCCATCAAAGACAATAAGGGCCACCGCCCTGATATACTCCTCTTGATCGTCCGACGCTGAAGCTAACACATGCCTTACTATACTCAATTAGGGTGTATCCTGGTCCTTGACCATCTCAGTCCCCACTGACGACCTGTTCGAGCTATATCTTTACCTCGCGGCAGACCTACTACCATATTCTCTGGTTGGAGATCACCATCTGTGAAATCCCACAGGGCTCACCCCTAAACTCAAAAACCAAATTCTCATCACCTCTTACGTCTCCCACAGGAAACGGAAATAGCACCACTCGGGTCACAGAAAGTGACTTCTCCACTATCGGCCGGTCGCCCAGCCCAGACCGTATTCTCCCATAATGCACCATCCCTACTCATCCCTGAGTCTTGCGACTCCAACTGGCATATCACCCACAATCCTTCGGAGCTCACTCGATTTCCCTTTTCAAGGGATGCTCCACTAAAACTTGTTCATCAAGGCCTTCTGGCCCCATACTCATTCACCTCTGATCTCAGTGTAGACAATCCCCACAGAATAACCGGTAAAAACCAGAAATACTAACCTCCACATGTCATGGTACTCAAACCGCGTGGCCACCTCTCGATCTGCTATGAATCATGGTACATGCACCATGTTATCTCCTCTTAATCTTCTACGAATCATGGTACTCGAACCATGTTCCCTCTTCTTATTCCACCTCACATCATGGCACTCGAGCCATGACATCACTTCTCAATGCGCTACTTATCATGGTACTCGAACCATGTCATCACTTCTCGATCCACTACTTATCATGGTACTCAAACCATGTCATCACTTCTCAATCCACTACTTATCATGGTACTCGAACCGTGCCATCACTTCTCAATCTGCTACTTATAATCCTCCGGATTAGCCTTCCGGATCGTCACGGTCATCTCGTCGTGAATCATACGGCGAATCTCATCATCGCTAACACCGCTGCTCTCCGATGTGTGTGGTGTACCAACCATGATGTCTCTGAAACACAACACAAAGATACCAAAGACTCGATCGAGTATACTCGCACTCGATCACCCAACCCTACTTGTCCCTTGGTACCCTAAGGATTCTTACTTGGACAGCTCACTGATCCGGTGTTTCTAGTAGTACGGGCCCTATACTATCGTCCACACCGCATCAGTATTCACCCCAAGTCCTCCTCCTAGGATCCCAGATAACAAGTACTCTACATCTCGCTGGCATAGGCTACCCTTCGGTAGACCTCTCAAAAGCTCCTAACTACTACCTACTCACTCTCAAGCATCACATAGCAGCATAAATCTTTCTAGGCTAAGGCATCACAAATCAGGCCACTCTAGTCCTAATATGAATACCTAGCCTACTCTAGCATGCATATCATATCATATCATATCTCAAGGGGACTTCCGTCCCGAATCCCGGTGGACCTTCCGGTCCTACCCGTATCGACCTTCCGGTCCGTAACCTCCTGACCTTCCGGTCCATGTCATCTTGACCTTCCGGTCCATAACATCTTGACCTTCTGGTCCTTATCATACATAACACATACATATCACATAACAGCATATAGCACATACATCTCATAGCATACAAGACCTTCCGGTCACACATAGGTACCCTTCCAGGTACAGTATAGTGAGAAGACTCACCTCAATGAAGTCGGATAACTCTCGTGCTCATCGTCCCGACCTAGCCTCCTCCTATCATTCAAATAACATCCCCGATCAATACTCTCTCATAGTCTAATCTCTAAAGATTGGGTAGAAGGCCATTCTACCCCTCCCTGAACTCTCTTGAATCAGTCTTGACCAGAACCCTAAGGTCAACGAAAGTCAACAGTCAAACTTTGACCCGACTCGTCGAGTGCACACGGGCGACTCGGCGAGTCCATGTGGGTCCTCTGAATCCTTCTGGCCTCTCTTGGCTCGTCGAGTCATCCTTCCACTCGACGGGTTCCTCCTGTCACGAATCGCGGGGCAACCCCGACTCGACTCGTCGAGTCCACTTATGAACTCGGCGAGTTGTTTCCATGTTCATACTCAAATGACCTTCTAAGGTCAGATCTGCTTCTCTAGTCTATAGATCCGACCTTCCCAAGCATGATAATCACATAAAGGTCGAATCTTGGTACACATGCAACACACCCAAAGCTTCTTTTGGTGAAATAACCACTAAAATGGCCTCCTAGGCTCATAACTCAAAAGGTATGGCATAAAGCAGAGTGGTAAGGACTCTCTGGACCTCTTAAGGTCCAGATCTATGAACCATCTCATCTTGGGACCTCACATACTCCAGATTAAACTAAAAGATGCATAAAGAAAACCCTAGATTTCACTAGAATCATTATAAACATGAGAATGGCACAGATTGTTACCTCCAACAGCTTCCTCTGATAAAATAGAAGTGGATCCGAGCTCCTCAACCCGCTTAGCTTGTTCTACCTCCTTCCTTCTTGCTAAAACACACAAGAAATGGTGAATTAGCCTTCCTCTTGCACCACAAACGATCTCTCTGCTCTCTAGGGTTTCTCAGGGGTGAAGTGGCCGCAAATGAAGGCCATAAAGGCCTTTAAATAGGGCACAGACCCCGAGAATTAGGGTTTCAATCCACAGCGCGGACTCGTCGAGTCCATCCTTTCCCACTCGTCGAGTCTGTTCATTAATCCAGTCAGCACACGTGATCCTACTCTAGGAGTCTACGCCTCAACTCGTCGAGTCCCTCCTCATAACTCAAAAAGAAATACTCAAATTGTCATGCCTGGAAATCCGGATGTTATAGATTGGCTTCAAGAAGTGGGATTGGTTGAGGCAATGGACCCTTATTTGACCAAGATTTTTGTGGGGGATGGTGTTAGGATTACATGCACGGGATGGAGAAGACTTTTCCGGATACACGAGCCAATTTATAAGGAGATTTGTTTGATATTATTAGCCAAAATACGGTTCAGAAAGAGGTCTGATATTTTTAACACAAAAAATCTCACATTTTGCTTAGGTAGGGAAAGGCGAGAGTGTAGTGTGGCCGAGCTATCTTGGAGGTTGGGATTTTATAACCAATCAGAAGCCATTTCTGAGGGGTTTGGTGTTTTTCTTGATACTTGTCACACGTCCCTTTCGGAAGGAGTGAACAGGACGGCTTGGTGGACCACAATAGCAAATGGGGTATAGATTTCGGCGAAAGCCCAAGAGGGTGACATTCGGTCACCTATTCACGGTCTCATCCATCGCCCTATCTATAGTACTATAAATATGAGGAAGGACACAAACAAGGTCCCAAATCTTGATATTTTCTTCTTGTGGAGCATTCTTATGCTGGCGGTTTTCTGTAACATCCCTCATTGCGTGGCGGAACTTTTAGCGGAAAGAGCAGGGAAAGACAGTAAAGGGGCACCAATTTATGGGGGTATGTTAATCACAAGGTTGGCTCGGTATTATGGGTTACTTGAAAGGAGGGAAGCCAATTTTCTCACTTTGACGCCGGCCCGTGGATTAAACCGCCTCCTCTACAAATGGGCACACATTGTGCAAGGAAATGGAGGTGGTAATTTTTCTATTCCCGCTGATGATCCGATGGTGCAACCAGAATTAGGAAGGAAAGTGAGGTCATGTCCTAATGACATTCACGAGGATCCCGGTGTGATTCCCAAATAAAATGAGATGCATATGGACATGTACAACCGAGCCATGCGTCGATATCAAGATAACAATGGGCGTGGTTTAAACTACCAAAACATGCACACAAATCTTTTGTTCCAACACTTTCAAATTAACTGGCCGGAGGGATACCCCACTTTGTATCCATATATTCCAACTTGGGATAAGTTATGGCAGGAGATTCAAGGAGGTTTCGGTGGTAATGGAGCAGGAGGTGGAAACGAAGAATGATTATCCTTTTCCATTTTGTTTTTATGTTTTGAAGTTGGTTTAAAGACTATTTTTATTTTCATTTGTTTTATGATTGTTTGTTTGGAATGGTTTGTTTAAACTTCTAGAAATTCAGGATTAATGTAAGATTTTAAGTAAGGTTAAGTTATTTTGTTTTCCTTGTTATTACATGTTTGTTATTTTTGTTTAGATTTTCGCAGAATTGATGTTGAGGAGTGAAACGAATTTTCAAGGCGATAAAAGAAACTAAGTGAGGGGCGGAGTTTTTGATGAGAAAGAAAGATTTTGAGTGAAGATGTTGATCATAATTCTTGAAAGGAAGCATTTTACAGAAGATTTAGAAAGGTGTACTGCATTGGTACCCTTTTTATCCAAAGAATCGACGTTGGGCAGAAAACACTTCATTGGATAAATTACCGTCAAACATGTCGTGGTCATAAATAAACACGGAGTGGTAAGGTCAAAATGAGCGATCCTTCGTTTGGTCAATAGAAGAACATGGTGTGTTGTTATATAAACATGGTGTGGTGAAGGCTTAGTCAACATTTTCTAGTCATTGCTTCCCACCTATTCAAGGCAAAAAATTTCCAGAATTCTTGAGTCCATTTCAGAAGCATTTAAGAAGTACTATTTCCAGTTGTGTTAGGAGATGTCAACCACACGATACGAATGACAACCAATGCGTGGATGAGTTGTTCCCACACCATAGTCAACTGAAGAAAGCAAAGAGACAAAAAATCAATCTCGCCACTTCTATCACAGGGGAGTCTGTTCCTTTTTCTCCCTTTTCACTTATTGATCTTTATTTTGCATAACATGCAATGGGGACATTTCATGAATTAAGTGTGGGGTAAGGGGTTGGTTACATTAGAATCCAAGTATGATTTTTTGAAAAATTGCATTATCATGAAAAGTTGCTAGGTTAATTCAGGAAATTAAGGTAAAATTAAAAGCAATTTTCATTATAAGGATTCAATGATAGTATTGTGTTGGATGATTCAATGCAAACCTAAATGCTTAGTTGAGCTAACATATGTTATAGTGTATTTGTGGCTTCCCTATCTTAGTGAAATCATGGAACAAAAACACGCCCTTGTTTAGTTTGAGGGATGCAATATGTTTAGCATCGTGTACCAAAAGTGTATCTAGAAGAGATTATGTAGTCATTGCACACTAGACTAATACCTCTAACCAATAAAGGTTGAAGTTAAATCCCCTTGCTTGAGCATATGTTTTTTAGGATTTTTAGTTTTGAGTAAAAAAAGTGTGTTGTTAAAAAGAAAAAAAAAAGAGAAAGAGTTGCAAAGTTTGATAAAATCTACAAATCTACGAAGCTGAAGAAATGTCATCAAATATTCAAAGGCGAAACTTGTTAAGTTATTTATTGTATTTTTATTTTCTAGGTTATTTTTCCATATGTATGCTTGGGGGTTGAACCAAAAATACATTGAGGTTAAGAGAGATTTTTGCGGATGGATTCAGAGGGATGCATAAAATGAGCATTGTTCAAAAGAAGAGAGCAAGTGTTTATGAAGATTTTGATTATTTAGGATTAGGAAGGTTCTTAGGAAAATTTAGATATAAATATATGCATTGCGGTCTTGGCATAATGGTTGGGTTCAATTTGGATTATCTTGTGCGGTATTGGTATGTTAAAATTCAACTTTGCTTAGGGGCAAGAAAAAGTCAAGTGTGGGGTATTTTGATATGTGCATATTTAGTCATATCATTCATGCATTTTCTTAATATTTTATGTTGTATTTGTGTCAATTATTGAACAAAATGTACTTAATTGGTTGAAATTTTATTTTGCAGCAGCCAAGACACGCCCGGAAAGAAAAGGAAGCGGAATTGGTGAATGGAAGCAAGGATATTGGATTTTTAAAAAAAGAAGAAATTTTAGAAGACAAACACAGTGTGTTGAAGTGAAACACAACGTGGTGTATTGAAGATCCGCGATGAATTTTTGACTTGCCGGATACACATTTTTAATGAAGAACACGGCGTGTTGGTGATTAACCACGCTGTGTTTCACTGTTTTCATAATCTATTTGTAGATCGTTAAGTTCCTCAACCCTAACTTATGTTGGAAGCTTTTATCGACTTTTGGAGGCCAAAGACATCCTTTGAAAGATGTGGAGTGCAGAATTCGGTTCTAAGCTTGATTTTGAAGAGATCTAAGGCAAATTATCTTTATTCTACTTAATTCCGTTGTTTTAATTATATTTGCAAGAGTGAATTTCGTTTTTATGCTTTTATTTGCTGAAGTCATGGGCTAAAAAACCTACTTTCGTTTATGGTATAGGATCTTACAACTATGTGTCGATCTTGTGGTTTTGGATTATGTTGATTTGATTATTTTTCATGTTAGCTTGTTAAAAGAACCTTATATGTTAATGATAATTATTTTTCTAGTTAATTACTAAGTTAAATGAGATTGTATGACTATCTTTCTTGATTGCTTGAATCTTATAGTTTTATGACCATCAACATTGTAAGACTAGTGTTTTAAACAAAACCTAGGATTAATTAGAAAAGTAAGTGCATTGATGTGTGAGCTATATATGATGACCAACCATATATGAAATTAATTTAATCAACCAATTGAATTAATCACCATTACAAGTCTTGCATGATTCGAACATAATACTAGTAAACTTGTTAGTTTAACCAATTGATCACTCTTTGAATTAACTTGTTTGCTAAAGGATTAGTTTAGTGAACATTAATCTAATCACATTAGAAATTGGTAATTGAGGACACTAATCCATTGCACTTTCCACGAAATCAACCATAGGAGTAAGTGAATCGTATCTAAATGGAAGTCTCTTTAATATTCTTGATTTAAATCATCTTTTCTTCCTTAATTAGTTTTTAATTGATTCCTTGCTAAGTGTTTAAATGATTATTTAAGTTTCTAGTCTTGTAAAACTAGAGAAAACCCTCTTTTTAATCATTGTTTAAATTAGTTAACAGTAGTAGTAATTTTAATTATCATTACTATTCCTTGTATTCGATACCCTACTTACCTGCACTAAACTGCTATTCGATTAGGTACACTGCCTATCGCGTGTTAGTTTTTGTCTAGATTAGTTGGATTAAAACTAGTATATATTTCACGTATCTAAAGGCTAAAAATGATAAATATAGACTAGTTATCTATCATAGAGTATTATTATCACTCATTCTTAGACTAAAGGGAGTGGTGGTGTTGTGCCATTTTATGATTGGTTTGTCGTAAAATATGAATAATCAAGAAGATAATCGTATGATCATGATAATTAAGTGAGTAAACTATATATTGTATAGATAAAGAGATATAAAATGTTAAATGAACAACTCTCATGTCTATGGAGAATATCCTGACCACACTTTCTTTAAACTATTGTCTACATGGTGCACTCTTATAAATGACCACACACCTCCACTTTATATACTAGTTGAGGGAATATGATTTTCATTCAAGGGAATATTATAAACTAACTTTAACTCATCATTATAGAGCATTTCCACCTCCAACAATCTCCCTCTAAATACTCGAAAATGATGTGGGTAAAAAGCAGTAACAAAAGGCAAAACATCTGATTGCTTGTCTGGTGCTGAGAAGTCTCTAAAAATATGAAGTGGTTGTGCTATATTAATCTGGAAATGGAATATATAACATCAAATAATATTCAGATGAACCAACTCTAAGCAAAAATATGAAATCACAATCTTCAAATCTGATCAGTCCAAAAACTGATCAGGTTGACAGTCTGCCCTACGACTGTTGAACTGAAGATCTCAATATCAGATCACACAAAGGCTTCAAATTCTGATCCCGAATCATAATGCACCGAACGATCGTTCGATACTTTGATATCCTTCCTCTATTTTTATTGAGCTCTCTTATATTCGTTTCTTTGAGGGTCATCCGGACACGACAACTTTTTTAGCAAAAACATAACTCTCAAAATAGATCTCATCCACAAGATAGTAACCAAATTCGAACTCCCTTCCTCAAAGTACAAATCAAGAATCATGTGCAATACCATCAAGCAAATTGTTAATGATGAATTATTGAAAATATTAATGTCATTATACGAACTGGGACTACCAAAGTAGGCATGCCAGACTCACAAATCTTGTGAAGCTAAAGCTTCAAGTACGATCGTTGTATAATGATAATTATCTTATGTTTATTGCCCAAGATACGCATCTGGACATATATTCCATATCCAATGCATACAGCCTAAAATTCATAACATCACAGGGAATCCATGCACGTTTGCATGACGAGCATATAACCGTTGTATATCACTGCAAGTAGGACGATGAAATAACATGCTTTGTAAAAGTGTAGGATACTTATGCAAAATCCGTGAAGACTCTCTCATGTAGTATGTGCAGACACCGTAAAAATCTTGTCTAGTGCGTAGGAATGGGTGTATGCTAACATACGAAATACGAATAACAAAGGTTTGTGCATTCTGAACTACCTCTAAACAAAATATCCTTCAAAGAATGTATGTTCATCAAAATAATCATGCATATGACGTTGAAGGGCGTCTTCATATTGTCTTTTGATATATCTTCTATGTCTACGTTGAGCACTACCCTCTTTGTGGCTGATAATAGCTTGTTGTAGCCTATTACGCACATTGATGGCTACTTGTAACGTGGTCTCGAGAATATCATCTAAAGAAGATGATGATGATCGATGATTGATGGCTACTTGTAACGTGGTCTCGAGAACTGTGCGTGTTGAAATGTAAAGGTTTAAGTATGTATCTATACTGGGTTCGAAGAAAGTTTGAAAATTTGAATTTTATAGAAAAATTTTGAATTGCATAAAAAATGATTAGTTTTTTAAAAAAAATAGTTGGTGGAATTTGATTAAAGTTCGGTCAAAAGTCTCATATCTCTCTCTCTCTCATTGGTGAGATATCACATCTGGCTTGGCGAGGCCCTTTGGCGCACGCCAGGGATGTTGTTTAGTGATATGGGCATATTTAGTTATAAAATTCATGCATTATCTTAATACTTTATGTTGTTTTTGTCTCATTTAATGAACAAAAGGTGCTTAATTAGTTTAGAATTTCATTTTTCAGCAACAATGACATGCTCGGGTGGAAAAGGAAGTGGAACTAGCGATTGGAAGCATGGATCTTGGATTTTGAAGAAAGAAGGATGTTGCTGGACAGCTTGACCCCTCGTCAGTGTTTTGATCATATCTCAAGAACCGTAACTCCGATTGACGAGATTCAAAAAGTTCTGAAAACTAGACACAATTTCGGACGACTTTCGTGTTTTGAGAAAATGCTGATTCCAAACGGACTCGACGAGTAGGCCATCAACTCGACACGTCCCGTCGAACTTTCGCGATTCTGGACGCGCTGACTTGCCGTGCACGGGTTTTAAGTGACGGACTCGCCGAGTCGGTCACTGGACTCGACGAGTCACATCTGTTTTGTGAAAATCTATACAAAGGGACTTTCATATCTATACCCTGGCATGGAGAGAAACCCTTGGGGGTAAAGCTGCGATTAGAAGACCTGCTAAGGTGCTGGAAGCCAGAGAATCAACCCTAGATCCAATTTTGAGAAGAATCAAGGCAAATTCAAGTCCATTCTTACTTGTTCTTTAAGTTGAACTATGTTTGAGTTGTTTGATTTCGTTTTTGATCTTAGTTTTACTATAATCATGAGCTAAAACTATTATCTTCTGTTTAGGATAGATGACTTTATGATTATGGTATGATTTTATGGTTAGGATTAATTTTATTTGGTAATATTGTTTTGTTTAGCTTGTTAAAGAACCTTATGTGTGAATGAAAACTATTTTTCTGTTAATAGGAAGATAATTAAGTTGCATGAACATCTCTTAATTGTTTACCTCGTATAATTTATGTGAACACTTTATTATATGACTAGGATTAGCGAATGTGAAACTAGAATTAATAAGAAAATAGGTAAATTTACGTGTGAGCTTGTGTGATGACCATCAACAAGAGGACAACTAAAGGGGAAAATTAGTTAACCACAACAAGTCTTAATTAACCCGAATAAATAACCTAGGGAATTAAATTAATTTGGACAACTGGCCACTGTTTGAGTTAGTTTGTTTTCTAAGGAATAGTGTAGCGAATGTGAACCTAATCACCTGAATCGGTAGCCAATAAAAAGTTAATCCATTGCAATATTACCATAAAATCAACCATAGGATCAATTGAGTCGAACCTGAACAGAAGTCCCTTTAGATATTGAATTTAGTTGGTCTTTGCTTGCTTAGTTGCTAGTTAGTAATTTAGTTTAAGTGTTAGTAAGTTTCTAGTCTTGTAAAACTAGAGAAAACCTCTCTTTTATTATTTGTTAGTTGCTATTAGATAATTTTAGTAATTAGTTTAAATTGTCGTTCCCTGAGTTCGATACCCTGCTTACTAGAACTATACCACCAATAGACAGGTCCACTGCCTTTGTGTGATTAATTTAGATTTTATAAGTAGGATTAAAACTAGTTCGTTTAACACACATCAAGTTTTTGGCGCCGTTGCCGGAGAACGGTTCTAAATAGTTAATTTTATTTGCTAATTGTTATCATATATTTGTATTTTTTTTATATAGTTTCATTTTTATTTATTATGTATTTTCCAAATCTCGATGCTTTTGATGCTTTTCTTGAGGAAGTAGTACAGGAAATTGAGCAAGAAGATGAGGAGTGTGGATCGGATGAAGATTTGAAGAAATTTGATAGATGGTTAGATAACATCTTGTCTAACGATCAAGAACAATTTGAGTCACAAGAGCTAAAGTTACAAGATGAAGAATTTAATCCAGAAAGAGATTTGGAGGAGCTGGAAAGGTTGCTAGCAGAGAGGTCGGATGAAGAACAAAAACAAGCTGAATTGCAGGAACCAACCCGTAGTTTGACCATTACCACGACATGGCCCCATGTATTTCCAGTTTGTGTTTCGAAGCATGGGGTGAGGATTCCAACTTTGGAGAAAGTTCTAAATCGCGATCCATTTATGATTAGTATCCAACCGGTTCCAACCCTTGTCAATATTCTTGGGTTTTATGAATTCAAGCTCGTTTGGCCAATTTTTGAAGCAAAGAGTCGAATTTTACAAATTGGTCCAAAGAAAATATTTAATGCAATGGATGGATGGGCATCGAATTTATTAGAAGTTTATTAAGTTGGGAGTCCAGCTAAAGACTCGCACAAAAAGAAGCGCTTGCGGGTGGCAACCTGTCATTAGAGTTTTTTTTTTCTTTTTCTTTCTAACCTTCTAGTATTTAGGGATAATTTAGGATTTTTATTTTGATGTTTTTTTTACTTGGTATTTGTTTTTGATCTTTTCAGAATATAGGGTGAGGGATAGAATGAACGAATAAAGCGTGAGGAAATAAAGTGAGGGGTCGAGTCGTAGACGAGAAGATTAGAAGATTTGAGTGATTTTATAAGTCCGATGGTTTTAACGGTTAAAAAGGAGTTTCGTCACTGAAGAATATAAGGAGGTGTATTACCTTAATACCCTCTTTGACCTCAAAAACAGACCTGAAGCAGAAAGAAGAATTTGCACGATCAAAGCCGAAAACTCGTCGAGTGCACCCTTATAACTCGACGAGTTTCCAGCGAAAATTCACGATTTCTGCCCATATGACGATTCAACTCGGCGAGTCTCCACATAAAACTCGACGAGTTGCTCATTCTTTTATCTTTGAGTCGACGATTTGATTCAATTCAAGGCGGCATTTGGCTATATTTTTGAAGTCCTTTTTTGAAGTTTTCCAAGAAGCTTTTTCTTGTATATTTAGAGTTGTCAACCACACGAGACGAATGACACCCAAGGCATGGATGAGTTGTTCCCATGTCTAAAGTCAGCTAAAGATGGAGCTTTGCATGAAGAAATATCAACCTCGTGACTACTATCCCAGGGGAGTTTGTTCCAATTCCCTCTTTACATTGTTATTTTCTTTATCATGCATGATATGCAATGGGGATATTGTATAAATTAAGTGTGGGGTAGGGGGTTGGTTACATTAGTTAAAATTTTCAAAAATTTTGAAATTTTTGCATTAAAATTGCTAGGGCTAAATTAGAAAATTTAGGTAAAAGCAATTAGGGTTCATGCTAGTATTATGTTTGATGATTTTATGAAGACCCAAATGTTTAGTTGAGCCTATACACGTTATAATGCATTTGTGGCCCTCTTTATTCTAGTGAAATCATGGGACAAAAACACAACCTCGCTTAGTTTGAGGAATGCAATATGTTTAGCATCGTGTACTTGAAATGTATCCAGGAAATTTTTTATCTTTAATCAATAAAGGTTGAAGTTGAGCGCCCCTGCTTAAGCATGTAGGTATTGAGTGAAAAAAAAAAGTGAAATACATGTAAAAAAAAGAGAGAAATTACCAAAAAGTTGAAAGAGTTTTGGAGCTATCAAAGTGAAAATCCGAAGAGCAAAATTCAAAAGTTGAAGATACAAAAAATCAAAAAGGTGGTGAATTCAAAGAAATCAAATATCAAATATCAAAGAAGTGAATAATTCCAAATAAGTTCTATAGTGGTATCAAAAAGTGTAATTGTCTAGATTATGTATGCTTGGGTTGCTCAACCAAAAATACCTTGAGGCTAGGAAGTTTTATGTGGATGGATTCGGAGGGATGCATAAAATGAGCGTTGTTCAACACAAGTGGGCGAGTGTTTATGAGGATTGTGAGTATTTAGGATTAAGGGGGGTCCTTAGGAAAAACTTTAGACACAAATGCATGCGTTGCGGTCTTGACATAATGGCTGGGTTCGATTGGGATTATCTTATGTGGTACTAGTATGCTAAAATTCAGTTTTGCTTGGGGGCAAGCAAAAGTCAATTGTGGGGTATTTTGATATGGGCATATTTAGTTATAAAATTCATGCATTATCTTAATACTTTATGTTGTTTTTGTCTCATTTAATGAACAAAAGGTGCTTAATTAGTTTAGAATTTCATTTTTCAGCAACAATGACATGCTCGGGTGGAAAAGGAAGTGGAACTAGCGATTGGAAGCTTGGATCTTGGATTTTGAAGAAAGAAGGATGTTGCTGGACAGCTTGACCCCTCGTCAGTGTTTTGGCCATATCTCATGAACCGTAACTCCGATTGACGAGATTCAAAATGTTTTGAAAACTAGACACAATTTCGGACGAATTTCGTGTTTTGAGAAAATGCTGATTCCAAAAGGACTCGACGAGTAGGCCATCAACTCGACGAGTCACGTCGAACATTCGCGATTCTGGACGCGCTAACTTGTCGTGCACGGGTTTTAAGTGACGGACTCGCCGAGTCGATCACTGGACTCGACGAGTCACATCTGTTTTGTGAAAATCTATATAAAGGGACTTTCAGATCGATACCCTGGCATGGAGAGAAACCCTTGGGGGCAAAGCTGCGATTAGAAGACCTGCTAAGGTGCTGGAAGCCAGAGAATCAACCCTAGATCCAATTTTGAGAAGAATCAAGGCAAATTCAAGTCCATTCTTACTTATTCTTTAATTTGAACTATGTTTGAGTTGTTTGATTTCGTTTTTGATCTTAGTTTTACTGTAATCATGAGCTAAAACTATTATCTTCTGTTTAGGATAGATGACTTTATGATTATGGTATGATTTTATGGTTAGGATTAATTTTATTTGGTAATATTGTTTTGTTTAGATTGTTAAAGAACCTTATGTGTGAATGAAAACTATTTTTCTGTTAATAGGAAGATAGTTAAGTTGCATGAACATCTCTTAATTGTTTACCTCGTATAATTTATGTGAACACTTTATTATATGACTAGGATTAGCGAATGTGAAACTAGAATTAATAAGAAAATAGGTAAATTTACGTGTGAGCTTGTGTGATGACCATCAACAAGAGGACAACTAAAGGGGAAAATTAGTTAACCACAACAAGTCTTAATTAACCCGAATAAATAACCTAGGGAATTAAATTAATTTAGACAACTGGCCACTGTTTGAGTTAGTTTGTTTTCTAAGGATTAGTGTAGCGAATGTGAACCTAATCACCTGAATCGGTAGCCAATAAAAAGTTAATCCATTGCACTATTACCATAAAATCAACCATAGGATCAATTGAGTCGAACCTGAACAGAAGTCCCTTTAGATATTGAATTTAGTTGGTCTTTGCTTGCTTAGTTGCTAGTTAGTAATTTAGTTTAAGTGTTAGTAAGTTTCTAGTCTTGTAAAACTAGAGAAAACCTCTCTTTTATTATTTGTTAGTTGCTATTAAATAATTTTAGTAATTAGTTTAAATTGTCGTTCCCTGAGTTCGATACCCTGCTTACTAGAACTATACCACCAATAGACAGGTCCACTGCCTTTGTGTGATTAATTTAGATTTTATAAGTAGGATTAAAACTAGTTCGTTTAACACACATCAAGTTTTTGGCGCCGTTGCCGGAGAACTGTTCTAAATAGTTAAATTTATTTGCTAATTGTTATCATATATTTTTATTTTTTTTATATAGTTTCACTTTTATTTATTATGTATTTTCCAAATCTCGATGCTTTTGATGCTTTTCTTGAGGAAGTAGTACAGGAAATTGAGCAAGAAGATGAGGAGTGTGGATCGGATGAAGATTTGAAGAAATTTGATAGATGGTTAGATAACATCTTGTCTAACGATCAAGAACAATTTGAGTCACAAGAGCTAAAGTTACAAGATGAAGAATTTAATCCAGAAAGAGATTTGGAAGAGCTGGAAAGGTTGCTAGCAGAGAGGTCGGATGAAGAACAAAAACAAGCTGAATTGCAGGAACCAACCCGTGGTTTGACCATTACCACGACATGGCCCCATGTATTTCCAGTTTGTGTTTCGAAGCATGGGGTGACGATTCCAACTTTGGAGAAAGTTCTAAATCACGATCCATTTATGATTAGTATCCAACCGGTTCCAACCCTTGTCAATATTCTTGGGTTTTATGAATTCAAGCTCGTTTGGCCAATTTTTGAAGCAAAGAGTCGAATTTTACAAATTTGTCCAAAGAAAATATTTAATGCAATTGATGGATGGGCATCGAATTTATTAGAAGTTTATTAAGTTGGGAGCCCAGCTAAAGACTCGCACAAAAAGAAGCGCTTGCGGGAGGCAGCCCGTCATTAGAGTTTGCTTTTCTTTTTCTTTCTAACCTTCTAGTATTTAGGGATAATTTAGGATTTTTATTTTGATGTTTTTTTTTACTTGGTATTTGTTTTTGATCTTTTCAGAATATAGGGTGAGGGATAGAATGAACGAATAAAGCATGAGGAAATAAAGTGAGGGGTCGAGTCGTAGACGAGAAGATTAGAAGATTTGAGTGATTTTATAAGTCCGATGGTTTTAACGGTTAAAAAGGAGTTTCGTCACTGAAGAATATAAGGAGGTGTATTACCTTAATACCCTCTTTGACCTCAAAAACAGACCTGAAGCAGAAAGAAGAATTTGCACGATCAAAGCCGAAAACTCGTCGAGTGCACCCTTATAACTCGACGAGTTTCAAGCGAAAATTCACGATTTCTGCCCCTATGACGATTCAACTCGGCGAGTCTCCACATAAAACTCGACGAGTTGCTCATTCTTTTATCTTTGAGTCGACGATTTGATTCAATTCAAGGCGGCATTTGGCTATATTTTTGAAGTCCATTTTTGAAGTTTTCCAAAAAGCTTTTTCTTGTATATTTAGAGCTGTCAACCACACGAGACGAATGACACCCAAGGCATGGATGAGTTGTTCTCATGTCTAAAGTCAGCTGAAGATGGAGCTTTGCATGAAGAAATATCAACCTCGTGACTACTATCCCAGGGGAGTTTGTTCCAATTCCCTCTTTACATTGTTATTTTCTTTATCATGCATGATATGCAATGGGGATATTGCATAAATTAAGTGTGGGGTAGGGGGTTGGTTACATTAGTTAAAATTTGAAATTTTTGAAATTTTTGCATTAAAATTGCTAGGGCTAAATTAGAAAATTTTGGTAAAAGCAATTAGGGTTCATGCTAGTATTATGTTTGATGATTTTATGAAGACCCAAATGTTTAGTTGAGCCTATACACGTTATAATGCATTTGTGGCCCCCTTTATTCTAGTGAAATCACGGGACAAAAACACAACCTCGCTTAGTTTGAGGAATGCAATATGTTTAGCATCGTGTACTTGAAATGTATCCAGGAAAATTTTTATCTTTAATCAATAAAGGTTGAAGTTGAGCGCCCCTGCTTAAGCATGTAGGTATTGAGTGAAAAAAAAAGTGAGATACATGTAAAAAAAGAGAGAAATTACCAAAAAGTTGAAAGAGTTTTGGAGCTGTCAAAGTGAAAATCTGAAGAGCAAAATTCAAAAGTTGTAGATACCAAAAATCAAAAAGGTGGTGAATTCAAAGAAATCAAAGATCAAATATCAAATAAGTGAATAATTCCAAATAAGTTCTATAGTGGTATCAAAAAGTTGTAATTGTCTAGATTATGTATGCTTGGGTTGCTCAACCAAAAATACCTTGAGGCTAGGAAGTTTTCTGCGGATGGATTCGAAAGGATGCATAAAATGAGCGTTGTTCAAAACAAGTGGGCGAGTGTTAATGAGGATTGTGAGTATTTAGGATTAAGGGGGGTCCTTAGGAAAAACCTTAGACACAAATGCATGCGTTGCGGTCTTGGCATAATGGTTGAGTTCAATTGGGATTATCTTATGTGGTACTAGTATGCTAAAATTCAGTTTTGGTTGGGGGCAAGCAAAAGTCAAGTGTGGGGTATTTTGATATGGGCATATTTAGTTATAAAATTCATGCATTATCTTAATACTTTATGTTGTTTTTGTCTCATTTAATGAACAAACGGTGCTTAATTAGTTTAGAATTTCATTTTTCAGCAACAATGACATGCTCAGGTGGAAAAGGAAGTGGAACTAGCGATTGGAAGCTTGGATCTTGGATTTTGAAGAAAGAAGGATATTGCTGGACAGCTTGACCCCTCGTCAGTGTTTTGGCCATATCTCATGAACCGTAACTCCGATTGACGAGATTCAAAATGTTCTGAAAATTAGACACAATTTCGGACGACTTTCGTGTTTTGAGAAAATGCTGATTCCAAACGGACTCGACGAGTAGGCCATCAACTCGACGAGTCACGTCGAACTTTCGCGATTCTGGACGCGCTGAATTGTCGTGCACGGGTTTTAAGTGACGGACTCGCCGAGTCGGTCACTGGACTCGACGAGTCACATCTGTTTTGTGAAAATCTACATAAAGGGACTTTCAGATCGATACCCTGGCATGGAGAGAAACCCTTGGGGGTAAAGCTGCGATTAGAAGACCTGCTAAGGTGCTGGAAGCCAGAGAATCAACCCTAGATCCATTTTTGAGAAGAATCAAGGCAAATTCAAGTCCATTCTTACTTATTCTTTAAGTTGAACTATGTTTGAGTTGTTTGATTTCGTTTTTTATCTTTGTTTTACTGTAATCATGAGCTAAAACTATTATCTTCTGTTTAGAATACATGACTTTATGATTATGGTATGATTTTATGGTTAGGATTAATTTTATTTGGTAATATTGTTTTGTTAAGCTTGGTAAAGAACCTTATGAGTGAATGAAAACTATTTTTCTGTTAATAGGAAGATAATTAAGTTGCATGAACATCTCTTAATTGTTTACCTCGTATAATTTATGTGAACACTTTATTATATGACTAGGATTAGCGAATGTGAAACTAGAATTAATAAGAAAATAGGTAAATTTACGTGTGAGCTTGTGTGATGACCATCAACAAGAGGACAACTAAAGGGGCAAATTAGTTAACCACAACAAGTCTTAATTAACCCGAATAAATAACCTAGGGAATTAAATTAATTTAGACAACTGGCCACTGTTTGAGTTAGTTTGTTTTCTAAGGATTAGTGTAGCGAATGTGAACCTAATCACCTGAATCGGTAGCCAATAAAAAGTTAATCCATTGCACTATTACCATAAAATCAACCATAGGATCAATTGAGTCGAACCTGAACAGAAGTCCCTTTAGATATTGAATTTAGTTGGTCTTTGCTTGCTTAGTTGCTAGTTAGTAATTTAGTTTAAGTGTTAGTAAGTTTCTAGTCTTGTAAAACTAGAGAAAACCTCTCTTTTATTATTTGTTAGTTGCTATTAAATAATTTTAGTAATTAGTTTAAATTGTCGTTCCCTGAGTTCGATACCCTGCTTACTAGAACTATACCACCAATAAATTTAGATTTTATAAGTAGGATTAAAACTAGTTCGTTTAACACACATCAAGTGTTTGGCGCCGTTGCCGGAGAACAGTTCTAAATAGTTAATTTTATTTGCTAATTGTTATCATATATTTTTATTTTTTTTATATAGTTTCATTTTTATTTATTATGTATTTTCCAAATCTCGATGCTTTTGATGCTTTTCTTGAGGAAGTAGTACAGGAAATTGAGCAAGAAGATGAGGAGTGTGGATCGGATGAAGATTTGAAGAAATTTGATAGATGGTTAGATAACATCTTGTCTAACGATCAAGAACAATTTGAGTCACAAGAGCTAAAGTTACAAGATGAAGAAATTAATCCAGAAAGAGATTTGGAAGAGCTGGAAAGGTTGCTAGCAGAGAGGTCGGATGAAGAACAAAAACAAGCTGAATTGCAGGAACCAACCTGTAGTTTGACCATTACCACGACATGGCCCATGTATTTCCAGTTTGTGTTTCGAAGCATGGGGTGACGATTCCAACTTTGGAGAAAGTTCTAAATCATGATCCATTTATGATTAGTATCCAACCGGTTCCAACCCTTGTCAATATTCTTGGGTTTTATGAATTCAAGCTCGTTTGGCCAATTTTTGAAGCAAAGAGTCGAATTTTACAAATTGGTCCAAAGAAAATATTTAATGCAATGGATGGATGGGCATCGAATTTATTAGAAGTTTATTAAGTTGGGAGTCCAGCTAAAGACTCACACAAAAAGAAGCGCTTGCGGGAGGCAACCCGTCATTAGAGTTTGCTTTTCTTTTTCTTTCTAACCTTCTAGTATTTAGGGATAATTTAGGATTTTTATTTTGATGTTTTTTTTACTTGGTATTTGTTTTTGATCTTTTCAGAATATAGGGTGAGGGATAGAATGAACGAATAAAGCATGAGGAAATAAAGTGAGGGGTCGAGTCGTAGACGAGAAGATTAGAAGATTTGAGTGATTTTATAAGTCCGATGGTTTTAACGGTTAAAAAGGAGTTTCGTCACTGAAGAATATAAGGAGGTGTATTACCTTAATACCCTCTTTGACCTCAAAAACAGACCTGAAGCAGAAAGAAGAATTTGCACGATCAGAGCCGAAAACTCGTCGAGTGCACCCTTATAACTCGACGAGTTTCAAGCGAAAATTCACGATTTCTGCCCCTATGACGATTCAACTCGGCGAGTCTCCACATAAAACTCGACGAGTTGCTCATTCTTTTATCTTTGAGTCGACGATTTGATTCAATTCAAGGCGGCATTTGGCTATATTTTTTAAGTCCATTTTTGAAGTTTTCCAAAAAGCTTTTTCTTGTATATTTAGAGCTGTCAACCACACGAGACGAATGACACCCAAGGCATGGATGAGTTGTTCTCATGTCTAAAGTCAGCTGAAGATGGAGCTTTGCATGAAGAAATATCAACCTCGTGACTACTATCCCAGGGGAGTTTGTTCCAATTCCCTCTTTACATTGTTATTTTCTTTATCATGCATGATATGCAATGGGGATATTGCATAAATTAAGTGTGGGGTAGGGGGTTGGTTACATTAGTTAAAATTTGAAAATTTTGAAATTTTTGCATTAAAATTGCTAGGGCTAAATTAGAAAATTTTGGTAAAAGCAATTAGGGTTCATGCTAGTATTATGTTTGATGATTTTATGAAGACCCAAATGTTTAGTTGAGCCTATACACGTTATAATGCATTTGTGGCCCCCTTTATTCTAGTGAAATCACGGGACAAAAACACAACCTCGCTTAGTTTGAGGAATGCAATATGTTTAGCATCGTGTACTTGAAATGTATCCAGGAAAATTTTTATCTTTAATCAATAAAGGTTGAAGTTGAGCGCCCCTGCTTAAGCATGTAGGTATTGAGTGAAAAAAAAAGTGAGATACATGTAAAAAAAGAGAGAAATCACCAAAAAGTTGAAAGAGTTTTGGAGCTGTCAAAGTGAAAATCTGAAGAGCAAAATTCAAAAGTTGTAGATACCAAAAATAAAAAAGGTGGTGAATTCAAAGAAATCAAAGATCAAATATCAAAGTAGTGAATAATTCCAAATAAGTTCTATAGTGGTATCAAAAAGTTGTAATTGTCTAGATTATGTATGCTTGGGTTGCTCAACCAAAAATACCTTGAGGCTAGGAAGTTTTCTGCGGATGGATTCGGAGGGATGCATAAAATGAGCGTTGTTCAAAACAAGTGGGCGAGTGTTAATGAGGATTGTGAGTATTTAGGATTAAGGGGGGTCCTTAGGAAAAACTTTAGACACAAATGCATGCGTTGCGGTCTTGGCATAATGGCTGGGTTCGATTGGGATTATCTTATGTGGTACTAGTATGCTAAAATTCAGTTTTGCTTGGGGGCAAGCAAAAGTCAAGTGTGGGGTATTTTGATATGGGCATATTTAGTTATAAAATTCATGCATTATCTTAATACTTTATGTTGTTTTTGTCTCATTTAATGAACAAAAGGTGCTTAATTAGTTTAGAATTTCATTTTTCAGCAACAATGACATGCTCGGGTGGAAAAGGAAGTGGAACTAGCGATTGGAAGCTTGGATCTTGGATTTTGAAGAAAGAAGGATGTTGATGGACATCTTGACCCCTCGTCAGTGTTTTGGCCATATCTCATGAACCGTAACTCCGATTGACGAGATTCAAAATGTTCTGAAAACTAGACACAATTTCGGACGACTTTTGTGTTTTGAGAAAATGCTGATTCCAAACGGACTCGACGAGTAGGCCATCAACTCGACGAGTCACGTCGAACTTTCGCGATTCTTGACGCGCTGACTTGCCGTGCACGGGTTTTAAGTGACGGACTCGCCGAGTCGGTCACTGGACTCGATGAGTCACATCTGTTTTGTGAAAATCTATATAAAGGGACTTTCAGATCGATACCCTGGCATGGAGAGAAACCCTTGGGGGTAAAGCTGCGATTAGAAGACCTGCTAAGGTGCTGGAAGCCAGAGAATCAACCCTAGATCCAATTTTGAGAAGAATCAAGGCAAATTCAAGTCCATTCTTACTTATTCTTTAAGTTGAACTATGTTTGAGTTGTTTGATTTCGTTTTTGATCTTAGTTTTACTGTAATCATGAGCTAAAACTATTATCTTCTGTTTAGGATAGATGACTTTATGATTATGGTATGATTTTATGGTTAAGATTAATTTTATTTGGTAATATTGTTTTGTTAAGCTTGTTAAAGAACCTTATGTGTGAATAAAAACTATTTTTCTGTTAATAGGAAGATAATTAAGTTGCATGAACATCTCTTAATTGTTTACCTCGTATAATTTATGTTAACACTTTATTATATGACTAGGATTAGCGAATGTGAAACTAGAATTAATAAGAAAATAGGTAAATTTACGTGTGAGCTTGTGTGATGACCATCAACAAGAGGACAACTAAAGGGGAAAATTAGTTAACCACAACAAGTCTTAATTAACCCGAATAAATAACCTAGGGAATTAAATTAATTTGGACAACTGGCCACTGTTTGAGTTAGTTTGTTTTCTAAGGAATAGTGTAGCGAATGTGAACCTAATCACCTGAATCGGTAGCCAATAAAAAGTTAATCCATTGCATTATTACCATAAAATCAACCATAGGATCAATTGAGTCGAACCTGAACAGAAGTCCCTTTAGATATTGAATTTAGTTGGTCTTTGCTTGCTTAGTTGCTAGTTAGTAATTTAGTTTAAGTGTTAGTAAGTTTCTAGTCTTGTAAAACTAGAGAAAAACCTCTCTTTTATTATTTGTTAGTTGCTATTAGATAATTTTAGTAATTAGTTTAAATTGTCGTTCCATGAGTTCGATACCCTGCTTACTAGAACTATACCACCAATAGACAGGTCCACTGCCTTTGTGTGATTAATTTAGATTTTATAAGTAGGATTAAAACTAGTTAGTTTCACATACATCATTTAGTGTGGCTAACGAGCTTAGCGACCTCAACTTTGTATAGTCTTATGCTCATTACTAACTTGATTGTTAGAATGTATTTTTGGGATCATCTCCCAGAGTTCATTTGACATGAAAGACCGATAGAATGATTCCATCATAGATAGCCCTAACAACCTTTTGACATCAATGCTATCCCTGATATAGGGTTGGTGTCACATTTGACATGAATTTTTATAAAATAAAAAGGTTAAAAATGACAAATGTAGACGAATTATCTCTCATACATTATTATTATCGGTCATTCTTATTCTCATTAATGACTTGATTGTAAAAGATAATTATTTTATTTTATTTTTTTGAACGACGAAACTTTATAAAGGCAAAGCTAGCAAAATGTTAGAAAATTGCATAATACGATTCGGATATGTAGGAGACCAACACCAATCATACCAATCTAAATAATTACAATTCAATATATGTTTTAACCATTTGAAAGAGATGTTCTGTATATCATTCTCCGTCTTCATCGGAAACCCACGCACATGGTTGAACACTAAATCATTATGAGTCTTCCAAATCGACCAAAATAAAGTGTAGATGAAAGACCTTCATATTTTCATATCCTTCTTGCTTAGATTCAAGTTATATATACCAACCATAAGCTTTGATATGATCCCGGGTAGGAAAGAAAAACAAACATATTCAATTTTGAAGCCATCTCCGAACAACCCTTGCAAAAGAACAATAAAAAAGGAGATGATCAGCACTTTCAACAACGTCACTACACAAGGGACAAATGTCAGATATCATATGCACCCCCAACTAGCAAGATTTAAGGAAACAAGAATCCTATAAAGAAGAGTCTTTAAGCAAAACAATTGACTTTAATCGGTACCCAACTCACCCAATTGAACATACAATAAACATCATTCGCCCTGACATCCCCAATTAACAATCTCAAGAAATAAGAAATTCCTAGAGGAATTGCTCTTCCAAAACCATGTGTCTTCAGCTTCTGATAGAGCAACAATCGAAAAATTGTTGTATAAAACCAATAGCGAAGAGGCCTCCCTGCCTCTTCTCGGTTGTTTCAATCAATTCCAATGAAAGCTATCTAAATCCCTTCCTTGTATTCTCTCTTCGACTTTACAACCTTTATGAGCTTCTAAATGATATAGCTCCGAAAAAGCATCTTTCAACACTAAGCCATCACACCATTTTTCTTTCCAAAAGAATGTACTATCTCCAGCCCTTAAGCATCTCTCCATCAAGTTATCAAAACTGATACCGCAATTCTCCAGATCCCCAATTTTCGTAATAGTAATCCAAACTCTTGAGAGGGATCTAAGGTCACCTCTCAAAGTACATCCGACGTTTCCGGTGTGTTTAGGTGTCACTTGGATTGCATAATTAACTAGCATATCAAATACATACTAATTTTAACATGTATTGTCAATTTTGAAAAATAAACATAACAAATACATACTAAATTTAGCATATATTATCAATTTTGAAAAATATAATAAGTTTCTATAGATTTAAATATGAATTAAAACTATAGTAGTAGGTAATATGGATTATGTAAATATGATTTGCTAATTAATTAAGAGATTCAAAAAAATATTTAAAATTAAAACGCACCAATTGATCAAGAACTTTCATCACACTTTCCTACGTATATATTTAATCGTCATCTAAAGCATGCATTTATTGCTTGCTTTTTTCTTTAATCTCCTCATCTTATCTAAACTACAAGCTCACTTCTATTATTAAATAGTCTTCGAAATGAAGTTTGCATACTAACAAGTAATGTATGATTGAATAAGGCGACAATTAGTTATTATTTAATGAATGAATAACAATTGATTTGAAGTTCAATAACAATTGAACTTCTATTAGAAGAAAAAGAGTTTTATTATTGTTAAATAAATACTATAAATTAAAGTAGATTTTGTAATGTTAATGCATTGTACGAAAAATATTGTTAAAATTGTATATAATATAGAGAGGGAATCCATTAAATTTATAAAGTTGGATGGATTGTAAATATCCTTAAAAATCCTAATCTTTAAAAAAACATAAAACAGAAAGTGTAACATCAATACCAATTTGTATAAAAGACATGATTTGAAACGTTAATAAGTAAGAACCCGTTAAAACATTATTATCTGGTGGGTGGCAGGTCCCCGTCAAACTTCGCACCATTGTCCACCACGTCCACTCCCGTCACCTTTTCCGATAAACATTCAATCCCCGTGCCGGTGTCCCGAATAGTCTTCCTACCTTCAACTGCCTACACCAACTCTTAAATTAACAATCTCAAAATCCAAACACTTGCACAAAGAAAAATGGTTTTTAGCAAGCTCGCTACTGCGCTAACAGTGATCTTCTTCGTCTCCATCGTAGCTCTCATCTGCGAACTCCTGTACGTTCTATGGCGCCACCGTTCCTTCCGCTGTCACTCCTCCCCTCCCCCTCCTATCCACCTCGACGACCAAAACCCTGATAATTTCCCCACCGCTGATGCTGCAACTAAGGAGCTGCTGCTTTACTTCTTCTGCTTAAAACCACATATACCGGAAGACTCATCTGGACGACCCAACAAGAACACAGATGCATCATCGCCGAACGACGAGGTGATTGACGTTTTTAAGTTGTTAGAAGCAAATGGACCCTCGAGGTTTCTTTGCACGATCAAAGAGGAAGACAAAGAAGATGTCGAATCAACGTCTGACGTTGACTTTGCAAACAGATCGACGACAAAGAGTTCGTGTCTGCAGACGGGTGTTCAGTTAGCTCGGGAACCAGTGTCGGTGGAGGAGGAGGTGGCTGTGACGGCTGACGGAGATGATGGAAGTATGAAGACGGAGTTCTCTACGCCGTGTGATTCACCGTTGTTTTTTACACCGGCGGGATCTCCGTCACGAGATGTTATAGATTTGGAGTTCGTTATTTCCGTTCATGCAACCGGAAACGTGGATGAAAGATGATCGGTAGCCGTATATGTGTATATATAAAGCATGGAACTTTATGTGTATCTCATGTTGTAGTGTTGGCTTCTTTATGTCTATCTTTGAAGCTTGAATTTGCTGTTGATGTATTGTGATCCACCGGAGGAGATACTCTCCGGCTAAGGTATCCGACGTTTTGGTCATGCTTGCTATAAATTTAAGTCAACAACCGAACTAGATCCTCTTTTGTTTCCTAGTCCATAGTCCCTACAGCGTATGCTCCTACATGATATCAAAACAAATTTTATTTTCAAACTAGAAAAGATTCATCGGGGTTGCCGGGGTCGGAAGGTATTATTTTGTAAAGTAAAGTAGCATGTTGGTTGCTTTTTGTCCGTTAATGTGAGGGTAATTTGGTCTTTTCAGGTAGTAGGGACTGAATTTGTCACCATGGGTAAACCATATGGACCATTTATGTAATTTTGGCGGTGGTGGTGGTGGTGGTGGTGGTGATGGCAGATGGTGGGTGGGTTTATGGTATTGGGTGGGTATTTTCTAATAAATAAAACATTAATTTAAAACCAAAAAGAGAATGTTAAATCTGATAAACCACATGGATCAATCGTATAATTTTGTCTAACAATAATAATAATAATGATAAGGGACCATTTTTGCCAACAGACAAAATACTAATAATATGTAATAAAAGGCGAGGGTTATGAAAAATTCAAACCAAAGTGAAAGGGTTGTTTGTGAACAAAAGCATAAAGATGAAGGGTCAATGTTGTAAGCTGGAGAAGCAAAATTGACAAAAAAAAAAAGTTAAAATCTTTCATAACTTTAATATATATATAATAATATCTCAATTTTTTTTTTGGTTTTTAAATCGACAATAATGTCTGGTTTATTATTATATTTAATGTAAAATTCAAATTTAAGACAACATAAATAGTGTTTCAAAAGCATGATTATTAGATTAACTTGGTAAAATCCCACATGTTAGATTTTTAAAAATAATTATGTTTTTACTATTAATGTTACATTGATAATTTTTATATTAATTTAATATAATACATTAGATTTTTATATGGTAAAATAATGTGTATTTTTAGCAAACCCCATAAAAATTATTACGTTGAAAGATCACCAAGAGTTCTTTCATACAAAACATTTCTAATCAAAATTGTTAAAATCATGATCTTAGTCCTAGAATCATACAATTCTACAATATCATCTAGGTAAATAGATTATGATCATGCTATGATCGTTTTTTGGGTGGGATCGGAGGTAATATCATAAGATCAATTGTAAGATTGTTATTGTTATTATTATGATTTTAAAATTAATAATATTTTGGCTTTAACTATTGACTAACAAAGTAAATCCAATACAAACACTACAAAACTTCTTTTGCATTGTTTATTGTTAAACGATTTATTTGAGATGTATTTTCAGGCTTTAAAATATTTATTGTGAACTCATAGATTAATATGTTTTAACTACTTTTGGTATAATTTTATGATATCGATTCGATATTACGATCATGATTTTGCAAAGCGGAAAATGATCATTTATATATATTATCACGATCTTAACAAACTTGTGCCAAGGAATAATGAGGTGTATCATCCTCGGCAAGATCAGTTCGGGTATGCCAAACCCGAACATTAGCTGAAGGAAGAAGCACTAAGGCCGGTACCAAGAGCAACATTGCGCTAAACCGAAGAGGATTCATCTGAACCGCTCGAATGGTCATATGAATCGTGCAACGTGTCCAATGAAATCAAATCAAATAAATAATGGTAATGACACTAACCAGTCTGTAATAGACCAACGGATCATAACAACACATACGTTCTAGGCAACAAGACTAATGGCATTTCGTAAGTACTACTTTTGTACCCTTGGCCCTGTATGCATATATGGCAACTAGACTGGCACATGCTCGACTCACCCATGTCGCCACTTCCCCATGAATAACGACATAAAAGCAGACTAAAACTAATGAGAAAGGTATGCAAATTCGATCTGATTCACTGTTCATGTCGAATCGTTCTCTATCTCGCTTCTAACTTGAGCATCAGAGCGCTCTCCCAGGAAGAATTCCTAGTGAACGTTTAATGTTTTGTTGTGCTCTTCAGGTTCAGTTCGTCCTTATCGTGACATCCATTTGGGATTCAGGTCTCGAAGAATCTGAGGCGCATCAAGTGGAGCCATCTGTGAGACCACAGAATATATGGTCATCGTCGGTAATCCCACTGATAACGTAATGAGCGGAGGATGAGAGATTCAAGTGAAGTGGAGCAGGCAAAAGAGTACCATAAGGCCTTCGGGGGGCTGAATTTCAGGTTGTTGTTCACAAAAGATATAAACAATACTCTGATCCCCGTCGGATTAAATGGGCCTAGAGTCAAGCCTTAAGATGACACATGGGATCCAGACGACCATGTGTCGAACTTTCATTGGGCAATCAAGTTGATGCCTATGGATCCCAAGCTCTGGAGATTATACTTCGCATGAACTCTCGACTGTCGGCTCGGTATCAACTAGCTAGCCTTCCTCCCAGAAGCATTAAAAGTTTTGAAGAACTGTGCACGAAGTTCTACAATAGCTTTAATACAACAATGGAGATTTCAACAACAAGGTTATACTATACTCGCTTGCCGACAAGGAGAGGGGGAATCCAACAAATCTTACATCAGGAGATTCAACGAAATCAGTCGTAGAATGCCAATTAGAGATGAACCCATGGTTATCACTACATTCACGTATGATCTACTAGAAGGTGAGTTATTCAGAAAGTTGGTAAGAAGAGAATGGGCCAACGTTGAAGAGATGATAAAGAAGGTTAACAGGTTCCCTAGGCAGTAAGATGAGAGAATGGAGAAGATGCGGATGGAAAAAAGAGGGTTTTTGGTGCCTGAAGGAAAAGAAAGATGTGTTCCATAAAGCCAACATTCGACGCTGGTCAACCATTATGGAAGGAAACAAAGGAGCAACTGAAGAAACCGTAGGACGTATAACAGGTATGCACGTTATCGACAGGAGGTGTACGATGTTCAATCCCAGCGTGATAAAAAAAGAGAATTATATGGAAGATGAAATAAGAGATACCCATGAGGCCCGAACCAATACTGCGATTTCCACAATAAATTGGGACATGCCACAACATATTGGAAAAGTTTAAAAAAAAAGAGAAAAGAATAAACTCGACAGGCCGAAATAGGCATTGGCAAATCAGAAGGAGAATGTGGCGTATGATGTTGAAGTACCGGTGCTTTGATCAAATGACAGAATGATGATAATAAAGAAAAGAAGGTGGATGAGTCTGGAATTCGCTCATAACAGTCAGGTACCACCAGATCACGAAGGAACATAGCCGCTTATCGTCAAAATGTCGATAAGGAAAACTCTGATCCATAGGGTATATGTTGACAATGGGAGCTAGGTAAACATTTTATACGAACATTGTTTGGCATGTTTGACAGAAGAAGCGACGGGCTTCATCATGCCTAAACATCATCGGTAGTAGGGTTAGTAGGCCAATCGGTATGGTCGGAGGGAAAGATATCTCTCCCATTCAAGTTAGCAGACTACGAGAGTGGTTTGATGAAAACTATCATGTAAGATTTCATCATAATCAAGGCACCATCCCCGTATAACATGCTCCTTGGAAGGACATGACTGTGGCAACTTCAAGCGGTTCCTTCGACAATTCATGGCCTGCTGAAATTCCCATCGTACCACGATGATATCACCATGAGTAGCATACTTATACGACCTTTTGAACGAATTCGTGCAACATAACATGGGCTAGACTTGTCAAATCCCCTGAAGGAGAGGAATGTCTTGGTAGAAGAAGAAAAAGTGGTGATTAACGTGGAGTACGAAGAGCAGGAGATGAGGATCGGCTCAGACCTACCAGACCCCCTAAAGGAAGGATTAAAGACTCTCCTAAAACCGCACATCGTTGTGTTTGCATGGAAACCCGAAGACATGACGGGTATCCCAAGAACCATAATTGAGCACATGTTAAACATTAATCTGGAGTTCATACCTACAAAGCAAAATAAGCGAATGATGGCTAAATAACAAAGCGAGATAATCAATAAAGAAGTAGAAGACTTGGTCCAAGTGGGGATAGTACGAGAAACCCAGTTCCCAAAATGGATCGTAAATCCTGTCTTGGTGAAGAAGAGCGATGGGACCATGAGAATGTGTGTGGACTTCACCAATATCATTGGGAGGGTACAAATGAAAATCAAATCTAGATGCTTACAAAGGCTATCACCAAGTTTAAATGGCTGAAGATAACGAAGACAAAACGGCCTGCCACACAGAAGGTGACCTTTTTTTATAAAAAAATGTCTTTCAGACTAAGGAATACAAGAGAAACTTATCAAAGGCTGGTCGAAAAAGTTTTTGAGCAACATATAGGGAGAAAAGGTCTCTGAAGGATTGTAACACATTCAATATAACACCATTTTCTATAACATTTCAGCTTTGATATCTCATCTCTGAAGGATTGTAACACATTCAATATAACACCAAAAAAAAACAAAATTATAGTCTAAAATCATCTATAAACTCTAATTTACACGTTGGAAAAAACGCATATCAATCCGACTTAAAACGAATGGAATATGTTTGTTTAAATAATTTCACATAATACAAAAGCTTAAATTTCTTACTGAAAAGGTGAAATATTTCAGCTTTGAAATCTCATCTTTGAAGGATTGTAATTCATTGAATATAACACCAGAAACAACAAAATTATAGTCTAAAATCATCAACAAACTATAAATTACAAGTTGGTAAAAACCGCATGTCAATTCGACTTAAAGCGAATGAGATATGTTTGTTTAAAGAATTTCACAGAATACAAAAGCTTAAATTTCTTGCTGAAAAGTTAAAATATTTCAGCTTTGATATCTCATGTTTGAAGGACTGTAACTCTATGAATATAACACCAAAAACAATAAAATCATAGTCTAAAATCATCTACACACTCTAAATTACATGTTGGAAACACCGCATGTCAATCCTACTTAAAACGAATGAGATATGCTTGTTTAAAGAATTTCACAGAATACAAAAGCTTAAATTTCTTGTTGAAATATCTCAGCTTAGATATCTCATATTTAAAGGATTGTAACTCATTGAATATATAACACCAAAAACAAGAAATTTATAGACTAAAATTATCTACAAACTCTAAATTACACGTTGGAAAAAACCGCATGTCAATCCGACTTAAAACGAATGTGATATGCATGTTTAAAGAATTTCACAGAATATAATTTTTTTTAAATAGGCCGATCCAAAACTGGTTTTTACCCGGAACCGGCCGGACCAGACCGGTAAAATAACGAGACCAGTTTTGCTCAAATCCTAGAACCGAGAACCGGCCTGGAGGTCTAAATAAACGGTCAGGTCCGGTCTCGTCCGGTCCACGGGTCCAAATGTTGACCCCTACTTTTGGCCAACCATGTCGAGTGACACGAACTCAACTATTAGACCATGCAGTATGGATCGCCCTGTGTACTCGCACAGAGTCAGCCCGGATGAGTTGACTCGGTTGGGTTGACTCAGTTGACTTAGTGGGTTTGACCAGTTGAATTTGACCAAGTTTGACCTGAGGGTATTTTGGGATTTTGATGGAAATGGTCATTGGTGGGATTAGGTGTCGGTTAGAGAGTTGGGATTCGGAGTCGAGACCTCATCAGCTTCTATTTAGTTTGTGAGGTGAGTTTTCCTCATTGTATTTTTGGGTCGAAGGCACCAAGGCTGGCCTATTGGATTGATATATTGGTTTATCGCATGTTGGTATGCAGTAGTGATCTGTTAGATCCTTATCCTGGTAGATGGGATGATGTTATGTTTCGTGATCTATAAGATCTGTCTGATTGTCTGTTGACTGGTTATATGTATGCTTATCTGTTATATATATGTCGACATGGTTTATGTTTGTGGTTGGGTTGAGACGGACCAATGTAGACTGAAGTCCAAAAAGACCCAGGGCGTCCCGGATAGACTGCAGGCCGGTGAGGCGTACCAGTCAAGCCGAAGGCCCGGAGAACGATCCAAATAGGCTGAAGGCCCGGTGAGGCGTACCAGTCATGCTGAAGGTTCTGTGAGCGTAGAAGAAATACTGTAGGCCGGTGGGGCATTCCATTCATGCTGAAGGCTCTGTATGCATGTTGTATCTATTATGATTATGTTATATATTAATACTTTAGGGGATCTCACTAAGCGTTGGCTTACAATTTTGGATTATGTTTCAGGTACTTCGGATGATCGCGGGAAGTCGAAGGCGTGACCATACACATCCTCATGTTTTGACTTATGATTTTGGGAGACTCTGATGTTGAACATGTTTTGAAAACTATGTTTGTAAACAATTTGTGAAATTGGTTGGTTCTAAAAGGTTTAAATTTATCATGATTTTTATGAGTGTTACAAGTTGGTATCAGAGCCTTGGTTTGAGTGAATTGGAGGAACACTCGTGTGAATCCAGTCTCAAACTAAGGAAAATATTTTAAAAATGATATTCAAATTGTTTTCAAAATAATCAAAGATGATGTGATGTGTACGATCAGCCGGAGCCAGTAAGTAGAACCCAAATTACCACATTGTTATTTGATTTTGTGATATGTTAGAACAACATGCTAGTGATAGGCTAGGGATCTTCAGGAATTGCATGATAGAATTGCCTGATTATATGATGCCTGATAGCTTAGGGTTCTTCCTTATATGAAATTGACATCGTTACTATAGTTGCTTAGTGTATGCATCATGGTTATACATAACTAAGATTCTATAGCCTGAGAATGTTTGGTTTGACCTTATTTCCTGTTCTTGTTTGATGAAGGGCTTAGGGTAGGATCAGATATTCGAATGTCTATAGGGTCCAATGTTATGTATGATTAGCATACACGAGTGCTGCAGGATTGTTGGAAGTTTCATGGATGAGTTGTGTAGGGTCAGCCGGCTAGTTTCGTGATGTTTAGCCTTCCTCTAGAGAGTGAGGATTGAGTGTATGCATACGCTAGTGTGTATTGTTAGGGTTGTTGTGATGATCATCTGAGACAAATACGGGTAGGTGTGGAAGGTAGTATGGACCCGTACTACTGAAAGCACAGTACTCGTACGCATAACAGGGAAGTCACAACCCCTAGGTTGTAGTTCAGCCGAGTCCAACGGGTCCGGGTATTCCCGGGTTTTAGAACTGGATTTGTAAAAGAACTGGAACCGGTTTAGTGAGCCAAGGAACCGAAAATTTAAGGGTTATCAATAAATACGCCTATTGATTCAATTCTCAAAAATTTCTTATTTTATTCCATTTTTTTTCTGCATTGTTGCTGAGTTTTTAGTTAGTTTTAAGCTGTCATATCTACTTCATTATGAGTTTTTTCGGGTTTAATTTTTAAATTTTTTTTTAATTGTTATTCACTATCTAGCAATAGTTATAGACTTCAGAAACATCTTATTTGTATGTGTATTAAGTCACTTATAGCCCTTCAAAAAATGAGATATCAATTATGTTATTTTATTTTATTTATTTATTTATTTTCTGTTACAGCATTGTTGCTGAATTTTTAGTTAGCTTTAAACTGTCATATCAGCTTCATTGTAAGTCCGTTCGGGCCGTTTTTTTTATTAAATTGTAGTTTACAATTTGGCAATAGTTATAGACTCTAGAAACACCGTATTTTCATTTGTATCGAGTCACTTACAGCTTTCTAAAAATGAGATATCAGTTTTGTTTTGCTTTTGTTACAACATTGTTTCTAAATTTTTAGTTTACTTTAAACTGGCATATCTACTTCGTTATAAGTCCGTTCTGATTGATTTTTTTTTTGAAAATTGTAGTTCATTATTTGGCAATAGTTATAGACTCCAGAACACCTTATTTAGATATGTATTGAGTCACGTACAACCCTTCAAAAATGATATATCAAAACTTTTTTTATAACATTTTTTGATAGATCGTTCTTTTGCACGAGATGTGCTAAGCCCTGTGAGTGAAGATTTTGTAACTGGTCGAGTAATGGTCTCCTTTCTTGTTATTAACAAGTATTCGGGGTTACAACATTTTTTTTCTTTGTTCCAAAATTCCAGGTTTTCGGGTCTAATACACGAATCCGGTTCCAATTATCAATTTCCGGTTCCAGCCGGTTACATGCCCACTATACCCGGTTTGATACCCGGAACCGGTTACCGTATATCGGTCCGGTTCTCGGTACTTATAATCCGTCAATTTCGGGTTCCGAGTTTTCCGGATCCGGATAAACCGGTCCGGTTTTAGACACACTTTCTTCCCTACAGTCGACCAATAACATTGGCCTTACTCCTTTTTCTTATAAGAGAACGAGGTTCAATTCTTGGCAATCTTATGTTCAATTTTTTTTTTTACAATTTAACAAATTTCCAATTTTTTTTCCTTTTCTTTCTTTTTATCTCACCCTCACCCACCTTAATTTTGATTAATAAATTTTGCTTATATATAAAAAAAAGTTAATATTTAGGGGCTTATTTTTATTTTGTATACAGAACCCTTAAAAATCAATAGACAAGGGAAGTCACAACCCCTAGGTTGTAGTTCAGCCGAGTCCAACGGGTCCGGGTATTCCCGGGTTTTAGAACTGGATTTGTAAAAGAACTGGAACCGGTTTAGTGAGCCAAGGAACCGAAAATTTAAGGGTTATCAATAAATACGCCTATTGATTCAATTCTCAAAAATTTCTTATTTTATTCCATTTTTTTTCTGCATTGTTGCTGAGTTTTTAGTTAGTTTTAAGCTGTCATATCTACTTCATTATGAGTTTTTTCGGGTTTAATTTTTAAATTTTTTTTTAATTGTTATTCACTATCTAGCAATAGTTATAGACTTCAGAAACATCTTATTTGTATGTGTATTAAGTCACTTATAGCCCTTCAAAAAATGAGATATCAATTATGTTATTTTATTTTATTTATTTATTTATTTTCTGTTACAGCATTGTTGCTGAATTTTTAGTTAGCTTTAAACTGTCATATCAGCTTCATTGTAAGTCCGTTCGGGCCGTTTTTTTTATTAAATTGTAGTTTACAATTTGGCAATAGTTATAGACTCTAGAAACACCGTATTTTCATTTGTATCGAGTCACTTACAGCTTTCTAAAAATGAGATATCAGTTTTGTTTTGCTTTTGTTACAACATTGTTTCTAAATTTTTAGTTTACTTTAAACTGGCATATCTACTTCGTTATAAGTCCGTTCTGATTGATTTTTTTTTTGAAAATTGTAGTTCATTATTTGGCAATAGTTATAGACTCCAGAACACCTTATTTAGATATGTATTGAGTCACGTACAACCCTTCAAAAATGATATATCAAAACTTTTTTTATAACATTTTTTGATAGATCGTTCTTTTGCACGAGATGTGCTAAGCCCTGTGAGTGAAGATTTTGTAACTGGTCGAGTAATGGTCTCCTTTCTTGTTATTAACAAGTATTCGGGGTTACAACATTTTTTTTCTTTGTTCCAAAATTCCAGGTTTTCGGGTCTAATACACGAATCCGGTTCCAATTATCAATTTCCGGTTCCAGCCGGTTACATGCCCACTATACCCGGTTTGATACCCGGAACCGGTTACCGTATATCGGTCCGGTTCTCGGTACTTATAATCCGTCAATTTCGGGTTCCGAGTTTTCCGGATCCGGATAAACCGGTCCGGTTTTAGACACACTTTCTTCCCTACAGTCGACCAATAACATTGGCCTTACTCCTTTTTCTTATAAGAGAACGAGGTTCAATTCTTGGCAATCTTATGTTCAATTTTTTTTTTTACAATTTAACAAATTTCCAATTTTTTTTCCTTTTCTTTCTTTTTATCTCACCCTCACCCACCTTAATTTTGATTAATAAATTTTGCTTATATATAAAAAAAAGTTAATATTTAGGGGCTTATTTTTATTTTGTATACAGAACCCTTAAAAATCAATAGACATGCCCTATATATAATTTCTTAACTGTTAAGAAGGATTTTTTTTTTTTTTTTTTTTTTTAAGAAGGATTTTGATTTGCAAGAGACTATCACATATGTAGTATGCTTAGATCCAAATGAAGGAATCACTAAGTTTTGTCCATCAATTTGATATTTTTTAATGGATTACATGTCAAAACAGATGTCAATTAATTTGAAGATATAAAAAGGAAAGTTTGAAAATGCCGGCAAGCAAAACTCCCAAAGGAGCCGCACTTTCAATGGGGAAAGGACAACTCATTTGTTCAACTCTTTTATTCAAAAAGAACATAAGATAATCTCAGGTTGTTTTTCTTAGGCATTATTTTTTTCCAAATTTGGAGTATCCATTTCAACTTTAATCATGCTTCATATTTGAAATATTTCAGTGGAAAAATGTAGCGTTTCGTTTAAATTTGAACTTTGAAGGATCTTTTTTTCCATCAAAAGTCATTTTCAAATTTCAATAGTGTTAATTCCGAACTTATTATTTTATTCTAATATCATATTTACACCATTTCATCCCTATAACTTATTAGACATTTATTAATAGAATCAATAGATTTTTATACAAAAGTATCATTACAATTGGTTTAAATCAATTATTTTAACTTGGGAAGAAATATGAAATATATTTCAAATTATTAATTAAATATAAAACTTCAAGATCATTTCAAAGGTGAGGGAAAAATAAATAAATACCTACAGGAAAAAGTCATTATTTTCCATATAAAATATATGTAGAGTTAATATAAACTTATTCGTAAATATATATTTAGAGTCAACCACTTTGAATAATTCGAATTTGAAATTTTCAACCGTTGGAAGGTCATCAAGTGTACATAATACCTTATTGTAATAAACAATAAATCAAAAGTTATAACTTAAATCAAACTCCAAATATTTTAAATTATCAACTTTTAGCTTCTTTATCACTAAAATAAGGAAAGAAAAATATTTGTTTACATAAAATATATAAAATGTTCTATAGTTGGATTTTAATAATCGAAGTAGGTATTCAAATTTAAGACGACACAACAACTTTAATAATAAATATATATCAAATTTCACAATAAATAAAAATCTCTTTATTTATAAACAATAAGATCTAATGAATATACATAAAATATAAATAACAATAATAATAATAATCCATAATCATGAGCTGTAGGATCTAAAAAGAACCAATAATCCCGAAAAATTCAAAAAAAATGCATAATCAGAGTATACTCGATGAATCAGAAGAACAAAACACCCAATCGAAGAAAGATCAATGGGGAAGATGATGATGATGATGATGATGATGATCTACCAATCGAAATCACACTTCGTCCTTTGAAATCCCGGAGAAGAAACCACGCCGCCGGAAGTCACCGGAATCTTCAACTCGCATTCAAACTTCGGTTTGAATTTGGGTTTCGCCCACCCAACTTTCAACCTCAATCGAAGCCTCAACTTCAAATCGATGTTGTACACCCCATCGTTTCTCTCCCTATCATATTTAGATCTATCACCATTTCCTAGCACCACCACTTGTTCTCCGACGAACTCCGTGTTAACGTTATTCTCCCTTTTATGCCCCAAATAAAACCCATCTAAATTCCTGGAAGCAAACCTCTTATCATAGTACTCAGCGTTGGCTTCGATTTTATCGTAGTAAATCCCAATCCGTTTATTAGGGTTCCGGAACGTCATATTCACAGCGAGATTGTAGTAGAGAGTGTTGTTATCGGAGGAAAGGTTGAACTGGGTGAGAGTAGCGTCGTTGACATGGAACTTCGGGGCGTTGGGACGGAAGATTAACCAGAAGACGAGGACGGCGATCCCGAGGAGGACGAGGATGGTGATGAGGATTTGGAAGATGAGATTGAAGATGCAACCGCAGAGACAACTGCAGCACCATGAAAAGGGGTTGCAGCTTCCGCCGCCGCGGCCATGGCGGTTGTAGGATCGGGATTTTTTGGACGGAGGTGGGATTGATGGGCCGTAGTAAGCTCCGTTGAGGTGAGAATCAGAGGACATGATTGAGTTGCAGAGTGAGTTGTTTGTGAAGAATGGAAGGGATTAAAGGTATTTATATAGCATGGGGTTTATTTAATGACGCGTAGAGTAAAAACACGGCGTAGTGTCACCGGCGACTATTTTGGTTTGAGTTACGTACTTAGGTTTGTTTTAACATCACCTTCCTTCTAAACTTCCATCTCCTTGACTAGGTCTTTTTTTTTTTTTTTTTTTTTTTAAGAAAAACTCTTTAGTTTACACTATTAGTTTATGAGGTTGTTTTTTAAGTCAAATCTAGGATTTTTTTTTTCTTTTCCAAATATGTATGTCACACTCACCCATTACTCAATGTATAAGTGTTTGTGTATGATGATTGTTAGAGCAAATAATAATTTGTACCAAGCTGCAAAATTGATTTTGGTGGTTTGTTGTTTAGGTTAGACAAAATTACATAAATGGTCCTTTTAGTATGGCAAAATAGGCACATATAGTTCAACTTCAAGAAAATGGAGTAAGTCGGTCCTTGTGTTTTGTCAATATTACATAAAAGGCATCTCCGTCGGACTGTGTCAATAAATTGCCGTTAAAACCCCCTCACGCGAAGAACATGCAAAGGTAAAATCATCCATTAGTGAGTTTGGTTCCACTTCAATTATCTAAAGTATATACCCTATCTTACTCTATTTTTCACCTCTCTTTCTTCTCTTACGGTTATGAAAAAAAATTCTTTTCAATAGACGACAATGGTCGTTTGCTTCTGCGGTCGAGGCACTATAATTTTGACATCGTGGACGGACAACAACCCAAGTCGAATGTTTTGGGCATGTTTGAAATCTAGATCGAAGTGCTCATTCATTGGATAAAATATGTGCGACTGTCACGTGTCAACGTGAGAATGAATGATAAATTTTGAATGCTCTAGAAATATTCCCCAAGTATCAAACCATATCAAATCAAGTATCAAATACAAATATTCCCCAAGATCAGAACATCAAAAAATATCCCAAAATATATCTTCCAAGTATGTGTACGATCGCGCATTCGCCTTGCCCCGATCAGCTAAAGTTCCTGAATACATGAAACCAAACCGTAATCACGAAGCTTAGTGAGTTTCCCCAAAATACCAACACACAACATACATATACAAAAAAAGCATGTTGGGTCCATTCAGTTATCATACTGGAATACCCACAGGTCCACAACTATCAGACTGGATTACCTCCGGCCTAATCAGTCATCGGAATGGAATGCCAATATGCAACGGGTCCACTCATTCATCGAAATGGAATACCCTCGGGTCCACTCAGTTATCGGACAGGAATACCCTCGGTCTATTGGCTCACGCACATAGCAGTAGAGCCTCAACCCAAAACCATAACATGTCGCATATACATAACAGATAAACACATAACGAGTCAACAGAAAAACAAACAGATCTACAGATCACTACCGTATAGCAACATCTTATATATCAGGATACATATCTAACATATCACTGCAACATAACAACATCCTATATACCAGGACACAGATCTAACAGGTCACTATAACATAACAACATCCTATATACGAGGATACATAACCTAGTGGGTCGACATTGGTGCCTTCGACCCACAAGTACTGTTGGGTTTTGAGCATTCTAACACTTCCTAAGTGTACATGCAACCCTATTAAACCTTGGATCTATGTTTGTCTAAGATACATGCAAAATATTATTTTCCAAGGTTTATAACCTATCTAGCATGGCATGGGGTACTCTTAACCATAAAAGAACTAGATGAATTACATACCTTTTGTTGATTGTTGATTCCTTGGAGTTTGAGAGCCAAGCACCAATAATGTGAATGCCTCAAATGGAAATAACAAATCACCACAAACTTGGAAAATGTATGAGAGAGTATACTAACTCTTGATTTTGGCCACCACACTTACACACACATTAGGGTGTTTTTCATGCAACATAAGCTTGTTTATATAGTGTACATGGTTAGGGTGAAACCCTAATAACCCATGTCTTTTCCTCTTCCAAGGATCCATGGGTAAAAGCTCCATGGATCATCCATGGACTTCCATATAAGCTTAGCCCATTCCCAAATGAGTGTTAGCCCACACCATATAAATATAATAGCCCATGATTTAATTAGTCTTCCTTTTAATCACTAAATTAATTCATAATTAATTCAAGATTAAAACTAATTAAGTAACATGACTTTATATTAATATATTATAACTTATAATATATTAATAAATCGTAAGTATACAACTCTCATAAAATTATCCATAACTAGTTTGGGTGAAGTGCAACCCAAATGGACCATGCCGGGTCGGGTCAAGTATATACCAGATAAGTTATGGACTTAGACATCTTATCCAACAGACTCCCACTTGGATAAGTCTAATAACTGTATTTGCCTATATTACTTCAGGAACCAACCGGCAATCGTAGCTCTCGAAAACTCTTGTGAACTATGAAGCGCCATTTTAGATAAGTGATCATATAATCCTCTGCTCTCATGATATCAGCCGGAAAAATACATGGAACAATGTCTTACTTATTGTCTAGCAGTTGTTTCTCGATTTCCGATTTGTTTGACAAAGAACTTAACTGAACACATCAATTTAGTTCTGACCGGGCCCGGTACATGGGTCAACACAAAATCATCGAGGGGCCCAGATATCGCTTCTATTTCTAGAAGGAACAGATAAACTTCGCCTCATATGCTTGTTCTACTACTTATTGAATTGCACACAAAGGCACGTTTTATAACATCAAGTTACTGATGCGTTTACGTGCAATCAATGCACAACCAACTCATAGGTAACAACTCATATCTCTAGGTTTGAAGACTTATATGATATTACCGTCTCACGATCACTCGAGATAAATTCCATGAAGTGATACAAGTGAGCGTGGGTTTATTCCAATACTCATAACTTATGAGTACTCATGAATGTTGTAGCAACCATTGCTATGGCTAAACACCTTTAGTCATCTACAATCCCAATTCATGACAGTCTTGATTCATACCTACTTCCGACATATGACCGACTGTGGAGAGTTTGAATAAATTAATTATTCTGGAAGTCAAAACATGCAAAACTAAAACAATAGTAAATAATTGACAATGATAGCAACACTTTACTCATAAATAAATCACAAATTTTATTCATCATCAAACGTCGATTACATTTTACAAGTTTCAGAAAAGGCTATCTAATCTGTAAAACTAATATCGTCCCTCAGCCCGATGCGCCTCGCATGCTGCAAATGCTTCACCCTCGTCGGTCCCTTCGTAAGGGGATCCGAAGGGTTCTCATCTGACGATACCCTCTTTGCCACGAGGAGTCCCTCTTCTATCTTGTGTCTTATGAAGTGATATTTTCTGTCAATGTGTCGGGATCTGCCATGATCTCTTGGTTCCTTGGCTAAGGCAACCGCACTATTGCTGTCACAGAAAATCTCCATAGGCTCCTTAATAGCTGGTACAACTCCAAGGTCTCCGATGAAGTTCCTCAGCCATATCGCCTCCTTTGCCGCTTCACTCGCTGCTATGTACTCTGATTCACAAGTCGAATCAGCTACAGTCTCCTGTTTGGAACTCTTCCAAGTGATTGCCCCTCCATTTAAGGTAAAGACCCAGCCCGACTGAGAGCGGAAGTTATCCCTATCAGTCTAAAAGCTAGCATTACTATACCCTACTACTCTCAAGTCATCACTCCCACCAAGGGTAAGGATCCAATCCTTAGTCCTCTGCAGGTACTTGAGAATATTCTTTACCGCAGTCCAATGAGCCTTGCCAGGGTTCCCCTGATATCTGCTGACCATGCTCAAAGCGAAGGCCACATCAGGACGGGTACAAGTCATAGCATACATGATCGAACCAACAGCGGAAGCATAAGGTAATCGACTCATCTCAGCTATCTCATCTTCTGTACTCGGGCTCTGAGCCTTGCTCAGTTTGGCATTGCTTTGGATCGGTAATTCTCCTTTCTTGGAATTCTGCATGTTGAACCTTTTCAACACCTTATCCAAGTAGATACTCTGACTAAGTCCAATTAGTCTTTTACTCCTTTCTCTTAATATCCTTATCCCTAGGATATAGGTAGCTTCTCCAAGGTCCTTCATAGCAAAGCACTTCCCAAGCCAGGACTTAACCTCCTGCAAGGTTGGGATGTCATTTCCTATGAGTAGTATGTCATCCACATACAGTACCAAAAAGCTAACTATACTCCCACTAGCTCTGACATACACGCAGGACTCATCTTCACTTCTTGAGAAACCAAACTCTTTGACCTTCTCATCGAAACAAAGATTCCAACTTCGAGATGCTTGTTTCAATCCATAAATGGATTTCTCAAGCTTACACACTCTATTGGGGTACTCTGCACTGACAAAACCTTCTGGCTGATTCATGTAAACATCCTCAGCCAACTTTCCGTTAAGGAAAGCGGTTTTGACATCCATTTGCCATATTTCATAATCATGAAATACAACAATGGCTAGCATAACCCTAATAGACTTAATCTTTGCTACTGGTGAAAAGGTTTCATCATAATCAATACCCTGAGTCTGAGTAAACCCCTTCGCAACCAGTCGAGCCTTATAAGTGTGCACCTTCCCATCCATGTCGGTCTTCTTCTTGAAGATCCATTTGCACCCGACTGTCTTACGGCCTGGTACATTGTCAACCAAGTTCCAAACTTGATTGTCATACATGGACTGTATCTCGCTGTCCATAGCCTCCTTCCATTTAGCAGACTCTGGGCCTGCCATGGCTTCCTTAACACTGTTAGGTTCATCCAGATTTACCAGTGTACTGTCACTGATAAATGTATCACCTTCCGTAGTAATATGAAATCCATAATAAAACTCAGGTGTGTTCCTAACCCTTGTGGAACGCCTCGGAAGTATAGACTCGTCAGCTGGATCAACAGGAATTTCCTCCTCAAGTTGATTGCTAGTGTCTGAGGTTCCTTCACCAATTGAGTCTTGAATTTCTTCAAGGTCAATTTGCCTCCCACTGTCTCCTTGGTTTATAAATTCTCTCTCTAGAAAGACCCCTCTCCTAGCCACAAAGACCACATTCTCACTGGGTCTGTAGAAGAGGTAACCAAAGGATTTTTATGGGTAGCCGATGAAAATACACCTTTCACTTCGAGGTTCGAGCTTGTCATGAGTTTCGCGCCTCACGAAAGCCTCGCAACCCCAAATCTTGATATGGTCCAAATTGGGAACTTTCCCAGTCCACATTTCATGAGGTGTTTTGGCAAACTTCTTTGTAGGGACTAGATTAAGGATGTGGGCGGCAGTCTCTAAGGCATACCCCCAAAAAGAGATTGGTAGCGAAGCTCGACTCATCATAGAGTGAACCATGTCCAACAAAGTTCGATTGCGCCTCTCAGCTACACCATTCAGCTGTGATGTCCTGGGAGGTGTCAATTGTGAGACAATCCCACACTCCTTAAGATAGTCGAGGAACTCAGTACTAAGATACTCACCACCTCGATCGGATCGAAGCATCTTAATGTTCCTGCCCAATTGATTTTCTACTTCATGTTTACACTCTTTAAACCTTTCAAAAGTTTCTGACTTATGTTTGATTAAGTAGACATAACCATATCTACTAAAATCATCAATAAAAGTCACATAATAGCGATTAGCATCCCTTGTGGCGGTTTTGAATGGTCCACATACATCAGTATGTATAAGGTCTAACAAACCCTCACCCCTTGCACAAGTACCAGTGAAGGGTGATTTTGTCATTTTTCCAAGTAGACAAGACTCACAACTATCATCCGACTTGAGGTCGAACGACTCCAAGACTCCATCCTTTTGGAGCTGGCCTATGCGTTTCTTGCTTACATGTCAAAGACGACAATGCCACAAAGATGCTTTATCCAAGCTAGTAGAAGAATCAATACATAATACATTATTTCCTAAATTATTTACAACCGATACAGCTTCATACACACCATCACAAGGTAATGCTTTAAAATAAAGAACATTATTAAAGAAAGCATTAATACTACCAACTTCATTATCAAAAGAAAAGGTAAAACCTTGTTTGTACAAAGCATGAAAGGAAATAATATTCCTCGCCATTTCAGACGAGTACACATATTTATTCAAATCTAACTTTAACCCACTATCTAGCAACAAAGTATAAACTCCAATCTTGGTAACAGGTGCAACCTTCTTGTTCCCCATGATTAAGTTTATCTTTCCGTGCTCCACATCCTCACTTCTTCTTAGGCCCTGCAAGTCACAACAGATGTGAATACCACAACCTGTATCAAGAACCCAAGAATTAGAATATGGTGAGTTATTAGACAATATAGTGTAAATACCTGCATGGGATGGTTTCACTTTCCCATCCTTGACATCCTGCAAGTACTTTGGGCAGTTTCGCTTCCAGTGCCCCTTATTTTGACAGTAGAAGCATTCAGCATCCTTAGGGATGGCAGAAGGAGTGATAGAACCACCTTTGGTTCCATATGAGGAGCCTTCAAGGGACTTTCCCTTGGTACCCTTCGAAGGGTGCTTCCTCTTCTTCCCTTTGCCTTGCCCGATAGCCAAAACAGGGGTAGTAGTAGGAGTAGGAGTAGCAACTGACTTACTCTTAAGACCACTTTCGGCAGTCTTCAGAAGTCCTTGAAGCTTACTGAGTGTGACTTCCTCCTTGTTCATGTGGTATGTCATACGAAATTGATCATAACACGATGGCAAGGAGTGCAAAATGATATCAATTGCCAACTCCTCAGGGAAGTTCACATTCAGTTTCATTAGACGGTCCACATACCTTTGCATTTTCTGCATGTGGCTCGTGATTGGTTCGCTATCCTTCATACGGGTAGTGATCATGGAGGAGATTATTTCATACCGCTCTTGACGAGCACTCTGATGGTACCTTTCCATCAGATCCTGATGCATCTCAAAAGGGTAATAGTCCTCATAGGACTTTTGGAGTTCAGCTGTCATGGTGGCCATCATGATGCATGTCACCTTGGTAGCATCTCTTTCATGTGCCTGATACTCAGCGACCTCCTCAGGAGTAGCAGTGGACTCATCAAGCTCCTTTAGCTCCTTATCGAGGACATATTCCTTGTCCTCGTAACGAGTAACCATCCTGATGTTCCGGATCCAATCCATGAAGTTGGAACCATCAAAGATGACCCTCCCACAAAGGTTCATGAGGGAAAAGGAGCCAGTAGGGTTAGAGCCCGAAGCTTTGTTGTTGGAAGACATCTGAAAAGAAGAAAACAAGTTTAGATTAGATATATCGAATCCTTAATAATACACCCAAATGTAATATTAAGGCTAGGATCCAACACAATATATTATAACTTAGAAGAGGGACGCCGTAATCTAAGCTATAATATATTTGAAGGTAGGTGAATGACGATTCACCAATTTCCACCATGAAAACGAAATGAATTATTAGGTTTAATTGGTTTTTGAAATTCCTAGATTCTTTTGAGATTCATTGAACTTTTCAATGGCATGTTTCAATCTCGATTGTGCCCTTCAAGTTTTGTGACTGGGATGCCGAGGATCACAAAACAAGGTGTGAATAACCATGCAAATTCACTTGGTACCCTTAATATTATCACCTAATCAATGTGCCGGTTAACCACACACGCTCCACCGATCTATGATAAACATTAAGTCACCCTTCCTGATCCTTACTAGTCCAAGTTAGTGTGCCGATTAACCACACACGCTCCACCAACGACTTGGTAAGGTACAAAGTGTGAATTTCATGGGTTAGCACCATATTCACATTTTCCTAAAGTAACTAAGATTGGGAATTTATAAAAGGTTTAGTTACTTTATAATATTCATCATACTTTTAATGAGAATTTATAAGTCCTTGTCCTACCCGTTCGGCTAACGACCCTCCACCAGTCAAGCAAGCGGTGGGTGAGAGTGGACACCCATTAAGTTGCCATTTTATAGGCAACAACCTTATACCCACCTTATAGACTGGCTTCGTGAATGAGGCGTACTAGCGGTAAGACGACTTTGATCTTATACATATATATAATAATTAACCATCAATGTTATAAATAGTATAAGGGTTGAATTTTAACTTTTAAAACTCTAAGGGTTTGGAATTAAAGTATATTAAAGTGTGTGTAACTTTACAAATTCCAAAACTTGAGGACAAGTTTTGAAACTATTCAAACCTTTCATTTCATAACTTATGAATTAAAGGTTCATAAAAATGAAGACTCTTCATTTCCATGTAACTTATGTGTTTTAAGTGTGTGTTTAAAAGAAGTGTCCTTTGGATATCCATAACTTGAGGACAAATTATGGACTCCATTAAAACACATAAATGATCAAGAATTAATCCTAAACAATTCAGCAAATAATTCCTATCATCTTCTAAATTCATAAGAACATGAACATGATTATCAAAGTTTCAAAAATTATATGAACACATACAAAGCATGAAATTTTGATATATGCTATTGTAAATGGATTAGAACAACCATTACACCAACCAAAAACAAGTTTTAAAACACCAAAACAGTTTAGGGTAATGTTTCTAGTCCATTTCCAGCAGCAAAAGTCGAAAATCTGCATTCTGAGGCTCCTACTCGCCGAGTGCACGAACCTACTCGCCGAGTAGGATGAGTTTACTCATGAACTCGGCGAGTCCCCCCATGGACTCGGCGAGTTCATCAGGCAGACAGCAAAAAATTCGACTTTTTTCACTATTTTGCATCAAGTATCAAACAAACAAGCCTAGGCTCTGATACAACTGTTGGGTTTTGAGCATTCTAACACTTCCTAAGTGTACATGCAACCCTATTAAACCTTGGATCTATGTTTGTCTAAGATACATGCAAAATATTATTTTCCAAGGTTTATAACCTATCTAGCATGGCATGAGGTACTTTTAACCATAAAAGAACTAGATGAATTACATATCTTTTGTTGATTGTTGATTCCTTGGAGTTTGAGAGCCAAGCACCAATAATGTGAATGCCTCAAATGGAAATCACAAATCACCACAAACTTGGAAAATGTATGAGAGAGTATACTAACTCTTGATTTTGGCCACCACACTTACACACACATTAGGGTGTTTTTCATGCAACATAAGCTTGTTTATATAGTGTACATGGTTAGGGTGAAACCCTAATAACCCATGTCTTTTCCTCTTCCAAGGATCCATGGGTAAAAGCTCCATGGATCATCCATGGACTTCCATATAAGCTTAGCCCATTCCCAAATGAGTGTTAGCCCACACCATATAAATATAATAGCCCATGATTTAATTAGTCTTCCTTTTAATCACTAAATTAATTCATAATTAATTCAAGATTAAAACTAATTAAGTAACATGACTTTATATTAATATGTTATAACTTATAATATATTAATAAATCGTAAGTATACAACTCTCATAAAATTATCCATAACTAGTTTGGGTGAAGTGCAACCCAAATGGACCATGCCGGGTCGGGTCAAGTATATACCAAATAAGTTATGGACTTAGACATCTTATCCAACAAGTACAACGAGGAAAACTCACCTAAATCGAAGAACCTTGAAACACTGCGATACACTCTCTTTTACATTGCTTGCTCCTGTGAATCCACTAACACCAGAACCATATAAAATCTTAATCAATAGTCCAAAATCCTCAAATTTGACCCAAAGTCAAATTTGGTCAAAAAGTCAATGTCACCGGAAGTTAACAAAAGTCAAAGTCCAGGATAGCTGAGTACGTCCAACGTACGCGGCCTGTTCTTACTTCTCCATTAAGTACTTTATCACTTAAGACCTTTTGTCCATAGCTTAGATCTAGACTCAAAACATTGACTTAAGTCATAACGTTTCCACCTTTATGACTTTCCATGGTTAGAAAAGGCCCCAAAGCTAAACCGCTAACTTATTAACCCTTTAAGACATCATAACTCTTGCATGGAAGGGATAGAAGGGCCAAGATCACATTTTTATGGCTCCTAATAACTCCATAATGGATAAAGTTTCCAACTTTATCCATTAGGATGGTCCAAGCAACCAAGATCTAGTCTTTATGTCTCCAAGGGACCAAAAGTGCATCTTTTTCAACTTATTACATTAAGTCCAAGTCTCCAACCTTTAGATCTGAATCAATATGATGTTTAGATGGATAAAATTTCCAACTTTATCCATGACAACGTCACAAACTTTCAAGATCTAAACTTTATGCACTTAAAGTGACCAAAAGCTCAGAACACCCAAAACTAGCTAAATCTAACAAATGCCTCATCAAGATTCAAACTTTATACCTCTAGAAGAAAGATCAAGTTGAACAAGGTCTGGATCTACAAGCTCCAATGAAACCAACACTTCTCTAATGAGCTCCTTCTTCTCCAAGATGCACCAAGAACACTCCAAAGAACTTAAAAACACATTCTTTTTGCTCACAAGGCTCAAACTAGGGTTAGGGTTTCAAGGGAGGACGTTGAAGGGGTGGAGGCTGAGAATGGAAAGGGTTTGGGGGAGTTAAAGAGCTTAAATGGGGTTCAAAACCCTCAAATTAGGGTTTGGCATATGATCGTGTATGCCCAACGTACCAATTGGTAAACCCAACGTATGCTCTTGAATACGCCTCTTGATCAGCTAGTACGCCCAATGTACATTGAGTATGCCCAGCATACTATCACCTCCAACACTAGATTCAAACTGCTATAACCTCTTCGTTTCAACTCCATTTTTCACGATCTTTATATCCACAGAAAAGGTGTTGAAGAGCCCCACAATATTATCTAAATATCTTGAACTAAAAACTCCTCGAACAAAAATCCATATTTCATGCAAGAATCCAGCCTATGACTTTTCCCTTTCGACCCTTCGGCCCAAAACACAATTCAAAGGTTAAATCTCTTAACTATCATTACATCCTTCTACAAGGACTAAACTTTACCTCCTTAAGGACCAAAGCATTACACAATCAACTTCCAGTCCACGACCCATAAATGGCAGGAAACAGGATGTTACAATTCTCTCCCACTTAAATTAGATTTTGTCCTCGAAATCAGCTCTCACTTCCACTTCATGATGCAACCCATCACATTAACCAACTAATCGAAAACCCGCTGATTGATCGGATCTAAACCTCCTCGGCCAATCGCCGCCATGCTAATTGATATGTGCATATTTAGCCATGTGTTTAGTATAGATTTTATCAATTATTAGCTAATTATTTGCATAATATGGACAAAAGGTACTTAATAATGTCTAAATTATATTTTCAGTCCAGAAGACATGCTTGGAAGCAAAAAGGAAGAAGGAGAAGCAATCAGAAGCTGGAGAATGAAGAAAGAAGAACAAACCTGGAGCTACTCGGCGAGTCCAGAAGCTACTCGGCGAGTTCCAATGAATGTTCGCGAAGTAATGTCCAGAATCCTTGCCGTACACGTATTTCTCAAAGGAACTCGGCGAGTTGGATACCTACTCGCCGAGTTGCCCCTGTTTTGAGATAATTATAAATAGAGGATCTAATTCCGAATTAGGGAGTTTTTTTTTGGCATCTCTGGAGAATTACTTGCGACTGAGGAAACCCTTGGAGACTTGAAGAACCCTAATCTTTGATCTTTAGAAGACTCAAGGCGAATTAGGTTAAATTTTCGACTTATTCTTAGAAGTAAATCATGTTTAGATCAACTAAATTCGTTTTTAACTTCTCTTTTACTGTAATCATAAGCTGAATTTTCGTAGTTTCTGTTTAGGAAAGACCAAATTACTCCTATGGTTTGATTTATACTTTGATTGATTGATTATTGGTGATTTTATTAAGTTAAGTTTGTTAAAGACCCTTATGCATTAACCATAACTATTTTCTGTTAATAGGAAGACAATTAGGCTGCATGAACATCTCTTAATTGTTAACCTCATATGATTTATGTGAACACTTCATTATATGCCTAGGATCAGTGAATATGAAACTAGGATTAATTAGAGAATGGGTAAATTAATGTGTGAGATTGTTTGAGACACCAACAAACAAGAGGTTAGTTGAATTACTAATTTGATTAACCAATTACAAATCTTATTTAATCCAAATAATTGAACTGGGGAGTTAATTAGTTTAAACACTTGATCACTGCTTGAATTGATTAATTTCCTAAGGGTTGGTAATAGCGGATGCGAATCTAATCACTATAGTTGGTAACCAATAACAATTAATTTATTACTTTACCATAAAATTAACCATAGGAGTGAATTGGTTGGACCTAAACAGAAACCCTTTTATCAAATTTGGTGAATTTTTACTTGCTTTAGTTGATTAGTTAATTACGTGTTAGGTGGTGTGTTTAGGTTTCTAGTCTTGTAAAACTAGAGAAAACCCTTACTTTTATTACTTGTTTAGTTAAAATTAGTTATTAGTTTAGTTTCCGTTCCCTGAGTTCGACACCCTACTTATTCAACTATACCACTAAAAGACAGGTTCACTGCCTTTGTGTGCTAAATCTATATTTTTAGAGTAGGAATAAAACCAGTGCATTTTACACACATCAAGTTTTTGGCGCCGTTGATTGGAATTATTTTAAGCAATGCTAGTATGCTAAAATTCAGTTTTGCTTGGGGGCAAGCAAAAGTCAAGTGTGGAGTATTTTGATATGGGCATATTTAGTTATAAAATTCATGCATTATCTTAATACTTTATGTTGTTTTTGTCTCATTTAATGAAAAAAAGGTGCTTAATTAGTTTAGAATTTCATTTTTCAGCAACAATGACATGCTCGGGTGGAAAAAGAAGCGGAACTAGCGATTGGAAGCTTGGATCTTGGATTTTGAAGAAAGAAGGATGTTGCTGGACAGCTTGACCCCTCGTCAGTGTTTTGGCCATATCTCATGAACCGTAACTCCGATTGACAAGATTCAAAATGTTATGAAATCTAGACACAATTTCGGACGACTTTTGTGTTTTGAGAAAATGCTGATTCCAAACGGACTCGACGACTAGGCCATCAACTCGACGAGTCACGTCGAACTTTCGCGATTCTGGACGCGCTGACTTGCCGTGCACGGGTTTTAAGTGATGGACTCGCCGAGTCGGTCACTGGACTCGATGAGTCACCTCTGTTTTGTGAAAATCTATATAAAGGGACTTTCAGATCGATACCCTGCATGGAGAGAAACCCTTGGGGGTAAAGATGCGATTAGAAGACCTGCTAAGGTGCTGGAAGCCAGAGAATCAACCCTAGATCCAATTTTGAGAAGAATCAAGGCAAATTCAAGTCCATTCTTACTTATTCTTTAAGTTGAACTATGTTTGAGTTGTTTGATTTCGTTTTTGATCTTAGTTTTACTGTAATCATGAGCTAAAACTATTATCTTCTGTTTAGGATAGATTACTTTATGATTATGGTTTGATTTTATGGTTAGGATTAATTTTATTTGGTAATATTGTTTTGTTAAGCTTGTTAAAGAACCTTATATGTTACAATAACTATTTTCTGTTAATAAATTAGTAATTAAGTTGTATGAACAGCTCTTAATTGCTAATCTCATATGATTTATGTGACCACATAGTTATATGTCTAGGAATAACGAATGTGAAACTAGAATTAACTAGAAGATAGGTAAATTAATGTGTGAGCTTGTGTGATACACTATCAACAAGAGGTTAATTGAATCACCAATTTGATTAGCTAATTACAAGTCTTACTTAACCCGAATCAATAAACTAGGAAACTCATTGGTTTAATCAACTGATCACTGCTTGAATTAATTTGTTTTCTAAGGATTAGTAATAGCGAACGTGAACCTAATCACACTCATCGGTAGCCAATGCCAATTAATCCATTGCACTTGTCATAAAATCAACCATAGGAATAAATGATTCGAACCTAAACAGAAGTCTCCTTAATTATTGAATTTAGTTGATTTTTATTTGCTTAGCTCTTAGTTTCTTAGTTTAATTTTTAGTTAATTGTTTAAGTTTCTAGTCTTGCAAAACTAGAGAAAACCCCCTTTCTATTACTTGTTTTATTTAGATAATATTAGTATTTATTTTAATTGTTTTCCGTTCCCTGTGTTCGATACCCTACTTACCTGAACTAAACTGCTAATCGATAGGTACACTGCCTTTCGTGTGTTTGTCTTTGTGTTTAAGTTAGTAGGATTAAAACTAGTTGGTTTTACACACATCACTAATCCTGCACATAAGTGCACCATCACGACGAGAACCAACTGATCACATACCAAACTAGACCACGTTCATACTCGGCTCTGACAGCTCTGCTTAGCTATCTACTGACAATACTCGAGCTTACCCCTGATCTACTAATCGACAACAGCGTTCAGGCTTACCCCCGATTCACTGATAACCATATACCCAGGAGGCTCTAAATTCACACAACATTCACAAACTACATAATGCATGCAAGTGAGAGCAAAAATAATTAATCCATTTATCATGTGAAATCAATTAGAACAAATCTAAATAAGATAATTCTATTTAACTGATCATCCAAGATTACAACTGAAATTTGAAACGTAAATCAACCGTTTGCTCACACGAGCATAATGATGGTCCATACAAGAATTCACACGTTCCATAAAAATCCCTCATCAGCTCAGGTGTACACCCACCTGACAAATCACTCGAGACATCTACAACGAACTTCGTTACTCCAGATTTCAAAACCAACACCACACACTGGAAACCAAACTCCTAATAGATAGCCCACAAGAAGACGAGGCCGACTATAGCAAACATTCATTAAGTGACATCCGGTGCAAAATATATCAACATAAATAACTTTTTCTGACCACATGATCCTAGCCAGCTGGTCACCGAGTCTCCCGACTCCCAAAAACAACTCACTGAAATCCAACCATGCCAAGAAGACTAACGATTTGATACCAAAGAGTCTCCTCAAGCGACTACTAGGTCTCATCCATAAGAATCATACATCCACTCATTCACGATACATCGTGACACCTTACAACCACTAAAACGATAAGCTCACGATACTACATCGATCTTGTCATCGTCCCCTTATCCTCACAATCTTACCTAAAGGGTGAAGTACTAGTATATCTAATGGAATCATGACCCTTAATCATTAACAAAAACATCCTCATAAATGACTGAAACAGATTCCATCAATACGTAAATAACTTGATAAAACTTTTAAAATTAACCAGAAATGTTGCTAAAACCATGGTCGGATCCATCCAACTATCAACCCTGCTAGCACGACATGCCAAAAATTAGATTCTATGCAGATCTAATGTCACGTTTGGAAAGATGAACTACACTATCCCAAATTCTAGATTCCCAACAACCAAGGACATCTTCCGAACTCGAGCCGAACTTGACGATAGGTCGACGCATCCATTGAACTTCAACTGATACAACCCAAAACTTCCAAGGAATTTCCGCTATTGATGATGAACGAAATAACCAACGATCGAGGATGCATTGAAAACCTATCTATTGATGCAATACACTACAATACAAAGCCCATGAGGGACTAAACATACCAACTCTGAAACTGATTGACCGATCAACAACTGTCCATCCTAGGTTATAGATATCAATTTATAAAACAAGATGACAAAATCCCTCAACAATCGATACCCAACCTGAGCAACCAAAACGCCTCTTGACCTATTCCTTGATGTTTCTGAAAGGAACCACTGGCTATATCGAGTTCCTTGGACGACAACGTCTTGCCGCGAAGACGACTCTTGTATTACTAAACACATACATCTGATGACAACTTGCTCTGCACCCCCCCCCCCCCCCCCCGTCTTGACCAAACCTTGAACCAAAGTCTCATATACTTGAACCGTAGATTCCTACAAACCAGTCTTCTGATACCTAAGACTGAACATATCGATGTTCCTCCAAGCAGAATGCCTAGTTCTCCCCCACTTAGATTCAAACTACCACCAGCTGGCGTTGTAAACAAACCATATCTCAGACCGACCTAACTAGGTTCATAGCATTCAGAGCCTTGGAATGCATAACAAAATGCCAGATGATCTTCCAGATAAAAGCCAAGCAAACCCCAAGAGATTCCGAATCTCAGATGGAGAGCTCGGGAACTTCCCTAACCACGACCGCATCTAATATCAAGATTCCTATGCAGCTGCACAAGCAAGAATTCTAACAGTTCATTCATAACACCAACTCCCTCTCTAGAACAGACTGACTACCACAAAAGGCACATACAAAAGGCATTATACAAAAGGCATTATCCTCATAGTCGGGATACATTAAAGACAACAAAAGGCACATACAAAAGGCATTATCCTCATAGTCGGGATACATTAAAGACAACAAAAATTGTCGCTCCTGATTCGCCTGAAACCATCAGCTAGCACCTCACCTACCTATATCCAAAGAAGCAGACCCTTGGTCTCATCTCAAGGCATACATACCACAACAATTCTCCTGTGCATTCCCACACTGCCATGTTGCCGACAAAAACCACAACCAACTAGACTCATGTTGGATTTACATCCCAACTCTGAAAGTCACATGCCTGCTCACTCCTTCCTCTGAACTTGGAAAACTGGAAGGACATAACCATCGTCACAGATAGTGACATTCCAATCCATCCGCAAATCACTCATCCTTTGGCCAAAATCCTCGATCCGATCATGACAACCGCTTCCTTCTTAAGTCCCGTTACTCAACTAGAACTACTTTGAACAAGGCTCTCGGGACCTTAAAATCAACTAAATCTCCTAGGTCCGCACATTCAAACCCAAACTGGAATGGCCACTAAGGCCCAAACAATCACCAGACCCATCCTCATGCCCGAACAACCATAACCAAAAGATCGACAGATATGGAAGTATTTCCATGAATCATGGTACCAAACCATGATCCTTTCCTCGACCAGCTCCTTAGAATCCCCAAAATTTTCCTCGATTTGAGTATGGATCCTGTGCTTCCAGTAGTATGGGCCCAATACTACCTTCCACACCTATCCATACTTTACTCAAGAATCATCCCGAGTCCTCTAAGTTATCTTCTCATAATAATACTTCCAATGCCTGCTAAACAACGTTTCACCCTCACTAAAGAACTTCCTAGGCTCTCCTAGGACCCCCACCTTACCCTGTCATCAGCTGCTGAAAAAATCCCTATTAATGTCAGCTAAATACTTCATGAATATAATTACATGCGACAAAACTTAAATAATTTTTCGACTAAAAGACCCCACCCTACAACGATTAGACTCATACAAGAGCTACGCAATAGGGCCGAATCAATCATTCTAAAATTATTTAACCTTTGCAGCATGTAACTTAAATTATTCATTTAATATTTAACTCACATCAACATGGGTTCCGCAAAGCACAAAGCAGGCAACATTCGAGTAGTGAAACCAACTGGCACTAAGACACCATAAAATCAGGCAGATTCTTACACACAATTCCTGACCACTAAAACCAATCCTCTAGGATGCACATACATCCTATAACTACTCTCTCAAGAGTGGCTAATCAATTCTTGTCTGGCCGACTATACCCATACTTACTCATGAAACTTCCACCAACCCTGTAGCCACTCGTGCATGCTAATCATACATAACGTTGGACCCTATAGACTTCGAATATTTGACTCTACCCTAAGCCCTTCAATAGACAAGAACAGGAAATAAAGCTAAATCAAACATTCTCAGGCTATAAAATCTTAGTTATGTACAACTATGATGCACACACTAAGAAACTACATTAGTTATATCAATTTCATCTAACATACAAGAAATCCTCCTAGGCTATCAGGCATCATACATCAGACAATTCTATCCTGTAATTCCTGAAGATTCCTAGCCTATAACTAGCATGCAGTTCTACCATACTCATCAATAGCAAATAACAGTGTGGGTAACTTGGGGTAAACTTGCTTGCTCCGGCTGATCGTACACATCTCATCCTTCATTTGTTATTTTTGAAAATAATTCAGAAAACAATTCTGAAAACAATTCTGAAAACAATTTTAAAACAATTTTTGAATACTTTTATAGATCCTTAGCTTGAGACTGGATTCACGAATGCTCATCCAATTCACTCAAACTAGGGCTCTAATACCAACTTGTAACGTCCCAAAAATCATGGTAATTTTTATGCTTTTTAATTTAAAAGAAACTATTGTTTTCAATACCAAACCATATCAAATCAAGTGTCAAATAAAAATAATCCCCAAGATCAGAACATCATAAAATCTCCCAAAATATATCTTCGAATGATGTGTATAATCATGCCTTCGCCTTACCCTGATCAGCCAAAGTGCCTGAAAACATGAAACCAAATCGTAAGCATGAAGCTTAGTGAGTTTCATCAAAATACCACCATACAACATAACAGATACAAACAAACATGCTAGTTCCATTTAGTCATTGGACTGGAATACCCACGACTCCACATCCATTGGTACGGATTACCCCGGGCCCAACCAGTCATCGGACTGGAATGCCAATATGCAATGGGTCCACTCAGTCATCGGACTGGAATACCCTCAGGTCCACTTAGTCATCAGACTGAAATACCCCCAGTCTATTGGCTCATGCACATAGGAGTAGAGCCTCAACCCAAAACCATAACATGTCGACATATACATAACAGATAAACACATAACCAGTTAACAGAAAAACAAAAGATCTACAGATCACTACCGTATAGCAACATCTTATATATCAGGATACAGATCTAACAGATCACTACAACATAACAACATCCTATATAGTAGGACACATATCTAATAGCTCACTATAGCATAACCAAGGTTGTAGAACTCGTTACTCGGTACCTGTTCGGCCGACTACCGAGTAGCGAGTACTCGGGGAGTACTCAGATTCGGTATTTCATGTATAAATATTTTTAGGGAAATTATATATGTCAAAATCATAAGTTAAAATCGTAAGTTGATAGAAATATATAACAAAATTAGATATATGTGAATACACAAAAACTGAAAAACACATAATGGTCTCACTTCATGAATAATTACTGAAAATTTAAGATATATATGTAGTAATAATCACATGTGTGTGTTAAATAATAAATCATTAAGTATATTATGCATATTAATCACCGAGTTGACCGAGTTTTAAAACATTGCTCAGTTCAGTAAGGGGACGATCGGGGAGTACTCGATATTCTGTAACTCGCCTCGGTAAGGGGCCGAGTAGCAAGTACTTGGAGGAGTACTCGGCCAACTCGGCGATTTTTACAACACTGAGCATAACAACATCCTATATACCAGGAACATAACCTAGTGGGCCGACATTGGTGCCTTCGACCCACAAGAACACTGAGGAAAACTCACCTGAATCGAAGAACCTTGAAACACTGCAATTCGCTCCTTTCTGTACTGCTTGCTCTCGCGAATCCACTAACACCAGAACCAAATAAAATCTTAATCAATAGTCCAAAATCCTCAATTTTGACCCAAAGTAACTTGGTAAAAAATTCAACAATCAACAGAAGTCAACAAAAGTCAAAGTCCAGGACAGCTGAGTACGCCCATCGTACTCCTCGTACGCCCAACATATGCGGCCTTTTCTTACTTCTCCATTAAGTACTTTATCACTTAAGATCTTTTGTCCAGAGCTCAAATCTTGTAAAACCCGATCTAATGTATCAATCGAAGTCACTAGAATTGGTGCGGAATCCCAATCTAATGATTAACGCAAAACAATTATAACGAATTAAGAACACAATATTGAATCTTCAAAGCACACTATATTAATCAATAGTATAGTACATAAGATCTCTATGTCTCTCGGTTCTCTCTGTCTCTCTCTAAAATTGAAATAAGCTAATTAGAATGACCAACCCTCAACACGGCTGAAACAATACAATATATACGTAAACCTATTTACAAAGGCCCAGACCAAAGCCCAACCAAAAGCATCATTAAGCCAACGAAAATCACATGGTGTTTTCAGTTCAAAAACCACTGAAATCATGGTGTTTTCAGTCCTAGACCGAGAACTCTAAAAGCTATGTAAAGTAAAGTATAAACCATAAATCATGTGCCAACAATCTCCCCCTTGGTTTATAGCTTTCTTTTCTTTTCAATATTCTCTTTGTTCTTGACTTTCAGCTTTTAACTTTGATTTCTTCATGACTTCAAAATGAACATATGAATTTCTACATGAATGACTTTATCTTGAATAGTTGTACTTCTTTTAAAATTTGACTTTGAACGCACATTGGGTATAAAGGCTTCTTGTATAGGTTCTTGAAAATCATCACTTTTAGATTTGAAATACTTCAGAGATAATTACAGAGAGACCGATTCTTCTAGATCACTTTAGCAAGTTCATAGATAGCAGCAAATTGATTAAGGAGGATTCAATGCAATTCGACACATAACTTCAAATACAGCTTCACCTTGCTTCAGGGGTTGAAAGGTTGTGTGTTGAAAAATAATCTTCACTTCTTGTTCCTTCGAATGAATAATCTTCGTCAATCACGAATGCGTCTTGAAAAGTAACCATGACAAAAAAAAACCCTGTGGATCACGCAGTTATAAAGACGCTTCTCACCACAGTTGTTCAAGGACCCAGCCTTGGCTCAGATGGAGACTACTCGGAGTATCTGTGTGAACACGGAGGAACGCACTGCGGTTTGTTAAGTATCAGAGAACTACTCATGGCTATTTTTGATGTTAGCCCTTGCATATCCTTGATCAAAGATCTCAATACAGTTTTTCAAGTTAACAAGTTACTTCGCCCTTGGCGAGATTTTCAATGACACACAAAACCATCCTGTGACAAGAATATATGAGGACATATTTCCATAGTTTAGCATGACACGAGGTCAAGGCTCTTTGGCGGGACATTCAACGATAATCGTGCCTTGCGAGGTGCATCGCCCTAGTGCCAATAACCGTTAATTCCTTACCTGTGGAGAATGTATTCAAGAATACATTTGAGTCTCTGCAGTTTTGCATGACAAAAAGAATGTCAAGACCCTGGGCGGGATGTTCAGCGATATGTATTTCCAGGTTGGAGAATCGCCCTGGTGTTGTGACAGTTCTTAGGTAAAGATAACTGACAAGACCAATTTTGACAATCTATACAATTTCAAACTTTTAATTCCTTAAATACGACAGTTCTTAAAGAGATACTGCCTAACTGACAGTTTGTACAGTTTCATGCCTTCAATTCCTTGTCAAAGTAGTGTGAAGTGTAATGACCATCAATTCATTTCCAGGTTTCTTATCCTTGCTCAGAAAATTCTGACATAGTCTACTTGCGTCTCTTCTTCTTTTGAATTCGCGTTTTAAGACAAATGATTTTTTTTTAGATAAAAAAATAAATTAAACTTAGCACATAATAAAAATAACTAAGAAAAAAACAAAATTAAAATATGCTCAAAAGTAATAAAGATATTTTTGGATTTTTGATTTTTTTGAAAAAGAAATAAAAACAGAAATAAAATAAACATATTTTTGGAATTTTTGAATTTTATGATTTTTTTTGTTTTAATTCCCCCCCTAAATTTGTGCATAGAGGAGAAAGAGAGAAAAATATATGAACAAATTTAAATAAAACAAAAATAAAATACAAATTGTACAAAACAAAAAAAATTTTAGGTAGTGTTTTTTTTGTCTGCAGATATGTGTGGCATTTTCTGTCTGCGCCGTGCAGACCACGCGCAGACATTAGCCTTCGCAGACTGTTTGTTTTTTTGAAGACTGTAGACCTAAAAATGTCTGTTCGCCATCTTCTTGGCGCAGATGTGGACCAGAGTCTTCTAACATCGTCAGACATCATCTAGCCTAAAAAAACATATATATCTTTACTTTTTTAAAGTTTTTTTTTTTTAATTTATATTTTTTCTAACTTTATTAATGATAAACAATTTGAAAAAAAAAATTACAAAACTTAAAAAAAAACGTTCGACGATACAAACATGATATTTTTGACAAATTTATAAATAAAGATTTATTACAATAATAGTCGTTGAAGTTGTTTATATAAATATGAAAAAAAAATCATAATATATTCTTATATTTTTTTGCCAAATTTTGTAAAACATTATTTAATACAGTATCGTCAATTTCTCGTACGTTTTTAATGGATTTAATTGAAAAAATCGAAGTTTATTTCCATCCATTTATGTATCAAATTCTTTGATCACTAATTATAATGTTTAGTTATAACTTTGCAACCAAAGTTGTTGGTTTTTATCAAATATATAGGTTAATTCATACCATTTTTATTTTTATTTTTTATACAATAATACATAAAAGTTGATCTAGATTCGTTAATTATTTATAACAAAGTCATAAAAATATTAAAAAATCACTTTGAAGTTTAAAAAAATCAGTTTATTTATATTTCAGTTTATTTTAGTAGCCCGCAGAAGTTAAAAAAACAAACAGTCTTCTTTTTTCAGACTGCAGACGTTTGGTCCACCTCTTCTACTGCAGAGGTCTACAGATGTGGTCCGCAGACTGCAGACATTTTGCCTCAGAAAAAACAAACAACACCTTAGTCTTTAAAACGAATCATTTTAAGAAAACTCACAAGCACATCAAAACGAGCATTTCCAAAAGGTTTTGTAAACAAACCGGCCACATTATTATTAGTGTGGATTTGTTCCAAATGAACAAGTTTACGCTCAAAACAGTCTCGTATAAAATGAACTTTAATATCTATGTGCTTGGTTTTAGAATGCTGAACTGGATTTTTAACAATTGAATACCAGCATCATTATCATAGAAGATAGGAGTGTCAAGAAAATTCAAACGATAATCCTGCAGTTGATATTGCATCCAGATGACCTGAGAACAGCAAGCAGATGTGTGACAACCCGATACTTTCTTGTCAACAAAAGTCAAATTCTGTTAAATAAAATGTCGAATTTTGATTATTCCGTCAAGCTCTTGTGGGTTAGGAACTAATCTAATATATATATATATATATATATATATATATATATATATATATATATATATATATATAAAGTTCATATAAGTCTTCGGAACCAAAAACACTCGAAAAATCAAGATTCCCTTCGAAAAATCAGCAAAACTCGTTCCAGCCAAGTGTTTACGGCCGTAAACCCGTTTACAGCCGTAAACTCTTAGGCCGCAAACTCGTTTACAGCTGTAAACCTGTTTCCGACCGTAAACCCAACCGATATATAAGTTTTTCCCGGAGAGATTCCTCATTTTCATCTTTTTCACCCAAGAATCCTCTCTCTTTGCTCCCAAGAACATCCCAAGAACATTCATATCATCAAGATCGAATCTTCAAATCTTCAAGTTTTCACCAAGAACACCAAGTACACCAAGAACAGCCTTCAAATCTTCAAAGGCTGCAAACCGTTCACAGCCGAAAACCGTTTACGGCCGCAAACAGCCTTGAGCCGTGAACCTTGACTACAAACCCTCGTTTTCCACAAAATACAAGTCTCGGTAACATTCCTAACCCAAAAGCAAGTGTCTTATAACACTTTAATTAATGGATTCGCTAATTTAAATACAATTATGTCTTTAATTATCATTAGGATACCATTAATTCCGCGTATTCCAACTCGAGGGTCATCTTTCCGGTTTTGCTGTCAAGCTCGCACACATAATCAACTGTGAGTTCATACCCCTACACTTTTGCTGTTTTTAACGTTTTCAGGGGGATACAAGCAAAACATAAAGGAAATTTTGTGTTCTTATATAAAGGATTTCAAAATGATTAAAACTTATGCAATTGGTACAACCAAGAGATCACCACGTTTTATAAAATATTTAGATATTTTATCCCTTTTTTAACATGCTGAGCATGAGGGAAGTTTTTTCAACATACAACCATAATTGCAAAGTTTTCAGTACAATACATGAACCGAATACATAACATACATGCAAACTATAATAGGTATATTTTGGGATTCACCATACAATTTTATCAAGTCCAGAGCTTATATATTAAGAAACATATAAACTATGTTAGATATAGTTTAGGGCATACATTACTACTCTCTGAGAACAAGAGTACCATACTAAATAATTATTTAAGTATAATTATTTTACTCTAAAAGTATACATACAGTTTCAAGTACAAGAGAACATTACAATACTACACGTAAACTAGTTAATATAGGGTTGTGAGGAACTACTTCAATTGTACCTTTCGGGGTGCGTAACTAAATCCTAACACAGTATAATCAGAGTCTCCTGGAGGGAGAGCGTGAGATTTTTGACTAGATCTATTCGGGACTGATAATCCCACACCTGAACTGTTAGCTACAGTTAGGCAGGCATGCCTGGGGTGACAAATGTCATACCCCTACACTTTTACTGTTTTTAACGTTTTCAGGGGGGATACAAGCAAAACAAAAAGGAAATTTTGTGTTCTTATATAAAGGATTTCAAAATGATTAAAAGTTATGCAATTGGTACAACCAAGAGATCACCACGTTTTATAAAATATTTAGATATTTTATCCCTCTTGTAACATGATGAGATTGAGGGAAGTTTTTTCAACATACAACCATAATTGCAAAGTTTTGAGTACAATACATGAACCGAATACATAACATACATTCAGACTATAATAGGTATAGTTTGGGATTCAACACACGATTTTATCAAGTCCAGAGCTTATACATTAACAAACATATAAACTATGCTAGATATAGTTTATGACATACATTACTACTTTCTGAGAACAAGAGTACCGTACTAAATAATTCTTTTAAGTATAATTATTTTACTCTACAAGTATACATACAGTTTCAAGTACAAGAGAACATTACAATACTACACGTAAACTAGTTAATACAGGGTTGTGAGGCACTACTTCAATTGTACCCTTCGGGGTGCGGAACTAAATCCTAACACTGTATAACCAGAGTCTCCTGGAGGGAGAGCGTGAGATTTGTGAATAGATCTATTCGGGACTGACAATCCCACACCTGAACTACTAGCTACAGTTAGGCAAGCATGTCTGGGATGACAAATGTCATAACATCCGACGCCTGAAGAACGTCGTAGAGGTCACTAGGTCATATCAAGCATGGTTATACCAAACTCACACCAGTATAAACTAACCATTTGTTTACGGTATGTCAATTCTTCAAATAATTTTATTTCCATTAATAGAACTATCACACAGTACAGCTGGAGGATTCCAGGGGATACAAATACATGGTTTTATTTTAAGTAATAAAACTACTATACCTACTGGTGGCAGCTAGGGTTTTTATACAGAACATACTATACATACTGGTGGTAGCCAGGGTTTTCATATAGAACATACTATACATACTGGTGGTAGCCAGGGTTTTCAAACAGAACATACTATACATACTGGTGTTAGCCAGGGTTTTCATACAAAGGTTTTTATACGGAACATACTATACATTACTGGTGATAGCCGGGGCTTTCATACAAAGGTTTTCGTACAGGATACATTATGCAATACAACTAATGGTAACCAGACATACAGACTAACATTTTCATATACAACTACAGAATACGGTAACGAACATACATTTGGGTCTTAGGGTTTTAAGACTACTTTTCATTACTAAAGAAAATATTGGATTTTCTTGAGAACATGCAAACATTTTACAGATTCACAGACATGTTTTCATTACAAAAACATACTTATGAACTCACCAGCTTTAATGCTGATACTCTTTCAAAACCGCTTGTATTCTCAGGGAACCAGTAGACAGGTACTGTGGCAACCCGAAATCTCTATCTGTAAGTCAATTCAATCAATAAAAAAGTCAGACTTGTTTCTGCTCCGGTTTTACTGTGATTAGGGTCAGTTTGAGAGTCTCTAAGCCTAGTACACTTAAGGATTGGATGTTGAGAAGTGTTAGCTTGGGACTAGAGGAATGCAATCGAACCAGAAAACTCGTCAAAGGGTGTTCACGGCCGCAAACTAGGTTCACGGCCGTGAACCCATGTTTGGCCGTGAACCCCTCTCCATATATATACATTTCCTTCATTTTATTCCTCATTTCTTCCCTCCTTGGCCGAAAACCTCTCAAGATTCTCTCAAGACTTATCCAACAAAAGCACTCATTTCACCCCACAAACGTAAGTAATTCATCCCTTTCACTTGTTATTCATCTTATTCACGTGAAGTACTTTGATTTCATCCATTGATTCATCACTTTCATCGCCATCTTCATGATCTTCAAGAGTTCACGACCGTGAACCCTTCATAGGGCTATGAACCCTTCATGTGTGGGCCGTAAACCCTTCATGTGTTCATGGGCCGTGAACACATCTTAGGGCGTGAACCCATGGTGGTTGGCCGTAAATTCCTTTTTGTCCCTCATTTTCGGTTCTAACAGTTCATTATAAGTGTTTCCTACGTCCTAAGGTTGTTTCCTATGATTGTTAGTGATTATAGACACTAAGTATAGGCCTATACATGTTAATATGTGATTAATAGGACCTCATTGTGCTCGGGACTTCACTTAGCATACCAAGCATCTTACCGTTGTCATTCATTCAAGTCACTCACAATCAAGTGAGTTCATACCCCTATACCTTTACTGTTTTAACGTTTTTAGCGGGGAATACAAGCCAAACATAAATGATCTTGTGAAATTATACGAAAGGGTTTCAATACACTTAAAACTAATGCAATTGATACAACCATACGGTTTCCATACTATTATAAAATTTTTAGATATTTTATCCCTTTTGTAAAATGTTGAGCATAAGGGAAGTTTTCAACATAATCGTAGAGTTTTCAGTGTAAAACATGAATTGAATACATTAACAAACATATAAACTATAATAGGTATAGTTTATGGAACAATTATCTTATCAATGTACAAAACATAGATTCAATGCGATCAAACATATATGCTATAAAGAGTATAGTTTATGAGACATATAGACAGCAAGTTAAATTCAATGGATTCATTTTATTCTACACTTAATCGTTAGTATAGCATTTTATGAGTGAGCAGTCTTCGTGTACTTACTTAAGTACTAACAAAAGTCCTGAGATTATAACCATATTCTCTTTGCGGGAGAACATGAGTTTGTGTATAGATCTATACGAGATTGACAATCTCGCACCATAACTGTTAGCTACAGTTAGGCCGGCAGGCCTGGGTGACAAAGTCATTTCGATTCCGACACCTGAAGAACGTCGTTCAGGAAATTCAATGGTCAAGTATGGTTATAACAACTCATAAATTTGGTACTAAATAATACGGTTAATGTATGAATGGTAATAACTTCAATTAGTTTTATCTTAATTAATGAAACCACTCTATATACTAGTAGTAACCAGGGTTTTTCCAACAAAACATTCTATACATACTGGTGATAGCCAGGGTTTTCGTACTTGTAGATCACTGTAAAAAACTCATACATTAGAAAATATTGGACTTTCTTGGAAACATATAAACATTTTCATTGTTTTATTAACAGGTTTTCCTTACAAAAACATGCTTATGAACTCACCAACTTAATGCTGATACTCTTTCAAAACTGCTTGTATTCTCAGGAAATCAGTAGGCAGGTACCTCGGCAGACTTTTGAGAAGACGGAGCATTCAGAGACACGTCTTTTATATTTTTTTTATACTTTTGATGTATATAAATAAGAATCAAACAGATGTATATACCTTTATATATATATATATATATATATATATATATTCAATGTAATGGTTGTGTTTACTTTGATTACTATGATGCAATTGTTGTGATACTACATATGACGTCCTCCACCCCCGAACGTTTCCGCCGTTTCGGTTTGGGGGTGTGACAGGTACTCCCACATGCTTTTGAGAAAATGGAGCTTTTAGATTTGCGTCTTTTATACTTTTGTTATACTTTTGTTGTATACAAACTATGTATCGAACATATGTAAATATTTTACTTACTCAATGTAATGGTTGTGTTTACATTGATTACTATGATGCAATTGTTGTGATACTGTACATGACGTCCTCCACCCCCGAACGTTTCTGCCGTTCCGGTTTGGGGGTGTGACAGATTGGTATCGGAGCATTGTTGATAGTGAACTAAGTATATCGAACCTTACATGATATACAACTATTAACGCTAATGGGCCGAAGCGCTCTAAACTAAAAGTATACTTTTAAAATCTAAGTATTTTATAAGAAGTATACAAGTATACATACATACCAGAACCAGTATCACAATAAGAATAAAAAAAAGAATTTAGATGTTGGACACTGCGGACAAACCTAGGCAGTTATGTAATCATATCTGGGATAAATATAGCCTGATCAACTATATTTATTTGAGATACGACCAACATGTGTTTGGGAGTGATAGTGGTGTTGTGACAAGTCTAAAACTTACCAAACTCCATACAAAAGAGAACAATAGAACAGAACACACAACCTAAAATACTATAGGAGTATTTTATCTAGAGTCAAAAACATTATAGACATTTCATTCCAAGTGTTGCTATTCATTCTCTAGCGATTGTTTACTTGCATTAAGTAGACTCCCTATGTAAATCGCTTGATAGAACACTATAACTGTCAGGATAAGATATACGATGTTGAATATCACCTGACTTCTGACAACTATAGAAGACTTATCTTCGTTTTTCTCATAAATTATTTTAAAGAAAGATGCCTCCGAAGAAGAAGTCCAATCGAAAGAACAACAATCCTCCACCGCCGCCACCTCCTTAATTCGATCTTGCTGTGTTCCAAGCAGCAGTTACAGCCGCTGTGGTTGCCGCAATGTCGCAGATCAATTCTAGCGGCACTAGCAGATCGGGTAGTGGTACCCATCCCCTCAACCTCGATGGTGGCCCGGGACACCCGAAGGAGTGTTCCTACAAAGACTTCATGAACCCGAAGCCCAAATCTTTTGTCGGCAATGGAGGTGTCATTGCCCTAACTCGTTGGTTCGAGAAAATCGAATCAATTTTCGAGATCTGTGCGTGCCCCGAGGCAAGCAAGGTGAATTTTGCCGCCTGCACCTTCACAGCCAGAGCATTAACTTGGTGGAACAGCCGAGTCAAATCCCTAACTCTACCGGTGGCCAATGCCATGAGTTGGGAAAATCTGAAGGAACTGATGCTCGCTGAGTACTGCCCAAGGGGCGAGATGCAAAAGCTGGAGCAAGAGCTCTAGAACCTAAAGATGAAGGGTTCCGACATTGCTGCATACACTGCTAGGTTCAACGACCTAGCTCTTCTGTGTCCCGGGATGGTCACCCCGGAAAGCAAGAAAGTTGAGAGGTACATATGGGGATTGACACCCCTAACTCAAGGGAACGTTTTGGCTGCTAAGCCTCTCACGTTTGACAGCACCAAGTGTCTGGCGCAGACTCTGATAGATCACGGGGATAGTCATGAACCCGTGGCAGCCGCTCTCGAACCACCTAAGGAGAGTGGTGGAAAGGAAAAGTTTTGCAACAAACGCAAGGGCCAGTCTTCACAAGAGACCTCCAAGAATCAACAGACGGTGGCAGTCCACGCTGCTACCATCCCTGCTGCTGTTCCTACTGCTCAAGCACCTGCCAGTAGATATGTTGGTACCCTCCCAAGGTGCGATAAGTGCAACTTTCATCATCACGGACCCTTCCGTGATATGCAACACAACAACTGTGGCAAGAAGGGGCACACAACTCGTTTTTGCAAGACTCCAGCACAAGTCCAACCGGCCAATCAGGCTCCTGGAGCGGGAGTAGTCCAAGCCTGCTATGGTTGTGGAGAAACCGGGCACATCAAGAGGAATTGCCCCAAAGCAACGGCTGCTCGCAACACGGGGAAAGTGCTAGCAATGGGCCAGGAGGAGGCAGTCGCTGATCCCAGCGTATTTACAGGTACGTTCCTCCTCGACAACTCTTATGCATGTATTCTCTTTGATAGTGGTGCGGAGAGAAGTTTTGTCACTCATGCATTTAAGAACTTACTCAAACACAAATCCCAACCTTTAACCAAAACATTCACCATCGAGATGGCTAACGGAAAGAAAGAGTGTACTAACGACGTATTCGTAGGATGCACCCTCACTCTAAACGATTATTCCTTTCCAATCGACCTTATGCCGATTTCCATAAAAAGCTTTGATGTCATCATCGGCATGGATTGGTTGATCCCCAATCGTGCTGATGTTCTCTGTTATGAGAAAGCCATTCGCCTCAATCTGCCATCTGGCAAAGCCCTCGTTATTTACGGCGACAAACCCAGCACAAACCTTCGTATCATTTCATGCATCAAAGCCTAAAATACCTACGAAAAGAGTGTCATGCATCCTTAGCCCATGTCATCAACGAAAAACAAGAAGTTAAAGATCTCGAGAGCATCCCCGAAGTCTGTAACTTTCCTGATATCTTCCCTGAGGATCTTCCCGGAGTTCCTCCTGAACGCCAAGTCGAGTTTCGAATCGACTTAATTCCCGGAGCTACCCCCGTAGCCAAATCCCCTTACCGTCTAGCTCCAGTGAAAATGCAAGAATTATACAGCCAACTTAACGAACTGCTCAGCAAGGGATTCATTAGACCGAGTTTCTCACCCTGGGGAGCACCGGTCTTGTTTGTTAAGAAGAAGGATGGATCTTTCCCGATGTGCATAGATTATCGTGAGCTCAACAAACTCACTATCAAGAACCGCTACCCTCTTCCCAGAATCGACGACCTTTTTGATCAACTTCAGGGAGCGAGCTATTTTTCAAAGATAGACCTGAGATCAGGGTACCATCAGCTACGAGTCCAGGAGAGTGATGTTCCGAAAACAGATTTCCGAACTCGGTATGGTCACTACGAGTTTATAGTGATTCCCTTTGGTGTAGCCAACGCACCCGCCATATTCATGGACTTGATGAATAGGGTGTGTCGTCCATTCCTAGACAAGTTCGTGATAGTATTCATAGACGATATACTTATCTATTCACGAAGCGAGGAAGAACATAGACAACACTTAAGACAAGTTCTAGAAACATTAAGAACAGAAAAACTTTACGTGAAATTCTCTAAGTGCGAGTTTTGGATTAGAAAGGTAACTTTCTTGGGTCACGTGGTTAGCGAAGAAGGCATACACATGGACCCTTCCAAAATAAAGGCAATCTAGAATTGGTCAGCACTGAAGATGCCCACAGAAATCCATCAATTCTTGGGTCTTGCTGGCTACTATCGCAGATTCATCCAAAACTTCTCCAGAATTGCTAAGCCTCTTACTGCCCTGACTCAGAAAGGTGTAACCTTTAGTTGGGGAAAACAACAAGACACTACGTTCCAGGCATTGAAGCAAGCCCTGTGCAGCGCACTTATCTTGTCTCTCCCTGAAGGGACAGAAGACTTCGTAGTTTATTGCAATGCATCCAATCAGGGGCTAGGTTGTGTACTTATGCAGCGAGGAAAGGTTATTGCCTATGCCTCGAGACAGCTAAAGACACACGAAGTCAATTATACTACTCACGATCTTGAGTTGGGAGTAGTGCTCTTCGCGCTGAAAATATGGAGACATTACCTGTATGGTACCAAGTGCACTATCTTCACCGACCATAAAAGCCTACAACATATTTTCGATCAAAAAGAACTTAACATGAGGCAATGATGATGGGTAGAGCTACTCAATGATTACGAGTGCGAAATTCGCTATCATCCGGGTAAAGCCAATGTAGTAGCTGACGCCCTTAGCCGGAAGGAATACTCCGGTAGTAAGGTGAAGGCACTAACCATGACAGTCCATTCGTATCTTGCCATACAGATCAAAGAGGCTCAGCTAGAAGCCTTGAAGCCAGATAACGTGGCAGATGAAGCCTTGAGAGGAATGGACAAGAACTTCGAAATCAAGGGTGACGGGGTTCGTTATTTCATGGACCAGATCTGGACACCAAGGTTCGGTGGTTACAGAGAGGTGGTCATGAATGAAGCCCACAAAACTCGATATTCCGTTCACCCAGGTTCAGATAAGATGTATCCGGATCTCAAGAAACTATATTGGTGGCAAACATGAAAGCAGAGATTGCTACCTACGTGGGCAAGTGCCTAACTTGCGCCAAAGTCAAGGTAGAATACCAAAAGCCCTCAGGTTTTCTTCAAAAGCCAGAAATACTTGAGTGGAAGTGGGAGCGGATTACAATGGATTTCATTACCAAGTTACCCAAGACATCGGGTGGTCATGATACCATTTGGGTAATCGTCGATAGACTAACCAAATCTGCCCACTTCCTGCCAATTAAAGAAACATACAAAATGGAGAGACTAACTAGAACCTACATCCGAGAGATAGTACGACTGCACGGTGTGCCCATATCTATTATCTCGGACAGGGATAGCAGATTCACCTCGTTGTTTTGGCAGTCACTGCAGAAGGCTCTTGGAACTAAGCTGGACATGAGTACATCTTATCATCCTCAAACAGAAGGGCAGAGTGAGAGAACCATTCAAACCCTAGAAGACATGCTAAGAGCATGTGTTATCGACTTTGGCAATTCATGGGACACCCATTTGCCCCTGGTCGAGTTTTCCTATAACAACAACTATCACACTAGCATCAAGGCTGCTCCATTCGAAGCCCTCTATGGCCGTAAGTGCAGATCCCCTCTGTGCTGGGCTGAGGTGGGTGACACATAGCTGGCTAGAGGTTAAGTCCCTGATAGCACTCTCACTGGCCCTGAAATCATTCGAGAAACCACATAAAAGATCGTACAAATCCGTGAGCGACTAAAAGCCTCCAAAGATAGACAAAAGAGCTACAATGACAAAAGTCAAAAACCCTTGGAATTCCAGGTTGGTAACCGCGTTCTGTTGAAGGTCTCACCCTGGGAGGGCATGATACGCTTCGGAAATCGTGGAAAGCTGAATCCAAGATACATTGGACCATTCGAGATCCTTGCTAGGATCGGTCCCGTAGCTTACAAACTCCGGTTACCCCAAGAACTTAGTAACATTCATCCCGTCTTCCACGTGTCAAATCTTAAGAAATGTCTATCTGACGAGACTCTTGTAATCCCACTCGATGAAATCGAGATCAATGAGATTCTTAACTTCGTGGAAGAGCCAATCGAAATCATGGATAGGGAAGTCAAGCGAACAAAACAAAGTCGCATCCCGATAGTGATGGTTCGCTGAAATGCCAAGCGGGGACCTGAATTCACTTGGGAGCGAGAAGACCAGATGTAACAGAAGTATCCGTATCTCTTTCCCTAGTCCATTTTGTATTCGTTTTAGAAAGAATTTCGGGACGAAATTCCCTCTAACGGGGGGATGATGTGACAAACCGATACTTTGTTGTCAACAAAAGTCGAATTCCGTTAAATAAAATATCGAATTTTGTTTATTCCGTCAAGCTCTTGTGGGTTAGGAACTAATCTAATATATATAAATAAAGTTTATATAAGTCTTCGGAACCAAAAAAACTCGAAAAATCAAGTTTACCTTCGAAAAATCAGCAAAACCCGTTCCAGCCAAGTGTTTATGGCCGTAAACCCGTTTACAACCATAAACTCTTAGGCCGCAAACTCGTTTACAGCCATAAACCTGTTTCCGACCGTATGTCACACCCCCAAACCAAGGATGGCGGAAACGTCCGGGGATGGAGGACTTCATGTATAGTATCATAACAACAATTGCAATAGTGATCAAAGTAAACACAACCAACATAAATATAATTGAAAAAGTTACACCATAGTAAGTTTACATGTTTCCAAATCAATTACATTATGTTGACAAAAATGAAATGTTTGACGCCTTAACGTCCCATCCTCAAAAGCGCTTGTTTACATGTTTATTTATTCCCTGAGAATACAAGTAGTTTGAAAGAGTGTCAACAATTAAGTTGGTGAGTTCATAAGCTTTTGAATGTAGTGATTAAAACCTTTTCCTTTGTAAAAGTAATGTTTGTTCCAGAAAAATCCAATATTTTCCTTAGAGTGTGAATTGCAGCCTTAAATCCAAAGACCAAAATGTACAAGTAATTTCCATACTTATAGTAAAACAATGCAAGTTTAAATTGATATAAACTCTTTTGATTTAATGAAATTCTCGTAATTCCTATGAATTGTTAATACTTTATGTGAGTTATTATAACCATACTATGACCTAGATGGCCTGAAACGATGTTCTTCAGACGTTGGAACTGTTATGACATTTGTCACCGGTAGACCTCGAGGTCCTACTGTAGCTAACAACAAGGTGTGGGGTGTCAATCCCAATATAGATCTATACACAACTATCACGCTCTCCCTCAAAGAGACTCTGGTTACAATACATGACTTATAGTGCATTACTTGAAAAGTAACATGAAGCGAATGTCTCACAATTTAGTCATTAACGGATTTACGTGAAGTGAATGAAAACCCTTTTTGTGTAAATGAAACCTCTAGTAATGAACTTGTTGTGTAGTCCATCATAAACTATAACTATTATAGTTTATCAAATGATAGTAGTAGAAGTGAACATAAACTATACTTACAATAGTTTATCAAGATGTTTGAATGCAATGGATATAAACTTTGTTTATTTTAAATAAATTACCATATTTGTGGAGGTAAAAATCCATTTGTTTTCTGTTGTATGTCTATTTACCAAGACAAAATGACATATAATATAACACATATATGCACATAATGATACACACCTTGCTCAACAAGTTACAAGGTGTACGTGAAAGAAATAACATTTTTCTAGTGTTAACATTTCTATTCCTGTTCTTAGAAGATTTATAGAAAAATCATCAAAAGTCCAAATCAGAATCTGTAAATTCTGAGAGTTTGGAAAATGTGTCTAGTTTGTTCATAAATTTTATTAGGATTTTTAGTGGCTTCTCACTTGTGTGAAAAAGTCCATATTCACAGACTGGTTCGGATTTGTTCTTGAAATGATAGGCAGTTTTGTAAAAATCACCGTAAATTGTAGAACAATCGTATGGTGATGTGCAAGTAGTCATTTTAAAGGTATGAACCTGATCTATTTGCACCTAATACAGTTTTGAAAAACTAAAATGTTTAAGTTGACCAAAACAGTCCGTGAATGGAGTTAAACTTTTCTGATGAAAGCTGTTGGGTGAGTTTAGTTGTGTTCTTGGTGGTTTAACTTGTATTCCCCCCCCCCTAAAACTTAAGAAAAACATGAAAAGATAGGGGTATGAACTCACCTTGTTTGGTTTCAGAAGATGGATGATGAAGAAAGGAAGTGTTCAACTCAAGAACACTTTAGAAGATGCTTGAAGATTCGAAGATCTAACACACATATGATGATGTTTGTGTACGATATCCATGATTTAAGTAGAAGAAGGAGAAATAATCATGTGAGGAGTGATATTAATTACTAGGAGTAGATGAAGAGCTTGTGATCAGCCTTGGACTTTTTGAGATTAGAGAGAGATAGAGAGAGAGAATGAGTTTTTGCTTTTTGGTGAAGTGTGAGTGAAATGGGAGGAGAGATGAGGGTCTTACTATCCTTGTGTCAAGACACTTGGCTGAAAAGAGTGGGAAAAAGGACAATGAAATGACCAGGTATGGTGGAATAGTAACTGGGGATGGTCTTGGAGTGGGTATGGGAGGTGACTTGTGTCCTTGCCCAAAGGATAAGTCAACACTCCACTCCATATCTTACCCACTATATTTTTAGTCTTAGATATTGATTACCCTCAAAATGTGATTAGATTATGGAAATATGGGGTCTTATATGTCAAAATATAAGTTTGGGTGAAAATCCCGCGTTAAAATCACGAAAAACGGGCTCAAAACGCTAAAAATATTGAAAACTGGGTAAAAGTTGCGAATTTCCGAAGTTCAGGGTCGGAGGTTCGGTCCTAGCCATTAGAACCGAAAGTAGATGGGAACCGAGAGTAGGGTTTGGTCTTGAGCAGTTTCGCATCTTGGAACCGAAGGTAGCATTCTCGGACCGAAGGTGTATTCTCGAACCGAAGGTGGAGTTTCGGTCTCTTAGTAGGTTCGGTTCAGGAAGGTGGTTTCGGTTCTCAAGAGGTTTCGATTCCTTAAGGGAGGTTCGGTTCCTAAGAAGGTTCGCCTCCTTAAGAGAGGTTCGGTTCCTAAGAAGGTTCGGCTCCTTAAGAGGGTTCGGCTCCTTAAGGCTGTTTTTCGCGTAAACTTCCGTTTTCGAACGGTTTTCGACTAAATTAAGGGTCGGGATGCCCCAAGTGATTATAAGAAGTTGAGAGAGATTTTGAGAGAGATTTGTGAGAGATTTGACATACTTGGAGAGATTTGGGAGAGATTTGACATACTTGGAGAGATTTGGCATACTTAGAGAGATTTGGGAGAGATTTCACATACTTGGAGAGATTTGGGAGAGATTTCACATACCTGGAGAGATTTCACATACTTGGAGAGATTTGGGAGAGATTTGACATACTTGGAGAAATTTGGGAGAGATTTGACATACTTGGAGAGATTTGGCATACTTAGAGAGATTTAGGAGAGATTTCACATACTTGGAGAGATTTGGGAGAGATTTCACATATTTGGAGAGATTTGGGAGAGATTTGAGATACTTGGAGAGATTTGGGAGAGATTTCTTTTGTGAGCATTTTGAGTGTTTGGCTTTGTAACGCAAGGTCCGTAAACCCCGTTAAGCCATGTTTAAGAGTCTTACACACCCCCGAAGGGTATGTAATAGTGTTTTATCGCTTTGCTACATCACTTACCCTGATTAGGGCTCAAGAATCCTACACATACGAACTTTCCAAGTGATGACTTCTTATTAAAATAGCGAATTGTACAATAATTACATAACGTAAACCCTAGTATACAAGAGTTAGTAGAGTTGATCGGTTTGACTTGTTGACTTTATTTGACTTTGACTTGACCAGAATTTGACGGTTGTCACACCGTAAACCCAACCGATATATAAGTTTTTCCCGGAGAGATTCCTCATTTTTCATCTTTTTCACCCAAGAATCCTCTCTCTTTGCTCCCAAGAACATTCATATCATCAAGATCGAATCTTGAAATCTTCAAGTTTTCACCAAGAACACCAAGAACAACCTTCAAATCTTCAAAGGCGGCAAACCGTTCACAGTTGAAAACCGTTCACGGCCGCAAACTCAGTTCACGGTCCCAAACAGCCTTGAGCCGTGAACCTTGACTACAAACCCTCGTTTTCCACAAAATACAAGTCTCGGTAACATTCCTAACTCGAAAGCAAGTGTCTTCTAACACTTTAATTAATGGATACGCTAATTTAAATACAATTATGTGTTTAACTATCATTAGGATACCATTAATTCCGCGTATTCCAACTCGAGGGTCATCTTTCCGGTTTTGCTGTCAAGCTCGCACACATAATCAACTGTGAGTTCATACCCCTACACTTTTGTTGTTTTTAACGTTTTCAGGGGGATACAAGCAAAACACAAAGGAAATTTTGTGTTCTTATATAAAGGATTTCAAAATGATTAAAACTTATGCAATTTGTACAACCTAGAGATCACCACGTTTTATAAAATATTTAGATATTTTATCCCTTTTTTAACATGCTGAGCATGAGGGAAGTTTTTTCAACATACAACCATAATTGCAAAGTTTTCAGTACAATACATGAACCGAATACATAACATACATGCAAACTATAATAGGTATATTTTGGGATTCAACATACGATTTTATCAAGTCCAGAGCTTATACATTAAGAAACATATAAACTATGTTAGATATAGTTTATGGCATACATTACTACTCTCTGAGAACAAGAGTACCATACTAAATAATTATTTAAGTATAATTATTTTACTCTAAAAGTATACATACAGTTTCAAGTACAAGAGAACATTACAATACTACACGTAAACTAGTTAATATAGGGTTGTGAGGAACTACTTCAATTGTACCTTTCGGGGTGCGGAACTAAATCCTAACACAGTATAACCAGAGTCTCCTGGAGGGAGAGCGTGAGATTTTTGACTAGATCTATTCGGGACTGATAATCCCACACCTGAACTGGTAGCTACAGTTAGGCAGGCATGCCTGCGGTGACAAATGTCATAACATCCGATGCCTGAAGAACGCCGTAGAGGTCACTAGGTCATATCAAGCGTGGTTATACCAAACTCACAACAGTATAAACTAACCATTTGTTTACCGGATTTCAATTCTTCAAATAGTTTTATTTTCACTAATAGAACTATCACACACTACTACTGGAGGATTCCAGGGGATACAAATACATGGTTTTATTTTAAGTAATAAAACTACTATACATACTGGTGGCAGCCAAGGATTTCATACAAATGTTTTCATACATAACATACTATACATACTGGTGGTAGCAAGGGTTTTCATACAGAACATACTGGTGGTAGCCAGGGTTTTCAAACAGAACATACTATACATATTGGTGTTAGCCAGGGTTTTCATACAGAACATACTATACATTACTGGTGATAGCCAGGGTTTTCATACAAAGGTTTTCGTACCGGATACAATATGCAATACAACTAATGGTAACCAGGCATACAGACTAACATTTTCATATACGACTACAGAATACAGTAGCGAACATACAATTTGGTTTTAGGGTTTTAAGACTACTTTTCATTACTAAAGAAAATATTGGATTTTCTTGAGAACATGCAAACATTTTACAGATTCACAGACAGGTTTTCATTACAAAAACATACTTATGAACTCACCAGCTTTAATGCTGATACTCTTTCAAAACCAGTTGTATTCTCAGGGAACTAGTAGACACGTACTCCCACAGGCTTTTGAGAAGACGGAGCTTTTAGAGTCGCGTCTTTTATACTTTTGTTATACTTTTGCTGTATACAAACTATGTATCGAACAGATGTAAATATTTTACTTACTCAATGTAATGGTTGTGTTTACTTTGATTACTATGATGCAATTGTTGTGATACTGTACATGACGTCCTCCACCCCCGAACGTTTTCCCCTTTCCGGTTTGGGGGTGTGACAAGATGCAGCAACATATTCATCCTCAATTGTGTTTCAATTCCGGAACGAAGTTAACATCTTCAAAATTCATCACGCCGTTAAATACGGTCCCCATTTGTGTGATCTTTTCTTTCTCCCTTTCCCGCAAAGGACACATACCCTCAATTAAAATTTTGAATGTCATGCAGAAGAGAGATGTCCCCTATCATGTTCTTGGAACAACCATAATCAACATAGCAAGGTCTAATGATATTCCTCCATAGCTGCTTCGGCACAGAGTGCGTGATTAATTGGTTTTGGGAACCCATTCCATCTTAAAACTGATTTTACATTACTATCTACACATGATACTCTTTCCCATGACATATCCTGTTTATCAAATAAGGAACATAAAGAAGTTACAGGACTTTTGGACGATTTTGAAATGTGACCTTTAGGAACCCATTGGTAATTAGGTTTAAGCATTTTAATGTTTAACCTAATGGGTGCTTCAACACATGATTTTGAAATGAAACTACCTTTTGATTTAGACTTGAATCACAAGTGTGAGCTAGAGGACAATCCTTGAGATGAATTGGACCTCACCGAAATCAGTTTGGCTGAACCATCTCTCGAATTAGGCTTCTTGTCCGACATGCCCTTTTTGTCCTTGGGAGTCTGATTCTTGGCCTTTTTAGCATTCCAATCACCATTACGTGAACGTGACCTCGAAGGATTTATTTTGGAAGATCTCCCCCTTGACACGTTCTGCCAACCTTGTTCATAGTAGGGAACATATGAACGATGTGGGAAATTTCTAGCAATGTGACCGGAAGTCCCATAGTTAAAACAAGTTTGTTTTTATAAATAAATAAGATTGTGACATGGTACTTGTCCAAATGAATTTTGTTTCAAAGAACTTCCACAAGCACAAACACATGCACATTTATTTGACTGTTTAACAAATTTTTGTGGCTTGAATTTTTCAACAGTGGGATTATTATCATCGCAAGTTTTTGAAGCATTTTCAGTAGAACTAGAATTATTTTTGTTCTGCTTGAACCCATCTTGCACTATTACTTTATCTGCACATGAAGTAGAAACATTAGTATCCTTTATATTAATACTCTCAGTTTGGCCGGATTGTTCAGTCTTGATTGAGGCAGTTACAGAGGGCTGGCCATATTGTGCAGGTTTTTCTATTTGTATAGTCTCAGAGGCAGAAACATAATTATCATTAAAAGGAGGTGGAACACTATGATACCCTAAGCCATTTTTCTGGTTATCTTTCCATTTCAATTGTTTTTCTATCATAGATTCAACTATCTCACTTGACACATCAAATTTCTTAAAGTTAAATTCAACATCTTTAAATTTAGCTTTTAACGCATCAAGTTCGGTAGTTAATTTGGCAATTTCCTCTTTAGCATAACGATGGTGAACACATATGGTGCTATATTCCTCCCTAATCCTAATTAAATCTTTATTTTGAGCATCTAGTTTTTCTTTAAGAGGCTTGTTTACTTTCTTAATTTCATAGATTTCATTTCTAAGATCGAAAACTTCTCTAACTAATAACTCATTTTGCTCACGATATTTATTAACTTTATCTTCACAGGATTGAGAGCATGAGGTTTTACTAACCTCCTTGGTACTGTTGTAAGAGCTCATTATTTAGTAACAAAAAAAACTGATTGTGCAATTTGATCTTGACCGAAAACCAAAAATAAATGCTCTCTGACTGAAAACACTAATAGTCAACACCCTATTGACCGAGAACCTTGAAGGTTAACTTTTTGTCCAAAAAAAACTTGATCGAGAACGGGTTTTCTTAACCGAGAACCTTAGCCGAAATCGGAATAAACGAGAGCTGAACTGAATACTCAAAGAGCACCGAGAAGCGAAGCTGACATAACCGAGATCACAGAGTCGCCGCCGAGAACTCCAAGGCTGAGACCAAGAGCTCTGAAGTTGAGTCCACATCGAAGTTGAGTCTGAAGAGCTGCCCTAACCGAAATCGAGTAGCTGGTCGCCGAAAACTCCTAAACGTAACCGAGAACTTGAAGTTTGCCGCCGAAAACTCCGAGGCTTGACCGAAAACGCCCAAAAACATGAAATTGGTAATTTATCAAGACCAATTTCGATCAAAGTCTTCAATGCAGTGAAGAACGCGAAGAATAGTAGCAACAGTTTTCGTCAAAAGGAACTCAAAAACATCAAAAACACCAAGAAAAATTCCAAGAAACGTTTAATATTTTTCCAATTTGATTGATACCAATCCTTGCTCTGATACCAATTGTAAAACCCGATCTAATGTATCAATCAAAGTCAGAAGAATTGGTGCGGAATCGCAATCTAATGATTAATGCAAAACAGTTATAACGAATTAATAACACAATATCAAATCTTCAATGCACACTATATTGATCAATAGTCTAGTACATAAGATCTTTGTCTCTCGGTTCTCTCTGTCTCTCTCTAAACTCGAAAGCAACTAATTATAATGACCAACCCTAAACATGGCTGAAACAATATAATATATACCAAGACCTAATTACATAGGCCCAACCCAAAGCCCAACCGAAAGCATCATCAAGCCCACCGAAATCACATGGTGTTTTCGGTCCAAACACCACAAAAACCATGGTGTTTTCGGTCCTAGACTGAGAACTCTAAAAGCTATGTAAAGTAAAGTATAAACCATAAATCATGTCCCAATAAATCTAGACTCAAAACATCGACTTAATTTATAAGGTTTCCACCTTTATGACTTTCCATGGCTAGAAAAGGTACAAAAGACAAAGCCATAACTTATTAACCCATTAAGACATCATAACTCTTGCATGGAAGGGATAGAAGGGCCAAGATCATATTTTTATGGTTCCTAATAACTCCATGATGGATAAAGTTTCCAACTTTATCCATTAGGATGGCCCAAACAACCAAGATCTAGTCTTTACTTCTCCAAGGGACCAAAAGTGCATATTTTTCAACTTATTCTATTAAGTCCAAGTCTCCAACCTTTACATCTGAATCAATATGACGTTTAAATGGATAAAGTTTCCAAATTTATCCATGACAAGGTCACAAACTTCAAGATCTAAACTTTATGCATTTAAAGTGATCAAAAGCTCAGAACATCCAAAATTAGCTAAATCTAACAAATGTCTCATCAAGATTCAAATTTTATACCTCTAGAAGAAAGATCAAGGTGAACAAGGTCTGGATCTACAAGCTCCAATGCAACCAAAACTTCTCCAATGAGATCATTATTCTCCAGGATGCACGAAGAACACTCCAAAGCACTTAAAAACACCTTCTTTTTGCTCAAAAGGCTCAAACTAGGGTTAGGGTTTCAAGGGAGTATGTTGAAGGGGTGGAGGCTGAGAATGGAAAGGGTTTGGGGAGTTAAGGAGCTTAAATAGGGTTCAAAACCCTCAAATTCGTGTTCGACATCCGATCTCATACGCCCAGGGGGTACGCTCAACATACGCTCTTGAATACACTTCTTGATCAGCTAGTATGCCCAACGTACATTGAGTACGCCCAACGTACTACCACCTCCAGCACCAGATTCAAACTTGTATAACTTCTTCGTTTTAACACCGTTTTCGACGACCTTTATATCCACAGAAAGGTGTTGAAGAGCCCCACAATATTATCTAAATATCTTGGACTAAAAACTCCTCGAAGGGGGTGCACCAGATCACGACACGTGTCGCATCGAGGTTAATCCGAAAAATAATTATCTTGTAAAATTCATAACTTTCATATACGAGCTCCATTTTTTACGTTCTTTATATCCACGCGTAGCTATCGACGAGGTCTACAACTTTTGTTTAGACTCTGTGGGCTCATTTAGAGTTAATTTTTAAAGTTGGCTAATTTTGAGTTTATTTTTAAAGTTATCTTTTAATAGGGTTAGACAGGTCCGTTAAAAATTCATAACTTTGTCATCCGGCGTCCGTTTTCGACTGTCTTTATATCGTTGAGCTCCTATTAACTAGATAATCAATTTTTATTTAGATTGTGTCGGCTAAGAATCGATCGATCTAGAATTCAATTTTCTGAGCTGTAAACTGCTACATTGAATTTTAGAAAAATCATAACTTTCTCAAATGAAGTTAGATTTGGACATTCCCTATATGAACAATGTCAGTTTAACAACTACTACGACTTTCGTTTAGGTTACTAAGGCTAAAAAGTAATTTATCAAAAATTTACTTTTTACGATATGTAGAGTCGTGCCGGTTTATTCGTGAAACTTTAACGGGTCATAACTTCTTCGTTATAAGTCATATTTCAGCGTTCTTTATATGTATGGAATTCTTGTGACATATACTATAACTTTGGTTAAGATTATTTATTCAAAATAATCTTCTATCAAAAAGTCATTTTTAATGTTTATTATCTCTAAATTGACTAGCCGGAATCTGCGGGTGTTACAATTATCTCCCCCTTAAGATGATTACGTTCCAGAATCATCAACAAAACAAGGCTTGTATAATGACTCTGCACGTTATATTTCATCATAGGTAATATCCGTAACTCTTTTGTCCTTTTAAATGAGTATCTAACTTTAGGACTCCTTGACTGTTGGCGGTGCTCAATCTTGCACCCGCTCTTTATCCTATGTTGGACTTTCAATCGTAACCTTCGAGTTACAAACTTGATCCTTACTGGAGACTCCTGCTTCTACTTAAAAATAATTAACTTAATATATGGTCTTTACTTCGATTACTGTAACAGATTGATGGGTCATGTTCTAATGACCTATCATCGTATGATGCAACGCATAGGATCAGGTCTTTTTGAGTCAAATTCCAGAATGGAAGATACCTTACTTCATGTTCTAATGTGGTATAATAACATTCTAGCATGTAGCACTTCTAGATACAAACTTCTTACTTTCATTGTGATCGCGATACTTCTATTGATCGCTTCAATTATATTTCACTTCAATCTTCTGGCTTCAGTTGGATGCTACATCGAACTTGGCTCTCTGAACCACGTAACATACTTGTCTTATCCGAACACAATTTGATATGACCACTAGGGTCGGAATAACAATCATCTTTTTGGCCATTACCGAAACGATGGTAACGACAGACATGAACAAAGCGGAATCTATTACTAGCGCCTTGGTAACCTTGTGACTTTCCCCGATCCAAGTGCGAGTACTGTGCTTCCGGTAGTATTGGCCTCTACTACCTTTCACACTTACTCATACTCGTCCCAACAATAGCCTCTTAGTTTTCCAAGTCAACATACTCGTCCCAACAATAGCCTCTTATATTAGGCTACACCACATGATACTATCTATATTGATACTTTATATCTCGATCTTCAGATATATAGATCCTTACTCTTGATCCCTTACATCATCACCTGCTTCATTAAGGATCATCTGGAATGCTCTTGCCTTTGGCTTTGGCGGTATGTTTGGCTTTGTAGCTCCTCCCCTCTTTGGGAAGTCTTGCTTAAAGTGTCCTTCACCACACTTAAAGCAGACTTCTCTCTTGGCCGCGCATTCGTTGGCATAGTGACCAGTCTTCCTACATTTGAAGCATGTCACCGTTTTAGAGCATTTTCCAATGTGTTTTCTTCTACACTTGTCACACCACTTTTCTTCATTGCTACCCCAATACCTCTTGCTATTGGGATCGGACTTCGGGAAACTATTTTTCTTGTCGGGTCTTGAAGACCCCTCAAACTTCTTATTTTCTCATACCTCAGCTCTTTCCAGATCTTTTTCCTTAAGATGGGTCTCTACATTCTTGGCTGCTCTAACGACTGTCTTCATAGTAGTTGCCATTTTTACCGTTGGACAAAAGTCCACTGGCAATCCATTAGTAAACCTCTCAATCTTGGACAATTTAGTAGGCACCAAGTAGCGGAATAAATTCATCTTCTTGGTGAATGCGGTGGCATACTCATCAACACTCATCTTCCCTTTCTTCAGGTTCTTAAACTTGTTGTTTAGGTCTTTCAGATCTACCTCCAAGCAGTACTGCATTTTCAACTGCTCCAGGAATGTTTCCCAAGACATCCTCAGGGAACTCCCTGTGGCATTGTATCTGCCAACAACTTCCACCAACTTAAAACCCCGGTCTTCAGTTGTCTGACTGTAAAGATGGTTTTCTGCTTATTGCTGCAGTTGCGGCTTTAAAATACTATCTCCATCTTAGAGATCCAGTCCATAATCTCCACTTACTTTGGGCTTCCAGAAAGACTTGGTGGATTAGAACCCAATAAGTTTTGATATATACGCATATCCTTGTTAATCCCTCTGTCCGGGTCATTCCTCCTTACCACTCGGGGTTTAACTTGACTCACAGCACGACTGTAATTTCCCTCCTCCGACAGTGCTTCATTCAGTTCGGGCTACACAACAGGTACAGTAGGTTCATCTCTAGTATGTTGAAGTAGACGTCTTGTCTCTTCCATCTGACGATCCAACATTTTATGTATCATTGCTAATGTGATAGGTTCGGGTGCATCTACTACCTCTTGTGCAGGCTCAATCACTAGTGGCTCAGGCTGCTGATTACCGTTTCCTAATTCGTTTCGAGTTCTTACCATGTCGATCTACACGCCAAAGCATATGTTTGGTGTACAGTGACGAGAATTAAGATAGGAAAGCTTTATTTATGATAGACGTATAAATCTCCTTATCACTCTGAAAAGTTAAATGCCAGTTCTAATATCGTAATTAAATGTTTAGAAATCTGAACACATAAAATTTACAGATCCAGTCGGCAATTGACCATATATCCGATCAAATAATATCATCATAAGGAATAAAAGGCATTTTTATAGCTATAACATAAATCATTTAGCACATAAAAGCACTTTAGGCATCTTCCCTAAATAAGTTAGTGCTTGTGTCTATTCAGGCATACTTCCTAAATATATCCGACACTCATCTCACAATCATGGCTTAAAATTCTAAGTTTAAGTCTAGAAATCCTACAAATTCGTAGTTCGCTTAAACTAATGCCCTGATACCAACTATGACATCCCCAATTTCACGCCAAAAAAAAACCGATTTATTTATGCTTATTTAAAAATCAGAGTATCCTTTTTGAAGAATAATATTGCGGAATTTGTTCCCAAAAAACAAGATAATGATATTATCAAAGCATTTCCGAGGAAATGTATTTTATATATATTAAAACATTGGGATACCATCGTCAATACTAAAACATAAGAATAACGAAATATTACAAGCCTTACAGTAATTAAACTAGTGGCCTAATACTCCTTGAATCTCTCAGCAGAATGTATCTTTAATATCACTACTTGTGATACAATAAACTGAGTGGGTCAGGATGGGAAACTTGGTGAGTACATAAGGATTTCAATCCCACAATATTACAACATATATATTTTAGAACTTGTAATATACAATTGCACCTCATATAAGCAATTTAACCCACCCCGTCGATCCTCACAATGACACGATCCATACTTTCAGATCTGACACAAATGGCTTTGCCTAATCCATACTCTCGGATCAGGTATGGATGACTATGTCTAATCCATGCTCTCGGATCAATGACAAATGACTATTGCCCAATCCATACTCTCGGACTAGGGACGAATGACTATGTCTAATCCATGCTCTCGGATCAAAGACAAATGTTAGAGTTCTACCCTCCGTGTATATCTCACTCGTACTCTTAAGGAGATACTACCCGATAGTCATCTTAATTAATTGAGGTCTAGTTTGTAAGTCCAAAATCATCATATATTATCAGATATGTTTTTAACACGTATTCCAGGAAATAGAAAATATCTCACAAATAAACTCTTTAAGAGATATTTAATACTTTAATTAATAACTATATTAAAATCATGTTTATAAAATAGACTATACACTCACTTGTTAAAGTGACGATTCGAAACTCGGACAACGCTTCGCTTCTACCAACTACCTTTTCCTTTGACGTAACCTAGTATTATTATCACTAAGTCTTAGTATAATATTTATTATGAGTAATTATTAGTCTAGATTCATCATTAATTCAAAGTCTACTGATCTATAGCTGATAAGGAACAACCAGGTAGGATCATATCGGAGGTAGGGTCTCTTTGGTATACAAAGTATACTCTTTGGAAATCCCACTTTAAATACCTCACTAAATCCAGCCTAGACATCATCCCCGTAAGTAGATCAATCAATATAACGACTTGGAATCACTGATAAATCTTTTTTACAGGTTCATAATAATGATAATGAACTTAAACATAAGTTATACTTAAATCACGATAAGCATAACTCAACTTACAGCTGGTTTAGCGAAAAACCGGACTCTGTACGGGCAAAACTTCTAAACCGAAAGGTCTATTTCTCGAGGCTTTATGATGCTCTGGAGCTTCGCTACTAACACTTACGAAGTGCTAGATATAGGCATTGAGGCCTTGGGGCCGGGGGGGGGGGGGATAAAATGGAAATGTGTGAAGAAAAAAGTGAAATTCGTGTTCTATTTATAGGCTGCCAGGAGGCCCAGTACGCTGGGCGTATGCAAAGTACGATGGGTGTACTAGGGGCCACGTGTCAGCATATGGTGGCAAGCCGTGTGGAGGAAGGGGGTGCACCAGATCGCGACACGTGTCGCACCGAGGTTAATCCGAAAATTAATTATCTTCTAAAATTGATAACTTTCGCATATGAGCTCTGTTTTTGACGTTATTTATATCCATGCGTAGCTACCGACGAGATCTATAACTTCCATTTAGACTCTATCGGCTAAATTTGACTTTATTTTTAAAGTTATATTTTAAGCGGCTTAGACAGTTAAAGTCCGTTAAAAATTCATAAATTTATCATCCGACGTCCGTTTTCGGATGTCTTTATATCGTTGAGATCCTATTAATAAGATCTTCAATTATCATTTAGATTGTGTCAGCTAATAATCGATCAACCTAAAATTCGAATTCTGAGTTGTACACTATTACGCTGAATTTTAGAAAAATCATAACTTCCTCAAATGAAGTCAGATTTGGACGTTTTCTATATGCACGCTCTCGGTTTAATGAATACTATGACTTTTTTTAGATTACTAAAGCTAAAAAGTAATTTATCAAAAAATTACTTTTTACGATATGCGGAGCCGTGCCGGTTTATTCGTGAAACTTCAATGGGTCATAACTTCTTCGTTATAAGTCGGATTTCAGCGTTTCTTTATATGTGCAGAATCCTTGTGACCTATACTATAAATTTGGTTAAGATTATTTATTCTAAATAATCTTCTATCAAAAGTCATTTTTAATGTTTATTATCTCTAAATTGACTACCCCGAATCTGCGGGTGTTATAATTAGGTGGGGTACACCTGATCCCACATCGACTAGGAATGAGAACTAAGCATTCCTTATATGGGGTCTGGATACCTTTCCTATCACAACGTGTTTTAAAACCGTGAGGGCAGCAGATTCCATAAGAACTCTATAGTTAAGCGTGTCCGGGCGTGAGCAATCCAGGGATGGGTGACCGCCCGGGAAGTTTTCATGTCGGGAGCCTAAAATGGACAATATTGTGGTATGTGGCAGAGGGGGATGTTACAAATGGTATCAGAGCTTGGGCACATGTCAATGTTTTCGACGGGGACATCGAACCCTATAATGGGGGGTGAAGGTGGGGTACTGATATGTGCATATTTAGTCATATATTTTGTCTAATATCTTAATACTTTTTGGCTATTTTGTCTCAAATATTGAAAAAAAGGTACTTAATTGTGTTAAAATTTTATTTTCAGCCTAAAAGACGTGCTCGGGTGAAAAAAGAAGCGGGACTAGTGATCGGAAGTTCGGGAATTAAAGTTAGAAGAATTTAAGCTAAAAAGATGAAGAACTCGGCGAGTTGGTCCTCAACTCGACGAGTTGATGATAAGATTCGCGAACCATCAGGTGCCTTACCGTGCACGGGATTTTAGTGATAGACTCGTCGAGTCGGTGTATGGACTCGACGAGTCGCCCCTGTTTTCAGAAAAAAAATATATAAAGGGCATTATTGCCCGAGACCCTAAGTTTTTCTGGATCTTTTTGGCGACTTATTGGCGAATAGAAGGATTGTTGAAGCTCTATAATTCGAAGATCAACCCTAGAGATCAATTTGGAAGAGATCAAAGGCAAAACACATTCTATTTTCATAATCTTTTGCATACAATTATGTTTCTATTATTGGATTTCGTTTTTGAGATGCTAATTGCTATAGATATGAGCTAAAAACTCATCACATATGTTTAGGGTAGATTAACTTGTGATTATGGTTTGATTTTATGTTTGGGATTAATTTTGATTTGTGAATTGCCTTGCTAAGCTTGTTAAAGACCCTTATGTATTGACAATAATTGTTTTCTGTTAAAAATCAAGTTGTTGAGATTGCATGAACATCTTCTTAATTACTTGAATCATATGATTTTGTGAACATAATATTGTATGCCTAGTATTAGTGATCATGAACCTATGATTAACTAGAAAATAAGTACATCAATGTGTAAGCATGTATGATGAACAAACATACATGAGTTGATTAATTTATCCAAATTAGTTAACCAACATTACAAGTCTTACTTGATCCGAATCAAAATATTAGGAACTTATTAGTTTAACCAATTGGCCACTGTTTGAATTGATTTGTTTATTAAGGATTAGTAATAGTGAACATGAATCTAATAAAATTAAACAATAGCCAATGATAAATTAATCCATTGCACTTGTCATAAAATCAACCATAGGAACAAGTGAGTTGAACCTGAACAAAAGTCTCTTTTATTATTGAATCTATTGGCTTTAGTTTTTAATTGTCTTAATTTGAGTGTTAGTTATCTGCTTAAGTTTCTAGTCTTGCAAAACTAGAGAAAAAACCGTCTTTTTATTACTTGCTTTTATTTAAGATAATTCTAGTAGTTAGTTTAATTGTTACCATTCCCTGTGTTCGATACCCTGCTTACTTGAACTATATTGCTAATCGATAGGTACACTGCCTTTCGTGTATTTAATTTGTGTTTAAAATAGTAGGAATAAAACTAGTGCATTTCACACACATCAGGTACACCTGATCCCACATCGGCTGGGAAGAAAAACTAAACATTCCTTATAAGGGGTGTGGATACCTTCCCTATCACAACACGTTTTAAAGCCGTGAGAGCAGCAGATCCCATAAGAACTCTGCAGTTAAGCGTGCCCGAACGAGAGCAATCCAGGGATGGGTGACCCCTAGGAAGTTTTCGTGTCGGGAGCCCAAAGCAGACAATATTGTGATACGTGCCAGAGGGGGATGTTACACAAAGTCTTACACAATTGACTTCCGGTCCACGACCCAGAAATGGCAGGAAACGGGATGTTACACAACGATTTTATAGATTCATAAATTTAAAGAAGCATTGCTATTGCTATTATCGGTTATGAAGAATTAGAGATTATGATTTTTTATGAACCTTGTTACCATCAATTTTTAGCAACGATTTTGAGCAACAATAACGTGGACTCTTAGTAGTGATTCGTCGACTCTTAGAAGTGATTTATTGTTTCGGATTGTAGATTAACAACCTAGTTTGGGTTTTTTGATTTTCAGATTCTAGACGATGGAGACAATGGATGATTCCGATTTTGATTTTAGATGTAATGGTGATTTTGATGTTGGGTGTAATAGCCATTTCAAATAGGTTGGTTTCTGATTTTAGGTGTGAAGGAAAATGGTTGAAGATCAGAGATGATGGCAGTGATGGTTGAAGAAGTCGATGATCAGGGAGATGAACGATGGGGTGGGGTAGGGTGGTTATTCTTTGAAGAAACCTTACCAAGCTCTGACGAAACCTAGCCTCTGACGATGGTGGTGGTGGTGGTAATGGTCGATAATTGTGGTAGGGTGGAGCTGAAAGTGATGGTGGTGGTTGGTGGTTGTGGTAGAGTTTCATAAACGGTCATTGATTATATAATATTTTTCATGTTTGGTGAAGGAGAGACTTGTTATTTTGGAATAAGTGAGGGCTCAATAGTCAAATTTAACGGCTTAGGGACCATTTTTGTAATTTCGCCAAAACACAAGGACCGAGTTTGTCTAATTTCTTAAAGTTGGACTTTATGTGCCTATTAAACTATACTACAGGGACTATTTTTTATAATTCTCTCTATATATAAAGATTAAACTTTTTTGAAGAAGTCAAGATTTGGTTCCTGATGAACATGGGAGTTTGGCATCAATTTGTTTAAGGTGTCGTTTTCTATGTAAAAAGTGACAAACTACAAGAATTCTGATTTTTATGGAAAATAGGGTTGTATAAAATGTTGGGTTACCTAATACACGCGGATTCACAATCGCCTATTCAAATACTATGAGCACTCTTTATAAATTTCTCCGTCAACTTCCATCGATAAACTCTAATGCATTTGATGCAAAAAATAACAAAGAGGTCACATACGTACTTTTGTATTAAAACAGTGAAATTTTGCCTCTTAACCAATCAAACTAGTGTTATACCCACCGTTTCTCCTTGTATATATTGAGTTATCAAAAAGCATACTTCTCCTTGTATATTTTTTTAATATTTGATGCAACATCACACATGTGTACGTTCTTTTATTTGCGAAAAATAACATCATTTTATTTATTTTTACATATTGTTTGTGACATGATGGAATAAAGGCAACTTAGTTTCTATTCAAAATTGTTTGATACAGTTATCATCCATTTAAAGCTTGATATTAACAATTTTCCAACAGAAGGTTTGCCATATCTGATGTTTTTATCAACTCTTTTTGCATGCATTGATATTTTTATTAATGTTTTTTTATTTTATACATGTAGCTGTATAACAATTAATGTTTTTTTGTTAACCCATTGGAATTCAAGAGTATAATGTTTAAAAAATGAAAAAAAAAATTAGGAAGTAGAAATGAAAGTTAGATGTTGTAGTTAGACAAATATATGAAAAGACATTGTTATAGACACATGAAAAAAAAGGTCATAAGTGAAAAAAGAAATGAAGTAATCTCAAAACAAATGTCATAACTCATACGTGAACAAATGAAATAATCTCTCTAATATAGAGAATAGGGCTCATATACCCAACAACATTCCCGAAAAATTCAAAAAAAGTGCAGAAGATGAATATACTCGATGAATCAGAAGAACCAAACACCCAATGGAAGAAAGATCAATGGGGATGATGATGATATCTACCAATCGAAATCACACTTCGTCCTTTGAAATCCCGGAGAAGAAACCACGCCGCCGGAAGTCATCGGAATCTTCAACTCGCATTCAAACTTCGGTTTGAATTTGGGTTTCGCCCACCCAACTTTCAACCTCAATCGAAGCCTCAACTTCAAATCGATGTTGTACACCCCATCGTTTCTCTCCCTATCATATTTAGATCTATCACCATTTCCTAGCACCACCACTTGTTCTCCGACGAACTCCGTGTTAACGTTATTCTCCCTTTTATGCCCCAAATAAAACCCATCTAAATTCCTGGAAGCAAACCTCTTATCATAGTACTCAGCGTTGGCTTCGATTTTATCGTAGTAAATCCCAATCCGTTTATTAGGGTTCCGGAACGTCATATTCACAGCGAGATTGTAGTAGAGAGTGTTGTTATCGGAGGAAAGGTTGAACTGGGTGAGAGTAGCGTCGTTGACATGGAACTTCGGGGCGTTGGGACGGAAGATTAACCAGAAGACGAGGACGGCGATCCCGAGGAGGACGAGGATGGTGATGAGGATTTGGAAGATGAGATTGAAGATGCAACCGCAGAGACAACTGCAGCACCATGAAAAGGGGTTGCAGCTTCCGCCGCCGCGGCCATGGCGGTTGTAGGATCGGGATTTTTTGGACGGAGGTGGGATTGATGGGCCGTAGTAAGCTCCGTTGAGGTGAGAATCAGATGACATGATTGAGTTGCAGAGTGAGTTGTTTGTGAAGAATGGAAGGGATTAAAGGTATTTATATAGAATGGGTTTTATTTAATGACGCGTTGAGTAAAAACACGGGGTGGTGTAACCGGCGACTAGTTTGGTTTGAGTTACGTACTTAGGTTTGTTTTAACATCACCTTCCTTGTAAACTTCCATCTCCTTGACTAGGTCCTTTTTTTTAAGAAAAATTCTTTGTGTTTATACTTTAAACTATTATTTATGATCGTTAAAAGTTAAAACCAATATATAAACTATCAAAGTTTATGAGGTTGTTTTTTATGGCAAATCTAGGATTTTTTTTTCTTTTCAAATATGTATGTCAAACCCACCCATTATTTACTATATAATCTTTTGTGTATGATGATTTTTTGAGAAAATAACATAGGATTTAGACAAAGGTGCAAAATTAATTTTGGTGGTTTATTGTTTAGTTTTGACAAAATTACATAAATGTTTCGTGTGGTATGGCGAAATGGCCATATATAGTGTAGCTTCAAGAAAATGGACTAACTTGGTTCTTATGTTTTGTTGATATTACATAAAAGGCCACTCTGTCATACGGCGTCAATAAATTGTTGTTAAAAGTCTCTCACGTGAACAACATGTGAGGGTAAAATCGTCTATTAATGAGGTTGGTTCCATTTCATTTATTTAAAGTCCATACATATCGTACTCTCTCTTTCACCTCTCTTCTCCAGCAGTATCGGAAAATTCTTCTTTTCAAGAACACAAAAAGACGACGATGGTTATTTGCTTCTGTGGTTGAGGCATTATAATTTTGATATTGTGGACTAACAACATGTTGGATTAAAGTGTATAAGTTCATAACTAAATATGTATATTCTTGTAACTAGAACTTGGTTAAAATGACATCTGTAGAGAGATGATAAATTTATTAGTTTATTATATGATTAATAAATTATAATAAATAATTTTTTAATATATTATATGATAAATATATTAATTGAAAATAGATAGTTAATTTGTTAATTTATTATGTGATTAATAAATTAATGCGCGATTAACTATTAAATAATTGATTTATTAATTTACATGATTAATAAATTAATGTGAAATCAATTAGAATTGATTGATTATTAATCATAATTAATCTAAAATTATTTTGGGATTAATCGGAATTAATTAAAGGTGCAATGACTGAGTGGTAATTGTTTAATAGTTGAACAAATGAGAGGATCTAGAAATCTCCATCATATGGACGGTTTTAAGGACCCTATTAGGGTTTCTAAAAGCCTCCAAATGATAATTATGAAACTAAATAATTGTTTGATTTGAAATTTAATTATTATATGTTCAAATTTAGGGTTTCTAGGGTTTTCTGGCAGCTATAAATAGGACCCTTAGGTCAGCTTTTTTCGTGACCTTCCTCGCCTAGAGAATTCCAATTTCTTATTGTTTTTCCTCTCTCCTCACTAGTCTTCTAGTTCTAGGGTTTAGGTGTGTGTCATTAGAGGCATAATCTTTTTGGTGCTAAGCTTTCCAAGACCAACAATTACAAGGGGTTGAAGTGATTTGTTTACCACAACAAATCAAAGGTATGTAACCCGAATTCCATGTTTTCGATTACATTAGGGTCCACACTAGTTTTTGTTGTTTTTTGTATGTTGTCTTCAAAGTGTTATGACATAAATCCTTTAGGTTGCATGTACCCTTAGGTGTTAAATAAAATTCCGCAGGCACATTGATTTTGTAACCTATAAAACTCATCACAACAACCGAGGTCAAAGGTTTTGGCTCTGTTTAAAATCTGGATCGAAGTGCTCATTCATTGGATGGGTTGACCCACTACTTTGAGGTTGTTACGGGGAAGAAACTGTTGGATTAGGTGTCTAAGCCCATAACTATAATTGGTATGTACTTGAATTGATAGCAGCACAGTCCTTTTGGGTTGCCCTCAGCCTAGCAACTGGACAAGGAAATTATGAAAGGAGAGATATTAATTTATAAGATTAATAAATTAATATATATATATATATATATATATATATATATATATATATAAATGATTTATTAATATGTTAATAGATTAATATATTAATTAGAAATCATTATGTTTAATTAATAGTTAGCCAGAAATTAATTAGAATTAATTTTGGGGTTAAAAGAATTAATTATAAAGTGCAGGGACTAGTTTGCAATTAACTAATAGTTGAGGGGAAGGTTCCAGAACCCCTTTGGAAGGAGGTGGACGAAATTCTTAGGGGAAACCCTAGAGATTTCGTCCAAGGGGTCCAAATAAGGCCTTTAGATATTGCTTAGGCCCTAAGCAAAGGATAACTAGGGTTTTCCCTAAACCCTAGATCCCTCAGCTATTTAAGGAGCCTCCTGGCTCACATTTGAGGTCACTGATTTCTTTGGAAGAAACCCTAAGGCCGAAATTGCATACTCTCTCCATCCTCTCTCCTACTACTTTCCTTCTTGCTAGTTATTGGGTGTGATTCCATTAGAGGCATTACATTTGTGGTGCTAAGCTTCCAAGAAGATCAAGATCAAGATCAAGAGGATTATCAATTGTTTGCTATAACAATTGAAAGGTATGTAACTCCTAAACCCTAGTTTGTTAATTTCGAAATTAGCCTCTCTCCTCTAGGGTTCTTGTTTTGCAATTCAAAGTTATATGTTCAATAGTTAAAACATAGATCCAAAGTAGGTTGCATGTGAACTTAGGAATTGTTTTCTAGTTTATTTGTTTTACCTAAAACCCATCAGTGGTATCAGAGCCATTGTTTGTTTTAAACTGAATTGCTATAATTGTTGAATTGCAAATTAGGGTTTATAGCTATTAAACCCTAAAGGCCAAATTTTCGCAATTAGGGTTTTGGATTGAAGGGTTTTCGAAAACCCTAGCCTCCAAAGAACCCTAATCGAAATTAGGGTTAGGGTTTTGAAAACCCTAGCCTCCTCCCTTGTAAATTTTGAAATTGCTAGAAGTTTTAGGGTTTCTTGTTTTGGATAATTGTTACTTAATTAGATTAATTGGATAATTATCCTTACCCTATTTTTCGAAATTTAGAGGGATAAGGATTAGGATTAAATTAATTGATTAATTTAATTAGATAATCCTTACAAGATTTAATAATTTGATTAATAGTTAATTAAAAGATAAATATTAAATCTAGTTAATTGGTTTATTTAAATTTAAATTTAATAGTTTGATTTCGAAATTTATATAAACCCTTGAAGTTTTAAAATGTTTTAAAACACACCCTATATATGAATTATGATTAAAAGTTTAATATTATATATGTATAAGAATATGGTCAGTCAAATCGCTAGTATGCCTCATTCACGAAGCTAATCTATAAGGGGGTATAAGGAAACTGCCTATAAAATGGTAGTTGAATGGGTGTCCACTCTCAGCCACCGCTTCCTTGATTAGTGGAGGGTCGTTAGCAGAACGGATTTGATAGGACAACTACTTCTCATTAAAAGTATAATGATATTAAAGAAAGTACTAGAACATTATTTTTAAAATCCCAACTCTAGTTACTTTAGGAAAAATGTGAAAAGTATGCTAATCCATGAAATTGCACATTATGCTTTATTGGTCGTTAGTGGAGCGTGTGTGGTTAACCAGCACACTAAAAGGCACTAATAAAGAGTAGTAATGGGTATCTCATAATTGTCATTTTGATGGAGCGTGTGTGGTTTACCAGCACATCAATAGTTAATGATAAAGACAATGAGGTTACCAAGCACATTTGCATGGTTATTCACATCTTGTTTGTGATCCTCGGCATCCCAGTCACAAATAGAAGAGCATAATCTGAGATTAAAACATGCCATTGAATAGTTTCAATGTATCTCAAAAGAATTAGGAATTTCACTTCGTTTGTTTCGTCTAATGGTGGAATTGGTGAATCGTCATTCACCTACCTTTATGAAATTTACACTTGGATCTCGGCATCCCATTTCTAAGTTGTGAATCTTCATAGTTGGATCCTAACCTTGATATTTTATCTTTGGGTTATTATATTGAGGTATCTTGAAATCTAACTAAAGATTTCTTTCTTTTCAGATGTCTACTCCTGGAAACACTTCTGCTTCGTCCTCCTCCAACCAAAACTTTTCTTTGCTCAATATCTGCTCCAAAGTCGTTATGGATGGCTCAAACTATAACGATTGGATGCGCAACATCAAGATGGCTCTTCGTTTCGAGAACAAAGAATATGTTCTTGAAAAGGAGCTCAAAGAGCTTGATGAATCTGAAGCTACTCCTGAAGATCTTGCTGCCTACAAGAAACATTACGATGATGCTACCAAAGTGGCATGCATCATGGTGGCAACCATGTCCCCAGAACTGCAGAGGTACTATGAGGACTACTGGCCTTTCGAGATGAACAAGGACCTTATGGAAAAGTACCATAAGCGAGCTCGTCAAGAAAAGTTCAAAGTAGTCAAGTCACTCATGGCTTGCAAGATGAAAGAAGGGTAATCGGTTGTGTCACATGTGCAAAGAATGCAACGCTACATAGAGCGTTTAGTCAAGCTCAATATTCACTTTGATGAGGAATTGGCCATTGACATGGTCTTGAACTCACTACCTGATTGTTATGGTCAGTTTATTCTAACTTACCATTTGAACAATACTGAGCAGACCCTAGCCCAATTGCACAACTTGTTGCAGACAGCGAAGGCATGGATGAAGGGTAAAAGTATACCCTCCACACCTGCAAGTGCCCCTGTTTTGGCTATTGGACAGGGAAAGGGGAAAAAGAGGAAAGGTCCTCCCAAGCAAAACTGGAAGAGCAAGGTTCAAGCTGGGTCATCTAGTAATGGCCCAAAGGCTAAGCCCAATGGTTCCACCCCCCATGTTTATGATCCAAAGGAGGCAGTTTGATTTTACTGCAACCAAAAGGGGCATTGGAAGAGATCTTGCCCACAATATCTGCAAGATATCAAGGATGGCAAAGTGAAGCCATCTTCGGCAGGTATTTACACTATTTCTGCTAATAACTCATTATCTTCTCGTTCATGTGTCCTTGATACAAGATGTGGTTTTCATATCTGTTCTGATTTGCAGGGGCTAAAGGAAAGTGAGGAGATAGAGCGAGGAAGGATAAACTTGATCATGGGAAACAGAAAGTCTTCACCAGTAACCAAGATCGGAGTTTATCAGCTTCTGCTTAGTAATGATGTTAGATTAGATTTAATAAATTGTTGCTATTCGTCTGAGATGACGAGAAACATTATTTCATTTCATGCATTGTTCAGACAAGGTTTTAGATATTCTTTTAATGATTTGAATGGTTCAATTTCTGTTTATAAGAATGATGTTTTTATGTTTGAAGCTTTGCCTTATAATGGTGTGTATGAAACAGTGACTTGTGTTGATAGCTTAGGAAATAATGTACTTAATATTGACTTGTCTAATAGTGTAGACAAGGCATGCTTGTGGCATTGTCGTCTTGGACACATTAACAAGAAACGCATAGCCCAACTCCAAAAGGATGGAGTGTTGGAATCATTTGACCTAAAGTCAGATGATATGTGTGAATCTTGTCTTTTGGGAAAGATGACAAAATCACCATTCACAGGGTCTTGTGAAAGAGGTGAAGGTCTGTTGGATCTCATACACACAGATGTGTGTGGGCCCTTCAGATCAACTACAAGAGATGCTAATCGATTCTATGTGACGTTCACTGACGATTATAGCAGATATGGATATATCTACTTGATCAAGCATAAGTCAGAAACTTTTGAAAAGTTCAAAGAGTTTAAGCATGAAGTCGAAAATCAATTGGGCAGAAAGATAAAGATACTTAGATCCGATATAGGCGGGGAGTATCTTAGTATCGAGTTTAACGACTATCTGAAAGAATGTGGGATAGTCTCACAATTGACTCCTCCTAGGACACCACAGTTAAATGGTGTAGCTGAGAGGCGTAATCGAACCTTGTTAGACATGGTTCGTTCTATGATGAGTCGGGCTTCGCTTCCTATTCACTTATGGGGGTATGCCTTAGAGACAGCCGCCCACATCCTCAATCTTGTCCCTACAAAGAAGGTTGCCAAAACACCTCACGAAATGTGGACAGGGAAAGTTCCCTCGTTAGCACATATTAAAGTCTGGGGTTGTGAAGCTTTCGTAAGACGAGAGACTCACGACAAGCTAGCAGCTAGAAGTGAGAAATGTGTTTTCATTGGTTACCCAAAGCAGTCTTTTGGATATTTGTTCTACAGGCCTAGTGAGAACGTGGTCTTTGTAGCACGAAGAGGAGCCTTTCTTGAAAGAGAGCTCATATTCAAAGAGGACAGTGGGAGCACTATTGACCTTGAAGAAATTCAAGAGTCAGCCAATGAAGGAACCTTAGATGACACTAGCACTCAACCAGAGGAAACAGTTCCTGTTGAACCAATTGATAACTCATTACCTCTTAGAAGATCCACTAGGGTGAGTGTGCCACCTGAGTTGTATGGTTTTCATATTACTTCAGATGGTGACACATTCATAAGTGACTGAACACTGGTAAACTTAGATGAACCAGTCACTTATAAGGAAGCAATGGCAGGCCCAGAGGCTTCCAAGTGGAAAGAGGCAATGGACAGCGAGATTAAGTCCATGTATGACAACCAAGTTTGGAATTTGGTTGATAGTGCACCAGGTCGTAAGACAGTTGGGTGCAAATGGATTTTCAAGAAGAAGACAGACATGGATGGAAATGTGCACACATTCAAGGCTTGACTGGTTGCAAAAGGTTTCACTCAAACCCCAGGGGTTGACTATGATGAGACCTTCTCGCCAGTGGCTAAGATTAAATCTATTAGGATATTGCTCGCCATAGCTGCCTTTCATGATTATGAAAGCTGGCAGATGGATGTCAAAACTGCTTTCCTTAATGGGAAGTTGGCTGAAGATGTTTACATGAGTCAGCCAGAGGGTTTTGTTGATGCAAAGTTCCCCAATAGAGTGTGCAAGCTTGAGAAATCCATTTATGGATTGAAACAAGTATCTCGCAGTTGGAATCTTTGCTTCCATGAGAAAGTCAAAGAGTTTGGTTTCTCTAGAAGTGAAGATGAGTTCTGTGTGTATATCAAGGCTAGTGGGAGTATAGTAACTTTTCTGGTGTTATATGTCGATGACATATTACTCATTGGTAACGACGTTCCAAACTTGAAAGAAGTTAAGTCTTGGCTTGGAAAGTGTTTTGCCATGAAACACCTTGGAGAAGCTGCCAATATTCTTGGGATTAGAATATTGAGAGATAGAAAGAAGAGACTAATTGGACTTAGTCAGAGCACATACTTGGATAAGGTACTAAAGAGGTTGAGTATAGAAAATTCCAAGAAGGGAGAGCTACCTATCCAGAGCAATACCAAATTGAGTAAGACTCAATGCCCGAGTACAGATGTTGAAATAGATGACATGAGTCGTGTACCTTATGCTTCCGCTGTCGGATCGATCATGTACGCTATGACATGTACTCGCCCTGATGTGACATTTGCTTTGAGCATGGTCAGTCGCTATCAGGGAAACCCAGGTAGAGCTCATTGGATAGCAGTTAAGAATATACTCAAGTATTTGCGAAGGACAAAGGACTGGGTCCTTGTGCTTGGTGGCAGTGATACTTTGAGAGTAGATGGTTACAGTGATGCCAGCTTTCAGACGGATAGAGATAACTTCCGTTCTTAGTCGGGCTGGGTGTTTTTACTGAATGGAGGAGCAGTTACTTGGAAGAGTTCCAAGCAAAATATGGTGGCTGATTCTACTTGTGAATCAGAGTACATAGCAGCAAGTGAAGCGTCGAAAGAAGCAGCTTGGTTGAGGAACTTCATCGGGGATCTCGGAGTTGTTCCAACCATCCAGGAGCCTATGGAACTGTTCTGCGATAATGAAGGAGCGGTTGCCTTGACAAAGGAACCGAGAGATCATGGTAAGACCAGACATATCGACATAAAGTACCATTTCATCAGACATAGAGTTGAAGAAGGCCAACTTATAGTAAAGAGGGTGTCATCTGAAGATAACCCAACAGATCCCCTCACAAAGGGTCTAAGTAGGGCTAAGCATATTCAGCATGCTCGGAGCATAGGACTGAAAGATGATATTAGTTTTAGTAGTTAGATTAGTTTTGTTCTGAAACTTGTAACAAAGTAAATGTAATTGACTTTTGGTGATTAAATAATAAAGTATTATTTATAAGTTTGGTTTCTGCCTTTTGTCAATTGTTTATTATTGTGTTTCATTTTTGCATGTTTTACTTCCCGAATAATAAGATTATTCAAACTCCACAGTCACTCATACTTTTGGAAGTAAGTAGTGAATTAAGACTGTCATGAACTGGATTGTAGATTGTCTAAGGATAGACATGGCAATAGAATTGCTGCAACGTTCATGAGTACTCAGAAATTGAGATTTGAGTACTGGATAAACCCTCGCTTAGAGTATCACTTCATGGAATTCATCACGAGTAATACTGAGACGATAATATCTTATAATCTTGAAACGAAGATATATGAGTTGCAATTTACAAGTCGGTCATGGATTGGTGATACGAAAACGCATCAGTAACTTGGTGTTATAAAACGTATTGTCATGTATAATTTGATGAGTAAAAGATACAAGCATATGAGTCAACGTTTATTCGTTCCTTTTGCCCTAACAGGAAAAGCGATATCTGTGGGCCCCTCGATGATTTGGTGTTGACTTATGTGCTGGGCCCAGCCAGGACTAGATTGATGTGTTCGATTAGAAGTCCTACATCATCACAAATCAGAAATCGGGAAACATAGATTTTGGACAAAGAGATTGATTACATTCCATGTCTTTTGTCTAGGGATATCTGGCAGAACGAAGGATTATATGATCACTTATCTTAGGACACGTAACTGACTGGGTCAGAGTTCGGCAGCAGCTTTTTTGGAAGCTACAATTTGCTGGTCAAATTTAAAAGGCATACTAGCAATTATAGTTACAAACTTATCCAAGTGGGAGACTGTTGGATTAGGTGTCTAAGCCCATAACTATAATTGGTATGTACTTGAATTGATAGCAGCACAGTCCTTTTGGGTTGCCCTCAACCTAGCAACTGGACAAGGAAATTATGAAAGGAGAGATATTAATTTATAAGATTAATAAATTAATATATATATATATATATATATATATATATATAAATGATTTATTAATATGTTAATAGATTAATATATTAATTAGAAATCATTATGTTTAATTAATAGTTAGCCAGAAATTAATCAGAATTAATTTTGGGGTTAAAAGAATTAATTATAAAGTGCAGGGACTAGTTTGCAATTAACTAATAGTTGAGGGGAAGGTTCCAGAACCCCTTTGGAAGGAGGTGGACGAAATTCTTAGGGGAAACCCTAGAGATTTCGTCCAAGGGGTCCAAATAAGGCCTTTGGATATTGCTTAGGCCCTAAGCAAAGGATAACTAGGGTTTTCCCTAAACCCTAGATCCCTCAGCTATTTAAGGAGCCTCCTGGCTCACATTTGAGGTCACTGATTTCTTTGGAAGAAACCCTAAGGCCGAAATTGCATACTCTCTCCATCCTCTCTCCTACTACTTTCCTTCTTGCTAGTTATTGGGTGTGATTCCATTAGAGGCATTACATTTGTGGTGCTAAGCTTCCAAGAAGATCAAGATCAAGATCAAGAGGATTATCAATTGTTTGCTATAACAATTGAAAGGTATGTAACTCCTAAACCCTAGTTTGTTAATTTCGAAATTAGCCTCTCTCCTCTAGGGTTCTTGTTTTGCAATTCAAAGTTATATGTTCAATAGTTAAAACATAGATCCAAAGTAGGTTGCATGTGAACTTAGGAATTGTTTTCTAGTTTATTTGTTTTACCTAAAACCCATCAGAAACTGGCTTGAAGAAGGTCTTTGACATTTTGTATCAAAAGCTAGAAGCTATAAATTATTATGCATGAGTACTTGGATTTTTGTTTTTTTTTTCTTGAAAATTATGAATCTAGTAGTCGTTGGTGTTATGATGCTAGCTTGTTTGTTGTAATTGTTTGAAGAAATTCCTAAACCCTAATAGATTATGCGCAAGATGGGTGGGACCAAGAAGGTTGTAACACCCTATTTTCGCATTTCCAGTAGAATGCAATACAAACCGTCGTTTATAAAAACTGAAGTATAGATATATTACTCTTTAGTCAAAGTAATTGTCATTAACATGTAGGAAACCTCAATATGATTTCCGTAGATATATAGAATGCCTGAATCTGACTTCGTATGAAGAAGTTATGCTTCTTTGAAGTTTCACGATTAAACCGACACGACCCAGCGTACGGTAAAAAGTGAATTTTAGATAAGATGTCTACTAGCCTAAACAATATAAACTAAAGTTGTAGTGGTCGTTAAACCGAGAGCGTGCATATAGAGAACGTCCAAATCTAACTTTGTGAGAGGAAGTTATGATTTTTCAAAATTCCAGCGCAGTAGTGCAGACACAAAAATCAAAATTCAAATCGGTTGATTGTTAGCTAATACAATCTAATCGAGAGTCAAAGATATCGTTAATAGATATTCGTCGATATAAAGACAACCGAGAACAGACGTCGTATGCAAAAGATGTAAATTTTAAACGGAGATTAGCAGTCTAAGCCTTCTAAAAATAAAAAATAAAAAAACAAAATGAGAGTTGGCCGATGGAGTCTAAACGAAAGTTATAGATCTCGTCGATAGCTACACGTGGATATAAAGAACGTCAAAAGTAGAGTTTGTATGAAGAAATTATGAATTTTTGAAGTTTCCCGAGTGCACCTCGCGAAAAAAGGCGCGACGCGCAGGTTTCTAGAAGGTGGGGCGTGGACCACCACTTTTTTGACACGTGTCAACACCAGATGCATCCTTTTTACTCAGGGCATAACACTTTATTACGCAGGGCGTAACCCCTCCCGAATTCCTATAAATAGCTACGAAATTGGCCTCATTTCCTCACAAACCTTCATTTCCTCTCGAGCAAACCTTTATAGCTGATATTATTCTTTATTATTTTACGTTTATTAAGCTTTTAGGATATTTAGTAAAAGCCCAGGAGCTCTAGGGGTTTGGAAAATAGAAGCTTTCGGTTTTGGAGTTCTGTCTGCATAATTCCAAGTCATTATACTGATTGATCCACTTACATGAGACGTGTCTAGAATGGTCACGTTGGCTTGGTTGTTGGATTTCAGAAAGGCTATATGCCGAAACGGTCCTGCCTCCCAACTGCCTGGCATGGCTGATCCTTATTTGATAGAACTCTTAGTATTCACTGGGATGAGTGAAAGATCTACTTTTCATTACCAGATTGTTATAGATATTAATAGGTTAAAGTATTATAGGTTAATACTTGTTCGACGTGCTATCCGTCAGTCGGATCGTCAGTAGAATCGCCAAACAACTGTTAATCTTCTGAGTCATTGTCAAAGTGAGTTTTCTCATTATACTATGTATTCCATTATATATCCTCTATATGTTAGGATATAGTTTCCATGTAGTATGCAATTAGGCTAGTTTAGTTAGTTTGCATGTATGTTGAACTGTTGGTATGCCATATATGTGTTAATATATTATATGCAAAGTTGAGAGCAGACCTGTCTCGTGCTAAAGGCCAATAGACTCGGGTGGACTAGCATTATGCTTAAGGCCAAAGTATGGACCAACTACATGTTATAGGCAAAAAGGGCGGACAAGCTTCGTGATGAAGGCTAAGGGCGGACCAACTTTATGTTGAAGGTCATTATGTGTATGCATTGTATATGTATTTTGGGATATGGTATTTTGGGGAACTCACTATGCTTCGTGCTTACCCAGTTGAATATAATTTTTTTAGGAACTTCAAATGATTCGTAAGAAGGGCAAGGCTTGGTCAATGTAATCATACTTTGATATATTCAAATAATGAAAATGAAAATTTTGCCATGAAAATTTGGGACGTTACAAGTTGGTATCAGAGCCCTAGTTTGAGCGAACTGGATGAACACTCGTGTGATTCCAGACTCAAACTAAGGATCTAAAAATTAATAAATCTTTTCGTAAAAAGAATAATACAAAAAGGATAAAATGCGATGCATACAGTCAGCCAAAGCTCAGAAAGGAAAGTGATTCCTAAAATATCAATATTGTTATGATTACTGATATGTGAAATATTAGAAATGGATGCTAGTATGTAGGCTAAGGATCTTTTTAGGAATTGCTAAATAGAATTACCTGATAATTAAGATGTGTTATAGCTTAGAGATGTGCTTGTTAATTGTTGCTTAGAACCAATATTGATATTAATTAGTTATTTGAAAAGTATGTTAAGTTACATGCTCATAGAATTAAATAGTTTTAGATTGCTTGATTTGGCGCTACTGCACAACTCTCGTTTGAGTCTAACCGCCATAGGGTCGGATCTTTCAATCGACAAACTGTTTGATTTTAGAAGCATGTAATCGTATTCGTCCGATAATCAGTTAAAATGGGTAGAAGTTCTTCCTCAACTAATAGTAGAGATAATTGGAAAGTAATCCTAGAAGGATAGTCTAGGAAGTTTAATATATGCTTGATAGGGAATTTATTAATAAGGTGGGGCATCGGTAAAGATGTAAATCCTAGTGGAGTCTAGGAAAACCTATTCTATGTGCTCATGGGACACATACATATATGTGGTTAGAGGTTATCATGTGTAGTGTCTTAAGTGACTTGGAAACTGTGAGAAATTTTTTGGGACAAGTATGATTAGGTGTGAAAGGTAGTAGATGCCTATACTACCTGAAGCATAGGACTCACACTTGGATTAGGAAGAGTCACAAAGTTTCTAAGGCACTAGTATTTAGGTAGATAGTGTGGCTAACACTATGAATTTGTTTCATTTCCATCATTACCTGTCATATGATGATGTCTAGAAGAGTGACTCTAAAAGATCCAGTCCGAATAAAGTAAATTTTTGTGAAAGAGTTGGGTCTAAGAACCTTGTCCTACATAGTACTGAATTTAATCATAATATTTAAAAAGGAAGTAACCAAGATGACCGACAAAAGAATTACAATCTTCATTGAAGCTAAGTGACCAGTAGCTAGAATTACTACCTACCATGATGTGGTTGTACCACATTAGAACATGAAGGAATGTGTCTTCTATGTTAAGTGTTTGACTCATAGAGATAAGAGTCTAGTTCATTATAAATCCTTTGCGTCATATCATTAGAGATCATTAGAATGTGACCAATCAGCCAATTATTGTAGCATGGTCATATGTCGACCTCCCAGGAGAAAAAATCATATTATTAGTACGAGAAGGATAAGATAGATGAGAGATGTCTTAGGTGTTAGTTCTTTTGGAAGCCTTTGTAGCAACAGTTATTGGATAGGTGGTGACATGTTCTGTTTATATTAACAGAATGTCAACTACACACCAAGAAAGTAGAAGACCCTAAGATTGGGTCGTTGTAACACCCGATATGTCAGGAAAATTCTTTAACTATTTATTTCTCTTTTATTTTGGCTTAAGGACGTCGTACGCTGGGCGTACATAAGGTACGTTGGGTGTACTTCGAAGAGTGTTTGACACGGGGTTAACCCCCTGGTACGTTGGGCGTACCTCTGGTAGACTGGGCGTACGTGAGTCAGGGGAAACCCTAATTTTTAGGGTTTGCACTGCATTTAAACACCTTACGTCCCAAGGCTCTATCCTTATCGGCCTCCATTGCCTCTTTTGAGCACTATCTCTACACCCTAACCTGTTTCTAAAGTGAGTTGATCTTTATGTGTGTTTTGGTGAGTGTTGGTGTATCTTGAAGAAGAAGAAACTTGGTTGAGGAGCATTGATCAAGTAGGAGCTTGTAGATCCAGGGCCCGTCCATCCTTTTCAGCTTCATAGAGGTATAAAGTCTTGACCTTGTCTATTCTATGCTTAGATCTAGGACTAGTTGAGTTTTGAGCACATTTTGGTCCCATGAGTGAGTTCTTGTGAGTAAATGTTACTCCAGAAGATTTGAGTTGTCCCTTTTTATGTTTCTGAGGGTTCCTAGTTCATAAATTTTGTATCTTGATGGTTGTAGATCAACAATGCATGAGTTAATGATCGTTTGATGGAAGTAGAATGTTAAATCTTGGACTTGAGTCTCTTTGATCCATGAAAAGACATCAAGTTGGTGACTTTATTGTTCAATACATTCCCCAAGACCTAGATCTATAAATTGGATTTCTGGAATTAAAGCATTAAGTGCTTAATAGCATTTTAGGTTGACTAGAGTGTACGTCGGGCGTACGCAAGCGTATGCTGAGTGTACGCGTCTGTGTTCCCGATTCATGCGTCGTCATCTAGTATGCGGGGCGTACTGGTGGTACGCTCGGCGTATTCACCCGGGAACCTTTTTAGCCTTTAGGGTGTTGGGCCATTATTGGATCTTATGCTTTTTGGGCCATGGTGAGGTTTAGGTGTGTTGGGCCTTTTTGGACCTTGGGCTAGTTTGGGTTGGACATTGATAGGTTAGGCCCAATAAGGGAAGGTTAAAATAGTCTTTTACCCAAGAAGTCGGAATTAAGGAAATGGACTCTCAGTTTTGGTTAATGACCTAATTGCTAATTAGGGTTTTATTTTTTTATGATTTAGTGTAGGGATTTTACGATTTAGCAGCCCGAGTGTTATTTGTTTATCAACTGATCGAGGTGAATCTTCTCACAGTGTTTAACGGGTCGAAGGCACTAATGCCGGCCCATAAATTGTTGTTATTAGAATGCTAGTTGTCTGTGTGACTCTTGCATGGTTTGTATGTATTTGTATGTGTGTCGGACGGGGCCCGATGCCGGGCGAGCCTGATGAGTGTATTTGGCGGGGCCCATCGTATGTAACTGACAGATCTATACTGGGCGGGGCCTGATGGAGGTCGGGCAGGGCCTATTGTATGTATGGTATGTGGTATTCTAGGGGGAAAATCACTAAGCTTTGTGCTTATGGTTTTCGGTTTATATTTCAGGTACTTCCGGTTCGAGGGGGAAGGGTTAGAATGATCGCATCCCGCACACCATGATTTTCCGCTTTATTTGATACTGATGTGCTTTTGGATGATTGATGACATACTCTGATTTTTCCTTATGGTTTCATGAACATGTTTGGTTCATGGTTTTATTAATACAAAAATGAAATTTTTGGTTATAAATTTTTGAGACGTTACAAATTGGTATCAGAGCCTTGGTTTGAGGGATTCAGGCATCCTCTTGGGTGTGTATGAAATTAAACTAAGGATTTGGTAAGTATTTCATAAAAGAAAATGTTTTTCTAATAAAAGAAATGGGTGTGGCGCATGCAATCGACCGAGCTCAAGTAAGTCTTCCCAAAATACTCGTACATGTTATATGTTTTATGTTATGATATGTGAATCGTATGCTAGATTAGGGCTAAGGATCTGCTCAGGATTGCATGATAGAATGCTAGGAGAGATGCCTTTATGTGCTTATTGTATGAACTTGTAGATCTTCATGCTAGTATTGGATAAGTTATCGAATAGAATGTCATGTTTAGGTTATGCTTTGATTCAGATTACTCAATGCTCGAATGTTGCATGCTTTGTGATTTTAGGGGTTCTCATTAATATCGACTAACTCTTAATCGAATGTGTTAAGTTACATATTATTAGGATTACATAATTTTAGAAGGTTAGGTTAAACTATATTGCGCAACTCTTGTTTGATTCCAACCGTTGTAGTGTGAGACCTTTCAGTCGAAAAATTATCTAGTATCAGTAATATGTAATTGTATTCGTGAGGTGGTTAGGCGGTATTAGAGGGAATTCTTTCTGCAACAAATAGCGAAGAGTGGTGTGATGGTATCACTAGGAGATGTCTTGGTACAGTGAGCATTTTCTATGTAGATGATAGTTCGGATTACTAGAAAAGTAACTTGGAGGATTTGGGACAATCTTCAAGGAAAGTACGGTTAGATGTGGAAGGTAATATTGGCCCCGTACTACTGGAAGCAGAGGATCTGTACTCAAATCGAGGAAAGTCACGATGATAACAAGGAAACTTGTAGTATTTGGAAATATTTTTCTGATGGTTTGTTTGGTTTATTTTAAGTATGGTGATCACTCGAGGAGGTTTAGGTTCTGGTGAGGGATCAGGTTCGGGATCTGGAGCTGGATCCGTGGATCATCAGATGCGGGAGTTCATTTCGTTCGAGATTACCCACAACATTCTGGAGTAGACTCCTGTGATCTTGGATTTGATCAAGGAGGGTATTATGGAGTTGATGGATGAGCGTCTAAGCACATTCCCTACTGAGATGGTGACTTTGGTGGGTGCACACTCTTTGGAATCAGTAAGGAAGAGGAATCCGGTTCAGGCTCAGGTATCAGAGGGTTCGGGAAAGAGGCCCAAGGGTTATGATTCAATATCGAGAGGACAACAGGGTCGGGGCTGCTGTAGCAAATACGGTAAGACACACGATGGGGTCTATAGGACAGGTGGTTCTAGATGCTTCAAGTGCAGTAGGACGAGTCATTTCAGCAGGGATTGCACTGCCACCACCACCGCCCATGTATCTGATATGAATTGCTTTCATTGCAATCATAGGGGCCATAAGAAGGCCAAATTCCCGAGTTTAGTAGCGGTAGAACCAGTTGCAACACCTTCTCCGATGACTTTGAGGATCACTAATGACCGCTAGGGCAAGGCGGAGGCGCCAGTTGTGAGGAGCAGAGCATTCCAGCTGACAGCCGAGGAGGCTCGTGCAGCACGTGATGTGGTTACGGCTATGTATCTTCTCTTTATCTTTATATATATATGTATGTATGTGTGTGTGTATGTGTGTGGGTGTTTGTGTGTGTATGTGTGTGTTCTTTAGGGTCGTTCCTCGTGAACGGTATTCCTACATTGGTTTAGTTTGATTCGGGAGCTACCCTATCCTTTATATCTCTTGCGCTTGGCAAGAGGTTTGACGATGTTTTGGGGGAGTTGGATTATCCGTTAGAGGTAGGTATTGTCGACGACTGTCTGGTGCGAGTGTCGAGGGTTCACCGGGGATGTACTTTGGAGTTATTCAGCAAGCAGTACCCGATTGATTTGGCTCCTATTACCTTACGCGAGAGCAAGGTCATTGTAGGGATGGATTGGTTGAGCCCCAATTAGGCGATGATTGATTGTTAGCTTCAGCTGGTGCCTGTTCGAACCCCAAGTGGGGGAGAGTTGGTGATACACAGTGAGGGTGCTCAGCATGGGCCGACTCTCTGTTCGGCAACGAGGGCCATACGTTATCTTCAACAGGGTTGTTCTGGGTTTGTGGCCTATATGATAGATACCAGGGTGAAGGATAAGGTGATTGTGGATGATATGCCGATTGTTTGGGAATACTCGGACGTTTTTCCGGAGGATTTGCCTAGAGTACCTCCGGAGAGGCGGGTGAAGTTTCATATTGAATTGGTTCCAAGTACGGCTCTGATATCCAAAGCACCTTATCGGTTAGGACCACCAGAGATGCAAGAGTTGTCCATACAGCTGCAGGAGCTATTGGACAAGGGTTTCATTCGGCTAAGTAGTTCACCATGGGGAGCGCCGATGTTGTTTGTGAAAAAGAAGGATGGGTCGCATTAGATGTGTATCGACTACCGGGAGCTGAATAAGCTAACGGAGAAGAACCGATATCCACTCTCGAGGATCGACGATTTGTTTGACTAGCTTTATACATCTTGGTCCTCCAAGATTGGTTTGCGTTCTGGTTATCATCAGATGAGATTCATAAAGGAGGACATGCAAAAGATGGCCTTAAGAACTCGTTACAGTCATTAAGAGTTCATGGTGATGCCCTTCGGCCTCTCCAATGCTCTAGCAGCGTTCATCGATCTCATGAACCACATATGCAGGCCTATGTTGGATCGGTCTGTGATTGTGTTTATTGATGACATCCTGGTCTATTTCAAGACTCAAGAACAACATGAGTAGCATTTGAGATAGGTGTTGGAGACCATGAGGAGGGAGAAGTTGTATGCGAAGTTCTCTAAGTGTGAGTTTTCGTTGTGTGAGGTGTAGTTTCTGGGACACCTTGTTAACCAGAACGGTATCCTGGTCGATCCGGTCAAGGTTAAAGAAGTGATGAGGTGGGAGGTTCCAAGGTCTCCATCCGAGATTTGGAGTTTCCTTGGGTTGGAAGGTTACTATCGGAGATTCATTTAGTATTTCTCCAAGATAGTGGTCCCTTCACCCAGTTGATAAAGAAGATCGTCACCTTTCGTTGGGGGCCTGAGCAACATGAAACTTTTGAGACTTTGAGACAGAGGTTGTCTGAGGCACTGATTCTGACCCTGCTATAGGGTGTTAAGGACTTTTTGGTATATTGTGTTGCATCGATCACGGGTTTGGTTGCAATATTAATGCAGTGGAGTTATGTGATTGCATACTCTTCGAGGCAGCTGATGCCTCATGATGCAAACTACCCTACACATGATTTGGAGTTGGGGGATGTGATTTTCAACCTTAAGATTTGGCGACATTACCTCTATGGGCTCCGCTGTACCATTTACACAGATCATAAGAGTTTGAGGTACTTGATGGATCAACAGAATCTAAACATAAGGCAGCGTAGGTGGTTGGATGTGGTGAATGATTATGATTGTGAGATCCTTTACCACCCTGGGAAGGCCAATGTGGTGCCGATTCTCTCAGCCGAAATGCAGCTACCACTTCGATCAGGTATGTGTGTCTGAGGATGACCGTGATTACTCCACTTTTGGAGCAGATTCAGTAAGCGCAGGTTGATGCTATGAAAGAGAAGCACCAGAAGAGCGAGTGTATAGTGGGTCGGGTGTCCTCATTCGATTATGATAGTCGGGGTCTATTCACTCCTCACTAGAGGGTGTAGGTTTCATATTGGGGTGGTGTGTGTCAGGTTTTGATGGAGGAGGCGCACAAGTCAAGGTTCTGTATTTATCCCAGAGCAACGAAAATGTGGAGAGATCTCCGGCCTGATTATTGGTGGCCCTACATGAAATGGGATGTTGCGTGGTACGTGGAGATGTGTTTGACTTGTAGGAAAGTCAAGGCCAAGCACCAGTGACCTCACGACAAAATGGAGTCGTTAGGTATTCCTGTTTGGAAATGGGAAGAGATCATGATGGACTTCATTACGAAGTTACCACGGACGACATGCATAGTGGATTCGATATGGGTCATCGTGGATCGATTGACCAAGAGGGCACATTTTATCCCGATTCAGGAGAGTATCTCTACGGAGAAGTTGACAGACATCTACATCCGGGAGGTTGTGGCACGACATGGGGTGCCGGTTTCAGTTGTTTCAGATAGGGATGTTCATTTTCCTTCCAGGTTCTGGAAGATATTTCATGAGGAGTTGGGTACTCATCTGCATTTCAGCACGAATTTCCACCTATAGATTGATGGTCAGAGTGATTGGACTATTGAGACTTTAGAGGACATGCTTCGGGCATGTGTATTGGATTTTGGCGGGAGTTGGAATATGTATCTTACTTTGATAGAGTATTGACATAATAACACTTATCATGCTAACATTGATTGACCTCCTTTAGATATGATCCATGGGAGGAAATATACGACTTCGATATGTTGGGGTAAGGTTGGACAGCGGATGATGGGGAGTACGAAAGTGGCATTCAAGATGATGGAACAGATTCAGCAGGTCCGCGGAAAATTTTAGACAGCACAAAGTCGATAGAAGAGCTATGCTGATAGACGTCAGTGAAACTTAGAGTTCCAAGTTAGGTACATGATGCTCCTAAAGGTGTCACCTTGGAAATGTGTCATCCGATTCAGGGAGCGGGGCAAGTTGGGCCCCAGATATATTGGTCCTTTTAGGAATTTACCCCCCCCCCCCCCCGGGGGGGGGGGGGGGAGGGTTGCAAATAGTTTGGGTCTGCCCAAGGAGCTCAGTCAGATTCACAACACATTTCGCGTCTCTCAGCTGTGGAAATGTTTGGTCGACGATACCATAGTGGTCCCATTGGAGGATATTCATGTGGACGAGCGCTTGAGTTATATAGAAAGAGCAGTAACATTCCTCGACAAGAAGACGGAGATTCTTCGAAACAAGGTTGTGGAATTGGTAAAGGTGTAGTGGCAGGACCAAAAGAGGTCAGAATGGACATGGGAGGCTAAGGAGGAGATGGGAGAGCATTACCCAGAGGCGGACTTCGAGGACGAATTCTTATTCAAGTGGGGAGAGTTGTAACGCCCGATATGTCAGGTAAATTCTTTAGATATTCATTTCTCTTTTTATTTTGGCTTAAGGACCTCGTACGTTGGGCGTACATAAGGTACATTGGGCGTACATAAGGGACGTTGGGCGTACTTCGAAGAGTACTTAACATAGGGTTAATCCCCTGGTACACTGGGCATATGTGAGTCAGGGGAAACCCTAATTTTAAGGGTTTACATCCTATTTAAACACCTTATGTCCCAAGGCTCTCTCCTTATCAGCCTCCATTTCCCCTTTTGAGCACTATCTCGAAACCCTAACCCATTTCTAACTAGAGTTGATCTTTCTATGTGTTTTGGTGTGTGTGGGTGTATCTTGAAGAAGTAGAAGCTTGGTTGAGGAGCATTGATCAAGCAGGAGCTTGTAGATCCAGGGTCCATCCATCATTTTCAGCTCCAGAGAGGTATAAAGTATTGACCTTGGCTATTCTATGCTTAGATCTAGGACTAGTTGAGTTTTGAGCACATTTTGGTCCCATGAGTTAGTTCTTGTAAGTAAATGTTACTCCAAAAGATTTGAGTTTTACCTTTTGATGTTTCTAAGGCTCCTAGTTCATAAAGTTTGTATATTGATGGTTGTGGATCAACCATGCATGAGTTAATGATCATTTGATGGAAGTAGAATGTTAAATCTTGGACTTGAGTCTCTTTGAGCCATGCAAAGGCATCAAGTTGGTGAATTTATCATTTAAGACATTCCCCAAGACCTAAATCTACAAATTGGACGTCTGGACTTAAAGCATTATGAAACATTCCAAAAATACAGTCCCAAAATTTCGTTTTCAAATCATTATTAAAACCATAAACCATCCATATTCATAAATAAAATCGTGTATCATGTATCACAAAGTATCATAATATCTGTCACATGTCAAAATCTCATATCAAAATATTAGAGTAAAACTCCCAGGCTGAATATTGTGGTGTGTGCCATGCGATTATCCCGAGCCCTTCCCTTTACTAGTGGAAGTACCTGAAACCAAAACTGAAAACCGTAAGCACGAAGCTTAGTGAGCTCCCCCAAATTACCACATACCATACAAATAACATGAAACTAGGAGATACGGGCCCCGCCCACTCTTATGGAGATTCGGGCCCCGCCCACACTCCGCTGTCTAGGAGATTCGGGCCCCGCCCACACTCTGCTGTCTAAGAGATTCAGGCCCCGCCCACACTCCACTGTCTAGGAGATTCGGGCCCAGCCCACACTCCGCTACTAACATGCATACAAGTATCACACAGACAACAAGTACATCTACCAATCAATCATATATCTATACTCAAATAATACTATGAGCATCGGGCCCCACCCACTCTAATCTACTATGAGCTTCGGTTCCCGCCCACACTTAGTTACTACATATAAGCATTGGTCCCCGCCCACTCTAAGCTACTACATATCACTTATACGAGCCGGCCTTGGTGTCGTAGACCCGTTCCTACTGAAGGAAACTCACATCGCAAGACTGACTACTGAAAACTCGAGCGAGGAATCCCTGTCTGCTGCTCTGGCGACTCTTCGGCTATCAATTCCATAATAACATTTAATCAGAATCTGCTAATCCTCTCTTAGGGTAAAATGACCATTTTACCCCTGGTCAAAGTCAAAGTCAAAGTTAAGGTCAACTCCCAGTCAACCCAACTCGTCGAGTTATCTCCCAACTCGGTGAGTCCCTGAATGCTTAACCCGTGGTCAACTGAGTCAACTCGTTGAGTCCCTTAACAGACTCGTCGAGTTCTTGTTGTCATAACAATCGGGACAACCCGCTTCGACTCGTCGAGTCCATCCTTGGACTCGGCGAGTTCCCCTGTCTAATTGAGCCATCTCAAAGGATTAAGATCCTACCATTCAGATCTATGTTCCTTAGTTCGTTTGCTCACTGGAAAGGCCATTCTAAGGGTAAAGTTTCCAACTTTACCCATTCATAACTCTTCTTAAAGGGTTTAGACAAAACCCTAATTCCTTTAGGACATGGATCATGTCCAAAAAGCCTTAGAATCTCAAATCCACTCATACAAACCTTGATCTAGGGTTTTAACATATGATGGACACATAAAGTTCTGATCTTTCCTTCCATGCATGGTCTTTTAGGGCTAAAAAGGCCATGAACTTGCTTATAGGCTTGCATGGGGCTTCCATGGTCATAAAGTTTGCACCTTTATGCCATGGAACCCTTCCTAGATCCAAGATATGAGATATAAGCCACTTGGGACATCCCAACCCCAAGGACTAAGGTTCTAGAACCAAAACCTTCATAAAATGGGAATAATTAGATCTAAGAGAAGAATGATCAAGTTGGAAACTTGATTACCAGAAAATGCAGTGAATGAAGTGTAGCTCCTGGATCTACTTCTTCCCCTTTGAGCCTTCTTTCTTCTTCTCCTTCCACAAGCTTCAAAATGCACAACAACACTCAAAAATGGCAAGAACTAGCTCCAAATCACTCAAGGTGGATTAGGGTTTCGATAATAGAGTTTGGAGGTGATGGAGGCTGGGGTGAAGGCCAGATATGATGCTTAAATAAGGTGCAAACCCTAAAGATTAGGGTTTCCTCCTGATGGACTTACTCGCCGAGTCCAGGCTCTGACTCATCGAGTAGATCATTTAAATCCCGTGACCAAGCTGGCATCTACTCGCCGAGTTAGAGCTACCAACTCGTCGAGTAGCTCTTACAAAATGAATATTTTAATAAATTAAATGTGTACCGGGAACGGGGCGTTACAATTCTCCCCCACTTTTTCTAGACTTCGTCCTCAAAGTCTGCTGCGTCTAAAAACAACTCCGGGTAGTGTTCCCTCATCTCCTCCTCGGGCTCCCATGTCCACTCTGATCCCTTGTGGTGCTGCCACTATACCTAAACTAACTCCACCCTCTTGTTCCTCAGTTCCTTTGTCTTGCGATCTAAAATCGCCACTGGTCTCTCGATGTAGTTTAGGCTGTCATCAACCTGAATGTCCTCAAGGGGTACCACTGCTGAGTCATCCACTAAGCACTTCCGCAACTGAGAAACATTGAATGTGCTGTGGATCTGGCTGAGTTCTGCAGGAAGATCTAACCGGTAAGCAACCCCACCCACCCGGGCCAACACCTTAAACAGACCTATGAACCTGGGGGCCAGCTTGCCCCGCTTCCAGAACCTGATAACACCCTTCCAGGGTGACACCTTCAGGAGGACCATATCGCCCACCTGGAACTCCAAGTCTGAACGCCGCTTGTCGGTGTATCTCTTTTTCCAACTCTGAGCAGTCTGGAGCCTGCTCCGGACCTGCTGGATCCGCTCGGTGGTCTTGAATACTACCTCTGTACTCCTTATAACTCTCTGACCGACCTCACCCCAACAGATTGGGGTCCTACACTTCCTCCGATATAGCATCTCAAAGGGAGGTCGATCTATGCTGGCATGGTAACTGTTGTTATACAAAAATTACGCTAACGGAAGATACGTATCCCAACTGCCACCGAAATCTAACATGCATGCGCGTAGCATATCCTCGAGAGTCTGAATCATCCTCTCACTCTGCCCGTCCGTTTGGGGATGGAAAGCAGTGCTGAAGTGGAGACGAGTACCCATCTCCTCGTTAAACCGCTTCCAAAATCTGGAAGGAAAACGGACATCTCGGTCTGACACCACCGAGACAGGCACTCCATGACGTGGCACTACCTCTCGAACATAAATCCCGGCTAACTTTTCGGCCGAGATGCGCTCCTGGATCGATATGAAATGGGCATTCTTGGTCAACTGATCCACGATTACCCATATCGAATCGACTCCACGTGTTGTCCTAGGAAGCTTAGTAATGAAATCCATGGTGATATCCTCTCATTTCCACACGGGAATATCTAATGGCTGCATCTTTCCGTGCGGTCTCTGGTGCTCTACATTGACCTTCCTGCAGGTTAGGCATCTCTCCATGTACCAAGCTACGTCCTGCTTCATGCAGGTCCACCAGTAATCGGGTTGATGATCTCTATACATCTTCGTCGCCCCGGGATGGATGAAGAACCTCAACTTATAGGCCTCATCCATCAAAATCTGTCGTACTCTGCCCCAGTACGGAACCCAGACCCTCCCATGCAGGGTCTACAACCCTCGACTGTCATAATCAAACGAGGCAACCCGACCCACAATCCTGTCACACTTTTGACGCTCGTCCTTCAGGCCCTCGACCTGTGCCACTCTAATCTGCTCTAAAAGTGGAGTAATGTCACAGCTGGCATTTTAGCCAGGAAATTTTGTGATCATGTAAACGTCATCTATGATAATAATTGTAACTCTAACTTGATAGCATGCACTATGTTCATTCTATGACAACAAACTTAGTCAAGATCCGCAATTTTAGTTCTAAACTCTATGCAAAACATTTCAGAAAGTCAATTGGGAGTTGAAAACCCTAAAAATCCCGGTTCAAGTTCTTTATGGACTAGGATTTTCTTATTGGGCCTAATGGACCAATAAGCATTCAATTCGACTATTTTGGGCTTAGAAACCCTAATTGGGTTCAAAATGGACCCGCATTCATAGAACTTAACATATTGGGCCATGTGGACCTAAAATGGTTCGTGCTAACCTTAATGGGCCAAGTTGGGCCACAACAAATTCCAATAGACCTAATGGGCCATAAACTCCATTTCTTTTATTCAAATGGGCCGTGAACTCTCCTAAGGACCCAATGGGCTGAAAAATAATTATTTGGGCCTCATGAATTCGAGCTAAATCAAGTAATGGCCCAAACCATTCCACTCCTTTTCTTCTAGTCCAATTCTCGGCCCATGATAAAAAAAAAAGAGAAACAAAGGGGATGATATTATGGTGCCACCTCACAATTTCATGGTGGTTTTCCATGCTAAATACCCTCCAAGCAAACACAAATCTCATGCATCAAGGCTACCATCAAATCCAACCCCTCTCCTCTCTTTCCCTCTTTTCTTCCTCTCGGCCGAGCCCCTCCCCTCACTTCACTCATTTTCAAATTACAACTCCTTCCAAAACCTCTCAAGAACTTGTTCATTATTCTCTAAATTTTCGAGACTTTAGGGTGTTTCAAGAGGAATTCTTCATCAAGAACTCATCCATTGTGAACATCTTAGAGCTCAAGATCTACTCAAGGAAAGCTTGCTAGAGCCGAAACCTCTCTCTTTTCTTCACCAAATCAAGAACAAACAAGCAAAGTGAGTTCATACCCCCTTTTTTCGGTTTTTACATGTTTTTGGGGGAGAATACAAGTTTTTATGTGTAGATCTATGTATTCATGCATGTTATGTGTGATTTTCTTGGTTTATGTTGTGATTATGTGATAAAACTTGATGAATCTCGAAAACTCTAACAAAATGGGTGAGATTCATAAACAAAAACACTCTAAACATCATACTACAAAGATAAAAGTGTTATACATGCTTAAAATGTGAAAAACAAAACAAAAATCTTGCATAAGGACCATTTTTGACAAGTAAACAAAAGATTGGGATAACTTTGCCACTTACGGTTTTGTAAGGATCAAAAGGGTCACATTTGTTTAAAAATGAGTTTTTATAACAACTATACCTTCCAAAGGACCAAAAGTGTAATATTTTGCATTATGGGCCTTAATTTGGGCCTTACGGCTTTTTGGGCCCAAATTGCAAAAATATAAATTTTCATGGACTAAAATGTTATTTGATTCAAAACTTGAGTCAAGAAGGAAAACTTACAAATTTAGGGGCTGAAAATGACTCTTATTTCAAAATTGGGCCAAAAATGTTAATTTTATAAAAATTGGGCCGAAAATGTCATTTTATTCAAATAAGGGCTGAAAATGTAATTTTCTGCAAAGATGGGCTGAAAATGTCAATATATGTATTTTTGGGCCAAACCCGTCAATTACTAAACATTTGGGGCGAAAATATAAATTTCTATAAATTAATGGGCTAAAATGTTATTTTTAATTAAAATAGACCAAAAATGACATTTTATGTAAAAATAAGCCTTTAAATGTTCAAATTAGTTCTTAAGGGACCTAAAGAGTAATTTTTATTAAACATGAGTTCAAATTATAGAGTTTTGACGTATCGAACTAAAAATATCATTATAACAAAACACTAGACTTTTTATAACATTATGGATAAAGGTTTCGACTAAATGAACTATGCTATAACAAACAAACTAAATACAACAACGGTACGACTATTGGGCCTAGTACTCACTATACATGCTTATTGGGCCTTAGTGATCCATTTGCATGTTTATTGGGCCCAATATAATCATTTCATGTCTATTGGGTCTTCGCGATCCAATTACATGCTTAATGGGCCTAAATTAGCCTTTACATGTTATTGGGCCTTAGTGGCCCATTTACATGCTAATTTAGACTGGAATTATTCATCATATACTTAATGGGCTTTAATGTGTCCATTTGCATACTTAACAAGCCTTGAAATAACTTACATGTCTAATGGGCCACAGTTGTCCTTTTTTTTCATGTTTGTTGGGCCTTATCATTTCACATTCATGTATCATCGGGTGTTCGTAATTCTAAATACATATAACGTTATACATATTCATGTGGCAATAATTGGGATCTAGTGAAACTTGTCGGTTGACACCATTGAGTGTATGGCCGTAGCCTGTAGTTATAATCAGAGTCTCTTGGAGGGAGAGCGAGAGTTTTTGTATAGATCTATACGGGGGTGACTCCCCCACACCTGAGCTGTTCGCTACAGTTAGACTAGGCCAGTCTAGGGTGGCAAAACCTTGATCAAAACCGGTGTTTGCAAAAATGCCAAGACAGGCAAATTAGTCACTATCATGCATGGTTATAACGACTCACATAGAGATCCATTACCATCAATACATTACGGGAATCCAAGTGCTTAAATCATATTAATACGAAACAATTCATACGATAATGCAAGGACTACAACACTTTTATAAATCAGAAAATATCGGATTTTCTGGGGGAAATACTATTATTCATTACCTTCTACTTACAACAGATATAATACAAGGAAATTTTGGATCGTTTACTTATACATGCTTTTACAAATGGAAATCACACATACGTTTATACTTGATCATTACATCATTTTCAGAGGATTTTCAGAAAATATCGGATTTTCTGGGTTTCACGAACAATACAAATTCTTTCAACACGTTTATGAACTCACCAACATTATATATGTTGACGTTTTCAAAATAACTTGTATTCTCAGGGAATCGATAAGCGGAAAGGTCAGCAGGAAATGGTGGAATTTATTATATTTTGTTATTAACATACATTAACTATTTTGAACATGTAATATTGTACTTGATGTAAAAAATGCTGGTTGTATTTGATATGCATGATGATGATGATGTTATGTTTCATTTATATTCATTGTAATGATATTTCAAGATGAAGTCACGCGCAAGCCCCCGGACGTTCCTCCGTTTGGTTCGGGGGTGTGACAGATTGGTATCAGAGCATTGTTTATAGTGAACTGGCATATGTAACCATACATGATATGCAACTATAAATACAATGGGACTAAGACACTCTGAATAAAGTGCATACATTAAAACTATAACATTAAAAGTATCTAGAGGAATTGGAACACTGTGATTAAAACCAGACAATTATGTAGTTATATTGGGGGTAAATATAGCCTGATCAACTATATTTATTCAACATATGACCAACATGTGTTTGGGGGTAATCATGGCGGGAAATTGACCTAGAAACCTACCTCATATCGAAAACTTCTCAAGAATTCAAACACAAATGATTAAAATACTATAGGAGTATTTTGAAATTTTATACACACCCCTTTACACACTTCTCACTCCCATTTTCTCACACAGTCGTCATGGACGAAGCACAGCAGGGAAGACCCCGTGATGGAGGCGGCCCCCGGTGTCGGGCCCGAAGAATACATGGAGACGGATTATGAGTTTGGGTAATACGATGAGATCGCAGAGGAGAATGGAAGTATGAATGAAGAACCTAGCGAACCTCCTACTTCCGAGACAGTGCATGATCACTCCATAGCACCACGGGATCCCGTAGATAGGACTCACTCCCTAGAGGAGGAGGTTGCCACTCTTCGACAACAACTTTTAGCGACAGAGGCCCGAGCGGTTCAAGCCGAGCACGAGAGAGACGAAGTGGTCAGAGAGATGACTGAGATGGCTAATCTAGTCGCACGACATTTCGGCATATGATATTGTTGGCAGACCCATCCCATCGTAGTTAGCACCTGTTCACGTACTCCCGTTACGATTTCCTTCTTTATGTTTTACTCTATGTACTATCGACCATATGTTTAAGTGATTACACTACTTATAGGGTCGTCATGCTGCCGGATTATATGTTTCCCCATGTACTGTATGCCTTTAGGCAAATTTTCATGTACTAAAAACTATTATTATTAATGGAGATGTTCTATGTTTTATCGTGATATTGTTATCTGCTATGTGTTTTGTTTCCTTGTTTTATGTTAACACATGGAGTCATTTAGATGCACAAAATCGATTCGCCGAGTCTGTGAAATTCTAAACTCGGAATGCGATATGTACTCAACATCTTTACGTTCTTTGACAGAAAGATGCCTCAGAGACCCAACCGTGGAAACAACGCAACAACGACCCCACCTGAAATAAACTGAGTGGCATTCCAAGCAGCAGTGTCCACTGCGGTTACTGCAACACTTGTGCAGATTCGCAACGGAAACAACGGGGAAGGCAACGGACAGGGAACCAGAAGCACAAATCAAGGAACAAACCACAGAACCACACGAACCTGCACCTACAAGGACTTCACAAACGCCAAACCTCGAACCTTCAATGGAACAGGAGGCGTATTAGCCCTGAAGCGATGAATTGAGAAGGTGGAATCAGTTTTTGAAATTTGCGGGTGTCCAGATGGGTGCAAGGTCAAGTTTGCGGCCTGCACATTCATTGATCAAGTTCTCTCCTGGTGGAATGGTCACGTAGAGGCCATGACACTCTCGGTGGCGAACGCGATGCCATGGGAAGAGCTTAAGGAAATGATGTTGTCTGAATACTGTCCAAGAGGCGAAATTTAGAAGATGGAACAAGAGTTGTAGAACCTCAGGGTTCAAAACTCCGATATCGACACATACATATCCAGATTTAGCGAGCTATCTCTCTTGTGTCCTGAAATGATCACCTCTGAAGGGAAAAAGATTGAGAGGTTTATCTGGGGATTGACCGCACCTATCCAAGGGAATGTCATTGCGGCAAACCTTGAGACGTATGATAGCGCAAAGAGGCTGGCTAAGAAATTGTATGATCATGGCAACAAAAAGGGTGCCAAAACAGGAGAAGCGGAAGTTAAGAAAGAAGGTGAGAACAAGAAAGGGAAAAACAACAAGCGGAAGGGAAAGCAAAACCCTGAATCATCAAAGAAACAACAAACTATGACTGTCCATGCTGCAACTCAAGCTAGCACCACACCACATGCTCCAACGTCATCCACGCCAAATGCTCCAAAGCAGTACTCAGGAAATCTCCCCAAATGTAACAAATGCAACTTCCATCATCATGGGGAATGCAGAGAGATGATTTGCACCAGGTGCAATCAGAAAGGCCATATAGCAAAGTACTGTAGGACTAAATTTCAACAGAACCAGACACCAAACAACAACAACAGCCACAACCACAACAACAACAACAACAACAACACCAATGTTGGGGCCAGTCATACTTGTTACAGATGTGGGAGAACCTGGAATTTCAGGCGCAATTGCCGTAATGTTAACAATCAAGGAGCTGGAGGATCGGGAAGAGTTTTGACTTTGGGACAAGGTGAAGCAGTCCAGGACCCTACCATTGTCACCAGTATGTTCCTAATTAACAACACATATGCATGCATCTTATTCGATAGTGGAGCAGAGCGAAGTTTTGTTAGTAACAAGTTTAAACATTTACTAAATCAACGACCCCAGAATGTAACACCCAAAAATTTCACGCCAAATTAAAACTTTTTCAAAACATTTAAAACCATTCATCATTACAAAGTTTGTTTTCAAAATATCTAATATCAGAGTTTTCCCAGAAACATAAACAAATCATGAGGAGCTGTACGATCATGCCTTCGCCTTGCCGCGATCCCCTAATGTACCTGAAACAATAAACTGAAACTGTAAGCCCGAAAGCTTAGTGAGTTTCCCCCAAAATACCAACGCCATACAAATATAACCACATTGTATAACAATTACAGATCAGCATGCATAACGAGCCTTCAGCCTGACTGGACCGCCTCGCAGGGCCTACAACCTATCTGGACTGCTCCTGAGGCTTCGACATGACTGGACCGCCTCGCAGGGCCTTCAGCCTATCCAGACCGCTTTCCGGGTATGTTGGCCTACAGCACAAAGCAGGACCGCCTCAACCCAACCCCCAATCGACAAACATGTGCACATAAATATCATACACTAGCTCATATCATATAACAGTCAAACCGATCTAACAGATCACTAATCATAGCAACATCCCAATAACCGGGATACAGAACTAACCGGTCACTAACATAGCATCATCCTATAACCAGGACACTGACCTAACCAGGTTACTAAGCATAAGCATACCACCATCCTAACTACCAGGATGTAATCATCAAACATGTCATGCCATAATCCAGATACAAATATATAAAGGGCCGACCTTGGTGCCTTAGACCCTGTTGATATAGTGAGGATAACTCACCTCGGACTTTCGACTCGAAGATAAACTCAAGCTCTTGGATTGCCGGTACAACTCCACCACCTAAATGCACCATAGAACCAAGCTTGTAATTTCCAATTTCCCAAAATGTCCCAGAAGTCCAAAAGTCAACCCTTGGTCAAAGTCAAAGTCAACTGTCAAAGTCAACAGGCCATGTTGACCTCAACTCATCGAGTACAACCAGACACTCGCCGATTTCCTTCCATGTTCACCAACTCGTCGAGTCACTAGAGTGACTCATCGAGTTCCGAGTGTCAATGGCCGTAACTCCTCGGCACACTCGACGAGTTTTCCTCTTACAACTCGTTGCGTTTATACGTGTCCAATGGTTGGGAAAAACCCTAGCCGACTCGCCGAGTCATCGACTGACTCGCCGAGCCCAAGGCAATCTTCATCAGACTCGTCGAGTTGTTCATCCAACTCGTCAAGTACAGGACCATCTTCATGTGGCTCGCCGAGTTGACTATGCAACTCGCCGAGTCCCTTCAGACCTTCTTCCATACAGGTACTTTTTAAGCCATGCAACGACTCCATATTGCAGATCCAAGCTTCTAAGGCATGTTTATCATGTAAAGTTGCAAACTTTACGTGCATGCAAGGCCCTAGAGACTCTAAATGACCAATCTATGCTTCTAATGGAGCTTTACACCTTAGGAGAGTCTCATTCTTGCAAAGGCTGGAAACTTTTAGGACTTAGAGACCCAAGAGAGTTCAGATCTGAGGCTGCAACCTCAGATCTTAGCTCAAACACAAGAAAGGCTTCCTAATAAGCTAGAAAAGCCCTAAAATCCACCCAAAATAGATCTAGAATAAAAAGCGGGTTAGGATAAAGGCTTAATACCTTCCAAAAAGGGTGCCAACTGAGGTAGATTTCTGGTTCCACACGTTCCTTGCTCCTAGTCATTTGATCTCCAAGCTTCTTCTCACCAAAAATCCTCTTCCCAAGCTTAAGAACACAAATAGAGTACACTCACACGAATTAGGGTGTTAAGTAACTGTAAATGGGAGGCTGGGGAAAGCCAATGATCCTTTAAATAGGGTGCAATACCCCGGGATTTAGGGCTTCATCTGCCAGCTCCTACTCGTCGAGTCCCTTCCTGGACTCGACGAGTAGGTCACAAAAACATGTGGACCAACCCGCTGCTACTCGACGAGTAGGGCAACCAACTCGTCGAGTAGACCTTGAAATCAAAGAAATTCTTATATAAATCAATACCTGAGAATCGGGGTGTTACACAGAAGCTCAATGAAACCTTCACGGTGGAAATGGCTAATGGGAAGACTGAATCAACTAAATATATCTATATAGGATGCACGTTAACACTAAACAACCACTCTTTCCAAATAGATTTGATGCCTGTAAATGTTAGGAGTTTTGATGTGATAATTGGCATGGATTGGTTGAGCCCCCATCATGCTGATATTATGTGTACCGAGAAGGCCGATCGTCATCACCTCCCCAATCACGAAACCCTAATAATCTATGGTGATAAACATGGTGCCAATCTTCGTCTCATTTCGTGTATCAAGGCACAGAAGTAACTGTACAAGAAGAACTATGTGTTCCTCGCTTATGTTGTAGATGAAGCCAAAGAAGAAAATCAACATTAAAGACATCCCAGTGGCAAGCGACTTTCTAGATGTATTTCCTGAAGATCTTACAGGAATACCCCCAGAAAGGCAAGTCGAATTTCGAATCGACCTTGTTCCTGGACTCACTCCGATTGCCAAATCACCCTATAGGTTGGCTCCCGCTGAAATGCAAGAATTATCAAGCCAATTGAGTGAACTCCTGGATAAAGGATTCATAAGACCAAGCTTCTCTCCATGGGGAGCTCCGGTTCTTTTTGTTAAAAAGAAAGACGGATCCTTCAGGATGTGCATTGACTATAGGGAACTGAATAAGCTCAACATCAAAAACTGGGATCCAGTTCCACGAATCGATGATCTGTTTGACCAGCTTCAAGGAGCTAGTTATTTCTCAAAAATAGATCTGAGATCCGGTTATCATCAACTCCGAGTTCGGGAAGAGGATATTCCCAAAACTGCTTTTCGAACACGATACGGTCATTACGAATTTGTCGTGATGCCCTTCGGTCTGACGAATGCCCCCGCTGCATTTATGGACCTCATGAATCGAGTCTGTCGTCCATTCCTGGATAAATTCGTGATTGTTTTCATCGACGATATTCTTATTTATTCTTGAAGCGAAGAAAAGCATGGTCAACATCTCCGTCAAATCTTGGAAACCCTAAGAGCTGAAAGACTTTATGCGAAGCTTTCCAAATACGAATTCTGGATCCGCAGTGTAAACGTTTTGGGTCATGTAGTCAGCAAGGAAGGGATTCATGTAGATCCTTCCCAGATAAAGGCTATTGAAGGCTATCCATCAATTCTTGGGTCTCGCGGGCTACTACCGAAGGTTTATCCAGAATTTTTCTAAGAACGCCAAACCCCTTACATCCTTGACACAAAGGGTGTGTCTTTCAACTGGGCAGAAAAGCAAGAAGCCGCCTTCCAAACCCTTAAGCGAGCCCTTTGTAGCACGCCAGTACTATCCTTACCAGAGGGAACCGAAGATTTTGTGGTCTACTGTGATGCTTCGAACCAAGGGTTAGGCTGTGTCCTCATACAGTGCGGGAAGGTGATAGCTTATGCATCCAGGCAACTAAAGACGCACAAAGTAAATTACACCACTCATGATCTCGAACTGGGAGCGGTGGTCTTCGCCTTAAAGATTTGGAGGCACTACCTATATGGTACAAAGTGCACCATTTTCACCGACCACAAAAGCCTCCAGCACATTCTGAATCAGAAAGAGTTAAACATGAGGCAGCAAAGATGGTTTGAGCTGCTAAATGATTACAAGTGCGAGATCAGGTACCACCCGGGGAAGGCAAACGTGGTAGCCGATGCCTTGAGCAGAAAGGAATATTCAGGTCGCCAGGTGAAAACCTTAACCATAACAATCCAATCCCACCTAACCTCGCAAATCAAGGAAGCCCAAACAGATGCGTTGAAGTCAGGGATCGAGTGTTATTGAAGGTCTCCCCCTGGAAAGGGATGATCCGCTTTGGGAAACGGGGAAAACTGAACCCGCGATACATTGGACCGTTCGAGATTCTTGCCCGGATTGGTCCAGTGGCTTACAAGCTGCAGCTACCTGCCGAGCTCAACAACGTAAACCCCGTGTTCCACGTCTCGAATCTAAAAAAGTGCCTATCAGATGAAACTCTTGTCATGCCTCTAGAAGAGATCGAGATCAACGAGAATCTCCTGTTCGTCGAAGAACCAGTCGAGATATTGGATAGGGAAGTGAAGCATATGAAGCAGAGCTGTATTCCGATTGTGAAGGTTCGATGGAACGCTAAGCGTGGACCGAAATTCACATGGGAACGCGAAGACCAAATGAAGCAAAAGTACCCTCACTTATTCTCTCCTTCATAATCCTAGTTTTCAAAAGAATTTCGGGACGAAATTCTCTCTAACGAGGGGATGATGTCATAACTGACATTTTAGCTAGGAAATTCTGTGATCATGTAAATGTCATCTATGATAATAATCGTAACTCTAACTTGATAGCATGCACTATGTTCATTCTATGACAACAAACTTAGTCAAGATCCATAATTTTAGTTCAAAACTCTATGCAAAACATTTCAGAAAGTCAATTGGGAGTTGAAAACCCTAAAAATCCCGGTTCAAGTTCTTTATGAACTAGGATTTTCTTATTGGGCCTAATGGACCAATAAGCATTCAATTCAACTATTTTGGGCTTAGAAACCCTAATTGGGTTCAAAATGGACCCACATTCATAGAACTTAACATATTGGGCCATGTGGACCTAAAATGGTTCGTGGTAACCTTAATGGGCCAAGTTGGGCCACAACAAATTCCAACAGCCCTAATGGGCCATAAACTCCATTTCTTTTATTCAAATGGGTCGTGAACTCTCCTAAGGGCCAAATGGGCAGAAAAATAATTATTTGGGCCTCATGAATTCGAGCTAAATCAAGTAATAGCCCAAACCATTCCACTCCTTTTCTTCTAGCCCAATTCTCGGCCCATGATAAAAAAAGAGAAACAAATTACAACTCCATTTCTGGTGCCACCTCACAATTGCATGGTGGTTTTCCATGCTAAATACCCTCCAAGTAAACAAAAATCTCATGCATCAAGGCTATCATCACATCCAACCCCTCTCCTCTCTTTCTCTCTTTTCTTCCTCTCGGCTTAGCCCCTCCCCTCACTTCACCCATTTTCAAATTGCAACTCCTTCCAAAACCTCTTAAGAACTTCTTCATTATTCTCTAAATTTTCGAGACTTTAGGGTGTTTCAAGAGGAATTGTTCATCAAGAACTCATCCATTGTGAACATCTTAGAGCTCAAGATCAACTCAAGGAAAGCTTGCTAGAGCCGAATCCTCTTTCTTTTCTTCACCAAAACGAGAACAAGCAAGCAAAGTGAGTTCATACCCACTTGTTTTTGGTTTTTACATGTTTTTGGGGGAGAATACAAGTGTTTATGTGTAGATCTATGTATTCATGCATGTTATGTGTGATTTTCTTGGTTTATGTTGTGATTATGTGATAAAACTTGATGAATCTCGAAAACTCTAACAAAATGGGTGAGATTCATAAAATAAAATACTCTAAACATCATACTACAAAGATAAAAGTGTTATACATGCTTAAAATGTGAAAAACAAAACAAAAATCTTGCATAAGGACCATTTTTGACAAGTAAACAAAAGATTGGGATAACTTTGCCACTTACGGTTTTGTAAGGATCAAAAGGGTCACATTTGTATAAAAAATGAGTTTTTATAACAACTATACCTTCCAAAGGACCAAAAGTATAATATTTTTCATTATGGGCCTTAATTTGGGCCTTACGGCTTTTTGGGCCCAAATTGCAAAAATATAAATTTTCATGGACTAAAATGTTATTTGTTTCAAAACTTGAGTCAATAATGAGAACTTACAAATTTAGGGGCTGAAAATGAATCTTATTTCAAAATTGGGCCAAAAATGTTAATTTTATAAAAATTGGGCCGAAAATGTCATTTTATTCAAATAAGGGCTGAAAATGTAATTTTCTACAAAGATGGGCTGAAAATGTCAATATATGTATTTTTGGGCCAAACCCGTCAATTACTAAACATTTGGGGCGAAAATATAAATATCTATAAATTAATGGGCTAAAATGTTATTTTTAATTAAAATAGACCAAAAATGACATTTTATGTAAAAATAAGCCTTTAAATGTTCAAATTAGTTCTTAAGGGACCTAAAGAGTAATTTTTATTAAACACGAGTTCAAATTATAAAATTTTGACGTATCGAACTAAAAATATCATTATAACAAAACACTAGACTTTTTATAACATTATGGATAAAGGTTTCGACTAAATGAACTATACTATAACAAACAAACGAAATACAACAACGGTACGACTATTGGGCCTAGTACTCACTATACATGCTTATTGGGCCTTCGTGATCCATTTGCATGTTTATTGGGCCCAATATAATCATTTCATGTCCATTGGGCCTTCGCGATCCAATTACATGCTTAATGAGCCTAAATTAGCCTTTACATGTTATTGGGCCGTAGTGGCCCATTTACATGTTAATTTAGCCTGGAATAATTCATCATATGCTTAATGGGCTTTAATGTGTCCATTTGCATACTTAACAAGCCTGTAAATAACTTACATGTCTAATGGGCCACAGTTGTCCTTTTTTTTCATGTTTGGTGGGCCTTATCCTTTCACATTCATGTATCATCGGGTGTTCGTAATTCAAAATACATATAACGTTATACATATTCATGTGGCAATAATTGGGATGTAGTGAGACTTGTCGGTTGACACCATTGATTGTATGGTCGTAGCCTGTAGTTATAATCCGAGTCTCCTGGAGGGAGAGCGAGAGTTTGTGTATAGATGTATACGGGGTTGACTCCGCCACACCTGAGCTGTTCGCTACAGTTAGACTAGGTCTGTTTAGGGTGATAAAACCTTGATCAAAACCGGCGTTTGGAAAAATGCCAAAACAGACAAATTAGTCACTATCATGCATGGTTATAACGACTCACATAGAGATCCATTACCATCAATACATTACGGGAATCGAAGTGCTTAAATCATATTAATACTAAATAATTCATACGATAATGCAATGACTACAACACTTTTATAAATCAGAAAATATCGGATTTTCTCGGGGAAATACTATTATTCATTACCTTCTACTTACAACAGATATAATACAAGGAAATTTTGGATCGTTTACTTATACATGTTTTTACAAATGGAAATCACACATAAATTTATACTTGATCATTACATCATTTTCAGAGGATTTACAGAAAATATCGGATTTTATGGGTTTCACGAACAATACAAATTCTTTCAATCAAACACGCTTATGAACTCACCAACATTATATATGTTGACGTTTTCAAAATAACTTGTATTCTCAGGGAATCGATAAGCGGAAAGGTCAGCAGGAAATGGTGGAATTTATTATATTTTGTTATCAACATACATTAACTATTTTGAACATGTAATATTGTACTTGATGTAAACAATGCTGGTTGTATTTGATATGCATGATGATGATGATGTTATGTTTCATTTATATTCATTGTAATGATATTTCAAGATGAAGTCACGCGCAAGCCCCCTGACGTTCCGCCGTCTGGTTCGGGGGTGTGACAAGTAATCACTGTCATCCTCAAACAGATGTCTCGGATCGGCGCCGCTACCGCCTTGCGGCTCAGGGCATCGGCCACTACGTTGGCCTTGCACGGGTGGTAAAGGATCTCACAATCATAGTCCTTCACCACATCTAACCACCGACGCTGCCTCATGTTCCGATTCGGCTGATCCATGTGGTACCTCAAACTCTTGTGATCCGTGTATATGGTACACCGGACCCCATAGAGGTAATGTCGCCAAATCTTGGAGGCGAATACCACTGCCCCCAGCTCTAAATCGTGCGTCGGATAGTTAGCCTTGTGAGGCTTCAACTGTCTCGAGGCATAAGCTATCACATGACCCTGCTGCATCAATGCTGCTCTCATGCCTGTGATTGAAGCATCACAGTAGACTACGAAGTCATCTACACCCTCTGGCAGAGTGAGAATCGGTGCCTCGCACAATCGCTGTCTGAGCGTCTCAAAGGCTGCCTGCTGCTCAGGTCCCAGCGAAAAACTACCAACTTCTTGGTCAGTCGGGTCAACGGAACTGCAATCTTGGAGAAGCCCTGAATAAATCTCCTGTAATACTCTGCCAGACCCAGGAAACTCTGAATCTCGGTTGGAGACCTCGGAATCTCCCACTGCATCACGACCTCTATCTTGGACGGATCGACCAGAATACCCTTCTGGTTGATAAGATGCCCAAGGAACAGCACCTCGTGCAACCAGAACTCACACTTGGAGAACTTCGCATACAGTCTGTCCCTCCTCAGTGTCTCCAACACCTCCCTCGGGTGCTTCTCATGCTGCTCCTGAGTCTTGGAGTAAACCAAGATGTCATCAATGAAGTCTATTACAGATCGATCCAGCATCGGTCTGCACATGCGGTTCATGAGGTCCATGAACGCGGCTGGAGCATTGGTGAGCCCAAACGGCATCAATACACACTCATAATGACCATAGCGAGTCCTAAGAGCTGTCTTTTGCACATCATCATCCCTGACTCGCATCTGGTGATATCCTGACCATAGATCAATCTTGGAGAACCAAGATGCACCCTGAAGCTGATCAAACAAATCATCTATCGTCGGTAGTGGGTAACGGTTCTTCACCGTTACATTGTTCATCTCCCGGTAATCGATACACATGCGATGTGACCCGTCCTTCTTCTTCACAAACAGGATCGGGGATCCCCATGGTGAACTACTCGGCCTGATGAAACCCTTGTCCAGCAGCTCCTGCAGCTGCATAGACAACTCCTGCATCTCAGGAGGAGCCAACCGATATGGTGCCTTGGCTATCGGAGCCGCACCCGGAACCAGGTCAATCCTAAACTCAACCTGTCTCTTCGGAGGTACCCCAGGTAAATCCTCTGGGAATACGTATGGGTACTCTCGCACTACCGGTACATCATCAACGGTAGCCTTACCCTTATCCCGGGTATCCATGACATAGGCGACGTATCCTGCACCACCCTGCTGGAGGTGGCGCCTCGCCCTCGCTGCTGAACATAAGATCGGTCCACGCCGTGGCCTCTCGCCCTGAATCACTAGCTCTCCCCCACTAGGAGTACGAACCCTCACTAGCTGCTGCTCACAATCAATCATCGCCCCATTGGAGGTTAACCAATCCATACCCACTATGACCTTATTCCCACGCAGGAGAATAGGAACTAGATCCACTGAAAACGGCTAATCGAATAATCGTAGTGTACATCCTCTATGAACACTCGCAACCCTGATGGTCCTATCGTCGGCTATCTCTACATCAAGTGGGCAATCCAGCTCCCCCGGAGCTCTACTAAATCGCTTGCTAAGTGCGAGCGACACAAAAGATCAGGTAGCCCCCGAGTCAAACAATACCATAGCTGATATGTCGTTAACTAAGAACGATCCTATACATAAACATTAAAACATGAGTAATAATTAGAAATAATATAGAGATAATGGAGAAGATACATACTCGTAACCACATCAGGGGCTGCACGTGCCTCCTCTGCTGTCAACTGGAAGGCTCTGCTCTTCGCCGCTGACGGCTCTGCCCGGCCCTGACGGCCATCTGTAATCCTCAAAGTGGTAGGAGAGGGTGCCACCACCTGTCCTGCTGATGCTAGACTCGGACACTGGGACTTCTTGTGTCCCCTCTGATTGCAATGAAAGCAAATCAGATCAGATGTTGTAGTGGTGGTGCTAGTAGCAGTACAATCCTTGCTGACATGTCCAGTTCGGCCGCACTTGAAGCAGCCTGAACTACCCGCCCTACACGGCCCTTCATGCCACGTACCGCACTTGCCACAACGGCCTCGACCCTGCTGGCCCTTCCCTCGGGAATCTACCTTGGGCCTCTTGCCTGAACCCTCCGTGCCAGACACTGTCTTTGGCTTCCTCTTCCTCTCTATCTCTAAATCAATCTCCTTCTCACGAGCCCTCGCTATCATATCCTCCAGCGTCCTGCAGCTGGACCGACTCACAAACTGTCTGATATCACTCCTCGGCATCTCATGGTATCGGGCCTTTTTTATCTCCTCGTCCGGCACGTACTGCGGAACGAGAAGGGACTTATCCCTGAACTTGGCGGTAATCTCCGCCACCGTCTCAGTCGTCTGTCAGAGATCCTGGAACTCCCTAGCAAGCTGCTGCACCTCAATAACAGCTGCGAACTCGGCCCTGAACCTGGTCGTGAAATCACTCCAGTTCATCGCATCCAACACTGCATCATTACCAATAACTCTCCCAACCTCGTCCCACCAGTCACGTGCCCTATCCTTCAGAAGACAGGACGCAAGCCTAACCTTGTCCCCCTCGGGACATCTGCTGGTGTGGAACGCGTTGGAAACTGTTGGATATAGTGTCTAAGTCCATAACTATATTTGGTATTTACTTGAGCCGACCCGCCATGGTCCATTTGGGTTGCATGGCATTGCAATACTTGGATAGACCAAAATGAGAGAAAGGACACTTAAGGTTTATTAATATATTATAAGTACTAATATATTAATAATATTATTTAATTAGTATTGATCAAAGAATTAATCTGGAATTAATTAAGTGATCAAAAAGAGACTAATTAAATATATGGGGTTTATAGTGGGCTAATTGTCCATGGTTTGTGTGGATTGGGTTAAAAACCATAAGGTGCTCCATGGATAGTCCATGGAGGTTACAAACCCATGGATCATGGAATATGGAAAGCCATGACAATTAGGGTTTACATGGTGTAACCCTACTTGTGCCACAACTATATAAAGAACCCTATGCAAGCAAAATCGGCACTACTACAAGCAAGGAAGAGGGCTAGCTGATTTTTGAGTATAGTGAACTTCTCTCAAGGTTATTCCAAGTATTGTGGTGTTGTGTGAAGCATTTGAGGCATCACATTTGGGGTGCTAGGCTCACAGAGTCATCAAGGAATCCAAACTACTAAAAGGTATGTTATTCTACTTGAGTTTTGTATTACAAGTTCCCCATAACATGCTAGTTAGGAAGTAAACCTTGGAAAATCAAATTTGCATGTATTTTAGAGAAAACATAGATCCAAGGTTTCTAGGGTTGCATGTACACCATAGGAGTGTTAGAATGCTCAATACCCAACAGTGGTATCAGATCCTAGGCTTGTTTTCTTGATAGTTGATGCAAACTTGTTGAAAAAGCTCAAAAACCTGCTATCTGCAGCATGAACTCGCCGAGTCCATGGGGGACTCGACGAGTCCATGTGAAAATTCATCCTACTCATCGAGTAGGTTCTTGCACTCGACGAGTAGGAGCCCCTGAATGCAGTTTTTCGAGTTTTGCTGCTGGAAATGGACTAGAAACATCACCCTAAACTGTTTTGGTGTTTTAAAACTTGTTTTAGATGGTGTAATGCTTATGCTAATCCATTTACAATGGCTAATATCAAAATTCCATGTTTTATATGTGTTAATATGATTCTTGAAATTTTGATATGGACGTTCATGTTCTTATGAGTTTTAGAAGATCATAGGAATTATGTGTAACTTGCTTGTAAGTATGATTCTTGATCTTAATGGCTAATCATGGAGTCCATAACTTGTCCTCAAGTTATGGATAACCAAAAGTCACTTCTTTAAAAGTGTCATTAAAGAATAAGAGGTTACATAAAATGAAGAGTCTTCATTTTAATGGACCATTAAAACTCATAAGTTATGAAATGAAAAGTCTTGAATAGTTTCAATACTTGCCCTCAAGTTTTGGAATTTGTAAAGTCTTACAACCTAATACTTTAATTTCCAAATTGAACCTTAGAATTTTAAAAGTTTAAAATTCAACCCTTATACTATTATTATATTAAAAGTTTAAATATATAGATATGTATAAGAATAAGTCAGTCTTACCGTTAGTAGGCCTCATTCACGAAGCCGGTCTATAAGGGGGGGGGGTATAAGGTTGTTGCCTATAAAATGACAGCTTAATGGGTGTCCACTCTCACCCACCGCTTCCTTTACTGATGGAGGGTCGTTAGCCAAACGGGTAGGACAAGGACTTTAAATCCTCATTAAAAGTATAATGAAATTATAAAGTAACTATACTTTAATAATTCCCAATCTTAGTTACTTTAGGAAAATGTGAAATAGGTGCTAACCCATGAAATTACACTTTGTACCTTACCAAGTCGTTAGTGGAGCGCGTGTGGTTAACCGGAACACTAACAAGGACTAGTAAGAGTGGCAAAGGGTAACTTAATTTTATCATAGATCGATGGAGTGCGTGTGGTTAACCGGCACATCGATTCGGTGATAAAAGTTAAGGGTACCATGTCAATTTGCATGGTTATTCACACCTTGTTTGTGATCCTCGGCATCCCAGTCACAAACTTGAGAGGGCACAATCGAGATTCAAACATGCCATTCAAAGTTCAATGTATCTCAAAAGATCTAGGAATTTCAAATCCAATAAAACTTAATAATGTATTTCATTTTCGTGATGGAAATTGGTAAATCGTCATTTACCTACATTCAAATATTTTATAGCTTGGATTACGACATCCCTCTTCCAACTATAAATAGTTTGTTGGGTCCTAGCCTTAATACTTCATTTGGGTGACTTATTAAGGACTCTTTATCTAATAAAACTTATCTTTCCTATGAAGATTTCTACCCTTTTGAGATGCACCAGGATCTATTGGATAGGTACCATCAAAGTGTTTGTCAGGAGAGGTATGAAATCATTTCCTCCATGATAACAACTAGGATGAAAGAGGGAGAATCCTCACCGGTCACTTGCAGAAAATGCAAAGGTTCGTGGACCGGTTATTGAAGCTTAATGTGGAGTTCCCTAAGGACATGGCGATTGACATCATTCTCCATTCCTTACCTCGAAGTTATGATCAGTTTCGTATGACTTATCTTATGAACAAGGAGGAAGTCACACTAAGTAAGCTTCAAGGACTTTTAAGGACCACTGAAAGTGGCTTTAAAAGTAAATCAGCTGTTACTCCTACTCCTACTACTGCTCATTTCTTGGCAATTGGACAGGGAAAGGGGAAGAAGAGAAAGACCCCTTCAAAGGGTACCAAGGGAAAGTCTATTGACGGCTCATCTTCAAGTGGAACCAAGAAAGGTTCCATTCCTCCTTCTTCAAACCCAAAGGAAGCACAATGCTTCTACTGCCAGGAAAAGGGGCACTGGAAGCGAAGCTGCCCCAAATACTTACAGGATGTAAAGGATGGGAAAGTTAAACCCACCAATGTAGGTATTTATACTATATTGTCTAATAACTCATTGCATACTAACTCTAGGGTGATTGATACAGGTTGTGGTATTCACATTTGTACTGATTTGTAGGGCCTAAGAAGAAGTGAGAAAGTGGAGCACGGGAAGATAAACTTAATCATGGGGAATAGGAAAGCATCACCTGTTACCAAGATATGAGATTATTCTTTCTTGCTTAATAATGGGTTAATGTTTGATTTGAATAAATGTTGTTACTCGTCTGAAATGGCGAGAAATATTATTTCCTTTCATGGCTTGTACAAAAAAGGGTTTATTTTTTCATTTGATAATGATAATGGTGCTATTAATGTTTATTACAATGATGTATTTTACTTTAAAGCATTACCTTGTGATGGTGTGTATGAAGTTGTGAATGTTGTAGATAATCTCAGAAATAATGTGTTGTGTATTGATTCTTTAAATAGCTTAGACAAAGCATACTTGTGGCATTGTCGTCTTGGACATGTTAACAAGAAGCGCATGGGCCAACTCCAAAAGGCTGGAGTTTTGGAATCATTTGAACTAAAGTCAGATGATAGTTGCGACTCTTGTTTACTTGGAAAAATGACAAAGTCACCCTTCACTGGTACTTGTGAGAGGGGTGAGGGTTTGTTGGACCTCATACACACTGATGTGTGTGGACCCTTCAAAACTGCCACAAGGGATGCTAATCGCTATTAAAAGACTTTTACTGATGATTATAGTAGATATGGATATATTTACTTAATCAAGCATAAGTCAGAAACCTTTGAGAAATTCAAAGAGTTTAAGCATGAAGTGGAGAATCAACTGGGCAGGAACATCAAGATGCTCCGATCCGATCGAGGAAGAGAGTATATTTGTATCGAGTTCCTTGACTATCTTAAGGAATGTAAAATTGTCTCACAATTGACACCTCCTAGAACACCACAGCTGAATGGTGTGGCTGAGAGGCGCAATCGAACCTTGTTGGACATGGTTCGTTCCATGATGAGTCGAGCTTCGTTACCAATCTCATTCTGGGGGTATGCCTTAGAGACTGACGCCCATATCCTGAATCTTGTCCCTACTAAAAAGGTTGCCAAAACACCTCATCAGATGTGGACTGGGAAAGTTCCAACTTTAGACCACATCAAGATTTGGGGTTGCGGGGCCTTCGTGAGGCGTCAGTCTCATGATAATCTCGAACCTCGAAGTGAGAGATGTATTTTCATCGGCTACACACAAAGATCCTTTGGTTATCTCTTCTACAGACCTAGTGAGAATGTGGTCTTTGTAGCTAGAAGAGGAGTCTTTCGTGAGAGAGAGTTCATAAGCCAAGGAAACAGTGGGAGGCAAATTAACCTTGAAGAAATTCAAGAGTCAAGTGGTGAATGAACCTCAAACCCTAGTAATCAACCTGAGGAGGAAACTCCTGTTGATCCGACTGACGAGCCCATACCTCTGAGGCGTTCCACAAGAGTTAGGAATGCACCTGAGAATTACTATGGTTTTCATATTACTGCGGAAGGTGATACGCTTATCAGTGATAGTACACTGGTAAGTATGGATGAACCTAACAGCTACATAGAAGCCATAACAGGCCCTGAGGCTGCTAAATGGAAAGAGGCTATGGACAGCGAGATAAAGTCCACATATGACAATCAAGTTTGGAACTTGGTTGACAATGTACCAGGTCGTAAGACAGTCGGGTGAAAATGCATCTTCAAGAAGAAGACTGAAATGGATGGTAATGTACACACATATAAGGCACGACTAGTTGCAAAGGGCTATTCTCAAACTCCAGGAGTTGATTATGATGAAACCTTTTCACCAGTAGCAAAGATTAAGTCTATTAGGGTTATGTTAGCCATTGCTGCATTTCATGACTATGAAATATGGCAAATGGATGTCAAAACCGCTTTCCTTAATGGAAAGTTGGCTGAGGATGTTTACATGAGTCAGCCAGAGGGTTTTGTCAGTACAGAGTACCCTAATAAGGTGTGTAAGCTTGAGAAATCCATCTATGGATTAAAACAAGCACCTCGCAGATGGAATCTTTGTTTCGATGAAAAAGTCAAAGAGTTTGGCTTTTCGAGGAATGAGGATGAGTCCTGTGTATATGTTAGGGATAGTGGGAGTAATATTTAGCTTTTTATTGTTGTATGTGGATGACATACTACTCATAGGAAATGACATCCCAACCTTGCAGGAGGTTAAGTCCTGGCTTGGGAAGTGTTTCGCTATGAAGGACCTTGGGGAAGCTGCCTATATCTTAGGGATAAGGATACTGAGAGATAGGAGTAAGAGCCTAATTGGACTTAGTCAGAGTACTTACTTGGATAAGGTACCGAAGAGGTTCAGTATGCAAGATTCCAAGAAAGGGGAATTACCGATCCAGAGTAATGCCAAACTGAGTAAGACTCAGAGTCCGAGTATAGAGGCTGTGATAGCTGAGATGAGTCATGTACCATATGCTTCAGCTGTAGGCTCAATCATGTATGCTATGACTTGTACTCGCCCTGATGTGGCCTTTGCTTTGAGCATGGTCAGTAGATATCAAGGGAACCCTGGCAAGGCTCACTGGACTGCGGTAAAGAACATTCTCAAGTATCTGCGAAGGACTAAGGACTGGGTTCTTACCCTTGGTGGCAGTGATGACTTGAGAGTGGTAGGATATAGCGATCCTAGCTTTTAGACTAATAGGGATAATTTCCGCTCTCAGTCAGGCTGGGTCTTTATCCTGAATGGAGGAGCAATTACTTGGAAAATTTCCAAGCAGGAGATGGTAGCTAATTCAACTTGCGAATCAGAGTATATAGCAGCAAGCGAGGCAGCAAAGGAGGCGATATGGCTAAAGAACTTCATTGGACACCTTGGAGTTGTACCAGCTATAAAAGAGCCAATGTAAATTTTCTGTGATAACGAAAGTGCGGTTGCCTTAGCTAAGGAACCAAGGGATCACGGGAGATCCAGACACATTGACAGAAAATACCATTTAATTAGACATCGAACAGAAGAAGGACTCCTCGTGGCAAAGAGGGTATCATCAGATGAGAACCAGCAGATCCCCTCACGAAGGGACTGAGTAGGGGTAAGCATTTACAGTATGCAAGGCGCATCGGGCTGAAGGATGATATTAGTTTTAATAATTAGATAGTTTTGAAACTTGTAAAATGTAATTGACATTTGATGATTAAATAAATTTTTTTGTTTATTTATGAGTAAAGTGTTACTATCTTATGTTAATCGTTTACTATTGTTTCAATTTTGCATGTTTTGACTTCCAGATTAATTATATTATTCAAACTCTCCACAGTCAGTCATACTTTGGAAGTAGGTATTGAATTAAGACTGTAATGAATTGGGTTTGTAGATTGTCTAAGGTGTATTAGACATAGCAATGGTTGCTGCAACATTCATGAGTGCTCATAAGGTCTTAGTATTGGACTCAACCCACGCTCACTTGTATCACTTCATGGAATTTATCTCGAGTGATCGTGAGAGGGTAATATCATATAAATCTTCAAACCTAGAGATATGATTTGTTGACTATGAGTTGGTTATACATTGATTGTACGAAAACGCATTGGTAACTCGATGTTATAAAACGTGCTTTTGTGCATAATTCAATAAGTAGTTAATACAAGCATATGAGTCGAAGTTTATTTGTTCCTTCTAGGATTAGAAGTGATATCTGGGCCCCTCGATGATTTTGTTTTGACCTATGTACTGGGCCCGGTCAGAACCTAATTGATGTGTTCAATTTAGTTCTATATCAAATGGATCAAGATCGAGAAACAAATGTTGGACAATAAGTAAGACCAGTTCCATGTATTTGTCCAGCTGATATCTTGAGAGTAGAGGATTATATGATCACTTATCTTAAATGGCGTATCATCATCATCATCTTAGTTCCAAGAGACTTTGAAAGAGCTACGATTGCTAGTTGGATTCTGAAGTCATATCTGCAACTATAGTTATTAGACTTATCCAAGTGGGAGACTGTTGGATATAGTGTCTAAGTCCATAAATATATTTGCTATGTACTTGACCCGACCCGACATGGTCTATTTGGGTTGCATGGCATTGTAATACTTGGATAGACCAAAATGAGAGAAAGGACACTTAAGGTTTATTAATATATTATAAGTATTAATATATTAATAATATTTTTTAATTAGTATTGATCAAAGAATTAATCTGGAACTAATTAAGTGATCAAAAAGAGACTAATTAAATATATGGGGTTGATTGTGTAAATAATCTATTCTTGGATAGTGGGCTAATGGTCCATGGTTTGTGTGGATTGGGTTAAAACTCATAAGGTGCTCCATGGATAGTCCATGGAGGTTACAAACCCATGGATCATGGAATATGGAAAGCCATGACAATTAGGGTTTACATGGTGTAACCCTACTTGTGCCACAACTATATAAAGAACCCTATGCAAGCAAAATCGGCACTACTACAAGCAAGGAAGAGGGCTAGCCGATTTTTGAGTATAGTGAACTTCTCTCAAGGTTATTCCAAGTATTGTGGTGTTGTGTGAAGCATTTGAGGCATCACATTTGGGGTGCTAGGCTCACAAAGTCATCAAGGAATCCAAGCTACTAAAAGGTATGTTATTCTACTTGAGTTTTGTATTACAAGTTCCCAATAACATGCTAGTTAGGAAGTAAACCTTGGAAAATCAAATTTGCATGTATTTTAGAGAAAACATGGATCCAAGGTTCCTAGGGTTGCATGTACACCATAGGAGTGTTAGAATGCTCAAAACCCAACAACAACATCAGCCAACCATCTGCTGCTAGCGATAGGGTCCCGAGCCCTATGATAGTCGGGAGCTCCACATGCTCTGAACTCCCGGAAAGTCAGTGTACGCGACCTCATCATGGCCGCTATCTCAGTACGAAAAGCGCTCAGCTTCTCATCCAGAAGCTCTAAAATACCCTCCTTGACCGATCCAAAGATCACAGGAGTCTGCTCTAGAATGCTGCGTGTAACTTCAGACGAAAGAAACTCCCTCGTCTGCTAATCCATCTGCTCGGACCTAGAGCCCGAGCCTGATCCCTCACCTGAAGTGCCCGTCGGCCTAGGTCGTAGAACCACCATACTGAAAATACACCATAGCAAACATTAGTATATTCATCAAATCTCGAGGGATCTAACATACTACAACTTCCCTAGATTCATCTCAGCCTTTCCTGATTCAAGTACGGATCCTCTGGTTTCAGTAGTACGGGCCCATACTACCTTCCACATCTATCCGTACTTTCCTCAAGAACTTCATCGACTCCACCAAGTCCCTTCCACTACTACTACTGGTGATCTCATACTAAACTCTTCCTAGGCTTGACCTAGGGTAATCACCAACCCACTCTCCGCTGTCAGCTGCATAAGAAGTCCCTGCTAACTCCCCATAACTAGCTCGTTAATATTATTACATATTACTAACACTAGATAATTCTTAGAATGAGAGATCCTACCTTCAACGGTTGGACTCAAACAAGAGCTGCGCAATAGAGCTAGACCTAACCTTTTGAAATTATTTAATCCTTGTAATATGTAACGTAACATATTCATTTTCTAGTTAGTAAAAGATAACTAAGACTCCTAAAAGCACAAAGCAAGCAGCATTCGAGCATCGAGTAAACATAATCAAGCATATCTCTTTCAGGATATCCCTGACTAATATGTATTGCATGTAGTTCTTAAAGCTGAGATACATATAACAGGCACATAAGGCATCCTTCCTAGATCGTTAGTCCTAAACTAGCATACAATTCTCATAAAGCTGATACACATATAACAGGCACATATGGCATCCTTCCTAGATCCTTAGTCCTAATCTAGCATGTTTTTCTCATAAAGATGATAATCATAACATAACATAAACTTGTATGGGTAATTTGGGAGTACTTACTTGAGCTCGATTGATTTCATGCACCACACCCTTTTCTCTTTTCAAAATTCTTTTTTTTTTCTCAAAGTTCTTTTTATAAAAATAATTTTCTTTTGAAAATTTCCATACCAATTCCTTAGTTTGAGTTCAGACACACCCGAGAGCATGCCTGAATCCCTCAAACCAAGGCTCTGATACCAACTTGAAACATTCCAAAAATACGGTCCAAAAATTTTGTTTTCAAAACATTATTAAAACCATAAACCATCCATATTCATAAATAAAATCGTGTATCATGTATCACAAAGTATCATAATATCTGTCACATGTCAAAATCTCATATCAAGATATCAGAGTAAAACTCCCAGGCTGAAGATTGTGGTGTGTCTCATGTGATCATCTCGAGCCCTTCCCTTTGCTAGTGGAAGTACCTCAAACCAAAACTGAAAACCGTAAGCACGGAGCTTAGTGAGCTCCCCCAAACTACCACATACCATACACATAACATGCAACTAGGAGATACGGGCCCCGCCCACTCTCGCGGAGATTTGGGCGCCGCCCACACTCCGCTGTCTAGGAGATTCGGGCCCCCCCACACTCCGCTGTCTAGGAGATTCGGGCCCCGCCCACACTCCGCTGTCTAGGAGAATCGGGCCCCACCCACACTCCGCTGTCTAGGAGATTCGGGCCCCGCCCACACTCCGCTACTAACATGCATACAAGTATCACACAGACAACAAGTACATCTACCAATCAGTCATATATCTATACTCAAATAATACTATGAGCATCGGGCCCGCCCACTCTAAGCTACTACATATCACTTATATGGGCCGGCCTTGGTGCCGTAGACCCATTCCTACTGAAGGAAACTCACCTCGCAAGTCTGACTGCTGAAAACTCGAGCGAGGAATCCCTGTCTGCTGCTCCGGCGACTCTCCGACTATCAATTCCATAATAACACTTAATCAGAATCTGCTAATCCTCTCTTAGGGTAAAATGACCATTTTAACCCTGGTCAAAGTCAAACTCAAAGTCAAGGTCAACTCCCAGTCAACCCAACTTGGTGAGTCCCTGAATGCTTAACCCGTGGTCAACTGAGTCAACTCGTCGAGTCCCTTAACAGACTCGTCGAGTTCTTTCTGTCATAATAATCGGGACAACCCGCTTCGACTCGTCGAGTCCTTCCCTGGACTCGGTGAGTTCCGCTATCTAATTGAGCCATCTCAAAGGATTAAGCTCCTACCATTCATATCTATGTTCCTTAGTTCGTTTGCTCACTGGAAAGGCCATTCTAAGGGCAAAGTTTCCAACTTTACCCGTTCATAACTCTTCTTAAAGGGTTTAGACAAAACCCTAAATCCTTTAGGACATGTTTCATGTCCAAAAAGCCTTAGAATCTCAAATCCACGCATACAAACCTAGATCTAGGGTTTTAACATATGATGGGCACATAAAGTTCCGATCTTTCCTTCCATGCATGGTCTTTTAGGGCTAAAAAGGCCATAAACTTGCTTATAAGCTTGCATGGGGCTTCCATGGTCATAAAGTTTGCACCTTTATGCCATGGAACCCTTTCTAGATCCAAGATCTGAGATATAAGCCACTTGGGACATCCCAACACCAAGGACCATGGTTCTAGAGCCAAAACCTTCATAAAATGGGAATAATTAGATATAAGAGAAGAATGATCAAGTTGGAAACTTGATTACCAAAAAATGCACTGAATGAAGTGTAGCTCCTTGATCTACTTCTTCCCCTTTGAGCCTTCTTTCTTCTTCTCCTTCCACAAGCTTCAAAATGCACAACAACACTCAAAAATGGGAAGAACTAGCTCCCAATTACTCAAGGTGGATTAGGGTTTCAATAATAGGGTTTGGAGGTAATGAAGGCTGGGGTGGAGGCCATATATGATTCTTAAATAGGGTGCAAACCCTGAAGATTAGGGTTTCCTCCTGATGGACCTACTCGCCGAGTCCAGGCTCTGACTCGTCGAGTAGACCATTTAAATCCCGCGACCAAGCTGGCATCTACTCGACGAGTTAGGGCTACCAACTCATGGAGTAGCTCTTACAAAATGAATATTTTAATAAATTAAATGTGTACCAGGAACGGGGCATTACACATTAAGTGCTTAATAGCATTTTGGGCTAACTGGAGTGTACGTTGGGTGTATGCAACCGTACGCTGAGCGTACGCGTCAGGGTTCCTGATTCTTGTGTCGCGATCTAGTACGTAGGGCGTACTGGTGGTATACTAAGCATATTTACTAGGGAGCCTTTTGAGCTTTAGGTTGTTGGGCCATTATTAGATGTTATGCCTTTTGGGCCATGGTGGGCTTTAGGTCTCTTGGGCCTTTTTGGAACTTGGGCTAGTTTGGGTTGGACCGTGATAGGTTAGGCCCAATAAGGGAAGGGAAAAACAGTCTTTTACCCGAAAAGTCGGAATTAAGGAATTGTACTCTCAGTTTCAGTTAATGACCTAATTACTAATTAGGGATTTATATTTGTGATTTAGTGTGGGGATTTTATGGTTCAGCAGCCATAGTGTTATTTGTTTATCAAGTGATCGAGGTGAGTCCACTCACAGTGTTTAGCTGGTCGAAGGCACCAATGAAGACCCATAGATTATTGTTATTAGAATGCTAATCGTCTGTGTGACTCTTATGTGGTTTGTATGTATTTGTATGTGTGACGGGCGGGGCCCCATTCCAGGCAAGGCCTGATGTCACACCCCCAAACCAGAACGGCGGAAACGTTCGGGGGCGGAGGACATCATGTACAGTATCATAACAATGCAGAATAGTAAACAAGAAACAACATCATCCATTGTATTAATAATATAATTTAATACAAGTATGTTCTGTGTAGAGTTTGAAAGACACCAAAATATGAATCAAAATAAAATACGAGTCTCGAATGTGCTCCGTCTTCTCAAAACCTGGTCCAGTGTACCTGTCTACTGGTGACCTGAGAATACAAGTTATATTGAAAGAGTAGATCAACATTTAAGCTGGTGAGTTCATAAGTATTTTAGTGTCAAATGTTTATATAAGTTTGAAGAAAGTGATTGTAAGTGTTTGATGTAAATGTTTGTAAGTGTTTGATGTAAATATTTGTATCTCCTAGAAAATCCTATATTTTCTACTTATAATGAAATGTAGTCTTCTACCAAGACCCCGACTGTTCTGTATGTTTGTTCTTTTGTAGAAGTGAGTGTTTTTACCAAGTATGACTATCATTACCAGAAAGTAGTTTACATTACCGTTTATGTGAGAAGATCACTATATGAATGTAATGGGAAAATGAAGATGTACATTAGTATTGTATAAAGTAACTACCGCGTACTAACTACCTTAAACCACTTGTTTAAATAAGGTAAAATGTGATGAGATTATAACCATACTTGATTGACTAGTAAAACATGACGATCAAAACGTCGAAATGGTATGACATTCGTCACCCGTAGACCTGCAGGTCCCACTATAGCTAGCAGCAAGGTGTAGGATGGTCAATCCCGTATAGATCTATACACAAATTCACGCTCTCCCTCCAGGAGACTTTGGTTACAAAATGTGACACAACAGTATATTGCCATGCCATGAAGTAGTGGCTCACATTAATGTTATATTGTTCTTGTATTAGTATACACTACTAGAAAACAGCCATTTAATGACGCGCAAACAATGAAAAAAAGAGGAAATGCGGTGGGTGCCTTTCATAAAATGTGTGTCATCTAAGTGTGTCGCTTTATAATTTTTTAATGAAACACACGTTTTAAGGCGGGATTTCACCCGCCTATTGGATCCCAAAAATTAAACTCCCCACCTCTTCCAATTAGCAAGAAAAAGCCCTAGGGACTTCGTCTTCATATGGATCTCCGCTTACGAGTGGTGGTCGGAGGCATTGGACGATGGGTGGGTTTCATTAAATAGTTTGGGATCTTACAAAGAAGAAGACGACTCAATGGGGTGAAACATAATTCCGAATATTTAGACGACTCCTAGGATGTGATTCAAAACGTCTCTCCAAAAAAGCCCTAATTTCTGACCCGCCACCTCCTCAATCCCTTACTAGTGCCTTTACGTGTACATACGCCCATCACTCGCATACAACTATAAAGATATGCGATTTAGGGTTTCTCTTTGGCCTTCATTGTCTCAATGATTCACCAGATAGCGAGCCATTTATGAACAAAAGGATTCAGGAAGCAATCATAAGTTTAATCAGAGATATGGTGAAGTTTAGTAAAAGCCAACTTGATTTTGATCCTTCAAAATGTGTTCGATCTGTTTAAAGAAGTACAAAATGTGATTGTAAATTTCATGCAAATTTAAAAATGTGTTCGATCTGTTTACCGCACTATACCACCCTGTGGTCTAAGAGGGTAACCCTAAATCTATATCTCAGTATCTCGCAAGTCGTAACTCCACATCTCCTTCTCAGGTTTTCAGCGACCAACACTACACTGAAGTGAGGAACATCTCGATCTGTCACTGTAACAATCGATTAGGCTGAAGTGAGTTGGTCTGCAAGCAAAATCTCGATCTCGCAAGAGCTTTGTATCTTTGCCTTTTATCTCGACAGTCGACAAGCTCCCCACTCTCCAAATCCATCTATTTTGAGATTTTCGTTCAGCCACACACTTTAGGTACAGTTCTTGAATTTCCCCTCTCAGTAGATACACTTATTTGTGATGAATCTGTGGAATTTGTGTGACTGATGAATCTTTGGAAGCCCGAATTTTCGTGGAATTTTCGTTTAGCTTCTGTCAAAATTTGTGTTTAATCTGTATAATTGTATGTATTTTATCTGTATACTTGAATCAGTTGAATGTATTTAATCTGTGACTTATCTGTGATGAAATCTATGAATCTGTGGTGAAATGACTAAAAATCTGAAATTTGTGGAATATAGTCTTATACATCTTCATCTTAGCTTATGTTATGATAATCTTAGCTTAATCTTAGCTTCTGTTATGAATCACTTGAATGTATTCAACATACTTCATCTTAAAATAAAAGAAAAAGGGCTTTAGGCCTTTAATTTGATTCACCTAAAACAAACCGAGAATAATGGTTTAATAATAAAACCATCTTTTGAGAAAATTACAATACAATGTGGTTCAGATGTGAAGCTAAAGAGCTCCCTTGATGGAATTGTAATTCCGTTGACCCAATCACAAAAGTCAAAGAAAGGGGTGGAAAACAAGAACCAAAGTACGTTCGCCCCCCCTTTTTTTGTATTTTGGTAATTGTAAGTTGTAACCATTTTTTATGGATGAAAATGTGTAATTTATTAAATATGTTTTGATTTTAACAGTTACAACTTTAGATCGTGCAGATACTGAACATGCATTGCTTCCTGTTCTCAATATTTTTGATAATGGGGAAAGCAGAGATACGACTTCAAGTAAAGGTATTGTATTTTTATTTACAGAATAATTATTGTAATTTGGAATAATTTTATACCTTTTTATTGACTTATATATGTTTTGATGGTTAGATAATATGGAAATGGATCAACTTACAATGTGTCTTGAAGATCCGTTGAGAACAGAAGGTATTCTCAGTAGTGATAATGATCCTACATCTAATAAAATACAATTATCAAAGCTTTTGAAGGGTGTTAATCTTGAAGATAGTGTGCCATAAAAACAGATTTCTATTTTTATTTTTATTTTTATATTTTTTTTCACTTAGCCTTTTTTTTTATATATAATTATATTCTGAACATGTTGATAATAGATGATAGCAGTTGTTTCATCTATGACACCTGATGATGCATATACATTGTTGAAAGTATTGTTGGCCATGTGAAAATCAAGGTTTGTTTCTTTTGGTATGATGGAATGGAATTAGGAAAGAATGGAATGGAATGGAATGAAATGAAAAGCGTTGACCATTTCCACTTTCTTTTCTAAATTCTCTTGAAACCCGAAATAAAGATTTGTATGTTAAATAAATATAATTTTTTATTTTTTTGTTATAGATCGATAGATGAACAATGCATTCTTCCATGGGTTTGTTGCTTATTAATTAATCATAGTGACTATATCAAATCTCAAGAACCCACATCACAACTACTGGATTCATTGTACAAGGTATAATAATATTTTATAATACATTTTAAAAAATGTTGCATTTTCATGGAGTTTTTATTAAAATATTTTTTTAATCCTTTGCAGCTTACAAAGTCAAAAGGGGAGGTTATTCAGTCATTACTGCAATTATCAGGACGCTTACAACCTTTTTGTAACATCCCAAAATTCAAGGCCAAAAATTTCTTTTTAATTAAGTTATTATATAAAATCAACAGTATAAAAACATTCATAATAATATCTCATGTCAAAACCAAAATGTCAATAATCAAAACATATTATCATAAACCATATCAGAGTGTAATCCCAAAGATCTCATGTGCGGAAAACATAGTGTGATGCGCTGCGATCGAGCCGACTCCTTTCTCTTGAAAACGAAGTACCTGAAACCAAAACTGAAAACCGTAAGCACGAAGCTTAGTGAGTTCCCCCATCATACCACATACCATACAATCACATATTTCCAGGCATATCTGGGTGCCCGACCTACCCTGTTGAGCATACCGGGGTACTCCACCTACCCCACTGTCACGCATACCGGGGTGCCCGACCTACCCCTTCGGTATCTTTCAACCGGTAACCGGGAGCTTGCCTCCCCTTCGGTATCTTTCAACCGGTAACTGGGGACTATTTCACCCCTACCACTACCACATAAAAGCATAGCATAAACACATAAATCACATACTGACTAGCATATCTGGGTGCTGGCCTACCCCTTCGGTCCTGTCGACCGGTAATTGGGGACTATTTCACCCCCTACTACTACCACATAATATTATACCACGTATATCATAATCTGTCTACCATAGCTGGGGTACTAATCTACCCCTTCGGTCCTATCGACCGGTAACCGGGGACTATTTCACCCCTACTACGACTATCACATAACATCATATCATGCTAGCATATAAACATAACAGGTAGTAGCAAACATGGACAATTATCACAAAGACAATGATCTAACAACAACTCCTACTGGTGGGCCGACATTGTGGCCGTAGACCCACCCCTACTGGAAGGTAACTCACCTCACACTGCTGAAGTCTCGTAGACACAATCCTAGCTGCTGGATGACATATTCCCGAACTGTCAATATCAAAACATCACCCAATTAATAATTGGGTCCCAACACATAGCCACAAGTTCTTGGAGTAACAGGCTACATTACCCCATCTTGGCTTGATTCAAGCCCAAGGCCCAATCCAAAGGCCCAAAACTCAAACTAGGAATCAAAGCCCAACATATGGCCCAATTTTCCAAATTGGGCCCAAGCCTTTACATGGCTTTATTCTAAGGCCCAACCATTTATTCCAGTCCAACATTTGACATTCTAATGGCCCAATATCATATAATCATTAAGGACCAAACTATGGCCCATCTATGGCCCAATTTTCCAAGTTGGGCCCAAATCCCTTACATGGGCCTTACCCTAGACCCATTAAATTAATTTAGCACATTAGCTTGTTCTTGGATGGCCCATTATTATCCTAATCATTAAAGCCCAATAGAAATGCCCAACTTAAGGCCCAAGTGAAATTAGGGTTTCACATAAAATGATGATTAGGGTCAAGTTTCCTACTTAACCCATTAAGGACTTAATCCATTAAGTCCCACATGGCCATAGGTTAATTTGCAATGATTATCAATTAATATTTTAAGTTCATTAAATAATTCCGATGCGGTCCCGATAAATCCCAAATTAGGGTTTCATGGCATTAGGGTTTTCCAAACCCTAATTAGGGTTTCCAACCCATCTTAGCCCAATAGGCCCAATAGCTAGGTCATTTGGTCAATTAGGGTTCATTAGGCCCATTAGGGCTTCATTGGGCCCATTAGGGTTTCAAGCATCCCAACCGACTCAAACACGACAAGGCAAAGCACACCGCTACCCGAAACGGCGGCAAGAGGCGGCAGCCACCACCCTATGGTGGTGGTTTTGAGTTTCATATCCATTATTCCTTTATAGATTACATCATACAATGCAACATCTCAAATAACATACACACACTAAAAAATAAACAGACACACAACCACCTAATGGTGGCCGGCGGTGGCGCATGGCGAAAGTAGCAGTGGTTTCACGATGGCAGCCACCACCTCACGGTGGTGGCGGTGGTTTCCTTTTGGCTTGCAATCACGCAGCAACACAGCGCACTCGAGCATACAACCCACAAACCGCTAACAATTCATCTTCAACGGAAACAGCAGCAACATAGTCATCGGACGGTGATGTCGGCGGCAGGTCGTGGCTGACGGCGAGACAGAGAAAAGGCAAAGAAGGTGGCGACGGCGATGGCAAGCCACGATGACAGCAGCCGCGACAGGAGAAGGAGGCGCCTTCTCGCGTCCTCGTCGGCGAGCGGAGTAGCAACAACGCTTCTCGGTGTCTCCGGCTTCAACAAAAACTGCGCAAGGCAGCAGCAACCTCGGTGGATCGACTGGTCTTGGTGGTTTTCTCCGGTCTTCAGTGGTCCTCCCGGTAGCTCACGACGGTCACAGCTTGTTCACGACTTTGCCGGCGATAGGAGTCACAACGGTGGTGGCGAGGAGATGTCGGCTAGGAGGAGAAGATGGAGAGTGTATGTGGCGGCTGATGTTCATCTTAGGGTTCGGGTTAAAACCGGGGGTGACGGGTTTATATACCCCGATCCCCCAAACTTGTTTCCATAATGGCAAGTTCAGCCCCTCCTTTCCCTTTTCTTTAAAAATGCAATCCAATATTTAACCTTTTAACCCAACCCATGGAAATCCCTTACAAATTAAGTCCCATAAATTACCAAACAGCCCCCATCTTCTGTAATCTTTACAATTCAGCTCCCTATGTTACCCCCTTAGCCTCCAATATCTTAATTATGACATATTCAGCCCTTCCACCTCTTTTCCTTTCAAATTAAATCCAAATAATTACCACGGAGCCCCTGTCCTCATAGATATTTAGAAACTGAGTCCGGAACTCAAACTTTTAACCCCCAATCTCTTAAAGTGTGATAATTAGCTCCTCGAGACCAACCTTTGATATATAATTATTTATTTTAGGGCTACTACCCGTTCATTAATTTTATCCATTTAATTATTTAATAAACGAGGTGTTACACTTTTACAGCATAGGTTATTTATTTTTTTGATATTTAAATATCTAATATGTTCATATTTTTATGATATTTAATTTTGAGCAGATTAATAAGGCTGCTGATAAAAGCCAAATTTTTAACAAGAGGAAGAAAGTGAAGATGAAGAAGAAAAAGAAGAAGAAGAATTACTTTATGATGAAGAAGATGAATCATCTAGTGATGGAGATAATAATTAGGTCAGTTTTCAATCATTTTCCTCATGTAGAGATTATATTTTTTGGAAGTATAATTTAGAAAATTTTCCATTAAATTCTGTGTTAAGTAGTTATGTTTGTTTGCGAATTTGGTGTCTCAAAGTTTTCCTTCTTGTTTGGGATATCAGTAACTTTTTCGTTTATTAATTATTTAGTCTGTTGCCTAAGGGTAAATTACTTTTTTGTAAGATTCCATTGCTTTTAGACTAGGTATTTTAGCATTTGACTATTAGTCAAACATTCTTGATTTTTTGTCTTTCACCCTGATTTTGTGGCCACAAGAGAATCAAAAAGTAAAATGACTGGAACAAATGAAGATATGGACAAAAACAAAACAGTCCAAAACTAAAACTAGTACACGAATGAAAAAGACTGGAATAATTAGGATTAGTCACATTTGCATCCCGAGTTGAAACTTAAATTTTAATCATTTCATAAAACCAAAAATTTATAAAAAGGGTTTGTAATAGTATTATACAAAGAGTTAATAGTAGTTTCTTGGAGGCTTTTCAAAATATAGTCTCTTACTAATTAGTAATTACTACTCATCATATAAAATTACTTAAAAGTTTTAATCATCTAAAAAAATAATCTGTCCCATATAACAAAATAACCTTTTCATCATCGTAAACAAAAACATTCATAAGGGTGGAGTTAACCGAGAGTAAGATGCTCATGTGAATAGCATGACCGAGAGTAAGATGCTCCGGGTCCTTCAAGCAAATTTTTTCGTTTTTACACTTTTTGTTTTCATCTAAAAGAAAAGTGGACTGAGATGATGTACTTTACAGGAAATAACATTATCCTCTCATGTGGTTTGTGACCATGGAGCCTTTGGCTGTGAAGGCACTTGAGGCAGTGGAAAAATGGTGAATTGACCGTTATGCCTGGCAAATTTGAAAAGCTATGAAGGGTATTTTTGATGTTATATTTCCTTTATATATTGGTTGAAATCAATTATCCTAATTTATGCAAATATTTTACCATTTTTGACTCGAATTTGTTTTGGCAGGTGGGTAAGGGTTTGTCATTGGATTCTGTTTGAGATAGAAAAAACCAAGAAGAAAACCTTAAATAAATGCATCAACTTAATATTTCCATAAATAACAATGTACATTCGATTATTTGTTTTTTTAAACATCCTACTTTCAAATTGGGTCCGGTAAGTCAACGGTGGTTAATCTGCTCGAAAGATTCTATGATCCAATTGAGGGGGAGAAGGTTCAATTAAAATTTACAAATATGCCCTTCTGTTTTCTTAAAGATTTTATTAATCCAATATTACCTCAAAAGAATGCAGGTTGGTGTGGCCCAACAATGGTATGATGAGTTAGTTGAACTTGCGTCTTTAACACAAAAACAAGATGGAAGCGTATTCATTGATTGTGCTGTCAATACTAGCCCAGGAACAAGTGAGGTATTCTTTTGTTATTTAATGAAACAGGTGGCTAGTCATCTGGTAGCTGGCAGGGATGAAATGAGTGCTTTGGAATCTTCTTAACCCGATCAGGTAATGCCAAATAGCAACACACTTCCCTTTTTATTGTTCATTATAGCAACACACTCAATTATAAGTACAATGTTGTAATAAATTGATTTAGAAGTGAGATGCTATAATAAGCAAATTGAAGCTATATATACATACATACATATATATATATATATATATATATATATATATATATATATATATATATATATATATATATATATATATATATGCTTTTCATGAACATAATTGCTTCTTCTTTGTATGGCTAGTTCTCCTCTGTTGACCATGGAGTAAGCAAGATGTCTCTTCTGTTAAAGGTTAGAATTGCGAATTAGAATCAAGACTTGCGATTAGTTGTATATGTTGGACAGTAGATTATTTGACAATTTTTGCAATAGGTGTTAGCAGTGACTGTGAGATTCATTCAAAAGGATGCAGAGGAGAAAAAACATCATTCGGCCCCAGACAGTATTTCAAGTTATTCATTGATTTGCTACTTGACCTTAGTACCCTTGATCCGGTTTTTGAAGGTGCAAACTTTCAGGTGTGTATTCACTGTTCTCTTTTCTCTATCATATCATCTTGTATTGTATTGCACGTTAAGATACTGATTTGCCCTGTGCAGGTTCTGACAGCTCTAGCAACCTCCTTCCATGCCCTGCTGCCTCTCAAAGTTTCTGCATTCAGGTTATTCTCTTAGAAAGGAAATTGTCAAAGGAGATTGTCAAAGGAGAATTTAGTCATGGGTTTCTTTAAATGTTGTACATGTTTTGTTTTCTATAATAAATATTATGCAATATTAGCAATGTGTTACATTTACTTACTATTGGAACGATTATTCGTATTTGACATATATTAATGCAATGAATTATCTTTATTGTTTATGGTATTTATTTTTGTATTATGAGACTTTTAATGTGTTATTTAATTTGAAAATTAGTAAATCTATCAAAAATATAAAATTTTAAAAATGTCACACCCCCAAACCGGAACGGCGGAAATGTTCGGGGGCAGAGGACGTCATGCACAGTATCACAACAATTGTACAATAGTAATCAAAGCAACAACAACCATTCCATTGATAACATATAGTTTACATTGTAATTGATTTACATAGGTTTAACTTCCAAAAGTAAATAGCAAATTAAGACTTGGTGCTATGATGCTCTGTCTTCTCGCAACCTGAACGCATACTTGACTTACTAGCTTCCTGAGAATACAAGTAGTTTGAAAGAGTATCAGCATTGAAGCTGGTGAGTTCATAAGCATTTTTGTTTCAAAATGAGTACGTCCTTTTGTTCTTTGGAAAAATGGAATGTTGCCTTTGAGTCTTAAGACCAAAATATATTTGTGTTTCTCATGTTTTTAAAGAACGTTTAAAGATTTGAAATACTAGTAAACAAAATATGTTCCTGGTGTGATTTCTTGGTGTGTACATGTTAGTAAAGTTTTTAGATCAAACGGATCCAATACGTATTTACTAAGACACTATTTTTGTAAGTAAATCTCCATACTTCAAATAACATATGTAGTTTTGTATGTGCATAAAACCCCTTTTTGTGTGGTTCTTAAGTCTCTAATGTTTCCAGAAAATCCTATATTTTCCGTAAAGTGTGTGATAGCCTTAATTGAACCAAGGCCAAAATATGTAAGTATAAATACCATACTTAGTTTACAAGTGTGTAGTTTTGCTATTAAGAAAACTAGTTTGAAGATGTCATCACTTTGCCAATGATGACGTTAAACCTGGTGGATTCTGTGTTTTTAAGAAGATGGCTTGTAGCCTTTATTGTATTAAGACTCCATTTTTGTAAGTAAATTCCCATACTTAAAATAGTATAAGTAGTTTTAATACCATAAAAGCCAATTGTGTAAACCCGATACTTTGTAATGTACCCCTTTTGTATAAACCCGGTACTTTGTAATGTACCCATTTTGTATAAACCCGGTAATTTGTATTCGTACCCCGTTTATATGAAAACCCGGTACTTTGTAATGTACCCCTTTTGTATAAACATGGTACTTTGTATTCGTACCCCATTTATATGAAAACCCGGTACTTTGTAATGTACCCCCTTTTTGTATAACCCCGGTACTTTGTATTTGTACCCCGTTTATATGAAAACCCGGTACTTTGTAATGTACCCCCTTTTTGTATGAAAAACTTTTCTTATGAATTCGAAATGTAAAAGAAACATAAACTATACCATTTATAGTTTATCATAATGTTTGTATTGTATATGCAACCTAACTATACCTATTATAGTTTAGCATGTTTGTTTGTGGTGTATAATAGACTTAACTTTACTTATTATAATTTATTATAATCATTAGTAGTAGTAGTACTTCTTTGTATATGATTCATACCGATAAACTAAGGTAGATAATGTGTACTATCAACAACATGTATTCAAACAATACTACACACCTTGCTCAGCAAGTTACAAGGTGTAAATAGGATTTTTAAATATTTATAGTTTTTAACTTTTCTGTTCCTGCTATTGGAAACATTTATAGAAAAATCGTCAGAGGTCAAATTTAGATCTGTAAACTCTGAGGGTCTAAAAAATGTGTCTATTTTATTCATAATTTTTATAATGATTTTTAGTGACCTTTAACTTTTGTAAAAAGGGCCAACTTCACAGACTGGTCCGAAGTGGTTTCTGAAATGATAGGCTGTATTGTAAAAATCGCCATAAATTGTAGAAAAATCGTATGAAGATGTGCAAGTAGTCATTTTAAAGGTATAAACCTGAATTATTCGCATATTAAATAGTTTTGAAAGATATTAAGCCTAAGATGGTCAAAATAGTCCGTGAATGGAACTCAACTTTTCCGTTGAAAGATGATGTTTGAGTTTAGTTAAGTTTTTGGTGTTTTAACTTGTATTCCCCCCCCCCTGAAAACTAAAGAGAACCAGAAAATATAGGGGTATGAACTCACCTTATGTGATTTCTTGAAGGATGGAAGGTTGAAGACGATGAGTTTCAAGTCAAGAACACTTGATGAACACACGAAGTGTTTGGATGATCCTATGAACGATTTCGTGTTAATATGTGTGTAGATGATTCAAGAATGTTATGAAAATATGTAATAGCACTTGAGTTAGAAGTAAATACTTACAAATAAGTGAATAAATAACTCAAGAACACTTCAAAAGTGGGGCTGGAAGTTGAGAGAAAAAGAGGCTCTCTTGATGGTTAAGAAGTGTGTAAGTGTTTGATGGTGAAGAAAATGATCAAGGAAATCAAGAAGTCTTCCAGGGATTTCCTTATATAGAGGTTGGAGCAAGTTGAAAAGATGAGAGGATGTTTGCCTTGGTTTGTGTGATGTGGATAGGGTTGGGCTAATGAGAAGGTGACACATGGAGGCAAGTGGGCACACTTGACCCACTTGTAACATAAAATATCCTAAGCTATTTTCATTAATGAAAAATAATGATTTATAATTAATAAATCCTTAGGATGTGATTAAAATATGAGTTTATGGAGTTTAAAATACTAAAAATATGAATTTGGTGAAAAATCACCGTCAAAATCGTCAAAAACGGGCTTAACAGGCGAAAGTAGTCGAAAACCGGACAAAAGGAGCGAACCTGCGAGGGTTCGGTTCTTTGGTGTTGAGGACCGAGAGTGAGAAGAAGGAACCGAAGGAGGGCTCGGGTCCGAAGGTGATAGGAGCGAAGGTGGGTCTCGGGTCCGAAGGGAGATGGAAGCGAAATGGACCGAAGGCTCGGTTCATTTCGGTTTGAATGAGGTTTCGGTCCTGCTGACTTCGGTCCTCAGGTAGGTTCGGTCCGAGGAGGCTAAGTTCGGTTCTGAAAGGGACCTTCGGTTCTTAAGCAGTTCGGCCATAAGAAGCTTCGGTCCAAATGAGGTGTTTCGCTTCTTAGGGTTTCGCTTCCATGAGGTTCAGTTCTATTAGGGTTTCGGTCCTATAGGGCTGTTTTTCAAGTAAACTTCCCGTTTTGAGTGATTTTTGGCCAAGTTAAGGGTCGGGATGACCCGGATGACTATAAAAAGTTGAGAGAGATTTTGAGAGAGGTTTGGGAGAGATTTATTTTTAGTCAATATTATTGGATAGCCTCGTAATGCAAGGTTCGTGAACCCCTTTATGCTTTGTTTATGATTAGTTTAAGTCCCCAAAAGGGTCCGTAGTCGAGTTTTGATGCATTTAACTCCCTTCTTAGGGTTTTACATTGTTAAACACATAAATTTTCCGAGACACTTGAATTCTTGACATACAAATACACATTTTTATACATAGAATAACTTTTAACATAGAAGTACTAGTTAAGTTTGACCGGTTTGACTTGTTGACTTTGACTTTGACTTTGACTTGAAATTGACGGTTGTCACAAAAAACATTTAAAATTATGACACGCAAAAGTGTGTGTCGTCTTCCTTTATGACAAGGGCTTCCTTGATACGCATTGCGTGTCATAAACACGCACGTCGTAACGTTACGACACGCAAATGCGTGTCGTCTTCCTTTACAACAGGGCCTTCCTTGATACGTATTGCATGTCATAACTGCGCGTCGTAAATGCGTGTCATAAATGCGCGTCGTAAATACGCGTCGTAAATAGACGACGCGCAAAAGCGTGTCATCTCTCGTTATGACAGGGCCTTCCTTGACACGCATTTTTGCGTCGTCTGAGTGTTTTACGACATGCATTGCGCTTCGTAAAAGGTTGTTTTTCTAGTAGTGTATATGTTCCTTCTGTTCTAGTGTATAGTATGTTCCTTCTGTTCTAGTGTATAGTATGTTCCTTCTGTTCTAGTGTATAGTATGTTCTTTCTATTCTTGTTATAGTATGTTTGAACTGACTCATGCATGAGCTGACTCTTGTAAGTTTCATTGTTCTAGAAGTAGTGAGTAGTAATCCTCTAAACTATGCCTATTATAGTTTACTAGTACTATTGTTTGAATGACTGATCATGTTTGTACACCTTTGCTACCCAAAGGTATTGAACTGATTGGAAGAACTTTTATATCTACATACATACACATAATATATAACTAAGATTTAAACGACACTCGGATAAACAACCGACACCCTAAGTCTACAACCAAACAAGGAACATGAAATAAAGCGAGTTATCAGTCCTAAGCCCTTTCAACCTTATTTATATAACAATATCTATATAGACATGATTTTGACAATATATAAGTTTAAAAGAGTTTTGTAAAACGATAAGGAGTTTATCATATAAAAGAGTTTTAACCATTTGAATGGTCATTGATGACTTGATGTCAGTTTATAAAATGATTTGAAACAGTTTGTTTGATAACACAGTTTTGAAATATAAGAAATTCTCTTGTTTGATAGTTATAAATCACATGCGATTGATACTATAACTATATTGTTTTCTACTTGTATTCACCCCCCCCCCCCTGCAAAAGCATTTAAAATCATTTAAAAGATAAGTTTAGGGGTATGAACTCACCTGTAATGAGTGATTCGAATGTAAGATCGATTAGGATGCTAAGTATTCCAAGTGAAGTCTTGAGCACAAACGGATCGTATTAAGAACATAATGACACATATATGTATATAATTAGTGTATATAACAACTAACCATGTAAGGGAACAACCTTAGGGGCTAGGAAACACGTGGAATGAAGTGTTACAATCACATATGATTATATAAAGGGTGTTCACGGCCACACAAGGATGTGTTCACGGCCAAGGGGTGTTCACGGCCAAGGAGTTTACGGTTAAGGAGTGTTCACGGCCAAGGAGTTTACGACCAACACATGAACTTGAAGGGTTTACGGCCATGGGTTGAAGGGTTCACGGCCACCATGATCTTATGAAGGGTTTACGGCCACTTGAAGGGTTTACGACCGCAAACTCTTGAAGATCAAGCATCAAGTGGTTGTTTCTTGGCTGTTAATCAAGTGCTTCTAATGGATAACAAGTATATGGAAGAGATACTTACGTTTTGGAAGCTTAAAGGGTGATTACGGCCCAGAGAACTAGCGTGTGTTCTTGGTGTTCTTGATGATTTGAAGATCTAAACCCAAAAGAGATGAATTCATGGATGAAATCATAGGGTTTCACTTGAATAAGAAGGGTATCAAGAAAGAATGGAAGAATCACTTAAAACTTTGAAGAGAAATGGAAGTGTTCTTGATGATACTTGAGAGAGAAATGAGTTTTCAGCCTTGAAGATGTGAGAAATGAGGAAGAAATGAAGGAATCCTATACTAGAAGGAAGGGGTTTACGGCCAAGCTTGGGTTTACGGCCGTAAACCCACTTTGGGTCGTAAACTTCCCTTGATGGATGAACTTGGTTCAATTTGAAACCCATAATTTCCTCACTCACAATACATAGCATTAAGTCCTATGTGCACAAGGCTTAAAAACTTGAAGAATAACCCTTAGCAAGGCTAAAAGGTAACAGAAACAAGTATGACCGTTGATTGGGTTGAATAGCTTTACAAGATAGAAATTTCGGGTTGTCACATCATCCCCCCGTTAAAGGGAATTTCCTCCCGAAATTAGAGTTTAAGAAAATACAGATAACTAAGTAAAAAGGTGAGGATATTTCAGTTTCATTTGATCTTCGCGCTCCCAAGTGAATTCAGGTCCCCGCTTGGCATTCCAGCGAACCTTCACTATCGGGATACGGCTTTGCTTCGTTTGCTTGACCTCTCGGTCCATGATCTCTACTGGTTCTTCCACGAAGTTGAGGCTCTCGTTGATCTCGATTTCGTCGAGCGGGATTACAAGAGTCTCATCGGATAGACACTTTTTCAGGTTTGAAACGTGGAAAGTAGGGTGTATGTTACTAAGTTCTTGAGGTAGTTTGAGTTTATAAGCTACAGGGCCAATTCTAGCGAGAATATTGAAAGGCCCTATGTATCTTGGATTTAGCTTTCCACGCTTTCCGAAGTATATCAAGCCCTTCCAGGGTGAGACCTTCAATAGAACACGGTCACCAACCTGGAATTCCAAAGATTTCCTTCTCTTGTCTGCGTAGCTTTTCTGTCGGTCTGTAGAGGCTTTCAATCGTTCACGAATCTGAATGATCTTCTCTGTCGTTTCCCGAATGATTTCCGGACCTGTGAGAGTGCTGTCAGGAACTCGTCCTTTAGCTAACTGTGTGTCACCCACCTCAGCCCAACACAGAGGGGATCTGCACTTTCGGCAATAGAGGGCTTCAAATGGAGCAGCCTTTATGCTTGTATGATAACTGTTATTTTAGGAGAACTCGACAAGGGGTATATGAGTATCCCATGCCTTTCCAAACTCAATTACACGGGCTTGCAACATATCCTCCAAAGTTTGAAATCGTATTATTTAATTAGTATTGATCTTGAATTAATTATGAATTAATTTAGTGAACAAAAAGGTGACTAATTAAACATGGGCTATTATATTTATATGGTGTGGGCTAACACTCATTAGGAAATGGGCTAAGCTTGCATGGGAGTCCATGGATGATCCATGGAGCTTTTAACCCATGGATCCTTGGAAAGGAAAAGACATGGGTTATTAGGGTTTACATGGTTCATAACCCTAATCATCTACACTATATAAAGAGGCTTGTGATGCTTGAAATGACACTAAGTGTGTGTGCATAAGAGTGGCCGATTTCTAGAGCTAACATACTCTCTCATAAAGTTTTCCAAGTTTGTGGTGCTTTGTGATTTCCATTTGAGGCATTCACATTCTTGGTGCTTGGCTCTCAAACTCCTAAGGGATCAACTCACTACTAAAGGTATGTAATTCTTCTAGTTTCTTTTATGTTTAAAAGTACCCCATGCCATGCTAGATAGGTTATAAACCTTGGAAAAATTATTTTGCATGTATCTTAGTCAAACATAGATCCAAGGTTTCTAGGGTTGCATGTACACCATAGGAGTGTTAGAATGCTCAAAACCCATGGGGGGACTCGACGAGTCCATGAGTAAACTCATCTTATGTCACACCCCAAAAACGAAACGGCGGAAACGTTCGGGGGTGGAGGACGTCATGTACAGTATCACAACAATGCAAAGTAGTAAACAAGCAACAACATCATCCATTGAATTAATAATATAATTTCATACAAGTGTGTTCTGTCAAGTTAAATAGACACCAAAAATATGTATCAAAATAAAAGATGAGTCTTGAACGAGCTCCATCTTCTCAAAACCTGGCACCGGTACCTGTCTACTGGTGACCTGAGAATACAAGTTATTTTGAAAGAGTTTATCAGCTTTAAAGCTAGTGAGATCATAAGTATATTAGTGTCTGTATTTGTATGAAAGCATTTGTAAGATGTTTGTAAGATTTTTGTAAGATGTTTGAATTCTCCTAGAAAACCCTATGTTTCCTACTAAAAGTAGCCTTCTACCAAGGCATCTAGTGTCTGTGTGTGTGTGTCTCTTGTAAGAGTATGTATTTTCCCAAATCTGACTATCATTAACCAAAAATATAGTTTTTACATTACTGTTCATTGTGTGAATGTTCACAAAGTGAATGTAATGGGAAAATGAAATAGTACTGTAGTGTTGTATTAAGTAACTATTGTTGTACTAACTACCTTAAACCAATTGTTATTTAAAGTACCATGTGATCGGCCTGTACCCTGCTACCGACTCATAGAAAAACGACGATGTAAGACGTCGTAAGAAATGACGTTTGGCACCCGTAGATTTGCAAGTCCCACTGTAGCGAGCAGCAAGGTGTAGGATAGTACTTCCAGTATAGATCTATACACAAACTCATACGCTCCCCAATTAAGGAGATTCTAGATACAAAACAGTCATGGCAGGTAGTGCCATGCCCCGTTACGTGGCTCAAATAACTGTTATAATGTATATGTAATGTATGTGCTAGCTGTATTGTGTGTTCTTCCTCTGTCTAGCCTGTATGTATGTTCTCTCTGTATGGTATTGTTTGTTTCTCATCACTATGTATTATGTTTGTTCCTCATCACTATAAGTTATGTTTGTTTCTCATCACTATAAGTTATGTTTGTTTCTCATCACTATAAGTTATGACACATGTATGAATTAACTCATTGTATGTTTCATTGGTCTAGTAATAGATTTGTAACTTCCTAAACTATACCTATTATAGTTTACTAGTAATGTTGTTTGTATGTATGAACATGTTTGTATACCCTTGCTACCCAAAGGTATTGAACTGGAAAGAAGTAACCTTTTATATCTATATACATATACATAATATATAACTAGGATTCAAACGACCTTCGGACAAATAACCCTGATAACCTAAGTCCACAACCAAACAAGGAACAGGAAGTAAGGTGAGCTATCAGTCCTATGTCCTTTCAATCCTACTTATATAACTATATCTATATAGATACACTTTTAATAGAATATAAGTTTAAAAGAGTTTAAGTAACAGTATTTGACATGTAAAAGAGTTTGATAAAATCATTTGGTATGAAAAAGAGTTTGTAAAACAGTTTGAAGTAAAACAGTTTGGTAACACAGTTTGAAAAGTAAGAAATCCACTTGTTTGGTAGTTATTAATCAGATGTGATTGATATAATAACTATAATTGTTCAACTTGTATTCCCCCCCATAAAATCATTTAAAACATTTAAAAGGTTAATTAAGGGGTATGAACTCACCTGTAGTGTGCGGTTTGGATGAACGGAATGTATAGGATGCTAAGTGTCAAGTGAAGACTTGAACACACACAAGGATCCTAGTTAACATATAATAACACATATATGTATCCAATTAGTCATTAAACAACTAATTAACCAAGTTAAGACATCCTAAAACATGTAAAACACTTGATTTAAGTGCTATAAGTCCTAAGGATTGCATCTAAGGGTGGTAGGACCATGTAATTGAGTTTAGGGTTCAAGGGTAAACTCCTTTGGAGTTTACGGTTTTGGGACCAACTCACATTGAGTTTATGGTCGTAAACCCATGAGTTTACGACCGTAAACTCATGGTACTTTGACCATTTTGTGTTTTGAAGCTTTAAAGGTCATAAGAAGCATTCCTACTTCATGTTTAACCTTAGGAAATGTTTAGGGCACCATTTCACTCCTTTGTGGAGTTTACGGTCCTTGGACCACTTTTCCTTGGGTTTACGGCCGTAAACCCTAAAGGTTTATGGTCTTTTGATGTTTAAGGTCCTAAGCACTTTAAGGTTATGTTCTACACTAGTATCCAAGGCTTGGTAAGGGACTAGGGCACACTTTGGCCCCTTCATTAGGGTTTACGGTCCAAGAACATCTTGGATCGTAAACACCTTTGATCTTGTGTTTCATTGGTGTTTTCTTGATGATTAGAAGTGTAACAAGTCTTATAATACACTAGGGTAGGAGTACTTACTAGGTAGAAGCTTGAAAAGGTGCTAAAAGTCCAAGAACACTAGTGTGTGTTCTTGGTGAAACTTGAAGATCTACACTTTTGGAATGATTTCACGGATGGAATCATGTAAGATCACTAGGTTAAGTAAGATATTAACTTTTTAGGGCTAGAAACACTTACAAAGTTGAAGATCAAGAAGAAAAGTCGCATGATACTTGAGAGGATTTGAGTTTGGATCTTGAAAATGTGAAAAAGTGGTAAATAATTACTAAGTGTCATATTTATACCCCCCTTTAGGGTTTACGGCCGTAAACACCTTTGTTTAGGCCGTAAACTCCAAACTCTTGGAGTTTTGGGACTTTATTGTTGCACAATAAACCCTAGGGCATCCTCTCTCCTGATATCTCCTAAAGTACTAACTTTAAAACACTCAAACTTATTCCAAAAAGCTTGAAAATTAGCAGAAACAGTTCTGACTTCTATTGAATTGAATGGTTGTACAGAATAGAAATTTCGGGTTGTCACATCATCCCCCCGTTAGAAGGAATTTCGTCCCGAAATTAGAGTTTAAGAAAATAAGTTGTTACAAATAACTAAGTAAAAAGACGAGGATATTTCAGTTTCGTCTGATCCTCTCGCTCCCAAGTGAATTCAGGTCCTCGCTTGGCGTTCCAACGAACCTTCACTATTGGGATACGGCTTTGTTTCGTTTGCTTGACCTCCCGGTCCATGATCTCTATAGGTTCTTCCACGAAGTTGAGGCTCTCGTTGATCTCGATCTCGTCGAGTGGGATTACAAGAGTCTCGTCGGACAGACATTTTTTCAAGTTCGAGACGTGGAAAGTAGAATGTACGTTACTGAGTTCGCGCGGTAACTTAAGCTTGTAAGCTACAGGGCCGATTCTAGCGAGAATCTCGAAAGGCCCTATGTATCTTGGATTTAGCTTTCCATGCTTTCCAAAGCGTATCAAGCCTTTCCAGGGTGAGACCTTCAATAGAACACAGTCGCCCACCTGGAATTCCAATGGTTTCCTTCGTTTATCAGCGTAGCTTTTCTGTCGGTCTCTAGAGGCTTTCAATCGTTCACGAATCTGAAAGATCTTCTCTGTCGTTTCCCGTATGATTTCCAGACCTGTGAGAGTGCTGTCAGGAACTCGTCCTTTAGCTAACTGGGTATCACCCACCTCAGCCCATCACAGAGGGGATCTACACTTTCGGCCATAGAGGGCCTCGAATGGAGCAGCCTTTATGCTCGTGTGATAACTGTTGTTGTAGGAAAATTCGACAAGGGGTAAATGAGTATCCCATGCTTTCCCAAAGTCGATCACACAGGCTCGCAACATATCTTCCAAGGTTTGGATTGTCCTCTCACTTTGCCCGTCGGTCTGTGGATGGTAGGCTGTACTCATGTCCAGCCTAGTTCCTAAGGAACTTTGTAGCAACTGCCAGAACCTCGAAGTGAACCTACTATCTCTGTCCGAGATAATGGATATGGGAACACCGTGCAGTCGTACAATCTCCCTAATGTAAGTCCTTGTAAGCTTCTCCATCTTGTCTGTTTCCTTGATAGGCAGGAAGTGTGCGGACTTGGTCAATCTATCGACGATGACCCATATGGTATCAAGTCCACCCGTTGTCTTGGGCAACTTGGTTATGAAATCCATAGTGATCCGCTCCCACTTCCATTCCGGTATCTCCGGTTATTGTAGAAGACCGGAGGGTTTCTGGTATTCGACCTTGACCTTGGCGCAAGTAAGGCATTTACTCATGAAGGTAGCAATCTCTGCTTTCATGTTAGGCCACCAGTATAACTTTTTAAGATCCAGATACATCTTATCTGAACCCGGGTGGACGGAATAACGAGTGTTGTGCGACTCGTTCATGACCAAGTCTCTGAAACCACCGCGTTTCGGGGTCCAGATCCGATCCATGAGAAAATAAGCTCTGCCACCCTTAACTTCCAAGTTCTTATCCATCCCCCTCAGGGATTCACCCGCCACATTCTCAGGTTTCAAAGCGTCGAGCTGAGCCTCCTTAATTTGCGTGGACAAGTGTGAATGGATAGTCATAGTCAATGACTTGACTCTACGACCAGAATATTATTTCCGACTTAGGGCGTCAGCTACTACATTGGCCTTGCCGGGATGATAACGAATTTCACATTCGTAATCACTGAGTAGCTCGACCCACCGTCGTTGTCTCATGTTGAGCTCTTTCTGGTCGAATATATGTTGTAGGCTTTTGTGGTCTATAAAGATAGTGCTTTTTGTTCCGTACAGGTAGTGTCTCCAGATCTTCAGAGCAAACACAACTGCTCCTAGCTCAATATCGTGTGTGGTGTAGTTAACCTCGTGTGTCTTCAGATGTCTCGAGGCATAGGCAATGACCTTACCTCGCTGCATCAGAACACATCCGAGCCCTTGATTCGACGCATCGCAATAGACAACGAAGTCTTCTATCCCTTCGGGGAGGGATAGTATTGGTGCGGTGCACAAGGCTCGCTTGAGCATTTGGAACCCTCTCTCCTGCTTCTCTTCCCAGTCAAAGGCTACGCCCTTCTGGGTTAGTGTTGTAAGAGGTTTTGCAATGCGGGAGAAGTTCTGTATGAACCTGCGATAGTAGCCAGCGAGACCTAGAAATTGACGAATTTCTGTAGGCGTCTTCGGTGCTGACCAACTCTTAATGGCTTTGATTTTGGATGGGTCCACGTGTATTCCCTCTTCGCTAACCACGTGTCCTAAGAATTTGACTCTTCGGATCCAAAATTCGCATTTCGAGAACTTCGCATAGAGCTTCTCCGAACGTAGTGTTTCTAAGATCTGTCGAAGATGTTGAATATGTTCCTCCTTACTTCGAGAGTAGATAAGTATGTCATCGATGAAGACGATGACGAACTGATCCAAGTAAGGACGGCACACCCTATTCATTAAATCCATGAACACTACGGGTGCGTTTGTTAATCCGAACGACATCACTACGAATTCGTAGTGCCCATAACGAGTTCGGAAGGCTGTCTTCGGAACATCCTCCCCTAGCACTTTCGGTTGGTGATATCCGGATCTTAAGTCGATTTTGGAAAAGAAATTCGCCCCTTGAAGTTGGTCAAATAAATCGTCAATACGAGGCAAAGGATAACGATTCTTGACAGTCAGTTTGTTGAGCTCCCTGTAATCGATGCACATACGAAACGATCCGTCTTTCTTCTTGACGAACAAGACTGGAGCTCCCCAGGGTGAGAAGCTTGGTCTTATAAAGCCCTTGCTGAGCAGTTCGTTAAGTTGACAGGACAGTTCTTGCATCTCTGCAGGTGCTAGACGATAGGGCGATTTGGCTACGGGGGTAGCCCCTGGAACTAAGTCGATTCGGAACTCGACTTGACGTTGCGGAGGTAATCCTGGGAGTTCTTCTGGAAAGATGTCGGGAAATTCGCGTACTACTAGAATGTTCTGAATGTCTTTCGTTTCTTGGCTCACATCGACCACATGAGCAAGGAATGCGTGACATTCCTTTCGCAAGAATTTCTGAGCTTGAATGCTCGAGATGATACGAAGGTTCGTGCCAGGTTTGTCGCCATAAACTACTAGGGTTTCGGCAGACGGCAGATTAAGGCGTACATCCTTTTCGTAACACATGATGTCGGCACGATGAAGACTCAACCAATCCATGCCGATAATGACGTCGAAACTTTTAATTAAGACCAGCATGAGATCGATCGAAAATGAATGGCTATCTAAAGTTAGGGTACACCCTATGTATATACTGCTAGTGCTCTCTGTCTTTCCATTAGCCATTTCTACAGTGAACGGTTCTTTAAGTGCTCATGATTTTTGCTTAAGTAAATGAGCAAATTATTGGTTCACGAAACTCCTCTCCGCTCCACTATCAAACAGAATGCATGCATAAGAGTTATCGAGGAGAAACGTACCAGTGACCACTGTGGGTCGGCAACCGCTTCTGCGTGGCCTATGGCCAGAACTCTTGCCACTCCACCGGCATTCCCTGTCTTCGGGCAGTTTCTTTTGTAGTGGCCTACCTCGCCACAACCGTAGCAAGCTTGGCCCACTCCTGTGCCGGGGACTTGGTTGATTGGCCTCGCCGGAGCTTTACAGAAACGGGCTGTGTGCCCCTTCCTGTTGCAGTTCAAACACTGCATTTCCCGGCAGGCACCGACATGGTGGAAGTTGCATTTGTTGCACTTAGGCAAACTTCCAGCGTACTGCTTTACAGGAGCAGCAGCGGCAGGTGCTATCGCAGCATGAACTACCACGACCTGCTGCTTTTTGGCAGCCTTTGTCTTTCTCTTGTCATCCCAAAACTTCCGCTTGGAATCAACGGCTCTGGCGGGTTCTGAGATGTCCAGGGTTGTTGTCGCGGCCGGGGTACGAATCCCATGGTCTATAAGCCGCTGTGCCAATCGCTTGGCACTATCGAATGTAGTGGGGTTGGAAGCCAAAACATTTCCCTGGAATGGAGGCACCAGCCCCCATATGTATCTTTTAATCTTCTTCCCCTCTGTAGGAACCATGTTGGGACAGAGGGCCACCAGTTCACAGAACCTGGCGGTGTAGGAAACTATGTTGGATCCCTTCATGGTTAGGCTCCACAGTTCTTCCTCCAGTTTTTGGATTTCGCCCCTCGGGCAGTACTCTTCAACCATTAGCTCTCTCAGAGCTTCCCAGCCCATAGAATTTGCCACTATAAGGGATAGTGTCTTGACATGGCTATTCCACCATGTTAGGGATTTTGACTCAAAGGTGAAAGCAGCAAACTTGACCTTGCTCCCTTCTGGATAGGAGCAGATTTCGAAAACCGATTCGGTCTTCTCGAACCATTGCGAGAGGGCAATGACTCCGCCTGTCCCTTTGAAGGACAATGGCTTGCAGTTAGTGAAGTCCTTGTAGGAGCACTCTTTCAAGCGCCCAGGGATTTCACCATGAGTAGATATAACAGGGGTTCCTCCTCCAGTGGAACCAAAAGAATGATATTGTGCCATGGCTGTAGCCACAGCCGCAGCTACAGCAGCATTTAGAGCTGCCGTATCGAATTGAGGAGCAGGTGGTGTCGGTGCGGGAGGATTGCGTCTTGTTGATTTACGAGGAGGCATCTTTCAACTATAAGTTTACAAAGATGAAGATATTGATAAGAATTTAATAGAAAAATCGATGAGAATGGCTCATGGACTAACTCTCCATAGCCCAACAGCACAATTGAATAGCACGTTTGAACGAAGATCTTGTACTAGCAGATGATAGCAATTGGATATTGATTTCCATAAGATTAGGTATCTGTCAATAATACTGGTATTACAGATGTAACGAGTTTGGGAAAAATTGTTGGATAAGGTGTCTAAGTCCATAACTTATTTGGTATATACTTGACCCGACCCGGCATGGTCCATTTGGGTTGCACTTCACCCAAACTAGTTATGGATAATTTTATGAGAGTTGTATACTTACGATTTATTAATATATTATAAGTTATAATATATTAATATAAAGTCATGTTACTTAATTAGTTTTAATCTTGAATTAATTATGAATTAATTTAGTGATTAAAAGGAAGACTAATTAAATCATGGGCTATTATATTTATATAGTGTGGGCTAACACTCATTTGGAATGGGCTAAGCTTATATGGAAGTCCATGGATGATCCATGGAGCTTTTACCCATGGATCCTTGGAAGAGGAAAAGACATGGGTTATTAGGGTTTCACCCTAACCATGTACACTATATAAACAAGCTTATGTTGCATAAAAAAGACACTAATGTGTATGTAAGTGTGGTGGCCAAAATCAAGAGTTAGTATACTCTCTCATACATTTTCCAAGTTTGTGGTGATTTGTGATTTCCATTTGAGGCATTCACATTATTGGTGCTTGGCTCTCAAACTCCAAGGAATCAACAATCAACAAAAGGTATGTAATTCATCTAGTTCTTTTATGGTTAAAAGTACCCCATGCCATGCTAGATAGGTTATAAACATTGGAAAATAATATTTTGCATGTATCTTAGACAAACATATATCCAAGGTTTAATAGGGTTGCATGTACACTTAGGAAGTGTTAGAATGCTCAAAACCCAACAGTGGTATCAGAGCCTAGGCTTGTTTGTTTGATACTTGATGCAAAATAGTGAAAAAAGTCGAATTTTTTGCTGTCTGCCTGATGAACTCGCCGAGTCCATGGGGGACTCGCCGAGTTCATGAGTAAACTCATCCTACTCGGCGAGTAGGTTCGTGCACTCGGCGAGTAGGAGCCTCAGAATGCAGATTTTCGACTTTTGCTGCTGGAAATGGACTAGAAACATTACCCTAAACTGTTTTGTGTTTTAAAACTTGTTTTAGTTGGTGTAATGGTTAATTATTATATATATGTATAAGATCAAAGTCGTCTTACCGCTAGTACGCCTCATTCACGAAGCCAGTCTATAAGGTGGGTATAAGGTTGTTGCCTATAAAATGGCAACTTAATGGGTGTCCACTCTCACCCACCGCTTGCTTGACTGGTGGAGGGTCGTTAGCCGAACGGGTAGGACAAGGACTTATAAATTCTCATTAAAAGTATGATGAATAGTATAACTAAACCTTTTATAAATTCCCAATCTTAGTTACTTTAGGAAAATGTGAATATGGTGCTAACCCATGAAATTCACACTTTGTACCTTACCAAGTCGTTGGTGGAGCGTGTGTGGTTAACCGGCACACTAACTTGGACTAGTAAGGATCACGAAGGGTGACTTAATGTTTATCATAGATCAGTGGAGCGTGTGTGGTTAACCGGCACATTGATTAGGTGATAATATTAAGGGTACCAAGTGAATTTGCATGGTTATTCACACCTTGTTTTGTGATCCTCGGCATCCCAGTCACAAAACTTGAAGGGCACAATCAAGATTGAAACATGCCATTGAAAAGTTCAATGAATCTCAAAGGAATCTAGGAATTTCAAAACCAATTAAACCTAATAATTCATTTCGTTTTCATGGTGGAAATTGGTGAATCGTCATTCACCTACCTTCAAATATATTATAGCTTAGATTACGACATCCCTCTTCTAAGTTATAATATATTGTGTTGGATCCTAGCCTTAATATTACATTTGGGTGTATTATTAAGGATTCGATATATCTAATCTAAACTTGTTTTCTTCTTTTCAGATGTCTTCCAACAACAAAGCTTCGGGCTCTAACCCTACTGGCTCCTTTTCCCTCATGAACCTTTGTGGGAGGGTCATCTTTGATGGTTCCAACTTCATGGATTGGATCCGGAACATCAGGATGGTTACTCGTTACGAGGACAAGGAATATGTCCTCGATAAGGAGCTAAAGGAGCTTGATGAGTCCACTTCTACTCCTGAGGAGGTCGCTGAGTATCAGGCACATGAAAGAGATGCCACCAAGGTGGCATGCATCATGATGGCCACCATGACAGCTGAACTCCAAAAGTCCTATGAGGACTATTACCCTTTTGAGATGCATCAGGATCTGATGGAAAGGTACCATCAGAGTGCTCGTCAAGAGCGGTATGAAATAATCTCCTCCATGATCACTACCCGTATGAAGGATAGCGAACCAATCATGAGCCACATGCAGAAAATGTAAAGGTATGTGGACCGTCTAATGAAACTGAATGTGAACTTCCTTGAGGAGTTGGCAATTGATATCATTTTGCACTCCTTGCCATCGTGTTATGATCAATTTCGTATGACATACCACATGAACAAAGAGGAAGTCACACTCAGTAAGCTTCAAGGACTTCTGAAGACTGCCGAAAGTGGTCTTAAGAGTAAGTCGGTTGCTACTCCTACTCCTACTACTACCCCTGTTTTGGCTATCGGGCAAGGCAAAGGGAAAAAGAGGAAGCACCCTTCCAAGGGTACCAAGGGAAAGTCCCTTGCAGGCTCCTCATCTGGAACCTAAGGTGGTTCTATCACTCCTTCTTCCATCCCTAAGGATGCTGAGAGGCGCAATCGAACGTTGTTGGACATGGTTCGCTCTATGATAAGTCGAGCTTCGCTACCAATCTCTTTTTGGGGGTATGCCTTAGAGACTGCCGCCCACATCCTTAATCTAGTCCCTACAAAGAAGGTTGCCAAAACACCTCATGAGATGTGGACTGGGAAAGTTTCCAATTTGGACCACATCAAGATTTGGGGTTGCGAGGCTTTCGTGAGGCGCGAAACTCATGACAAGCTCGAACCTCGAAGTGAAAGGTGTATTTTCATCGGCTACCCATAAAAATCCTTTGGTTACCTCTTCTACAGACCCAGTGAGAATGTGGTCTTTGTGGCTAGGAGAGGGGTCTTTCGAGAGAGAGAATTTATCAACCAAGGAGACAGTGGGAGGCAAATTGACCTTGAAGAAATTCAAGACTCAATTGGTGAAGGAACCTCAGACACTAGCAATCAACTTGAGGAGGAAATTCTTGTTGATCCAGCTGACGAGTCTATACTTCCGAGGCGTTCCACAAGGGTTAGGAACACACCTGAGTTTTATTATGGATTTCATATTACTACGGAAGGTGATACATTTATCAGCGACAGTACACTGGTAAATCTGCATGAACCTAACAGTGTTAAGGAAGCCATGGCAGGCTCAGAGTCTGCTAAATGTAAGGAGGCTATGGACAGCGAGATACAGTCCATGTATGACAATCAAGTTTGGAATTTGGTTGACAATGTACCAGGCCGTAAGACAGTCGGGTGCACATGGATCTTCAAGAAGAAGACCGACATGGATGGGAAGGTGCACACTTATAAGGCTCGACTGGTTGCGAAGGGGTTTACTCAGACTCAGGGAATTGATTATGATGAAACCTTTTCACCAGTAGCAAAGATTAAGTCTATTAGGGTTATGCTAGCCATTGCTGCATTTCATGATTATGAAATATGGCAAATGGATGTCAAAACCGCTTTCCTTAACGGAAAGTTGGCTGAGGATGTTTACATGAATCAGCCAGAAGGTTTTGTCAGTGCAAAGTACCCCAATAGAGTGTGCAAGCTTGAGAAATCCATTTACGGATTGAAACAAGCATCTCGAAGTTGGAATCTTTGTTTCGATGAGAAGGTCAAAGAGTTTGGTTTCTCAAGAAGTGAAGATGAGTCCTGCGTGTATGTCAGAGCTAGTGGGAGTATAGTTAGTTTTTTGGTACTGTATGTGGATGACATACTACTCATAGGAAATGACATCCCAACCTTGCAGGAGGTTAAGTCCTGTCTTGGGAAGTGCTTTGCTATGAAGGACCTTGGAGAAGCTACCTATATCCTAGGGATAAGGATATTAAGAGAAATGAGTAAAAGACTAATTAGACTTAGTCAGAGTATCTACTTGGATAAGGTGTTGAAAAGGTTCAACATGCAGAATTCTAAGAAAGGAGAATTACCAATCCAAAGCAATGCCAAACTGAGCAAGGCTCAGAGCCCGAGTACAGAAGATGAGATAGCTGAGATGAGTCGATTACCTTATGCTTCCGCTGTTGGTTCGATCATGTATGCTATGACTTGTACTCGTCCTGATGTGGCCTTCGCTTTGAGCATGGTCAGCAGATATCAAGGGAACCCTAGCAAGGCTCATTGGACTGCGGTAAAGAATATTCTCAAGTACCTGCGGAGGACTAAGGATTGGATCCTTACCCTTGGTGGGAGTGATGACTTGAGAGTAGTAGGGTATAGTGATGCTAACTTTCAGACTGATAGGGATAACTTCCGCTCTCAGTCGGGCTGGGTCTTTACCTTAAATGGAGGGGCAATCACTTGGAAGAGTTCCAAACAGGAGACTGTAGCTGATTCGACTTGTGAATTAGAGTACATAGCAGCGAGTGAAGCGGCAAAGGAGGCGATATGGCTGAGGAACTTCATCGGAGACCTTGGAGTTGTACCAGCTATTAAGGAGCCTATGGAGATTTTCTGTGACAGCAATAGTGCGGTTGCCTTAGCCAAGGAACCAAGAGATCATGGCAGATCCCGACACATTGACAGAAAATATCACTTCATAAGACACAAGATAGAAGAGGGACTCCTCGTGGCAAAGAGGGTATCGTCAGATGAGAACCCTGGGGATCCCCTTACGAAGGGACTGACGAGGGTTAAGCATTTGCAGCATGCGAGGTGCATCGGGCTGAGGGACGATATTAGTTTTACAGATTAGATAGCCTTTTCTGAAACTTGTAAAATGTAATCGACGTTTGATGATGAATAAAATGTGTGATTTATTTATGAGTAAAGTGTTGCTATCATTGTCAATTATTTGCTATTGTTTCAGTTTTGCATGTTTTGACTTCCAGAATAATTAATTTATTCAAACTCTCCACAGTCGGTCATATGTCGGAAGTAGGTATGAATCAAGGCTGTCATGAATTGGGATTGTAGATGACTAAAGGTGTTTAGCCATAGCAATGGTTGCTACAACATTCATGAGTACTCATGAGTTATGAGTATTGGAATAAACCCACGCTCACTTGTATCACTTCATGGAATTTATCTCGAGTGATCGTGAGACGGTAATATCATATAAGTCTTCAAACCTAGAGATATGAGTTGTTACCTATGAGTTGGTTGTGCATTGATTGCACGTAAACGCATCAGTAACTTGATGTTATAAAACGTGCCTTTGTGTGCAATTCAATAAGTAGTAGAACAAGCATATGAGTCGAAGTTTATCTGTTCCTTCTAGAAATAGAAGCGATATCTGGGCCCCTCGATGATTTTGTGTTGACCCATGTACCGGGCCCAGTCAGAACTAAATTGATGTGTTCAGTTAAGTTCTTTGTCAAACAAATCGGAAATCGAGAAACAACTGCTAGACAATAAGTAAGACATTGTTCCATGTATTTGTCCGGCTGATATCATGAGAGCAGAGGATTATATGATCACTTATCTAAAATGGCGCTTCATAGTTCACAAGAGTTTTCGAGAGCTACGATTGCCGGTTGGTTCCTGAAGTAATATAGGCAAATACAGTTATTAGACTTATCCAAGTGGGAGTATGTTGGATAAGGTGTCTAAGTCCATAACTTATTTGGTATATACTTGACCCGACCTGGCATGGTCCATTTGGGTTGCACTTCACCCAAACTAGTTATGGATAATTTTATGAGAGTTGTATACTTACGATTTATTAATATATTTTATGGGCTATTATATTTATATGGTGTGGGCTAACACTCATTTGGAATGGGTTAAGCTTATATGGAAGTCCATGGATGATCCATGGAGCTTTTACCCATGGATCCTTGGAAGAGGAAAAGACATGGGTTATTAGGGTTTCACCCTAACCATGTACACTATATAAACAAGCTTATGTTGCATGAAAAAGACACTAATGTGTGTGTAAGTGTGGTGGCCAAAATCAAGAGTTAGTATACTCTCTCATACATTTTCCAAGTTTGTGGTGATTTGTGATTTCCATTTGAGGCATTCACATTATTGGTGCTTGGCTCTCAAACTCCAAGGAATCAACAATCAACAAAAGGTATGTAATTCATCTAGTTCTTTTATGGTTAAAAGTACCCCATGACATGCTAGATAGGTTATAAACCTTGGAAAATAATATTTTGCATGTATCTTAGACAAACATAGATCCAAGGTTTAATAGGGTTGCATGTACACTTAGGAAGTGTTAGAATGCTCAAAACCCAACAGTGGTATCAGAGCCTAGGCTTGTTTGTTTGATACTTGATGCAAAATAGTGAAAAAAGTCGAATTTTTTGCTGTCTGCCTGATGAACTCGCCGAGTCCATGGGGGACTCGCCGAGTTCATGAGTAAACTCATCCTACTCGGCGAGTAGGTTCGTGCACTCGGCGAGTAGGAGCCTCAGAATGCAGATTTTCGACTTTTGCTGCTGGAAATGGACTAGAAACATTACCCTAAACTGTTTTGTGTTTTAAAACTTGTTTTAGTTGGTGTAATGGTTAATTATTATATATATGTATAAGATCAAAGTCGTCTTACCGCTAGTACGCCTCATTCACGAAGCCAGTCTATAAGGTGGGTATAAGGTTGTTGCCTATAAAATGGCAACTTAATGGGTGTCCACTCTCACCCACCGCTTGCTTGACTGGTGGAGGGTCGTTAGCCGAACGGGTAGGACAAGGACTTATAAATTCTCATTAAAAGTATGATGAATAGTATAACTAAACCTTTTATAAATTCCCAATCTTAGTTACTTTAGGAAAATGTGAATATGGTGCTAACCCATGAAATTCACACTTTGTACCTTACCAAGTCGTTGGTGGAGCGTGTGTGGTTAACCGGCACACTAACTTGGACTAGTAAGGATCACGAAGGGTGACTTAATGTTTATCATAGATCAGTGGAGCGTGTGTGGTTAACCGGCACATTGATTAGGTGATAATATTAAGGGTACCAATTGAATTTGCATGGTTATTCACACCTTGTTTTGTGATCCTCGGCATCCCAGTCACAAAACTTGAAGGGCACAATCGAGATTGAAACATGCCATTGAAAAGTTCAATGAATCTCAAAGGAATCTAGGAATTTCAAAACCAATTAAACGTAATAATTCATTTCGTTTTCATGGTGGAAATTGGTGAATCGTCATTCACCTACCTTCAAATATATTATAGCTTAGATTACGACATCCCTCTTCTATGTTATAATATATTGTGTTGGATCCTAGCCTTAATATTACATTTGGGTGTATTATTAAGGATTCGATATATCTAATCTAAACTTGTTTTCTTCTTTTCAGATGTCTTCCAACAACAAAGCTTCGGGCTCTAACCCTACTGGCTCCTTTTCCCTCATGAACCTTTGTGGGAGGGTCATCTTTGATGGTTCCAACTTCATGGATTGGATCCGGAACATCAGGATGGTTACTCGTTACGAGGACAAGGAATATGTCCTCGATAAGGAGCTAAAGGAGCTTGATGAGTCCACTGCTACTCCTGAGGAGGTCGCTGAGTATCAGGCACATGAAAGAGATGCCACCAAGGTGGCATGCATCATGATGGCCACCATGACAGCTGAACTCCAAAAGTCCTATGAGGACTATTACCCTTTTGAGATGCATCAGGATCTGATGGAAAGGTACCATCAGAGTGCTCGTCAAGAGCGGTATGAAATAATCTCCTCCATGATCACTACCCGTATGAAGGATAGCGAACCAATCACGAGCCACATGCAGAAAATGTAAAGGTATGTGGACCGTCTAATGAAACTGAATGTGAACTTCCTTGAGGAGTTGGCAATTGATATCATTTTGCACTCCTTGCCATCGTGTTATGATCAATTTCGTATGACATACCACATGAACAAAGAGGAAGTCACACTCAGTAAGCTTCAAGGACTTCTGAAGACTGCCGAAAGTGGTCTTAAGAGTAAGTCGGTTGCTACTCCTACTCCTACTACTACCCCTGTTTTGGCTATCGGGCAAGGCAAAGGGAAAAAGAGGAAGCACCCTTCCAAGGGTACCAAGGGAAAGTCCCTTGCAGGCTCCTCATCTGGAACCAAAGGTGGTTCTATCACTCCTTCTTCCATCCCTAAGGATGCTGAGAGGCGCAATCGAACGTTGTTGGACATGGTTCGCTCTATGATAAGTCGAGCTTCGCTACCAATCTCTTTTTGGGGGTATGCCTTAGAGACTGCCGCCCACATCCTTAATCTAGTCCCTACAAAGAAGGTTGCCAAAACACCTCATGAGATGTGGACTGGGAAAGTTTCCAATTTGGACCACATCAAGATTTGGGGTTGCGAGGCTTTCGTGAGGCGCGAAACTCATGACAAGCTCGAACCTCGAAGTGAAAGGTGTATTTTCATCGGCTACCCATAAAAATCCTTTGGTTACCTCTTCTACAGACCCAGTGAGAATGTGGTCTTTGTGGCTAGGAGAGGGGTCTTTCGAGAGAGAGAATTTATCAACCAAGGAGACAGTGGGAGGCAAATTGACCTTGAAGAAATTCAAGACTCAATTGGTGAAGGAACCTCAGACACTAGCAATCAACTTGAGGAGGAAATTCTTGTTGATCCAGCTGACGAGTCTATACTTCCGAGGCGTTCCACAAGGGTTAGGAACACACCTGAGTTTTATTATGGATTTCATATTACTACGGAAGGTGATACATTTATCAGCGACAGTACACTGGTAAATCTGCATGAACCTAACAGTGTTAAGGAAGCCATGGCAGGCTCAGAGTCTGCTAAATGTAAGGAGGCTATGGACAGCGAGATACAGTCCATGTATGACAATCAAGTTTGGAATTTGGTTGACAATGTACCAGGCCGTAAGACAGTCGGGTGCACATGGATCTTCAAGAAGAAGACCGACATGGATGGGAAGGTGCACACTTATAAGGCTCGACTGGTTGCGAAGGGGTTTACTCAGACTCAGGGAATTGATTATGATGAAACCTTTTCACCAGTAGCAAAGATTAAGTCTATTAGGGTTATGCTAGCCATTGCTGCATTTCATGATTATGAAATATGGCAAATGGATGTCAAAACCGCTTTCCTTAACGGAAAGTTGGCTGAGGATGTTTACATGAATCAGCCAGAAAGTTTTGTCAGTGCAAAGTACCCCAATAGAGTGTGCAAGCTTGAGAAATCCATTTATGGATTGAAACAAGCATCTCGAAGTTGGAATCTTTGTTTCGATGAGAAGGTCAAAGAGTTTGGTTTCTCAAGAAGTGAAGATGAGTCCTGCGTGTATGTCAGAGCTAGTGGGAGTATAGTTAGTTTTTTGGTACTGTATGTGGATGACATACTACTCATAGGAAATGACATCCCAACCTTGCAGGAGGTTAAGTCCTGTCTTGGGAAGTGCTTTGCTATGAAGGACCTTGGAGAAGCTACCTATATCCTAGGGATAAGGATATTAAGAGAAATGAGTAAAAGACTAATTGGACTTAGTCAGAGTATCTACTTGGATAAGGTGTTGAAAAGGTTCAACATGCAGAATTCTAAGAAAGGAGAATTACCAATCCAAAGCAATGCCAAACTGAGCAAGGCTCAGAGCCCGAGTACAGAAGATGAGATAGCTGAGATGAGTCGATTACCTTATGCTTCCGCTGTTGGTTCGATCATGTATGCTATGACTTGTACTCGTCCTGATGTGGCCTTCGCTTTGAGCATGGTCAGCAGATATCAAGGGAACCCTAGCAAGGCTCATTGGACTGCGGTAAAGAATATTCTCAAGTACCTGCGGAGGACTAAGGATTGGATCCTTACCCTTGGTGGGAGTGATGACTTGAGAGTAGTAGGGTATAGTGATGCTAACTTTCAGACTGATAGGGATAACTTCCGCTCTCAGTCGGGCTGGGTCTTTACCTTAAATGGAGGGGCAATCACTTGGAAGAGTTCCAAACAGGAGACTGTAGCTGATTCGACTTGTGAATTAGAGTACATAGCAGCGAGTGAAGCGGCAAAGGAGGCGATATAGCTGAGGAACTTCATCGGAGACATTGGAGTTGTACCAGCTATTAAGGAGCCTATGGAGATTTTCTGTGACAGCAATAGTGCGGTTGCCTTAGCCAAGGAACCAAGAGATCATGGCAGATCCCGACACATTGACAGAAAATATCACTTCATAAGACACAAGATAGAAGAGGGACTCATCGTGGCAAAGAGGGTATCGTCAGATGAGAACCCTGGGGATCCCCTTACGAAGGGACTGACGAGGGTTAAGCATTTGCAGCATGCGAGGTGCATCGGGCTGAGGGACGATATTAGTTTTACAGATTAGATAGCCTTTTCTGAAACTTGTAAAATGTAATCGACGTTTGATGATGAATAAAATGTGTGATTTATTTATGAGTAAAGTGTTGCTATCATTGTCAATTATTTACTATTGTTTCAGTTTTGCATGTTTTGACTTCCAGAACAATTAATTTATTCAAACTCTCCACAGTCGGTCATATGTCGGAAGTAGGTATGAATCAAGGCTGTCATGAATTGGGATTGTAGATGACTAAAGGTGTTTAGCCATAGCAATGGTTGCTACAACATTCATGAGTACTCATAAGTTATGAGTATTGGAATAAACCCACGCTCACTTGTATCACTTCATGGAATTTATCTCGAGTGATCGTGAGACGGTAATATCATATAAGTCTTCAAACCTAGAGATATGAGTTGTTACCTATGAGTTGGTTGTGCATTGATTGCACGTAAACGCATCAGTAACTTGATGTTATAAAACGTGCCTTTGTGTGCAATTCAATAAGTAGTAGAACAAGCATATGAGTCGAAGTTTATCTGTTCCTTCTAGAAATAGAAGCGATATCTGGGCCCCTCGATGATTTTGTGTTGACCCATGTACCGGGCCCGGTCAGAACTAAATTGATGTGTTCAGTTAAGTTCTTTGTCAAACAAATCGGAAATCGAGAAACAACTGCTAGACAATAAGTAAGACATTGTTCCATGTATTTGTCCGGCTGATATCATGAGAGCAGAGGATTATATGATCACTTATCTAAAATGGCGCTTCATAGTTCACAAGAGTTTTCGAGAGCTACGATTGCCGGTTGGTTCCTGAAGTAATATAGGCAAATACAGTTATTAGACTTATCCAAGTGGGAGTATGTTGGATAAGGTGTCTAAGTCCATAACTTATTTGGTATATACTTGACCCGACCTGGCATGGTCCATTTGGGTTGCACTTCACCCAAACTAGTTATGGATAATTTTATGAGAGTTGTATACTTACGATTTATTAATATATTTTATGGGCTATTATATTTATATGGTGTGGGCTAACACTCATTTGGAATGGGTTAAGCTTATATGGAAGTCCATGGATGATCCATGGAGCTTTTACCCATGGATCCTTGGAAGAGGAAAAGACATGGGTTATTAGGGTTTCACCCTAACCATGTACACTATATAAACAAGCTTATGTTGCATGAAAAAGACACTAATGTGTGTGTAAGTGTGGTGGCCAAAATCAAGAGTTAGTATACTCTCTCATACATTTTCCAAGTTTGTGGTGATTTGTGATTTCCATTTGAGGCATTCACATTATTGGTGCTTGGCTCTCAAACTCCAAGGAATCAACAATCAACAAAAGGTATGTAATTCATCTAGTTCTTTTATGGTTAAAAGTACCCCATGACATGCTAGATAAGTTATAAACCTTGGAAAATAATATTTTGCATGTATCTTAGACAAACATAGATCCAAGGTTTAATAGGGTTGCATGTACACTTAGGAAGTGTTAGAATGCTCAAAACCCAACAAAAATGACCTAGAGGTAGGTCTTACATCAACCAAGATGAGAAATTTTTGACAGACTACAACCTAATCAAGACCTAACGGGTCTAAGATTTACAAGGATAGGAACTTAGACTAGAGTTTTTACACGAACTAGGTTATATCCAAAAGAGAAGTCGATAAGACTCTAACGGCGACGAGAACTACTAGAGTGAGTTCTTGACTCCGACAGAAGACGTTCTATGTCCCTCACGCGCCTATCAGATCTTGCTTGTTGAGCTCGAAGTTCCCTGACTTCAGCTTGGGTTTCAGCAAGTTCCCTCTGCAGAACTACATTGCGGACCTGTGTCCTTTCATGAGCAGACTCCAGTTGGCGAATGCGGACTGTGTTAACGCCAGAGTTGGCGTCAATCTCTATGACTCGGTCGATAGTCGCTCGACCTTGTTCCGTGTTTCGAGAAATCCTACGAACCATGATGGGTAGGACCCTGTCAGCTGAACCTCCCTCGGTGAGGTTGTAGAAGCTTCTGTCTCCATTGTAGGGAATGGGTTGACCTTGTTCTTGACTCCATCTATTCAAGTTTGTGGCCCATAAAGGTGTGGGTCCTTGAAATGCTTGGACGAGGATTCAGGTTTGGGTCTTGAGAAGCTGGGGGTAGGTTGTTGACTTCTGGCTCTGAGTCAGAATCCTCAGAAAAGCCTTTAGCTTCGTGATCATCCAATGGGATTGGGTGATCATCTTCTGGCTCTTCTCCCAGCCATCCCCCATTGCCGTTGTTGGGGTAGTACGGGTCTTCGGGGATATGGAATCCAGCCATGATATCTACGCGAGAAAAGGGATAAATAAATAACTAAATAGACGCACTTATTAGATAATTATAAGATGATCTTTAGCAGTTACTTCAACATTTGCGTAGTGCATACCAGTCATATGTAACCAAGACAGGATAGACCTTCGAATAAGTGACCCTAACTCTAAGCCCACAACCAAACAAGGAACAGGAAGTAAAGCAAAGATCACAGATTCTAAGTCTATGATACCCTAGACACATATAACCTTAGTGTATCCACTCAGCAACTATTGACATACTAATAAAGACCTTTAGTTCTCAGATAAGAAATGAATAGTAACACAAAATACTCTTATAGTATTTTAAGTTTATGTTCTGTTCTACTGTTCTCGTTGTAGTAGTGTTGGTAAGTTTTTAGACTTGTTGCAACCTCACAACCACACTTAGGCACATGCTAATCACTCCTCGGATAATGTAGTTGATCAGGCTACATCTTCCCAGGGTTGACCATATGTCTCTAAGTCTACTTGTGCTGCCCAACAATCGTAATACTTTTGTTCTGTCTTAGTGACACTGATTTTAGTATGAATGCAGGTATGTATACTTGGTTAAATATTTTATTATTTAAAAGTATAAACTCTTTATCAGAGTATTTTAATCCCGCTGTGTTTATAGTTCGTATATCTTTTATGGGTTGATACACTCGATTCACTATAAAAAATGCTCTGATACCAATCTGTCACACCCCAAAACCGGAACGACGGAAACGTTCGGGGGTGGAGGACGTCATGTACAGTATAACAACAATGCAAAGTAGTAAACAAGCAACAACATCATCCATTGAATTAATAATATAATTTCATACAAGTGTGTTCTGTCAAGTTAAATAGACACCAAAAATATGTATCAAAATAAAAGATGAGTCTTGAACGAGCTCCATCTTCTCAAAACCTGGCACCGGTACCTGTCTACTGGTGACCTGAGAATACAAGTTATTTTGAAAGAGTTTATCAGCTTTAAAGCTGGTGAGATCATAAGTATATTAGTGTCTGTATTTATATGAAAGCATTTGTAAGATGTTTGTAAGATGTTTGTAAGATGTTTGAATTCTCCTAGAAAACCCTATGTTTCCTACTAAAAGTAGCCTTCTACCAAGGCATCTAGTGTCTGTGTGTGTGTCTCTTGTAAGAGTATGTATTTTCCCAAATCTGACTATCATTAACCAAAAATATAGTTTTTACCTTACTGTTCATTGTGTGAATGTTCACAAAGTGAATGTAATGGGAAAATGAAATAGTACTGTAGTGTTGTATTAAGTAACTACTACTGTACTAACTACCTTAAACCAATTGTTATTCAAAGTACCATGTGATAAGAAATGATATTTGTCACCCGTAGACTTGCAAGTCCCACTGTAGCGAGCAGCAAGGTGTAGGATAGTCAATCCAGTATAGATCTATACACAAACTCATACGCTCCCCAATTAAGGAGATTATGGATACAAAACGGTCATGGCAGGTAGTGCAATGCACCGTTACGTGGCTCACATAACTGTAATAATGTATATGTAATGTATGTGCTAGCTGTATTGTGTGTTCTTCCTCTGTCTAGCATGTATGTATGTTCTCTATGTATTATGTTTGTTTCTCATCACTATAAGTTATGTTTGTTTCTCATCACTATAAGTTATGTTTGTTTCTCATCACTATATGTTATGTTTGTTTCTCATCACTATAAGTTAAGACACATGTATGAACTGACTCATTGTATGTTTCATTGGTCTAGTAATAGATTTGTAACCTCCTAAACTATACCTATTATAGTTTACTAATAATGTTGTTTGTATGTATGAACATGTTTGTATACCCTTGCTACCCAAAGGTATTGAACTGGAAAGAAGTAACCTTTTATATGTATATATATATATATATATATATATATATATATATATATATACATATACATAATATATAACTAGGATTCAAACGACCTTCGGACAAATAACCCTGTTACCCTAAGTCCACAACCAAAAAAGGAACAGGAAGTAAGGTGAGCTATCAGTCCTAAGTCCTTTCAATCCTACTTATATAACTATATCTATATAGATACACTTTTAATAGAATATAAGTTTAAAAGAGTTTAAGTAACAGTATTTGACATGTAAAAGAGTTTGATAAAAGCATTTGGTATGAAAAAGAGTTTGTAAAACAGTTTGAAGTAAAACAGTTTGGTAACACAGTTTGAAAAGTAAGAAATCCACTTGTTTGGTAGTTATTAATCAGATGTGATTGATATAATAACTATAATTGTTCAACTTGTATTCCCCCCCCCCATAAAAGCATTTAAAACATTTAAAAGGTTAATTAAGGGGTATGAACTCACCTGTAGTGAGTGGTTTGGATGAACGGAATGTATAGGATGCTAAGTGTCAAGTGAAGACTTCAACACACACAAGGATCCTAGTTAACATATAATAACACATATATGTATCCAATTAGTCATTAAACAACTAATTAACCAAGTTAAGACATCCTAATACATGTAAAACACTTAATTTAAGTGCTATAAGTCCTAAGGATTGCATCTAAGGGTGGTAGGACCTTGTAATTGAGTTTAGGGTTCAAGGGTAAACTCCTTTGGAGTTTACGGTTTTGGGACCAACTCACATTGAGTTTACGGTCGTAAACCCATGAGTTTACGGCCGTAAACTCATGGTACTTTGACCATCTTGTGTTTTGATGATTTAAAGGTCATAAGAAGCATTCCTACTTCATGTTTAAGCCTTAGGAAATGTTTAGGGCACCATTTCACTCCTTTGTGGAGTTTACGGTCCTTGGACCACTTTTCCTTGGGTTTACGGCCGTAAACCCTAAAGGTTTATGGTCTTTTTGATGTTTAAGGTCCTAAGCACTTTAACGTTATGTTCTACACTAGTATCCAAGGCTTGGTAAGGGACTAGGGCACACTTTGGCCCCTTCATTAGGGTTTACGGTCCAAGAACATCTTGGACCGTAAACACCTTTGATCTTGTGTTTCATTGGTGTTTTCTTGATGATTAGAAGTGTAACAAGTCTTATAATACACAGTAGGGTAGGAGTACTTACTAGGTAGAAGCTTGAAAAGGTGCTAAAAGTCCAAGAACAATAGTGTGTGTTCTTGGTGTTCTTGGTGAAACTTGAAGATCTACATTTTTGGAATGATTTGACGGATGGAATCATGTAAGATCACTAGGTTAAGTAAGATATCAACTTTTTAGGGCTAGAAACAATTACAAAGTTGAAGATCAAGAAGAAAAGTCGGATGATACTTGAGAGGATTTGAGTTTGGATCTTGAAAATGTGAAAAAGTGGTAAATAATGACTAAGTGTCATATTTATACCCCCCCTTTAGGGTTTACGGCCGTAAACACCTTTTTTAGGCCGTAAACTCCAAACTCTTTTAGTTTTGGGACTTTATTGTTGCACAATAAACCCTAGGGCATCCTCTCTCTTGATATCTCCTAAAGTACTAACTTTAAAACACTCAAACTTATTCCAAAAAGCTTGAAAATTAGCAGAAACAGTTCTGACTTCTATTGAATTGAATGGTTGTACAGAATAGAAATTTCGGGTTGTCACATCTTACTCGACGAGTAGGTTCTTGCACTCGACGATTAGGAGCCCCTGAGTGTAGTTTTTCGAGTTTTGCTGCTGGAAATGGACTAGAAACATTACCCTAAACTGTTTTGGTGTTATAAAACTTGTTTTAGATGGTGTAATGGTTGTGCTAATCCATTTACAATGGCCAATATCAAAGTTTCATGTTTATATGTGTTCATATATTCTTGAAGTTTTGATATGATATTCATGTTCTTATGAATTATTGTTAGATCATAGGAATTACTTGCTAAATTGTTTATTAATTAATTCTTGATCATTTATGTGTTTTAATGGAGTCCATAATTTGTCCTCAAGTTATGGATTTCCAAAGGTCACTTTCTTATATGCACATTTAAAACGCATAAGTTACATAAAAATGAAGAGTCTTCATTTTTATGAACCATTAATTCATAAGTTATGAAATGAAAGGTTTTGAATAGTTTCAAAACTTGCCCTCAAGTTTTGGAATTTGTAAAGTTGCACACACTTTCATATACTTTAATTCCAACCCTTAGAGTTTTAAAAGTTAAAATTCAACCCTTATACTCTTTATAACATTAATGGTTAATAATTATATATATATGTATAAGATCAAGTCGTATTACCGTTAGCAGGCCTCATTCACGAAGCCGGTCTATAAAGGGGTATAAGGTTGTTTCCTATAAAATGGCAGCTTAATGGGTGTCCACTCTCACCCACCGCTTCCTTGATCGGTGGAGGGTCGTTAGCCGAATGGGTAGGACAATGACTTTAATTCTCATTAAAAGTATAATGATTATTATAAAGTAACTAAATGTTTTATAAATTCCCAATCATAGTTACTTTAGGAAAATGTGAAATGGTGCAAACCCATAAAATTCACACTTTGTACCTTACCAAGTCGTTGGTGGAGCGTGTATGGTTAACCGGCACACTAACTTGGACTAGTAAGGATCACGAAGGGTGACTTAATGTTTATCATAGATCGGTAGAGCACGTGTGATTAACCGACACATTGATTAGGTGATAATATTAAGGGTACCAAGTGAAATTGCATGGTTATTCACACCTTGTTTTGTGATCCTCGGCATCCCAGTCACAAAACCTGAAGGGCACACTCGGGATTGAAACATGCCATTGAAAAGTTCAATGAATCTCAAAAGAATCTAGGAATTTCAAACCAATTACACCTAATAATTCATTTCGTTTTCATGGTGGAAATTGGTGAATCGTCATTCACCTACCTTCAAATATGTTATAGCTTAGATTACGGCATCCCTCTTCTAAGTTATAATATATTGTGTTGGATCCTAGCCTTAATATTACATTTGGGTGTCTTATTAAGGACTCTATTTATATCTAATCTAAACTTGTTTTCTTCTTTTCATATGTCTTCCAACAACAATGCTTCGGGATCTAACCCTACTGGCTCCTTCTCTCTCATGAACCTTTGTGGGAGAGTAATCTTTGATGGTTCCAACTTCATGGATTGGATCCGGAACATCAGGATGGTTACTCGTTACGAGGACAAGGAATATGTCCTATATAAAGAGCTAAAGGATCTTGATGAGTTTACTGCTACTCCTGAGGAGATCGCTGAATTCAGGACACATGAGAGAGATGCCACTAAAGTGGCATGCATCATGATGGCCACGATGACAGTCGAGCTCCAAAAGTCCTATGAGGACTATTACCCTTTTGAGATTCACCAGGACTTGATGGAAAGGTACCATCAGAGTGCTCATCAAGAGAACCCATCCCGGGCCCGAATGAAGGATGGTGAACCCATCACGGGCCACATGCAGAAAATGCAAAGGCATGTGGACCGTTTGCAGAAATTGAATGTGAACTTCCCTGAGGAGTTGGCAATTGACATCATTTTGCACTCCCTACCCTCGTGTTATGATCAATTCTGCATGACATACCACATGAACAAGGAGGAAGTTACACTCAGCAAGCTTCAGGGACTTCTGAAGACCGCCGAAAGTGGTCTTAAAGGTAAGTCGGTTGTTACTACTCCTACTCCTACAGCTACCCCTGTTTTGGCTATCGGGCAAGGCAAAGGAAAGAAGAGGAAGACCCCTTCGAAGGTTACCAAGGGAAAGTCTGGAACCAAAAGTGGTTCTATCACTCCTTCTGCCATCCCTAAGGATGCTGATTGCTTCTACTGTCAGAGTAAGGGGCACTGGAAGCGAAACTGCCCTAAGTACTTGCAGGATGTCAAGGATGGGAAAGTGAAACCATCCCATGCAGGTATTTACACTATATTGTCTAATAACTCACCATATTCTAATTCTTGGGTGCTTGATACAGGATGTGGTATTCACATATGTTCTGATTTGCAGGGCCTAAGAAGAAGTGAGGATGTGGAGCACGGGAAGATAAACCTGATCATGGGGAATAGGAAGGCTTCACCTGTTTCCAAGAATAGAGTTTATACTTTGTTGCTAAGTAGTGGGTTAAAGTTAGATTTGAATAAATGTGTGTACTCGTCAGAAATGGCGAGAAATTATTTCCTTTCATGCTTTGTACAAACAAGGGTTTACCTTTTCTTTTGATAATGAATGTGGTGGAATAAACGCTTTCTTTAATAATGTTCTTTATTTTAAAGCATTATCTTGTGATGGTGTGTATGAAGCTGTGTCGATTGTAGATAATTTAGGAAATAATGTGTTGTGTATTGATTCTTCTACTAGCTTGGATAAAGCATCATTGTGCCATTGTCGTCTTGGACATGTAAGCAAGAAATGTATAGGCCAGCTCCAAAAGGATGGAGTCTTGGAGTCGTTCGACCTTAAGTCGTATGATAGTTGTGAATCTTGTCTACTTGGAAAAATGACAAAATCACCCTTCACTGGTACTAGTGCAAGGGGTGAGGGTTTGTTGGACCTTATACATACTGATGTATGTGGACCATTCAAAACCGCCACAAGGGATGCCAATCGCTATTATGCGACTTTTATTGATGATTTTAGTAGATATGGTTATGTTACTTAATCAAACACAAGTCAGAAACCTTTGAAAGGTTTAAAGAGTTTAAACAGGAAGTATAAAATCAATTGGGCAGGAACATTAAGATGCTTCGATCCGATCGAGGTGGTGAGTATCTTAGCACTGAGTTCCTCGACTATCTCAAGGAGTGTGGGATTGTCTCACAATTGACACCTCCTAGGACACCACAGCTGAATGGTGTGGCTGAGAGGCGTAATCGAACCTTTTTGGACATGGTTCGCTCTATGATGAGTCGAGCTTGGCTACCAATCTCTTTTTGGGGGTATGCCTTAGAGACTGGCGCACACATCCTTAATCTAGTCCCTACAAAGAAGGTTGCCAAAACACCTCATGAGATGTGGACTGGGAAAGTTCCCAATTTGGACCACATTAAGATTTCGGGTTGCGAAGATTTCGTGAGGCACGAGACACATGATAAGCTCGAACCCCGAAGTGAAAGGTGTATTTTCATCGGCTACCCACATAAATCCTTCGGTTACCTCTTCTACAGACCTAGTGAAAATGTGGTCTTTGTGGCAATGAGAGGGGTCTTTCGAGAGAGAGAATTTATAAGCCAAGGAGACAGTGGGAGGCAAATTGACCTTGAAGAAATTCAAGATTCAATTGGTGAAGGAACCTCAGACACTAGCAATCAACCTGAGGAGGAAACTCCTGTTGAGCCAACTGACGAGTCTGTACCTCCGAGGCGTTCCACAAGGGTTAGGAACACACCTGAGTTTTATTATGGATTTCATATTACTACGGAAGGTGATACATTTATCAGTGATAGTACACTGGTAAATCTGGATGAACCTAACAGTGTTAAGGAAGCCATGGCAGGCCCGGAGTCTGCTAAATTGAAGGAGGCTATGGACAGCGAGATACAGTCCATGTATGACAATCAAGTTTGGAACTTGGTTGACAATGTACCAGGCCGTAAGACAGTCGGGTGCAAATGGATCTTCAAGAAGAAGACCGATATGGATGGAAAAGTGCACACTTATAAGGCGCGACTGGTTGCAAAGGGTTTTACTCAAACTCAGGGTATTGACTATGATGAAACCTTCTCACCAGTAGCAAAGATTAAGTCTATTAGAGTTATGCTAGCCATTGCTGCATTTCATGATTATGAAATATGGAAAATGGATGTCAAAACCGCTTTCCTTAATGGGAAGTTGGCTGAGGATGTTTACATGAGTCAGCCAGAGGGTTTTGTCAGTGCAGAATATCCTAATAGAGTGTGCAAGCTTGAGAAATCCATTTATGGATTGAAACAAGCATCTCGCAGCCGGAATCTTTGTTTCGATGAAAAGGTCAAAGAGTTTGGCTTCTCGAGAAGTGAAGATGAGTCCTGCGTGTATGTCAGAGCTAGTGGGAGTATAGTTAGCTTTTTGGTACTGTATGTGGACGACATACTATTCATAGGAAATGACATCCCAACCTTACAGGACGTTAAGTCCTGGCTTGGGAAGTGCTTTGCTATGAAGGACCTTGGGGAAGCTGCCTATATCCTAGGGATAAGGATATTAAGAGAAAGGAGTAAAAGACTAATTGGACTTAGTCAGAGTACCTACTTGGATAAGGTGTTGAAAAGGTTCAACATGCAGAACTCCAAGAAAGGAGAGTTACCTATCCAAACAAATGTCAAGCTGAGTAAGACTCCGAGTCCGAGTACAGAGGCTGAGATAGCTGAGATGAGTCGGCTACCATATGCTTCTGCTGTTGGCTTGATCATGTATGCTATGACTTGTACCCACCCTGATGTGGCCTTTGCTTTGAGCATGGTCAGCAGATATCAAGGGAACCCTGGCAAGGCTCACTGGATTGCGGTAAAGAATATTCTCAAGTACCTGCGGAGGACTAAGGATTGCATCCTTGTCCTTGGTGAGAGTGATGACTTAAGGGTAGTAGGGTATAGTGATGCTAGTTTTCAGACTGATACAGATAAATTCCGCTCTCAGTCTGGCTGGGTCTTTACCCTAAATAGAGGGGCAATCACTTGGAAGAGTTCCAAGCAGGAGACAGTAGCTGATTCGACTTGTGAATTAGAGTACATAGCAGCGAGTGAAGCAGCAAAGGAGGCGATATGGCTGAAGAACTTCATCGGAGACCTTGGAGTTGTACCAGCTATTAAGGAGCCTATGGAGATTTTCTGTGACAGCAATAGTGCGGTTGCCTTAGCCAAGGAACCAAGAGATCATGGCAGATCCCGACACATTGACAGAAAATATCACTTCATAAGACACAAGATAAAAGAAGGACTCCTCGTGGCAAAGAGGGTATCGTCGGATGAGAACCCTGTGTTGAATCATAAGAGTGACCCTCTTGAACTCAGCTACCGCAACATCTCTCTACCGCAACGGTTCAGCACTCGGAGTCAATTTTGTTCATCAGCAACCGGAGTCAGCTACCGCAGTCAACTTAGCTAGATTACTTTATTTGTCTTTTATGTAATACACTCTATTGTACAGTATGCCTTGCACGGCTGCTTATAGAGTTGTAATCTAGTGTAGTTTCTAAGTCTCTATAAATAGGGACTTACTCTCTTTGTATTCATACCCGATAACTTATGCATTCTATCTGAATACACATTCTGAAGTTATCTCTCTATCTTTCTTCACTCATCTCTTCTTACTTAAATCTTATCATAATTCTGCTGATCATAATCCCTCTTCGGAGCAAGTCTTTAAGACTTAATCACTAAGCTTGATCTTCCTTATTAACTTGGAGTGAATGCATTCCTTGTTAAGAATCAGCTTAAGTGTCTTCTTGATATAACAATTGCTGTCATTTCCATTCCTTTACATTTCCGCAACTAACTCTCTAACTATCTAACTATATTATTGTTGAGCTTTTAGATCCTTTGAGATTAACTATTCCGCATTATACTTGTTCTAACTTTTATTCAAGTGTGTCTCCAAGTTTTTCTCTCAACAATTGGTATCAGAGCCAAAGTGGTTGCTTTTTGAAAACGGAACTCTGATTTTTCAAAGAGCCTTCTATACCACTAAAGCTCATTTTTTCAAAACAAAAAAAAACAATTTCAAATGGCACAATCATTATCTCTGAATGTTTCCAACAGTGTCGGTGGTTCTAACCGAGCCCCAATACTAGTCGCAAATGAATATCATCACTGGTCACAAAGAATGGAAAGGTACTTGAGAAGACTGGGTAGAGATGTATGGCGATCCGTAGAAGAAGGACCACATGTTCCAGTCCTTACACCAGTCCAAACTGACGGCACTGCAACCAGGCTAGGAGGAGGTCAACCAGCCATGAGCCGTCCCACCAAGGATGATCTCGATAAAATGGAAAATGATGTTGTTGCTTTTTTATGAAATCTCCTGCGGAGTAGCTCCTGACAACTTCGATATTATCATAAATTGCAAATCAGCGAAAGAGATCTGGGATGTTCTCAAGAACCTGTACGAAGGCTCAGAACAAGCACAAGATAAGAAGCTTACTACCGCACTCAACGAGTTCAACAACTTCAAAGCTCATACTGGCGAAAGTTTGGAAGACTCCTTCAAAAGGTTCAACCTGATAGTCACCAAGTTATCCAATGCGGGCACCATCCGCAGTAACCATGAAATCAATCTTCAGTTTCTTAATGGTTTGGGCAGACATTGGACTACAGCCAAGATGATAGTCCAAGGCGATAGAAAGATTCACTCCTTGTCACTTTACAAGCTCTATGGAGAGCTGCAAGCTCAAGAATCCACCGTACTCAAACACTGTGTTGACTTCGGAGTACCACTTGCTCTCATAGCACAAGCTCCACCGCAGTCACCTTACCCTTCCTCGTATGACACTCCACCGCAGTCATACGAAGTGGATTCTGAATATGATGATGAGGAAGAATTTCAGAAGGCTATTGCTCTGGTTAGCCAATAGTTCAACCGTCTACCACCTCCTTCCTTCCGCAAGAATCAGCAGTTCAACAAACCTCCATTCAACCGTAACTTCGGTTCTCAGAATAACCACTCTCGATTTCCTAAAAGTTCTCATCCACCACCGCAATCTCAGAATATTCAACCAAAGGAGTTACCGCAGTCTCCTCAAATCACTGACTCCGGTACTCCTTCAGAAGACAAGACTGATGTTGTAATTTGTCACAAATGCAACAAAGAGAATCACTTTGCATGAGATTGTAAGGCCAATGTAGTGAAAGACAGAGCATTCTACCTTAGAATGGCTCAAGAGTTGGAAGACAAAGAAAAAGCTGAAAAGGCAAGGGCATACGTGGCCCATGTCAAAAGAGATCACCAAGTCTGGTCATCCGGAGACGAAGATGAGGCCATCAGCAGTGTCAAAGGAAAAGGGAAAATTTGCATGCTGGCCACTGCGGATGATGATGGGTCTACAATGTTGAACAAGAACTACTGCTACATGGCAAAGGATGGAACACTAAGCATCGTCGAACAGATAAAACTCATGATCCAAACTCTAAACTATAGCATGCATGACTGTCAGGCTTACATAGATGATCTTAATGACACTTGTGCGGCCGTCCTTACAGACTATAATAAAGCCTTAGATGAGAAGAATATTGCGTCCCAAGAGATGTTCCACGTGAGAGGACGACTGGATAACAAAAGACTTAAGATGGCTATGTTAGAGAATGACCTAGAGTTAGAAAAGGATGCAAGAATGTTAAGTGAAACCCAATTAGAGATAGCTTTGAACCAGAGAGATTTAGCTCAGAGAGAAATTGTACGATTAAATCTCTTAATTGAAAATTTGTTTAATGAAAGCGAAGTTATTGAAAATTTGGTAAACAATGGAACCATGGACAATACATACAATTGGGGTTGGTCAAATGGATATCCTACCGTAATGGATTCCTCACCCCGGTTCAACAAAGACAGACTGTATGTCCCTCCAGACCGAGAATTTCATTTCCCTGTCAATGACAAGAATTTTCCCGAAGATATTAAAACTCACTTCGGTAGACTGCACAATTTAAGCAATAATTGTGTCATTGAGGAAATTGTGCTGGAGGTTTCGGGTCACACATGTGATCAAATTCCTATCTGTGGCACCATTTATCCAAATTCTCAAACTTCATCCGTAGTTGATGAAGAGATTGTTGTTGAGGGCCCCGAAGTCTCAAAAGACTTTCCATCTCTGTCCTCAGACCGCAGTGTCACTCACTGTAGTCAAATGTCCCACAAATGTCCCACCGAAGTCCCATCTAAGACTTACTCAGCGGTAGTCAAGTCATCCCTACCGCAGTCATCAGTTCAAGGAACTGTAACTCTTCAGCCAATATTTCATGAACTACCTATAGAAAATTTTGAAGTAGGTCAATGCTCCCAAATTCCTGAATCCTCAAGTTCTGATGACTCAAGTCCGCGTTTTCAAAATCATTCTAAGAATTCCAGGAAACTGCGGTTGAACAACAATGACTGCGGTTCACCAAAATCTTTGGCAAAAAAGGCTTTTAAATAAGAAATCAGATCTCGTGGTACTAATAGACAAACTTTTTCAAAAAACAAGAAGCAAGTCAGATTTCCTAAATCCAAAAGTCCTGAAAAATTTGTTTTCTCTCACTACATTTCAAAAAACTCTTCTTTCAAGAAAACAAACAAAAAGGAAAGTCCAGTTTCAAAAGTCATTCCTACTCCTTCTGACACAACCCAAAAGGGTGTTCAGTCTTTTCGAAACTATGTTTTTCAGGTCTATTCCTCAAATGATCCTAAATGGAAAGGTATTTTACCCACTCCAACACTTTTAAAGTCACGTCAAAATTTCAAATGGAAGGGTATCTTACCAAATCCATCAAAAAGAATTCAGAAATCTACACGTGCTAAAACCTTTCATAAACAGAATTTTTCAAAACCCAAAAACACTCGTGTCAGGAATTACCCATCTCAGACCGGTAACAGATCCAAAACATCCTTAAAACCGCTGACCAATCACAGTGTTAGATCAAAAGACAAAATCTCCTTTTGTAAATGTCAGTGTAGTTGTCAAAAGGTTTTATCTCATGTCAAATCGAGTCAGAGTCAGAAACCTCGTATTTTTTCAAAAAATCACAACACTCCAAATCTACTCAAACACCCAGGACTAGGCTCAAAAGTTGACAAGAGACCTGTCCCTGCAACCTCGGACCATGCATCACTCAGAAACACATCAATTGTCCCAGGCTCCAAACTTGTTTGGATGCCTAAACTAACCGTGTAATTCTTAGGCTTTGTGCAAGGAGGAACAAGAAGAAGAGTGGTTAATTGACAGTGCCTGCTCCTTGCACATGACCGGAAGGTTAGAGTACCTTCGGGATTTCATGCCTATATACAATGGTGGAAATGTCACGTTTGGTAACAATGCAAACGGTGTCATCCGAGGTTACGGTGTTCTCATTACGGGGAACTTTTCCATTCAGAAGGTTGCTTATGTAGAAAGCCGTAAACACAATCTCATCAGTGTTGGCCAACTATGTAAAGCAGGACATCGTGTTGAATTTGATGATCAGTTTTGCTACGTAATGACGAGTGATAGAAACACTTGCCTGATCAAATCTCGATCCCAAGGTACCATGTACCCTTTGGATGTTTCTCTAATCATTGGTAGACCGCAATTGTGTTTCTTGTCCAAAGCTGTATCCGAAGTCAGCTGGCTATGGCACCGTAAGCTAGCTCATCTCAACTTCCGGTACATCAACAACTTAGTCACTGGAGAACTAGTCCGCAGTCTCCCTATTCTCAAATTTAGCAACGATACTCTCTGTCCGGCTTGTAAATGTGGTAAGCAGTCTAAAGCAAGTCACCCTCTGATAATGGACTCTTCTATTTCTGAACCACTGGAGCTATTGCACATTGATCTCTGCGGTCCATCAACCGTAGCCAGCCTCCACCACAAGAAGTATATACTGGTTATTGTTGATGACTATACACGCTTCACATGGGTCTTCTTCCTCAGACTCAAATCAGAAACACCGCAGATCTTCATCAACTTCATCAAAGAAATCGAACTTCAGATCAAGCTTCCAGTTAGACGCATCCGCAGTGATAATGGAACCGAGTTCACTAATCATCTTCTTAACAGTTTCTTGGTGTCCAAAGGCATTTCTCACAACTTCTCAGCACCCTACACACCGCAACAAAATGGTGTAGTAGAAAGAATGAACCGCACACTGGTAGAAGCAGCCAGATCCATGCTTAACTTCGCCCAACTTCCTCTCTACTTCTGGGCTGAAGCAGTAGCAACCGCATGCTTTGTCCAAAACCGAAGTATCGTGTGCAAATGCCTCAATAAAACACCATATGAGGGCCTTAACAACCGCAAGCCCAATGTTCGCTTCTTTCATATTTTTGGGTGTAGATGCTTCGTCATCAACAACAGAGATCAGCTCAACAAGTTTGCACCGAAGTCCGACGAAGGCATATTCCTTGGTTACTCCACTAACAAGGTTGCTTATCGAGTGCTCATCAGGCGTACAAGGCTGATCATTGAAAGCTTCGATGTGAAATTTGATGATTCTCACATCCGCGACGCCCCTCCATCCACTGAAACCATCGCAATCATGGAAAGTGACATTCCTGCCTCTTCAGGTCCCTTGAATCTAGTTGAAGTCAACTATGAGGATCTTTTCGATCCTGTTGAAACGGCGAAACTATCCGAAGTTCTTGTGTCACCCGCAGCTCAACAACAACATGATGATGTTTCTGGACCATCTCTATCTGAAGTAGCCTCTCTCAATACTTCCACCTCTCCGGTTGAGGGGGAAAGCTCTACTCCATATCTAGCCGCAACCGTCGAGGTTCCAGTACTTGATGTTGTTCAAATTCCTGTCCGCACAGAAGCATTACCATCAAACGTATCTTCGGATTCGGATGATGAACTCATAGAAAATATCGACACTAGAACTGATCCAAGGATTGTCACTCTCCCATCCGCAGTCCAGGGGGAACCTTCTCAGGTTCCAGAGGAACTCCCATCTGCAACCCAGGGGGAACCTCTCCCAACTGCTCAAGAAAATTCCGTTCCAATAGATCAAGATGGCTCAGCAGGATGTTCTCAAGTCCAGGGGGAACTGCCATCTCCAACCGCAGATTCCTCTGACATTCAAGATATTCCCTCTACCGCAGCTGCTGATCATCTGCTGCCACGTCTTCATGTATGGACGAAATACCACCCACCAGGTCAAATCATTGGGAACCCATCCGCAGGCATCCAGACTCGATCTTCCAAGGACCTATCTGATCACTGCCACTATGCAGCATTTATGTCCTCGGTAGAACCCAGAACGATCAAAGAAGCATTGCTTGAACCTGACTGGATAGCCGCAATGCAAGAAGAGCTTGAAGAATTTCAAAGAAATAAAGTTTGGCAGCTCGTTCTGAAGCCACGTGGTCACTCCATTGTTGACACTAGATGGGTGTTCAAAAATAAGTTGGATGAATCTGGTGCGGTAGTCAGAAACAAGGCAAGGCTAGTTGCAAAGGGGTATAGTCAACTTGAAGGCATTGACTACAATGAAACGTATTCTCCGGTAGCACGCATGGAAGCTATCCGGATCTTTCTAGCATACGCAGCCCACAAAAACGTCAAGGTACACCAAATGGACGTTAAGAGTGCCTTTCTCAATGGGGAACTAAAAGAAGAGGTTTATCTTCAGCAACCTCCAGGCTTTGAAAATGTTGACTTCCCAGACCACTGCTACAAGCTTGAAAAGGCAGTCTACGGTCTGAAGCAAGCCCCAAGAGCATGGTATGAGACTCTTTCTGAATTCCTTGTCTCATCCGGGTACAAGAGAGGAGTGATTGATCCCACACTATTCAGAAAAGCAAATGGCGACCACCTCATGATGGTACAGATATATGTGGATGATATCATCTTCGGTTCGACTGATCAAGGCATGGTGGATGAATTTGCTAAGATCATGACCAACAAGTTCAAAATGAGCATGAATAGAGAGATTAATTTCTTTCTAGGTCTTCAAGTGAAACAAGTACCGCAAGGCATATTCATTCATCAAGAAAAATACACCACTGAACTATTGAAGAAATATTTTATGGACAACTGTTCATCTGCTAAGGTCCCCATGGCCTTCAATTATAAGATCTCTGCAGATCCCTCAGGCGAATCTATGGATCACAAGACTTATAGAGGCATCATCGGCTCTTTGATGTACCTCACTGCAAGCAGGCCAGACATTGTCTTTGCAACTGGTGTATGTGCAAGGTATCAGGCTGACCCAAAAGTCTCACATATGACCGCAGCCAAACAGATACTACGGTACCTGAAAGGAAGCAAATCTCTTGGTCTATGGTACCCTGCAGACAATGACTTCAGCCTCCAAGCTTTCACAGATGCGGATCATGCCGGATGCAAGCTTGATCGAAAAAGCACTTCAGGAGGATGTCAATTCTTGGGTGAAAGACTAGTCAGCTGGTCCTCAAGAAAACAAAGTTGTGTCTCTCTATCAACTGCAGAAGCCGAGTATGTGGCCACAGCCAGCTGTTGCTCTCAAGTCCTTTGGATGAAAACTCAACTAATGGACTACGGGTATAGAATGTTGCGGATACCGATCTATTGTGACTCTGAAAGTGCTATTGCTATTTCTCACAATCCAATTCAACACTCCAAGACTAAGCACATTGAACTACGGTATCATTTCATCAAAGACCACATCTTAAAAGGTAATATTGAACTCATCTTTGTCCCTTCTCATGAAGAGATTGCTGATGTGTTCACAAAAGCGCTCGATTCAACAAAGCTTAACACCTTCCTGCAAATGTTAGGAATGATGAATCCAGACCCGTAATTCTTTTTGAATTGTTAGCTACCGCAAACCATCATTGGTCTCCGTTGCGGTTCTAACTGAGAATTACATGTGATAGATGGTTTTCGTACCGCAGTCTAGGTACCGCAACCATATATCATACGTATCTCTCATGGGTCTTTATGGTCTGTTATTACTAATCTTTGTACAAGTGTTTTCCTCTCAGTTTCTCACTGCAGTCTTTCCTTGTTCATCCGCAATGACGTTTCTCAACCGCAATGAAAGTTCCATCCGCGATGACATTCCCAACCGCAATGAAATCTCCATCCGCGATGACGTTTCCAACTGCAATGAATTTTCCATCCGCGATCGTCGTGATAATTTCTCAACTGTTTTATCAACTCTTGAATCTTTGGGTGCTATTTAATGATCCTTCATTAAGTTAAACATTAAAGACAAAAAACATTCTCTTTAGAAACTGTCACATTCTCTTTCTAAATAATCCTTGTATCAGACCTATTTTAGGGATGATGACAAAAAGAACGTTTTTCAATAAACTCATCCTTAATTTGTCCTTTCCTCTCCCTAATACGTCCCATCCGTTACAACTTCCTCTCCTATCACCCCCACGATTACCTGACGTATTGACATGCGTCTGACTTTACATTAAATGCAAAACCCCTTTTGGAAATCTCCCAAAATCTCTTCAAACTTTAATCCAAAATTCATAGATTCCCCCCAAAACCCCAATCGACGTTTTACCCTATTCTTACCATTTACCTAGGGTTAAACATTTTTTCACCCCCCTTTATAAACCCATCTTCTTCCCCAACAATACTTTACGTTTTCTGAATATCGATTCTTTCTCCCAAATCCTTCAAAACCTTCAAAACTTTCAAGAACTCTGTTTTCTTCTCTCAAATCTTCAACAATGGTGAAATCAGGTGCATCAAAGAAGCAATCCAAGGCTTCAGGTTCTGTAAATCCAACAGGTTCCAACTCTCCAACAATCGCTTCAAGTAATTTCAGAGCAATATTTGAAGATCATCCTTCATATAATGCTCCCATCAAGCTTATGATCAAGTTTCTCAAGAACCACCCTCTGTTTGGTCCATTCGATGCATTTACAGACGTTGTTCCGGTTTCTACTCTATTCAAATGTGCGTTCTCTGCATATCGCCCAATGGAAAACCCCCAAGAAGTTCACCTCAATCTCATGAACGATTCTTTGGTCATCTTGTCCAAAGAAAAGTTCTTAAATGCCATTAATCTTCTGGTTCACCCTTCCATCAAGATTTTCTCACCTTCAATGGCAGACGTTACATCCGCACTCTACCAGATGGGGTATCAGAAACCAATTTGAGGGATTGGTGAGTTCAAAAAGAATCAGCTGCCTGCGGTATGGCAGTTTGTGTGTCACTTTGTCATCCGCTGCCTATCCGGCAGAACCGGAGGCATCGACAACATGGGACTGAAGCTACTAGAATTGGTATGGAGCATCTACACAGGCCACGACGTAAACTATGGACAAATCCTTTGGGATGACTTCCTCCAATACATTCCCAAAGAGCACCCAAGGGAGAACCCAACCGAGCTCACATTTGCACGGTTCTGGTCACTTTGCATCTCAGACTTACATGCGGATGCTGGAATAGACATGGGTAGTGACATCAACTTTTTCGTCACTAAGGATCTTAAAAGGTACAACCCTTCTTCTGATTAAACAATATTTGGACCGATCCGCAGACTCCCTACTCATATCCTTTCTTCTCTTGGTCTTGAGACTGCTGATGTCTCAGACCACATTGAGGCTACAGAGGGTATTGTCCCATACCCTCCTACCCCGCCTCTTCCATCCGCAGCCATTTCCCCTAAGGGTACCGCAGTCCCCTCTTCCACTACACTATCCAATCTTTCTCAAAGAAGAAAGCAGTTGGCAACCAAGAAACAAAGAACACCCAAGAAGGATGCTCCTAAACGAACCGCACCCACCAAGAAACGCAAAACAAAACCTGCCCCAACCATATCTAGCAGTGATTCAGATGAGGATAGGCATCCGATTTCTATCCTCAAGAAAAGGAAAACAACCGATACCACTATCCATATGCGTGACCGGACCGATGCTGAAGCCTCTCAATAGGCTCCAGTAGTCCTTGGAGTGCCCGCACACCCATTCAACACCACCATCATTTCCAGTCAGACTCAGAAAGTGAGTCTGATTCTCAACTACGTGGAGACTCCCCCCCAGTGCACTCCCAAGAGGACGACACTGGTTCACGCCCTAAGGTCTCCAGGGCTTCCCGACTGCATTTCTTTTCACCAAAGGAGTTGCGCTCCATCCTTCTTTCTGTCACCCAAACACTACAAACACCTTCCCACCCGCAGGGCACTTCTTTCGCCCATGCCAGAACTGAGCAGAGGCCACACTTGACCACGGGTCAAGGAGACCGAGGAAGCTCAGGAAATCCTACTCTGCTTTCATCTTTTACAGGTGGTTTAGGCACGGTGAGCACAAATGTGCAAGGATCCGTGGACCCGAAGGACACTTCGGTGCGCTTTGAAGGTTCTGACGGTGATGCATCCAATGACTCTTGGTTACAGTAAAATCCGGTAACTGAGTCAGACAAGAAGAATTATGCTGCGTTCCAAAGGGCTTTCCAAGCCTGCAAGGAACAACAAATCAAGCAGCAACAACAAAAAGAACAGGAGATCCAGTTCGTGGCTAGGTATTGGGCAAATGCCATCAGCAATGCCAGTACCGTAGCCACCATTCAAAAAGTTCAGAACTGGATGGATCAGATGGCTGAAACAATTTCAAAAGCTCAAGCTTCAGGTGCAGCCGCAGGTACCTCCAAAGTTCCTCCTACTCCAACTCCCATTCCATCTCCCACTCCTACAGTCAATCCATCACAAGACGAAGAACCTGCAATCGAACTCAGTTCAGCTCCCACCTTCGGTCTTGATGATGAAGACATCCAAGAAGTAAACAAGCCAAGCCCTTCTGATGATGACCTCATGATGTTTGAAGAAGAGGAGTCCAGCGGTTCTCAACATTCGACTTCTAAGCCTAAAGAGAAGAAGAAAAAGAAGAAGAATGTTGTTACCCGGAAGGAGTTCATGAGCCTTCAAGCTAAAATCGATCAGATGTTGGCTGCGGTCCAGCCTACTCAACCGCAACCTGAAGACACTCCAGGACCGCAGTCACTGATTAAAAGAATAGAGCGTCTGGAAACAAGGGAACGCATGGCAGCTGAACGAATCTCTCTCAAAGTAGAGATGGGGATCCGGTCCCTTGACAATAACCGCAAGGCTGACCACAAGGACTTCATGGCTGCAGCGGAACGCCTCATCACTGAGGTGACCGCAATCAAAACGGATCTTCAAGCGGCCATCGCGGATCAGGCTTCTCAGTCTCAGAAATTGATAGATGAGACTCATACTGCTTATGAGTCCACTATCTCTGTTCTTCAAGCAACCATCAACAGACTGCAGAAATCTCTTTCCTCCAACTTCCATGGCCCTGAGATCCTCCAGCTCACCAAAGAAATCCACAAGTTACTCTTTAGCTCCTCCACTCCAAACAACCAACAATTGGCAGAAGCTCTCAAAGCTCAGTTCCAAGACGTCTTCCACAAGGTGGATGGACTTAAGCAATGGCTTGAGGAAGCACCGGGGTTGCATCCCTCAAGAGGGGGAAGTAATGAAGAACAAGAAGTCCATCACTCTGATACTTCTATTCATCAGAGTCCCCCCATCATCACTGAAAAAATTCCCACATCACCGCAACCATCTCAACATACTCCATCTCCTCACACTTCACCTCCAAAAGATACTCCCAAAAAGCCAGAGACTCCTCCGCACTTCAAGAACTTGGCTGAAAACATGTCTTCTCCCAGCACCACAGACTCCCATGCCACCGCTCAAAGGAAGCATGATTGGAAAGCAGCCAAGCTGGCAGAGTTAATTTGGAGAGAATGCGGGTTTGACACCATGATGAATGAGTCCTTGATCAATTCTTGGATCAATCCGCACCGCAGGCTCCTAGACAAAGATTACAGACCGCACCTCACTTATGCTGAACCCTCTGCTGATGGATACTGGGATATACCAATTTCTCCAAATGCCAAGTACTTCACTGTATTTAAGCAGTTTGACCAAAGCCTTCCAGATCACAAGAGACTGCCAATGGAGTTTGAGAGACTTAGTCTTTTTCACGCTAAACATGCCTCCTCCATTGAAAACATATGGTCTAACGACAGACCATCCACAGTCAAGAACTACAAAGTCAGGAAATTTATGAAGGCTGGCTACATCCAGTATACCCTCACCAGAAGGGAGCATAACTACATCCGCACCCAGGTAGACTTTCCTTGTATGAATCCGGAAGAAATCTTCCTTATTGCCAGGGTGTTCCAAAACAAGTCAGAAAAGCACCCTAAAATGCAAATAGCACTTGAAAAAGCCAACTCTTTTCTGAGGGATACGGTCTGTGACTTTGGCAAGATAGATGCGGATATCTACCCCACCATCCTCAAGAAGTTTGATCTCCCACCTTTTGAACCTGTGCCAATGCCTACCGAAGGCTTCCAAGAAAGATCTCTAGGCGCAACAAACTACCCTGAACTTGGAGTCATATTCAAAAGGAAGACTGACAACGTCAAATATTTCATTCCTATGACTGCCATGCACCGCCTGACCAAGATACAACTTGACATCTACCGGACCGCAATTGAAAAATCAAAGCATACTACCGCAGAAGTCAAGTTCTAAATCACAAGAAGAATCACATGGTTGGAAAACGTCAGGAAGTTCTGGTGGATTTTGATCAAGTTCCTCAAACTTGATAGCTGAACCGGAGTTAAAGAGGTCACTTAAAGGGAAATTGTTGAATCATAAAAAGTGACCCTCTTGAACTCAGCTACCGCAACGGTTCAGCACCCGGAGTCAATTTTGTTCATCAGCAACCGTATCAGCAACCGGAGTCAGCTACCGCAGTCAACTTAGCTAGATTACTTTATTTGTCTTTTATGTAATATACTCTATTGTCCAGTATGCCTTGCACGGCTGCTTATAGAGTTGTAATCTAGTGTAGTTTCTAAGTCTGTATAAATACAGACTTACTCTCCTTGTATTCATACCCGATAACTTATGCATTCTATCTGAATACACATTCTGAAGTTATCTCTCTATCTTTCTTCACTCATCTCTTCTTACTTAAATGTTATCATAATTCTGCTGATCATAATCCCTCTTCGGAGCAAGTCTTTAAGACTTAATCACTAAGCCTGATCTTCCTTATTAACTTGGAGTGAATGCATTCCTTGTTATGAATCAGCTTAAGTGTCTTCTTGATATAACAATTGTTGTCATTTCCATTCCTTTACATTTCCGCAACTAACTCTCTAACTATCTAACTATATTATTGTTGAGCTTTTAGATCCTTTGAGATTAACTATTCCGCATTATACTTGTTCTAACTTTTGTTCAAGTGTGTCTCCAAGTTTTTCTCTCAACACCCTGCGGATCCACTTACGAAGGGACTGACGAGGGTTAAGCATTTGCAGCATGCGAGGCGCATCGAGTTGAGGGACGATATTAGTTTTACATATTAGATAGTTATTACTGAAACTTGTAAGATGTAATCGACGTTTGATGATGAATAAAAGATGTGATTTATTTATGAGTAAGGTGTTACTATCATTGTCAATTATTTACTATTGTTTCAGCTTTGCATGTTTTGACTTCCAGAATAATAAATTTATTCAAATTTTCCACAGTCTATCATATGTCGGAAGTAGGTATGAATCAAGACTGTCATGAATTGGGATTGTAGATGACTAAATGTGTTTAGACATAGCAATGGTTGCTACAACATTCATGAGTGCTCATAAGTTATGAGTATTGGAATAAACCCACGCTCACTTGTATCACTTCATGGAATTTATCTCAAGTCATCGTGAGACGGTAATATCATATAAGTCTTCAAACCTAGAGATATGACTTGTTGCCTATGAGTTGGTTATACATTGATTGTACGTAAACGCATTGGTAACTCGATGTTATAAAACGTGCCTTTGTGTATGATTCAACAAGTAGTATAATAAGCATATGAGTCGAAGTTTATCTGTTCCTTCTTGGATTAGAAGCGATATCTGGGCCCCTCGATGATTTTGTTTTGACCTATGTACCGGGCCCGGTCAGAACTAAATTGATGTGTTCGATTAAGTTATTTGTCAAACAAATCGGAAATCGGGAAACAAACTGCTGGACAATAAGTAAGACATTGTTCCATGTATTTGCCCGGCTGATATCATGAGAACGGATGATTATATGATCACTTATCTAAAATGGCGCTTTATAGTTCAACAGAGTTTTCGAGAGCTACAATTGTCGGTTGGTTCCTGAAGTTATATAGGCAAATACAGTTATTAGACTTATCCAAGTGGGAGACTGTTAGATAAGGTGTCTAAGTCCATAACTTATTTGGTATATACTTGACCCGACCCGGCATGGTCCATTTGGGTTGCACTTCACCCGAACTATTTATATGGATAATATTATGAGAATAGTATGTTTATGATTTATTAATATATTATAAGTTATAATATATTAATATGAAATCGTATTATTTAATTAGTATTGATCTTGAATTAATTATGAATTAATTTACTGAACAACAAGGTGACTAATTAAACATGGGCTATTATATTTATATGGTGTGGGCTAACACTCATTAGGAAATGGGCTAAGCTTGCATGGGAGTCCATGGATGATCCATGGAGCTTTTAACCCATGGATCCTTGGAAAGGAAAAGACATGGGTTATTAGGGTTTACATGGTTCATAACCCTAATCATCTACACTATATAAAGAGGCGTGTGATGCTTGAAATGACACTAAGTGTGTGTGCATAAGAGTGGCCGATTTCTAGAGCTAACATACTCTCTCATAAAGTTTTCCAAGTTTGTGGTGTTTTGTGATTTCCATTTGAGCGATTCATATTATTGGTGCTTGGCTCTCAAACTCCTAAGGGATCAACTCACTACTAAAGGTATGTAATTCTTCTAGTTTCTTTTATGTTTAAAAGTACCCCATGCCATGCTAGATAGGTTATAAACCTTGGAAAAATTATTTTGCATGTATCTTAGTCAAACATAGATCCAAGGTTTCTAGGGTTACATGTACATAGGAGTGTTAGAATGCTCAAAACCCAACAGTTGACCAGTTCTCAATGGCCTTTATTTTGGAGGGGTCCACGTGAATTCCCTCTTCGCTAACCACGTGACCCAAGAATTCGACTCTTCGAATCCAAAATTCGCACTTAGAGAACTTCGCATAGATTTTCTCTGATCGTAATGTTTCTAAGACCTGACGTAGATGTTGACTATGCTCCTCCTTACTTCGAGAGTAGATAAGTATGTCATCGATGAATACAATGACGAACTGATCCAAGTAAGGACAGCACACCCTATTCATTAAGTCCATGAATATTGCTAGCGCATCGGTCAATCTGAATGGCATTACTACAAACTCGTAGTGTCCATAACGAGTTCGAAAGGCTGTCTTCGGAACATCCTCCTCTAACACTCGTAACTGGTGATACCCGGATCTCAGATCAATCTTTGAAAAGTAATTTTCCCCTTGCATTTGGTCGAACAAATCTTCCATGCGAGGCAGAGGGTAACGATTCTTGACGGTAAGCTTGTTTAGTTCTTTGTAGTCGATGCACATACGGAACGATCCGTCTTTCTTCTTGACGAACAAGACCGGGGCTACCCAGGGTTAGAAGCTTGGTCTAATAAATCCCTTGCTGATCAGTTCGTTAAGTTGACCGGATAGCTCCTGCATCTCAGCTGGTGCTAGACGATAGGGCGATTTGGCTACTGGGGTAGCTCCTGGAACTAAGTCGATTCTGAACTCGACTTGACGCTGTGGTGGTAATCCTGGTAGTTCTTCTGGAAAGATGTCGGGAAAGTCGTGTACTTCAGGGATGTTCTTTATGTCTTTCGTCTCTTGGCTCATATCGACTACATGAGCAAGGAATGCGTGACATTCCTTTCGTAAGTACTTATGGGCTTGTATGCTCGAGGCGATACGAAGGTTCGTGTCGGGTTTGTCGCCATAGATAACTAGAGTTTCATTAGACGGTAGATTAAGACGAACGACCTTTTCATAACACATGATGTCAGCACGATGAAGACTCAACCAATCCATGCCGATAATGACGTCGAAACTTTTAATTAAGACAAGCATGAGGTCGATTGGAAAAGAATGGCTATCTAGAGTTAGGGTACAACCTATGTATATGCAGCTAGTGCGCTCAGTTTTTCCGTCAGCCATTTCTATAGTGAACGGTTCTTTCAGTGTGCGTGATTGTTGTTTAAGTAAGTGTGCAAATTTCTGGTTCACGAAACTCCTCTCCGCTCCACTATCAAACAGTATGCATGCATAAGAGTTATCGAGGAGAAACGTACCAGTTGTAGGGTCTGCTACCGCTTCCTCGTGGCCTATAGCCAAAACTCTTCCCACTCCGCCAGCATTTCCTGCCTTCGGGCAGTTCCTCTTGAAGTGACCCACCTCGCCACATCTGTAGCAAGTCTGGCCCACACCAACGCCGGCGACCTGGGTGATTTGCCTAGCCGGAGCTTTGCAGAAACGGGCAATGTGCCCTTTCCTGTTGTAGTTAGCGCACTGCATTTCCCGACAGGGTCCATTGTGGTGGAAGCTACACTTGTTGCACTTTGGCAAGCTTCCCGCATACTGCTTCGTCGGCGCAGTGGTAGTAGGTGTTATCGCAGCATGAACAGCCACGATCTGCTGCTTTTTGGCAGAGTTCTGCGCCGCATTGTTCTTCTTCTTGTTGTCCCAAAACTTCCGCTGGTTGTCAGCTGCTTTCGAGGGTTCTGGGATGGCAAGGGTTGTTGCCGTTGTCGGGGTGCGGACTCCGTGATCGATGAGCCGCTGTGCCAATCGCTTGGCACTGTCGAAAGTAGTGGGTTCGAAGCTAAGACATTCCCCTGGAATGGAGGCACCAGCCCCCAGATATACCTCTTAACTTTCTTTCCCTCAGTAGGGACCATTCCTGGACATAGAGCCACCAGATCGCTAAACCTGGCGGTATAGGCAACTATATCGGAGCCCTTCATGGTTAGGCTCCATAGTTCTTGTTCAAGTTTCTGAACCTCGCCCTTCGGGCAGTACTCCTCAATCATGAGCTCCTTCAGAGCTTCCCAGCTCATAGCATTAGCCACTATTAGGGTTAGTGACTTGACATGGCTATTCCACCATGTCAGGGCTCTGTCCGCGAAGGTGCAGGCAGCAAATTTAACTTTGCTCCCTTCCGAACAGAAGCAGATCTCAAAGATCGACTCTGTCTTTTCGAACCATTGCGAGAGGGCAATGATTCCTCCAGTCCCGTTAAAGGTCCTAGGCTTGCAGTTGGTAAAGTCCTTATACACGCACTCTCTAGAGCGCACTGGAACATCACTTTGAGTGGAAGGCACAGTTGTTTCACTCCCGCTAGTATCGGTGGTGTTGAATTGAGCTAGGGCTGCCGTAACAGCCGCAACCACTGCAGCTTGGATAGCTGCTGGAATGAATTGTGGAGGAGGTAGTGGTGGTTGATTTGGAGTTATCGGAGGATTGCGTCTCGTTGATCGACGTGGAGGCATCTTTCAACTAAAAGTTTACAAAGATGAGGACGATAGTAAGAATTCAATTGTGAGTATAATGAGAGTGGTCCATGGACTAAGTCGCCATAGCCCAACAAAACAGATGAGAGTATGATTGAAATATAGATCTAACAATAGAAGGATGAAATCATTTGGATAAAGATTTCCCAAAAGATTAGATGTTTGCTAATAATATTGGCATTAGAGATGTAACAAGTTCGGGAAAAAATGACCTTGAAGTAGGTCTTACATCAAACCATAAAAAGAAAATTTTGACAGCATAGAGACCTAGCAGACTGAAAGTCCAAGGTCTTTAAGCGGCAAATTAACACTAGGGTCTATACATAGACCTAATTATATCCAAAAGATAGAGTAGAGTAGACTCTACTTGCGACGAGAACAGCTCGGATGAGCCTTTGATTCTGCATGATGACGCTCCATTTCCAGCATATGCCTTTCGAACATTGCATGTCGTGCTCAAAGTTCCCTGACTTCAGCTTAGGTTGCAGTAAGTTCTCTCTGTAGGACCTCATTGTGGTCCAGAGTTCTTCCATGAGCAGCTTGTAGATGGCAAATACGGACTGTAGTGACTCCCGCATCGCCATCAACTTCCATAACTCGGTTGACGGCTGCCCTACCCTGGTCGTCATTTCTAGCAACCATGTGAACCAGAATAGGCAGGATCCTGTCTGCTGAGCCTCCCTCGCTCAGGTTGTAGAAGCTTTTGTCTCCGTTGTATGGTAAGGGTTGACCCTGCTCTTTACTCTATATGCCCAAGTTCTCCGCCCACAAAGGCGTCGGGCCTTTAAAAGCCGGACAAGGGTTAGGATTCAGGATTGGAGCCACTAGGGGTAGATCACTGACTTCTGGCTCGGGGTCAGAATCCTCTGGTAATTTTTATGCGAAGTCATCATCTAAAGGAATTGCATGATTCTCTTCTGGCTCTGAATCGACCCATCTACCATTTCCTTGGTTGGGAAAGTACGGGTCGCCGGGGAGATGGAATCCAGCCATGTTATCTACGCGAGAATAGGGGTAAAAGAAATAGTTAATAGACGCACTACTTAAGATAATTATAGGATGATCCTTACCAGTTACTTCAATACTTACGTAGTGCATACCAGTCATATGTAACCAAAACAGAATAGACCTTCGAATAAGTGACCCTAACTCTAAGTCCACAACCAAACAAGGAACAGGAAGTAAAGCAAAGATCACAGATTCTAAGTCTATGACACCTTAGTCACATATAACCTTAGCGTATCCACTCAACAACTATTAACATACTATTAAAGACCTTTTAGTTCTCAAATAAGTAATTATAGTAACACAAAATACTCTTATAGTATTTTAAGTTTATGTTTTGTTCTAAAGTTTTCATTGTAGTAGTGTTGGTAAGTTTTTAGACTTGTTGCAACACCACAACCATTCCTAGGCACATGCTAATCACTTCATGGAAAGATATAGTTGATCAGGCTATATCCCTCCCAGATCTGATCATATTTCCCCAAGCCTACTTGTGATGTCCAACAACCGTAATACTTTTGTTCTGTTCTAGTATGACACTAATCCTAGTATGAATGCTTGTATGTATACTTTAGTTAAATATTTTATTATTCAAAAGTATAAACTCTTGGTCAGAGTATTTTAATCCCGATGTGTTTATAGTTGTATATCTTTTATGGGTTGATATACTCAATTCACTATAAACAAAGCTCTGATACCAATCTGTCACACCCCAAACCAGAACGGCGGAAACGTTCGGGGGCGGAGGACGTCATGTACAGTATCATAACAATGCACAATAGTAAACAAGCAACAACATCATCCATTGCATTAATAATATAATTTAATACAAGTGTGTTCTGTGTATAGTTTGAAAGACACCAAAATATGAATCAAAATAAAATACGAGTCTCAAATCTGCTCCGTCTTCTTAAAACCTGGTCCAGTGTACCTGTCTACTGGTGACCTGAGAATACAAGTTATTTTGAAAGAGTAGATCATCATTTAAGCCGGTGAGTTCATAAGTATTTTAGTGTCAAATGTTTGTATAAGTTTGAAGAAAGTGATTGTAAGTGTTTGATGTAAATGTTTGTAAGTGTTTGATGTAAATGTTTATAAGTGTTTGATGTAAATATTTGTATCTCCTAGAAAATCCTATATTTTCTACTTATAGTGAAATGTAGTCTTCTACCAAGACCCGGCTGTTCTGTATGTTTGTTCTTTTGTAAAAGTGAGTGTTTTTCCCAAGTATGACTATCATTACCAGAAAATAGTTTACATTACCGTTTATGTGAGAATATCACTATATGAATGTAATGGAAAAATGAAGATGTACAGTAGTATTGTATAAAGTAACTACCATTGTACTAACTACCTTAAACCAATTGTTTAATTAAAGTAAAATGTGATGAGATTATAACCATACTTGATTGACTAGTAAAACACGACGATCAAAACGTCGAAATGGTATGACATTCGTCACCCGTAGACCTGCAGGTCCCACTGTAGCTAGCAGCAAGGTGTAGGATGGTCAATACTGTATAGATTTATACACAAATTCACGCTCTCCCCCCAGGAGACTCTGGTTACAAAACGTGACACAACAGTATATTGCCATTCCATGAAGTAGTGGCTCACATTAATGTTATCTTGTTCTTGTATTAGTATAGTATGTTCCTTCTGTTCTAGTGTATAGTATGTTGTGACAACCCGAAATTTCCAATTGTTTTAACTCCGCAGTCAAGCACTTCAAAAATTAGCCAAATTCATCTCAAAAACAATTTTGGCCGGTTTTAAGTCCGTTTGAGTATTTTATTTTAATTTTTCGTCAAACGAGCAAATAAATGGAAGTGTCTGTTAGGTGTGTTGTGTAACGAGATAAACAATAAACACCTTGACTAGGTGTTTACGGCCAAACAAGGGGTTTGGACCGTAAACTCCCTTTGACATGAACTCATGCATATAGCATGAGTTTACACTCCATTTCCCACTTTTCCACTTCCCACTCAAGAACACCAAGCCTTTTTCCTCTCAAGTATCATCACACACTTCTTCCAAATCCACCAAAAATGAAATTTTTCCTTCCTAAATTCGTTCATACAACACTTAATCTAGTGTTTATACATCATTTCATCCATGAATTCTTCATTTTTAACTAGATCTTCAAGTGTTCTTCAAAACACCAAGAACACCAAGAACACACACTAGTGTTTTTGGGTCCTAAACACTCCTACAAGCTTCATATAAGTAAGTACACTCCTCCTAGCTAGTTGTTAGCTTAGTGTACTTGTTAATCCATGGAATGAACACCAAAAATCCCCAAGAACATGTGTTTACGGTTTGGGGATCTCCCAAAACCGTAAACAGCTCCAAAAGGTGTTTAGATGCCCCTAATGCCTTCTAATGTTTATATAAAGGAGTAGAACCTTGCATGCATGAGCTAGAAACCCCAAAAACAAGAAAGGAATGGACAAACATGAGTTTACGGTTTGGGAAGGTCTCCAAAAACCGTAAACACCTTCCAAGGGTGTTTAAGTGCCCTTAACACCTCCTATGGCTTGTATAAGTGACTAGAACCTTGCATGCATAAGATAGAAACACCAAAACACGAAGAAGAGGAAAAACATGAGTTTACGGTCGTAAACCCATGTGTTTACGACCGTAAAATCCCAAGGAGTGGTCCAAGGACCGTAAACTCCAAAAGAGGGTTATTTTGAGCCTTAGTCACTTCCTAAGACCTTGATTCGAGTCTAGCTCATTTCCTTGAGTAGTATAAGACCTTAAAACATCCAATGGCACCATTCCTATGAGTTTACGGCCGTAAAATCATGGGGGGAAGTGGTCCAGAAACCGTAAACACCCCTAAGGGCCACCATTTGAAGTGTAAACTCCATAGTGAGGTCATACACTCTTTATATGCAACCCTTAGTACTCTTAGCACTTGTAGCAAAGTGTTTTCATGTATTAGGGTGTCCTAACTCACTTAATTAGTTATTAAATGACTAATTAGATACATAAATGTATCATTGCATGTTCAATAGGATCCGAGTATGTGTTCAAGTCCTCACTTGACACATAGCATCCTATACCATCCGTCCATCCGAATCACCCACGACAGGTGAGTTCATACCCCTATACTTTTCCGAGTTTTTCATGTTTTCAAGGGGGGAATACAAGCAAAAGTACAAGGAAACTTGTGCTCGATTTATCTCTTTTTGCATAAAATGATTTCATGTTCAGTATGCTTTTAACTCAGAAAACTGTTTTACAAATCGATTAAGAAATCAACCCGTAGTAATAGTTTTCAAATCTAAAGCAAGGAACTCGTGAACCTTATCATAATATGTATTATTTCATAGAGGATTCATGCAAATCATAAAAGGATTTTTGTATTATCACTTGTAAATTCGTTAGGCTAAGTTTGAGACCTGTCCTCGGTAACACTCCCCCGGATTCGTGAGTGGAGGGCTACGACTTATAACCATAATCTCTTGGAGGGAGAGCGTGACTATTGTGTATAGATCTATATGGGACTGACTATCCTACACCCTCGCTGCTAGCTACAATGGAACCCTTGGTTCAGGGGTGACAAAGTCATAAATGATACTGGCCCATTTACGTGCCTTATCCAGTCTTAGTATGGTTATGACACTCACAACTTAGGTAGCAAGAATTTACTTTTCTAATATAATCCTCTGGGTGTAACCAGAGCTTCTAATATAATCCTATGGGTGTAACCAGAGCTTCGAATATAATCCTCTGGGTGTAACCAGAGCTTCTAATATAATCCTATGGGTGTAACCAGAGCTTCGAATATAATCCTCTGCGTGTGACCAGAGCTTCTAATATAATCCTCTGGGTGTAACCAGAGCTTCTAATATAATCCTCTGGGCGTAACCAGAGCTTCGAATATAATCCTCTGGGTGTGACCAGAGCTTCTACTATACTCCTTTGGGTGTAACCAGAGCTTCGAAAAGAAAACTGCCGTCCAAGTATGATAAATACTCGCGTATAGATAACCAACTTTCAACCATTAAGAAAATATGGGATTTTCTGGGATAACCAAATCTTTGGTAAATAGTCTGTTTAATGTGTAACTAATGGATAATCAAAACCTCTTTCATAAGGAAATATGGGATTTTCTTGAGAAAACAACTTTTCAAAGAATCAAAGAAACATGTCTTTTACCAGAATTAACAGCTTATGAACTCACCAGCTTTATGCTGATATTTTAAAACTGCTTGTATTCTCAGGGCATCAATAGACAGGTATTCCTGCCAACTTTTTGAGAAGACGGAGCGTATCGGATTCACGTCTTTTACTTTTGCTATATACTGATATGTATAATCTTTATATTAAGACAATGTAAATCTTTTCATGTATGTATTCAATGTTTGGATTGTGTTTACTATGCTTACTATGATACAACTGTTGTGATACTACGCATGACGTCGCTCCGCCCCGGAACGTTTCCGCCTTCGGTTTCGGGTTGTGATAGATTGGTATCAGAGCTATTGTTTATAGTGAACTAAGTATACCGAACCTTACATGGTATACAACTATAAACACTAAGGGGCCTAAGAGCTCTAAACTAAAAGTATACTTTCAAAATATAAGTATTTTTACAAAAAGTATACAAGTATACCCGTATTCCAGGAACCGTGCCATAAGTAGAACAAAACAAAAGTATTTTGGATGTTAAACACTGCGGTTAAACCTGGGCAGTTATGTAATCATGTCTAGGATCAATATAGCCTGATCAACTATATTTATTCGAGACATGACCAACATGTGCTTGGGAGTGACTTTGGTGTTGCAGCAGGCCTAAAACTTACCCCGTATCCATATAACTTAAAATACTATAGGAGTATTTTAGTCAGAGCCGAATACTTCGTAGAAATTCATTCCAAGTGTTGCTACTCATTCCTCTTAGCGATAGCTTACTTGCATCAGTAATCTTTCTTTGCTTATCGCATAGTAGAACACTCTAATCATCATATTGAGATACATCTTGCTTTATATCTCTTGATTCAATCCAGAGGACTTACCATCCTCTTCTTCCTGATTGTTTCTAGAACAAGATGCCTCCCCGTAGAAGACCTAACAGAAGGAATGAAGACACTCCACCACCACCACCGCCCTCTCAGTTCGATCCCGTTATGTTCCAAGCAGCTGTTACTGCTGCTGTTGCAGCCGCGATGTCACAAATGAATTCTGGCGGATCTGGTGGACAGGGAAGTGGTACACATCCCCAAAATCATGAAGGTGGTCAGGGACACCAGAAGTAGTGTTCTTATAAGGACTTCATGAGCGTGAAACCCACATCTTTCGACGGCACTGGAGGTGTCATTGTCCTGACTCAATGGATCGAGAAAATTGAGTCCATTTTCGAAATTTGTTCCTGTTTGGAGGTCAACAAAGTAAAGTTCGCCGCTTGCACTTTCACCAACAGGGCGCTGACCTGGTGGAATGGTCGGGTCAAATCCCTAACCCTACCAGTGGTGAACGCCATGGGTTGGGAAAGCTTAAAGGAACTCATGATAGCTGAATACTGCCCACGGGGCGAAATGCAGAAGCTAGAGCACGAACTCTGGAATCTAAAGATGAAGGAATCTGACATTGCTGCTTACACATCTAGGTTTGAAGACCTAGCGCTCCTCTATCCGGGGATGGTCACCCCAGAAAGCAAAAAGATCGAAAGATACATTTGGGGACTGACCCAGCCGACCAAAGGAAATGTCCTGGCTGCTAGGCCAAACACTTTCGACAGCGCTAAGTGTCTGGCGCAGACTCTCATAGATCATGGAATTGATCTTGATGAAGTGACCGCCACTCCTGAACCGGCTAAGGAGAGTGGTGAGAAAAGAAAGTCCTGGAAACAGAAAAAGGGCCAGTCTTTGCAGGAGCCCTCAAAGAAGCAACACACGGTAGCAGTCCACGCTGTTACTACTCCTACTGCTACTCCTGCAACTCAAGCACCTACCAGTAGGTATACTGGTAATTTTCCTTGGTGCGGTAAGTGCAGTTATCATCATCGCATCCCTGGCCCATGTCGTGAAATGCTCTGCAACAACTGTGGCAAGAAGGGCCACCAGACTCGAGACTGCAGAATACCAGTTCAACCAACCCATCAGGCCCCTGGAGCAGGTATTGGTCAAGCCTGCTATGGATGTGGAGAAGTCGGGCACTACAAGAGAAACTGCCCCAAGGCAACAACAACTGGAGGCACAGGGAGAGTACTGGCAATGAACCAGGAGGAAGCAGTTGCTGATCCTACAGTTGTTCCAGGTACGTTCCTCCTCGACAACTCTTATGCATGCATTCTTTTCGACTCTGGTGCTAAAAGAAATTTTGTTAGCCATGTATTCAAACCTCTTCTTAAGCATAAACCTCAACCATTTAACTGAAATATTTACCGTCGAGATGGCTAACGGTGAGAAAGAGAGCACTAATGATATTTATGTAGGATGTACTCTCACCTTAAACGATCATTCTTTTCCCATCAACCTTACGCCAGTTTCCATAAAAAGCTTCGATGTCATTTTCGGCATGGATTGATTGAGCCCCAATCATGCTGATATCCTTTGTTACTCAAAAGCTATCCTTCTTAACCTTTCCTCCGATGAAACTCTCATAATTTACGGCGATAAACTCAGTTCGAACCTCCGTATCATGTCATGCATCCAAGCCCAGAAACTCCTACGAAGGGAGTGTTATGCATTTCTAGCCCACGTTATTAACGAGAAGCAGGAAGTTAAAGACCTCGAGAGCATCCCCGAAGTCTGCAACTTTCCCGATGTCTTTCCCGAAGACCTCCCGGGAATCCCTCCCGAACCCCAAGTCGAGTTTCGCATCAACTTAATCCCTGGAGCTACCCCCATAGCTAAATCCCTATATCGCCTAGCTCCAGCAGAAATGCAGGAGTTATCTAGTCAGCTCAATGAGCTGCTCAACAAAGGATTCATCAGACCGAGTCCCTCGCCCTGGGGAGCCCCGATCTTGTTAGTGAAAAAGAAGGATGAATCCTTTCGGATGTGCATTGACTATCGAGAGCTGAACAAGCTCACAGTCTAAAACCGTTACCCTCTTCCTCGAATCGACGATTTCTTCGATCAACTTCAAGGAGCCAGTTACTTTTCCAAAATAGACCTACGATCAGGGTACCATCCGCTGCAAGTCCATGAGAGTGATGTTCCTAAGACAGCCTTTCGGACTCGATATGGTCACTACGAGTTCGTAGTGATGCCCTTTGGTCTAACCTACGCACCGGCAGTGTTCATGGACCTCATGAACCGAGTGTGCCATCCTTCCCTGGACAAGTTCGTCATCGTATTCATCGACGATATGCTTGTCTATTCCATAAGCGAGGAAGATCACAGACAGCACTTGAGATCAGTGTTGGAAACCCTAAGGAAGGAGAAGCTGTATGCGAAATTCTCCAAATACGAATTTTGGATTCGAAAAGTAACCTTCTTAGGTCACGTGGTAAGCGAGGAAGGCATACACGTGGACCCCTCCAAAATCAAAGCAATAGAGAATTAGTCAGCACCGAAGACGACCTGAGCCTTCTAAGAACCAAACTGGGGAATACACCCCCAGTGAGAAAGAACTTTTGGAACTTCAGAATGGCGATCACACCAAGTGATGATCTAACCATGGAAATACATTATATTCTAAGTACCAAAACATTCTATCTTCTCAAGAGCTTAGGACCATCAGGAATTCTTGTTAAGAATTGGTCCAACCCCCGTCAAACCTCAACAACTTTTGGAATTCCATAAATTCCACCCAAATCTGTCCCTGTCTTAGACTCGAAAGAGTTCTTGTCCGACGCGACTCTCGAAATCCCACTCGTCAAGATCGAAATCAATGAGAGCCCCAACTTCGTGTAGGAACCTGTAAAGGTCATGGACCGAAGAGTCAAGTGAAACGAAACAAATCCGCATCCCAACTGTGGAGGTCCGCTAGAACGCCAAGCAAGTACCGGAGTTCACTTGGGAGTGCGAAGAGAAATTGAAACTTAAACGTCCCCATCTCTTTGCTTAGTTATTTTTTGATAACTAGGTGGCTCGAACTCTAATTTCGGGACGAAATTCCCTCTAACGGGGGGATGATGTGACAACCCGAAATTTCCAATTGTTTTAACTCCGCAGTCAAGCACTTCAAAAATTAGCCAAATTCATCTCAAAAACATTTTTGGCCGGTTTTAAGTCCGTTTGAGTATTTTATTTTAATTTTTCATCAAACGAGCAAATAAATGGAAGTGTCCGTTAGGTGTGTTGTGTAACGAGATAAACAATAAACACCTTGACTAGGTGTTTACGGCCAAACAAGGGGTTTGGACCGTAAACTCCCTTTGACATGAACTCATGCATATAGCATGAGTTTACACTCCATTTTCCACTTTTCCACTTCCCACTCAAGAACACCAAGCCTTTTTCCTCTCAAGTATCATCACACACTTCTTCCAAATCCACCAAAAATGTAAGTTTTCCTTCCTAAATTCGTTCATACAACACTTAATCTAGTGTTTATACATCATTTCATCCATAAATTCTTCATTTTTAACTAGATCTTCAAGTGTTCTTCAAAACACCAAGAGCACCAAGAACACACACTAGTGTTTTTGGGTCCTAAACACTCCTACAAGCTTCATATAAGTAAATACACTCCTCCTAGATAGTTGTTAGCTTAGTGTACTTGTTAATCCATGGAATGAACACCAAAAATCCCCAAGAACATGTGTTTACGGTTTGGGGATCTCCCAAAACCGTAAACACCTCCAAAAGGTGTTTAGATGCCCCTAATGCCTTCTAATGTTTATATAAAGGAGTAGAACCTTGCATGCATGAGCTAGAAACCCCAAAAACATGAAAGGAATGGACAAACATGAGTTTACGGTTTGGGAAGGTCTCCCAAAACCGTAAACACCTTCCAAGGGTGTTTAAGTGCCCTTAACACCTCCTATGGCTTGTATAAGTGACTAGAACCTTGCATGCATAAGATAGAAACACCAAAACACGAAAGAAGAGGACAAACATGAGATTACGGCCATAAACCCATGTGTTTACGACCGTAAACTCCCAAGGAGTGGTCCAAGGACCGTAAACTCCAAAAGAGGGTCATTTTGAGCCTTAGTCACTTCCTAAGCCCTTGATTCGAGTCTAGCTCATTTCCTTGAGTAGTATAAGACCTTAAAACATCCAATAGCACCATTCCCATGAGTTTACGGCCGTAAACTCATGGGGGAAGTGGTCCAAAAACCGTAAACACCCCTAAGGGCCACCATTTGAAGTGTAAACTCCATAGTGAGGTCATACACTCTTTATATGCAACCCTTAGTACTCTTAGCACTTGTAGCAAAGTGTTTTCATGTATTAAGGTGTCCTAACTCACTTAATTAGTTATTAAATGACTAATTAGATACATAAATGTATCATTGCATGTTCAATAGGATCCGAGTGTGTGTTCAAGTCCTCACTTGACACATAGCATCCTATACCATCCGTCCATCCGAATCACCCACGACAGGTGAGTTCATACCCCTATACTTTTCCGAGTTTTTCATGTTTTCAAGGGGGGAATACAAGCAAAAGTACAAGGAAACTTGTGCTCGATTTATCTCTTTTTGCATAAAATGATTTCATGTTCAGTATGCTTTTAACTCAGAAAACTGTTTTACAAATCGATTAAGAAATCAACCCGTAGTAATAGTTTTCAAATCTAAAGCAAGGAACTCGTGAACCTTATCATAATATGTATTATTTCATAGAGGATTCATGCAAATCATAAAAGGATTTTTGTATTATCACTTGTAAATTCGTTAGGCTAAGTTTGAGACCTGTCCTCGGTAACACTCCCTCAGATTCGTGAGTGGAGGGCTACGACTTATAACCATAATCTCTTGGAGGGAGAGCGTGACTATTGTGTATAGATCTATATGGGACTGACTATCCCACACCCTCGCTGCTAGCTACAATGGAACCCTTGGTTCAGGGGTGACAAAGTCATAAATGATATTGGCCCATTTACGTGCCTTATCCAGTCTTAGTATGGTTATGACACTCACAACTTAGGTAGCAAGAATTTACTTTTCTAATATAATCCTCTGGGTGTAACCAGAGCTTCTAATATAATCCTCTGGGTGTAACCAGAGCTTCGAATATAATCCTCTGGGTGTAACCAGAGCTTCTAATATAATCCTCTGGGTGTAACCAGAGCTTCGAATATAATCCTCTGGGTGTGACCAGAGCTTCAAATATAATCCTCTGGGTGTAACCAGAGCTTCTAATATAATCCTCTGGGCGTAACCAGAGCTTCGAATATAATCCTCTGGGTGTGACCAGAGCTTCTAATATACTCCTCTGGGTGTAACCAGAGCTTCGAAAAGAAAACTGTTGTCCAAGTATGATAAATACTCGCGTATAGATAACCAACTTTCAACCTTTAAGAAAATATGGGATTTTCTGGGATAACCAAATCTTTCATAAATAGTCTGTTTAATGTGTAACTAATGGATAATCAAAACCTCTTTCATAAGGAAATATGGGATTTTCTTGAGAAAACAACTTTCCAAAGAATCAAAGAAACATGTCTTTTACCAGAATTAACAGCTTATGAACTCACCAGCTTTATGATGATATTTTAAAACTGCTTGTATTCTCAGGGCATCAATAGACAGGTATTCCTGCCAACTTTTTGAGAAGACGGAGCGTATCGGATTCACGTCTTTTACTTTTGCTATATACTGATATGTATAATCTTTATATTAAGACAATGTAAATCTTTTCATGTATGTATTCAATGTTTCGATTGTGTTTACTATGCTTACTATGATACAATTGTTGTGATACTACGCATGACGTCGCTCCGCCCCGGAACGTTTCCGCCTTCGGTTTCGGGGTGTGACATACGTTCCTTCTGTTCTAGTGTATAGTATGTTCCTTCTGTTCTAGTGTATAGTATGTTCTTTCTGTTCTTGTTATAGTATGTTTGAACCGACTCATGTATGAACTGACTCTTGTAAGTTTCATTGTTCTAGAAGTAGTGAGTAGTCATCCTCTAAACTATACCTATTATAGTTTACTAGTACTGTTGTTTGAATGACTGATCATGTTTGTACACCTTTGCTACCCAAAGGTATTGAACTGATTGGAAGAACTTTTATATCTACATACATACACATAATATATAACTAAGATTTAAACGACACTCGGACAAACAACCGACACCCTAAGTCCACAACCAAACAAGGAACATGAAATAAAGCGAGTTATCAGTCCTAAGCCCTTTAAACCTTATTTATATAACTATATCTATATAAACATGATTTTGACAATATATAAGTTTAAAAGAGTTTTGTAAAATGATAAGGAGTTTATCATATAAAAGAGTTTTAACCATTTGAATGGTCATTGATGACTTGATGTCAGTTTATAAAATGATTTGAAACAGTTTGTTTGATAACACAGTTTTGAAGTATAAGAAATCCTCTTGTTTGATAGTTATAAATCACATGTGATTGATACTATAACTATATTGTTTTCTACTTGTATTCACCCCCACCCCCCCCCCCCCCCCCCCGCAAAAGCATTTAAAATCATTTAAAAGATAAGTTTAGGGGTATGAACTCACCTGTAGTGAGTGATTCGAATGTAAGATCGATTAGGATGCTAAGTATTCCAAGTGAAGTCTTGAGCACAAACGGATCCTATTAAGTATATAATGACACATATATGTATATAATTAGTGTATATAACAACTAATCATGTAAGGGAACAACCTTAGGGACTAGGAAACACTTGGAATGAAGTGTTACAATCACATATGATTGTATAAAGGGTGTTCACGGCCACACAAGGATGTGTTCACGGCCAAGGGGTGTTCACGGCCAAGGAGTTTACGGCTAAGGAGTGTTCACAGCCAAGGAGTTTACGACCAACACATGAACTTGAAGGGTTTACGGCCATGGGTTGAAGGGTTCACGGCCACCATGATCTTATGCAGGGTTTACGGCCACTTGAAGGGTTTACGGCCGTAAACTCTTGAAGATCAAGCATAAAGTGGTTGTTTCTTGGTTGTTAATCAAGTGCCTCTAATGGATAACAAGTATATGGAAGAGATACTTACATTTTGGAAGCTTAAAGGGTGATTACGGCCCAAAGAACTAGTGTGTGTTCTTGGTGTTCTTGGTGTTCTTAATGATTTGAAGATCTAAACCCAAAAGAGATGAATTCATGGATGAAATCATAGGGTTTCACTTGAAAAAGAAGGGTATCAAGAAAGAATGGAAGAATCACTTAAAACTTTGAAGAGAAATGGAAGTGTTCTTGATGATACTTGAGAGAGAAATGAGTTTTCAGCCTTGAAGATGTGAGAAATGAGGAAGAAATGAAGGAATCCTATACTAGAAGGACGGGGTTTACGGCCAAGCTTGGGTTTACGGCCGTAAACCCACTTTGGGCCGTAAACTTCCCTTGATGGATGAACTTGGTTCAATTTGAAACCCATAATTTCCTTTCTCACAATACATAGCATTATGTCCTATGTGCACAAGGCTTAAAAACTTCTAGAATAACCCTTAGCAAGGCTAAAAGGTAACAGAAACTAGTCTGACCTTTGATTGGATTGAATGGCTTTACAAGATAGAAATTTCGGGTTGTCACACCTGATGAATGTATTGGGCGGGGCCCATCGTATGTTACTGACAGATTTGTACCGGGTGGGGCCCGATGGAGGTTGGGTGGGGCCCATTGTATGTTTGGTATGTGGTATTCTGGGGGATACTCACTAAGCTTTATGCTTGTCGTTTTCAGTTTATATTTCAGGTACTTCCGGTTCGAATGGAAAGGGCTCAGGATGATCGCATCGCGCACACCATGATTTTTCGCTTTATTTGATCCTGATGTACTTTTGGATGATTGATGACATACTCTGATTTTTCCTTTTGTTTCATGAACATGTTTAGTTGATGGTTTTACTAATACAAAAATGAAATTTTTGGTTATAAATTTTTGGGACGTCACAATCAGACAAGGCATCACTGCACCATTGGATTGCTGTTGAAGTATCACAGACCTTACTAGAAGAATAATCGGTGTCGTGGGACGGATCACTGGCAGGTTGGTCGTCAAGTTCAAGGAACAGATCATGGCTAGTCGAATTGTTAAGAAAGTTGTTAGGACCACTCAGGACGGAGAGCTTGGTCTAGGAACACAACTTGGAAAGAGAAAAGTGGAGCAAGACCCAACTCTGCCAACAATAACCAAGAAGCTTGATGGTAATACGCCAAACACTAGAGGCAGCCGAAGGTCAGCGCGTCCCAGGATTAAGTGTGGAAGGTGCGTACAAAAGGGGAACAAATATCAAAACTACACGCTACATGTGGAGTTATGCCATCGTCGTCACCAGCAAGGCCATATTAGGGCCAATTACACATAGTTAGTAATAGGAATGATTCAGACCCTGACACTTGAGGTTCCACATGAATAGGAAGAAGTTCTACATTCGTTGAAAAGGGAACCCACAACCAGTAAACAAGTTGTGATGTTTCCAATCAAAGAAGAATGAGAGACACCGGTAGAAATGTTTGATCGTATGTTGTTATGTATATCTTTTCATACGTAGGTATTAGTATGTAACCCATAAATCGTTGTTATTAATTGTAAGATTCTAATATGTAATAAAATCGTTTTGCTTATACATATGCGTTAGTACATCACTAGACACCGTTGTGCTTGTCACGGCCTTACCCTGTTTTGTTTGTGGTATGAAAGGATACCACTTACGGTAGGAACAATTAGTAGTACTCCGATGAGAATGTCAAAGGTCATTGGAGATGACAACCTTGAGTACCTTCAAAGTCAAAGGAAACTACAAGTCACATAGACAAAGCCAACCTAGACGTCGGCCAGTTATGAGCAACATCAGATGATGGGTCTAACCCAATTGGAGGAAAACCAACCCTTAAGGAGAAAGAACGAAAAGTAGTTTGACTTTTGATTTAGACATCAAGGTCTAGGAGAGTACCAGAATGAGTAGGTTAAAGTTGTTAGTCTCGTTTTTGATAAGTAGGTAACAGAAGAAGGAAGTCTTATCTTAGAATACCCATAGACTATGAGTTTCTTGTTTCTCGAGGAAAGGTTAGTCTTTTATTACAAGCGTATAATAGGGTTTAGGAAATTATCAAATTCCTAGGTGCGGCTTAGATAGCCAAGAGAGCCATCTAGGTTCATACCTTCACAGACGAAACATATATCCTCGCAACATAGGATCAGGAATTCAATAAGTGGTGTGGTTTTCCGTAGAAAGCGTTGAGTACTCAAGGAATATATCAGACTTAGAAAGCTTAGTTAAGCTCGTAGTAAGGACCTATTTTCCCTATGCCAAGGCACGAAAGCGATAGGATTGATGTCAAAGAAAAAGCCTTTATGTAGTATGGACGTTTCAAGCCATCGTCTAAATACTCATATAAAGACGCCTAGAAGAGGGTCATTCAGGAAGGACCATGAGAGGTGGTAGAACTTTTCAAAAGTTACATATGTATACATAATAGGATTGATCAAGTTGTTGATCCAAGTTCAAACAAGCATTCTTATTGTTATCAGTAGTAGTTAAGATTAACTAAGAGTCCCTAGTGTATATTAACAAGAGTTCAAGTTTAGGAGTGACTTAGAGTTAAACTGCGTAATTAGTAGTAGTTGTTAGAGATTTAATTATAAAGATGCTTCGCTAGATGTCAATAAAAGATAGATCTGTAAGGAAAAGATTTGAGGATTTCCTAAGAGGATTAGAACTGTAATAAGGCGGTAGAATATTGTCGAGGAATTGTTCAAGTTTTTAGGATGCAAGGTTTCGGTTGGCGATAGATAATACAAAAGGATCATAAGCGATTAGAATAATCTTGTTTATTTAGTTAAGAGTCATGTTAGATAGATCATCAAGTGCAGTTGCATATACGTCATTGGTCTTCGGGTTAAGCTACGTATTTGGTTTAGTTATGCCTTTAGCCAATAAGCAAAAGAATTAATATAAAACGAGGATCAAGGTTCAAAATTCGTAGGATAATTAAGGACGATGAATAGACTTTAGTGTTTCGATGGTATATATTAAGGACCTCTAACCGATTGTAGTCTCAAAAGTTTTGAAAACAAAGATCGGTAGGTATCAAGGAAGGGTGAAGATTAAGTTCCTTTAAGGACAGTCAGATATGGTTGTGAGTCTTTCAGACCATCGTAGGGTCGATCGCGAGTCTTCAAGCCCAATAAGAACGAAGAAAAGAACGATCTGTCATTGAAATCCCAATAATTGACAGGGTTACGACATATCGCGATCATGCATAAGAACAAATTGGCTTAACAATAGTTACACATTGACATAGAAAGAATAGTTAGAGCTTTGCGAGAAGGTTGTTGGTAACCTATAGTTCATTATAATCCAACAGGTTGGAAGATAAGCAAGCCTTATAATGAGTCTGTCACCAATATCAAAGTATTAGTTCAAGTGTTTTCAAGCCAGTAAACCCGTTATAGTAATTTTGGTTAAAATTCAAGATGTTGGAACACCTGAACTGGGTTCGAATGTCTTTGTAATCTAGCTTCATGTATGTTTAAGGATATGCCATAATATTTTTAGAGGCATGTTCCTAAAAATGGATTTTGTTAATATGTTCATAGGTAAAATTCCATAGTTAACAACCTCATAATCAGTCGACATTTCACGTATGAAAGCGATCCTCAAACGTATCGTGTAAATTCTGGAAGTCTAGACTGATGAGTTCTCGGTTTTGGAAAATTTCACGAGTTTGGAAGTACGTGTAGGGTAGAAAACGAAGTTCTATGGCTAAATGAATACATATAGGCGAATTTGATGCAACAATGAATGTTGGATCATAAGTTCATCTTGATAATTCCAATAGGGGGTCCGTCTAGGAGCACAAGGAGTAGGATTTAAGGGGACAAAATCTTTTTAAGTGGGGGAGAGTTGTAACACCATATTTTCGCATTCCAATAGAATGTAATACAAACCATTGTTTATAAAAATGAAATATAGATATATTACTTTTAGTCAAAGTAATCGTCATTAACATGTAGGAAACGTCAATACTATTTTTGTAGATATATAGAACGCCTGAATCCGACTTCGTATGAAAAAATTATGCTTCTTCGAAGTATCACGATTAAACCGACATGGTCATGCATATCGTAAAAAGTGAATTTTAGATAGGTTGCCTATTATCCTAATCAATCTAAACAAAATTTGTAGTAGTCGTTAAACAGAGAGCGTGCATATAGAGAACGTCCAAAACTCTTCACATTCATAACTTATGAGTTTAATTGGATTTTAATGTATGATACCTTTCATTTTCGATAACTTGAGGACAAGTTATGGTGGTCATTAAAATTCATGTAGATCATTTTTCTAACAACTAAAATTATCACATAATCTATGATCTAACTAAACTCATAATCAAGATAATTTCTAGTCAACAATTTGAAAGCAATTTTGTTTATCATATAAAAAAAATCATTTTAAAACTTTGACAATTATCTTGTGGTTGGATGAGTACAAGCACTACCATATCATAAAAAACATTTCCAATGATCCAAAACAGTTTGTGGTAGTGATCCCAATCCAAACCAGGCCAAGAAACTCGAAATTCTGCAAACATTGCCTTCAACTCATCGAGTACATGAACTGGACTCGGCGAGTTGCTCTGTTACTGAGTGGACTCGTCGAGTATGTTCATGTACTCGGCGAGTTCACCAGTCAGGGGCAAGAATTTCGACTTTTTCAGCTTTGAAAACTAGTAAGCATCAAATATAATAGAAAGCAATCCTATGCTCTAATACCACTGTTGGGTTTTTTAGCACTATGACACTCATATGGTGCACATGCAACCCTAAATGCTTTGGATCTATGTTTTCTCTAATTATACATGCATATTTTCATTTTTCCAAAGCATTGTCCTAACTAGCATACATTTGAAAAATTGAATGATACAACTAGTTAGATGACTTACCTCTTAGAAGGACTTGTAGTTCTTGACCTTTGAAAGCTTGAGCACCCCAAGTGTGATGCCTCTAATGGTTCACAAAGACCAATATGCAAAAGGTGGCTTAAGAGAATAAGCTACTTATCTCAAAGAGATGGTGTAACCGATTTTGGCTCATGGAGGGTTTTATTTATAGTGTTGTACATGCTAGGGTTACACTTTGTAAACCCTAATGCTCCATGACTTTCCACATTCTTATGCTCCATGGGTTTAACCTCCATGGACTATCCATGGATTAACTTATTGGTTTAGCCCATCTAAACAATCATGGATCATTAGCCCACACTACAAGAATCATTGATTTCATAATCAATCCCCATATATTTAATTAGTCTCTTTTGACCACAAAATTAATTCCAAATTAATTTTTGATCAATACTAATTAAATAATTTCATATTAATATATTATACTTGTAATATATTAATAAACCATAAATAACCTTATTCTCAAAATCCATCCTATCAAATTGCACTGGTGAAGGCAACCCAAAATGACCATGCTACAATCGGGTCAAGTGCATACCAGTTATAGTTATGGGCTTAGACACCAAATCCAACAAATACTTGTTCGACACATTATTCGTCATTCGGCTCGTTAGTAGAATCTCTAGACAGCTGTCAATCTTCTTAGTCATTGTCAAAGTGAGCTTTCTCACTATATTATATGCTCCATTATATATCCTTTGTATGTTAGGATATAGTTGCCCTGTAGTATGCAATTAGGCTAGTTTAGTTAGTTTACCTATATGTTGAACTGTCGGTATGTCATATATGTGTTAATATATTATGTACGAAGTTGAGGGCGGACCAGTCTCGTACTAAAAGCCAATAGACTCGGGCGGACTAACGTTATGCTAAAGGCCAAAGTACAGACCAACTATATGTTGTAGGCAAAAATGGCGGACCAGCTTCGTGTTGAAGGCCAAGGGCGGATCAACTTTATGCTGAAGGTATTTATATGTATGCATTGTATTTGTATTGTGAGATATGGTATTTTAGGGAACTCACTAAGATTTATGCTTACCCATTTGAATATAAATAATTTTCAGGAACTTCAAATGATTTGTACGAAGGGCAGGGCTCGGCTGTACACACGTGTATTCACAACATGGTTCCATACAATGTAATCATACTCTGATATATTTAATTAATAAAAATGAAAATTTTGTCTTGAAAATCCGGGACATTACAAAGGTTAGGTTTTTGTACTGAGTTCCAAGTCATGTATAAAGTTGACTTCATGAAGGTATTTTGGTCCAAAATTGTATCATGTGCTCCCCTTTAATAGCCCAAATTTAAACGATGTTATTGTGTATGCTTTTTGTTGTCGATATAATTTTAGTGGCTAAGTCTATAACAAAATTGAATTCTAGGTTGGCTACATGGAAGGCATCTTTGAAAGAAGAATAGTTATGTATCAGAACTACTAATAAAAAATATCGATGTTACAACTTCAGTGGGGATCAAAGTGGTGAAGAGATAAAAGTATGTGTTGATGAGCATGTTTTACACCGAAAGGAGAGTTTCAATTACTTGGGGTTTATGATCAATAAGGAAATGAGTGTTGAGGATGACATTACACACCATATAAAGGTGGGATGGTTAAAGTGGAGGGCAAACAAGAATTTTGTGTGACAAGAAGGTTCCACTAAAGCTAAATGGAAATTTTATAAGACGACGATAACGCCTGCATTGTTGTATGGATCTGAATGTTGGCCGGTTGAGAAGGAACTTGAGAGGAAGATGGAGGTTGCAGAAATGAGAATGTTACAATGGAAATGTGGTAGAACATTGTTGGACATGATATCGAACATATCTATTAGAAACTTGTTGGGTGTGGCGCCAATCATCGAGAAATTAAGGGAAGGAAGATTGAGGTGGTTTGGTCATGTCTGTAGGAGACAAACCACTATTGTTGTTAGGAGGGTGGAGATGATTACTATTGAGGGTGTGAGGAGGAGAGGACAGCCATGAAGGAAGTGAGAAGATAATGTAAAGTTAGACTTCAAGGAATTAGACCTTACCAAGAACATGACATCATATAGGAATTTATGGAGGCTTATAATTAGTGTAGTGGAGTAGTTTTCGCTTAGTTTGGTTTTCCTATTTACTTCCAGCAATGTGATACTAGTATATGCTTTGACTCGTTTTATATATATATATATATATATATATATATATATATATATATATATATATATATATATATATATATATATATATATATATGCTTCCATTGCTTGCTTATTTATTCATGTTTTCACACACTCCCCCTCCTCATGCACATATTTTGATTTTCATTTGTTGGTCTATTCATTCAATCGTATACCCTTTTACATTCAATCATGAACTAGCGTTTTCTATACATAGATTGTATACAGGAATACCTTCACTTTGGACAGAATTATAATTTTTTTTATATTTATTTGTATTTGCATTTTTTATTTTTTTTTCTTGAAGGTCTTCTATGGAAGCAGTCTCTCAATCTTATGATGTGAGTTGCCAACCATCTTATTTCCCCCATACCCCATTTGTATGGGACTAGGGTAATGTTGTTGTTGTTGTAGTGTCATGGACCAATTATATAGATTTTGAAAAACATAGAGACGATATTCATATAGATCGAAAACTTGGACTAAAATTGCAATATTCGATAAAGCACATGGGGTATTTTTGAAATTAGTCTATAAAATAGATCAAAAGCTATATTTGTATACAACCATTAAACTTTATTGAAGAAGTCAAGATTTGGTTCTTGATGAAGATGGGAATGAGAAACGTTTGGCATCTATTTGTTTGGGGTGTCGTTTTCTATGTGAAAAGTGACAAACTACAAGAATTTTAATTTTTATGGAATATATAAAAATGTTGGGTTACCTAATACACGCGGATTCACAATCGCTTATTCAAAATACTATGAGCAGCTCTTTATAAATTTCTCCATCAACTTCCATCGAGTAAAATCTAACGCATATGATGCAATAAATAACAAAGAGATCATATACTTAATTTTGTTTAATACAATAAATAACATCGAAAAAGGAAACTTAGTTTCTATTCAAATTGTTTAATACAATTATCATCCATTTGAAGTTTGATATTAATAAATTAATAACTGTCCAGCGGAATATTTGCCCCATTTCATGTTTTTATTAACCCTTTTGGCTTGCATTGATGTTTTTATTAACCCTTTTGTCATGTATTGATGTTTTTATTAATGTTTTTTTTGTTAAACCATTGGACTTTCAGAGTACAATTTAAAAAAAAAAAATTAAAGTTAGATGTTATAATTAGACAAGCAAATGAAAAAGTCTTTGTTATAGACACATGAAAAAGTCATCGGTGAACAAAGAAAAAAGAAAAAAAAAAAAGAAATCATAAGCGAACAGATGAAATAATCTTCCTAGCTAATATAGAGAATAAGGCTACATAGTGCAATCAATCGATTATACCAAGAGCATAGAAAATGTGTTTTAACCTAGTATACTAGTATTGAAAAGAAAAGATTACATTTTTTTTTTGAAATATTTTAAATAGTGTAATATCCTCTAGTGATAGGTATTTTTCTGTACTGAAATATCAATCTTTTTTATTTATTATTATTATTATTATTATTTTTTTTTGGTATATTTTTGTTACCTAATGCAAAAAGGAACGTTAGTTTCTTTTTTTTTTTCACTCTAAATATTATCATACTTTCTTCATAATATGTTTGTGCCCTATAGCGCAACTTAGTTTCAGATATGCAACATATACAAACACGAACAAATATTCTGACCTACGCTGTATACTAAAATATCAGGTTTTCTATCTGATATCGGGTATTTCAATATACGGAAATCTCAATCTCTTATTTTGTGGTCAAGGTTTATACCCTCTAGCGTCGATACTAAAATATCAGGTTTTCTATCTGATATCGGGTATTTCAATATACGGAAATCTCAATCTCTTATTTTGTGGTCAAGGTTTATACCCTCTAGCGTCGGGTATTTCAGTAAAATGTCATTATTTTTTCGCAATGACATAATTTTCATGTGAAAAAAGACTGAAAAATAATCTTTCATAATACATTCCTCCTTTTTTGATTATTTTTATCATTGACCCAATAAAAAAGGTGGATTATACCCTCCAGTGTCAGGTATTTCAAGCTATATGCTCACCGACGTCGTCTATTTCAGTATATTGAAATCTCAACCTATGATTCAATAGCCAAGCTTTATACCATTTGGCCGGGTTTTTCAATATATTGAAATGTCAAGCATTATGCTCCGATGTCACACCCTGACCGATAGCGGAAAACGTCGGGGTTGCGACGTTTTACAATTAGATCACAGTCAACCACATATGTTAAACATTTAACATATTTAAATCAATATATTACAAACTTTTTAGTTTTGGAATTGAAATTATATCTTCGTAATTTGAACACACACAATAAATTAAAACAAGTCGAGTTTATTCTAAAAGAAAAGACCTATAATTTCCTTAGAATCGATGTCATACCTCCGACTTCTTAGTTACCTGATAATACACATTTTTTAAAATACGTCAACAAAATTGTTGGTGAGTTCCACAGGTTTTGACTCCGTGAGTTTTATAAAAATCATTCTTTATAAAACGTGGAATATTTAACGAAATAAATTGTGCAAAAACATGGCCAACAATGTTACCGATATGTTTCGTGTGAGACCCAATACTTGAAATCCAATACAAGTATTTATGTTAATATACTTATAATAAAAGTAAAAATTCACATATTTTTGTGAAGCAAAATATTAATTGTTTATATAAATACATACTACTAATCAGTTTAACAATCTAAAAACAATATTTATACTAGATACAACCTCGTCCTAGTTTGTATTAGTATTTTTATATCCGAAATTTTCTTATAATTCTCAATTGTTTGTGTTTGAAAACTTTTGGTTGTAACGCTTAAAAATGTGAAGCTCCTAAAGTTTTAACAGCACAACGGTCGTAAGTGTCCCTATACGAGTTTAAACAACACTTCAGTTGTAAGTGAACATGTACGAGTTTAGACAACACTCCGACTGCACTCCGACTGTAAGTGACTATAACAAAGTTTAGACAGCACTCCGACTGTAGGTGACCATAACAAAGTTTAGACAACACTCCGACTGTAGGTGACCATAACAAAGTTTAGCCATCACTCCGGTTGTAAGTGACCATAACCAATACATTTCAAATCATTTATACCATAAGACTTTCAACATGATCATTGTAGAAAAACTTTTTATAATTAACACCTTTGTGACTCTAAACTCTAAAGTGTGTGAATTAAACAATATCATAAGTTATATTTTTCTTATTTACAACAAGTCTTTGTATATGTATCTAAAACACTTATAATCATTTATATGTTTTAATTAAATGTTTAATTTAAGATCAAAAGTTTTCATGTCATATTTGATGGTTTTTCATGTACTAATAATAAATAATAGTATTATTTGACACAAAAGTTTGCATGAAAAACTCAAGGTTACCACAACACTAATATAACATCAAGTAGATATATATAACTTAAGTAATAATCTTTTATGCTTATATCGACTTTTTATGTGTATCCCCCCCCCCCCCCCCCGAAAATGTTTAAAAACAGTAAGAATGGGTCGTAGATAGTCACTTTTGTTGCCTAAAGTTATTCGATTTGAGAACGATTTGTGCGATTTCCGGTTCCACTCAAGCTCGTGATTTGAGTATTCTTTTGGATGTCTTAATACATAAAGACATATATTTACAAATAAGTCAGAATTTTATCGTGTCTTAACTCACTTAAAATAAGGGAACTTTATGATAAAAGGATAGAGTAAAAATCAAGAAATTACCTAGCTTTTTCTTGGATCTAAAGTATATTGCCAAAGGGTGGTTGAAACACAAGCTTTTTGAGGGCTGAAAGGTAAGTTTCTTTGGGGTTTTAAGTGCTTGAAAGTAGCATCATATGGACTACTACGAATCTCGAATATGGGCAGCAAAAATGAAAGACTTTTGGGTGTTGGTTTGATGCGCGAAAACAACCATTGTTTTGGCTTTGTTGCTGTCACGAAAATTCCCAGCAAAAAGGGTAAGAAAAGAGTGTTTTAGCCACTGTTTTGAATCCTCATTTTAGTGTAGCATAACAACTAACTTCCAGGGGTATTTGGAGGTGAAAATATCAAGCAAAAGGATGGTGAAAAGAGGTGAAATGGTGGCTGAAAAACCAAGGGACAGTAGCCTCTTTTTGCTCACGGTTTTGGTTGGTTTAGAAGGAAGTTTATGTGGCTGAAATATGATGAATTTTGAGAGCTTTTCTATGGAGAGTTTTATGGAAAATGGAAGAGGAAAAGGGAATGGAAGGTGCTCGAGATTTATAGAAAGAGAAAGGAAAGGATAAGAGCCAATCTTCTAAGCAACATTTGATGGGATGTAAAGATGATTATATTTGATTTACCTTGCCACTTGCTCTCTTGGTTACTTAGGGATATAACTTAGATAACTAACTAGTTACTAGTTAGTTATTAGTTGGATGTTATAGTTTAGGAGAAGGAAGGAGTAACTCTCGAAATTTGGAAGAAGTAATAAGATGATTTTTCAATTGTCTTAAGTGATTAAGTACTTACTAGTTAACTTGGCACTTCTCTCAACCATTTCTCTTATCTTATTGAGTTATACACAATATTCCTTACATAAAATCACTTTAAGTCATGAACCCATAAGTAGTCATTCCCTAGATAAGAATACATATGTATATATACATACATGTATTGTTGGTACAAAATAAAAATGTAGTTTTTATGTATTTGAACTTAAATGTTTTTGTTTGATTCTTTTATTTACAAACATTTAGATACATTTTAATAATGTCTTATAATAACCCATTTTATATTTTTTTTCAATTAAATTAAAAATTAATTGATCAAGGTATAATTTTGTGACATTTAACCAGTTAAAAAATATCGTTAGCCATGTTTCGTCACTTTGATTCGTATAATAGTCAAATTTCGATCCTTCACAACTACTAGGCACAAGTTTTATATAGTATTTAAATTACTCATCAACCGGAGACATGTTGATATGGTAATTAAAGTTCACGTTCAAGTGACGTTATATGCTAACTTTCACAAACCGGTGTTGGTTCGTAGTTATACGTCGTAACGGAATTTATCATTAGTCACTTGTTTTATTTTTCACAAGAACTTTTCTAAATAAAACATGTTAAATTCCTTCAACCATTTTTGATTAAATATTCATATTGCTTAAAATCAAAACATGGTATCGTACAATCGTTCCTATTTTTGCCAATTCTTACATTCTCTCCCCGTTAAAAGAATTTCGTACCGAAATTCAACTTGTAGACGTGATATCACTAAAAAATTAGGGGCATTTCTTTTTCATTTGATCCTCGCGTTCTTAGGTGAATTATGGCCCTTGCTGAGAGTTCCATTGAACTTTCACAATAGGGATACGACTTTGTTTTAAACGCTTCACTTCTCGATCCATAATTTCCACAGGTTCTTCAATGAAGTGGAGCTTTGTGTTTAGTTGAATCACGTCGAGAGGTATTACATTGGTATCGTCCGACGGACACTTTTTCAGATTGGATACATGGAATTCATCACGTACTTTGCTCAGTTCTTGAGGTAACTTTAATCGATAAGAAACATGACCAATTCTGTCAAGAATTTCAAAAGGTCCAATGTATATTGGGTTGAGCTTTCCTCTTTTGCCAAAACGAATCATACCTTTCCAATGTGAGACTTTTAACATCACTCGGTTTCCAACCTGGAATTCCAGAGGCTTACGCCTTACATCAACATAACTTTTCTGACGATCATGCGATGCCTTAATTCGATCTGTGATCTGAATGATCTTCTCGGTCGTTTCATGGATTATCTCTGGCCCAGTACGCAATGTGTCATTTATGTGTGCTTGGGCCAGTTGGGTATCCCCGACCTCTACCCAGCATATAGGTGATCGACACTTGCGTCCATACAAAGCTTCAAATGGTGTTTCTTTGAGGCTGATGTGATAGTTATTATTATAGGAAAACTCAATTAACGGTAGATGAGTATCCCAAGAATTTCCAAATTCAATTACACAAGACTGTAGCATATCTTCTAGGGTCTGAATTAGGGGTGAGCATTTGGACCGGTGAATCGGACCGGACCGGACCATTTTTTTAGACCTCCGGGCCGGTTCTTGGTTCTAGGATTTGAGCGAAACCGGTCCGGTTGTTTACCGGTCCGGTCCGACCGGTTCCGGGTACAAACCGGTTTTGGACCAGCTTATTTTTTTTTAAAAAGTATTCCGTGAAATTCCTTAAACAAGCATATCTTATTTGTTGTAAGTCGGATTGACATGTGCTTTTTCCAACGTGTAGTTTAGAGTTTGTAGATAATTTTAGACTATAATTTTGTTGTTTTTGGTGTTATATTCGATGAATTACAATCCTTCAAAGATGAGATATCAAAGCTGAAATATTTCAGCTTTTCAGCAAAAATTTAAACTTTTGTATTCTGTGAAATTCTATAAGCATATCTCATTCGATTTAAATTGGATTGACATGTGGTTTTTTCTAATGTGTAATTTAGAGTTTGTAGATGATTTTAGACTATAATTTTGTTGCTTTTGGTGTTATATTCGATGAGTTACAATCCTTCAAAGATGAGCTATAAAAGCTGAAATATTTCAGCTTTTCAGCAATAAATTTAAACTTTTGTATTCTGTGAAAATATTTAAAAAAGAATATCTCACTCATTTTAAGTCAGTTTGACATGAGGTTTTTTCCAACATGTAATTTAGAATTTTTAGATTATTTTTTACTATAATTTTATTGTTTTTGGTGTTATATTTGATGAGTTATAATCCTTCAAAAATGAGATATCAAAGCTGAAATATTTAAGCTTTTCAACAAAAAATTTAAGCTTTTGTATTCTGTGAAATTCTTTAAACAATCATATCTTATTTGTTTTAAGTCGAACTGACATGCAATTTTTTCCAAAGTATAATTTAGAGTTTGTATATCAATTTAGACTATAATTTTGTTGTTTTTGGTGTTATATTCAATGAGTTACAATCCTTCATACAAATGGTATAAAGTATAAACAATGTGTTTTAACAAGTTATACCGTATGCATGTAAAGTTGTACCAAGTTGTAACTTATCAAACTCATCAACATATTCATTTTAACGAGTTGTATCAAACCCAAAAATGCGTTTTAACAAGTTGTACGGTATGCATGTAAAGTTGTACCGGTCCAAACGGGTACAGGAACCAGAAAACCCGAACCTCGACCCGGACATGGACCTGGACCCGGTAAGTCTCATCCGATCCGGTTCACGGCCCACCATATTCTCCGAATCCGGTCTGGTCCAAGAGTCGGCCCAATCCGGTTCGGTCCGGTCCGGTCCAAAAGCTCACCCCTAGTCTGAATGGTTCGTTCAATTTGACCATCAGTCTATGGGTGGTAAGCTTTGCTAATATCCAAGCGCGTTCCCAGGGATTTGCGAAGTGATTGCCAAAACCTTAATATGAATCTACTATCCCAATTAGAGATAATAGAAATTGACACTCCATGAAGCCTGGCAATTTCCCTAAGATACGTTCTCGCCAGCTTTTTCATTTTGTCGGTTTCCTTGATTGGTAAGAAATGGTCAGAGTTAGTTAATTTATCAACCACTACCCAAATAGTGCATAACCACTAGGAGTCTTGGGAAACTTTGTGATAAAGTCCATTGCAATTTGCTCCCATTTCCACTCGGGAATATCAGGCTGTTGTAGTAATCCTGGGGGCTTTTGATGCTCTGCCTTGACTTTAGAGCAAGTCAAGCATTTGTCGACGTAAGTGGCAATCTCAGCTTTAATATTAGGTCACCAATATAATTTCTTCAGATCTAGATACATCTTGTCGGAACTAGGATGTATGGAATACCTTGATCTGTGAGCTTCATCTAAGACTAAGATTCTAATGTTACTAAACTTTGGTGTCCAGAATCTGTTCATGAAATAACGAGTTCCATCATCTTTAAAATCGAAATGTTTATACATTCCCCGTAAAGCTTCTTCCCTAAAATTCTCTTCTTCCATATCATCTAGTTGAGCTTCACGAATCTGCGTATTGAGGTTAGAATGGATGGTCATAGTCAATGCTTTTACTCGTCGGGGTTTCTTATGCTTTTTACAACTTAAAGCATCAGCTACAACGTTTTCTTTTCCAGGATGATACCGGATCTTGCATTCGTAATCGTTAAATAACTCGATCCATATTCTTTGACTCATATTTAGTTCTTTTTGATCAAATATGTGTTGGAGACTCTTATGGTCTGGAAAAATCATACACTTCGTTCCATATAAGTAGTGTCTCCAAATCTTCAAGGCAAATACTACTGCTCCCAATTCGAGGTCATGGGTGGTGTAGTTGTTTTCATGGATTTTGAGTTGTCGTGAGGCATATGCAATGACCTTCTCCCTCTGCATTAGTATGCACCCCAATCCTTGAATCGATGCATCGCCGTATACGACAAAGTCTTCAGTTCCTTCAGGTAAGGATAGAATTGGTGCGCTACACAACATCTGTTTCAACTTATGGAATGCAGTTTCCTGTTTATCTCCCCAGTCGAACTTTGTTTCTTTTTGTGTTAATGAGTGAGTGGCTTGGCTATCTTGGAAAAATTCTCTATAAATATCCTATAGTAGCCGGCAAGGCCTAAGAATTGTCGCACTTCGGTTGGTGTCCTGGGTGCATCCCAATTCTTAACCGCTTTGATTTTTGTAGGATCCACATGTATCCCTTTGTTACTTACCACATGCCCCAAAAAGTGTACTTCTTTTATCCAAAATTCGCATTTGGAGAATTTTGGGTACAACTTTTCCTTTCTCAACAGTTCCAAGATCAATTTCAAATGTTAGACGTCTTCCTCTTTAGTTCGTGAATAGATTAGGATGTCGTCAATGAACACTATTACAAACTTATCTAAGTATGGTTTGCATGCACGGTTCATGAGGTCCACGAATACTACTATAGAATTGGTCAATCCGAAGGGCATAACCAAAAACTCGTAGTGACCGTATCGAGTTCTAAATGCAGTTTTCAGAACGTCTTCTTCTAGTACCTTCAGTTGATGATACCCCGATCTTAGATCTATCTTTGAATAGTAACTAGATCCCTGAAGTTGATTAAACAGGTCGTCTATTCTGGGGAATAGATAACGGTTCTTGATTGTTAGTTTGTTCAACTTTCGATAGTCTATATATATATCCTGAAAGAAACATCTTTCTTCTTGAAGAATAAGACCGGCGTTCCCCAAGGTGAGAAGTTTGGTCTGATAAAACCCTTGTCAAGTAATTCCTACAGTTGACTTGAAAGCTCTTGCATTCCAGAGGGAGCCAATCTGTAGGGGGTCTTGCTACCAGAGTTGCTCCCAGAATTAAATCAATTCAGAACTCGACGTTGCGACTTGGCGACAATCCATACAGATCTTCAGGCAACACCTCGGGATAGTCACATACACAGGGTATGTCCTTGATTTCTTTCTTTTTTCTCTTCTTATCTACTATATGTTGGATAAGGTGTCTAAGTCCATAACTTATTTGGTATATACTTGACCCGACCCGGCATGGTCCACTTGGGTTGCACTTCACCCGAACTATTTATATGGATAACATTATGAGAAGAGTATATTTGCGGCTTATTAATATATTATAAGTTATAATATATTAATATGAAATTGTATTATTTAATTAGTATTGGTCTTAAATTAATTATGAATTAATTTAGTGATCAAATGGTGACTAATTAAACATGGGCTATTATATTTATATAGTGTGGGCTAACACTCATTATGGTAATGGGCTAAGCTTATATGGGAGTCCATGGATGATCCATGGAGCTCTTAACCCATGGATCCTTGGAAAGGAAAAGACATGGGTTATTAGGGTTTACCCTAATCATGTGCACTATATAAACAAGCTCGTGATGCATGAAATGACACCCTAGTGTGTGTGAAGAAAGGTGGCCGATTTCTAGAGCATAGATATACTCTCTCATAAGTTTTCCAAGTTTGTGGTGATTTGTGATTTCCATTTGAGGCATTCACATTATTGGTGCTTGGCTCTCAAACTCCTAAGGAATCAATTCACAAACAAAGGTATGTAATTCATCTAGTTCTTTTATGTTTAAAAGTTCCCCATGCCATGCTAGATAAGTTATAAACCTTGGAAAACAAATTTTGCATGTATTTTAGACAAACATAGATCCAAGGTTTATTAGGGTTGCATGTACACTTAGGAAGTGTTAGAATGCTCAAAACCCAACAGTGGTATCAGAGCCTAGGCTTGTTTGTTGATACTTGATGCAAAATTGTGTTAAAAATCGAAATTGTTTGTTGTCTGAACAGTGGACTCGCCGAGTCCATGGGGGGACTCAACGAGTCCAAGTGAAAATTCATCCTACTCGTCGAGTAGGTTCGTGCACTCGACGAGTAGAATGAACTGACAGCAGATTTCGACTTTTGTTGCTGGAAATGGACTAGAAACATTACCCTAAACTGTTTTGGTGTTTTAAAACATGTTTTAGATTGTGTAATGTTTATGCTAATCCATTTACAATGGCTTATATCAAAATTCCATGATTTTATGTGCTCATATAATTCTTGAAATCTTGATGATCATGTTCATGTTCTTATGAGTTTAGAAAAATGATAGGAATTATTTGCTGAATTGTTTATCATTAATTCTTGATCATTTATGTGTTTTAATGGAGTCCATAATTTGTCCTCAAGTTATGGATATCCAAAGGTCACTTTCTTTTAAACACACATTTAAACACATAAGTTACATAAAAATGAAGAGTCTTCATTTTTATGAACCATTAACTCATAAGTTATGAAATGAAAAGTTTTGAAAAGTTTCAAAACTTGCCCTCAAGTTTTGGAATTTGTAAAGTTACACACACTTTAATACACTTTAATTCCAAACCCTTAGAGTTTTAAAAGTTAAAATTCAACCCTTATGCTATTTATAACATTAATGGTTAATTATTATATTTATGTATAAGATCAAGTCGTTTTACCATTAGTAGGCCTCATTCACGAAGCCGGTCTATAAGGGGGTATAAGGTTGTTCCCTATAAAATGGCAACTTAATGGGTGTCCACTCTCACCCACCGCTTCCTTGATCGGTGGAGGGTCGTTAGCCGAACGGGTAGGACAATGACTTTAAATTCTCATTAAAAGTATAATGAATATTATAAAGTAACTAAACCTTTTATAAATTCCTAATCTTAGTTACTTTAGGAAAATGTGAATATGGTGCTAACCCATGAAATTCACACTTTGTACCTTACCAAGTCGTTGGTGGAGCGTGTGTGGTTAACCGGCACACTAACTTGGACTAGTAAGGATCACGAAGGGTGACTTAATGTTTATCATAGATCGGTGGAGCGTGTGTGGTTAACCGACACATCGATTAGGTGATAATATTAAGGGTACCAAGTGAGTTTGCATGGTTATTCACACCTTGTTTTGTGATCCTCGGCATCCCAGTCACAAAACCTGAAGGGCACAATCGAGATTGAAACATGCCATTGAAAGTTCAATGAATCTCAAAAGATCTAGGAGTTTCAAATCCAATTAAAACTTAATAATTTATTTCGTTTTTCATGGTGGAAATTGGTGAATCGTCATTCACCTACCTTCAAATATTTTATAGCTTGGATTACGGCATCCCTCTTCCAAGTTATAAAATATTGTGTTGGGTCCTAGCCTTAATATTTCATATTGGGTGTCTTATTAAGGACTTAAAATCAACTAACTTGAATATCTCCCATTGTAGATGTCTGGTTTAGACAACTGTGATCTTCCCAAATCTCATGGAAATCATACTTCTCTACCTCCACCTCCTCCATTTATTCTCCCTGACCCACAAGTTCGAAGACTTGAAAAATTCAAGGTCACTCAAGCCCTACTAGCAATGAAACATAAGGATGGAAGACCTGTGTGCACTCATGTCTTAGGAATGAAGTCACACTTTGACAGGTTGAGAATGTTGGGTGTCGTTGTCCCAAGGAAGTTGGCTATTGACTGGGTTCTTCAGTCACTTCCAGAGTCATATAGTGAGTTCATTCAGAACTACTATGTGATAAATCACGACATGACCCTAATAGATCTATCTTATTTGCTTATTGCTGCTGAGTCAGAAATGATGTGGCGCAATGGTCAAGCAAATATGGGTGGAAGGTCTATTTCTCAAAATTCCATGGACATGGACAATGGTAACATTAGAAGTTCAGAAAAGCCTTTTCTTCCCAATGGAGAGGGATCGGCCTTGGTCAACCCGGTTGACCAAAAGGCAAAGGGAAAGGCTAAGTCTGTGATAATCTCATGTACCATTCCCAAAGAGTCTATATGTTTTTATTGTCATGAGAAGGGACATTGGAAGCGAAGCTGCCCTGAATACCTAAAAGATCTTAAAGCAAGTAGAAACAAAAAGGTTTAACTCTGCTTCAGGATCAAGCAAAGGGAAGGACACTTAAAGAAAGAGTATGTTGAATCTGATCGCGAAGATGGATTTCAATCGCATAGTTCGAAGATCGGATTCTTGAGCTGCTACATAAGAGTTATGATAGATTGCTAGAAGACATGTAATAGCATAGTTTTCATTTAAAGTTGCATTGTAACGAAAAAGTTTTTCCGCATTTATAAATAAATAAAATTTTGTTTTATTTTATTATATCTCCTTGCAATGGCATTTTATGAAAAATTGATGTTTGTATGGTTCTAGCAATAATAGAAATGTGCATTTGATTCTTTCATTAGTGGTAGTGTCTAAATTTATCAAATAAGGAAAGATTCTCATCACCCAAGGTTTCAATTGGATTGAAACTTGGAATCATGCAGGTTGTATAACATGATGAATGAGAATTTTCATTTTTGGAAGGTTAAGACTAATTCCCTAACCACATGTATATGTGAGACAGGTGAAAGACTAAAGGATCGGGTACACTGGGTGTGTGCAGGTCAAAGTCCACCACAAAGATCGATAAGACTATTCGTCATGATTTACTAAAGTTTAGTAAACATGGTTGTATCTACAAGTTGAAGTACAATTCTGAAACATTGGAAAAGTTTCAATGTATGGCACGACGAATGGGAAGAATCAAATTGGGCAGAAAGATAAAAGTTTCTCAAATCTGAAAAGATGGGAGAGTAGTTTCTTTTATGATCATCTTAATGATTAAGAAACCATGTCACAATTCATCCTCTAAGGACATCTTAGTGGATTTTATGGCTAAGAAGAGGATTCATGAATTGTTGGAATGGTTAAAATCAAGAAGATGAAGCATACTTCGTTCCAAAAACAAGTCTTAGATTCATACTCCAAGATTGTAACTTGAGTGACACATCTTAAAGAAGGTTCATAACACTTGTCAAATGTAAGAGTAAAATGTTTTCTACTCTTGTACATTTGAGATTGGTAAGTTGTGATGTTTTGGATAAAACAAAGACCAACTGACATCAATTGTGTGAAGTGTTTATCTTGATAAGAATCCGCACGGACTCTTGAATGTTTGTTTGGTTGTCAAGGAATGGTTCTTGACAAAGAGAAACTTGCATGTCAAGAGGACAGTGGGAGTCTTAAAGGTCTTCAAAGTTTCAAGAGCTAATCAAGGATAAAAACCTATAGTTTATCCCTAGCACACGACTTGAGGTTTGTAACCTATCGTGTTGACATAATTCTTGTTCCTGTGCCTATTCCGGTAAAGTTGACTATGTATGTGAGTTCTCAATTGTGTGCATAACAACTTGGAAGCAATGGTGGGCCCTTGGGCTACCAAGAGGCAAGAAATCAAGATTGAACAAGTTCAATCCATATGTTTTGAGTTTGTCGCTAACCTTGTCTTTTGATTACGGTTTTGACAAATTCATATGGATAGGAACACATACATCATAAAATCTAAGTGTCATAAGGTTTTTTTTTCCAATTCATGAAAATGATGGTGAGGAAACGCTTTCACTAAGTAGATTTTAAGTAGATAGCAATTGTGTTGTTTGCATTCTCAAAGTCGTTAGTGGAGCTTGTGTGGTTAACCGGCACACTAACATGGACTTGTGAGAAATGGCAAACAGGTCTAAACATTATGATTACGGCATCCCTCTTCATAATTGTTTAGACACACATGTGAGCTATCTAAGGAAAGATGTATGAGTCTGAGAAGCTTAGATAAAGTTTTGTCGAAGCATCTCGTATCAGAAGTCAGAACTTTGGTGATGAAAGTCAATAAAGTATTGATTTCTAGAAGTCGATTTCTGAGTACATGTCAAAGCTAGTTGGAACATAATTGTTGTGCTAAATAATTATTATGCCAGTGGGAGCATAATCAATTATGATGAGTATTGTTAATTATAGAAAACAAGAATTTCACTTGGAAAAGGTTGTTTTGCTATAATTAAGGGAGAGAAGATTATACTTCATTTCAATCCTAAAAGTTTAGATTGAGATTTCAATCATCTTTAGTCAAGGATATATATATGAGTTTTATGTTGGAATGGTTCAACATAAGGAAATTCTATATATATTGCGTTCTCAAATTCGATTATGATTACGGCATCCCTCTTCATAGTCGATTTTTGAAAACATGGCAAATAAAAATATTGTAGCAAAAGACTGATCTAGTATCAGGTCTTTATGTGAGACATCATGAATCGTGTCCCATATGCTTCGGGTATAGGATCGGTCACATGTGCTATAATATTTATCCGTTCTAAATTTTTCAAAATGCTTAGAGCATTAAGAAGGGAAAAAGTCTAGAATTGGATAAGACTAAAATGATTAAGAAATTGTCGAGGACAATCTAAGGTTCACCAAAGATTGGTTGCTCAGGGACAGTTGGAAGTATAGTGTTAAATTTTAGAAGGACCATATAGATATATTCTGAAAAGAGGTAGCTCTTGTTCAGATATGATAATCAAAATGGGAATATGGAAATTTTCCATATTGGGAGTTGGATATTAAGAATCTATGAGAAAGCTAGAAACTTTTATGCAAGAAGGATGTTCAAAGAAATGTACTTTGAATATGAGACTTCGTTTCCATGGAATTAATCTCCTTTGGAATACTCTGTAATGATTGTTGACAAGTTTTGTGACTTTTGTGCATAGACATTGCAAGAGGATCAATGCATATAAGTTTGGAATCTAACAGATTACAGTAAATGACAAGAATTTGGTATTCTTACATTTACGGTAAGGATTTGGGACTGTGAAATGAGCATCATTGGAATCATGTTCAATTGATCTACTTCACAAAGTAAAGATCATAGACAAACATAGTGTGCATACTTGGTGTATGGCATGACTATTGTTTAGAAAACATAGTGTACATGCTTGGAGCATGGGACAACTATTGTTTTAATTCAAGTGTTAAGTTGATAAATCGAAACAGAATAATGTGGAATCAATATGGTGATGAATAAAAGGTGTTTTATTTATATTCATAAGGGCTGAGACCATATTGAATTCAATTATTCTTGTGTTTCACTTTGCATGTTTTGACTTCCATAATAACTAGGTTATTCTTTCCGAATGATTAAGTTATTCAAACCATCCACAGTCGGTCATATGTTGGAAGTAGATATGAATCAAGACTGTCATGAGTTGGTTATAGAGGTCTAAGATGTTGGACATGGCTACAACACTCATGAGTGCTCATAAGTTATGAGTATTGGATTCAACCCACGCTCACTTGCATCACTTCATGGAATTCATCTCGAGTGATCGTGAGACGGTAATATCATATAAGTCTTCAAACCTAGAGATATGAGTTGTTACCTATGAGTTGGTTGTACATTGATTGCACGAAAACGCATCAGTAACTTGATGTTATAAAACGTGCCTTTGTGTATAATTCAACAAGTAGTAGAAACAAGTATATGAGTCGAAGTTTATCTGTTCCTTCTAGTCCTTGGAGGATTAGAAGCGATATCTGGGCCCCTCGATGATTTTGTTTTGACCTATGTACCGGGCCCGGTCAGAACTAAATTGATGTGTTCGATTAAGTTCTTTGTCAAACAAATCGGAAATCGGGAAACAAACTGCTGGAGAATAAGTTAGACATTGTTCCATGTATTTGTCCGGCTGATATCATGAGAGCAGAGGATTATGTGATCACTTATCTAAAATGGCGCTTCATAGTTCAACAGAGTTTTTGAGAGCTACGATTGCCGGTTGGTTCCTGAAGTCATATAGGCAAATATAGTTATTAGACTTATCCAAGTGGGAGACTGTTGGATAAGGTGTCTAAGTCCATAACTTATTTGGTATATACTTGACCCGACCCGGCATGGTCCATTTGGGTTGCACTTCACCCGAACTATTTATATGGATAACATTATGAGAAGAGTATATTTGCGGCTTATTAATATATTATAAGTTATAATATATTAATATGAAATTGTATTATTTAATTAGCATTGGTCTTAAATTAATTATGAATTAATTTAGTGATCAAATGGTGACTAATTAAACATGGGCTATTATATTTATATAGTGTGGGCTAACACTCATTGTGGTAATGGGCTAAGCTTATATGGGAGTCCATGGATGATCCATGGAGCTCTTAACCCATGGATCCTTGGAAAGGAAAAGACATGGGTTATTAGGGTTTACCCTAATCATGTGCACTATATAAACAAGCTTGTGATGCATGAAATGACACCCTAGTGTGTGTGAAGAAAGGTGGCCGATTTCTAGAGCATAGATATACTCTCTCATAAGTTTGCCAAGTTTGTGGTGATTTGTGATTTCCATTTGAGGCATTCACATTATTGGTGCTTGGCTCTCAAACTCCTAAGGAATCAATTCACAAACAAAGGTATGTAATTCATCTAGTTCTTTTATGTTTAAAAGTTCCCCATGCCATGCTAGATAAGTTATAAACCTTGGAAAACAAATTTTGCATGTATTGTAGACAAACATAGATCCAAGGTTTATTAGGGTTGCATGTACACTTAGGAAGTGTTAGAATGCTCAAAACCCAACACTATATGCGCCAAGAAGGCATAACACTTCTTATGTAGATAGCCTTAGTGCAAAAAATAAGTTTCAAGTTTTGACCCGACTTGTCCCCGTAGATTATCATGGTATCCCCGTTAGGTAGAGTTAGTCGTATAGCTTTTTCGAAACAGAGAATTTCTGCACGATGAAGAGACAACCAATTCATACCGATAATAATGTCGAAACTCCCAATATTCATTGGCTTTAAGTTGACATAGAATGTGTGGTCGTTCAAAGTTAGGAGGCAATTTCGTAAGATTTCGGTGGTGCTTTCTATCTAACCATTTGCTACTTCTTCCTCGTATTCTACATCTAATTTACTAGACTCATGATTCAATAGTTGTTTAAATGATGGGGATGATAAAACTTCTATCAGCACCGGAGTCAAAGAGAATGGTAGCATATAAATTATTGATGAGGAACGTACCAGTAACCAACGAGGGATATTGTATAACATCTTTGTTCCCTATCACAAAAGCCCGACCACGAGCATTCCCATCACACTTCTAAAACTTTGGGCAATTTCTCTTGATGTGACCTTTTTCTCCATATTCATAACAAGCTCCTCCTCCACTGGAACCTGATCCATTACCCATTTCCTATATTGCCTCAACTAGTGCCATGCCTCGGAAAAAGTTTGAAGTATGACCTTTCTTGTTGCATTTGGCATAATGGAAACATTCCCAAAGGGGGTGTCGGTTGCATTGAGTGGATAAAGGCATTTTACCGATGTAACCCTTTTGTTGGGTTGGAACTAGGGCTGGTGTCACAACATAAACCTTTTCAGTTTGATGCTTTTTATGCTAGTTCTAGTTCCCTCCATTGGATTTGCGCTTGTGGTGGTTGTTGTTAACTTTTGGAGTTTCAACTTTCTCGGGGGGAAATATTCATCTATTAAAATTTATTTCATGTTTTCCCATGACATCGAGTTGGCCACCGAGACACCCAAGGTTTTTACATAGTCAGTCCACCATGTCAGAGCTCCATCCATGAAGGTGCATGCGGCAAAATGCACTTTTCTACCCTCAGAGCAGTAGCACATATCAAAAACAACTTCAACTTTTTCAAACCAACGAGTTAAATCCACAACGCCTTCGTTCCCATAGAATTTTATAGGCTTGCAATTGATGAAGTCCATGTAGGAACAAGTTCTTCTAGGCTCTTCCGGATGTGAGTGAAGAGTGCTTCCTAGTCCGTTCACTTCCACGAGATGTCTTGCATCATTCAAACTCCTTGCAGTTGCCATTGCGATTTTAATTCGTTCCGACACTAGTTGTTCCAATTCTGCCGTAATTTGAGGAAGTCCTGACTCGGGAGGTGGTGGAATTGGAGTGCTAGACGTTAGCGTTTCAGTTACTAGAGTCACAACCGGCCTTCTAGTTGGTCGACCACTCCAGGTTCGTCCTATAGTTGGTCCGGTTGTTGGTGTTATTTCGGGGTGTGATTTGGTGTTCCTTCTCGGAGGCATTTTGATTTCCTATTTTAGTTAGTAGTAGTAGAGGTTAAGTTTGCGATGTTTTTGTTAGTTCTTTCATAATGTTATTATTCACGATCAAGATTCATGTAACGGTAAAAACATTTAAACTTAATAACGTATGCTTCATTATATTAAACATTAACATCCGAGTACATTAGTCTTTACTATTTTCAAAATGTAAAGACTTACAAGTAGTGGTACAAAGACCTACTAACCAACAAATAAAGTTTAAATATGCTTACATATCCGGAACGTTTGTCGCCAAAATTTTTAGTATCTCAAATATGTTACACAAAATTTTATACACATATTAAAGAATATTTTATTTACTTTTATTGACTTGTGATCATATTCTACGTTTCTTAAATCACCAAGATTTTAGTTTATCAACTACTTCGTTTAAGTTGGATAATGCATGAGGCCTGACCAAAATAAACTTAGGCGCACAACTAGGTTTAGTTATGGTATGACCTATGTTTTATGAAACCTAATTGAGAATTTGATCTGAATCCTTGTTTTTAAGTTTATTAGATTTTTATCAAATTTTTGGCTCACAAAGTTTTATCTTTTAATTGTCGTAGGGTAAGGATATTCCTAGACCTACTACAGTAAGCCCTAGACTATAGTTGTATTTTTCTTAAAAAGAAAATACTAAGTTCTCTATAGTCGTTAGCTCTGATACCAATCTGTCACACCCCGACCGATGGCGAAAAACATCGGGGTTGCAACGTTTTACAATTAGATCACAATCAACCACATATATTAAACATTTAACATATTTAAATCAATATATTAAAAAATTTTAAGTTTTGGAATTGAAATTACATCTTCATAATTCGAACACACCATGATAAATTAAAACAAGTCAAGTTTATTCCAAAAGAAATGAACTATAATTTCCTTAGAAACAATGTCCTACCTCCGGCTTCTTAGTTACCTGAGAATACACATTTTTAAACATACGTCAACAAAATTGTTGGTGAGTTCCATAGGTTTTGACTCCGTGTGTTTTATAAAAATCATTCTTTATAAAACGTAGAATATTTAACGAAATAATTTGTGTAAAAACATGGTCAACGACGTTACCGATATGCTTCGTGTGAGACCCAATAATTGAAATCTGATACAAGTATTTATGTTAATATACTTATAATAAAAGTAAAAATTAACTTATTTTTGTGAGGCAAAATATTAAGTGTTTATATAAATAAACACTACTAATCGGTTTAACAATCTACAAACAATATTTATACTACATACAACCTCATCCTAGTTTATATTAGTATTTTTGTATCTGTAATTTTGTTATAATTCCCAATTGTTTGTGTTCGAAAACTTTTGGTTGTAAAGCTTAAAAATGTAAAGCTACCAAAGTTTTAAGAGCACAATGGCCATAAGTGTCCCTATACGAGTTTGAACAGCACTTCGGCTGTAAGTGACCATGTACGAGTTTAAACAGCACTGCGGCTGTAAGTGACCATAACAAAGTTTAGACAGCACTCCAGCTGTAAGTGACCATAACAAAGTTTAGATAGCACTCCGGCTGTAAGTGATCATAGCAAAGTTTATACAACACTCCGGCTGTAAGTGATCATAACCAACACATTTCAAATAATTTGTACCATAATACTTTCAACATTATCATTTTAGAAAAACTTGTTATAATTAACACCTTTGTGATCCTAAAGTGTGTGAATTAAACAATATAATAAGTTCTGTTTTTTTTTATTTACAACAAGTCTTTGTATATGTATCTAAAACACTTATAATAATTTATATGTTTTAATGAAATGTTTGATTTAAGATCATAAGTTTTCATGTCATATTTGATGGTTTTTCATGCACTAATAATAAAAAATAGTATTATTTGACCCAAAAGTTTGCATGAAAAACTCAAGGTTACAACAACACTAATATAACATTAAGTAGATATATATAACTTAAGTAATAATCTTTTAAGCTTATATCGACTTTTTATGTGTATTCCCCCCGCAAATGTTTAAAAACAGTAAGAATGGGGTCGTAGATAGTCACTTTTGTTGCCTAAAGTTATTCGATTTGAGAACGATTCGTGCGGTTTCCGGTTCCACTCAAGCTCGTGATTTGAGTATTCTTTTGGATGTCTTAATACATAAAGACATATATTTACAAATAAGTCAGAATTTTATCGTGTCTTAACTCACTTAAAATAAGGGAACTTTATGATAAAAGGATAGAGTAAAAATCAAGAAATTACCTAGCTTTTTCTTGGATCTAAAGTATACTTGTGACAAACGATCTTTGGTTTTTCTGACTTCGGAGTCTCATGGGATTCCGAGGTATGGTTTGGTGTAGAGATGTTGGGTTTATAAGCATGTGGATTTTCTAAAGGTTTCGGAAATGGTTGGGGATTACTTGGATGAGGAGCTTGGAAACGGTTGTGATATGTTTTGTGAGTGGGATTGAAGGGACGCTTATATTTCTTGGAGAGTAAGGCAAACTGTTGTTGAAAGCGTAGTTTGGAGTCTATTGCTTCAGGGTAGAGGTCTCCATCAAATTAATAGTTGGAACTTGTAGGAGCAGGTAAAGTTGGTGGAGAGGGTTGAATAGTTGGGATAGTTGGGATAACAGCTTTGAAAGGGTCCGAAACAGAGAGGTTCGAGACATGAGGATCGAAAGAACTAACAAGAGCAAGAGTAGCTCCTGAGAGTTCTCTTAAGGTTTGTGCAACATTTGATTCATGACCTTGACGTTCATCAAACAGCTGGTAAAGCTTCATCTTCTTCAGAGATCCATTACTCTGAAGACATGATTTCACGTTTCTCCATCCTTTACCAAGACTATTGATGAACTTGAGATTGTATTCTAGTGGAGTTCGGAAAGTACCTTGAGCTGTCATGTTGTTGACGACGATTCGGTATCTATAAGAGGCCGAGGTAACTTATTCACCGGGAGTTGTGGTGAAAGTATCGAACTCGTTGACGACGGAAGTCAAACGCTTATCCTTCATGTTTTCTGATCCCTTGAACAGGTCTTGGAGTGTGTCCCAAATCTCTTTAGCAGAATTGCACAACTTAATGTGTTCAAAGAGAGAAGGAGGAAAACCAAACACCGTTTCGGAAAAATCAATTTGATCTGCATGCAATTTCTCGATGTCATCAGCAGTAAGAGGTGCTTGACACTGTTCTTCTTTTCACATGAGAGTTGCAGCAACGTGCTTCATAGTTTTTCAAACAGGAACATGTGGACCTTCTTTTACGGATCTCCAGATAGCTTCACCTTTTTCCTTACCAAGTAAGAACCTTTCCATTCTAACTTTACAGTGATCATAATCTTCAATAACTAGAAATGGGGCACGAGAAGGGCAACCCACACTATTTGCTATTTGCATTGAATACATTTGTTGAGAATTAGGAGCAGCCATTGAAGTTAAGATATTAGAGAAGAACTGGTATATAGAAGAACTTTTTTCCTGAACACAGAAATGATCGAAATACCAAGATAATTTTGAGTAAACTATAATATGTTCTTATGGATTAAAAGGACAACCATTCAAGCTCTGATACGAATTGTGAGTACTAGAATCAATGCGCAAGGACAACGTTTGAAAACTCAAACCTTGAGTTAATCTTTAAGATCAATGTCTGCTCTTAATTCAATGTTCCAGTCGAGTCTGGTAATACCATTTAAGACATGAATTAAATATTCAACAAAGTACTCAATATTAAATGAAGTAAACTAGGATTATAAACAATTTAAAGACATTTAATGAACAAGAAGAAAGTTGTGAAAGATCTTGAATTGAGAGAAAAGTGAAAGAGAATTAGATGAGATTTTGCTATCTTTGGAGTAACAATGCAAATATTCTTTTCATTCAAAACACTCCTTAAATAGACTAAGGAGGTACATCGTACAAACTTAAGAAACATTCCTAGGACTGGTTAATAATTAGCTACTGACAACTGATTATCTAAAAGATACAAAAAGATAAGTCCTATGAAACGTTACATCATGAATGAGACAAGAAACAATAAATGTTCAAACAGACAATCTAATCTCGGATATTCACTTCATCTTGGACTAATCTCCATTTTGGACTCCATCTCTATTTCGGACTTCATCAATCTCGGAAACTGCTGACTTCGGATCTTCATACTTGTGATTGCTAGAGGTTCACTTTTCATGTTTCAACACTCGCACCCGAGTCAAACAACACTAGAGCAGTCAAAGAGTTCAGTAGGAACATACCTAACAGAGGTACACAGATAAGCATAATATAAAACACAATCAGAAGAATAATGGATAGAAACATACCAGTAACAACATCTAGAGCTGCTCTGGCCTCCTCGGCAGTAAACTGGAAAGCGCGACCTCGAGACCTCGGGGGCTCCGCTCTGCCCTGACTCCTGTCAGTGATCCTTAAAGTAGCCGACGCTGGAACCTGCGCCGGCCTAGTGGAAAGATATGGGTAGTTGGCCTTCACATAGCCAACCTGGTCGCAATGATAACAAATCCTGGTACTTAGTGTTGGAGCCTGTTGGTGGCAATTCCTCGCCATGTGGCCCTGCCGGCCACAATTGTGGCACCCAGATAATGATCAATAAGCACCCTCATGCGCCTTGCCGCACTTCCCACAAGTGCGGCCCTTCCGGCCCCCAGACCCAACATCATCGGTCTTAAACCGCTTTGGCACAGGCTACAACTGCGTCGGGGCCGACCTCTGCTCCCTCGTCTGCAGATCAATCTCAATCTCATGCCTCCTGGCGGCCTCCTGCACCTCCAACAATGTACCATAGCGCTGAGTAGAAACAAACTGCCTGATCTCCATCTTGATCATGCTCAAGTAACGAGTCATCTGAGCCTGCTCAAATGCAGAAAACTCAGGGCAGAACATAGCCCTCTCTGTAAACATCTTGGGGATCTTCATCACCGTCTCAGTACCATGCCTCAAGTCCAAATACTACTAGGTCAACCTCTCTCGCTCCACCAGCGGAACATATCGAGAGCGGAACATCTCAGAAAACTGCTCCCAAGTCACAGCAGCTCTCTGCTCAACAGAATAGGAACTGGTAGCGAGCCTCCACCAATCCTTTGCTCCGGTCCTCAGAAGGTTCAGAGCACACCTGACCTTCTGGTCAGCAGGGCACAAGCAAGTAAAGAAACATCCCACCACGTCAGATAGCCACCTCATGGCGATGATCGGGTCCTGCACCCCATCGAAAGTCATGGGCTTCGTATTGTCGAAGTCATGATACTGAAAAGCCCGACCGATCCAACCCCTGCAGCCGCAGCGTCTGTAGTGGCTGCAGCAACAGCAGTCTCAGCAACGGCTGTGTATCTATCATCAAAGAACTCCATCATCGCGGTCTTAATAGACCCGAACAACTCCGGTATCTGATCCCGGACGATGGCCACAACCTCTCCATGGAGAATCTCCTTAATCCTGGCATCCAACTCATCTGATCCAATCTACCTGCTAGCTCCTGATCCCGATCCGGATCCGGTCTCAACTCGTCTCGTAGTCACCATACTGAAAAAATACACCAGGGAGATATCAGATAATACGCATATCATAACGGGGAACCAACTCCCAACAAAGCCCTAGGGGCTGCGGCTTCTCTGTTACGCGTTCGGGTCTTGTGCTTTCAGTAGTACGGGCCCATACTACCTTCCTCACCTACCCATAGTTGTCTCAGAGAGTCATCACAACACCCTAACAATACTTGCTAGCATACTCATACGCTCAATCCTCACACCCTAGAGGAATGCTATATATATATATATATATATATATATATATATATATATATATATATATATATATATATATATATATATATATATATATATATATATATATATATATATATCTCAAAACTGGCCGACTGACCCCACACGACTCATCCATGAAACTTCCCCCAACCCTACAGCACTCATGTATGCTAGCCATACATAACACTGGACCCTGTATACATTCGAATATCTGATCCTACCCTATGCCCTTCATCAAACAAGAACAAGAAATAAGGCCAAACCAAACATTCTCAGGCTATAAGATCTTAGTTATGTACAGCCACGATGCATACACTAAGCAACTATAGTAATGATGTCAATTCCATTAGAGAAGAACCCTAGGCTATCAGGCATCATATAATCAGGCAACTCTATCATGCAAAACCTGGAGATCCCTAGCCTATCGCTAGCATGCAGTTCTAACATATCACAATATTTAATAACAGTATGGTATTTTGGGGTCTACTTACTGGCTCCGGTTGATCGTACACATCGCATCCCCCTTGATTATTTTGAAAACCATTTGAAAATCATTTTAAAAATCTTTTTCCTTAGTTTGAGACTGGATTCACACGAGTGTTCGTCCAATTCACTCAAACTTGGCTCTAAACCAACTTGTAACATTCGTAAAAATTCATAAAAATTTAAACTTTTTCGACCAACCAAAAATCATAATTGTTTACATTGTAGTTTTCAAAATAGTTTAAACATCAGAGTTTTCCCAAAATCATAAAACACAATATGTGGAGGTGCACGATCACGCCTTCGCCTTCCCGCGATCCTATGAGGTACCTGAAACATAATCCAAAACTGTAAGCCCAAAGCCTAGTGACTTCCTCCAAAATACCAATACATAACAGATAGCACAAATACAATAATAGCATGCAATAGGTCCACAACTAACAGACTGGATTACCCCTGAGCCCACAACATAAGTCTGGCTTTCCCCCTGGGCCGACAGCTTATGTCTGGCTTGCTCCCCGGCCTGATCAATCCTCAGACTAATTACCACTAAGCCCTCAGTACGAGTCTGGTACGCCCTTCCCTACCCTCATCTCGTATCTGGAATGCTCATGAGCCCTCGGTATGAGTTTGGCATTCCCTTCTCAGCCCTCAGCTCATATCTGGCTTGCTCCAGGGTTTGTTGGCTACAGCACGGAGCAATACAACCTCAACCCAATTCGCACATGTCGACATATAACAGATAATAACATATTCAGATAAATAGACAATATCACAGGTAGTCCTACAGATCTACCAGACTAGCATATCAAGACTAGCATGCATATCAATTACATACTCAGCATATCAACAATATCAGGTTATCAAACAAAAGGGTCGGCCTTGGTGCCTTCGACTTGAAAGTATAGTAAGTAAAACTCACCTAACAAGCAGCGCATAACTGATAAGGCTTGACTCTGAATCTCAGCTCACAACTCAAATGCCTACAACCACCATGTGACCAATTCCATCAAAACCCAATAATACTCAAAATACCCTCAAGGTCAAACTTGGTCAAAGTCAAAGTCAACGGTCAAGGTCAACAGTCCACATTGACCCAATACGCCGTGTTTCCTTTTTACCACGCCGTGTTCCGCAAACAATTCCACATGCGGGAAAACTTCAGTCAACACACCGTGTTGGCTTGCCAACACGACGTGTTCACCAGATTCCCAACAACTTAAGATATTCAACTGCCTTTTTGACCCCAAGAGCTCCAAGGCTCAAATCTGGACTAGGAATGCGGTTAGGAAGGATAAAGTTTCCAACTTTACCCTTTGGGACCGCAAAAAGGTCCAAAAATCCAAACTACATGCTTAACCATGCAAGGGCTTAACCATAAAGTCCTCAATCCTTAAGATCTAAAGTCCCTCCTTCCAGAAGTGGTGCAACCACCTAAACCATTCCAAAAAGTTATATTTTGCAACTCCTTCAAGGGACGAACAAAAGGCTTCGGAAATTTGCTTCTCAGACCTGGTGCTTTGGACCATGGGTGATGAAAATTATGTGTCATTCGTTCGTTTGCTCCAAGAATATCAATTGAGTGATGTAAAGCATCAATTTTAGCATTAAGACGTTTGCTATCAGAAACTAATACATTCCTTTCACAAAAAGTGATTTCACATTTGTCTTTTAAAATGATACATTCATCTTGAGACATTACAAGCTCTTTTTCTAGTGATCCTGTCTTAAGCTTTCGATCTTCAAAGTGTAATCTAAGGCGAGCCAGTTCACTCTCAAGCTTCTCACTTACTTCTATGGAAGACTCACAGGCTTTATGGATGATGGTCATATCTGATTGGATCTGGGTTAGATATGGTTCACAAAGAGATAAATCAAATTTATTTTCAGTGATCACAGATTTTACCTGCTAAACGATGCTCCTACCTGGTGGATCATTGGTTGCCATGTAGAAAAAGTTCAGCTCTATATCTTCAGCATCTCCTTCTGAACCTGATGACCAGTATCCTTCATCACATCTGATCGACTGTCTTGCCATAAGACACATATTCCTTCCAGTTCTTACTTCATCCTCATCTCCAGAAGACCAGTACCCTTCAACATCTCTTGATACAATAGTAACAAAAGCTTTCTCACTTGCTTCCATCTCTTGAGTTCTGCGAGCATAGTATGCAGAATTTTTAGCCTTCGGTTTCTGAGAGGTTTCAGCCAAACAGTTTTTGGCAAAATGGTTACTATGTCCACACTTATGACAAACTATCTTGGGTTTGTCTGACTTCGGAATTTCATGGGATTCTGAGGGGTGACTTGATGAGGAGATGTTGGGTCTGTAAGCAGGTGGGTTCTCTGAAGGTTTTGGATATGGTTGAGGATTATTTTGGTGAGGGGATTGGAAGCGGTTTTGATAAGGTTTATGAATGGGATTCCATGGACGCTTGTATTTCATGGACAATAGTGCAAACTCATGTTGGAAGCGAAGTTCGGACTCAGGTGGATCGAGATTCAAGATTTTCTGAAGGGTTTGGAACAGGTGGAGTAGATGGAGTAGGAAATGTTGGTTGAACAGGCGAAATAGGTGGGATAGTTTTGAAGGGATTGACACGGATGGGTTCGGAATGAGTGAGTTAACACAACTAACCAAGGTAAGAGGACCTCCTTACAGTTCTCTTAATGTTTGTGCAACGTTAGATTCGTGGCCTTGTAGTTTGTCAAATAGTTGATAAAGCTCCAACTTCTTCAGAGATCCATTACTCTGAAGACACGACTTGACGTTTCCCCAGCCTTTTCCGAGGCTATTAATAAACTTCATATTGTACTCAAGAGGAGTTCTGATTATACCGTGTGCAGTCATGTTGTTCACAACAATTTGGTACCTATTTGAAGTCGAGGCTACGGATTCACCTGGAGTAGTGGTGAAGGTATCAAAATCGTTGACAACCTAAGTCAGACGTTTATCCTTTATATTATTGGACCCTTCGAAAGGTCTTGAAGAGTGTCCCAAATCTCTTTTGCAGATTTGCACAACTTAATGTGCTCAAAGAGATACGGAGGAACACCAAACACCATTTTGGAAAATGCAATCTGGTCAGCATGCAACTTTCGATGTCTACAACAGTAAGAGGTTCTGGACGTTGTTCTTCTTGGCCCATGAGAATTGCAGCAACATCTCTCACTGTTTGTCTGACCGGAACATGAGGACCTTCTTTCACAGACCTCCATATTTCTTCACCTTTTTCCTTTCCAAGTAAAAATATTTCCATCCTAACTTTCCTGTGATCATACTCTTCAACAACTAGCAATGGGGCACGAGAAGGGCAACCCACACTATTTGCTATTTGCATCGAATACATTTTTTAGTTTGATTAGGAGCAGCCATTGAAGTAAAAGTATTTAGGCAGAAGCGGTATATAGAATAAATTTTATCCTGAACACAGAAATGATTGAGATACCAAGGTAATCTCAGGTCAAGTATAATCTGTTCTTATGGATTCAAAGGACAACCAATCAAGCTCTGATACCAATTATAAGAAAAATATTCAATGCGCGAACAAGGTTTGAAAACTCAAACCTTGAATTAACCTTTAAGATCAATGTCTGCTTCTAATAAGTTGGTCCAGTCAAATTTGGTAAACCAGTCGAGACTTGAAGATAATATTCAACAAAGTATTCAAGTAAGTAAAAAATGAAGTAAGATCGAGTAAGATCAAAGTAAAGACGGTTTTTGAACAAGTTGAATGTAAGTGAAAGAAAATTAACTTGCAAGAGAGTTTAAATTGATGTGAAGAGAATATGTTGATTACTTGCTTTTCATAGTGCATAATACATGAAACATCAACTCCTTAAATAGTAAATGAGAGACATAGTACAAACTAAGGACTGGTTAATACTAAGTGTTTGACAATTCTGACACTTAAAAGATTTACTTAATTTGGTCCTAAGAACTGTTCCATCAACTAAAGATAAAAAGCATTAAATGCTTGTACACACTCAAACTTCGAAAACATCATCTCAGATTCAGAAAGACTCCGGAACTCTTCACATCTCGGACTGAGGAATTGACTTCGAAACTAATTTGGTTCGAATTGCTAGAGGTTCAATTTTTATACATTAACATTATGCAAACAAATAAACAATAACTTGTAAACACAGGTAATCATATAGATCTACCAATATGACAGATCACTACAATGTACCAACATCATACACACAAGGATACATACTTTTGTACAAAGTATAGTGTGAAAACTCACATCGCATGCTAGTAGACTATCACCACAACTCACATGAAACAAGAACTGGTGCAATGATCCACCTATATAACAATTAGAGGTATATCCTGAATATATAGCCTAAAATCCTCACGTTGACTAAAAGTCAAACTTGGTCAAAAAGTCAACAACCAAATTCAACAGTTGTCCACTACATCGTAGCCACCCACTAGCCATCATGCCACTACATTGTGGCAGCAACCCAAACAATTCAGTCATAAAGAACCCATCCTCTACGACGTGGTGAACATGTCGCCACGCCATGGGAACTGCTCCTAGACAACTTAATGGATTAAGCCCTTAATCTATTAAGCCATAGTCTCATCTCTTCCATAAGTCTTCCTAACGTCCATAAGCTTCATAAAAACCCTTTCTTTATGGACATGCATGTCCAACGCATATATTGAACTTGGTTATGTCAAAAATGATGAAAATTAGGTCAAAACCTCATGCATGAAACCAAAACTCAACCATTATTTAGATCTCGAACACGAAACCTCAAAGGGACCCTAATAATCAACAAAGTTGCCAAATTTATGGAATCCATCCACTCAAACTCTCCCAAACATGGAGAAAAATGCATGAAAGCCTAGATCTAGAAGCATAGAACATAAAGATTGGAACTTGAGGACTTATAATGGTCTAGAATATATGCTACAAGGTGGTAAGGGAATTTGTTTATTGGATCTGTGCTTAAGGGACACCTTCTTCTCCTTCAATATCACCAAAAACCACCAAAAGGCTTCAAAAACTCAACAATGGAGGCTAGGTTTTGATCTGGGTCAAGAGGGAGTGATGGAAGCTGATGGTGAGCAAACCCTAGCCAACATATCCCTTAAATAGGGGCACAAACCCCAAAAATCAGGATTTTTCATAAAACAGTTGCCACATCGTGGCTTATACATTGCCATATCGTAGCACACACCAAAGACGTGAGTTTTTCAACGGGTGAGGCCACGACGTGGTGCCTCCCCCCACCACGATGTGACTAATCAAAACTTCATATGTAAGTCTTTAAATGCCAAAAACACAAAGGAAATATATACTTAGAACTGGTGTTACAAATATTTTGTATGTTAGACAAGAAACTAGATAAGTGTTTAACGTTTTTAAGAAATTTAGTATTTCATTAGTTGTATTATTTTCAACTGGTAAAGTTTTTTGTAACAATTTCAGTTTGTTGGATAGATCCTCAACATCGATGTTTAAGATATGACCATTTTGAAACCTCTTTTCAAGATTTTTCGAACTTGCCTTCAACTCACTAGTATCTAGTGATTTCAACTTTTCTTTCACTCCAATGAACCAATAGTTTGATGACCTATGTACACAAAATACTAAATCGTGAATGTCTATTGAGGTGAAAGTTCATATACCGGTTCTGAACACCTAACACCAATTTCGTCAAAATGTCTTTTTTTTTTAAATGCCTCTTGAGTCACTATTATTTTCGCGCTTTCAATCATACCCCCCTACCTTTTAGTTGACATATTTTAAAATGAGACTTTTTTTCGGCAAAGTGTCTTTTAGAACATAAGATTAGATTTTGATTTTTTGTATTAATTTGTTTTCGGTAAAGTGTATTTTATAAAATATGAAAAAATTTCTAGAATTTATATTAGAAACATATTTGTATTTTTCATTGGATATAGACATTTTCCTTAAAATGGTGATACTTTTAATGTTTCTGATTAGGTTTTGATTTTTTGATTTTCTTTGATTTTTTGTTTTTCTTTGATTTTTTTCATAATTAAAATGATTTCAAGATTGCAAACAAATGTTATATTGTGTATAAAAGTAACCGCCACGTCTGATTTTCTTTAATGATAATTCACAAAAATGTCTTTTAAAAAATATACCAACATCATAATTATAGATTTATCCCAAAATTCCAAGGTCATGTACGGACGCACCGCCACACCCCAATACCGCCACTGCCGACATTCTACCATGCTGAAAAAATCTATTACGTATAATAATTGTCTATTATACACATGATTAAATAAGATGATAATTGTCCTATCACACTTCATTTACATCAATTCCTTCCCTTTTGATTATCATATGTGGTCTGACCCTAAACTTTACACAATAAACGTGCATACAAATCAATGTATGTCGAATGGCTTTAGTGAATTAAGTTTATACAGTTATAAAGTTATGTGCTTGGGCCCAAATTATTTTGGACTTACTATATTTACTTAGTTTTGAATGGCCGGGTCCACTAAAGTATGACTTAGTCCAACTACAGAAATATTATGTCCCATTTATTTCACAATCTGTTAGCCCAAAGAGCTCAAATGTGATTTTGATTCATTGTCTACAATTCTATTTCACAATATTAAAATAATAATGAAATGTTATATTGGCCCATAAATAATTGATATTTCGAAAAGTTAATATCGGTTAAATCAATATCTATAAGATAAAAATACAAATCTATATTAGTTTTTTATATTAATTTCAAAGGTGAGCAACGACAAGTGCCAAAAACTTGATAAGAATTACAAAATAGAAGTTGTTTGGATTGGATTTTAAGCCCATCAATCCATTTAAGTTATTTTGACATCGATTAGAATTCCAATAATAAAAATAAGAAACAATTCTATTAGATATTATGTCTTTTTTATGCTTATTGGAATAAATAAAAGGCAAACATTGCGGAAGCTCCATACAAATATCGATCATAAAAAGAGAACTGAGATGTAACCCTCTCAAGTTAGTTTTAATCTATTTTACCTAAACTCTCCATCCTAATATACTAAATTTTATGGGAACCAAATTGTTTAACCAGGTAACAATGTCCCCCAAAGCCAAAGTGACAGATTCAAAGAATTACTTTTGTAGAAATGACAGAAATAAAAATACCAAATTCTTCCATTCTAATGCATTAAGCCTTAGGGAACTAGGAATGGTCAAAAGAGTTTTTGTAGTTGGATAAACAAATCAAATACTTTTAGAATGAATATGGCCAAAAGATCGAACTATATTATGACAAACAAGACCCTCTTCGCAACTGTGAATATGTTTAATGAGGGAGACCCAAAGAGAGTTTGTATATGGAAGAAATGGTTGAATAAAGTCTTATCATTGAAAATTTAAAACTTTAGAATACAATTAGTGACTACCCGAATGGATATTGGTTCCAAAATACCACAAGTTCTATAAGGTTTGTCATCAACCAATATAGCTCATGCGGATGAATTTAACTTAAGTTTTAGTTGGTTTTTGAAAATTGAACGGTTGAAGCTAACTTAGGTCTAATTTGATATTTGTAAATTTATTGGACTTTATTATCTTGGGTTGACAGAATTTGTTAATATTAAATATAAAATTACATGTATATTTTTGTGTTCATGCTTTATAACATCTCATTTAAGCTAACGATAAAAACAAAAATCTTAAACGAATTAATTTCACAATGCAATGATTTAACTATTTCCAAAAAATGTGCAAGAATATGCCTAATATATAACAGAACAATATAACATCTTGACAAAAATAAATTTATGGACTCAGAACGATTGAACGTTTATACAGTTTTACAAAAAATATGTTCGTGTAAGTTTTATAGTAATAATTTCATGAAATAAATCATGATACGACTCACATCTTAAACGAGACATAATTCGCAGCAGAAAAAAGAATTTTTGGCATTTACGAAACTACCCCAAATTAAATCATGATATGATTATGTATTTATGTAATATATATTAAGAGAATTAAGTATAAAATTAATGAAGCGAGGGAGACCAACTGAAAAGGAAATTTGATAGCATACTAACGAACACGCACAAGTCATTAAAAACAAATTGACTATGCAAGATAATATCGACCATATAACAACATTGACAAACATGGCCGAATAAGTGAAATTCATGAACTGAAATACATGCTAGAAATACTGGTCTAGAGGAACACTGTTAGGATATTGCGTGGAAGTTGTTGATCAAGTTTCGTGAAGATTGGATCTGAATTGCAAAAGTTGTAAATTTTGAAGATTCAGACCTAAACAATAGAAGTTACTCGGTCGAGTTGACATTGTTCTTGGCCACCGCTCGACTAAGTCAGACTTGAAGATGAGATTTTGACACATGCAATCCATTCGACCGAGTCGACTCGCTTTCTTGGTTTCACGTTTTTGCAGCCTATAAATACTAATTTTTAAAGAGTAGGAGACACCTTTTAGAGCAAGGAAATGCTGTAGAAAACACTTTGGAGCGGCTAATCAGTATTTTTATAGTTTGATTTCTATAACTTTCTATTAATTACATCTCTGGATTCATGTTCTTAGGCATGAGCAGCTACTCTTTTTTTTTCTGTTATGTTTATAGTTTTTAATTCGATTATATATGATTGATTTTGTCGCGATTGATGTTTTAGACTTTGTTTTTAACCTAGCAATTTTTGTTTTGGTTTTAATAAAGTGCTTAAATTTATGTTTTTCATGAATAAGCATATAAATTGGTTTTGATTTATACGAAAAGTAGTTAGTTTATGAGATCCGTATTTGTTTTATGAATTAACACAAGTAATAATCAACGGTCTGATGCTTAACTTAGGATTTAATTCGTTGTAAAATTACATATCTTTACGCTTCCGAATTTATAAGAATAATTACATTTGTTGTTGGAAAAACTTGTAAAGTACTTGATGCAATTTTTCACTCAAAATCTAAGAGTTTTTTTCCGATTCAGGTTAGTTAAGTTAGGTTTAATTAAATAGCTTATTTTTACTTATGTAATGTGACAAGTAAAATTGATATTAGAGCTTTTTAATATACTTGGTACCAACTTAGGTTAGAAGTTGTGTAAACATGAGCTCATAATTAATTGAATGTCGTTGAATCGAACACATAACCATTATTGCCTTAAATATGAGTTTCTTCAAAACCTGAGTTTTTGATTTATTTTATGCCCCTTGTTATTTTTTGATTTGACGAGTCAACAATTACACTACTAAAATTATCTTATGTAAGACAAGAACCTTAGATGACATCATCTATGTGGTTTGATCTACACTTTGTTTGCCATTTTGATATTTGTTTGTTATTATTCCGTACTTGAAAGACATGAAATAATTATATTACCTTTTTTCTTAGTGAAAATGATTTTGCAAGGCAATAAGCTATTAATTTTATACATATTTAGTCACTTTTTTCATATGATTAAACCTACATTTGTTGTTTAAGAAATAATATTTTGATTGGCTATTACATGTCTAGCCTCTTTACTGTTAAAAAAACCACAAGTAACCTCATATTTGTTGTTCAAGAAACAACCTTGTCATCTCCGATCATCTTTTCTGGATAAACATCAATTTTTCTGATGATATCATTTTCCTGGTTATCTTCTCCAGAATACACAATTCCAAATAAGAAAGAAAACATCAACTTACCATTTAATAGTCATATTTGGCCCACCAAAAATCATTTTCCCATTTCATCGAAAATATATTCAAGGTTCAAGGTTCACTCTCCTCAAACATCGTTGGTGTCAAATTTTCATCACATGTTCACCATAATAATTTCAACACATAATGTTTGTCTAATAAGTACCGAATATGTAAAGAAGCTTGAACTTATAACAACAGATTAATCACCCTTGGAACTTTATTTTTCTTCATCATTTCCATGTGAAAAGCAGATGCAGATACACTAAACATCCATCGTTGGAAACTACATCTTAATTTGTAGAACCCACATAGGTCACAACGAAGCTTCACATCACTCTCAATCTCTGTGCTCCATATTGCAACTTCGATATCTTGATGCCAAAAAATAAGTAGATATTGTATTGTATACACACTCACACTTACTCCAAAAAATGTTAGGTTGTTGCTGGTAGTGGATGGTGGTCATGGTAGTAGGAGTATATATTGTTGTTGGGAGAAGATGGTCAGGACATAGTTTAATTGTGAATCGTGTATGGATTTTTTTTAATGTGAATTATGTAAAAAAAATAACATAAACCTATAGTATCCGATCAAAATTGTAGGATTTGACCTACTACAGTGAGTTTAATGATAAATCATGTAAAAAACGACTAAATGTGTATAAAATTATAGTTTGGTATCTTACAAATTTTTTTCCCTAAACAAAAATAATTTACATTTTAAGATTTTTCAGTTTAAACATAAACAATTGTTAAAAAATCCGTCACATGACAAATATTTTGTTTTTGGCTATTTAAGCATCTTGACAGTTAATCTGTTTGACAAACAAACATTTGTTTCGAAGAAATCTTCATTTTTTAAGGTTGTGAAAAATATTCGGCGATAACTAATCAGTCGACTGGGTTAATTGATTAATTGATGTAGGTGAGGATTAATCAGGATCCAAAATTATAAAAGAATTTATTCAAATAATTAAACATCACTAATATCCTAACAAATAAGTAAATACCCATAAAGAAAGTCGTAATCTAGTGTTTAAGCGTTTAAGTTACGAATTAACTTATATTAAGTCTGCAACCAACGTCGATGTCGACGTGATGAGAAGCAAGTAAAGTTTACCAATTTCGTGAAAGATAGTAGAGATGAAGATATCTAATGAGAAATGAGAACTATGATTTTTAGTTTATTTTTTTGTCTTTGTTATTGTATTTTTCAGTTTTTATTAATTATTTAACTTTCTTTTTTGATTTTTTTGTTGAATATTTTATTAATTTTGACATTTTAGTTTGGTTGACAAATTTTAACTAATATGTCGACTAATATAACCGACTAGTGTTGGTGATTTTAGTGTCACCATGTCATTTTATGTAATTGGAACTAACATGTGAGCTAAGGGGCTTCATAATTTGTACTTTAATATATGTATGGGTTTGTGTTGAGTGCACGCATGTATAAGATCGAATTAGAAGCCGGTTCGACGACAAGTCGGAGGTCGGGGGGCAGTGCCCCTGGGTCCGGGGTTTCCAAAGGGGCAGAGCCCCTGACCATAGTGGGAAATTCACATTCTTGAGGGTGCTTATTGTAAAACTAACAAAATTCGTTAGTTTTGGAAACCCTAAATCCTCATTAAAATTCAGATTTCTTTGACTTGCTTCCAAAGGAGCTCATGACGGCAACCCTAAGAGAAACCCTAATCTAGTTTATTATATAAACGACTCTTATCTTTGAGAAGAGAGACACACGGAAATTATTAGCCATCTTTTTCTTCAAACAAACAGAGAATCCTTCTAGCAAATTGTCTTACGATTTCTGTGCCTAGAATCGTAAGTGTCCTCTTAGATTATCCTAGGCTGAATTCCTTGCAACCCAGGCATAGGGTAGAAATTTCGGTTCGGAAAGTGTTCACACGATCCAAGTGGTATCCAGATCTCCAACATAAACCCTAATCAATCTGACAATCGAACTGATAATTTCTGGAGATGGGAGAATCAATCTGCAAGATGACCACGAAGTTTGCAAAGCTGAAGAAGTTTGAAGGCGTCGATTTCAGTCGTTGGAAGAAGAAGACGCACTTCATCCTGACTACTCTGAAGGCAACATACGTGTTGGATACTCCAAGACCACCAGAGGTTGAGGAAGGTGTAGTTGAGACAATTGAAGATATAAGGAGGAGAAAGAAGTGGGACAACAATAACTACATCTACAAATGTCACATTTTGAACATTATGTATGATGCTTTATTTGATATCCATAGTGAATCCTTGTGTGCCAAGGAGTTGTGGGACACCCTTGAATTGAAATGCATCACTGAGGACGCTTCTAGCAAGAAGTTTCGGGTCAGTGATTTTAATAATTTTAAGATGGACGATTCAAGGTTTGTCACTGAACAATACAATTAACTCCTTTACATATATGGTCAGTTTAAACTGCACCGTATGAATATGGATGAATCCATTGTTGTGTCAAGCATCATTGACAAAATTCCTACATCATGGAAATACTTCAAACATAACTTAAAACATCAAAATGAGGAACTGTCTTTGGTTCAACTTGTTAGTCATATTCATATTGAAGAATCTCTTCGTGCAAAGAAAGTGAAAAATCTGATAAACCCAAAGGGAAAGTTGAATCTGGACAACCCACGGTTCATATGGTTGAAAACAAACCAAGAAATCAGAACCACAAAGGACATGGAAAACGTAAGCAGGAACATGTCCCAAGCAACTCCAACAAAAATAAAAAGCATCTGGTTTGTTGGAGGTGCATTCAAGTTGGGCATTGCAAACGTGATTGTCGTGAGAACTTAGGAAACAATGGTGCTGGAAACAGTGGTGCCAATGGAAATGTGAACGGGTTTTCAACCCAAGTTAAAGGAGGTCAGTTTTGAGTAACTTTGATAATTCTAATCAGAATTATGTTTACTATGTTTCATTCATTCCTGAATCATTCTATGTACATGATGATGATGTTGCTTGGTGGATCGAATCCGGGGAAACAAACCATGTATGCAACGATAAACGAACTCCTGAAACATTAACTTCGCTTGAATATGGGTCGGTGCTGAAAATGGGAGACGATTCTTTTATTCCTATTTGTGGTGTTAGTGTCGTGTTTCTTGAATTTACTTCTGGAAAGACAATTAGACTTTTTGATGTTTTGTTTGTTCCCAAGATTCGCAAGAATCTTGTTAGTTCTAGTTGTTTAAATTTTGATGGTTTTAAACAAGTTATTGAATCGGATAACTTCATCTTATATAAGGGTGGAATGTTTTTTGGCTTTGGATATTTGAATAATAGAATGTTTCGTTTGAATATTGTTGACAAATTATAAATGTTCAAAATTCTGCATTTGTATCTTATGCTTCTAATGTTGATAAATCTATGCTTTGGCATGTAAGATTAGGTCATGTCAAATTTAGAAGGATGCATAAGATGTCAAAAGAGGGATTAATTCCAGCCTTTGATATGACTTCTGATAAATAAAAAATGTATTCTTACAAAAGTGACAAAACAACCCTTTCCTAATGTCACTACAAATTCAGCTTTTTTGGAACTTGTATAAAGTAACCTGTGTGATTTTCACTCCACTCCTTCTTTGGTAAATAAAAGTATGTAGTCACCTTCATTGATGACTGCACTCGGATTTGCTATGTGTATTTGTTACATTCTAAGGACGAAGCCTTAGATAAATTGAAAATATACAAAACCGAGGTGGAATTGCAATTGGGCAATCCGGTTAAATGTCTTAGGACTGATAGGGGAGGTGAATATATGGATCTCATATATTTCCAATCAGTGGGTATCATTTATGAGACCACGGCACCTTACACACCCCAACATAATGGTATTGTTGAACGCAAATATCGAGTTTTAAAGGAAATGGTAAACTTGATGTTGTCATACTCGGAATTGAGTGATGGATTATGGGGAGATGCCATGTTGAAGGCCTACTATTTATTAAATGGGGTTCCAAATAAAAGGAACAAAACAGTCCCATATGAACTTTGGTTCAAGAAAAAGCCGAATCTTAGCTATTTTCGGGTTTGTGGATGTTGGGCAGTTGTAAAACTCACCGAGCCCTAAAAGAAAATTTTGGGAGAACGTGGAATTGATTGTATATTCATTGGATATGCTGAACATTCCAGAGCATATAGGTTTTATGTAATAGAACCTAATGATTCGGTTTCGATTAACACCGTTATGGAATCACGGGATGCAATTTTGATGAGATGCGTTTTTCATCGATTCAAAGGCCTAAGGATCTTACTTTTTTCAGAAATTCAAGATGGTGGTATTGTGCAAGAACCACAAAAACTTCGTAGAAGCAAAAGATGCCTAATTGTGAAAAATTTCTGATCCAACTTCTAACTGTATTTTGTGGAAGGTTCAAGGGATGAAATTAATCTTGAATACACTTATTGATATAGTATTGAAGATGATACTAAGACATATCAAGAGTCCATGGAGTCTCGCGATAGTGTCTATTGGAAGAAAGCACTTGATGATGAAATATCATCAATTATTGAGAACAACACATGGGTGTTATCTGATTTGCCTCTAGGTTCTAAACCACTTGGTTGCAAATGGATTTTCAAAAAGAAAATGAATGTTAATATGGGACTATTGACAAATTCAAATCCTGGTTATTCATTTAAGGTTTTAGAGAAAAACCCTGTGTTGACTATTTTGATACGTATGCTCCTGTTGCACATATTACTACTATTAGATTGTTGATTGCCTTGACAAGTATTCACAATCTGGTTATTCACCAAATGGATGTGAAAACAACCTTTTTAAATGGTGATCTTGACGAGGAAGTTTACATGAAACAACCAAAAGGTTTCATTATGCCTGGTAAAGAGCATACAGTTTGTAAACTTGTCAAATCTTTGTATGGGCTGAAACAAGCGCCTAAATAATGACATAAAAAATTTGATGAGGTTATTTTGTCTTCTTTTTTCAAGACAAATCAATGTGACAAATGTGTTTATAGTATATTTGATGATGCTACTAGAGCTGGAGTGATCATTTGTTTATATATGTTGATGACATGTTGATTTTTGGTACCGACCAAAATCAAGTAGATGAAACAAAAAAATTGTTATCATCTAAGTTTTCCATGAAAGATTTGGGAGAGGCTGATGTAATTCTTGGAATAAGAATTAAAAGGGTGAACAAAGGTTTGGTAATGACTCAAAGTCACTATATTGAGAAAATTCTCAAGCGGTTTAATTTTACCGATTGTTCTCCTGTGAGTACTCCTATGGATCCAAGTGTGAAGTTAATGCCAAATAATGGCGTTCCCATTTCACAATTGGAATACTCTAAGGCTATTGGTAGCTTGATGTATGCCATGACAAGTACCAGACCTGATATTGCTTTTGATGTGGGCAAGTTGAGCAGGTACACTAGTAATCCTAGTGCTCAACATTGGCAAGCAATGAATAGAGTGTTTAAGTATCTCAAAGGAACCATGGATTATGGTTTGAGTTACTTGGGGAGTCCTTTGTTTTTAGAAGGCCATTCAGATGCAAGTTGGATAACCAACATGGATGACCATTGCTCAACTTCTGGTGCCATTTCTTGGGCTTCCAAGAAGCAATCTTGCATTATATACTCAACAATGGAATCTGAGTTTGTTGCGTTACCAGCTGCTGGTAAAGAAGCAGAGTGGCTAAGGAATTTAGTCTATGAGATTCCTTTGTGGTCTAAACTGATAGCACCTATTTCTATCCTTTGTGATAGTGCAACCGTTTTGGCTAAGGCATACAGTCAAGTTTATAATGGCAAGTCTAGACACCTAGGTGTTAGACATAGTATGATTAGAGAACTAATCATGAACGGTTTGATTTTGGTTGAGTTTGTGAAACTACAACAAAATTTGGCAGATCACTTGACTAAAGGTTTGACAAGAGACTTAGTGCACAAGTCTGTAATCGCGATGGGATTAAAGTCCATTTAATTTTGTAATGATGAGACACCCAATTCCCTCCTAATATAATGTTAGGAGTTGAATTCAATGTTGAAAGCTCATACTTATAGATTGGAACACATGAAGTATTCATCCCAGGTATGTGTTCGGTTCTGCAAGTTAGCTAGGTTGAAGTTTAACTTCTTAATAATTCATTTGATAAATGTATGTTCAGATACATGGAAAGGAGTTACCTACGTGATTGTGAAGTGTAGCCGAATTTGAAGAGGTTGTGGACTTGACCTTGATATGATCATGAGAGGATTGGGACACACGGCTTTATAATAGTGTCAAGTTGTATTTTGCTAGAAATTCAATAAGCTAGTATGTATTCTACTTTCTGATATTCAAATGGGTTGATGGGTTCAATTCTTAGAACACCCTGATTCTCGAGTATTTGGAACTGTATGATACTAAGTAGAAATTCAATCATTTCGACATTTTCGTTATGTACTAGTTTGGTTTGTTTGATAAGGTTATGTTCGTTCAAGGGTTACACTAAAATGGGGGAGGATTATTGGTGATTTTGGTGTCACCATGTTATTTTATGTAATTGGAACTAATATGTGAGCTAAGGGGTTTCATAATTTGTACTCTAATATATGTATGGGGGTTTGTGCAGAGTGCACACATGTATAAGATCGAATTAGAAGCCGGTTCGACGAAAAATCGGGGATCCGGGGGCAGCGCCCTTGTGTCCGGGGAATCCAAAGGGGTAGCGTCCCTTTGGCAGGGTCTAGGGGCAGCGCCCCTAGCAGGGTCCAAGGGACAGAGCACCTGACCATAGTGGGAAATTCACATTCTTAAGGGTGATTATGGTAAAACTAACGAAATTTGTTAGTTCTGGAAACCCTATATCCTCATTAAAATCCGAATTTCCTTGACTTGCTTCCAAAAGAACCCATGACGGCAACCCTAAGAGAAACCCTAATCTTGTTTATTATATAAACGACTCTTCTCTTTGAGAAGAGAAACACACGAAAATTATTAGCTCTCTTTTTCTTCAAACAAACAGAGAATCCTTCTAGCAATTTAGCTTACGATTTTTGTGCATAATGCCGTAAGTGTCCTCTTGGATTATCCTATACTGAATTCTCGCAACCCAGATATAGAGTAGAAATATCAGTTCCGAAAGTGTTTACACGATCCAAGTGGTATCCAGATCTCCAACGTAAACTCTAATCCCTCTGACAACTAGCAGTCACTATAAATGGTTAGATTTTTTTTTGAAACGGCAAATCTAAACTACTCCTTAAATCTACCTATGTCCACGACGGGACTTGAACCCTCAACCCCAAGGAGGGAGGACAACACCGGATACCGCTAGGCTAGAAACTGTAACACCCCAATTTTCATATATAGATTATATAACAAATAATCGTTCCAACATCTCCCAAGATCAATTAAGAACTTACTTATAGACTAAACTACAGCGGAAGCAAAATAAAATAAAATAAAATAAAATATAGTCTTCAACCGAAGAGCTTCGGGTGTTACGTCTTTGCGGAACTCCTTTGTCGTCTTGTTGATCAATCCTTCTCCCTAGCCTTCTTACTGCCACTTTTTAAATAGTTTCCTAGGTTGCGCACATTTAAAGTTTCTAAAAGGGTAAGCCTAGGGCCTAGTGAGTTCGTGTTGCACATACATGTCCATCACTTAAAAAAACAAATAGTTTTATCCTATATCTTCAATAAATCATACAACAAATATATCACCGGATGACCTAATTTAGGGGAAAGATTAATTATCCAGAGAAAGAACCAAATGTTCATTTCCCTTCTCCTTGAGACAACTCATCATCCATTGTACTCAAGTATTTTAAATATCCAAGGAAATGAGTATAATTCTCAATTTCCATCCCCGCCGATCACACACATCCGTCATGCTCACGGCGATTAAACACCCACCCATTCCCGCTAAACATGCCATCCAAAAACAACACACATAGTATATAATAAATCCAAAATAACATTTGCACGCAACCATACTTATCATAAAACATACTGTCAATAAATAAATAAATAATGCATAATAAACCACATGATAAACATTTATGTGCGAGCAACCACAAAACACGAAAAAAACTCACCTTGTTGGTGTTAGTCTTAACCGGATGTCGTCACGCTACCCGTAGACATGCACCCTTAATTGCTCAAATAGCTCCGAAAACCTTCACCAACTTCAAATCCCGATTTCTATTTTGTTTCTCCAACCTTTCTTGCAATTTTTGTGGGCATTCCACTCTATTTCTCGTGCCTTTTATATTGCCCAAGTTTGTAACGTTTCTAGTTAACCCAAAAGTCCAAATTTATGACTCTAATCAAGTGATGGGTTTTGGAATTAAAATTCCATAATTTCTCTATTTACTCCTAATTAATTCATTAATCATAATTATAATAATATATTTATACCATATGCTTATATATTTATTTTAATTTGAGTTATCACAAACTTCCCCCCTTCGAAAAATTCCGTCCTCGGAATTTGAATTCAGTAAACCAATAAGGATATTTGATCTTCATATCTCGGTCGCTTTCTAATGATGCATTCGATCCTTTGGTATCTCCAATCAATAAGCCACCCCCGACTCCATCCTTAAGAAGTCCCAATAGGCCGGAAACTCAACCTACCTTTACAAAACCGCACCATGCCTTTCCATGAGAATCCGTTCAATATGACTTTATCTCCACCTGAAACAATATTGACTTCCTACGTTTAACCACATAACCTTTTGGTTGTTCCGGTGCATCCTCCAGTTATCCGTAATTTACTAATTTTTTTACCGGTAGTTTGTTGGACAAGCTCGAGTCCAACCATTCGTTTCTTTCTTAAATCATACCAACATAGTGGTACACTTCATACCATACAACTTTAACCAAATTTTCATCAAGTATATTTCACCCAATGACACAATTTAAAGGAACATTTTAGATATCCAGAGAAAGAACCAATGGTCCACTTCCCTTCCCACTTGGCACAACACATCCATTATGCTCAAGCATTTAAATATCTAAGGAAATGAGTAACATCTCAAATCCTATCTCCGTCGGTCTCAACACACCTGTTATGTTCCCGACTATCATACACCCATGTCTCCATTAAATGTGTCATCATATATTAGGCAAACAATTCTAAAAACTTTCCACTTCTCCTCTACCGAGGATTCTTTCCGACTCTTCTTCGGTTCACCCAGTATACCGACGGTTCCATCAATTCCCATCAAATAAATCTTACTTGGTTCCTTCCTTACATACGACTTAGTGAATAAGTGACAACGTTAACCTTCCATAATTAGTAACGATCTTACACCTTCTTTGACTCTTGGTAATCCATGCGCATATATATCGTCCCCTCTTTTTTTTTCGTGACGAACACTACTAGTGCACCCCATGGTGATGTACTATATCGAATAAAAACATTATCAAGCAGATCTTGCAACTGCTATTAAATTCTTTCATCCTTGTTGGTGTACTCTCTCACTGTCTCATTTCATTGTTTCAGCCTCAAGAATTCTTCCTCCAATTGCTTGATCGCCGTTCGAGGACAAAACATCTCTCTAAAGATTCTTGCACACTCATCCCATGACATCCTATTGATTGTATCTGACACCCTAACTGCTTTTACCCTCCCCATTAGTATAAAGCCTCATTTTTAAACATCGTCACAACATAAACCACATTGTCCTTATTTGCACACTTATCGGAATCAAATGTTTCCTTTATCTCTATTATCCATATTGATGATAGGATAGGATCAACGTCCCCGCGACACGTTCGTGGTCTACAAGTCATGAACGTCTTGTAACAATTACCTCATAATTTGTCGTTTACATCTTTTCGTGATCGTAGTGCAACACTAGGGTTAGAAACTTGAAGTGACATACTATATCCATAGCCTTGCTCTTCATCAACCATGTTGCCACAATTCACATTCTATTGTGCATCTCGGTCCTGAACATTTACATTCAACAATGTAGCTTGCATATCCTGAGCAATCTCGTCAATTAATTATTCTCGAGTAACCATATTTGTTGTACAACCTTGTCCGTAATCTCGACCCCGACCACGACCTCGATTGGAGTTAGAGCTCAGTTGCACCAATTGTGCTTGTACTGGTGCTATGACGATTCCTAGAACTCTTCCCCTACACCTACCTCTACCTCGACCGTAACCGCGCCAACAACTGGAAGTAGGGTTTACGGGAGTCTCTAGTACTTCTTCGGGTGCAGAAACATCGGCTCCAAATTCGAATGTCATCCCGCTCTAGTGTTACCTTAGTAAGCCTCCCTGATATCCTTGAGGACATGATACCTACAAACGATATGGTCTAAATTAGTTGCTAGGTTACCTCTCGCTCCTTCCGTCTAAGCTTAAGTGTTTACGGAAACACCTAATCTGCTTAAACAACGCTCTGATACCAACTTGCAACACCCTAATTTTCATATATAGATTATATAACAAATAATCGTTCCAACATCTCCCAAGATCAATTAAGAACTTACTTATAGACTAAACTACAGCGGAAGCAAAATAAAATAAAATAAAATAAAATATAGTCTTCAACCGAAGAGCTTCGGGTGTTACGTCTTTGCGGAACTCCTTTGTTGTCTTGTTGATCAATCCTTCTCCCTAGCCTTCTTACTGCCACTTTTTAAATAGTTTCCTAGGTTGCGCACATTTAAAGTTTCTAAAAGGGTAAGCCTAGGGCCTAGTGAGTTCGTGTTGCACATACATGTCCATCACTTAAAAAAACAAATAGTTTTATCATATATCTTCAATAAATCATACAACAAATATATCACCGGATGACCTAATTTAGGGGAAAGATTAATTATCCAGAAAAAAGAACCAAATGTTCATTTCCCTTCTCCTTGAGACAACTCATCATCCATTGTACTCAAGTATTTTAAATATCCAAGGAAATAAGTATAATTCTCAATTCCCATCCCCGCCGATCACACACATCCGTCATGCTCACGGCGATTAAACACCCACCCATTCCCGCTAAACATGCCATCCAAAAACAACACACATAGTATATAATAAATCCAAAATAACATTTGCACGCAACTATACTTATCATAAAACATACTGTCAATAAATAAATAAATAATGCATATTAAACCACATGATAAACATTTATGTGCGAGCAACCACAAAACACGAAAAAAACTCACCTTGTTGGTGTTAGTCTTAACCGGATGTCGTCACGCTACCCGTAGACATGCACCCTTAATTTCTCAAATAGCTCCGAAAACCTTCACCAACTTCAAATCCCGATTTCTATTTTGTTTCTCCAACCTTTCTTGCAATTTTTGTGGGCATTCCACTCTATTTCTCGTGCCTTTTATATTGCCCAAGTTTGTAACGTTTCTAGTTAACCCAAAAGTCCAAATTTATGACTCTAATCAAGTGATGGGTTTTGGAATTAAAATTCCATAATTTCTCTATTTACTCCTAATTAATTCATTAATCATAATTATAATAATATATTTATACCATATGCTTATATATTTATTTTAATTTGAGTTATCACAGAAACCTTTTGGTGTAAATGGTTAGATGACACCTAATGTCTAGGCGCGGATTGATCGGCAACTTAGACTCACATTTAACTAACTTTTTCTTATTGTTGCTTATGTACATTTTTTTTAGAATGGTATAAATATATAAAAGCAAAAACACTAACAAGAAGCTAGAACCGATTTTATAACTGAAATATGAACTAAACGTTAGAATATTGTCGGAACAAAAAGATTTGTGTCCAGTTTTTTATTGGCAAAATAGATGTCAATATCTATTTGAAGATGCTTAGAGTTCAGGGCAAAAGAAAAAACAATGATATAAGCTAGTTTGAAATCCGATTGTTTTTAAAATCAACATAATTTTTTAAAGAGATATGCCAAAGGTGTCTAGACCATAAGCATGTACATATTAGATTATACCATGTTATCTTATTTAAATTATATTTCAAGCTAGTACTCATATTCGATTATTTATTTGACTAAACACTTATATGAACAAAAGGGTGAGGTGGAATTTCATGATTAAACAAGCGATTACAAGGGCATGTGATTTGATTTTGGCTCTTTATGGATATGAACAAGTCGTGGTCGACCTCTCTTATACCTACAAATGCAATCAATGGTTGTAAGACTTGCATTCACAATTTCACATGGCAAATGATACAAACATACACCAAAAGAAAAGACATTTGCGATAGGTGAGGTGGCTTTGAAAACAAGAAATGAAATGAAAATGTAAGATAAGAAATGATTGATTGTTGATTATTTTAGTGTCGCTTTCTTTGCAAGCGAATTGTTTATTAATTAGCTACCACTTGCATATCATAGACCACTACTACAACCACCCATATAGTCTAGAACCCACGAACATACACTAATGACTTATTTTAAGTTGTGTATTGGCAATTTGTGTCATACAAAATTTTGTATTGATCATTGGTAAAATACACATTAACTCCAACCCCCTCCCCCCACACAACATCTCATGTCTTGTCGCACTCTTGGCCCTCATTGCTCTTGGTCGGCTATACGTAACATTATTGTTGTTCTGTTAAATTAATTTTTTTCTATTATCGTGTTATTAATAGAAAGAATTTTTTGCATGTACCTTTTAAAAATCAAAATATTACATTTGCTTAGCCTGAAAAATATCATATTTGTTATTTATAATCTTTTAAAATATAGATTTTTCCGAGTTCTTATTATCAATATTTTTAGGCATTTTATAATTCATTTTAAGCATAATTTACGTCAAAACGTTGATCATTTCGAATTTATACCGACATATACATATTTTTTTTAAGTTAACGAACAAAACTTATTAATGAAAATCGGATTATGAATATTATATGAATAAAAGAAAAAAAAATTAAAAGTAAAGGGGTCGAAAGTGACTACCACTTTACACCACCATGTAATTCTATCAATTTCGCCATAGTTTAATAATCACCTAGCACCACCAATGACTACCACTGTGCATCACCACAAACCTCTATCAGCAACACCATCAACTTCTCACCCACCCCACAAACTATAAATTAGTTATCGACTACCATGAACCAGAAATTGAAAACAACTACCACCGTGTCCATCTCCAACTTACAAACCCAAACAAAAAATCATCAAAAATAAATCTTTCATTACCACCATCACACAGACTTATATCAAGAATAAAAGAGATGAACAACAATACGAATCATTTTCAATAACAAATTGACTAGGAAAATACGATCTAGTTTCGGTTTCAATTAATTCAAATGGAGTCGATGTCGGCGACAGTTTGATATCTGTTGCATCGTATGTATATTTATTTGCTTTTGAAAAGGCAATATATGTTCTTATTCTTGTATGCATGTTCTTTAAATGTCTAGATATGTTCTTGTTGTTCTTCTATGTTTTTTATAAATCGAAATTTCTTTAAAATCGAAAAATGTTTTGTCTTTTTGTGTGTTTTTCAAAAATCCAAAACATAAGAACAACTAGAAGTGCACTGCGCAAAGATTCGAACATCATATTTTGGTGTAATTACCATGTCACATACAAGTTAGTGATCTAAACTATGACAATATATAAGGGACCTATTTTCCACGGTTATATATATATATATATATATATATATATATATATATATATATATATATATATATATATATATATATATATATATATATGATTAAGTTGTTATGTATCTACCCTTAGATATAGAACAATCGAAAACGACATAATTTTGCTTTAAATTAAGTAACTAACTTTGGATTAAATTTATCCGATTTTAAAATCTATTGTCTTTTATTTCTGAGATCCAACCAAAACAAAAGTTCGTTAGACCTTAGCGACATTATCTCTTTATTTTAAAGCCTTATTTTTAACAATTAGTTATTATATCTCTCTTTTAAATATAATTTTAAAATATCATATAAACCTTTTAATTTACTTTCAAAATATCACCTTACCAAATTATTATTGAATCAATTTTTTTTGGAAAGGGAACTTCCTTAACGAGGGTTTTCGGGTCAGCTTTCGCTCACCGACTAATCTCCCGCTGCAAACATGAGGCTTTGCCTCATGCCCTAGAGTCACTGCAGACGAACCTCCATGGCCACAAGGGCTGAGTAGTGCTAGAATTTGAACATGGGTCAATAGGTTATCCACCATATCTTCCACATGTCTTACTAAGTCACCACAACCCAAGTGGTTTTATTGAATCAATTTTAATAGTAAGAGGATATTTAATTTCTCTTTATAATAAGTTAAAAACTATAAAGAACTAAATAAGTAATTCGTATTGAGGCAATGTTGCATTGTCCGGCGTTTTATTTTTAACTTCAGTTATTTTAACGTTGAAGGCGTTTTATTTTTAACTTCAGTTATTTTAACGTTGAAGTTTCAAATAGATAAAAGATCAAAATCTTTTTTTATTCTTAATGTTCAAAACATCTGATTGTAGTAAATGTTCCGTTTGCATTCATAAATCGTAATTGATGCTCAATACATTGTACATTCGTGCTTCCTTGAAATATATTATTACCATATTTTAGGTTTGGTATTACTTTTTGAAAACACTAACCTTTGTTACAGAATTTGAGATATTTAAGTTAGGGGAAGTGATTCGTACACAACAGATTTTTGCCATACACAACAATTTATGCATTATAGAGTTGTACAATACAACAATTTAAAGCATCAATTGTTGTGTATGGAAAAAAATTGTTAACAAATAGATTGAAGCGATTCCACTTCTTCCTAATTTTACTACATATGATAATATTTTAACCAACTTAATCGTGATTGATTTTCTATGAGTCATGTTCATCTTTGAAGGTGAGAATACTCACTTAAACGAGTTTGAATAAACGAAGTGTCATATCGATACTATGGTTTAATTTCAAACGAACTACATTTTAATGTAAACTAACAAATGAAAGACATATAACGGCTAGGGTTTCGTATTATTATCAAAGATAAGTACAAATACAATGAAAGGGAAAGACATAATATATAGACAAGCTAATTAGGGTTTCCTAGCGAAAAGGCCCAATCATAAAACCCAATACAAAATAAAGCCCAAAATATTATTAGGCTAACATCCCCCCTCAAACTCACAATGCAACAACAATAAGCATTGAAAGTTTGTCAGACAGAAAATGGAATCGAGGAGCAGTCAACGGCTTCGTAAGAATATCACCAATCTGCAAAGAGGAAGGAACATAAGGAAGGGAGATAGTGCCCTTCTGGAGATGATGACGTGTGAAATGACCGTCAATCTCAATGTGCTTTGTGCGCTCATGAAACACTAAATTCTTGGCAATCATTATCGCACTCTTGTTATCATAATACAAAGGGGTAGGCTGCGAGATGTGAACGCTCATATCTGCAAGAAGCCATCTCAACCAAACAATCTCACAAGTGGCGATAGCCATGGCTCGATACTCAGATTCTGTAGAAGATCGAGAAACACCATCTTGTTTCTTGCTTTTCCATGATATCAATGAATCTCCAAGAAAAACACAATACCTAGTAGTGGACTTACGATCATAAATATCACTATCCCAATATGCATCACTATAGGCACGCAGCTCAAGAGAGGATGAAGATGGAAACATAAGAGTGCGGAACTGAGTACCACGTAAATATCTCAAAATATGAAGAACAACTCCCCAATGAACAGTAGTAGGAGCAGTGACAAACTGGCTAACCACATGAACTGCATGAGCAATATCCGGTCTAGTGACAGTCAGGTAAACCAAACTCCCAACAATGGTACGATAAAGGCTTAGATCTGATAATGGGACACCATCAGTTGGAGAGTACTTTGCATTACTCTCTATAGGTGTATCAACTGTTCGATTATCCGTGAGTCGTGCATGTTCAAACAAATCTGAAATATATTTCGTTTAAGATAAAAGATAACCCTTTGGAGATTGAGCAACTTCAATCCCCAAGAAATAACGAAGCAATCCCAAGTCTTTCATAGCAAAACGGTGAGCTAAATCACGCTTTAAAGACTCTATACCATCATGATCATCACCAGTAATAATAATGTCATCGACATATACGGAAAGAATAATCCGACCTGCATTCGTACATCGAATAAATAGAGCCGAGTCATGGTTACTTGGTTGAAAACCAAGAGAAGTAATCACCGTACAAAATTTCTCAAACCAAGCACGAGGGGATTGTTTGAGGCCATATAGAGCCTTCCGAAGTCGACAAACTTCACCTGGTTGGTGAGCAATACCAGGGGGAGGAGACATGTATACTTCCTCATGAAGATCACCATTCAAGAAAGCATTATTGACATCCATCTGATAAATCTTCCATTGGCGAATGGAAGAAACTACAATCAAGGTGCGAACAGTCGTCATTTTTGCAACAGGAGCAAACGTCTCCTCATAATCCATACCATACTTTTGCGCATACCCTTTCACAACAAGTCTGGCTTTATAACGCTCAACGGATCCATCAGACTTTGTTTTGATTTTATAAACCCAACGACAACCAATCGTGTGTTTTCCGGGTGGAAGCGAAACCAAATCCCATGTATGAGTCTGATAAAGAGCTGCAAGTTCCTCAGCCATATCGGTCTGCCAAAGGGGATCAGAAACGGCCTCTTTGTAGGATGTTGGCTCAGAGAGACGATGTATATTAGCAATAAAAGAGACAAAAGCCGGTGAGTAAGAGGAATAGACAAAGTCAGGAAGCTTTGTGGACTTCTTATTACGATAAGGCCTCGATGGAGGGGGTGTTGATGATTTGCAGGCAGAGGATCAACGATAGGTGCTGGATCAGCCGCATGTGGTGGATCAACAGCAAGTGGTGGATCATCAATGTCAATGCTAAACGGATCAATAGTACGAAGCTCCTCTCGGGTTGCATCATGTGATTGAACAGGAATGCTATAGAATGGAATATACTCCAAAAAGGTGACATTGCGAGATACATACAGTTTCTAATTTGAAGGATCATAGCATTGATAACCTTTCTGACCAATACCATATCCTAGAAAAACACAAAGAGCTGATTTTGAAGACAACTTGTCTCTCTCTACATGAGGCTTCAAGACAAAACATGTACACCCAAACACTTGTAATGAAGAATAATATGGGAGTAGTCCAAACAACATTTCATAAGGAGACTTCCCCGAAGTGTACGTAGTAGGAATGCGATTAATAACATAAGTGGCGGTATGAACAACTTCTCCCCAAAACATATTGGGAACTTGAGCAGAGAGTAGTAAGGTTCTGGCAGTTTCTAGGAGATGTCAATGTTTTCTTTCTGCAACACCATTTTGCTGAGGAGTGTCTGTACAAGATGATTGATGTATAGTGCCATCAGATGCCAATAATTGTTTAAAATCAGTGGAGGTAAATTCTCCTCCCAGATCACACCGAAAACATTTTATGACAGCTGAGTGTTGAGTCTTGACAAGAGCTCTGAATTCACTATATATGGTGAAAAAGTCAGACCTGCGCTTCATAAAATAAACCCACGTATAACGAGTGTAATCATCAATGAATGAAACATAATAGTTAGCTCCTGATTTGGAGGTGATCGGAGAGGGACCCCACACATCAGAATGCGCAATATCAAAGGGAGCAACAGAACGAGTGACACTTTTACTAAACGGTAAAGCAGAAAATTTTCCCAGTTTACAACCACAACAATCAGAAATATCAACAAATTTCAAAGAGCCTAACACACCAGTGGAAACCAAAAACTGTAAACGAGACGCTGACACATGTCCCAAACGAGAATGCCAAAGATAAAAAGGAGACGATGAAGGGTTTAAACGAAAAGACGACAAATCGACACTAGATGCAGCAACATCAGCAACATGTAGCTGCTCCAAGACATAAAGCTCCCCAAGTCTACGACATGTCCCAATCACCCTCCGAGACCGAATGTCCTGTACACAGCAGAATGAATCAGAAAAGAAGATCCAACAACCAGATTTACACAACTGACTGACCGATGCAAGATTCAAAGCAAGTGTAGGAATGTAATACACATCTGTTAAAGATATATAATGAGTGACAATAGAACCAACACCCTCTACTGACATGGGTGTAGCACTAGCAGACATAACAGAGACATGTGTACGAGAAGATAATGAAGCAAAAGATGAAAATGAGGGACGTGACTGTCCAGAAGACTTGTTCTGCTGTGAAGACTGAGACTGTGCTGGTGATCTTGTTTGTTGTTGCTGTTGATTCCCCTTGCTTGTCAGCAAAGGACAATTTGCCTTCCAATGGTTCTTCTTCTTACAGAAAGCACACTCATCAAATGCAACCTTGGGACGATTTTGGTTTGAAGATTGAGGTCGTTGTGGAACAACAAAGACAGCAGGAGTGGATGTCTTGGGAGCTTTGTCAGCATGGGACTTGATACGAGTTTCTTCAACAATCAACTCGTGAACAACCGAATCAACAGTGGGAAGAGGTGTGCGATGCAAGATTGATCCACACAGACCTTCAAAATCTGAACGTAATGCCATCAAGAACCGAACCAAACGCTGCTCTTCCCTTCTATCAATATAAGGCGTAAAAGCCTTCAACACATCAGGTTCTGTAAGAGCTAACTGATCCTACAATCCGACATAGCTGCATAAAATTCCTGAACACTGAGATTGTTCTGTTGGAGGGCTCGAATATCAAACTCTAACTGATACTGCTTTGCAAAGTTAGACTGAGTATACAACCTAGCCAAGTGATCCCAAACCTCCTTTGTCGTGTCATACTTCGCCAACTGAGTACCAATAGACTGCATGACAGAATTATTAATCCAAGTAATGATCTTGGAGTTATTAGTCTCCCATGAATCCAGTAAGGTTGCATAATTATCGGCTTTCTCGTCTGTTGGTTTCTTCTTATCACCTGTAACAATCCCCCATATAGTCTTGCCCCACAAGAATTTTTTCATAACATAACTCTAATAGGCATAGTTTTTGCCATCAAGTTGAATACTAATGGACTGAAGAGAATCATCTCTTGGGGCCATATTTCAATATCAGTCAAACAATAAATACGAGTAGTAGCAAAAACGATCAAGATCTCGAAATCAACAAAGCTAGACGAAACGAAACCCTCAAAACCGCCAAAACGAACAAATCAAACCAAACCGAATACAGAAACGAGCAAGAAAAGCATACCCAAAAATTGCAAATGGTGGCAATGAACAGTGCACGTGAACAGTACCGATGAACAGTAACATCGACGAACAGTAACCGTGAACAGTATTGAACATTAACCGTGAACAGTAACCGCGATGAACATTAATCGTGATGAACAGTAACGCCGGTGAACAGTACCCCGGTGAACAGTAACACCAGTGAATAGTAATCGCCGGTGAACAGTGCCGATGAACAGTAACGCATTGAACAGTGCCGATGAACAGTACTCGCCCCCAAAAAACGAAAAAGTACAGATAATCAACCGAGCTCTGATACCATGTAAACTAACAAATGAAAGACATATAACGACTAGGGTTTCGTATTATTATCAAAGAGAAGTACAAATACAATGAAAGGAAAAGACATAATATATAGACAAGCTAATTATAGTTTCCTAGCGAAAAAAGCTCAATCATAAAATCTAATACAAAATAAAGCCCAATAACATTTAATACTTGTTTCTTAAATTTGATATGGATAAAGGCATGTCTTTAAATGAAAAAAGATTCTTAGTACAAAGAACTTTATAGCAAATATTTCGGATCTTTAAATTTATAATATTAAAATATTATATTTGTTTATGTAGTGCGACATTACATTGAGAATAAACAAAAATTTGGAGCTTTCAAGGTTCAACAATGAAAATAGCAGCAACGAGAGCACGTAATTGCACTCTAAGCAATTTGTTTGCTTAACACCCTATTATAGCAAATTACTTTTTTATAATGTATGTCAAACATTACATAGAATGATAAAAAAGATTATAAATTTAGTACATTAAATTCTAAAAATGGTAATTTATTACTTTAAAACGTTGAAAAAAATAAATTGTATGCTTTAATAAAAGGAAATAGTGATAATATGTTATAGATATTTTTTTTATAACTAACCTAAGAATATCGTAATTCGTATGTGTTTTTTCTAAGTTTATAAAAGTTGGCAAAGGTAAATTGAAAATTAAAGAAAGCAGCCACACAAAAAGCAATACCTTCCATTCACTTTTGTGGGTTCTATTATATTCGAAGAAAGCTGGGAATAAAATATAGCTACTCGTTTATATTTGATCCCTGTTTGGAATATCTTTCTAAATATATCATGTATAGCTACTCGTTTATATTTGATCCCTGTTTGGAATATCTTTCTAAATATATCATGTCATTTAATTGTTAATGTAGAAACAAAAGAAAAGAAATCATATATTCTTGTATTAGTTGTGTTTGTGAGACCCATGTATTATATGAGTTAATTTAAAAAAAAAGTTAAATATAAAAGTCAAATTATTTTAGAACTTTGAATTTATAAGAAAATAAGAAAAATAATGATTTATTATAATGGAAATGATTTTTATCTTTTAATTTTAAATAAAGAAAAGAAACTCATGAGCTTTAATTTTGAGAATTTTGAAATTAAAAGGTAAGTTTATTAGTGAAATTAATATTCATTTATTATTACATTTATTGCAATTATTATATTAAAATATTATGTGGAATTAAATAAAATAAAAAAACTCATAAAATGACATGTGAAAAAAAAAATTATTTCAAAATAACCATAAAATAACATTTGATAAATTCAATGAGAGCGTGTCAAGTGTAAAAAAAAAATTCATTTATTAGAAAGGATTTTGTTCGGTATTTATCTTCATATTCATTATATTAAAACACATATCGAAGTCAAGAAAATTAATAAGAAAAAAAATTATTATATATCATTATTTTATATAAGTAAGAAGATTGATAAAAACAGAAAAAATAATATTTATTTTTTTCATAAAGATACTGTTGATACGGTATTTTGATTTGTTAAACTAATTTTTTTTCACAGTTGAAAACATACAATTGCTTGTATGTCTACTATTATGTAAATGAAATTATGTAATTACCACAAGTTAAATGTATTACATTTCCTTGCCAACAATAACCACTTAAGATGGACCACACCTTTACTAGGAAAAGTAGCATCAGAATTCAGATTCGATGCATGTGCGTTTCTAAATCATCCATCCAATTTCTAATATTCGTTTCCTTGTAAGGTGTGTTTGAAAGTGTTTTTTAATCTCAAAAATATTTTTGATAAAAGTGTTTATTAGCTTATGACTTTTAAAAAAAAAAAAATTTAAAGTGTTTGGTTAACTTTTATGGTAGAAAAAGTTAAAAAGTCAATAAATTGGTTTTTAAAAAATATTTGACTTAACATTTTAGAGGTAAAAAATGATAGGAAAAACTAAAAAGTTAAAAAGGCATAAAAAGTTCGGATTTTTTTAGCTTTTTTAACTTTCTTATTTTGCATATGGAAAAAGCGGTTTGAAAATAGCTTTTGAACAACCCAAACATCTTTTTAACTTATTAGTTTTTTGAAAAACCAATAAACTAATAAGCTAATTTGAGAAACAATCTCAAACATCCAATAAATATAAATTGTAATGAGAACTACTTAAATATTTCTTATAATATTTTTTTCCATAGTTTTGGTCCCTAATCAATATGAAATAATTAATTTGTTTATATTTTAACTTTTAATTTTATTATAGTATATGGAACGACCGACCAAACCCTTGCCTTAATTCACACCCCATTGAAATCCCTTAGATCCATCACCACCACTGTTAGCCGTTATTCCTCTTCAATCAGGTTACTCATCCCCTCTCTATCGTAGACTGATCATAAATTTTTTTGTTCTTCTCGTTCCTTTTTCATATTCAATTATATGTATAAGGTTCAAGTTTATATTTGAGGTTGCCAAAAATAAAGTTAAAATTCATGTATGTATATGATTTAATATCGTAGATTTACAGATTTTTCATACTTTGTGTCATGGAAAAAGTGGAAAATCTTGAAGGACTTTAAGAGCTTGGAAAATGATTTTTAAAAGTTGGTTTGAAAGTGGGTGTAAGCAATGGTTTCTACTGCTTACATAAGTCCCTTAATTGATATGGACGAAAATAGTCTCAGTTTATTTATTTTAAACTAGTAGTTGGTTGTGTCACCGATCCACAACCTTGATCATGTATTTTTTTTTAACGACTGTTTAGTTGTTACAAGTTAGTATTATCAAGTTAATAGATATCACCAATGCCCAGATTAGAACCCATGCCCTCCAATGTAAGAGTCAAAGCCTCTACCAGTGAGTTAGTCCCATATTGTCAACCTTGATCATGTGTTAGTTGATGATGTGTAAGGGAGGAGATGATGGTTGTTGTAGGTGGTGGTAACCGGACATGATGACTACACCGGGGCAACCATGTCAATAAGAGAGGAGAGGAATGGATTAAGGATGTGGGTGTTAGACTTATGCTATAATTGTTGAGGATATAATTGTAATTTTACTTTCTAGTTTGTTAGATATGTTATTTGAGATTGTTGATATATATATATATATATATATATATATATATATATATATATATATATATATATATATATATATATATATATATATAGACACACACACGAGTTGGAATAAAATTGATTTTTGCTCTTTTGGTAAAAGAATCAATGATCTTTATGTTTTTAATCATCATGTAATATAAAAGAGTCCTTCAGTCTGTTTGTCTACATTGCATTCCTTGAATATTTTTTTATTCAATGTAACGAATTGTTCTTTTGGTGCTATTATATGGCATAAAATGTTTGGTCACCTTCCTAATAACACGATTCGTTTGCTTTTTCTTGTTAACAATAGTGATAATCACTCACTTGGTTCTTTTTGAAATTTGTTTCAAATCCAAACAATATAAATGACTTTAGTAGACATATATGGGTTCACGTGCTAACTCATAAGAGTTATGATTATTCAATGATAAATAATTTCACTGCATATGTTCAGACTCATTTTTAAAAGGTTATAAAAGTCATTAAAACTAACTGATAATGCTTTTGATCTTGGCTTTAGTCATGAAGGGACAACTTATCTTTAATCCATGGGAATTTTATATCAAAAATCTACTCCACAAGCACTTCAACAAAATGGCACAGTTAAGAGGAAGCTCAAACACATTTTAGAAATTGCAAGACCATTATAGTTTTAATATGGTTTAGGCAATGCTTACTAGAATGAATGTGTTAAGACTATTGTTCATCTTATCAACAAAATTCCCTTTTCACATATAAATATTGGACTGAAGAAACTGTAATGACCCGACTTTCCATTCGTTATTGAGGTTAATGTTTCATTATATTATATTCTTAAACTAACATTTTCTTGGTTTAAAGTTATCTTTAGAGGACTAGAGTGGAATAAAGTTAACCTTGATCATGTATATGGGTCTTGGGGTCATTTTATGATATATTGGGGGGCCTAGATGGAGAGTTATGAAGTATGTAATCTAGCCTAACCCTAAAATCCAAGAAATCCACTCTATTTGCAACCATCAGACCCTAAAGCGTGAGAGAGTTCTTGAGTGCTTTTTATACTTGGAGTAGTAGTTATTAAAATAAAGTTGTTGCTATTTTGGTGGATTATTGGTGTTGTTCATTGGATTATTTCCCCTCTCCCTGGTTCGTTGTGTTATCACGAATTTACATGTAACATCCCAAAAATCCTAAGTAAAATTTTTGTATAATATCAACCAAACCATCAACCATATATTTCAAAAAGACAAAATTGCAAGTTTGGTCCCTGTGGTATGTCAAAAATTGGATGTTTGGTCCAAAAAGTTTTGGGATTGCACCGGTGGTCCAAAAGGTTTGATTTGTTGTGGAATTGGTCCAAAGGCTTAACAGTCATTTGTGCCCTCTGTTTGTGTGAGGGTATTTCTATCCAAAAGGATTGATCTTGTAAATTATTTTTCAAATATGGGTGACTTTTGAATAAATTAAATTAAAGTTTGATTCCACTTTGACTTTTGACTGGTCAAAATAGGAACCCGATTAGAAAGTGGTCAAGGGATTTTTTTTGTTCGTCATTTGATCGATCGTCAAGGGGAACACAAAGAAAACGAATACAGAACACAAAGGGAAGAACGAAGGCATAATCGATTGGGAGGAAGAGGAGATTGGAACGGGAATGAAGCGAAGGCAGTCAAGAAGAAGGCACACGAAGTCAGCGAAGGTTCGTTCGTTCTTCTGGCTGAAGGAAAGGGGCCCGATGGCTTCTGATTTTTCGTCGATTGATTCACAATCGGTGATGGCCTCCGGGATTCGAATTAGGCCAAAGAAGAGGAAGGGAAAGGAAGAGGCAGCGAGGGGTGTTAGGAGGTGGTAGTCGACGACTCATTCTTCTTCTACTCCAGTCGTGAGGTGCGATGGGGAAAAACGAAGGGCACGGTAGTAGCGACTAGCTGATCTGTTGAGCTACCTCCGATCTACCTACCTTCTATTCGAGTTTCACCGTCGGACAGAAGAGAGACAACCGAGCCTATTAGATCAGCCCTCGCAGGAAAAGAAATCAGTCAAGGAGGCCGATGGAGCAACCCCTCGCCATCACTGTTGTTGACAATAGCCACCACCGAACCACTCTTCTACTTTCTTGTTCCTTTTCCTTGTCCAAACAAGCCAATCACAGGTGGTGCCCTCCATGGGATCGGCAACTGCTGTTGCTTTCATTCCTTTTTCTTCTCCGATCAGACACGAAGGTGAAGAACCCCTCCTCCATCGTTTGTGTTACAGGACCAAAACAATCATCGATTTTTGATTGCTTCCATTCGTTCCTTCTCTTCTTAATTTGATGAAGACAAAGTCTTTTCCCCCGATTTGTTAAAATGATGACCGTGTTGGTCCCTTTACCCAAATTTTATATCAGATTGGCAAAACCAGTCCCTCTAGTTGTAGCTTTAAATTAAAATTAGCCACTTGGCATAAATCTTTTCAAAGCATGTCCCAATTTAATAAAATATTAAAAGAAGGGGTGTGAATTGACAAAAATACCCTCACACAAATGGAGGGCACAAACGACTGTTAAGCCTTTGGACCAATTTCACAACAAATCAAACCTTTTGGACCACCGGTGCAACCCCAAAACTTTTTGGACCAAACATCCAATTTTTGACATACCATAGGGACCAAACTTGCAATTTTGTCTTTCAAAAACCATCAAGTATATCATAGTAGAAAAATAAACACAGGTTGATGCGCTACGATCATGCCCCACTCTTCCTTTTTGAACCAAAGGTACTTAAAAACACTTAAACATAAAGAATAAGCATAGAGCTTCGTGAGTTCCCCAAAATACTGATGGGTTTTATGTACTCTAACATCCCTATGACGCACATACAATCCTAATGCTTTGGATCTAAGTTTTCTCTAATTATAGATGCAATTTCATTTTATCCAAAGCATGAAGGCTAACTAGCATACAATTTGGAGATATACAACATAAAAACTAGTTGGAAGATTACCTCTTTGTTGTAGCTTATACAACTTGGCCTTTAAGAGCTTAGCACCCCAAGTGTAATGCCTCAAACAAGTCACAAACGCCATGAAAAAGTGGAAGATGATGAGAGAGAGGTTAGAAAGCTCAAAATCGGATAGGGTTTAAACTTAGGAGTCTTCGCCAATTTTAGTAAGCTAGGGGATTTATTTATAGTTTGGAATTCCTAGGGTTTCAACTTGTAAACCGTAATTCACTTGGGCTTTTAATCCAATAACTTATTAGCCGTATGGACTAACTCTTCATGGACTCTCACAAAGATTTAGTCTATTCCTAATCAACATGGATCATTAGCCCAAACTATAAATATCACTGATTTACATAATCAGTCCCTACAAATTTAATTAGTCTCTTTTGATCACTAAATTAATTCCAAATTAATTCTTGATCAATACCAATTAAATAATATGATTTCTCAATTAATATATTATTCTTATAATATATTAATAAATCACAATTAACCTCTTTCTCAAATATCCATCCTATCAAATTGTTCTGATGAAGGCAACCCGAAATGGACCATGCTGCTCTCGGGTCAAGTACATACCAATTATAGTTATGGGCTTAGACACCTAATCCAACATTCTCCCACTTGGATAAGTCTAATAACTATAATTACAAGTACGACTTGAAAAACCGACCAACAATCGTAGCTCTCAAAAGCCGTTGTCGAACTCTGACGCGTCCACTAGATAAGGGATCATATATTCCTCCGTTCTACAAGATATCGTATGAACTGAGACATGGATTTTAATCATTCTCTCTGTCCATATGTTGTTTACCGATTTCTGATTTATGACGACTGACTAATTGAACAAATCAAATCAGTCCAGGCTTGGCCAAGTGCTTAGGGTTGTCATCACTAAATCATCGAGGGCCCACAAATATCGCTTTTATCCCTTTTCCGGTGAAAGGAAAGGATAAACTTTGACTCATATGCTTGCTCTATTTACTCATCAAATCACACACAACAATACGTTTTATAACACCAAGTTACTGGTGCGTTTTCATATCATCAATATACAACTGACTTGTAAACTACAACTCACATGTCTTGGTTTCAAGAATATAAGATATTATCGTCTTATGATCACTCGTGATAAAATCCATGAAGTGATTCAAATGAGCATGGGTTTGATCCAATACTCAAATCTTATTACATGAGTACTCATGAACACTGCAACAAACTTGTGCTATGTCTAAAACCTTAGACAATCTACAGTCGGATCCATGACAGTCTTACCTCATTACTTACTTCCAAAGTATGATTGACCGTGGATGTTTGAACAACCTAGTTATTCGGGAAGTAAAACATGCAAAGTGAAACACAAGAATAATCGTATCCAATATGGTCTCAAAAATTTTGAATATAAATAAAACACCTTTTATTTAATCACCATATTGATTACACATTTATTTATTGTATAATGTTTCGATTAATCAACTTAATACTTGAATTAAAACAATAGTTATCCCATGCTCCAAGCATGCACACTATGTTTATATATGGTCCCTACTTTGTGAAATAGATCAATTGAAAAACATTTCAATGATGCTAATTTCACAATTCCAAATCCTTATTACTTAGTGTAAGAATACCTAATTCTTGCCATTATAAGAATGTGTTAGATTCTAAACTATCATGCAATGTATCTTTTGTAATGTCGAGGTACCAAAGTCACAGAGACTTTGCCAACGATATTACAAAACTTTCCACTGGAGATTGATAACAAAACAATTCCAAGGAAGCGAAGTCTCAAATTCAAAGTACATTCCTTTGAACATCCTTCTTGCATAAAGGTTTCTAACCTACACATAAATTCATAATATCCAACTCCCATTATGGAAACATTTCCATATTTTCCATGTGACAATCCTATCTAATCATAATCATGTCAATATGGTCCATCCATTACTATACTTCTAACTGTCCATAAGCAACCAATCTTTGGCGAACCTTGGATTGTCCTTAACAGTTGTTTAACAACTTTGGTCATATATTGTTCCGGTCCATTTTCTTTCTTAATGCCCTAGGCATTTGGAAAATTCAGAACACACAAATATTATAGCATATGCAATCGATCCTATACCAGAAGCATATGGGACACGATTCATAATGTCTTACATAAAGACATGATACTTTACCAGTCTCTTGCTATAACATTCATATATGTTCATGACTAAGTTTGATTAATACTTCAATCTAAGCTTTTAGATTTGAAATAAAGTATAAGTATCCTCTCCCTTACTATAGTGAAACAATTTTTCAAACTTTGCAATTTTGCAAATTAGAACTTTGTTTCCTATAAATCGCATTTATAACTCGCAACACTTACCATAATAATTATGCTCCCACTAGCATAATAATTACATTCTTACTAGCATAACACTTATTCTCCCACTAGCTTTGACATATATCCAGAAATCAGCTGGACTTGTAGAAATCAATACTTATTGACTTTCTTACCAAAGGTCAGATTTCTGATACGAGATGCTTCGATAAGCCTTTAACTAAGCTCATACACTTTTTATTAGAAAGCTCATATGTGTGTTTAAAATATTTCAGAACTTACGGCAGTAAGTCCCGAATGTTCAAACTATTTGCCATTTTTCACAATTCGAACTATGAAGATGGATGCCATAATCATCATCGAATTTGAGAATGCAAATATCACAATTGCTAACTCTTAAAATCTACTTAGTGAAAGCGTTTCCTCACAATCATTTTCATGAATAGGAGAGAAACCTTAACACTTAGATTTAATGGTGTATATGTTCCTATCAATGTGAATCTGTCATTTCCAACCATTATCATAAGACAAGGTCTATGACAAATTCAAACTCATATGGACTGAACTTGTTCATTCTTAATTTCTTGCCATTATTAGCCCAAGAGCCTACCATTGCTTCCAGGTTGTTCAGCAACTCACTCTTACTGATCAATGAACTTTCACTGATCAAGATGCTTTGCCTTATACAAACAGATAAGAACTCATAAAACTCACATGCATAGTAAACTAAATTGAATTAGGCACAAAAATAAGAATATATCAACACGATGGGTTACAAACCTCAAGTCATGTGCTAGTGATGAACAATAGGTTTACTCTTGATTAGTTCTTGAAACTTTTCAAGATCTTTAAGACTCCCACTGACTTCTTGACATATAATTTTCTCTGGTCAAGAAACATTCCTTGACTAACTAATATCCAAGAGTTAGTGTGGATTCCTATCAAGACAAACACTTCACACAATTGATCTTAGTTGGTCTTTGTTTTATCACAACTACCAATTACAAATGTGCTATAAACCTACTTAAGATATGTCACTCAAGGCATAATCTTGGAGTATGACTCTAAGACTTGATACTGGAACGAAGTATGACTCACCTTAATTGATTTAACCATTTCAACAATTTCCGATTCCTCTTCTTAGCTATACTTATGTACTAAGGTGTCCTTAGAGGATCAATTGTGATATGGTTTTTGATGGGTTTTGAGTACTACAACATTCCTATGGTGTACATGCAAACCCTAAAGCTTTGGATCTAGTTTGTCTAATGAACATGCAATAATCATCCAAAGCCATAAACCCTATATCTAGCATGTGATAATCAATATTATCATATGAAAGGGTTTAGATCTTACCTTTGATTGTTATGTAGTAATAACAATCTATTCCTTCTTGTAATTGACTTCTGAAAGCTTAGAGTCACAAGTGTCACACCTCTAATGGAGTCACACACACCATAAGCAATAAGGATGAAGAAGGAGGAGAGAGAGGACACCAAAAACGTCTAGAAACCCTAAGGAATCAGTTAGCCACGTTTTTGGTGCCCTAGGGGTCCTTAAATATGTGAGGCTATTAAGGTTTTGAACTAGGAAACCCTAATCTGACTGCTTAGGCCCTAAGTAGCCCATGGACTCCTCCTTTAGAGGCCTTGGACGAATTCTAATGGGTTTCCCCATAGATTTCGTCCACTCCATCCTCTATGGAGCCCATTAGCCCAATATTGTAACACCCGTAGATCCGGGCTAGTCAATTTAGAGATAATAGGGGTCGAAAACGACTTTTCGACAAAAGATTATTTAGAATAAATAATCTTAACCAAGTTGTAGAATATGTCTCAAGGGTTCCGTACATATAAAGAACGCCGAAATCCGAGTTATAACGAAGAAGTTATGGCCCGTCGATGTTTTTCGGCAAAACCGGCACGACATCGGGAGACGTAAATAGTGAATTTACAATATAGTACTTTTTAGCCTTAGTGATCTAAACAAAAGTTGTAGTATATGTTAAACCAAGAACATCCATAAAAAGAACACCCAAATCTGACTTCGTATGAGGAAGTTATGAATTTTCTAAGATTTGGCATAGCAGTGCACGACCCGAAACTCGAATTTTAGTTCGAGCGGTTTTTGGCTTACGCAACCTAAATGAGAGTTGGAGATCTCATTAATAGGAACTCAACGGTAAAAAGACAGACGAAAATGGAGTCTGTATGAAGGAGTTACGAATTCTTCATGGTCATTTAACAGTCTAATCTCATCCTACTATTACATTTAAGATCGGTCAAGAATTAGCCGATGGAGTCTAAATGAAAGTTGTAGATCTTGTTTTTACCTACGTGTGGAAAAAAAGAAAGTCGAAAACGGAGCTCGTATGCGAAAGTTACGAGGTTTAGAAGTCGGCAGGGTGCTGCTGTAAAAGGGGTGACGTGGCTGATTATGGGGCAAGGCTTTCTCCCCAAGGCAAGCCACCAGAAGGTGACATGTGGCATGGACTCAACGAGTAGGAGGACCTACTCGATGATTAGAGCTGTTTTCCAGCCTATAAATAGAGGTGTCGGGTTCCCTCATTCTTCACACCATTCCAACCTCTTCCCTCTCTCTCTAGAACCTCTGTCTAGCCCCTAAACCCCCCAAAAAGCCTAGGGAACCTCCCTAGTACCCGAAGGAAGCCCCGAGGCTCCCGGAGTCCCGAGAAAGGAGCCTTTCGGCTCGGGAACGCTGCTCCGGCGAAGCCCGATTTTTGAGAAAAACCCGCTGTAAGTGCGCTACGCCTAACCTATCTTTAGTATAGCTTATGTTTTAATATAGTAATGTTATTAGGACCTTATAATAATTATTTGGGCTATTATTATGAGTTATATAGTGTTGTTTAACACTTATATAATAATAATAATAGCTAGACTATTAATTAGTCTCGGTTAACGTTAGACTAAACCCTAGTGGTATTGATACTAGGTTTTGTCAAGGGAAAATTGTTTTGAGATAACGAAGCGTTGTCCGAGTTCCGAGTCACCACCTTTCAGGTGAGTGCATAGTCCCTTTCATCTTACACATAGATATGAAGTATTTAATATAAATTACGTGCTATGTGTGCATATTGTCTGTATACTTGCCGTCTGTGCTGGGTGAAAGATTTTTATACATGTTTTAAATGATTTAAACTGTATATGTATGTTATATCTACAAAATGTGTTGGGTAAAACATGGGTAGATGAAATAGTTGCTGTATGACAAAAACAAAATGATGCGAGGTGATATAGACCATGAGATAAGGGTGAGAGGTAAACCATGAGAGAAGCCTTTTACCCATGTGTTGGCCCCGTCATTCAGTAGAGTATGGATGACAACCACGGACTATTCTAGACAGTCCAGTGGACACTAGCAGGCTCGCAACCTGTAGGTGTTTTGAACTGTGTATTCACCAGATGTACTCTAAAAAACCCATTGACATGTATTGCGAGTGGATTCTCGGAAACGATACTGTCGATAAACGAGATAAAAACCCATTGACATGTATTGCGAGTGGATTCTCGGAAACGATACTGTTGATAAACGAAATAGCCCTGACAGCTATGGATTTAGTGCCTGTTGAGCAAAGCCTGGCAACTATGGATTTAGTGCCCGTTGAGTAAACCCTGGGAACGATGGATTTCGTGCCTATTCCTTAGGATGATCCTTAGGAACGAATGAATAAGAAATAGTTGATTCTTAGGGTAGATCCTTCAGAGTAAATAAGATAATGGGGATGGGTAATTGGGTTAGTTGTTTGATGATTAAACATAATAATTATATTATTGTGGGTTGAAAACCCTATGTACTCACCAGGTTTCCCAACCTGACCCACTCAGTTTATTTGTATCACAGGTGTCGATATGAAGTTACATTACACTGAGAGATTTAAAAGAGATGTAGATCACTAGTGTAAATAATGTAAGTTCTGTTTATGCTTATGTTTCTGTATTGACGATGACACCCCAATGTTTTAAAATGAACAAAAATACATTTCTTCAGAAATGATTTGATAACGTACTTATCATGTTTTACTGGGAACAAATTCCGCAACATTTTTATCAAAAGAAGTACTCTGATTTTTATAAAGCATAAACAAAATCGGTCTTTTTTGGCCGTGAAAATGGAGATGTCACAGTTGGTATCAGAGCATTAGTTTAAGCGAACTAGGAATTTGTAGGAAATTTCTAGACTTAAACTTAGAGTGCTAAGCGATGATTGTGAGATGAGTGTCTGCTATATTTTAGACACGAGCACTAGTTTATTTTAGGAAAGATGCCTAAAATGTTTTATGTGCTAAATGTTTTATGTTATAGCTATAAAGATGCCTTATATGCTATTATTTGTTCGGATCTATGGTCTATTGCCGACCGGATCTGGAAATTTTATGTGTTCAGATTTCTAAACGTTTAATTACGATATTAGAATTGGCATGTAACTTTTCGGAGTAATAGGGAGATTTATATGTCTATCGTAAATAAAACTTTCCTATCTTAAATTCTCGCCTCGGTACACCGAATGTCTGCTTTGGTGTACAAAACGTCATTGTGAAGACAGACTAGGAAATATGCGAGGAAGATGATAACCTGAGCCAAAGAATGTGATGCGTCATGCATCGGTCGTTGCGCCTGCACCCGAACCTATCACAATGGAAAAAGTTCAGGAAGTGATGCGAACCATGATAGACTGATAAAATAGAGGAAATGATAGGGCTTACGATAGTGAATGATACCTATTAGAAGATATCGTAAGAGAGGTATCTTGCCTTTAGAACGCGTCTAATAAATAATACGTCTAGTACCGGAGAAGTACGGTTTCGATTGGCAGAAAGAAAGAATTTTTGGTATAATCCATAAAGTTATCCCATGGTCTGGAATTTCCAATACCAACCGAGTTGAAGCAGAATTGATGATTGAAGATGTGCATGGAAGAAGTCTTAGTAGAGTCTAAGGAATTTTTTTATGATTATTTGGACACACTCGTATGTGTTAAATTGTTTTGTGATTTTAGGACTTGAGGACTGCGAGACAATACTTGGGACGAGTATGAGTAGGTGTGAAAGGTAGTAGATGCATATACTACCGGAAGAACAGGACTCACGCTTGGATCAGGGAAGGTCACAAGGTTACCAAGGAGCTAGTAATTCATTTCGTTTTATTCAAGTATGTCGTTACCATCGTTTCGGTAATGACTAAGAAGATGATTGTTATTCCGACCCTAGTGGTCATATCAAACTGAGTCCGACTACGCTGAGTATGTTATGTGGTTCAGAGAATCAAGTTCGATGTAGCATCTGACTTAAGGCGGAAGATTGAAATAAAAAGCGATCAGTAGAGGTATCGCGATAGTTGCTTGTAGCTAGAAATGCTACCTTTTAAGATGTGATTATATCCCATTAGAATAATAAGGAAGGTATAGTCTGTTCTGGAATTTGACTCTAAGAGACCTGAGTCTAAGCGTTGCAACATACGATGATAGGTCATTAGAATATGACACATCGGTACATTGTAGTAATAAAAGAACTTATCTTAAGTTCGTGTCCAGTGAGGATCGATATTGTGACATGAAGGTCATAATTTGGAGTATAACGTGAGATAGGGAGCAAGTGCAAGATCGAGCACCACCTGCAGACAACGAGTCCAAGAGTTAGATACTCATTCGAAGGAACATAGAAGTTACGATTATTACATAAGATGAAGAGATAACGTATGGAGTCATTATACACCCATGTTTTGTTGATGATTCCGGGACGTAATCATCCTAAGGGGATGATAATTGTAACACCCGTAGATCCGGGCTAGTCAATTTAGAGATAATAGGGGTCGAAAATGACTTTTCGACAAAAGATTATTTAGAATAAATAATCTTAACCAAGTTGTAAAATATGTCTCAAGGGTTCCGTACATATAAAGAACGCCGAAATTCGAGTTATAACGAAGAAGTTATGGCTCGTCGAAGTTTTCGGCAAAACCGGCACGGCACCGGGAGACGTAAATAGTGAATTTACAATAGAGTACTTTTTAGCCTTAGTGATCTAAACAAAAGTTGTAGTATATGTTAAACCAAGAACATCCATAAAAAGAACGCCCAAATCTGACTTCGTATGAGGAAGTTATGAATTTTCTAAGATTTGGCATAGCAGTGCACGACCCGAAACTCGAATTTTAGTTCGAGCGGTTTTTGGCTTACACAACCTAAATGAGAGTTGAAGATCTCATTAATAGGAACTCAACGGTAAAAAGACAGACGAAAATGGAGTCTGTATGAAGGAGGTACGAATTCTTCGTGGTCATTTAACAGTCTAACCTCATCCTACTGTTAAATTTAAGATCGGTCGAGAATTAGCCGATGGAGTCTAAATGAAAGTTGTAGATCTTGTTTTACCTACGCGTGGAAAAAAAGAACATAAAAAACGGAGCTCGTATGCGAAAGTTACGAGGTTTAGAAGTCGACAGGGTGCTGCTGCAAAAGGGGTGACGTGGCTGATTATGGGCCAAGGCTTTCTCCCCAAGGCAAGCCACCAGAAGGTGACATGTGGCATGGACTCAACGAGTAGGAGGACCTACTCGACGAGTAGAGCTGTTTTCCAGCCTATAAATAGAGGTGTCGGGTTCCCTCATTCTTCACACCATTCCAACCTCTTCTCTCTCTCTCTCTCTAGAACCTCTGTCTAGCCCCTAAACCCCCCAAAAAGCCTAGGGAACCTCCCTAGCACCCGAAGGAAGCCCCGAGGCTCCTGGAGTCCCGAGAAAGGAGCCTTTCGGCTCGGGAACGCTGCTCCGGCGAAGCCCGATTTTTGAGAAAAACCCGCTGTAAGTGCGCTACGCCTAACCTATCTTTAGTATAGCTTATGTTTTAATATAGTAATGTTATTAGGACCTTATAATAATTATTTGGGCTATTATTATGAGTTATATAGTGTTGTTTAACACTTATATAATAATAATAATAATAGCTAGACTATTAATTAGTCTCGGTTAACGTTAGACTAAACCCTAGTGGTATTGATACTAGGTTTTGTCAAGGGAAAATTGTTTTGAGATAACGAAGCGTTGTCCGAGTTCCGAGTCACCACCTTTCAGGTGAGTGCATAGTCCCTTTCATCTTACACATATATATGAAGTATTTAATATAAATTACGTGCTATGTGTGCATATTGTCTGTATACTTGCCGTCTGTGCTGGGTGAAAGATTTTTATACATGTTTTAAATGATTTAAACTGTATATGTATGTTATATCTACAAAATGTGTTGGGTAAAACATGGGTAGATGAAATAGTTGCTGTGTGACAAAAACAAAATGATGCGAGGTGATATAGACCATGAGATAAGGGTGAGAGGTAAACCATGAGAGAAGCCTTTTACCCATGTGTTGGCCCCGTCATTCAGTAGAGTATGGATGACAACCACGGACTATTCTAGACAGTCCAGTGGACACTAGCAGGCTCACAACATGTAGGTGTTTTGAACTGTGTCTTACCAGATGTACTCTAAAAAACCCATTGACATGTATTGTGAGTGGATTCTCGGAAACGATACTGTCGATAAACGAGATAAAAACCCATTGACATGTATTGCGAGTGGATTCTCGGAAACGATACTGTTGATAAACGAAATAGCCCTGGCAGCTATGGATTTAATGCCTGTTGAGCAAAGCCTGGCAACTATGGATTTAGTGCCCGTTGAGTAAACCCTGGGAACGATGAATTTCGTGCCTATTCCTTAGGAACGAATGAACAAGAAATAGTTGATTCTTAGGGTAGATCCTTAAGAGTAAATAAGATAATGGGGATGGGTAATTGGGTTAATTGTTTGATGATTAAACATAATAATTATATTATTGTGGGTTGAAAACCCTATGTACTCACCAGGTTTCCCAACCTGACCCACTCAGTTTATTTGTATCACAAGTGTCGATATGAAGTTATATTACACTGAGAGATTTAAAAGAGATGTAGATCACTAGTGTAAATAATGTAAGTTTTGTTTATGCTTATGTTTCTGTATTGATGATGACACCCCAATGTTTTAAAATGAATAAAAATACATTTCTTCAGAAATGATTTGATAACGTACTTATCATGTTTTACTGGGAACAAATTCCGCAACATTTTTATCAAAAGAAGTACTCTGATTTTTATAAAGCATAAACAAAATCGGTCTTTTCTGGCCGTGAAAATGGGGATGTCACAAATATCCAACTATCACACAATTGACAGTTCTAGTCCCCTTTATTTAATTAATGTCTTTTAGCCACAAAATTAATTCTGATTAATTTCTTGACTAATATTAATTAAATAATATGATTTCTCTCTTAATATATTATTCATATAATATATTAATAAATCATAACTATTCTCCTTTTCCATAAATCATCCTATCAAGTTGCTTTGGTGAAGGCGACCCAATAGGACCATGCTCGCAATCGGTTCAAGTACATACAAAAATAGTTATGGGCTTAGATACTAATCGAACAGTCTCCCACTTGGATAAGTCTATTAACTATTCCGCATATGTCTTTAGATCCTGATCAACAATCGTAGCTTTCAAAAGCAGCTGTCAACTCTGATCTTATCAGATACACGTCCTTTAGATAAGGGATCATATATTCCTCCATTCTAGATATCGTATAGACGTGAGACATGGATTGAAATCATTCTCTCAGTCTATGTGTTGTTTCCCGATTTCCGATTTATGACGATTGACTAATTGAACAAATCAAATTAGCCCTGGACCGGCCGAGCACTTTCGTTTGTCATCACTAAATCATCGAGGGGCCCACAGATATCGCTTTTATCCCACTTTGGGTAAAAGGAACGGATACACTTCGACTCAATGCTCGCTTGTACTTACTCACCGAATCACACACAACAATATATTTTATAACACCAAGTTACCGGTGTGTTTACATATTATCAATGTGTAACCGACTCGCAAGATACAACTCACACATCTCGGTTTCAAGAATATAAGATATTATCGTCTCACCAGTCACTCGTGATAAAATCCATGAAGCGATCCAAGTGAGCGTGGGTTTAATCCAATGCTCAAATCATATTCGTAAGCACTCATGAACGTTGCAGCAAACCTTGGCTATGTCTAATATACTTTAGACAATCTACAACCAATTCATGACAATCTTCTTTTATACCTACTCCCAAAGTATGAACGACTATGGAACGTTCGAATAATCTTATTATTCAGGAAGTCAAAACATGCAAAGTGAAACACAAGAATAATACTAATCTTATATGGCCCCAAACTTTTGAGTATAAATAAAACACTTTTATTTAATCACCATATTGATTACTCATTATTTGTTGTTTCTGGTAATCAACTTCTTACTTGAATTATAACGACAATTATCCCATGCTCTCAGCATGCACACTATGTTTACTTATGGTCCTTACTTTATGAAATAGTATAATTAAATAACATTTTCAATCACACTCATTTCATAATCCCCAATCCTTACCACAAGTGTGAGAATACCAAATTCTTGCCACTTTTAGAATATGTTAGATTCTAACATTTTATGCAATGGTCCTTTCGTAATGTCACGGCACAAAGTCACCAAGACTTGGCCAATGAAATTACAAAATGCTCTATTGGAGATTGTTAGAAGACAATTCCATAGATGTGAAGTCTCACATTCAAAGTACATTCCTTTGAACATCCTTCTTGCATAAAAGTTTCTAATCTAGACATAAACTCTTAACGTCCAACTCCCAATATGGAAACATTTCCATATTTTCCATATGACAACTCATTTTAAATAGAATCTTATCTATTCATAATAATGTCAATGTGGTCCATCTATGATTATACTTCTATTCGACCACAAGTGACCAATCCTTGGCGAACCTTAGATTATCCTTGATAGTTGTTTAACTAATTCAGTGAAATCTGATTCTAGTCCTCTTTCCCTCTTAATGCCCTAGGCATTTGGAAAATTTTAGACCGGTCGAATATTACAATATATGCAATCGATCCTATACCCGAAGCATATGGGATACGATTCGCAGTGAAAACGTGATACTTTACCAGTTTCTTGCCATAATATTGCCATAATATTTCTATTTGCCGTGTTCTCAAAATTCGAACTATGAAGAGGGATGCCGTAATCATAATCGAACTTTGAGAATGCATTTAATAAATATTACTTTGACTAAATTCAATTAAAATTTCTCGATCTAAGCTTTTAGATTGGAAACGAAGTATAACATCCTCTCCCTTAATTATAGCAAAAACAACTTTTCAACTCCTGCAATTTTGCAAAGTGAAACTTTTGTTTTTCTATAATTAATATTTCCAACTTGCAATACTTAAAATAATGATCATGCTCCCACTAACATGATGATTATATCCATACCAGCATAACATTTATGCTCCCACTACCTTTGACACGTATTCATAAACCAGCTAAACTTCTAGAAAACAATACTTATTGACTTCCAAAGTTCATTGTTTCTAATACGATATGCTTTGATAAGCTTTTATCTAAGCATCTAAAACTCATACACCTTACTTTAGATAGCTCACATGTGTGTCTAAACAATTCCAGAACTTATAGGAATAAGTCTTGATTGTTCAAACTAATTGCCAAATCTCACAATTCGAACTATGAAAAGGGATGCCTTAATCATAATCGAATTTGAGAATGCAATTTACATAATCGCTATCTCCTTAAAATCTCTCTTAGTGAAAGCGTTTCCTCACAATCATTTTCATGTAGGAGAGAAACCTTATGACACTTAGATTTTATGGTGTATGTGTTCCTATCCATGTGAATCTGTCATAACCATAATCATAAGATAATGTTCGTGACAAATTCAACCTCTTATGGACAGAACTTGTTCATTCTTAATTTCTTGCCATTAAGGGTCCCACCATTGCTTCCAAGTTATTTAGCAGCTCACCTATTCCAGTCAATGTACTTTCATTGATCAAGGTGTTTGCCATTATGCATTCAATTGAGAACTCGTAGAACTCATATGCATAATCACTCAACTGGATTGGCACAGAAATAAAATTTTGTCAACATGTTACAATCCTCAAGTCGTGTGCTAGTTTTAATATTTTTACTTCTTGATTTGTTCTTGAAACTTTTCAAGATCTTTAGACTCCCACTGACCTCTTGACATATAATATTCTCTTATCAAGAAACATTTCTTGACAAAACAAATATTCAAGAGTCAGTGTGTGTCTATGCCAAGACAAAACTACGTGCAATTTGGTACTAGTTGGTCTTTGTCTTATTTAAGACATCACATGTCACACCCCAAAACCGGAACGGCGGAATCGTTCGGGGGTGGAGGACGTCATGTATAGTATCACAACAATGCAAAGTAGTAAACAAGCAACAACATCATCCATTGCATTAATAATATAATTTAATACAATTGTGTTCTGTCAAGTTATATAGACACCAAAAATATGAATCAAAATAAAAGATGAGTCTTGAACGAGCTCCATCTTCTCAAAACCTGGCACCGGTACCTGTCTACTGGTGACCTGAGAATACAAGTTATTTTGAAAGAGTTTATCAGCTTTAAAGCTGGTGAGATCATAAGTATATTAGTGTCTGTGTTTGTATGAACGTGTTTGTAAGTATGTAATGTATAAGTTTGAAAATGTTGGTAAGTGTTTGAATTCTCCTAGAAAACCCTATGTTTCCTACTAAAAGTAGCCTTCTACCAAGGCATCTAGTGTTTGCGTGTGTGTCTCTTGTAAGAGTTTGTATTTTCCCAAATCTGACTATCATTAACCAAAAATATAGTTTTTACATTGCTGTTTATTGTGTGAAGATCACAAGGTGAATGTAATGGGAAAATGAAATAGTACTATAGTGTTGTATTTGGTAACTACTGCTGTACTAACTACCTTAAACCAATTGTTATTTAAAGTACCATGTGATCGGCCTGTACCATACTACTGACTATAAACACGACGATGTAAGACGCCGGAAGAAATGACGTTTGGCACCCGTAGACTTGCAAGTCCCACTGTAGCGAGCAACAAGGTGTAGGATAGTAAATCTAGTATAGATCTATACACAAACTCAACGCTCTCCATTTAAGGAGATTCTGGATACAAAACGGGCCATGACAGGTGATGCCATGCCCCGTTACGTGGCTCACATAACTGTATTAGTGCACTTGTGAATGTATTGTATGTACTAGCTGTATTGTATGTTCTCTCTCTGTCTAGTATGTATGTATGTTCCCTCTGTATGGTATTGTTTGTTCTCTCTGTATGGTATTGTTTGTTTCTCATCATAGTATTCTCAATCTGTATGTTATGTTCTCTCTGTATGGTATTGACTCATGTATGAACTGACTCTTTGTATGTTTCACTGTTCTAGTAATAGTATTAGTATCTCCCTAAACTATACCTATTATAGCTTACTAGTAATGTTGTTTGAATGTATGAACATGTGTGTATACCTTTGCTACCCAAAGGTATTGAATAGAAAGATGTAACCTTTTATATCTATATACATATACATGATATATGACTAGGATTCAAACGACATTCGGATAAACAACCGATATCCTAAGTCCACAACCAAACAAGGAACAGGAGGTAAGGTGAGCTATCAGTCCTAAGTCCTTTAAATCCTACTTATATAACTATATCTATATAGATACACATTTAACAGAATATAGGTTTAAAAGAGTTTAATAAAAGTATTTGACATGTAAAAGAGTTTAATAAAACAGTTGAAGTAAAACAGTTTGATAACACAGTTTGAAAAGTTAAGAAATCCACTTGTTTGGTAGTTATTAATCACATGTGATTGATATAATAACTATAATAGTTCAACTTGTATCCCCCCCATAAAAGCATTTAAAATCATTTAAAAGGTTGATTAAGGGGTATGAACTCACCTGTAGTGAGTAACTCGAATGAAAGATCGATATAGGATTGTTGGGTGTCATATGGAGTCTTGAGCACAAACGAATCCTATTTAACATATAATTTCACATATATAAATATATTTAATGTATATAACCACTAAAGGTGATAGGGGCACGCCTTAGGGACATAAAAACACTTAGAATTAAGTGTTACCACCATATATGATTGTATATAAGGGGTATTTGGCTATACAAGGGAGTGTATGGTCAAAATGCACAATATTTGAGTGTGTGCGGCCAGGGTGTGCGGCCAGGGTGTGTGTGCGGCCGCACACTCCCTATGGAATGTGTCAAAACGTATTTTAAGGCTTTAGGACTCATCTAGGAAGGTTTCTTACTTCATGCTTGTCACACCCTCAAAACCAAATGAACGGCGGAAACGTTCTGGGGTGGAGGACGTCATGTACAGTATCACAACAATGCAAGTAGTAAACAAGCAACAACATCATCCATTTCATTAATAATATAATTTCATACAAGTGTGTTTCGTTAAGTTTGAAAGACACCAAATCAATATACATCAAAATATAAGATGAGTCTTGAACGAGCTCCATCTTCTCAAAACCTGGCTCCGGTACCTGTCTACTGGTGACCTGAGAATACAAGTTATTTTGAAAGAGTTTATCAGCTTTAGAGCTGGTGAATTCATAAGTATATTAGTGTCTGTTTTTGTATGAAAGCATTTGTAAGATGTTTTGTAAGATGTACTGTGTGTTTGTAAAAGTTTTGTATTTGTTTGAACTATCCTAGAAAACCCTATGTTTCCTACTAAAAGTAGCCTTCTACCAAGGCATCTAGTGTCTGTGTGTGTATCCTTTGTAAAAGTGAGTATTTTCCCAAATCCGACTATCATTAACCAAAAATATAGTTTTTACATTATTGTTTATTGTGTGAAATCACAAAGTAAAATGTAAAGGGAAAATGTTATAGTACTTTAATGTAGTATTATGAAACTACTGCTGTACTAACTACCTTAAGTTAATTGTATATTTTAAGGTAACATGTGATCGGCCTGTATCTTGCTACCGACTCAATAGTAAAGTGACAATGTAAGATGCCACAAAAATGACGTTTGGCACCCGTAGACTTGCAAGTCCCACTGTAGCGAGCATAAAGGTGTAGGATAGTCAATCCAGTATAGATCTATACACAAACTCATACGCTCCCCAATTAAGGAGATTCTGATACAAAAACAGTCATGGCAAGTAGTGCCATGCCCTGTTTAATGGCTCACATAAATGTATTTATGTAAATGTTATGTGAATTGTGTGCTAGCTGTATTGTGTGTTCTTTCTCTGTCTAGCCTGTATGTTTGTTTCTCATCACTCTGTTTCATGTTTGTTTCTCATTATAGTATGTATTGACTCATGTATGAACTGACTCATTGTATGTTTCATCGTTCTAGTAATAGTATCTTCCTAAACTACCCCTATGGTAGCTTACTAGCAATGTATAAACATGTTTGTATACCCTTGCTACCCAAGGGTATGGAATTGAATGAAGGAAAACCTTTTGTATCTATATACATATACATAATATATAACTAGGATTCAAACGACCCTCGGACAACTAACCTTGATACCCCAAGACCACAATCAAACGAGAACAGGAAGTAGGGTAGACTAGCAGTCCTAAGTCCTTCTTAATCCTACTTATATAATATATTTATATAGATACACATAATATAAGTTAAAAGAGGTTGATAACAAACCTTTTATATCTATATACATATACATAATATATAACTAGGATTCAAACGACCCTCGGACAACTAACCTTGATACCCCAAGACCACAATCAAACAAGAACAGGAAGTAGGGTAGACTAGCAGTCCTAAGTCCTTCTTAATCCTACTTATATAACTATATTTATATAGATACACATAATAGAAGTTAAAAGAGTTTGATAAATGTATTTGACAATAAAAGAGTTTGTAAAACAGTTTAAGGTAAAACAGTTTGGTAAATAGTTTGAAAAGTAAGAAAACCATTTGCTTGGTAGTTATTAATCACATGTGATTGATATAATAACTACAATTGTTCAACTTGTATCCCCCCCCATAAAAGCATTTAAAAACATTTAAAAGGTTAATTAAGGGGTATGAACTCACCTGTAGTTGGTGGTTTGGATGAACTGAAGAAAATAGGATTGCTAGGTGTCAAGTGAAGACTTGTACACACACAATGATCCTATTCAACATATAAATACAACATATATGTATCTAATTAGACTTTAAACAACTAGTTAGCAAAGTTAAGACATCCTAAGACAAGTTAAACACCTTATATAAGTGTTATAAGTCTCAAGGAAGGCATCTAAGTGTTGTAGAACAATGCTATAGGGTTTAGGGTTCAAAAGAAACCCTAACTTGAGTTTACGGTTTTGTGACCTCAACCCAATGGGTTTACGGTCGTAAACCCTAGAGTTTACGGCCGTAAACTCCCCCTCTTTTGACCAATTGTTGATTTGAACGTTTCTAAGTCCATTGAAGTGTTTCCTCTTGAACTATAAGCCTAAGGAAGAAGCTAGGGCACCATTTCACTCCTATTTGGAGTTTACGGCCCAAAGACCACATCACTTTGGGTTTACGGTCGTAAACCCTAGAGTTTACGGCCGTAAACTCTTATGGATGTTCGTATTTCGATGATTTCAAGTCCTTAACACATCAAGGTAAGGATCCAAGTTAGTTACTTAGGCTTAGGAAGGGACTAGGGACATTTTGGTCCCTTAAAAAAATGGGTTTACGGTTCAAGAACGTTCTTGAACCGTAAACACCATTTTCTTGGTGTTTCTTGGATGATTTCATGTTATAATGAAGTATAGCAAGCTTAAACACACTCTAGGATAGAAGTACTTACTATATGGAAGCTTGAAATGAGCCAAAATGCCAAGAACACTAGTGTGTGTTCTTGGTGTTCTTGGTGTTCTTGGTGAAAATGGAAAAATCAACCTTTTGGAATGATTTCACGGTTAGAAGGTTGTTAAAACACTAGATTAAGTGATCTACTAACTTGAAATGGTTGAAAACACTTACTAGATCGAGATTTGGAATAAATCCCGTGATGATACTTGAGAGGATTTGCTTTTGTTCTTGAGAAATTTGGAAAAATGATATAAAATGACAAGTGTCATATATATACCCCAAATTTCTGGGTTTTTGGCTGAAAATATTTTATTCCGGCAGTAAACTCCAATTTCTTGAAGTTTAGGAATAACAGTTTTGCACTATAACCCTAGGGCATCCTCTCTCCTGGTATCTCATAAAGTGTAAATCCTAAAATAATCAAAGTTAATCCAAAAAGTCTGAAAATTTAACTGTAACTGATTTGACTTCTATTGAATTGACATGTTGTACAGAATAGAAATTTCGGGTTGTCACAATGCTTTAGCCTTATATGGAGTTCATTGCCATTTTTGGACCTAAAAAGGATGTGTGTGGCTACACATGGTGTGTGCGGCCGCACACCCTTTATGAAGGTGATAAAATCGTGATTTTCTAGTATATCATCAAGTGTTCTTAGCATATAACAACTTGTGATAAGTGTATACACGTTATAGAGGCTTGAAAGGGTGTTTAAGGTCCAAAACTAGTGTGTGTTCTTGACTAAAGATGGGTGTTTTCATGGATCAAAGCAAAGGGTTTTGCTAGTTAGGGTCGTGTATCAACAAATCAAAAGGAAGAATTACTTACTTTTATGAAGATCAAGATGAAGATTTGGATGATACTTGAGAGGATTTCGGGTTCTAGTCTTGAAGAAGTGGAAAAAGTGTTCAAAATGACTAAGTGTTGAATATATAGGTGAGAGTGTGCGGCTGGGATGGGTGTGTGGCCGCACACACCTTGTGTTGGTGTGTTTGGCTCAATTGCAAGGTGTTACACTCACAATACTCATCCCACGACTCATACCTTGACTATATTTGGTTTTAAACACTCTAATTGACTCTAAATAGTGCTAGAAGATAGCAAAAACGAGTCTGGCCCTCATTGATTTGAATAAGTGTATAAGATAAAAATTTCGGATTGTCACATCACAACTTACCAAAACGTGCAAGTGTAAGAACATTCCTACTTAAGATTATCTCACTCAATTCACAATCTTGCAGTATGACTCTAAGACTTGATATTGGAATGAAGTACGATACATCTTATTGACTTAACCATTTCTACAATTTACCATTCCTCTTCTTAGCCAAACTAGTGCACTAAGGTATCCTTAGAGGATGAATTGTAATATGGTTCCTACAATTACCAAGACGATCATAAAACACGATACAAAAGTACTCTCCCTTCTTCTTAGATTAGAGAACCTTTTATCTTTTTGCCTTCATTGATTCTTTTCAATAATTCAGAATTACACTTAATCTTGTAAGCATAATCACGTTTTCTAGACTTTTAGTAAATCATGACGAATAAACTTCTCGTTCTTTGTGGTGGACTTGACCAGTGCACAACATTGTGTACCAGATCTCCTAGTCCTTCACTTGACTCCCATACTTATGTGAACAAGGAATTAGTCTCAATTTCCCAAATACGAAGGTTCTCATTCATCACACAATACCAGTTGCATGATTCCAAGTTTCTTTCCTATTGAAACTTGGGTGATGAGAAACTTTCCTCATTTGGTAAATTTCTGACATTACCACAAATAACGTAACTAAGAGTCAAATCCATTCACAATATTGCTAATAATAGAACCATTCAAACACCAATTTTTTCATAAAATCCATCGCAAGGAAACATAAATAAGATAAATCAAAATTTATTTTACTGCGGAAAAATATTGTCCTTACAACGCGAATACAAATGAAAAACTATGCAAATATTATTTAGCAATCTATCCTAACTCTGAAGTAGTAGCTAAAACAATCCGATCTTTGAATCATGCGATCAAGATCCATTTCTTCATGACCAGATTTAGCTCACTTCTTTCCTTTTAAGCTTCCTTTTTCTTCGATTCTACAAAACACCAAATGTAATCTTATCACATCATGTATTAAGAATCTAAAAGGAACTTAATAGAGTTAGATAGTGGATTTTACTTGATGCAGAGTCATACATCTTGGCTCTCCCATCTCTTAGATCTCTCAGGTAGTCAGGGCAGCTTCGTAACCAATGCCCCCTCTTTTGGCAGTACAAACATATGGATTCTTCTGGAATGGTACACGAGACTATCTCAGACTCAGCCTTTCTCTTGCGTAGAGAAACCGTTTCTGGACTTCCAATGTTGCCATTGCCCATAGAAGGTTGGGATATTGATTTACCAGACAAATTTGCTCGACCAATGCACAAAATCATTGCTGATTCAGCAGCAATAAGTAAATAAGTCAAATCAATAAGGGTCATGTCGTGGTCCATCATATAGTACTCTCTAACGAACTTACCATATGATTCGGGAAGTGACTGAAGAACCAAGTCAACAACCAACTTCCTTTAAACATCGACACCTAACGATCCCAATCTATCAATATGTGACCTTTTATCCAAGACATGAGCACATATAGACTTTCTATTTTCATGTCTTTTGCCAATATGGCTTGAGTGACCTTGAACTTTTCAAGTCTTCGAACACGTGGGTCAGGGAGAATTATTGGAGGAGGTGGAGGAAGAGAAGCATGATTTCTATTTCCACAATCCAATCGTGGAACATCATCTTCATTTGGTGTAAGTCCCCAAATCTGCTTGTGTATCAATGAGATCCGTTTGATGGTGCGGAATCCCAATTAAACGGATGATTTCAGATCTAAAAGAAGAGAAGAAGAAGAAGAATAACTTGAATCTATGATGTATTCAATGAAATGATTGAAGCTCCATACACATAGTTCACACACAATCTCTTCTCTCTTAATATTCTCTCACACCTTAGAATGCACACACTTAAGCTCCTTGGTTATCCTCACATGCACTCCTCACCCTATATATATATGGACCTAAGGCCAAGCCCAAAATACAAATAATCTAATACTATTTTCGGCCCAAATAATAAATACAATAAATGCTTAGAAAAGCAAAGTATAAACCAAATATAGAACCAACAATCTCCCCCTTGGTTTATAGCTTTCTTTTCTAACTGACCTAACAAACTCCCCCTAAAAAGAAGTTGGCTTTTCTTGTTAATCTTCATTGGGAGGTTGGCTTCAGCATTAATCTTCAAATTTCTTCACAACTTCAAGATGAACTTGATGAATCTTCAATAAATGACTTCAGCTTGAGCGGTTGGGCTTTTTTTCAGAATTTGACTCTGAACGCACATTGGTTGAGGAGGCTCTGAATAGCTCTGAAGCAGGAAAGAACCTTTATTCGCACTTTATGTCGCTAACCCGTGGCGGACAGAGCTAGCAGGTGATTCTGGCTTCTGTAGGACTACTAACTAGATTATGCTTTCTCTCCGGGCCTTTGAAAAAATGCCACTATTCTCAATTCAATATAGTAAGGCGTTTCTAATCTTCCTCGCAGCAAGACCACCTACCACTAGTCTTCGGCCGGAGGGGTTTATTGCACAAAAACGCCGGGACGCAGGCTCCCGAAGAGGTCTTGATGAAAAGATTCTTGAAAGATAGCACTTTCAGCTTGAGAATCTTCAGAGAGAACAATGGAGAGAAATAATCTTCTAGATCACTTCAGTAGGTACAAGATAGCAACAGACTGATTGAGGAGGCTTCAATGCAATCCGTCACATAATATTGAAGTCAGCTTCACCTTGCTTTTGAGGTTGAAGGATTGAATGTCAAAAGAATAATCTTCATTTCTTGCTCCTTCGAATGAGAATTCTTCGATGATCACGGATGAAGCTTTGGCTCAAAAATCTCGATACAGTCTCCACGAGTCTCATCTACGCATGAAATCACTTTTCAAGACAAAACAAAACTAAAAGAAAAATTAGCACACAAAAAATATTTTTGGATTTTTGTTTAATTTTTGAATTTTTCTGATTTTTTTTTGATTTTTTTAATTTTTGTTTGATTTTTTTAATTTTTTTTAATTTTAATTCTCCCCCTAAATTTGTGCATAGAGGAAAACTATGAACAAATTTAACAAAAACAAAAATATTTGGGATCAAAGTTGTCAAGCAATCCAATATCGTTTATCAGCACACGCCTACATGTCTAGATCTGGTCAATCACCGGTATTGTGGTCCACTTAAACACAAAGGATGTTGACAATTTGGACATATTATAGGTGACAAGTCATTGTGATATATATTTCTAAATGGACATTTAGCTGACGACGACCAAGGATATTGTTGTCCACTTAAATTAAGCAGCAAGATCTACAGACAACCTCTAAATGGTTCAATTTTAAATGTACTAGAATGTGTTTCCCACTTCCCGATATACCCCGGTAATCAAGAACTTTCAAAGAACTCCTTACTTTAGGTGAGTATTCAATCATTAAGAATGAAGTCAGATATAGAAGTACATATGTTTTATCCCAGGTCCGATGTCTTCCAATCACACAGAAGGAACAACATATGACTAACAGAGATAGAGGGATTGAGAGGTAGAATGTTGCATATGCTGTGTCCCAGGTCGGATCTTCCGATCACGTAGAGGGGACAACATATGGCTAACAGATAGAAAGAATTTCCATAGATAAGGAGGTGCGTAGAATTAGAGTTGCATATGTTGCAATCCAGGTCGAATATGTTCCAATCACGCAAAGGAAGCAACATATGACTGACAGATAGAAAGCAAGAAAATAATTTCCTACAGACCTACTTTATTAGAACCCCCCAGTTGCCCTAATACCGGAATTAAGGACATGAGTCCATACATCAAGGAAATGTTTAGCCACAGTTCTAGATAATTAACTTTTAGTGTATCTCGCAGGTTCCCATGTTTATCTCACTGCTCAATATACCCGAGCGTCGTATGGTCACTCCAAATGAAACTATCTAAGTCTATATTGTCTAGTCCTTTCATGGTCAATCAATGTCTAGTCCATTTGAATCCTTTGTGCCTACCAGCACATTGAATACAGAGTCTAGACAATTCGTCTTTAGTGCATTACACGAATTGCATATTGCCCTTTAGCACTAGACTTCATATCACTTCCCAATAATAACCTACTACCGAAGGATTATAAGAAAATAAAAGATTGTCTTCAGAATGAATCAGTGTAAGATAAACTCTGGAGTATCGAGAAGAAAAATCAAACCGTAAGTCACCGATTGAATCTGCATCCAGAAGGTTTGAGAACAGCACACATAATCTCAGAACAGATCCGAAAATTCTTCACATCGTTAAGCACAAAACCCCATTAGTGATCCCTTCCTTTCTTCCTTTCCCGCAAAGGACACATACTCTCAAACAAAGTTCTGAGTGTTGTACAGTTGAGAGATGTCCCCTATCATGTGCCTGGAACAACCACTACCAACAAACCGAAGTATGATGATATGCCTCCATAACTGCTCCGACACAGAGCGGGATCAGTTGGTCTTTGGAACCCAATCCATTTTGAAACTGGGTCGACCTTTGTCATCTTTGCAAGGAACTCTCTCCCACGACATATCCTGCTTATCACAAACAGAAGGTGACGAAATATTAGAATCGTTAGAAGATTTGGGAGATTGAACCTTTGGTACCCATTTGTAGTTGGGTTTAACCCATTTCTTACTCGCTCCGATGGGTGCCTCGGCACTTGATTTTGAACTTGAAGCCGATTGTCGAGATGACTTTGATTTTGGATTAGACTTTTTGGCCGACATTCCCTTCTTGACCTTAGGAGTTGGATTCTTGGCCTTGTGGGATTGATTTTTGGCCTTCGTGGCATTCCAGTCGCCATTTTCTAAACGTGGCCTCGAAGGGTTTCCATTATAGAATCTCCATCTTGGCGCATTCTGCCAGCCTTGTGCGTAGTAGGGAACATATGCACGATTTGGACAATTTCTGGCAATGTGTCCAGGTGTTCCACAGTGAAAACATGTCTTTTTCTTCACTGTGAAGTTGTTTCTTCCTGCCCCTGGTGGCGTGTCCTTGCCTTGTCTCTGGTTGTTCCCACATGCACACTTGCAACAAGCCGTCGGTTTTGCTTGTTTTGGTGGCCTGTATTTCTCAACAGCAGGTTGATCAGAAGCAACTGAGTTCGAAGCAACAGATTCAGAGTTCAAGGAGTCATTGGATTGTTCAATTATTTTCTCATTGTTCTCATCTTCTGCTACTTTACCTGCACATGTAACATAATCATTAGAAACGTTCACCTCAACCTTTTCTGGCACAACCACAGCAGGTTTCCCATATTGAAGATGTGCCTCCCTGTCAATTTCTTCCTGTGTCATAGGGATGGATGTATAGTTATGATTGAAAGGTGGAGGAACACTATCATACCCTAGACCCTTGTTTTGATTATCTTTGAATTTTGATTGGTTTTCAAATAAGGACTCGACTGTCTTACTTGACGTAGTATAATTTTTGAAACTAACATCTGTTTTTCCACACTTAATTTTCAAAGCGTCAAGTTCTTCAGTTACATCAACAAGTTTTTTCTTAATGTGATCGTAATTTTCACACTTGTTGCTGTAATCTTCTTGTAATTTCCTAAAGTCCTTAGTCTTGGCCTCTAATTGAGCTTTCAGAGGTTTCTGACCTTTCCTAAGAGTATAGACTTCGTATTTAAGGTCCTCGTTTTCTCTTTTTAATAAATCGATTTGATCTCGGAGAAATTTAATAGTAGTTTCACAAGATGGAGTACATGAAACTTCATTTACCGGAATGGATGCGGAAATCATTATTATTATTATTATTATTATTTTAATTGCCCTTTGACTTAAAAACCGAGAAACTCAACCTTAAAAGTCAAAAAGTCAAACTTAAAATTCAAACTTGAAAAGTCAAACTTAAAAGTCAAACTCAACAAGTCAAACTTAAAAGTCAAACCGAAAAAGCTAAATTTGAAAGTTTGAAAATTAAACGAAAAAGTCAAAGTTTAAAGTCAAAGGTCAAACTTGAAGGTCAAAGTCAAAATTTTAAAGTCAAAAGACAAAAAATAAAAGTCTAAAATTAAAAACTAAAATTTTTGGTTGAAAATGAAATTTAAAAATAAAGGAAATTGATTTTTTTGGGCTAAATATGTAAAAAATGCGAAATTTGATTGAAACAAGGACGACTTATGAATTAAATTTGGAAGTCGTATATCATCCAGCAACTTAGATCAGATGGATAGGCACTTGGTTTATGAATCTGGGGACCCGGGTTCGATCCCCGACAACACCCAAAATCGCTTCCCTTTTTCTAATAAGAAGCTGCGATGCGATGCGATGCCAGGATGCCACGTGCGAGGACACGAGCCGAACACGCGAAGCTGCAGACCGTGAACCTGAGGCGAGACCGAAAACGTGCACCGCAAACCCACCAGACCGAACACGTGCAAACCTCGGACCGAAAGATCGGACCGAACACGTGACTTCGGACCGAAAACTCCGGCCGAAAACTCCGACCGAAAACTCCTCGGAAATCGCTGGTTACGACGAAAAACATCGTTTTTTGCTCCTTTTTGCCCCAAAACTCCATCAAAAACTCGTTTTTATGAAAAACGCGAAGAACAAACCCCCCTTATTTTGCCAAGATCTATCCAAAAACGCAAGAATCTCTTCAAAATAAGATCAAATAAGCTCCAGATCTGAAAAAATTGATTGATACAACCAAGCTCTGATACCACTTGTAATTCCCCAAATCTGCTTGTGTATCAATCAGATCCGTTTGATGGTGCGGAATCCCAATCAAACAGATGATTTCAGATCTAAAAGAAGAGAAGAAGAAGAAGAATAACTTGAATCTATGATGTATTTAATGAAATGATTGAAGCTCCATACACATAGTTCACACACACTCTCTTCTCTCTTAATATTCTCTCACACCTTAGAATGCACACACTTAAGCTCCTTTGTTATCCTCACATGCACTCCTCACCCTATATATATATATATATATATATATATATATATATATATATATATATATATATATATATATATATATATATATATATATATATATATATATATATATATATATATATGGACCTAAGGCCAAGCCCAAAATACAAATAATCTAATACTATTTTCGGCCCAAATAATAAATACAATAAATGGTTAGAAAAGCAAAGTATAAACCAAATATAGACCCAACATTTGGAAACTTTTTCCAACGGATTTAGGAAGACCATAGTTGTCAGACTTTGACATCTATAAAACGGGAGAAATTCAAATTAGTTGATTGAGTCCTTAATAAAACACCCAAATGAGATATTAAGGCTAGGACCGAACACAATATCCTACAAATTGGAAGTGGGATGCCGTAATCCAACTCGCAGAACATTTGAAGGTAGGTAAATGACGATTTACCAATTTCCATCATGAAAAACAAAAAGAAGGTTAAGTTTTAAATGAATTGAAACTCCTAGATCTTTTGAGATTCATTGAACTTTTCAATGTCATGTTTAATCTCGATTATGCCCTTCATTTGTGACTGGGATGCCGAGGATCACAAATAAGGTGTGAATAACCATTCGAATGTATGTGATGCCCTCAATGTCACAGTCACCTAATCGACGTGCCGGTTAACCACACACGCTCCATCGATCTATCACAAACATCGAGTCACCCTTTGCTACCAATGCCAAACCCAACTTAGTGTGCCGGTTAACCACACACGCTCCACTAATTGTCTCGACAAGGGTACAAAGTGTAATTCCATGGAATTGCATCGATTTCACTTTTTCCTAAAGTAACTAAGATTTGGGAATTTTGTAAAACATTTAGTTACTTTAACATTCATTATACTTTTAATGAGGAGAGAGTTTGCCCTATCCTACCCGTTCGGCTAACGACCCTCCACCAATCAAGGAAGCGGTGGATGAGAGTGGACACCCATTAAACGGCCATTTTATAGGCCATAACCTTATACCCCCTTATAGATCGGCTTCGTGAATGAGGCCTACTAACGGTAAGACTAGCAGTTTAAGTTATACATATATAATATTAGATTTTTAATGTTATATATAGTATAGGGTGTATTTTACACTTTTAAAATACTAGGTGTGTTAATTTAATAAATTATACCTTTTAATTTAATTAAACATAAACCATGTCATTATGGATTTGTTAACTCTCTTTTAATTATACCTTTAATTAACTTAATAAAACCATAAGGGTGGAATTTGAACTTTTCAAAAATTAGGGTTTTAGAATTTAACATTTTAAAATTAAACTTTTAATCAAAAAAATTTTAATTCCAAAACTTGAGGGCAAGTTTTGAAACTTTTTCAAAACAATTAGGTTTAACTATTTAAATTTCAAACACTAAAACTATTAGGTTCAAATTCAAACTATAAAACTAAAGGGTGTAAATTGAAACTTTTCAAACTTACTAGGTCAAATATTTACTTATAATAATCCTATATTATCCATATTTAACCAAATCTATCAATTTTGATAAGGATAATCATTCCAAACATAAAAAATCGATTTTAGGCAATAAAAACGAGTTTTGGTAATTATCCTAATCAAAAATTGGCCAGAAAATCTAAAATCCCGGCACCAAGCCCTCCAACTCGTCGAGTTCTCTTTGGAACTCGTCGAGTTCATGCAACTCGTCGAGTTCTTTAGAGAAACTCGGCGAGTTCATCAGACAGTTAGCAAAAAACTTCGATTTTCTGATCTTTGGCAGTTTACAATTGCATCAATTCATCATACAAACAGCTTATGCTCTGATACCACTGATGGGTTTTGAGCACTACAACATTCCTATGGTGTACATGCAAACCCTAAATCTTTGGATCTAGTTTGTCTAATGAACATGCAATAATCATCCAAAGCCATAAACCGTATATCTAGCATGTGATAATCAATATTAACATATGAAAGGGTTTAGATCATACCTTTGATTGTTATGTAGTAATAACAATCTATTCCTTCTTGTAATTGACTTCTGAAAGCTTAGAGTCACAAGTGTCACACCTCTAATGGAGTCACAAACACCATAAGCAATAAGAATGAAGAAGGAGGAGAGAGAGGACACCAAAAACGTCTAGAAACCCTAAGGAATCAGTTAGCCACGTTTTTGGTGCCCTAGGGGTCCTTAAATATGTGAGGCTATTAGGGTTTTGAACTAGGAAACCCTAATCTGATTGCTTAGGCCCTAAGTAGCCCATGGACTCCTCCTTTAGAGGCATTGGACGAATTCTAATGGGTTTCCCGATAGATTTCGTCCACTCCATCCTCTATGGAGTCCATTAGCCCAATATCCAACTATCACACAATTGACAGTTCTAGTCCCCTTTATTTAATTAATGTCTTTTAGCCACAAAATTAATTCTGATTAATTCTTGACTAATATTAATTAAGTAATATGATTTCTCTCTTAATATATTATTCATATAATATATTATTCATATAATATATTAATAAATCATAATTATTCTCCTTTTCTATAAATCATCCTATCAAGTTGCTTTGGTGAAGGCAACCCAAAAGGACCATGCTCGCAATCGGGTCAAGTACATACCAAAATAGTTATGGGCTTAGACACTAATCCAACAGTTTTCATAACCATTAAGATGATCATAAAACGATACTAAAGTACTCTCCTTTCCTTTCAGATTGGAGAAACTTTTATCTTTCTGCCTAATTTGATTCTTCTTATTCGTTCTGCCATACATTGAAACTTTTTCAATGATTCAGAATTACACTTAATCTTGTAAGCATAACCATTTTTACTAAACTTTTAGTAAATCATGACGAATAGTCTTATTGTTCTTTGTGGTGGACCTGACTAGTGCACAACCAAGTGTACCCGATCCACTAGTCCTTCACTTGACTCACATATATATTTGAACAAGGAATTAGTCATAATTTCCCAAAGACGAAGGTTCTCATTCATCATACAATACAAGTTGCATGATTCCAAGTTTCTGTCCAATTGAAACTTGGTGATGAGAATCTTTCTTTATTTGGTAAATTTAGACACTACCACAAACGAAAGAATCAAATCCATATTGCCAAAAATAGAAACATACAAACATCAATTATCACAAGTGCCATTGCAAGGAAAAAATAAACTAAAATAAAATCAAAATTTTCTTTATTTATTAAAATTGCGGAAAATCTTGTCCTTACAATGAAATTACAAATGAAAACTATGTCACTACATATTTCTATGAAATTTATCATAACTCCTAAGTAGCAGCTCACAATTCTGATCATCGAATCATGTGATCGAAATCCATCTCTTCGCGATCAGACTCATCATGCTTTTCCTTTAAGCTTCCTTTCTTTTCTTCGATCCTACAAAACATCAAAATGTTATCTCATCACATCATGTATTAAGAATCTTCAAATAAGAACTTAATAGAGTTTGGTAGTGAACTTACCTGAAGTAGAACCATACAATTTGATTTTACCATCTCTTAGATCTCTCAGGTAGTCAGGGCAGCTTCACATCTAATGCCCCTTCTCTTGGCAATATAAACAAACATACTCTCTCGGAATGGTACACGGGACAATCACAGTCTTAGCCTTTCTCTTTACCATTTGGTCAAACAGTTTGACCTTGGCCAATCTTTTTCCATTGGGAAGAGAAAACTTTTCTGGACTTCCAATGTCACCATTGTCAATGTCTATGGAAGTTTGGGAAGTAGATCTTCCAATCAAGTTTGATTTACCAGTGAGCCAAATCATTACCGATTCAGCAAAAATAAGCAAATAAGTAAGATCAATAAGGGTCACATCGTGGTCTGTCACATAATAGTCTTTAACAAACTCACTATATAACTTAGGAAGTGAATGAAGAACCAAGTCAACAACCAGCTTCCTTGGGAACATGACACCAACATTCCCAGCCTGTAAATATGCAGCTTTATGTCTAAGACGTGAGCACATGAAGACTTTCCATCTTCATGTTTGCTTGCTAATAGGGCCTGAGTGACCTTGAACTTTTCAAGTTGACGAACATGTGGGCCAGGGAGAATAATTGGAGGAGATGGAGGAAGAGATGTTCCACTACAACACGAAGAAGGGATTAATCTGTCACCTCGATCGTCTTGTGGAATATCATCTTTATAAGGAAAGCTTTTTCCAAAAGGATAAGGTAGACCATAGTTGTCAGAACTAGACATCTACACAGGGAGAAATTCAAGTTAGTTGATTTAAGTCCTTAATATAACACCCAAATGAAATATTAAGGCTTGGACCCAACACAATATTCTACAATTCGGAAGTGGGATGCCATTATCCAATTGTAAAATATTTGAAGGTTGGTAAATGACGATTTACCAATTTCCACCATGAAAAACGAAAATGAACATTAGGTATTAAATGAATTGAAATTCCTAGATTCTTTTGAGATTCATTGAAATTTTCAATGGCACGTTTAATCTCGATTATGCCCTTCAAGTTTGTGACTAGGATACCGAGGATCACAAACAAGGTGTGAATAACCATGCAAATTATCTTGGTACACTCGATGTCATTAACCACCTAACCAATGTACCGGTTAACCACACACGCTCCATTGATCAATGATAATTTACGAGAAACCCGTTGCCATCCTTCATTAGTCCACATTAGTGTGCCGGTTAACCACACACGCTCCACTAACTGACCAATAAGGTGCAATGTGCAATTTCATGGATTAGCACCAAATTCACATTTTTCCTAAAGTAACTAAGATTGGTAATTTATAAAAGGTTTATTTACTTTATATTTCATTATACTTTTAATGAGGATTTAAATGTCCTATCAAACCCATTCGGCTAACGACCGTCCATTGGTCAAGGGTGAGGTGGGTAAGAATGGATATCTAATGGCGGTCATTTTACATGCCACTTCCTTAAACACACCTTATAGATTAGCTTCGTGAATGAGACCTACTAACGATAAGACTGACTTTTTTAACTTATACATATATAATATATTAGACTTTTAATGTTATATAGTATAAAAGTGTATTTTATACATTTAAAATACTAGGTGGTTTAATCTATTAATTAAACTAGACTTTTAATTTAATTAAACTCAAACCATATAATTATGGATTTATTAATACTCTTTTAATTAATCTTTTAATTAATTATCAACAAAGCCATAATTAAACTTTTAAGTCTAAATTTAAGTTATGAAGCCAAAAGGTTTAGAATTTAATATTTCACAATTAAAACTTTTAATCAAATTTTAAATTCGAAAACTTAAGGGCAAGTATTGAAACTCTTCAAAACCTTTTATATTCCTAAACTTGATGGCAAGTTTTGTAACCTTTCAAGACTCTTGAATTCCATAACTTATGGAGTTAATTTGTTTCATGAATGAGACTTTTCAAGTTCCATAACTAGAGGAAAATTTATGAAACTCTTCAAGAAACATTTAGATCAAACTTTAAACTAATAAAATAATCATATCATTTTATCTTTTACTAAATTGATCTAATTCAACTCTCGTAGCAAAATGATCCAAAATTTACAAATAATTAATTTTTCACAAAATCAAGTAATTATCTTAAAATTTGGCAATCATCATGTTATTGGATGGGGATAATCATTACCATATCAACAAAATAAAATTTTATGAATCAAAATAGTTTGTGGTAATGATTCTAATCTAAAACATGCCAAAAACTTGAAAAATTTTGCTAACAGACTACCCAACTCGTCGAGTCAGGGCATGGACTCAATGAGTTCATCCCCAAATGATCAAACTCGGCGAGTCCACTCATGGGACTCGTCGAGTCAAGCAGTTAGACAACAAAAATTGAAATTTTTCAGCTTGGAAAATTTACACATGCATCTAGATAAGAGAAAACAACCCATGTCTCTGCTACCACTGTTGGGTTTTATGTACTCTAACATCCCTATGGTGTGCATACAACCCTAATGCTTTGGATCTAAGTTTTCTCTAATTATACATGCAATTTCATTTTATCCAAAGCATGAAGCCAAACTAGCATACAATTTGGAGATATACAACATAAAAACTAGTTGGAAGATTACCTCTTTGTTGTAGCATGTAGAACTTGGCCTTTAAGAGCTTAGCACCCCAAGTGTGATGCCTCAAACAAGTCACAAACACCATTAACAAATGGAAGATGATTAGAGAGAGGTTAGAAAGCTCAAACTCGGATAGGGTTTAAACTTAGGAGTCTTCGCCAATTTTAGTAAGCTAGGGGATTTATTTATAGTTTGGAATTCCTAGGGTTTCAACTTGTAAACCGTAATTCACTTGGGCTTTTAATCCAATAACTTATTAGCCTTATGGACTAACTCTTCATGGATTCTCACAAAGATTTAGTCTATTCCTAATCAACATGGATCATTAGCCCAAACTATAAATATCACTGATTTACATAATCAGTCCCTACAAATTTAATTAGTCTCTTTTGATCACTAAATTAATTCCAAATTAATTCTTGATCAATACCAATTAAATAATATGATTTCTCAATTAATATATTATTCTTATAATATATTAATAAATCACAAATAACCTCTTTCTCAAATATCCATCCTATCATATTGTTCTGATGAAGGCAACCAGAAATGGACCATGCTGCTCTCGGGTCAAGTACATACCAATTATAGTTATGAGCTTAGACACCTAATCCAACAAATACTAGATACCATACATACGCATCATACAAACATATCATACCAAAACATGTAATGAGTCTATTTCACCCCTGAGTCCCTTCCGACTCCCTAAGCCCCTTCCAACTCGTTGAGTACCTTCCGACTCTTTATGTAACATCCCAAAAATCACAATGCAATTTTTTATTTTTAACTGAAGTAAAATCATTGTTTTTAACCAAAACCCAAGTCATAAGAAACCAATGTTAAGTACAAATATTCCAAAATCAATGTATCATGATATCTTCAAAACATGTCGCCGAAGGATGTGTACGATCACGGCTTTGCTTTCCCCAGATCAGCTAAAGTACCTGAAACATAACACTTAAATCATAAGACAAAGCTTAGTGAGTTCCTTAAAATACCACCACACAAACATATAACAACATGCACACTGGGCCCATAACTAACGGGCTGGATTGCCCCTGAGACCACATCATGAGTCTGGCATGCCTATCCGGCCTACAACTTATGTATGGCTTGCTCCCAGGTTTGTTGGCTTCCGCACAAAGCAACATTGCCTCAACCCAACCGCACAATGTCGACATATGAAACATATAAACATATAACCAGCAACCAGATAATCATACATATCTAACATATCAATACAGCATAACAACATGCTATATACCAGGATACATAACCAAATGGGTTGGCATTAGTGCCTCCAACCCACAAGTATAGTGAGGAAACTCACCTCACAGTCTAAAAAGATAGCAGAAAAGAACACTACTCCAAATGTCAACTCTATGGGTCACCTATACAACAAAGAGTGACCTAAACTCAAATTATAACTCAAAATACCCAAAATGCACCTAAGTCAAACGTTGTCAAATCCCAGGTCAAAGGTCAAAGTCAAAAAGTCAAGGGAAGGTTAAGTTGGCCGAGGGCCAGAAGTCGATTTGTGTAAGGATTTGGGCCTTAAGGAGGAAAATTTTAGTCCTTGTGGAAGGAGGTAATGATAGTTAAGTGATTTTACCCTTGAATTGTGTTTTGGGCCAAAGGGTAGAAAGGGAAAAGTCATAGGTCGGGTTCCTGCATGAAATATGGATTTTTTTGAGAAGTTTTTAGTCTAATATATCTAGTTAATATTGTGGGGCTCTTCAATACCTTTTTGTGGATATAAATAACGTCGAAAAGAAAGTTGGAACGAAGAAGTTACGACCGTTTGTAGTTAGGATGATTTTGGGTTAGCCGCGTACGCTGGGCGTATTAGGCATCCCTGGTATGCTGGGCGTACGCGATCAGAACCCAAACCCTATTTTCATGTTTTGATCCCTATTTAAGCTCCTTCACTTCCCCAAACCCATTCCATTCTTAGCCTCCACCCCTTCAACGTCCTCCCTTGAAACCCTAACCCTAGTTTGAGCCTATGAGCAACAAGAAGGTGTTTTTAAGTGCTTTGGAGAGCTCTTCGTGCATCTTGGAGAAGAAGGAGCTCATTGGAGAAGTTTTGGTCGCATTGGAGCTTGTAGATCCAGACCTTGTTCACCTTGATCTTTCTTCTGGAGGTATAAAGTTTGAATCTTGATGATGCATTTGTTAGATCTAAAGCTAGTTTTGGTGTTATGAGCTTTTGGTCACTTTAGTGCATAAAGTTTAGATCTTGTGTTAGGGTCGAAATGTTGTAATAGTCGAAGTTTGTATTTAGGGTCTTCGAACATTTTTGTAATGTATTTTACTAGGGCATAATATTCGAAGCTTCATGTTTAGTCCTTAGTATATTTTTTGTACACTTTTCTCTTCTATAAATAGGAGTGGTTACTAGTGTCTTAGAAACGAAGTCTTTACAGAATATTCATTGTACTCTGTAAAATTTGCAAAAGCGTAATAGAGCCAAACAGATCATATTTACATCGGTGTTCAAATCTTTCAATTCTACTTTGAATTTACACTCTAATTCGTTCAATACTTGATTCATTGTCTCTTCAATTGGTATCAGAGCAGGAATCATATCTCTGATCTGATTTTCACTTTGTTCAAAAGGTTTTTGAGTCAACTTTTTGATTCAAAAGTTTCCGCACTTTTTGTAAGTGAAAAATTGTTTAGATCTAAGTCTGTGATTCGATTCTGCACTTAATTCATTGAATCGAGTGTTCTAAGAGTGATTGTGATTTGAATCATACAGTTTGTTGTCAAATTCTCAAAGTTTCTTCAAAAATTCTCAAGGATCTATTCCGTACAACAATGACGTCATTCAATCTGAATTCCATGACTTCATTTTCTCATCTTCTAGGATCATCCACCAAAATTCCTATGGTCATCCCTGAGTATTACGATCAGTGGGCTGATCGTATGTAGGATTATCTCAATGGATTGGATGAAGAACTGTGGAATTGCATTTCTAGCAATCTTAATCCACCATCGAATGTTCAACCAATTGGTTCTTCCTCTGGAAACTCTGAAGTTGAAAATCAATCTGATTGTCTGAAAAAGCTGGAGAAAAGGTGTGTAAGAGAGCTAAGAGGAGCTTTGCCTCCAGTTGTTTACAACTACGTGAGGAGTTGTACAACTGCAAAGGAAATCTGGAACAATCTCAAGGAAAAATTTCAGGGAAGTGAGAAGACGAAAGTTAATTCTGTGAAGCAATGTTTAGTGGAGCTGAAGGACTTCAGACAGAAAGATGGTGAAACAATTGAAGTTTATTACGATCGTCTTAATGAATTGATATATCGATGCAATCGATATGGTATCACCAGATCAGCCATGGAATTCAATCTGATATTTGTTATGGGACTTCGAAAGGAATGGCGTAGTGTGAGCATGATGGTGAAGAATCAACAGAGCTTTGATACGTCAACATTGAATGACTTGTACAACCAACTTAAGACTCATGAAAGCGAAGTGAACGAAATAGCTGAAGAATCGAAGGCTATGTTGGGAGGTCCACTAGCTTTGGTTTCGAAGATGTCTGAAAAAGATGCTGAGAAAGATGCTTCGGATGAAGATGAAGGGTTCATCATGAACTCAGATGATGAGGCAGTTGCCTTTTATTCAAACAATCGTGTGAAAAAGTTCTTCAAAAAGCCTTTCAATCCGAAGGCAAAGTCGTCTGAGACAAAAGGGAACTTTCTGAGTAAAAGTGCCGGGGAAGAGAAAAAGAAAGATGAGATGAAAGATTCGAAGCCTGTTGAGGGAAAGTCTGAGAAGAAGCTAAAGGGAGATGCTGGGATTGATTGTCATTATTGCAATGGTGCTAATCACCTTGCTAATGACTGTATGCTTCGAAAGAAGGATGAGAGAAAGAATAAGGTCAAGGATGAGGCGTACTATGCTGAAAAGTTGGAGGAGGTTCGTGCGAAAGCCAAGAATTTGTCTCTGGTTGCAAAGGGTGCGAATGAGGATGAAGATGGTACTTATCAAATCTGGTCATCTGGATCAGATGATGAGGAAATGCGAAATCCAACCCATGGAGCTATGTTTGCAAAAATGGAGGAAGAATCAGAGGAGGAAACATACGAAGTGCATGGAAGATGCTTCGTATCAAAAGCTGTTGACAAATCACCAATGACCACAAAGGTACGAAACATTCTTGAATCTTTTAATATTCCAGTACATGCTTATAATTCTGAATTAGTATCTTTTGATGAAACTGTTACTTGTTTTGATTCGATTGTGGTATCTGCTAGCAATGAGGCTAAGAACCTGTCAATGCAATTGCTAGAGACACAGAAGAAATTAGATTCGAAAATCACTAAGATAGATTGTCTAGAACTTCAAATAACGAATATCATGGTTGATAGGGACAATTTATCTAGTGATAATAAACTGTTGTTAGCACAAAGAAACATTTACTGTAATGCCGCTAAAAGATTATATGGGAAAATAACTGAACTTCATCATTCATGCGAAATCAGTAAAGAACAACATAGAAAATTGTTGCCATTTTTAGTTATGAAAGAGCTAAGGTAGATAACATTTCGTATGACTGTGAAAAAGAAATAGTTGATTTTGACAAAGTTCCGAATGACAAATATAGATATGGAATTGTCAAAGTTGATGAATGTCTTGATTCGAATGATTTAGTTAACATTGTAAATGATACTTTGACGAAATCTGAACAAATTCACATTTTGAAAAAGACTGAGAATTCATCATCTGATTCTCAATCTAATTTTGCTGATATTGAAGATAACTATGACAATATTAGTGAAATTAGTGAGCTTGAAGATGTTGATTGTTCTCAGTTGTCTATTGTTAATGTTGCTTCGAATTCTAAAGGGAAAGAAAAAGTTAAGGATTTGATAGTTGAGAAAGAAACTGATATTCCCTCAAAGAAAGAAGTAATTCCACGAATAGTTGTTGGCCAAGTGTATGGTGATACACAAAAGTTTGAAAAAGTGATGAATGAAAAAGGTGAACATTTTCTTGAAACAAACACGGTGGTTTTTCCAAATTTCAAATGCACAGATGATGTCATTTTTCCAAATCAAGTTTTCGTAACTACCGGAAATGTTGAGAATATCAAACCAGAGTTCAAGAAGATGGTTGAGGAGGATAATTCAAGAACAACTGAGGAAGGTTTTTTCGCAAATCAAAACACAGTTGAAAACAACTTAACAAAGAATTCAAGTATTTTTCAACGACAAAAACCACAAAAACAATGGGTTGAAAAATCAAAAGTTGAAAAAGAGAAAGTAATTCGTGTTGAAAAGGAAAATGAAAAAGTTGTCAAATTAAACTCTAAGGAATTTAAAGATCAAATTGACAAATTTTCGAAGGAAAACAACATTTCAAAAAGACAAGCACGAAAGAAAATATTTTGGCAAAATATTGAGTCTCAAAAGGTGTCTGAATCACAATCCATCAAAAAGGTTTTCAACGTTAAAAATGATTCTTTTTCAAAAACTCAACAATCATCTCAATCAAATCAAACAAGGTCTGAAGTACATAAGCAAACAAAGTTTTCGAAAGTTTCTGAAACTAACAAAACAAGAGATTTTTCAGAAAGATCCAATTCAAATCAAAAAGTTTTTCAACGTCAACATTTTAAATCAAAAATTGATACATCCTATGCTTACTCTTATGTTACCAAACCCAAAGTTGATTTTGTACCTCAAAAGCCAAATTTTCCTAATTACACAAAGAAAGAAACTATGAGGACGTCACGGGAAAAAGGAATGACTTCAAGGAAGAACATTAATCATTGGCTTGACGGAAGAGGAAAAATGTATCAGTCAAATAAATATTCAAAAGAGCAAATTCATGAAGCATACGAAAAGTATGTCAATACTTCTTCGAATGGCAGCTCATCATCTAAGGATTCGAATATCTCAGTCAAAACATGGAGACCTATCACAAAAGCGAAGACTGTTCAATCACAAACTCAAGATGCGAAAGGAAAAGTCAGTGAACATTCGAAACTATCAAACACTTATGTTTCAGTTCCTTTAGATGATGAAGTGAACTTAATTGATAGTCTCAAAACCAAAGTTTGTGATTGGGTTAAAAGTTCTTCATTTCATTCGAAATTGAAATCTAATTTCCAAGGACCCAAAAAGCCTTGGGTACCTAAAATTTTTCATTGATTGCAGGTATTGTGTGACGAGCAATATGATAACAAATGGTACATTGATAGTGGTTGCTCTCGTCACATGACTAGAAAGAAGGAGAATTTAAGAGATTTTCGAAGTCTCAAAAATGCTGGAGTAGTAAAGTTTGGGAACAATCAAAAGTGTCAAGTCATGGGATATGGAAAAATCACAAATGGACAATTCACAGTGAATCGTGTTGCATATGTTGAAGGTCTTCAACATAACTTGATTAGTGTTTCTCAACTTGTTGTGGGCACTGGCAATCAAGTTCTTTTCAACGAAGAAGGAAGTGTTATTTCGAATGTTAACACAAACGAAATATTACTGAAATCTAAAAGGAAAGGTGACATGTTCACTTTGGACATCAATCCAATTGTAGGCAAACCAGCAGTATGTCTTCTTTCGAAAGCTACATCTGATTTAAGCTGGTTATGGCATCGAAGACTTTCACATCTCAACTTTCGAAACATAAATAAACTTGTGGTACAAGATCTGGTAAGAGGTTTACCTGTACTTAAATTTGACAATGATTCTTTATGTGCAGCTTGTGAAGTTGGCAAGCAACATAAACAAGGTCATCCAATCACAATTGATTCGAAAATTGTTGCACCTCTTGAGTTGATACATATTGATTTGTGTGGTCCTTCGACTGTTTCAACTCTCAACAATAAACGGTACATTTTAGTTATTGTTGACGATTTTTCCAGATTTACGTGGGTTTATTTTCTCAGGCTCAAATCCGAAGTTGCACAAATTATGATTGACTTTATAAAAAAGATGGAAACCACGTTGAAGAAGACTGTTAGAAAAATCAAGAGTGATCATGGAACTGAATTTAAGAACAAAGTTCTTGATTCATTTTTGGTGGACAAAGGAATTTCGCATAATTTTTCATCTCCATATACACTACAACAAAATGGTGTTGTAGAACGAAGGAATCGCTCATTATACGAAGCAGCAAGAACCATGTTGGCATATGCAAATTTACCTCAATATCTATGGGCTGAAGCTGTTTCAACTGCATGTTTTACTCAAAACAGATCGTTCATTCATCGTTGATTCAATATTACACCATACGAAATTGTGAATAATTGTAAACCTAATGTGAAGTTTTTTCATGTTTTCGGATGTAGGTGTTTTATTATGAATCTCAAGGATCATCTTTCGAAGTTTCAAGCAAAAGTTGATGAAGGAATTTTTCTTGGATATTCGCACAATTCAGTGGCATATCGAGTGTTAAATAAGCGAACACGAAAAGTGGAAGAAACGTTCAATCTCACATTCGATGATTATTATGTTAAATCAAATGAGCATAGATTTACGAATCATCCAATTTTACAAGAAACACAAGTTGAAACTGAATCTATACAAATGGATGATACTGATTATGATTTGATTTTTGGAATTTCAGATCATGCAGTTGATGCTGAAGTTCATGCTCCTGATAATCACATACCAGAATTTTCAAAACTTACTGATGATTCACCATCGACTCCTCAAGAAGGCGAAACTATGAGTGATATTCCACTGGAGGGGGAGCAATTGGATTCAAATACTTTAGATGATGAAGAGCATTCTTTCGAGGGGGAGAAAGAACAATTGAATGCTGAAATTGAGGGGGAGCATGTTGTTGAGGGGGAGCATAATGTTGATGATGCTTGTTCGAATGCAGGCTCAGAAAATGATGAAATATACGAAGATGCCCCTTTGGAATTTGATCCAGCATATCCACCCATGGAAAAATGGACAAGAGACCATCCGAAGGATCAGGTTATTGGGAATCCACAAGAGGGAGTTCTGATAAGAGCTCAAATTCGTGCAAAGAATGAGGTATTGAATACTCATCAATAATTTTGCATGTTTAATGTTTTCATCTCTAAAATTGAACCAAAAACAATTAAGAATGCAACGGAACACTCAGATTGGGTTGTTGCAATGCAATCAGAGTTGTCTGAATTCGAACGAAACAAGGTTTGGAGATTAATTCCTAAACCTGAAAATGTTTCGATTGTCGGGTTAAAATGGATTTTTAAAAATAAAACCGACAAAGATGGAAACATTATTCGAAATAAAGCCAGACTTGTTGTAAAAGGATATTCACAACAAGAAGGAATCGACTATGAAGAAACTTTTGCCCCTGTCGCAAGACTCGAGGCGGTTCGAATATTTTTGGCTTATGCAGCTCACAAAGATTTTGATGTTTATCAAATGGACGTGAAATGTGCATTTCTCAATGGAGAGCTTGAAGAAACAGTTTATGTGGAACAACCCCCAGGTTTTATTAACAAAGAATATCCTAATCATGTTTATATTTTAGATAAGGTAGTTTATGGTCTGAAACAAGCACCAAGAGCATCGTATGCAACACTTACATCATTTTTGAAACAATCTAACTTTAAACAAGGATCAGTTGATCCCACATTATTTCGAAAGAAAGTTGGGAATCATCTAATGCTTGTTCAAATTTATGTTGATGATATTATTTTTGGCTCGACTGACCCTGCTTTGTCTAGAGAATTCGAAGAATTGATGAAAAGCAAATTTGAAATGAGCATGATGAGAAAAATCAATAATTTCCTTGGATTGAATATTCGTCAAAACAGAGAAGGGATTTTCATTAATCAGGAAAAATATACGAAAAATCTGTTAGAAAAGTTTGGATTGACGAATAGCACAAAGCTTCGTGTACCTATGACAACAGGCATAAAGCTAACACCATCGTTGGACAAACCTGCTGTTGATATAACGTTGTATAGGAGCATGATTGGTTCATTACTTTATCTAACAGCAAGTAGACCTGATATCATGTTTTCTGTGTGTAATTGTGCTAGGTATCAGATTAGTCCACGCGAACCACATCTTACTGCAGTGAAGAATATTTTTCGTTACCTTAAAGGCACAATTTCGTTAGGATTGTGGTATCCTTCGAAAACTGGATTCTTCGTTCAAGCATACTCAGATGCAGACTTGGGTGGTTGTAATCTTGATCGAAAAAGCACAAGTGGAGGATGTCAATTTCTTGATGGCAAATTAGTCAGTTGGCAGTCGAAAAAGCAAACGTGTGTGTCAATTTCCACAGCTGAAGCAGAATATGTGGCTGCTGCTGCTTGCACTTCGCAAATAATATGGATCCAAAGTCAATTGCGTGATCATGCAATTAATATGAAAAAGATTCCATTATATTGTGATTCTCAAAGTGCAATAAGAGTTTGTCATAATCCTGTGCAGCATTCGAAGACTAAACACATAGCTCTTCGTTATCATTTCATTAAAGATCACGTGGAGGATGGAAACATTGAAGTACATTTCGTGAAAACAACTGATCAGTTAGCTGATATATTCACGAATGCTTTGGATGAAAAATCTCTAATGCGAATAATAGAAGGTCTTGGAATGATCGATGGCAATTCTGTTCCATGCGAAAAAGAAGATTGATAGGCGAAAAAGAATGAATCAGAGGCGCTGAATAAAAGATAACACAAAGTCATTCAGCATTCAGAGGTTACTGTTCATGGTCAACGCTTCGACCGCTTCGAATTCGCATGATTGTCACTTATTTTCAGTGTTGAGTTAGTGGTTACTGTTCATAGTCAACGCTTCGACCGCTTCGAATTCGCATGATTGTCACTTATTTTCAGTGTTGAGTTAGTGGTTACTGTTCATAGTCAACGCTTCGAACGCTTCGAATTCGTACATTTGTCACTCTTCAAGGAATGCCAAATATTCGTCTGTTTGCAACAAATTCAAAAAGATTTTCTTTTGTTTTGTCTTTAAATTTTCGAAAAATCAAAAATTCAAAAAGATTTTCTTTTGTTTTGTCCTTAAATTTTCGAAAAATAAAAAATCCAAAAAGATTTTCGTGTGTTCGGTCTTTATTTTAGAAAAAAATTCAAAACAACAAAAATATTTTTATTTTTAGACTTTTGTTGCAGATTATGATGATGATTCAGAGGGGACAATGCAGGCAGTTTTAGGGTCAGGTAAAACTTTTCGTATGAATTGATATGTTTCTCATTATTCGAATTAGTTAGGTTGTCCCTAGAAGCATGCTGCTGCATGTCGTCCAAAGCCTCCATGACTCAATGTATGTGTACGAAAGCCTTAATGAAATGTTTCGTACGAAAATTTCTTCCCAATAAGGCTTATATTCACATTAGTCTCTGAGCTACCTTACTCTTCTCACAATGAGTTAAGAGTTTCCTGTTTGGTCCAAAACATAACAGAGGTACTTTTCGTGTCTTACACCAATCTTTTTCATCCAAAACATTCTTACACGATCACACACAAAGACGTATATCCGAGAGGTCTCTGATCAAACCCATCGAGACTTAGATATATAAAAACTCTGTGTTTATGATCTGACATCATGAGTCCGTGATGGAAGTGAAACCCAAAAATCTTACAAATTAAGGAATTGACGGGGAACATTGTTCCAGATATATACGAAACTTTTGTTTCTGTACCAATGTTCGAAACTCCAAATCATATTCATTTCGAATGAGTGGTCTTGATCAAGCATTCGAAACCCACGATGTTTCTTACCCAACAAGATCCAGTATACAAATTTTTTTATGAATATGATTTCCGTGTGAGTTTCATTCGAATGTCCTAGTCATGTTAAAATTTTTCAAAGCCGACTTGTCACTGACTACACTGGTTATACAAGTAATTTCTGTTACACTTTATCACCTTATGTTTAGGTTGACTTGTAACGAAATTTTGAACCTACCCACGAAGCATTCTTAAAAGAAGCCCTTTGATACTTATCAAAAAGTATTCGATTGTAATTCACGGGAACATACACAAGCTGTTGATCATCTCTCTTGATGATTAACGAAGCAACCTTTGCCCGGGGTTTAACTGCCTTCGTGTCAAATTAAATTTTGACATCACAAAATTAAATTTTTTTTTGTTGTTTCTTGTCTAAACTTTCTTTGGCACACTACACACACGAAATCCTTGAGGTTCTGAGTAATACCAACTCAGCCTGATGATTTCGAACATCTGACAAATGATTTCGCTTTTTATCCCAAAAGTGAAAGAGCCTTGCCTCCATACGAAGGGTTCAACATCCTCTAAATCTCCAAAGAAGAAGACAGAAAATGTTGCAGTGACAGTTGAAGCAACACAAGTGATTGAGCCAATAGTGGAAGAGACTCAAGAGAACGTGATTATTCCTTCGAAAACAGGGATGTTTCGAAGAATCAAGATGAAATCCACTCACAAACAAAAGTCACCATCACAGAAGTTGATTCGCAAGCCTCAAATTACTCACCAAGGAGTTTTAATTCGTGAGGTACCTGTTCCTGTTTCTCCCGGATCCAAGAAAAGAGCAGCAGAAGATATGGCAAAACACTTGTCACAACCGAAAAAGAAGAAGACGAAGAAGACTTGAAAGATTGTTTTATCTACTGAGTCTACAGAAGAGGATGAACGAATACCAGAAACTCCAGAATTCACTTCTATCATTACAAGTTCCATTCCTGAGAAGACTGTTATCATACCACCCGAAGTTTCCATTGCCAAGTCAATTTTTGAGGAGGTTCGAACTTCAGGCATCCCTGCACACGTATCTGATACGGATGCAAATGTCAACATGGGTGAAGGTGGTTCGAAAGATGCAGATCAAGGTCCAATTATCTCTACTCCTTTCGAATCATTGGTTTCTGTTACACCAACATCTACTATTCCTCTCACATCAACCACTGTTTCACCAACCTTTGAACATATCATCAATCAACCAATTACTTCCATTTTTTCCTCTCAATCCACTGATACACCCAAACCATCTTCACCCACTGAAACTGATAATGAAGGGTTTGGTGGAACATTCGAAGACCTACAGTTTCATGATGAAGAAGAAGAATTTCCTGATCATATGTTAATGACAATGAAGCAATACAAAATTCTTAATCAAAAGTTGAACTCCATCATTCAATCCCAAGCTGATCTTGGCGGAGGTTCATCTATTTCAAGTTTGGAGGTTGATTCTATGCTCAAGATGTTTGAATCAAGAGTAATCAACAAAGTTTCTGGAATGATGAAAGCCTCAGAGTCTGTTATTTTAGAAAAGGTTGATTACACAAATCAGAATTCTGAGCTTCGTGTTAAAACTCTCAGATCTGATTTTATGGGAGAAGTTAAGGATCTGCGAAGCATAACAAAAGAACGACATGTTCTTTTTGTTCAGGAATTCAAGAAAGTGAGGGAGGATGTTAACTCCCAAATTCATGAACTTCGTGAAGACATGAAAAAGGAAATTCTATCTGTTCAACATGATTATGCGTCCTTGAATCAGAAGGTCGATATCATTTGTGATGCTGTCACTCGATTTGTCAAGCTATACGAAGGTTTGAGTCCTCAAATAACTCAAATCTCCAAGTCTGTAAGTGAAAATTTTGAAGGTGTGATCAAGTTGTTAAAGGAGTTGAAGGAGATCTCAACGAAACCGGTTTCGTCACCGTTGATTACTCCAGAATTTTTATCCCAGAAGTTTGTGCAGTTCGAAGCCATACTTAACAAGCAACTTGCTCCACTATTTCGCATATCCAGTCTTCTTCCTACAACTACTGCCCCTCCTGTTTTCACAGGGGTGCAAGGGGGAGAAAGGAAGTAAACAGAAGAAGAAGCGAAAGTGGTGGGCAAGGTATTTCCATCTAGCATCCCTTCAACAAAACTAGTAATTGTGTCTGCTCAACCAGTGACCTCAACAATCGTAACAACATTACCAATTACAAGAATAATTTCGAAAGGAATTGTAATTGGTAAACCTTTGGAGTCTGGTGGAAGTGGTTCGAAGCTAAAAGACGTAACTGAAAAATCTGCTTCGAAAGACAAAGGAAAATCAATTTTGGTTGAAAAATCTAAAGAAGAAAAGAAGGCTGAAGCTGAAGCTGAACTCGAGAAAATGAGGCTTATTCAAAGCATCATGACTCAGAGGGCTGGTGATCCGAAGGGCATGAATAAAGGTGATCCAGCAAAACATTACAACTATGAAACAATCGAAGCCTTGGTTGCCTTTAATCACATGTACTCATTTGATAAGAAGCCAAAACAGAGTTATGTGGTTACAAACACTGATGCATGCCAGTTGGATTTCCCTATAAATGAGATGATGTACATCATGCCTCAGTTCAAAGCTGAAGGGAATTTCAAAGAAAAAGATAAAGGGACTCATATGAAAATTCGTTTTCATGCAGTACTTGGCAAAGCCCCTGAGGATGTTTGGTCACTGATCAAGATCAAGAAGGTGATAAGCATGAAAAAGGATGTGGTCTTTGAAAACATTGTTCAAAATGTTAAATATGTTGTGGCCAGGGCAAATGGAAAAACATGCGAATTCACTATTGCAGATTTTCCTCTGATGAACTTGTATGACCTTATACAAGTGGCATTGCTTCTGAATGACAAATCCTTTTCTTTTCTGCAAAACACAGATCCAGAGGAATTCAAACTTGGAGTTGCTCACATCAAAATCTTCATTGAGAATTATTATGAGTGCCTAGCACTGACTGATGTGGAGTTGGCTACTGCAAAGGGAATGGAAGTAAAAGTTCCAATGGCTCCTTCGTTGACTCAGACTGAGTTAAAGAAATATGCTGATGGAGAAATATGTTTAAAGCCATTTGGAATAGTTTTTGCTGGAAAGGATAAAGCTGGAAAAGCGAAGCGGTTTTTGTTCCAAGCTAGCGAAGTGGAGAGATATTCTACATCTCAATATACGAACTTGATTGTTCGTATGAACCACTGCAAAAAGAACAATGAAGGAGACAAGAAGGAATTGAAGAAAATTATTTCTTGGTATACTGAGGTTCGAAGAGTTTTGCTGTACTCCATTACTCTACTTACAAACTGAAGACTTCGACTTTGATTACAAAGGGGGAGATTGTTAGGGTCGAAATGTTGTAATAGTCGAAGTTTGTATTTAGGGTCTTCGAACATTTTTGTAATGTATTTTACTAGGGCATAATATTCGAAGCTTCATGTTTAGTCCTTAGTATATTTTTGTACTCTTTTCTCTTCTATAATTAGGAGTGGTTACTAGTGTCTTAGAAACGAAGTCTTTACAGAATATTCATTGTACTCTGTAAAATTTGCAAAAGCGTAATAGAGCCAAACAGATCATATTTACATCGGTGTTCAAATCTTTCAATTCTACTTTGAATTTACACTCTAATTCGTTGAATACTTGATTCATTGTCTCTTCATCTTGAAAGTTTGTAACCTTGTTATGTATAAAGTTGGAAACTTTATCTATCTAAGCATCATATTGATTCAGATATGAAGGTTGGAGACTTGGACTTAATGGATTAAGTTAAAAAAAGATGCACTTTTGGTCCCTTTGAGACTTAAAGACTAGATCTTGATTGTTGAGACCATTCTAATGGATAAAGTTGGAAACTTTATCCATTATGAAGCTATTAGGAACCATAAAAATGTGATCTTGGTCCATCTATCCCTTCCATGCAAGAGTTATGATGTCTTAATGGATTAATAAGTAAGGGTTTTTGCTTTTGGACTTTTTCTAGCCATTGAAACATATAAAGGTGGAAACTTTATTAATTAAGTCGATGTTTTGAGTCTAGATTTGAGCTCTGGACAATAGGTCTTAAGTGATAAAGTACTTAATCAAGAAATAAGATCATGTCCCGTATGCTGGGCGTATGCAGCTGCCTTGGACTTTGACTTTGTTGACTGTTGACTTTTGACCAAGTTTGACTTTAGGTCAAACTTGAAAGCTTTGGACTATTGATTAAGGTTTTACTTGGTTTTGGTGATTAGAGGATTCGCAGGAGCACACAGTGCAGAAAGGGAAACACGTCTCAGTTTTTTAGGTTTCTTCATTTCAGGTGAGTTTTGACTGATTGTACCCGTGGGTCGAGGGCACCAATGCCGGTCCATTAGTTTTGGTTATATTTTAGTAGAGGGATACCATAAGGAATGTATATATTCATGTAGGATAGACTGAGGACTCTTGATCTAGGCTTTCTTGCCTGTTCCTTGTTTGGTTGTGGCTCTAGAGTAGGATCACCTGTCCGGGTGTTTATCTCACCTCTGAGTATATACGGTTATGTATTCCTGGGATTGTTGGTATTTAGTATGTTGCTATGTTGTAGTGATCTGTTAGATATGTATCCTCGTATACAGGATGTTGCTATGTCGTAGTCATATGTTAGATCTATATCCTGGTATATAGGATGTTGCTATGTAGTAGTGATTTGTAGATCTTCTACTTGTACTTGTTGGTTATCATCTAGTGGAGTGACCTAGGGACTGTATGTAGTCATGTAGGATAGCCTAAGAACTCTTGATCTAGGCTTTCTTTCATGTTCCTAGTTTGGTTATGGCTCTAGAGTAGGATCATCTATTCTGGTGTCTATCTCACCTCTGGTTACTTATGGTTACACATTTCATGGAGGTTAGCTTGTAGCAGGACAATGTTTTGAGAGAGAGGACTAGTCGGTGCTCCTGCTTTGTGCTGTAAGCTAAGATACCCATATGATGGTAGTGGGTTGAGGCAATCCTGCTTTGTGCTGTAAGCGAAGATACCCATTGCAGGCCGGCTGTAAGCTGTAGGCACGGAGGCTCGGGAAGAGTGGTTGGGTTGAGGCAGTATGCCAACAAACGCTGGGTATTCTAGCCCGATGGCTGATTGGAACCGTTGCATGTTGGAATTCTAGTCTGTGGACTTATTGGGCCTACGCATTCCAATCCGATGATTGTTGGCCATTATGCATGCTTATATGTTTATCGTATGGGGTATTTAGGGGGAACTCACCAAGCTTTGTGCTTACCCAGTTGTTTATTGTTTAATGTATCATCCGTCATCATGGGAAGGTGAAGGCGCGACTGTACACATTCATCAACAACAATGAAGATTCTGCTCTTTAATATTACTTTGATTTTCAATAAATGTATTTGGAATAAACGATTTTCTTCATAATGGATTTATAATTGGGAAGATTTACTTGAATAAAATGAAAAAAAATTGGTTGTGAAAATGGGACGTGACAAGTTGGTATCAGAGTCCTGGTTTGAGCGAATTGGAGGAACACTTGTATGAATCCAGTCTCAAACTAGGATCTGAGAGTTTTCACAAAACGTTTTTAAAAAAGAATTTATATAAAAGGGTTGGGTTAGGAATATAGGCTCAGACTCTTGTCATGTTCTTGTTTGATTGTTGGCTTGGGGTCAGGAATGTGGACCTTGACTTAACTTTGGTTTATAGGAGGATGCGGTGTGTACAGTCAGCCAGAGCCCGAACAGGAAAGTGGTTCCCCAAATACACATACTTGTTATGTTTGCCGAGTTTTGATTTTGCTGCTAAATGGATTGTTAGAAAAGCATGCTAGTGGATAAGGTTATTGTAGAAACTATTGGATAGACGTGCCTGAGTTTGGTATTACCTTATGATATAAGGAATTGCTTTCTATATGTTACTTGATTTTGTGATTGCTACGTGTATGTTAATTAGTTGTATATGATCAAGATTGAATAGCCTTAGAATGGTTGAATTAGCCTAACTTCATGTTCCTTGTTTGGTTGTGGACTTAGGGAAGAGTCGATTATTCAACAGTCTATCTGATCTCGTATTTTGTACAACAAGCATGCAAAAAAGAAACCGGTGGAGCGGGAATGAGGATAATCCTAGGAAGTTAGTTGTGGCTCATAGGAGAAGTGGGTGTTAGCACACCTAGGAGTGGTCTGGTGCAGTGACTTAGGACCTTGGGATGAATTCTAAATAAATTACGAATAGGTGTGGAAGATAGTATGGGCCCATACTACTGAAATCACAAGACCCGTATGAGGTTCAGTAGGAATATCGAGGTTACTAAGGAACTAATAGGAGTGTGGCATGCTGTGTTGAGCACTGTGTTTTGATGTCTGATCTTTCCTTGGTATATTTTTAGTATGGCGGCTTTTGAAGGTTTAGGATCAGAAGTTGGTGGAACTAGGAGAGTAGGTCTGCGTAAGGAGGAGATCCGTGGGATCATTGCTGCCGAAGTGGTCAGGGCATTCAGGGAGGAAATTTCGGAGTTGTTTGGGTCATTCAAGACCATGTTGATCAAGGAGTTTGACCAGCGTTATGCCGCCATGACGCAGATAGTTGCTGTCGTAGCCACAACAACAGTCACCATTGCAGGATCTCACATTGGTGAGGCGATGCAGTACCGGGAGTTCAGTTATACAAAGCTTGTAGAGTTCAGAGGCGAGGGAGCTGATCATCGCTTCAAGGTGGATTTCTAATGTGGAGGAATGTTTATTTAAGTTTTCATGTCCCGAGGGCTAGATAGTGAAGTTTGCACTGAATCTTCTTCGCTAGGGTGCGAAGGATTGGTGAGAGTTTTGTTGGGTTTTGAGCATTTTAACACTCCTATGGTGTACATTCAACCCTATAAACCCTGGATCTATATTTTCTCTATTATACATGCAAATATTAACTATTCCAAGGTTTCATCCTAACTAGCATATTATGAAGCACCTATACTACAAAGTTCTAGTTAGATGACATACCTTTTGATGTAGCTTGATGCCTTCAAGCTTTAAGAGCTTAGCCCCAATAGTGTGGAAGCCTCAAATGGAATCACAAATCACCAAAACACCTTGGAAGAACTTGAGAGAATATGTATGCACACTAAAATCGGCCCACTCTTATTTTCACGCACTTGTGCCAATTTTGTGAGCCAAGGACCCCTTTATATATTATGGAGGATTAGGGTTACATCCATGTAAACCCTAATACCCATGACCTTTCATTTACATAGGATCCATGGGTTAAAAGCTCCATGGACCATCCATGAAAGCTTAGCCCAACCTAAATGAGCTTGGCCCATTCCATATATATAAGAGTCCATATTTAATTAGTTCTTTTTGATCACTTAATTAATTCTAAATTAATTCTTGATCAATACTAATTAAATAATATGATTCCATATTAATATATTAGAACTTATAATATATTAATATAAATCATAAATATACTATTCTCAAAAGACTATCCATATAAATTGTGCCGGTGAAGTGCAACCCAAATGGACCATGCCGGGTCGGGTCAAGTACATACCAAATATAGTTATGGACTTAGACATTAATCCAACAGTCTCCCACTTGGATAAGTCTAAAACTATTATTGAGTATGACTTCAAAACCTAACTGGCAATCATAGCTCTTAAAGCCGCTGTCGATCTCTGACCTTGTCAATGACTTGTCCATTAGATAAGGGATCATATATTCCTCCATTCTAGATATCATATGGACTGAGACATGGATTATTATCATTCTCTCTGTCCATTTGTTGTTTCCCGATTATCGATTTATGATGACTGACTGATTGAACAAATCAAATCAGTCCTGGCTTGGCCAAGCACTCACATGTGTCATCGCTAAATCATCGAGGGGCCCACATATATCGCTTTTATCCCGAAGGTAAAAGGAATGGATAAACTTCGACTCATATGGCTTGTTCTACTACTTGTTGAATCATACACAAAGGCACGTTTTATAACATCGAGTTAAGAAATGCGTTTTCGTGCAATGAATGTATAACCAACTCATAGTAACAACTCATATCTCTAGGTTTGAAGAATATAAGATATTATCGTCTCATGATCACTCGTGATAAAATCCATGAAGTGATTCAAATGAGCGCGGGTTGAATCCAATACTCAGAGCTTATGAGCACTCATGAGTGTTGTAGCACCACTTTGTCCACCAACTTGGACCTCTACAAACCAACCCATGACAGTCTTGATTCATATCTACTTACAACATATGACCGACTGCGGATGGTTTGAATAACTTAATCATTCAGGAAGAGCGACTTAGTTATTCTGGAAGTCAAAACATGCAAAGTGAAACACAAGAATAAATGAATCAAATATGGTATCAAACCCTATGAATATAAATAAACACTTTTATTTATCACCATACTGATTACTCATTATTCATTGTTTCGGTTTTATCAACTTTATACTTGAATTAAAAACACTAGTTGTCCCATGCTCCAAGCATGTACACTATGTTTTTCTTAAACAATAGCTTTGCCATACACCAAGTATGCACTCTATGTTTGTCTATGATCCTTACTTTGTGAAATAAACCAATTGAACATAATTTCAATGATTCTAATTTCACACTCCCAAATCCTTATCGAAAAATGTGAGAATTTCAAATTCCTATCATTTATCGAAATCTGTTTAGATTTTAAACTTATATGCACTGACCCTCCTGTAATGAATATGTACAAAGTCACAAAGACTTGTCAACAGTCATTATAAGGTATTCCAATGGAGATCAACTCCATGGAAACTAAGTCTCATATTCAAAGTACATTGCTTTGGACATGCTTCTTGCATTAAGTTTTCTAATCTTACACAAATAACTTCCACCTATGGAGACAACTCCATATTCTCATTTTGACTATCAATTCTGAATAAGAGATGCCTCTTTTCAGAATATGTCAATATGGTCCTTTCAAAATTAGCACTATACTTCCAACTGTCCCTGAGCAACCAATCTTTGGTAAACCTCAGATTGTCCTCGACAATTGCTTAATCATTTTAGTCATATCCAATTCTAGACCTTTTCCCTTCTTAATGCCTCTAGGCATTTGAAAAAATTTAGAAATGACAAATATTATAGCACATGCAATCGATCCTGTACCCAAAGCAAATGGTACACGATTCATGATGTCTCACATAAAGACATGATTCTAGACCAGTCTTTTGCTACAATATTTTTATTTGCCATGTTTTCAAAATTTGACTATGAAGAGGGATGCCGTAATCATAATCGAATTTTGAGAACGCAATATATAGAATTTCCTAAAGTTGAACCAATCCAACATGAAATTCATATATATATTCTTGACTAAAGATGATTAAGGTCTCAATCTAAGCCTTTAGAACTGAAATGAAGTATATCCTCTCCCTTAATTATAGCAAAACAACTTTTTCAATCCCTGCAGCCTCACGAATTGAAACTTTTGTTTTCTATAATTAACATTGCTAACTTGCAACACTAACAATAATTATCATGCTCCCACTAACATGATGATTATTAGCATAACACTTATGCTCCCACTAGCTTTGACATGTACTCAGAAATCAGCTGGACTTCTCGAAATCAATACTTTATTGACTTTCTTACGAAAGTTCAGATTTCTGATACGAGATGCTTTGATAAAACTTTATCAAAATCATACACCTTTCCTTAGGTAGCATGCATGTGTGTCTAAACAATTTCAGAACTATGAAAAGGGATGCCGTAATCATAGTCTCAATTGTTTAGACCTTTTGCCATCTGCTTCAAATCTACTTGGTGGAAGTGTTTCCTCACCATCATTTTCATGAATCGGAGAAAAACCTTATGACCCTTAGATTTTATGGTGTATGTGTTCTTATCCATGTGAATCGTCAAAACCATAGTCACAAGACAAGGATAATGACAAATCCAAACTCATATGGACTGAACTTATGCAATCTTAACTTCTTGCCACTTGGCAGTACAGGGTCTGCCATTTCTTCCAAGTTGTTATGCAACCAATTGAGAACTTTCAGAACTCCTATGCAAAGCCAACTTTAACTGGAATGGGCACAAAATATGTCAACACGATATGTTATAAACCTCAAGTCGTGTGCTAGTGAAGAACCTCAGGTTTTATTCTTGATTAGTTCTTGAAATTCTTTTTAGGATCTTTAAGACTCCCACTATCCTCTTGACATATAAGACTATCTTGCCAAATATTCAAGAGATAGTGCGGATTCTTTATCAAGACAAACACTTCACACAATTGGCCTTAGTTGATCTTTGTTTTATCCAAAACATCACAACTTACCAATTTCAAATGTACAAGAGTAGGACACTTTTACTCTTACATTTGACAAGAGTTTTAAACCTTTCCTTAAGATATTTCACTCAAGTTACAATCTTGGAGTATGACTCTAAGAATTGTTTTGGAACGAAGTATGACTCATCTTCCTGATCTAACCATTTCAACAATTCATGACTCCTCTTCTTAGTCATAAGAATGCACTAAGATGACCTTTAGAGGACTAATTGTGATATGATTTCTAAATCATTAAGATGATCACAAACATGATACTAAAGTACTCCCCCATCGTTTCAGATTTGAGAAACTTTTATCTTTCTGCCTAATTTGATTCTTCCCATTCGTTCTGCCATACATTGAGACTTTTCCAATGTTTCAGAATTATACTTAAACTTGTAAGTATAACCATATTTACTAAACTTTAGTAAATCAAATAGTCTTAACGAGCTTTGTGGTGGACATGACCAGTGCACAAGAATGTGTACTCGATCCCTTTAGTCCTTCACTTGACTCACACATCCATGTGAACAAGTAATTAGTCTTGATTTTCCAATACTTGAAAGTTCTCATTCATCATACTATTTAACTTGCATGATTCCAAGTTTCGGTCCAATTGAAACTTGGGTGATGAGGAACTTTCCTGATTTGGTAAATTTAGACACTACCAAAAATGAAAGAATCAAATCCATTTTCCAATATTGCTGTCAGTAGAATCATATAAGCAACAATTTTCCACAAATGCCATTGTAAGGATACTTCAAATAAATAAAATTAAACAATTTTCTTTTATTTTAAAACTTTGCGGAAAAACTTATCCTTACAATCCACATGAAAAATTGTTGTTATCTATTCCTTAGCAATATATCATAACTTCTTAAACAACTGCTCAAAATTCTGATGCGATCGAAATCCACCTTCGCGATCAGAATCAGCATATACTTCCTTTAAGATTTCTCTCTATTCTTTGATTCTTAAAACATCAACATGTGACCCAGTCACATCATGTAATGAGGATCTCAGAATAGAACTTAACAGAGTTAGATAATGGGCTCTACTTGATGTAGAGTCAAACTTATTGACTTTAACATCCTTAGGTAAATTTGGCAGCTTTGCAATCAACGCCCCTTCCTTTGGCAAAATAAACATATGGACCCTTTGGTAATGTGACTATCTCAGACTTAGCCTTTCTCTTTACCATTTGGTCAACCGTGTTGACTATGGCCAATCCCTTTCCATTGGGAAGAGAATGCTTTTTCTGGATTTCCAGTGTCACCATTGTCACTGTCCATAAAGTTTTTGGGAAGTTGATCTTCTAATCAAATTTGCTTTACTATCGTTCCAAATCATTGCTGATTCAGCAGCACCAAGCAAATAGATTTGATCATTAAGGTTCATGTCATAGTCTGTTTCATAGTAGTACCAAAGGAACTCACTATGTGACTTAGAAAGTGATTGAACATCCAACTTTCTCAAGACTTTGACACCCAACTCTCCCGGCTTGTCAATATGTGACTTCATCTCTAAGATGTGATCACACATAGACCTTGCTTGCCATTAGGGCTTGAGTCACCTTGAACTTGTGGGTTAGGGAGAATAATTGGAGGAGGTGGAGGAAGAGAAGTATGACTTCCATGAGCCAAACTCGGGAAGTCATATTCATTAGGAAAGCTTGGTTTGGGAAGATCATTGTTGTCTAAACCAGACATCAACAATGGGAGAAATTCCGTAAAGTTGATTTAAGTCCTTAATATAACACCCAATATGATATATTAAGGCTAGGACCCAACAAACTATTTTATAACTTGGAAGAGGGATGCCGTAATCCAAGCTATAAAATATTTGAAGGTAGGTGAATGACGATTCACCAATTTCCACCAAGATAAACGAAATGTATTATTAGGTTTTAATTGGTTTTGAAACTCCTAGATTCTTTTGAGATTCATTGAACTTTTCAATGGCATGGTTCAATCTCGAGTGTGTCCTTCAGGTTTTGTGACTGGGATGCCGAGGATCACAAAACAAGGTGTGAAGTAACCATGCAAATATACTTGGTACCCTTAATATTTACCCCTCAATCGATGTGCCGGTTAACCACACACGCTCCAACGATACTATGATAAACATTAAGTTACCCTTTGCCTACCTTGTTAAGTCCATGTTAGTGTGCCAGTTAACCACACACGCTCCACTAACAGCTTAAACAAAGTACAAGGTGTAATTTCATGGATTAGCACCTTATTCACATTTTCCTAAGTAACTAAGATTGGGAATTTATAAGTGTTTAGTTACTTAGTATTTATCATTATACTTATAATGAAGGGAGAATTATAGTCCTTGTCCTACCTGTTCGGCTAACGACCCTCCACCGGTCAAGGAAGCGGTGAGTGAGAGTGGACACCTATTAAACTGCCATTTTATAGGCAGTAACCTTATACCCCCCTTATAGACCGGCTTCGTGAATGAGGCCTACTAATGGTAAGACGACTTGCTCTTATACATATAATATATTAAACTTTTAATATTATAATAGTATAAGAGTGTATTTTAGACATTTAAAATACTTAGTGGTTTAATCTATTAATTAAACTAGACTTTTAATTTAATTAAACTCAAACCATATATTTATGGATTTAATAATACTCTTTTAATTAAACGCTTTAATTAACTATTAATAAAGTCCATAAGAGTTAATTTGAACTATTCAACAAAACATCATAATTCCAATTATTAAACTCAAAATTAAAACCATTTAATTAATTGTTTAAGTTATGAACCCAAGAGTTTTAGAATTCAATTCTTTTTTTCATAAAAACTTTTCTCAAATTCCAAAACTTGAGGGCAAGTTTTGTAATTCTTGAAAACCTTTGGATTCCATAACTTATGGAATTAATGGTGTTTTATGATGAAACTTTCCATGTTCCATAACTTAAGAACAAGTTATGAAATTCTTTAAAACATTAACACCAAATTTTGTAACTCCATAAAACTTTGAATCATTTTTTTTAAAAAAAAACTTTCATATCCATAACTTATGGAAGTTTCAAAAACCCTTAACATCACAACTTTAAAAAAAACTTTTGAGCTCCAAAATTTTATGACAAAATATGTAACTCCTTAAAACATTTAGATCAAACTTTTAAAACTAATAAAATAATCATATCATTTTATCTTTTACTAAATTTGACCTAATTCAACTCATATAACAAATGATTCAAATTTTACATATAATTCGTTTTTCATAAAACAAGTAATTATCTTAAAATTTGACAAACGTTATGTTTTTTTTTCCTTTTTTTTCCAACTTGAAAATAAAACATTTGCATCAATATAACAGAAAACAACCCATGGCTCTGATACCACTGTTGGGTTTTGAGCATTCTAACAGTCCTATGGTGTACATGCAACCCTATAAACCTTGGATCTATATTTTCTCTATTATACATGCAAATATTAACTATTCCAAGGTTTCATCCTAACTAGCATATTATGAAGCACCTATACTACAAAGTTCTAGTTAGATGACATACCTTTTGATGTAGCTTGATGTCTTCAAGCTTTAAGAGCTTAGCCCCAATAGTGTGGAAGCCTCAAATGGAATCACAAATCACCAAAACACCTTGGAAGAACTTGAGAGAATATGTATGCACACTAAAATCGGCCCACTCTTATTTTCACACACTTGTGCTAATTTTGTAAGCCAAGGACCCCTTTATATATTATGGAGGATTAGGGTTACATCCATGTAAACCCTAATACCCATGACCTTTCATTTACATAGGATCCATGGGTTAAAAGCTCCATGGACCATCCATGAAAGCTTAGCCCAACCTAAATGAACTTGGCCCATTCCATATATATAAGAGTCCATATTTAATTAGTTCTTTTTGATCACTTAATTAATTCTAAATTAATTCTTGATCAATACTAATTAAATAATATGATTCCATATTAATATATTAGAACTTATAATATCTTAATATAAATAATAAATATACTATTCTCAAAAGACTATCCATATAAATTGTGCCAGTGAAGTGCAACCCAAATGGACCATGCCGGGTCGGGTCAAGTACATACCAAATATAGTTATGGACTTAGACATTAATCCAACAAGTTTGTGACCCAGGGCTTTTCGTAGGCTGAGTGAGCCGCTGTGACTTGGGAACAATTTCTGGACATGTTCTGAGCCGAGTATATTCTTCTTGTGGAGCGGGAGAGATTGGCTCAGGAGTACCTGGATCTAAGACAGACGACCGAGTCGGTGGAGGAGATCACTAAGATGTTCACTGAGAGGTTTTTGTTCTATCCTGAGCTTCAGATCAGGCTCAGATGACTCGATACTTGAGCATGCTCACGGCAAATATTTGGCAGTTTGTGTCTACCCAGCTATACAGTACCCTCGCTGAGCTTCAGGATGCTGTAAGGAGGCGAGAGATTGAGATAGAGACGTAGACGAGGGATCAACAGCAGGCTTCTGTTCAGTCCTAGCTTGTAGCAAAGATGTTCAAGTCTGCCGTCCGGAGTTCGGGATCATCTTAACGGAGGTGCATATCTTTTCTATGTCACGGGTGTGGCGAGGAGGGTCATTTTGGTAGAGATTGCAGGCGGAGTGCGCAAGTTTGTTTCCATTGCGGCCAGGAGAGCCACATCAAAGCTCGTTGTCCCTTTCTCATTTTTGGTGAGGTGCGGGACCCTACACCCGTAGCTTTGCAGTTACCTGACGGTCATCATGGGAAAACGGGAGTTTCGGGGGCCGAGGTTTGAGTTTTCAGTTCTTCTATTTAGCAGGTTGTTGTAGTGTTGGTATTCATCTATATTTTCTGTTTATGTTTCGAAGTTCAGTTGTAACCTCGGATGATCAATCGAATGGAATTGCCTTATTTGCTCTATTCTAATTGAATTCTTATTATGAATGGATTAATTATTTTTGTCCTCGATTATATGCGTGTTGGAATTTGTGAATGTTGTATGGGTTTAGATTCTCCAATGTATTTGGATACCAGTGGTTATGATCAAGTAGTAGAGTTCAAGTGGGTATGGGTATTAAAGGACTATGAAGTTGTGTAACAACCCAAATTTTCAAAAGAAAATTTTCATTTTTGATTAACCAAAGGACTTCCCCAAACCATGAGATCCAATTACACTTGTTTTCAAAATTCATATCAAATACAATTTTATTTCAAATCATCAGAGTGTCCCATAAAAACTCCCGAGAGAGAGTGCACACCGCGCCATCAAGCCTTTCTCTTTACCTTAGGCTCAGATGTACCTGAAACAAATCCACAAATTGTAAGCTAATGCTTAGCGAGTTCCCTAGAGCATACCCCACACACAATCCACAATCCACATATCATATTAGCTATAAAAGCTTCATATATCACATAATCCATGCATACAACATATAGAGATGCCCTAGGCTCGTCCCCAGGGTCTTACTCCAGGATGCCATGGGCTCCCCACATGGTCTTACACCTAAGTGCCATGGGCTCTCCCATGGTCTTTAGTAGGAAATCTATGGGCTCTCCACATGGTCTTACATCCGGTTGCCATGGGCTCTCCCATGGTCTTTGGTAGGAAACCCATGGGCTCTCCACATGTTCTTACATCTAAGTGTCATGGGCTCTCCCATGGTCTTCCATACAAACATACCACATATACAACTAGCATACTTCCTAGCACATAACCAACTATCATGCCTCATAACATAACCTCAACTAGTGTATCACATATCATAAAATGGGCCGGCCTTGGTGCCTTAGACCCATTGGTATGGTGAGGAGACTCACCTCTCAACTGCTGAACTGACAAGCTAAGATCAGAAATATCCTATGCGCTGCTCCAACTCAACCGCCTATAATCATCATGTGATTACTTGTCACAATCCTGAAATACCATAATTACCCTCAAATTCAACCCTGGTCAACCCTGGTCAAAGTCAAGGTCAACAACCAAGGTCAACAATCAATGTTGACCTCAACTCGTCGAGTGCATCCTAACAACTCGTCGAGTTCCTCCCGAGTCCAATCCATTGAACCCATGTCAACTTGTCGAGCCACTTAAGTGACTCGTCGAGTTCATCAAATGTCCAGAAAACTAAAAGTTCATGAAGTCCCAAAACCCTAATTCTTCACTGTACTCATTCAGAATCTTGAAAACGAGTAAAACCCTACTCGACTCGTCGAGTCAACTAAGGGACTCGACGAGTTCCTTCAGTCCCTTTTGTGTTCAGCCCTTTTAAGTGGGATCTAAGGTCCAAAACTTCAGATTCACCCTCCCCTAGTACAGTTACCACGTAAAGTTGCATACTTTATGTGCATGCATGGCCTCACAAGGCTAAAACATCAAAACTAAGCTCCCTACAAGGTTTTTGTGCATGGAAAGGGTCTAAGCTAGATAAAGTGGACAACTTTATGTCATTGGGGACCTAGAGAGGTCCAGATCTGGAACCATATCCTTGTGATAAGTCCAAATCCGAGTATGACCCCATTTTGCACCAAAATGGCCATTTACTTCCAAGAAAAGGGATCTAAGCAACTAAATATCAAGGTAACGAATTTATACAGCAAGATGGCGGCCAATACAAAGTAGATGTCGGATCTACTGCTTCTCTCCTTGCTCCTTCTTCTTCAAGCTCCAAAATCCTTCACAACCACACCAAAATTGCTCACAAAAGCTCTCTTTCTTACTCAAGAAGGTGCAAGGTCCAACTAGGGTTTTCTTTGGCTAATCAAGTGGTAAGGGAGGCCACAAGAGGCGGGTTATGTTCTTTAAAAAGGGTGCAACCCCTAAAAATTAGGGTTTTCCTTTACAACACCTACTCGTCGAGTCGGGGCCTTCCGACTCGTCGAGTAAGATTTAAAATCCGCGTCCACATAATAACTTCTACTCGACGAGTTGGAGCTCCCCAACTCGGCGAGTCCATGCACAAAACCCTAAAATTAGATAAATTAAATAATACCTGGAACAGGTGTGACAAATCTCCCCCACTTGAACTAGACTTCGTCCTTGAAGTCTGCTGGCCCAAATAAGTCTGGGTAGTGGTCTCGCATCTCGTGCTCCGGCTCCCATGTCCATTCAGAGCCCCTTCGATGCTGCCATTGCACCTTTACTAACTTCACTTCCTTGTTCCGAAGGACCTTGGTCTTCCTGTCTAGAATCGCAACGAGCCTCTCAATGTAGTTTAGGCTCTCGTCCACCTAAATGACTTCCAAAGATAAGAACGTGGCCTCATCTGTGATACACTTCCAAAGCTGAGACACATGGAAGGTGTTATGAATCTGGCTAAGCTCCTCAGGCAGATCCAAGCGATAGGCCACCTTGGCCACCCGAGTTGTAATCCTGAACGGTCCAATATATCGAGGCCCTAGCTTGCCCCTCTTTCGAAACCTACTGACTCCCTTCCATGACGACACCTTTAGTAACACAAAGTCCCCCACCTGGAAATCGAGATCCGATCGCCACTGGTCAGCATAGCTTTTCTGACGGATCTACGCGACCCGCAGCCAGTCGTACACATGCTGAATCAGCCCGGTAGTCTTGAGCACTACCTCAGTGCTCCCCATGACCCGGTGTCCAGCCTCACCTTAATAAACCGAGGTCCTACATCTCCTACCATACAACATATCAAATGGGGGTCGGTCGATACTGGCATGGTAACTGTTGTTGTATGAAAACTCTGCTAAAAAGAGGTATGTATCCCAACTCCCTCCAAAATCCAACACACATTCCCGAAGCATATCCTCAAGTGTCTGGATCGTCCTCTCACTCTGGCCATCTGTCTGGGGGTGGTATGCTGTGCTAAAATGCAGCTGAGAGCCCAGTTCCTTGTGGAATTTCTTCCAGAACCTAGATGTAAATCGAACATCTCTGTCATAGACTACCGACACTGGCACCCCGTGCCAGGCCACAACCTCTCACACATAAATATCTGCTAACTTCTCCGCGGATATACTCTGAGAGATCGGAATAAAGTGGGCATTCTTCGTCAACCTGTCCACGATGACCCATATGGTGTCCACACCCCTTGCTGTCCTCGGTAACTTCGTGATGAAGTACATAGTGATCTCCTCCCATTTCCACATGGGAATGGGTAGCGGCTGAACCTTGCCATGCGGCCACTGATGTTCGGCCTTGACCTTCCTGCAGGTCAAGCACCGCTGCACGAACCAGGCGATCTCCCGCTTCATGCAGGGCCACCAATAATTCAGTCTCAAATCCCTATACATTTTTGTATTCCCCGGGTGTATAGAGAATTTGGACCTGTGTGCCTCCTCTAATATCTTCTGCCTCACTCCTCCAGTCACCGGTACCCACACTCGGCCACACTGTGTCAGAAGACCTCGGCTATCTCGAACGAACAAGGGATACTGGCCCCGAATCCGCTCTATCTTCCAATTCTATTTCTTCACACCCTCGACCTGAGCCCCCTTGATCATATCCAACAATGGAGAAATCACTGTCATCCTTAAACATACATTCCCAATCGGGGAACCGGCCGCCTTGCGGCTCAAAGCATCGGCCACCACGTTGGACTTTCCTGGGTGGTACAAGATCTCACAATCATAGTCTTTTAGTACATCCAACCACCTCCTCTGCCGCATGTTGAGGTTCTGTTGATCCATCAAATACTTCAAACTCTTGTGATCAGTATAAATCGTGCACCATACTCTGTACAAGTAATGCCTCCAAATCTTTAGGAAAAACACCACTGCCCCCAATTCCAGGTCGTGAGTAAGGTAATTCGCCTCATGAGGCTTCAACTGCCTCGAGGCGTAGGCTATCACATGCCCCCTCTAAATCACTATCGCGCCTAACCCTGAGATCGACGCATCACAGTATACCACCAAATCATCTAATCCCTCAGGTAGTACTAGAATCGGAGCCTCGCATAACCTCTGTCTCAGGGTCTCAAAAGCCAACTGCTGATCCGTGCCCATCGAAATGTCACATTCTTCTTGGTCAAGTGGGTCAATGACACAACAATCTTGGAGAAATCCTGGATAAATCTCGGATAGTAGCCCGCAAAACCCAAGAAGCTATGGATTTCAGATGCGTTCTTCGGTACTTCCCACCGCATCACTGCCTCAACCTTGGCTGGATCAAACGAAATGCCCTCCTGGTTGATGATGTGTCCCAAAAACTGTACCTCTCGCAGCCAGAAATCACACTTGGAGAACTTGGCATAAAACCTCTCCAACCTCAGTGTCTCCAATACCTCCCTCAGATGCTGCTCATGCTGCTCCTTGGTCTTATAATAGACCAGGATATCATCAATGAAAACGATCACCGATGATCTAGCATTGGTATACACACTCTGTTCATGAGATACATGAATGTTGCTGGGGCATTGGTGAGCCCAAATGGCATCACCACAAACTCATAGTGTCCATAACGAGTCCTGAAAGTTGTCTTCGGTATATCCTCATCCCGAATCCTCATCTGATGGTATCCTGACCGAAGATCAATCTTGGAAAACCAAGACGCACCATGCAGCTGATCGAACAAATCATCGATCCTCGGTAACAGATACTGGTTCTTCACCATTAGCTTGTTCAACTCTCGATAATCAATGCACATCCTGTGTGATCCATCCTTCTTTTTCATGAACAGAATCGGAGCTCCCCACGGAGAACTGCTCGGATGGATAAACTATCCGTCTAGCAGATCCTGAAGCTGCATAGATAGCTCCTGCATCTGGGGCGGAGCTAGCCGGTAAGGCGCCTTGGCTATTGGAGCGGCACTCGACACCAAATCAATACGAAACTCCACCTGCCTCTCCGGAGGCACTCCAAGTAATTCCTCGGGAAAGACATCCCGAAAATCCTGTACAACCGGTACACTACCCATATCTGTGGTGGTCTTAACCCTCGTATCAGAGATATAAGCCAAAAATCCCAAACAATCCTGATGAAGCAATCTCCTAGCCCTCACAGCTGAACAGAGGGTTGGCCCTGCGAGGCCCTCTTTCTATGAATAACTAGTTCTCCCCCACTTGGGGTTCGAACCCTCACCAGATGGCGCTCGCAATCAATCATGGCCCCATTGGCCCCCAACCAGTCCATCCCAACGATCACCTTCAGCCGTCGCAAGTGTATCAAGACTAGATCAATACGAAACCTCTCTCTGAGCACATTCAGGACACAATCCCGATACACCTTCGCATCACTCACAGTACGGTCATCCGCAATCTCCACCTCGAGCGGGGAATCCAAAGTTCCTGGAGCATCCCGAAACTTCTTGCTAAGCTCAAGAGACACAAACGATCGTGTAGCTCCTGAATCGAACAACACATGAGCCGAAATACCATTGACAAAAAAGGTCCCTATACATAATTACAATGTACACATAAGCAATGCAAATAAATATAAAGTAGAGAAGAATAAACACATACTAGCCATGACGTCTGGCACTGACCGAGCCTCCTCGGTAGTCAACTGAAATGCGCGACTCTTCACCGCTGGAGCATCCGCCTTAGCAGGGTGGCCATCTGTGATCCTCAATGTGGCGGGCGCAGGCATCGCCACCGCTCCTCCCCCTCCCTGCAACCTCAGACAATTGGCCCGTTTGTGGCCGGTCTGGTTGCAGTGAAAACAAATCAAGCCCTTCTTGGGGTAACCCCTGATCACGTGGCCCGACTGGCCACATGCGTAGCATCCCGAGCCTGCCGTCCGATAAGCCCCACTGTGCGGTTTACCACACTTGGCACTCCAGAAACGACCCTGCTGGCCCCTGTTGGAAGGATCCGAGGTCTTAGGCTTTTTAGCCTAACCCACTACTGTCTGTGCCTTCACAGGCTTCCGCTTGGTGCGGAAGTCCAGCTCCATTTCCCACTCACGGGCCTTCTCCACCATCTCCTTCAGGGTTTTGCACCCTGTAAAGCTCACAAACTCCCAGATATCATCCCTCAGCATGGAATGATACCTCGTCCGCCTCATATCCTCGTCTGTAGCTGCTCGTTCCCAAAACTTGGCGGTGATCTCCGCCACAGTCTCGGTGGTCTGCTGTAGGTCATGAAACTCCCTCACTAGCTGTTTCACCTCGATAGGTGGTGCAAACTCCAAGTCAAATCGCCTAAAAAACTCGAATCACGTCGTCTCAGCCACACTGGCTGCTCCCTACCTAGCTGGTCACCTCGCCCCACCAGTCTCGGGCTTTGTGTCTGAGCATATATGAAGCAAAACCCACCTTTACTGCATCCCGGCAAGAACTCGTGCGTTGGGCGTTCTTTATGTCCGCCACCCAGCGTCGACTAACAATGGGGTCCCTGAACCCGAAAAACTCCGGCGCTCGACACGCCTTGAACTCCCGGAACGAGGCAGTTCGGGCCCTGACCTGAGCCTCTCCTTCATAATCTCCATCATACCCTCCTTGACTATCCCAAAGATCACTGGGGTAGCGTCAAGGATTCCCTTCGTCACCTCGGCTGCAATGAGCTCGCGCAACCTCTTATCAATGGGCTCAGTACCGCTGCCCGACCCGGATCCAGATCCAGATCCCGATCCTGATCCTGATCCCCCTGTACCCAATCGTGTCACCACCATGCTGAACTGAAATGTCATAAATCATAATGATCAGGATACATAATTAGAGATTCCCTCACACCTGTCCTCCTTAGAGCTTCCAGATCTAACGTTGGTTCGTGTACAGGTCTTGTGCTTTCAGTAGTACGGGCCCAATACTACCTTCCACACCTACCTGTACCTTCCCCAAGGCTCTACCTGCTAACTCTAATTCGTCCCAAAAGTAAATCATATCCCACAGACTACCACATATCTAGAATCCCAGGCTAGCCTAAGATTTGCTCTACTCACATCAATCAAACCAATCATAATAGGTTGCCTTTATGCATGCAAATTATACACAGATTAGGATCAAATAGACTTTCGAATAAGAGGTTCTACCCTAGGACCACAACCAGACAAGGAACAGGAAATAAGGCCAAGTCAATCATTCTAAGGCTATAAGCTCCTAACCGTATATAATTTTAAAAACATACACATAGCAAGATCCATACGATTATCATAACTCAAATATCAGTATAACATGGCTAACATATTGGGGAACTACTTACTTGGATCGACCGATCACACGCATTGCACTCTCCTACTTTCCATTCTTTAAAAGTTTTAACTTTTATTTTATTTTTGAAAACAATTTTACCATTTCCTTAGTTTGAGTACTGACACACCCGAGAGTGTGCCTGAATCCCTCAAACCAAGGCTCTGATACCAACTTGTAACAACCCAAATTTTCAATTTTTTTTTTTCATTTTTGATTAACCAAAAGACTTCCCCAAACCATGAGATCCCAATTACAATTGTTTACAAATTTCATATCAAATACAATTTTATTTCAAATCATCAGAGTGTCCCACAAAAATGCCCGAGAAAGAGTCCACGTCGCGCCATCAAGCTTTGTCCTTGCCCTTGGGCTCAGATGTACCTGAAACAAATCCACAAACTGTAAGCTAATGCCTAGTGAGTTCCCCATAGCATATCCCACACACAGTCCACATCACACATATCATATTAGCTATAAAAGCTACATATATCACATAAACCATTCATACAACATATAGGGATGCCCTGGGCTCGTCCCCAGGGTGTTACTCCAGGATGCCATGGGCTCCCCACATGGTCTTACACTTAAGTGCCATGGGCTCTCCCATGGTCTTTAGTAGGAAAGCCATGGGCTCTCCACATGGTCTTACATCCGGTTGCCATGGGCTCTCCCATGGTCTTTGGTAGGAAAGCCATGGGATCTCCACATGGTCTTACATCCAAGTGTCATGGGCTCTCCCATGGTCTTCCATACAAACATACCACATATACAACTAGCATACTTTCTAGCACATAACCAACTATCATGCCTCATAACATAACCTCAGCTAGTGTATCACATATCATAAAATGCGTCGGCCTTGGTGCCTTAGACCCATTGGTATGGTGAGGAGACTCACCTCTCAAATGCTGAACTGACAAGCTAAGATCAGAAATATCCCACGCGCTGCTCCAACTCAACCGCCTATAATCATCATGTGATTACTTGTCACAATCCCAAAATACAATAATTACCCTCAAAGTCAACCCTGGTCAACTCTGGTTAAAGTTAAGGTCAACAGCCAAGGTCAATAGTCAACGTTGACCTCAACTCGTCGAGTGCATCCTAGAAAATCGTCGAGTTCCTCCTGAGTCCAATCAATTGAATCCATGTCATCTTGTCGAGTTACTTAAGTGACTCGTTGAGTTCATCAAATGTCCAGAAAACTAAAAGTTCATGAAGTCCCAAAACCCGAATTCTTCACTACACTCATTCAGAATCTCGAAAACGGGTAAACCCTACCCGAATCGTCGAGTCAACTAAGGGACTCGACGAGTTCCTTCAGTCCCTTTTGTGTTCAGCCATTTTCAGTGGGATCGAAGGTCCCAAACTTCAGATTCACCCTCCCCTAGTGCAGTTACCACGTAAAGTTGCAAACTTTACGTGCATGCATGGCCTCACAAGGCTAGAACATCAAAACTAAGCTCCCTACAAGGTTTTTGTGCATGGAAAGGGTCTAAGCTGGATAAAGTGGACAACTTTATGTCATTGGGGACCTAGAGAGGTCCAGATCTGGAACCATATCCTTGTGATAAGTCTAAATCCGAGTATGACCCCATTTTGCACCAAAATGGCCATTTACTTCCAATAAAAGGGATCTAAGCAACTAAAGATCAAGGTAACGAATTTATACAGCAAGATGGTGGCCAATACAAAGTAGATGTCGGATCTACTGCTTCTCTCCTTGCTCCTTCTTCTTCAAGCTCCAAATTCCTTCACAACCACACCAAATTTTCTCACAAAAGCGCTCTTTCTCACTCAAGATGGTGCAAGGTCCAACTAGGGTTTTCTTTGGCTAATGAAGTGGTAAGGGAGGCCACAAGAGGCGGGTTATTTTCTTTAAATAGGGTGCAAACCCTAAAAATTAGGGTTTTCCTTTACAGCACCTCCTCGTCGAGTCGGGGTCTTCCGACTCGTCGAGTAGGATTTAAAATTCGCGTCCTCATAATAACTTCTACTCGACGAGTTGGAGCTCCCCAAATCGCCGAGTCCATGCACAAAACCCTAAAATTAGATAAATTAAATAATACCTGGAACAGGTGTTATAAGTTGTCAGATTCTAGCATATTTCAAGTGGGGGAGAGTGGAGTCTCGCAACAAGAAGACCTTGTGCCAAGGTTCGATTCTCAGTCGAATTTCTCCAAGCTCAAGACTTTTGTGCAACTGTTGAATCTTCCTTTTTTGCGTCAAGATCATCGTCAGTTGTTAGATTTCCCTTCGTGTCGTGTTACTTTTAGTTGTGATAGCATCTGTAGGGCATGCTTGTGCTTTAGACTCTAGGATATTAGGAGCTCAGTTTGAGGGATGTGATGAGGGATTCCATGTGTGTTCTTGTTTTATATAGGATTATGATGGGTTTTGAGCATTCTAACACTTCCTAAGTGTACATGCAACCCTAATAACCTTGGATCTATGTTTGTCTAATAATCATGCAAAGTTGAATTCCAAGGTTATATTCCTATCTAGCATACATGGGGAACATTTTTAACTTGAATGAAAGATAGAATAACTTACCTTGTTGTTGATTATGATCCTTGAAACCTTGTGAGCCTAGCACCGCAAGTGTGATGCCTCAAATGCTTCACACAACACCAAATGCAAAGGAGTAAACTTTGAGAGAATCTTACACTTGCAAAATCGGCTCTAGCCCTCTTGTTTCTTATGTGTAGCCAATTTTGGTGGAGAATGGGTTTCTTATATAGTGTTGATACATCTAGGGTTACACCATGTAAACCCTAATGTGTCATGACTCTTCATTTCCATGACCCATGGGTTTGTAACTCCCATGGAGCATCCATGGAGCATCCTATGGGTGGAACCCAACTTGATAATCCATGGAACCTCTTAGCCCACTATATAAGATATGGAAGATTTACATAATCTACCCATATATTTAATTAGTTATCTTTTGATCACTTAATTAATTGTAAATTAATTCTTGATCAAACTAATTAAATAATATTATTAATATATTAGAACTTATAATATATTAATAAACCATAAGTGTTATTTCTCTCATTTTAGTTTACCCAATTGCATGGTGCCATGCAACCCAAATGGACCATGCCGGGTCGGGTCAAGTACATACCAGAAATAGTTATGGACTTAGACACCTTATCCAACAGTCTCCTACTTGGATAAGTCTAATAACTATAACTGCAATACTTCAGGAACCGATCGGCAATCGTAGCTCTTTCAAGGTCTCTCGGAACTGAGAAGATGATGATACGCCATTTAAGATAAGTGATCATATAAACCTCTGTTCTAGATATCAGCCGGACAAATACATGGAACAATGTCTTACTTTGTGTCCAGCAGTTTGTTTCCCGATTTCCGATTTGTTTGACATAAAACTCAATTGAACACATCAACTTAGTTCTGACCGGGCCCGGTACATAGGTCAAAACAAAATCATCGAGGGGCCCAGATATCAGCTTCTAATCCAAGAAGGAACAGATAAACTTCGACTCATATGTTTGTTCTACTAGTCATTGAATTATACACAAGAGCACGTTTTATAACATCGAGTTACCAATGCGTTTTCGTACAATCAATGCATAACCAACTCATAAGTAACAAATCATATATCTAGGTTTGAAGACTTATATGATATTACCGTCTCACGATCACTCGAGATAAATTCCATGAAGTGAGTCCAGTGAGCGTGGGTTGAGTCGAATGCTCAGAACTTATGAGCACTCATGAGTGTTGTAGCCATGTCCAACAACTTAGACCTCTGCAACCAATCATGACAGTCTTGATTCATACCTACTTCCGACATATGACCGACTGTAGAGGTTCGAATAATATGATATACCAAACATAATTATTCTGGAAGTCAAAACATGCAAAAGAAATATAGTAAACGATCGACAAGAGATAGCAACACTTTAATCATAAATAAAACACCTTTTATTCATCATCTAATGTCAATTACACTTTACAAATTTCAAGGTTATCTAACTACTAAATCTAATATCATCCTTCAGCCCTATGCTCCGAGCATGCTGGAGATGCTTAACCCGAGTCAGTCCCTTCGTGAGGGGATCTGCTGGATTCTCATCCGATGATACCCTCTTTGCCACGAGGAGTCCTTCTTCTATTCGATGTCTGATGAAATGGTATTTTCTGTCGATGTGTCTGGATCTCCCGTGATCCCTTGGTTCCTTGGCTAAGGCAACTGCACTTTCACTATCACAGAAAATTTCCATTGGCTCTTTAATAGCTGGTACAACTCCAAGGTCTCCAATAAAGTTCTTCAGCCATATCGCCTCCTTTGCTGCCTCGCTAGCTGCTATATACTCTGATTCGCAAGTTGAATCAACCACTGTCTCTTGCTTGGAACTCTTCCAAGAAATTGCTCCTCCGTTTAACGTAAAGACCCAACCTGACTTAGAGCGGAAATTATGCCTATCAGTCTGAAAGCTAGCATCACTATGCCCTACAACTCTCAAGTCTTCACTCCCACCGAGGGTAAGGACCCAGTCCTTAGTCCTCCGTAGGTACTTGAGGATATTCTTTACCACAGTCCAGTGTGCCTTGCCAGGGTTCCCCTGATACCTGCTAACCATGCTTAAAGAAAAGGCTACATCAGGTCGAGTACACGTCATAGCATACATGATCGATCCTACAGCCGAAGCATAAGGTATTCGACTCATTTCTGCTATCTCAGCCTCAGTACTAGGGCTTTGTGTCTTACTCAATCTGGCGTTACTCTAGATGGGTAACTCTCCTTTCTTGGAGTCCTGCATGCCAAATCTCTTCAGCACCTTATCCAAGTAGGTACTCTGAGTAAGTCCAATTAGTCTTTTACTCCGGTCTCTCAAGATCCTTATCACTAGAATATAGGGAGCTTCTCCAAGGTCCTTCATAGAGAAACACTTCCCAAGCCAGGACTTAACTTCCTGCAGAGTTGGGATGTCATTTCCTATGAGTAGTATGTCATCCACATACAATACCAAAAAGCTAACTATACTCCCACTAGCCTTGACATATACACAAGATTCATCTTCACTCCTAGAAAAGCCAAATTCTTTGACTCTCTCTTCAAAGCAAAGATTCCATCTGCGAGGTGCTTGCTTTAACCCATAAATGGATTTCTCAAGCTTACATACTCTATTAGGGTACTCTGTATTGACAAAACCCTCTGGCTGACTCATGTAAACATCCTCAACCAACTTTCCATTAAGGAAAGCGGTTTTGACATCCATTTGCCATATTTCATAGTCATGAAATGCAGCTATGGCTAACAGAACCCTAATAGACTTAATCTTGGCCACTAGAGAAAAGGTCTCATCATAATCAACTCCCGGAGTTTGTGAGAAACCCTTTGCAACCAGTCGTGCCTTATAAGTGTGTACATTATCATCCATGTCGGTCTTCTTCTTGAAGATCCATTTGCACCCTATAGTCTTACGACCTGGTACATTCTCAACCAAGTTCCAAACTTGATTGTCATACATGGACTGTATCTCGTTGTCCATTGCCTCTTTCCACTTGGCTGACTCAGGGCCTGCCATGGCTTCCGCGTAACTGTTAGGTTCATCCAGACCTATTAGTGTCTCATCACTGATAAGTGTATCACCTTCCGCAGTAATATGGAATCCATAGTAATGCTCAGGTGCATTCCTAACCCTTGTGGAACGCTTCAGAGGTACATACTTGTCAATTGGCTCAACAGAAGTTTCCTCCTCAAGTTGAGTGCTAGGGTTTGAAGTTCCTTCACCACTTGACTCTTGAATTTCTTCAACGTCAACTTGCCTCCCACTATCTCCTTGGCTTATGAACTCTCTCTCTCTCTCTCTCTCGAAAGAAAGCCCTCCTAGCTACAAAGACCACATTCTCACTAGGTCTGTAGAAGAAGTAACCAAAGGATTTTTGTGGGTAGCCGATGAAAATACACCTCTCACTTCGAGGTTCGAGCTTATCGTGAGTCTCGCGTCTCACGAAAGCCTCGCAACCCCAAATCTTAATGTGGTCTAGTTTGGGTACTTTACCAGTCCACATCTCATGAGGAGTTTTGGCAACTTTCTTTGTGGGAACTAGATTAAGGATATGGGCGGCAGTCTCTAAGGCATACCCCCAAAATGAGATTGGTAGCGAAGCTCGACTCATCATGGAACGAACCATATCCAACAAGGTTCGAATACGCCTCTCAGCTACACCATTCAACTGCGGTGTCCTGGGAGGTGTCAATTGTGAGACAATCCCACATTCCCTAAGATAGTCGAGGATCTCTGAACTAAGATACTCACCACCTCGATCGGAGCGAAGCATCTTAATGTTCATGCCCAATTGATTCTCGACTTCCTGTTTAAACTCTTTAAACCTCTCAAAAGTCTCTGACTTATGCTTGATTAAGTAGACATATCCATATCTACTGTAATCATCAGTAAAAGTCAAATAATAACGATTAGCATCACTTGTGGTATGTTTGAAGGGCCCACACACATCCGTGTGTATAAGATCCAACAAACCTTCACCCCTCTCACAAGAACCTGTGAAGGGTGACTTTGTCATTTTTCCAAGTAAGCATGATTCGCAACTATCATCTGACTTTAGGTCAAATGACTCCAATACTCCATCCTTTTGGAGTTGGCCTATGCGTTTCTTGCTTATATGTCCAAGACGACAATGCCATAATGATGCTTTATCCAAGTTATTATCATTAACATAATCAATACACAATACATTATTTCCTAAGTTATCAACCACAGATACAGTTTCATACACACCATCACAAGGTAATGCTTTAAAATAAAGAACATTATTAAAGAAAGCATTAATCGAACCAACTTCATTATCAAATGAAAAGGTGAAACCTTGTTTATACAATGCATGAAAGGAAATAATATTTCTTGCCATTTCTGGCGAATAACAACATTTATTCAAATCTAAACTAAACCCACTACTTAGCGATAAAGTATAAACTCCAATCCTGGTGACAGGTAAAGCTTTCCTATTCCCCATGATTAAGTTTATTCTTCCATGCTCCACCTTCTCACTTCTTCTTAGTCCCTGCAAATCAGAACAGATATGAATACCACAACCGATATCAAGGACCCAAGAGTTAGAATGGGGTGAGTTATTAGATAAGATAGTGTAAATACCTGCATGGTTGGGTTTAACTTTCCCATCCTTCACATCTTGCTGGTACTTTGGGAAGTTCCGCTTCCAATGTGACTTTTCATGGCAATAGAAGCATTCAGCCTCTTTAGGGTCAGAAGAAGGAGTGACAAAACCTTTCTTGGTTCCACTTGAAGAAGAGCCATCAAGGGTCCTAGCCTTGGTAACCTTCGAAGAGCTCTTCCTCTTCTTCCCTCTACCTTTCCCGATTGCCAAAACCGGGGCGGAGTTTGGAGTAGGAGTGTTAACAACCGACTTACCCTTAAGACTTGTTTCTGCTTGCTTGAGGAGTCCTTGAAGTTTGCTGAGTGTGACCTCTTCCTTATTCATGTGATATGTCATGCGGAATTGATCATAGCACGATGGTAAGGAGTGCAAAATGATATCTATTGCAAGCTCCTCAGGGAAGTTCACATTAAGCTTCAGTAACCGATCCACATACCTTTGCATTTTCTGCATGTGGCTCGTGACGGATTCCCCGTCCTTCATCATGGTTGTTATGATAGAGCATATGATTTCATACCTCTCTTGTCGTGCACTTTGATGGTATCTTTCCATCAGATCTTGGTGCATTTCAAAAGGGTAGAAGTCCTCATAGGAATTTTGGAGTTCCGCTGTCATGGTGGCCAACATGATGCATGCCACTTTTGTAGCATCCCTTTCATGTGCCCAGAAGTCAGCGATCTCCTGGGGAGTTGCAGTGGTCTCATCAATCTCCTTAAGCTCCTTGTCAAGGACATATTCTTTGTCCTCGTAGCGGGTAATCATCCTGATGTTTCTGATCCATTCATTGAAGTTGGATCCATCAAAAGTGACTTTCCCACACAAGTTCATAAGGGTAAAGGAGCCATTAGGATTAGAGCCAGAAGCAGCATTGTTTGAAGACATCTAAAAGAAGAGAACAAGATTAGTTTAGATATTAAGAGAGTCCTTAATAAAACACCCAAATGTAATATTAAGGCTAGAATCCAATCACAATATATTATAACTTAGAAGAGGTATGCCGTAATCCAAGCTATAACATATTTGAAAGGTAGGTGAATGACGATTCACCAATTTCCACCATGAAAAACGAAATATAAATATTAGGTTTTTAATTGGTTCTTAGAAATTCCTAGATTCTTTTGAGATTCAATGAACTTTTCAAAGGCATGTTTCAATCTCGAGTGTGCCGTCCAAGTTTTGTGACTGGGATACCGAGGATCACAAAACGAGGTGTGAAGTAACCATGCAAATCACTTGGTACCCTCAAGGTTTATCACTCAATCGATGTGCCGGTAAACCACACACGCTCCACCGATGCTATGGTAAACCTTAAGTCACCCTTTACCTACCTTGTTAAGTCCAAGTTAGTGTGCCGGTTAACCACACACGCTCCACCAAAGACTTAAACAAAGTGTAAAGTGTAATTTCATGGATTAGCACCTTATTCACATTTTCCTAAAGTAACCAAGATTGGGAATTTAATAAAAGCATTTAGTTACTTTATAATATTCATCATACTTTTAATGAGAATTTATAAGTCCTTGTCTTACCCGTTCGGCTAACGACCCTCCACCGATCAAGGAAGCGGTGGGTGAGAGTGGACACCCATTAAGTTGCCATTTTATAGGCAACAACCTTATACCCCCCTTATAGACCGGCTTCGTGAATGAGGCGTACTAGCGGTAAGACGACTTGACGTTATATATATATATATATATATATATATATATATATATATATATATATATATATATATATATATATATATATATATATATATATATATATAAATATATATATATTAGTAACTATAATATTATAAAGTATAAGGGCTGAATTTTAACTTTTAAAATTCTAAGGGTTGGAACTAAATTTTAATCAAGACTTTACATGTTCCAAAACTTGAGGGCAAGTTTTGTAAACTTGCAAAACTTTTCATTTCTTATAACTTATGAATTAATTGAGTAATAAAAATGAAAACTCTTCATTTTTATAACTCTTGTGTTTTTTTAATGGCTGTAATAAAAGTAAGACTTTTGGTTTTCCATAACTTGAGGACAAGTTATGGACTCCAATAAAACACATTATGATCATGAATTAAACTACCATGAAGGTTACAAACAATTCCTATGATCATCAAATCTTCATAAGTTCAAGAACATGAATATGAACACTTTCAAGAATCAAAAATTACACTTAAAAAAAACTTGTAATTTTAATAATTGTCATTGTAAATGGATTAGCATAAACATTACACCATCTAAAAAACGCTTTAAAACATCAAAACAGTTTAGGGTAATGTTTCTAGTCCATTTCCAGCAACAAATGTGCAAACTTTCATACGAGCAGAAAACAGAAAAACGATTTTTTTTCAAGCTGTTTGCACACAAAAAAAAATACAAACAAACCTAGTCTCTGATACCACTGATGGGTTTTGAGCATTCTAAAACTTCCTAAGTGTACATGCAACCCTAATAACCTTGGATCTATGTTTGTCTAATAATCATGCAAAGTTGAATTCCAAGGTTATATTCCTATCTAGCATACATGGGGAACATTTTTAACTTGAATGAAAGATAGAATAACTTACCTTGTTGTTGGTTATGATCCTTGAAACCTTGTGAGCCTAGAACCCCAAGTGTGATGCCTCAAATGCTTCACACAACACCAAATGCAAAGGAGTAAACTTTGAGAGAATCTTACACTTGCAAAATCGGCTCTAGCCCTCTTGTTTCTTATGTGTAGCCAATTTTGGTGGAGAATGGGTTTCTTATATAGTGTTGGCACATCTAGGGTTACACCATGTAAACCCTAATGTGTCATGACTCTTCATTTCCATGACCCATGGGTTTGTAACTCCCATGGAGCATCCATGGAGCATCCTATGGGTGGAACCCAACTTGATAATCCATGGAGCCTCTTAGCCCACTATATAAGATATGGAAGATTTACATAATCTACCCATATATTTAATTAGTTATCTTTTGATCACTTAATTAATTCTAAATTAATTCTTGATCAAACTAATTAAATAATATTATTAATATATTAGAACTTATAATATATTAATAAACCATAAGTGTTATTTCTCTCATTTTAGTTTATCCAATTGCATGGTGCCATGCAACCCAAATGGACCATGCCGGGTCGGGTCAAGTACATACCAGAAATAGTTATGGACTTAGACACCTTATCCAACTGATTGGAGGTTGGAGCCACAACCCAAAGACATTGTAGGGTCAGTTAAGTCTTGTTGGGATTGAGTTTTGTCATTGGTTAGTGGATTGGGGGTAATCCAAAGTATTATCATTCATTAGTGGATTGGGGGTAAGACCGAGTGTTTTAATCAGTTAGTAGATCGGGGGTAAGCTCGAGTGTTGTCAGCGGTTAGTAATTGGGGGTAAGCCCAAGTGCTGTTTTCGATTAGTGGATCAGGGGTAAGCCTGAGTGTTGTCAGTAGATAGCTAAATAGGATTTTTGGAGCCGAGTAAGAGTGTGGCCTAGTTTGGTATGTGACCATTTGGTTCTCGTCGTGACGGTGCACTTATGTGCGAGATCAACATGACGACGATTGGCCAAGGAGGGTTAGAGACGATCAAATCTGCAGGTTTTCGGTTAGGGGTTTCAACGTCAAGCAGAAGCGAGAGATGATTTCGAGGACCAAATCTATTTTAAGTACGAGAGAATTGTAACATCCTGTTTCCTGCCATTTCTAAGTTATAGGCTGGAAGTCTATTATGTAAGGCTTTGGGCCTTAAGGAGGCAAAGTTTAGTCCTTGTTGAAGAAGGTAATGATAGTTAAGTGATTTTACCCTTGAATTGTGTTTTGGGCAGAATGGTAGAAAGGGAAAAGTCATAGGTCGGGTTCTTGCATGAAATATGGATTTTTGTTTGAGAAGTTTTTAGTCGAAGATATCTAGAAAATATTGTGGGGCTCTTCAACACATTTCCCTGGATATAAAGAACGTCGAAAATGGAGTTGGAACGAAGAAGTTACGACTGTTTGAAGTTAGGACAATTTTGGGTTAGCTGCGTATGCTAGGCGTACTAGGAATCCCTGGTAAATTGGGCTTACAAGGGGGGGGGATACATGATCAGAAACCAAACCTTATTTTCATGGTTTGAGCCATATTTAAGCTCCTTAACTTCCCCAAACCCATTCCATTCTCAGCCTCCACCCCTTCAACGTCCTCCCTTGAAACCTTAACCTAGTTTGAGCCTTGTGAGTAAAAAGAAGGTGTTTTAAGTGCTTTCGAGTGTTCTTGGTGCATACTGGAAAAGAAGGAGCTCATTGGAGAAATGTTGGTTGCATTGGAGCTTGTAGATCCAGAACTTTTTCACCTTGATCTTTCTTCTGGAGGTATAAAGTTTGAATCTTGATCATGCATTTGTTAGATCTAGCTAGTTTTGGGTGTTATGAGCTTTTGGTCACTTTAGTGCATAAAGTTTAGATCTTTAAATTTTGTGACCTTGTTTTGGATAAAGTTGTAAACTTTATCCATCTAAACATCATAGTGATTCAGATCTGAAGGTTGGAAACTTCGACTTAATGGATTAAGTTGAAAAAGATGCACTTTTGGTCCCTTTGAGACTTAAAGACTAGATCTTGTTTGTTGGGACCATTCTAATGGATATAGTCAGAAACTTTATCCATTATGAAGCTATTAGCAACCATAAAATTGTGATCTTGGTCCGTCTATCCCTTCCATTCAAGAGTTATCATGTCTTAATGGATTAATAAGTTAGGGTTTTGACTTTTGGACCTTTTCTAGCCATTGAAACTCATAAAGGTGGAAAATTTATGACTTAAGTCGATGTTTTAAGTCTAGATTTTGAGCTTTGGACGAAAGGTATTAAGTGATAAAGTAGTTAATCGAGAAATAAGATCACGTCGTGTACGCTTGGCGTACGCAGGTGCCATGGACTTTGACTTTGTTAACTTTCGTTGACCGTTGAATTTTGACCAAGTTTGACTTTAGGTCAAACTTGAGAGTTTTGGACCGTTGATTAAGATTTTACTTGGTTTTGGTGATTAGCGGATTCGCGGGAGCATGTAGTGCAGAAAGGGAATCATGTCTCAGTTTCTTGGGTTTCTTCATTTTCGGTGAGTTTTGCCTCATTGTAAACGTGGGTCGAAGGCACCAATGCCGGCCCACTAGTTTTGGTTATATTTTAGTAGAGAGATACCATAGGGACTGTATATATTCATGTTGGATTGACCGATGACTCTTGATCTAGGCTTTCTTTCCTGTTCCTTGTTTGGTTGTGGCTCTAGAGTAGTATCACCTGTTTGGGTGCTTATCTCACCTCTAAGTATATACGGTTATATATTCCTAGGATTGTTGGTATTTAGTATGTTGCTATGCTGTAGTGATTTGTTAGATCTGTGTCATCCTATATAGGATGTTGCTATGCTGTAGTCATCTGTTAGATCTGTATCCTGATATATAGGATGTTGCTATGCGATAGTGATCTGTAGATCTATATGTCTACAAGTACTTGCTGGTTATCAACTAGTAGAGTGCCCTAGGGACTGTATGTAGTCACGTAGGATAGATTGAGAACTCTTGATCTAGGCTTTATTGCTTGTTCCTTGTTTGGTTTTGGCTCTAGAGTAGCATCATCTGTTTTAGGTGGCTATCTCACCTCTGGTTACTTATGGTTATGCATTTCATAGAGGTTAGCTGGTAGCAGGACAGTGTGCTGAGAGAGGACTAGTAGGCACTAGTGAGCTGTATGATTGATGTTTGCCTGTTTCCTATGCCTACTTGATCCTTGATTGTTTATATGTCGACATATGGTTATAGTGGGTTGAGGCGGTCCTGCTTTGTGCTGTAGGCCAAGATACTCGGTGCGGGCCGACTGTAATGCGTAGGCACAGAGGCTTGGGAAGAGTGGTTTGGTGGAGGTAGTAGGCCAACAAACCCTGGGTATTCCAGCCCGATGGCTTACTGGACTCGTTGTATGTTGGCATTCCAGTCTGAGGACTGACTGGGCATGGGCATTCCAATCCGATGATTGTGGGCCGTTATGCATGCTTGTATGTTTATCGTATGGGGTATTTTGGGGGAAATCACTAAGCTTTGTGCTTACCTAGTTATTTATTGTTTCAGGTATCATCGGTCATCATGGAAAGGCGAAGGCGTGACTACACAAATTTGATCACCACCAATGAAGATTCCACGCTTTAATATTACTCTAATTTTCAATAAATGTATTTGGAATAAACAGTTTTCTTCATATTGGATTAATAATTGGGAAGCTTTACTCTTAGTAAGTAAAGCAGATAAGTAGCAAAACTATAAGCACACAAAACACAATATTTACGTGGTTCGGTCAAGGTGACCTACATCCAAGGGCAGGAGGGGAGTATTCTTTTATTTGAGAGCTCTCAAATAGAGGTTACAAGTACATTACATAGAGATTTGCCTATCACTATAGAAATCAAGATACGAAATGACCTAGCATGCTTCCCTATTTATACTTGAGGGATAAGACCTAAAACCCTAATGGATCAAGCCCATGGGCCCATAGGCCCGAGAATGGTGACAACCAATCATATTACGCCATGCAACATCTTCTCGAACATTCTTCCATGTCATACAACCCATGAGCATCAGTAACACACATGATGGAGCACTTTGTGCCATAGTGGAGCATCATGATGTATAAGTGGCGCATCATGAACACTAATGGCCCAACATCCATTATGGTGGCACGATATGGTGTAATCCTTGATCAATACCAACTTCTGATCATTCTGAAACGATCTTGAGCATCACAGAGAACTTCATAGCATACTTGGCTCATTAGGGACCAAGATGGCACATCTTGCGCCATGATGGCACAAAAAGTGTGGATGGTGCAACAGGCTTCAAGTGTGATGTAATAACTTCTAGTTTGGAGCAAGATCACCGCCTTGGCGCAAAAGGAACATGCATGGCGCAACAAGGCCATGCTTTGCACAACATCAAACTCCATGGCGTAGCTGGAGTATCCCATGGTGCAAGAGGGATACCCCATGACACCAGAGGGAGTACCTTGGCACAAGAAGGAGTTACCTTAGCGCAACAACATCCTTTATGGCGCAACCCTTCAACAAATGGCGCAACAAGGTCCCCTTGTTGCTCCATATCACTCCTAAGTGTTCCAAATCTCTTACAGGTGCTCCAAACCCCCTTCTGTATGATCTGTTCCTTGGGCACTTGATCCGTTCCTTTGTTTAGATGATCCATTCCTTTCTCAGATGATCCGTTCCTTTGTCACATGCTCCATGAACCCCAAGTGCTCCATTGAGTTCCAAGTGCTGCAAATGCTCCACGAACATGATCCAAATTCTCAATGAACATGATCCTAATGCTCGAGTCACATTTAACAATATCCAACTTGACTTGAGCATCCTCTGAACTCAACCTCGTACAAGAACTTCCTCTCCCATCCTTCCATTCGTCACCGAAGGACCTACCTCCTACGAACATCAACTAAGTCCAAGCAAAGCTTGAACTTCTCAGTTTGAAATGACTTTGTCAACATCTCTGCTGGGTTGACCTTGGTATCAATCTTCAGTATTAAAATCTTGTCTCCTTCCAGAATATCCCGAATGAAATTCAGCCTAACATTAATGTACTTTGTCTTCTCGTGATACACAGGGTTCTTATCAAGACTCAAAGCACTTTGACTGTCATAATACAAGACAAGCTTCTCCACCTCTAGACCAAGACTCTGAATAAGTCATTGCAACCATATCTCCTCCTTTATTCCTTCTGTCATGGACATGTACTCAGATTCAGTTGTAGACAAAGCAACAATATATTGTAACATTGACTTCCAACTGATGGCACATATGAACAAAGTGAATATGTAGCATGTCCGTTACCCGCACTTCTACAAATCACCACCATAAGCAGAGTCAACATATCCCACCAATTCATTCTGCATATTAGCTCCATACACCAAACAAATATCGTTCGTTCCTTCAAGTATCACAAGATCCACTTTACAACTTCCCAATGAGTCTTCCCTGGATTACTCATAAATCTGCTAACCACACTAACTGCATGAGCCAAATTAGGTCTGATACAAACAATAGCATACATGAGACTTCCAACATCACTAGAATATGGAACCCTGCTCATGTACTTTCGTTCTTTATTAGTAATGGGTATATCGTTTGGACCAAGTTTAAAGTGAGCAGCCAAAGGAGTCCTAACTGGCTTGGACTAATCACAATTGAAGGATTGCAGAAATTTCTCAATGTACTTCTGTTGAGAAATACACAACCGTCCTGCTTTTCTATCCCTTTGTATCTCCATTCCAAGTATCTTCTTTGCTGGTCCTAGATCCTTTATTTCAAACTGATTCTTCAGGGCCGCCTTCAAGACATTTATTCTAGCCATTTCCTTGGTTGTGATGAGCATATCATCAACATATAACAACAAACATATGTAAGAATCTAGTGACAGTTCCTTTGAGTAAACACAATTGTCAAACTAGTTCCGAGTGTAGCCATTCGATATCATGAATAAATCAAATCTCTTGTACCGTTGTCTTGGAGACTGCTTCAAACCATACAAGGATTTCTTTAGCAAACATACATGATACTTCTTAAAATCAAGGAACCCTTCTGGCTAGGACATATAAATCTTATCTTCTAAGTTCCCATGAAGAAATGTAATTTTCACATCAAGCTGTTCAAGCTCGAGATCAAATGCACTCACCATGGCCAAAAGAACCCGAATTGTCTTGTGCTTCACGACCAGTGAGAACACCTCGTGATAATCAATTCCTTTTTTTGATAAAACCCTTCTGCGACCAATCTTGACTTGAACCTATTGGGTTCAACTCTTGGTATCCCTTCCTTCTTCTTAAAGATCCATTTGCACCCCAATGGCTTTGCTCCCTTTGGTAATGGAACAAGATCCCATGTTTCATTCTTCTCTAAATATTGCATTTCTTCATTCATGTCCATCAACCAGTCATTTACTTCTTTACTCGCTACAACGTCTTTATGTGATTGAGGCTCCTTAGTGTCAATGTCTTCTCCAGTTGCTAAAGCAAAATCAATGGAAGCAAGTTCACCTGAGTTTACACATCCCACATATCTATCAGGTTGTCGAATGAACCTCCTTGATCTTCTCTTTGCTATTTATTCGGATCCATCATCCTTCCTGAAATCAGCACCACTAGACGAAGATTCCATGGGTTGCACTTGGGTTTGTTCTTGTCCAGGCTGTTTAATGCCGCCTTTCTCTTTTTCACTTATCACAACTTTGTCTGGAGGTTGAGTTGAGAACTCCACCTTCTGGCTAGCACCCTGATCTTTGTTCCCTGCTTGACTTGTATCACCTCCTCCCTTGTTACCCATGGGAGATTCATCAAAGGTCACATCTCTGCTCATGATAAATTTAGGAGTTCTTCCTTCTTCTGTGGACCACGGCCAATAACCTTTTGCTCCTGTCGCATATCCTAGAAATATGCACTTCATTGCCCTTGGCTAAAATTTACCATCATTCACATGAGCATGTGCGGGGCATCCAAATATACATAAACTAGAATAGTCAGAGGGTTTCCCGGACCATACGTCTTAAGAGTCTTCAAGTCTATTGTAGTTTACGGTGATCTGTTCACAAGATAGCAAGCCGTGTTAACTGCTTCCACCCAGAATTGCTTGGATAAATTAGCAAATATTTGCATGCAGCTAGCATGCTGCATGAGTATTTGGTTTATCCGTTCCGCCACTCCATTTTTATGTGGTGTGTGCCGTATAGTGTGGTGCCTCACTATACTTTCTGCATTACTGAATTCCAACCCATCGTCAATCCTCAGAGTCTTGACCTGTTTTCCAGTCCTTTTCTCAACCATGGTCTTCCACTCCTTGAATATTCATCAATGAACGTCATAAAATATGATTGTCCTCCTTGAGACTTCACTGGTGTAGGGCTTCCATAGATCTGAGTGAACATACTACATGATTTCCTTGCTTGTGTGTTGACATGTACCGAACTTCACTTTGCGATGCTTTCCCTTCACGCAAGCTTCACAAAACTTTATCTTTCCAGTAGCCTCTCCACCAAGAAGTCCTTGTTTACTTAGAACTGACATCCCCTTCTCACTCATGTGCCCCAACCTACGATGCTACAACTCCATCTTGTCATCACCTTCATTCAAGGATTGGGAGATAGCCACCGTTCCCATAACCGTACAACCTTCTAGGATATAGATACCTCAATGATTCATCTTCCCTTTCATTATAACAAGAGAACCTTTGGTTACTTTGGCGTAGTCACCTTCACCAGCGTACCTCATCCGATTCTTAGCCAATGTGCCAAGAGAAATTAAATTCTTTAGAAGTTCTGGAACGTACCAGCAATGTAACTTCCAGACCATGACATCGTGCATCTTGATTTGCACCGTGCCACTACCTTTGATAATGCTCACCCAATCATCACCCATCTTGATGGTGCAATCCCACTCTTTGAAGGAGTCAAACCAGTCATGATTATATGTCATGTGATAAGACGCTCTAGAATCCAAGACCCAAGCATCATAAGAACTTGATGTACTAACAATTAGTACATCACCATCGTCCCCTTAATCAGAACTTTCCTGAACCACAACAATAGTATTATTGTTTCTTGATTCACTCTTGAACTTCCCATTTTTCAGCTGTGGACAATTTCGCTTGAAGTGTCCCTTTTCATTATAGTTATAACATTTCACATTCGGTGAACCTTTAGACTTTGATTTTGAACCCAATCTCCCTCTGTTTCCCCCTTCCTCTATTATGTCCTTCCTTTCCCTACAAACAAACCAGAACTAGACACCTCCTCTCCAACTGAAACTTTTCTTTTCAGTTCCTTGGACATCAGAGAGTCCTTCACATCATTCACAGTGATCGTTGTCCTACCATAGGGCATGGTATCAACGAAATTCTCATATGAGTTCGGAAGAGAACATAAGAGAATGAGTGCCTGGTCTTCATCTTCAATCTTCACATCAACCCCTTGTAGATCCAAGATGATGCAATTGAAGTTATCCAGATGATCTTTCACTTGGGTACTTTCAGACATTCTGAGAGTGTACAACCTTTGCTTCTGATACAACTTGTTTGTCAGTGAGTTGTTCTGGTACTTGTCATAAAGTTTATCCCAGAGCCCAGAAGCGGTTGTTTGATCCACGACCTCTCTCGGTACTTCATCTATCAAGCTCAATAGAATGACACTATGTGACTTCGTCAGAATGTCCACCTTCTTTTCATCCGCCATGTCTTTAGGCAGTGTTGCCTCTCCTTCCAGTGTTACTGCACATCCTTGTTAAAACAAAAGAGCCTTCATCTTCACCTTCCAAAATGTGAAGTCATTTGAACCATTGAATTTCTCCAAATCAAACTTCTACGTAGACATCATTAATCATATGAATACAAACCGCAACTCTGATACCACTTGTTAGGAAGTAAAGCGGATAACTAACAAAACTATAAGCACACAAGAAACAATATTTACGTGGTTCGGTCAAGGTGACCTACACCCACGGGCAGGAGGGGTGTATTATTTTATTTCAGGGCTCTCAAAAAGAGGTTACAAGTATAATTACACAAAGATTCACATATGACTCTAGAATTCAAGATACGAAAAGACCTAGCCTGCAACCCTATTTATACTTGAGGGATCAGACCTAAAACCCTAACGGGCCAAGCCCATTGGCCCATAGGTCCAAGAATGGTGACAACCAATCATATTCGACCATGCAACATCTTATGGAACATTATTCCACGTCATACAACCCAAGAACATCAACAACACACATGATGGAGCACCTTGTTCCATAGTGGAGCATCATGATGTATAAGTGGCTCATCATGAACACTAATGTTCCAACATCTATCATGGTGTCACAACATGGTGTAATCCTTGATAAATACCAACTTTTGAGCATTCTTGAATGATCTTGAGCATCATAGAGGACTTCATAGCATACTTGGATCATCAGGGACCAAGATGGTCCATCTTGTGCCATGATGGTGAAACAAGTGTATGGATGACACAACATGATTTAGGTGTGGCACAAGAACTTTTAGGTTGGAGAAAGATCACCACCTTGGCGCAACAGGAACATGCATGGTGCAACAAAGCCATGCTTAGTGCAACAACATACTCCATGGTGCAACAGGAACATGCATGGTGCAACAAAGCCATGCTTGGCGCAACAACATACTCCATGGCACAACAGGAGTACCCCATGGCGCAAGCGGGATACCCCATGTCATAAGAGGACGTACCTTGGTGCAAGAAGGAGTGCCCTTTGCGCAACAACATCCTTATTGGACCAAACCTTTTACAGATGGCACAAGAGGACGTACCTTGGTGCAAGAAGGAGTGCCCCTTGTTGCTCCATACCACTCCTAAGTGCTCCAAAACCTCTTTCAGGTGCTCCAAAACCCCTTCTAGGTGATCCATTCCTTTGGCACTTGATCCGTTCTTTTTTCAGATGATCCATTCCTTTATCACATGCTCCATGAACCCCAAGTGCCCCATTGAGTTCCCAGTGTTCCAAAATATCCATGAACTTGATCGAAATGTGTAACACTAGTCAAAATAGGTCAATAGACAATCACATGTGATTATGCCAATCATGTAATGTGATTATGTTAACCTAGTAATGTGATAAGAGTGCTATGTAGTTCATGATAAATTCTAATACAAATATTAACTTTCTTTATGATACAATTCAAAGTATACGTCCATACGATTCCAAAAATATAAAGAATGTATGAATCTGACTTCGCATGAAGAAGTTATGATAAACCGATCACTATAAATCTCTATAATAAGAGGAATTTAAAATAGACTTAGAATTAGCTATTGGATTCTAAAAGAGAGTTGTAGTACTTGTAAATACCTACGCGTGCATATAAAGAACGTCAAAAACGGAGTTCGTATGTGAAAGTTACGACCTTCCGAAGATTCAGCTGTCAGAAACCCTAATCTGACTGAGCTCACGGCGTGAGTACAGGCCTCACGACGTGAGAAGTCATTTATCCATATCTCGAAATCTAGAAGGTGTGTGACGAGGCTGCGAGGGGATAAGATCCAAACTCACGACGTGAGCAAGGATGTCTCACGACGTGAGGAGTCACATGGCCACCTTCCGAAGCCAGGGACGCAAATGGCAAGTCTACGGGATGAGCATGCAGGACTCACGACGTGAGCATATAAAACTCACGACGTGCGGTTCTAAAATCCTTACTATAAATAGCAGGTCCGACTTCAGCCATTCTTACACCTAAACTTCTTCCCTTTCTCTCCTTTTCTGAGGCCCTCTTGCATCCTGAGCCCCGACGACCTTGTACGCTGACCGTTTCTGCTTAGATTACATAAAATCACGCTACTAGGGTGAGTTTCACGGCCCCACTTTCTAATATTTTGGGGGAAAACGCATGCTAAATATTATATATACGTTATTATTATGTATATATGATAGTATATTCGTATCAACGTAGATAGTTATAATAACAGGGATATAGTTATTTCGTATCTGAAAGTATACAACTATCGTAAAGTTATTAGCATGTTATTGTTATAATAGTATACTAATGTAGATCTTGAGTTATACTTAGGATTCTATATATATGTTGTGTGCGATATAGTTCCGAAGTTATATTCGGAAGTTCTATATGTTAAGTTATAAAGTATGTTGCTATTATTGGTTTTATGTCAAGATAAAACTGGATATGTTATATGTTGTTATTGATTAGTTTTATGTCAAGATAAAACTAGGAACGTTATGTGTTGTTATTATTGGTTTTATGTCAAGATAAAACCTGGTTTTACTTCAAGATATAGCTGTTATACTGCGTAAATGTTATGAAGTTAGGAGTACTGTTTAAAAGCATAGTCTAGTAACTTAGGGTTTTAGACATGAAAATGCTTTTGTTGTTAGAGCTATAGGAAGCCATCAAAGTCTACATGAGTAATTGTATTCATCAACTAAGATTGGGGATCTTAGCGGAAATCCTCTGAACTGTAACCGTTAATCCCGTGTGAGCGAGGAAGTCATGTATAATTAGTATACGGGTTGACCACCCCACTTGTGACTGTTAGCTACAGTCAACCATAAGCAAGTGACGAACTATCCTTTTATTTGTTATTGTTCCGGCGTCGATGAAGCGTACGGTGTTGTTTCTCATGGTAAATCATGAGTGTGTTTGTTTCTCATGGTAAATCATGAGTGTGTTCTATCAGAGGTATTATGTCATTGCAGCGGTTGCAGGCTCATGGTAGCAAATTGTTAGAAACATTATACATTGTCGTATACAAGTATTGATGTTAAGTATAAGTTTCCCCCTACTTATACCTTAGGATTAAGAAATGTTTAGGTATAACACTTAATTGATAAGTAAACTATTATACCTAATATACATACTAAATGTTGGAGAGTCAAAATGATACTTTCAAAACTATACTTTTGAACATGGAAAACGTATTATTTTATGGAGTCAAAACCTGTGGACTCACCAACTTTATGTTGACGTATTTTAAAAATGCATGTGTTTTCAGGAACTTGAAAAGCCGATATGTATTTGAACAGAAGAAGTTTTACTATTTTTGTTCATTAAGAAGTATGCCATAGTCGGATATTATGTAATACGTCCTAGAAAAACAGTTATGTAACTCTCAGTTATCAATAAAGGTATGTATTTTCTTTAGTACTGTTCAATGTATGTTATATAACTGTGATACGAATAATGACGTTACACTACCCGGTGTTTCTGCCGATGGCTGGGGGTGTGACAAAATGCTCCATGAAAATGATCCAAATTATCGAGACACATTTAACATTTACTTTAATAAAATAAATAAAAAAATTGTTGTGAAAATGGGACGTTAAAAGTACACCACGCGTTCTCAGTTACTATGCTGGGCATAATCCCAACTCATCCAAAACCACGAGACTCTAACCCAGTACGCACAGCGTACCCACTAGTATGCCCAACGTACTCCGTCTGAATCTAAATCTTCATATTAAGAGCTTATTCCTTAAAGATCTCTACTCCAAACTCAGATTTAGACCCATAACGTGAATCTAAGTCATAAAGTTTCCACCTTTACAACTTACCTTGGTTAGACAAGGTTCAAAAGCTAAAACCCTAACTTAATAATCCATTAAGACATCATAACTCTTGCATTGAAGGGATAGAAGGACCAAGATCACATTTTTATGGTTCCTAACACCTGAAAACGTCAAAAAGGATATCTCTTCTGGTTAGAGTCATCCATACTCATGAACACCAAGCTTATGGGACCAAAATGAACACAAACTCAAGGCTAACAAGATCTAAGAAAATAACTCATCAAGTTTCAGACTTTATACCTCCAAAGGATGCTTAAGAGTGAAACACTTATGGATCCAAAACGACTTGAGCTTCCAAGATGATTTCCTTTCTTTCACCTTTCTTTAAGAACACCGAAAATGTACTCTTAAGCTAAAAAAGGCCCACACAAAGGATTGGGGTTTGTTAGGGATGAATTGGGAGATAGGGTCTGATGAGGGTAAATGTATTGAGTAGTTAATGATGCTTTAATAGGACTCAAACCCTCAAAATTAGGGTTTGGGAATCAACCATGTACGTCCTGCATACATAAGCGTACACCCAGTGTACTAGAAAAATCACACGTCCCACATATAAGGGAGCCATGGGACCAAATTGCAAGAAAATTCTACTTTGGGGTGAAAATTGAAAATGTACCTGAATAATGAATGTTACAATTATCCCCCACTTGAATCAGACTTTGTCCAAGAAGTCCGGTGCCGTAAACAACTCAGGGTAGTGCTCTCGCATCTCTGCGTTCGGTTCTCAAGTCCATTTGGAACCCTTATGATTCTGCCACTGAACCTTAACCAATGATACCACCTTGTTGCGCAAGGCCTTCATCTTCCTATCCACAATTTCCACTGGCCTCTCAACGTAGTTCAGACGATCATCAATCTAACTATCATCCAAAGGGACTACTACTGAATCATCAAATACACATTTTCGTAGCTGAGAAACATGAACGATGTTGTGAATATGACTGAGTTCCTCTGGAAAATCCAATCGATAGACTACCCTGCCTACCTTGGCTAATACTCGAAACGACCCAATATATCGGGGCCCCAACTTGCCCCTCTTCCTGAAGCATATTACACCCTTCCAGGGTGATACCTTCAGCAGCACCATATTGTCAACCTGGAACTCCAACTCCAATTGACGTCTGTCAGCATAACACTTCTGCCTACTCTGAGCTGTCTGCAACCTCTGTATGATCTACTAAATAAGCTCTGTCGTTTGAAGAGCTACCTCAATCTTTCCCATAACCTTGTGACTGACCTATCCCCAACAGACCGGGGTACGACACTTCCTCCCATACAAAAGATCAAACGGCGGTGCACTGATGCTTGAGTAATAGATGTTGTTATAGGAAAACTCAACTAGAAGAAGGTAGGAATCCCAACTCCCACCAAAATCTACAACACAGACTCTCAACATATTGTTGGATTATTAAAGTGTTGTGTCAAAATGTCTCTTATGTGAATAGTCTCATTTATAACGGGTTGGGCATCTGCATCCGCGATTATGGTTTGTGTTGAGTATTTGAGATATTGAAACTGATATGGTATATTTGGTTATTCAGGGAAGCCTTTTTAGTGTTAATCATTTTATGATTCCCTACGGTGCCTTTAAAGTAGAAGTTCTTAATCGTGCTCTGCTAAGGCATTGGTTTTATATTAGGCATTAATTTTATATTTATGGTAGATATTTATTGTTCCCTATAAATAATCATTAGGTTAACTTTTGGTGTAAGCTTTTGACCAAGATTAGGGTTTTCTCTGTACGTTAATCTCATAATCAATACAAGAAAAACCTTTATCAGATTACTTGCATATGTTGGTGATTGATTCTTGATTGTTATTGATATTCCGCATTCGTCATCTCGGATTGATTCCTAACAAGTGGTATCAGAGCGGGTTCTTGTAGATCTCAACGATTTTTGCAAGAATCGATCTTGTTTATGGCGATATTTTATCATGAATCTCACATTGTTCTTCAAGTTTTGTAAGTTTTCTGAAAAGAAAAAGTCTTTACCCCGTTTTTATTGAAAAATCTTGTTCAGATCTGTTATCTTCTACTCATTATTTCATCTGATTTGTTCGTGAATCGTGTTCTGGAAGAGAGTTAGAAGAAAATTTTCGTGTTTATTTGAATTTTCGTGTTCAGATCTGTTTTCTCTCACTAAAAACCCTTTCAGATCCGTTTTTCTATCTCTAGAATCTTTATCAGATCTATTTTCTCTCTCTTCAAGTTCTATCATTTTTTGAAGATCTAATGGATCTTTTATTCTGTAACTCAATTTTAAAACTTGAATTAAAGGTCACTAAACCAATCTATGGTGTAAACAAATCAACTTTGTTTCATGTTCTTGGTGATTCTACGTTGAGGAATGTTACTGAGTTATATAATTCTTTTGTTGATAAGAAAATAAATCATTACTCACGGGTTGATGAACGTGAATTGCAAAAGAATGAGAGAATAGTAGAACAATTTCGTGTTATTTATGAACATTTAGATCGGGAACATAAACATATGTTGAAGATAAAAAGGGTTGAAAAAGAAAAAGAAGAAGTTCATAATGTTTCTCATGTTTCTGAAGAAAAGATGACTCCAGATGTTGTTGTGGAGGGGGTGTCAAGAGGTTCATGTTTTTCAGAAGAGTTACATTCCGAATCAGTACTTCAGAAGATGAATCTCAAAGAAATTCATCTGAAATCGTGAAAATGAAGACATTCTGTTCTATTGGAACTCAAACAGATGATTCTTTATGTTCTGATGATATATTTGAAGGTATGATTCCTTACAGAAAACCAATTGTTCAAGAAATTCAGATTTACCAAACTCCAAAAGTTTGTGTGTCAAAGTCTTCAAATGTTCAGATTCAGAAAGAAGAAAAAGATGTTCAGATCCGAAATTCTTTTCTGAAGCCTAGAAATAAGAAAAGGAGGAAGAAGAGAAAGAACAAGAGTAAAATGATGAAAGTTTGGATGCCCAAGGTACAAGTACCCAATGCTTGTGAAAAGGTTGAGAAAGTTGATGTCAAGCATGCTCAAAGAATCTCTGATTCTCATTTTTCTTCGGTTAAAAATCTTAGAAGTTGGAAGGAAAAGAAAAGAGAATTTGGTTGGTTTAATGAAATTTTTGGAAATTTTTGTTTTCCAACTAAGAAGCGGGTATTACTTTCAGAGGATGATAGATTTTCTTCAAATAAGTGGGTATGCAAGAAACCAACTTCAAAGTTGAACCTTAAATGGGTACCAAAAGTCTCATAAATGTTTTGTCCTTTATTAAAAAAAAAAAAAAAAAAAAACCTTGTGAAATCTGATGAGCTTTGAGTCAAAAGGATGAAATTTAGTTGAAGGAATCAATTTTTATTGATTTTTAATGGTTGAGAATGACAAAAGTTGAAAAAGGTTGAAAATATGGGGTGAAAATGGACATTTTCTGCAAAAGGGGTAAAATTCTGACATGTTGCAGTGAACAGTGGATGCAAGCTATCATATGTACTTTTAGAACGGGCTGGTTCGAAACTTTGAAGAAATAAAAGCTTAAATTCAAAAGATGAAGTTTGATCGGTACATTGGGCTGCATTTGATTCTTCACTGATTCTGTAGGGGTCAATTGTGTAACTATGAGGCAATATGATTCACATTCTTTGCAATTCACTGGTATCAAAGAACGAACGAACGAAAAAAAGGCAAAGGCTTTACAGAAAACTTGCATTGGCACAATAGGATTCACATATAGAATTTGATGTTCGTCTCCTAATCGGTGCAGCAGTTCTTAATTCGTTCATTAAAAGAGAGATGTACGAAAAGCGAAACTCAAGATCAAGGACCGAACTTTAAAACCAGAAACGAACCTTACAATCACAAACACGAACTTACAAGAAGCGAAAGTGAAGAAGCGAACTTGATAAAATTGGAACCGAAATAGACCGAACGTTCGGTCTATTTCGCTTTGGGTATTTATTTGAAGCGAGTCTTATGAATAAGAACCGAACCCGAATCTACTGTTCATAGGCGAACGTTCGGTTGCATTCGGTTTGGGTATGAAATTGAAGCGAACTTGCGATTCGCTTTCGGTTCATGAACGATTGGTTTGGAGCGAATGTATAGTAGATAGTCTGGAAGCGAAAGTATTGAAGCGATGTTCGTCTCTCGCGTCAAGATATCAAAACGAAACTGAAGTTTGCTTTCGGTTCATGATCAATTGACTAGATCTAGAAACGAACGTAGAGGATTAAGTTCGTGTTCTCATTTGCATCTACAGGTTTGCGTTCAAGGCTCACAATTTGTAACTGAAATCAATTAGTTCACTATTTAGCACTCCCAATTGGCGACGAAGGTCTCGGAATCGCATTCAGTAGCATGATTCGCAATCAGAGGATTGATATCGTTCGTTTCTGAAATCGGAACAAAAATTGATTCTTGAGTCGTATTCACAGTCAATGTTGAAGGTTTAAAATCGCTTGTTCATATGATTTTGACGTTTGTTGTCGCTCTTCAGAATTCAACTGTGAAATCGTACAATCGTTCGGCACTCGGGAGTTCTTTGTTTTGGCGTCTGTAATCGGGATTTACAAACGAAATTGAAGTCGAAATTGGCTTGTAAAATAAAATATCGATGGGGTAATGGGCATTTAATGGGTACCTGATTTCGATCTAATGTTCTTGGAATTGTGTTTTAAGAATTTTGACTTTCAGAAGTCAATGAAACGTCGTTCCCTGAATGAACGAAGAAGATGACTCAATGTTACAACTTCAGTCCCCGAAAGTTATCAAGCTTTAAAGTTTCAATTTTTTTAACGCTGTTATTTCTTTTAGCATTAAAATGAAGCAAATGGGAAATATTTTCATCTTCAACCCCCTGACTTTCAGACCTTCACAAGTTCAGCCCCATATCCAAAATTCTTTACAAATTTCTTGGATTTTTACCATTTTATCCCCTTCTTACCAAAATACTTTCATTTCTAATCCTTTTCTTTGGTCTTATTCTTTTTAAACCCTTCTAAATAATTGCTTCTATTCTATTCTTTTGTCTAAATTTAAAAATCGAAAAATACAAAATTATTTTTTTGTTATTTTTCCGGTTTTAATTTTTGAAGATTGGGTTTTAAAAATCTGACGAGTTTTGAAGATTGTTGGTGATTCTTCTTAACTTTCCGGATTCTCTCCATGGTATTTGTTGAAGATTCAAGGGGGAGTTAGTATTTGGAAGATTATTTCTATTTCTCTCGCTTTTGAAGACCCCATGTGCTGATGAGTATCACAATCTAGGGGGAGAAATGCCAAGAAGATCGGAAATCATGATCTTCATCAGTTTCAACATCTAGGGGGAGATTGTTGAGTATTTGAGATATTGAAACTGATATGGTATATTTGGTTATTCAGGAAAGCCTTTTTAGGGTTAATCATTTTATGATTCCCTACCGTGCCTTTATAGTAGAAGTTTTTAATCGAGCTCTGCTAAGGCATTGGTTTTATATTAGGAATTAATTTTATATTTATGGTAGATATTTATTGTTCCCTATAAATAATCATTAGGTTAACTTTTGGTGTAAGCTTTTGACCAAGATTAGGGTTTTCTCTGTACGTTCATCTCATAATCAATCCATGAAAAACCTTTATCAGATTACTTGCATATGTTGGTGATTGATTCTTGATTGTTCTTGATATTCCGCATTCGTCATCTCAGATTTATTCCTAACAGTTTGCTAGGGTTAGACTATTTAATGTGCATGCATGTAACATTAGGGTTTAACGATTATACCGCCCTACCTAGCTCTTACAGAGAAGTTCACGTTGAACTCTTCTAGAGCTTTGTTAATCTAAGCATTTGACACCTTTTTGATCTTCGTTCTTATCTTTTATATTCTCGTTATTGTTTATAGAATCAAACGATCTTGTTTATTGTTTCTACAATTGGTATCAGAGCGGGAGATAGTGTAATTCATTCGCTATTCTTCTGTCGAGTTTTTCAACTAGGGGTTATCGTTTTTCTTGGATCTGTTGTTGGTGTCTCAACTGCTTCAATTGGTTGTAGGCTCCAGATCTAGATCTCTTATTTTACCCTAGATCACGATTCACATTATTACACATATGATTCAATATTCGCTTCTATGAACTCTTGAGAGGATGAATCACGAAGTCCCTCATACTCTTTTTTTAAATCTTTCTAGTAGTATCGAATCTACTACTAGGATCCATATTCTTTTCTCACATGATTATGAAGTCTGGTCACTGCACTTCGAAGACTATGTTCTCGGCATTGAAGATCATGACACCACAATATGAGAAGCCATGACACAACAGACATTCTCTCATACGGCTATAAGGTAGGTCATTAAGACTCAAGCTGAATACAATACAATTCTTGTTGAAAATAAAGATATTACTCAAGATGAAAAAGATACACTGTTGAGCAACATCCAGGTTATGAGAATAATGAGGTTTTCTCTTCCTCCAGACACCTTCCCTCTGGTGAGTGCATGTGAGACGACGAAGGAGATATGGGACAAGTTAAAAGAGCTTTATTCAAGTGACATAGATTTGGAACACTCCGGGAAAACGTTGCTTCTATTTAAATTTGAAGCTTTCGTTCAAAATCCTAATGAAAAACTGGATCAGACATTCAATCGGTTTAATCATCTATTAAGCAGGATGCTTAAACATAATCTCAGGCATGAAAAGATAGAGGAAAAAGTTATGTTCATGAATGGGTTAAGGTCTGAATGGAAAGCGGTTGTGTCTACAGTGAAAGCTCATGAACAGTTCAAGAGCTAATCTCTGGCAAAGCTTGTGGGAATTCTAAGATCCCATGAAGATGAAGTCACGAAGGATGTAAAACTTGTCTGTAGTATGGATCATTGGCCTTGGTTGCGAAGGGAAAAAAGGTACCTGAAGAAGATTCTGAATCTGACTTTTCGAATAGTGAACTTACCAAGGAGGAATATGCTCTGATGGTATCTAATCCCAAAATGTTCATTAAAAAAGAATTTTGGTCGATTCAAGAACAGGAACACGCAGGGAAACTTTAGTTCGGAAAAGTCAAGAGAAGAGAGCTTCAAGAACTCTCAAAAGGAAGAAGATAAGCAAGAGAAGAAGCTGTTAGGGGATTCAGGGTATGACTGCAGCTTCTGTCACGAAAGAATCATTTTTCCAAAGAGTGTATGCTAAGAAGGATGAGCAGAAAGAAAGAAACAGAGAAGAACGAAGCTTACTATCTTCAAAAGATAGAGAAGCTTAGGAAGAAGAGTGTTGCAAACGCAAATCCTGCTTTGATTGTAGTGGAAGGTAGTGACGAAGATGGATGTGTCAAAGTATGGTCCATAGATTCAGAAGATGAGGAGGTCCAGAAGGCAACACATGGTCGGTGTTTTGTAGCAAAGTCTGATTTGCAGGAATATGAAGGGAGATGTCTAATGGTTCAGAGAGGGTATGCGACTGATAGCGGCCATGCCTTTGAAAATTGTTTTGCTGCGAAGCCTATTTCTGAACAGGTGAAAGAATGAGAGAAAGTCATCGACAAGGTACACTCTATACTTAAATCTCTTAATATTCCTGTTACTCGTTACGAATCTTAACTAGATGATTTAAAGTACACTATTTCTAATTTTGGCGATAGTTTAAAGGGAAGTCGTCTTAGTAATGCTAATTTAACTGATCAAATCAGCAGGGTAACAAATATAAGTGAAGAGAGGAGAATGTGGATAGAGAAGTTGGAATTAGAGCTCAATAGGTCAAAGGATGATGTCATTTATCATAAGAGAGACAATTTGGCACTTTTGAAACAAAGGAATATTTTTTGTTTAATTTCTAAGCGTCTATATTTCAATATTACTCAACTGCATCTTGATTGTGAAATAGGTAAAGGTATACATAAAAAGATTTACCCTTTCTTGAGTTGAAAGAGGATGAAATCGATGCAGAATTCTATAAGTGTGAATCCATTGTTAGCTCTGACGATGTTTCCGATTCGGACAAAATTGGGCTTGACAAAATAGACGCATACATTCGGTCCAAAGAACATAAGAATATGTTGAAACAAATTGGACGATAAGGATAAAGAACAAATTAAATCTAATACTGTGCAATGATTTGACTCATTATGCACAAAATTAAGTTCAGAAGATACTTTTGATACTGAAATTTTTTCTAAATTTGATGAAAGCGACATAAGTGAAATTTCTATAGAGGATGAGGTAGATTTTTCTGCGTTTGTACAAAATGAAACTGAACCAAAGAAAAAGTTGACTTCTGAAAATTCAATTGAATACGTTCGTGTTGTAGAAAATAAAGGTTACAGAGTTTTAAAAGCAAAAGCCACAGTTTTTCCGAAAGTAAAAACAGTTCCGAATCAAGTTTTCGTAAAAACAGGACTGAACAAAAATGACACTTCAGAACTAACGTCCCTAGTAGATAATGATAATGGAGAAGGGTGTGATATATTCTTTTGGTCAGGTCCTATTGACAATACAGATGAAACCAAAGGTCTTTCAGAAATGTCCTCATGGAAAACGAAGTGGAGATATGTTGCAGAACCACTAAATTATGTTAACCCTTATTATGATAAAGCTGGTCCGAGTGGCACTAAAAATGTCCCAAGTGAAACATCTTCCGAACAGATTGACACCCCGATCAGAAAATAGAAACCTAAAACTAACATTCATAAGTAAGCTGAGGAACTAATTGCTAAGAAACGACAACTGAATGCGAGATATAGGAAGAACTTGCAAGAAAGAAAACTATTCTGGAAAAATAAGAATTCCAATCAAAATTCTATTAATTCAGAATGATCTTCAACTCTAAATACAAATTCTTCTCTTATTCCAAAACCAAAATAAGAATTCCAATCAAAATTCTGTTAACACAGGTTTCAAAACCACAAGTTTCTAATCCGATTGAAAAGCCTAAAACCATTTTTTCTCCAAAAACAAATGTTTCAAAATCTGCCAACACGTCAAAAGATGTTAAAGGAAAAAGAAAAGTTGTTTCGGAACCAAAGATTTATCTCCAGGAAATTAAAGCGAACTTAAAAAAGGAGGAAAAGGCATTTGCAAAAAACATGGCCCAAAAACATAAATAATTTATTCAAAGAAAAACAGTTTCAGTTGTGATTAATCTTTGTGATGATAAAATGAAGGTTTTTAAAATATTTAAAGGGCAGAATAGTGTTTTGTTAAAAAGATCCTTTTGGGTTGATACGAATAAAACTTTTCCTGTTCTTAAGAAATCCTCACAAGGACCCAAGAAGGTTTGGGTTCCTAAATCTCTCTAAATGTTGTAGGTAATGCGTGGCGAACAATACGACTCTGAATGGTACATCGACAATGGGTGTTCGCGTCACATGACTGGAAGGAGAAAAGAGCTGAGAGAATTCTGATCGTTAGAGGATGGATGCAGAGTCAAGTTTGGAAACAACGCCACAGGAGAAATTAAAGGATACGACATGATTACGAAAGGCGAATTCTCCATTTGGAAGGTAGCTTATGTGGAAGGCCCGCACCATAATCTAATAAGTGTGCCTCAATTGGTTGTAGGTACCGGGCTGAAAGTATCATTCGATGATGAGGGTTCAGAGATTATTGAGAAGAAAACAAAAGCAGTGCTTCTGAAATCTAAAATAAAAGGCGAAATGTATCCTTTGAATCTGAAACCGATCAAAGGGAAGCCAACCATTTGTCTTCTTACGAAAGCATCTTCGGATGATAGTTGGCTATGGAATCGAAGGTTCTCCCATCTAAATTAAAGAATATAAACAAACTCGTACTTGGCGATCTTGTATGTGGCTTACCTATTCTGAAGTTTGAGAAGGAATATCTGTGTGCTGCTTGTGAGCTAGGAAAGCAAAGTCGTAAAAGTCACTCGACTATTATCAATACCAAAGTAATCGAGCCACTTGAACTGTTACACATTGATCTTTGTGGCTCATCTACCATCGAGAGCATTGGTGGTAATAAGTATATTGTAGTTATAGTTGATGCTTTTTCAAGATTTACTTAGGTTTACTTTCTTAGACAGAAATCACATGCCACTTCGAAGCTGAAGGATTTCATCATGCAGATCGAGCTTCAATTGCGAAAGCCCATTCAGAAAGTTGGCAGTGATAACAGTTCTGAATTCAAAAACCATGTGTTTGAAGAATTGTTGACTGAAAGAGGGGTTGCTCACAACTTCTCTACTCCTTACACTCCATGTAACACCGTAAATTTTCAAAACAAAATTTTCAATTTAAAATCACATAATTCTCATAACACGTTTCACAAAATCCCATTTATTTAATTTATAAAACACAACTCCATATTTGTTTGATTAATAATTCAGGATCCTCAATACATAACTCTTTCTCTGGTGTGTACAATCAAACCGGCGCCCTCCCGCGATCCTGAGAAGAACCTGAAAAAAATATCACATAACACGGTAAGCACGAAGCTTAGTGAGTTCCCCAAAATACCACACACATCACATTAGCCACTCGAGGCTATCTCAATTAGACCCTCCGGTCAATGTGTCTCAGTGGAGCCCCTCCGGTCCCACAACTCAATAAGCTCATAATAATAATACTCAACGTAAATCATAAAGACATAATGCAGGATATCATAATACACAAGTAAACACATAAGGCACCTCGGTCACACAAGGATACCACTCATGGTAAGTATAGTGAAAAGACTCACCTCGAAGCAAGCATATACACCTCGTACACGAATGACCGGTCTAGCCTCCGCCTAACACATAGGATAATTAACTCTAATTAATACTCTTTTCACAGCTCTAAATAAATCAAGGCTATTTCTCTTTCTCTCAAACTCTTGGAACGGGTAAAAGACCATTTTACCCCTCTATGGCTCTCCATACTCATGTTGACCAACCCCTAAAGTCAACAGAAGTCAAACTTGAGTCAACAGTCCATGTTTGAACTGACTCGCCGAGTGCACCCATGTGACTCGTCGAGTCCAATCTTTTCCTCATCAATCTCGTGAAGGTCCTGTTGGATTAATGTCTAAGTCCATAACTATATTTGGTATGTACTTGACCCGACCCGGCATTGTCCATTTGGGTTGCACTTCACCGGCACAATTTATATGGATAGTCTTTTGAGAATAGTATATTTATGATTTATATTAATATATTATAAGTTCTAATATATTAATATGGAATCATATTATTTAATTAGTATTGATCAAGAATTAATTTAGAATTAATTAAGTGATCAAAAAGAACTAATTAAATATGGACTCATATATATGGAATGGGCCAAGTTCATTTAGGTTGGGCTAAGCTTTCATGGATGGTCTATGGAGCTTTTAACCCATGGATCCTATGTAAATGAAAGGTCATGGGTATTAGGGTTTACATGGATGTAACCCTAATCCTCCATAATATATAAAGGGGTCCTTGGCTCACAAAATTGGCACAAGTGTGTGAAAATAAGAGTGGGCCGATTTTAGTGTGCATACATATTCTCTCAAGTTCTTCTAAGGTGTTTTGGTGATTTGTGATTCCATTTGAGGCTTCCACACTATTGGGGCTAAGCTCTTAACGCTTGAAGACATCAAGCTACATCAAAAGGTATGTCATCTAACTAGAACTTTGTAGTATAGGTGCTTCATAATATGCTAGTTAGGATGAAACCTTGGAATAGTTAATATTTGCATGTATAATAGAGAAAACATAGATCCAAGGTTTATAGGGTTGCATGTATACCATAGGAGTGTTAGAATGCTCAAAACCCAACAGTGGTATCAGAGCCAGGTTGTTTTCTGTTATATTGATGCAAATGTTTTATTTTCAAGTTGAAAAAAAAGGAAAAAAAAACATGACGTTTGTCAAATTTTAAGATAGTTACTTGTTTTGTGAAAAACGAATTATTTGTAAAATTTTTTATCATTTGTTATATGAGTTGAATTAGGTAAAATTTAGTAAAAGATAAAATGATATGATTATTTTATTAGTTTTAAAAGTTTGATCTAAATGTTTTAAGGTGTTACATATTTTGTCATAAAATTTTGGAGCTCAAAAGTTTTTTTTAAAGTTGTGATCTTAAGGGTTTTTGAAACTTCCATAAGTTATGGATATGAAAGTTTTTTTTAAAAAAAAATTTGATTTAAAGTTTTATAGAGTTACAAAATTTGGTGTTAATGTTTTAAAGAATTCCATAACTTGTTCTTAAGTTATGGAACATGGAAAGTTTCATCATAAAACACCATTAATTCCATAAGTTATTGAATCCAAAGGTTTTCAAGAATTACAAAACTTGCCCTCAAGTTTTCGAATTTGAGAAAAGTTTTTTATGAAAAAAAGAATTGAATTCTAAAAGTCTTGGGTTCATAACTTAAACAATTAATTAAATGGTTTTAATTTTGAGTTTAATAATTGGAATTATGATGTTTTGTTGAATAGTTCAAATTAACTCTTATGGACTTTATTAATAGTTAATTAAAGCGTTTAATTAAAAGAGTATTATTAATCCATAAATATATGGTTTGAGTTTAATTAAATTAAAAGTCTAGTTTAATTAATAGATTAAACCACCAAGTATTTTAAATGTCTAAAATACACCCTTATACTATTATAATATTAAAAGTTTAATATATTATATGTATAAGAGCAAGTCGTCTTACCATTAGTAGGCCTCATTCACGAAGCCGGTCTATAAGGGGGGTATAAGGTTACTGCCTATAAACTGGCAGTTTAATGGGTGTCCACTCTCACTCACCGCTTCCTTGACCGGTGGAGGGTCGTTAGCCGAACAGGTAGGACAAGGACTATAATTCTCCCTTCATTATAAGTATAATGATAAATACTAAGTAACTAAACACTTATAAATTCCCAATCTTAGTTACTTAGGAAAATGTGAATAAGGTGTTAATCCATGAAATTACACTTTGCACTTTGTTTAAGCTGTTAGTGGAGCGTGTGTGGTTAACCAGCACACTAACCTGGACTTAACAAGGTAGGCAAAGGGTAACTTAATGTTTATCTTAGTATCGTTGGAGCGTGTGTGGTTAACCGGCACATCGATTGAGGGGTAAATATTAAGGGTACCAAGTAGATTTGCATGGTTACTTCACACCTTGTTTTGTGATCTTCGGCATCCCAGTCACAAAACCTGAAGGGCACACTCGAGATTGAAACATGCCATTGAAAAGTTCAATGAATCTCAAAAGAATCTAGGAGTTTCAAAACCAATTAAAACCTAATAATACATTTCGTTTATCTTGGTGGAAATTGGTGAATCGTCATTCACCTACCTTCAAATATTCTATAGCTTGGATTACGGCATCCCTCTTCCAAGTTATAAAATAGTTTGTTGGGTCCTAGCCTTAATATATCATATTGGGTGTTATATTAAGGACTTAAATCAACTTTACGTGAATTTCTCCCATTGTTGATGTCTGGTTTAGACAACAATGATCTTCCCAAACCAAGCTTTCCTAATGAATATGACTTCCCGAGTTTGGCTCATGGAAGTCATACTTCTCTTCCTCCACCTCCTCCAATTATTCTCCCTAACCCACAAGTTCAAGGTCACTCAAGCCCTAATGGCAAGCAAGGTCTATGTGTGATCACATCTTAGAGATGAAGTCACATATTGACAAGCCGTGAGAGTTGGGTGTCAAAGTCTTGAGAAAGTTGGATGTTCAATCACTTTCTAAGTCACATAGTGAGTTCCTTTGGGACTACTATGAAACAGACTATGACATGAACCTTAATGATCATATCTATTTGCTTGGTGCTTCTGAATCAGCAATGATTTGGAACGATAGTAAAGCAAATTTGATTAGAAGATCAACTTCCCAAAAAACTTTATGGACAGTGACAATGGTGACACTGGAAATCCAGAAAAAGCATTCTCTTCCCACTGGAAACGGATTGGCTATAGTCAACCCGGTTGACCAAATGGCAAAGAGAAAGGCTAAGTCTAGGATAGTCCCATTACCAAAGGGTCCATATGTTTATTTTGCCAAAGGAAGGGGCGTTGATTGCAAAGCTGCCAAATTTACCTAAGGATGTTAAAGTCAATAAGTTTGACTCTACATCAGGTAGAGCCCATTATCTAACTCTGTTAAGTTCTATTCTGAGATCCTCATTACATGATGTGACTGGGTCACATGTTGATGTTTTAAGAATCAAAGAATAGAGAGAAATCTTAAAGGAAGTATATGCTGATTTTGATCGCGAAGGTGGTTTTCGATCGCATCAGAATTTTGAGCAGTTGCTTAAAAAGTTATGATATATTGCTAAGGAATAGATAACAATAATTTTCCATGTGGATTGTAAGGATAAGTTTTTCCGCAAAGTTTTAAAATAAAAGAAAATTATTTAATTTTATTTATTTGAAGTATCCTTACAATGGCATTTGTGGAAAATTGTTGCTTATATGATTCCACTGACAGCAATATTGGAAAATGGATTTGATTCTTTCATTTGTGGTAGTGTCTAAATTTACCAAATCAGGAAAGTTCCTCATCACCCAAGTTTCAATTGGACCGAAAATTGGAATCATGCAAGTTGAATAGTATGATGAATGAGAACTTTCAAGCATTGGAAAATCAAGACTAATTACTTGTTCACATGGATGTGTGAGTCAAGTGAAGGACTAAAGGGATCGAGTACACATTCTTGTGCACTGGTCATGTCCACCACAAAGCTCGTTAAGGCTATTTGATTTACTAAAGTTTTGTAAATATGGTTATACTTACAAGTTTAAGTATAATTCTGAAACATTGGAAAAGTCTCAATGTATGGCAGAACGAATGGGAAGAATCAAATTAGGCAGAAAGATAAAAGTTTCTCAAATCTAAAAGATGGGAGAGTACTTTAGTATCATGTTTGTGATCATCTTAATGATTTAGAAATCATATCACAATTAGTCCTCTAAAGGTCATCTTAGTGCATTCTTATGACTAAGAAGAGGAGTCATGAATTGTTGAAATGGTTAGATCAGGAAGATGAGTCATACTTCGTTCCAAAACAATTCTTAGAGTCATACTCCAAGATTGTAACTTGAGTGACATATCTTAAAGAAAGGTTTAAAACACTTGTCAAATGTAAGAGTAAAAGTGTCCTACTCTTGTACATTTGAAATTGGTAAGTTGTGATGTTTTGGATAAAACAAAGACCAACTAAGACCAATTGTGTGAAGTGTTTGTCTTGATAAAGAATCCGAACTATCTCTTGAATATTTGGCAAGATAGTCTTATATGTCAAGAGGATAGTGGGAGTCTTAAAGATCCTAAAAAGAATTTCAAGAACTAATCAAGAATAAAACCTGAGGTTCTTCACTAGCACACGACTTGAGGTTTATAACCTATCGTGTTGACATATTCTGTGCCCGTTCCAGTTAAAGTTGGCTTTGCATAGGAGTTCTGAAAGTTCTCAATTGGTTGCATAACAACTTGGAAGCAATGGCAAGCCCTGTACTGCCAGGTGGCAAGAAGTTAAGATTGCATAAGTTCAGTCCATATAAGTTTGGATTTGTCATTATCCTTGTCTTGTGACTATGGTTTTGACGATTCACATGGATAAGAACACATACACCACAAAATCTAAGGGTCATAAGGTTTCTCTCCGATTCATGAAAATGATGGTGAGGAAACACTTCCACCAAGTAGATTTGAAGCAGATGGCAAAAGGTCTAAACAATTGAGACTATGATTACGACATCCCTTTTCATAGTTCTGAAATTGTTTAGACACACATGCATGCTATCTAAGGAAAGGTGTATCATTTTGATAAAGTTTTATCAAATCATCTCGTATCAGAAATCTGAACTTTGGTAAGAAAGTCAATAAAGTATTGATTTCTAGAAGTCCAGCTGATTTCTGAGTACATGTCAAAGCTAGTGGGAGCATAAGTGTTATGCTAATAATCATCATGTTAATGGGAGCATGATAATTATTGTTAGTGTTGCAAGTTAGCAATGTTAATTATAGAAAACAAAAGTTTCAATTCGTGAGGCTGCAGGGATTGAAAAAGTTGTTTTGCTATAATTAAGGGAGAGGATATACTTCATTTCAGTTCTAAAGGCTTAGATTGAGACCTTAATCATCTTTAGTCAAGAATATATATATATATATATATATATGAATTTCATGTTGGATTGGTTCAACTTAAGGAAATTCTATATTTTGCGTTCTCAAAATTCGATTATGATTACGGCATCCCTCTTCATAGTCAAATTTTGAAAACATGGCAAAAAAAATATTGTAGCAAAAGACTGGTCTAGAATCATGTCTTTATGTGAGACATCATGAATCGTGTACCATTTGCTTTAGGTACAGGATCGATTGCATATGCTATAATATTTGTCATTTCTAAATTTTTCCAAATGCCCAGAGGCATTAAGAAGGGAAAAGGTCTAGAATTGGATATGACTAAAATGATTAAGTAATTGTCAAGGACAATCTGAGGTTTACCAAAGATTGGTTGCTCAGGGACAGTTGGAAGTATGATGCTAATTTTGGAAGGACCATATTGACATATTCTGAAAAGAGGCATCTTTTACTCAGAAGTGATAGTCAAAATGAGAATATGGAGTTGTCTCCATAGGTGGAAGTTATCTGTGTAAGATTAGAAAACTTAATGCAAGAAGCATGTCCAAAGCAATGTACTTTGAATATGAGACTTAGTTTCCATGGAGTTGATCTCCATTGGAATACCTTATAATGACTGTTGACAAGTCTTTGTGACTTTGTACATATTCATTACAGGAGGGTCAGTGCATATAAGTTTAAAATCTAAACAGATTTCGATAAATGATAGGAATTTGAAATTCTCACATTTTTCGATAAGGATTTGGGAGTGTAAAATTAGAATCGTTGAAATTATGTTCAATTGGTTTATTTCACAAAGTAAGGATCATAGACAAACATAGAGTGCATACTTGGTGTATGGCAAAGCTATTGTTTAAGAAAAACATAGTGTACATACTTGGAGCATGGGACAACTAGTGTTTTTAATTCAAGTATAAAGTTGATAAAACCGAAACAATGAAAAATGAGTAATCAGTATGGTGATAAATAAAAGTGTTTATTTATATTCATAGGGTTTGATACCATATTTGATTCATTTATTCTTGTGTTTCACATTGCATGTTTTGACTTCCAGAATAACTAAGTCGCTCTTCCTGAATGATTAAGTTATTCAAACCATCCACAGTCGGTCATATGTTGGAAGTAGATATGAATCAAGACTGTCATGGGTTGGTTTGTAGAGGTCCAAGTTGGTGGACAAAGTGGTGCTACAACACTCATGAGTGCTCATAAGTTCTGAGTATTGGATTCAACCCGCGCTCATTTGAATCACTTCATGGATTTTATCACGAGTGATCATGAGACGATAATATCTTATATTCTTCAAACCTAGAGATATGAGTTGTTACTATGAGTTGGTTATACATTGATTGCACGAAAACGCATTTGGTAACTCGATGTTATAAAACGTGCCTTTGTGTATGATTCAACAAGTAGTAGAACAAGCCATATGAGTCGAAGTTTATCCATTCCTTTTACCTTCGGGATAAAAGCGATATATGTGGGCCCCTCAATGATTTAGCGATGACACATGTGAGTGCTTGGCAAAGCAAGGACTAATTTGATTTGTTCAATCAGTCAGTCATCATAAATCGAAAATTGGGAAACAACAAATGGACAGAGAGAATGATTATAATCCATGTCTCAGTCCATATGATATCTAGAATGGAGGAATATATGATCCCTTATCTAATGGACAAGTCATTTACAAGGTCAGAGTTCGACAACGGCTTTAACAGCTACGATTGCCAGTTAGGTTTTGAAGTCATACTCAATAATAGTTTTAGACTTATCCAAGTGGGAGACTGTTGGATTAATGTCGAAGTCCATAACTATATTTGGTATGTACTTGACCCGACCCGTCATGGTCCATTTGGGTTTCACTTCACCGGCACAATTTATATGGATAGTCTTTTGAGAATAGTATATTTATGATTTATATTAATATATTATAAGCTCTAATATATTAATATGGAATCATATTATTTAATTAGTATTGATCAAGAATTAATTTAGAATTAATTAAGTGATCAAAAAGAACTAATTAAATATGGACTCTTATATATATGGAATGGGCCAAGTTCATTTAGGTTGGGCTAAGCTTTCATGGATGGTCAATGGAGCTTTTAACCCATGGATCCTATGTAAATGAAAGGTCATGGGTATTAGGGTTTACATGGATGTAACCCTAATCCTCCATAATATATAAAGGGGTCCTTGGCTCACAAAATTGGCACAAGTGTGTGAAAATAAGAGTGGGCCGATTTTAGTGTGCATACATATTCTCTCAAGTTCTTCCAAGGTGTTTTGGTGATTTGTGATTCCATTTGAGGCTTCCACACTATTGGGGCTAAGCTCTTAAAGCTTGAAGACATCAAGCTACATCAAAAGGTATGTCATCTAACTAGAACTTTGTAGTATAGGTGCTTCATAATATGCTAGTTAGGATGAAACCTTGGAATAGTTAATATTTACATGTATAATAGAGAAAACATAGATCCAAGGTTTATAGGGTCGCATGTACACCATAGGAGTGTTAGAATGCTTAAAAGCCAACAGGTCCAACACAAGTCGCCGAGTTATCGCATGTTCAATCTCATCGCGAAAACCCTAGTCGACTCGTCGAGTCAGCTCATTGTCTCGTCGAGTCCATTTAGTATGTATTCTTATTCAGACGTTTTAAGGAAAATCTATCATTCCAAACTCTAGATCTAGTCCCCCAAGGCTCGAATGTCACGTAAAGCTTCGATCTTTACGTTCATGCATGGCGTATTTGCTCCATAATGCCAATACAAGCTCCAAAAAGGGCTTTTCACACAAAAGCTCTACTATGGCTGAATAAAGCAGGGACCTTTGGACTCTAGGGACCTCTCAAGGTCCAAATCTGATGTCCAAACCTCTATATGAACTTAGTACACTCAAAGTCCCAATATTAGATGGAAAAAGCCCTAAACTCCAAATAATATGAGATCTACCCAATAAAATGAGAAAGGTGTGGACTTTTTACCTTTCACAGAAGCTCCTGGAAGAAATAGTCACGAATCTAACAGCCTCTTCTCGTCCCTTGGCTTGGAATCCTTCCTCTCTCTATAAAAAGGTTCACCAAAGACTCAAAGTTAGCTTAAATACTCTCTCTTGGCTCAATGGCCGATTAGGGTTTTCCCTAAGTGAAGTTGGGCAGCTGGTGAGCCGGAAATGAGGCTATAAGTGTCCTTAAATAGTCCCCAAACCCGAGGATTTAGGGTTTCATCACTCAGCATCTACTCGGCGAGTCGACTCTCTGACTCGTCGAGTAGGTTACTAATCCTACATGGCAAAACACAGCTCTATTCGAAGAGTTGTAGCACGAACTCGCCGAGTTACTCAATAAACCCCAAATATATATATATATATATATATATATATATATATATATATATATATATATATATATATATATATATATATATATATATATATATATATATATATATATAATATAATATGCGTGAGAATCCGGATGTTACAATTCTCCCCCACTAGAATCAGACTTCGCCCTCAAAGTCATGCTCTGGAAATAAATCTGAGTACTGCTCGCACACCTTGTACTCCAAATCCCATGTCCACTCGGATCCCTTCCGATCCTGCCACTGGACCTGAACCAGGACACCTCTTTCCGTTGCAAGATCGCATTCAGCCTCACAAAATAATATAGGCTATCATCAGTCTGAATATCCTCTAATGGCACCACTTCCTTCTCATGTCATACAAAAATCTCTTTCTCAAGACACCCCACCTATACAGGAACTCCATTCCCGCCACAGGACGGATCCCCCTTCCGTTGCGGTTCCAGTTTTCACTCTTCAGAACCTGGAACTCTAGCAGTCTGACTCCCTGCACGACCTCCCATGCAAGATATCATCATGTCTTTCACTCATCGAATGACCGATCTCGAATTATACCTCCAGTTCTAATTATCTTTATGTGAATGATGAAATCAGATCATTAACCATAACAACTGCCGAACACTCATACCTGACATATCAGTCGATCCAGATCGTACTCTAAAGGAACGAAAAGGGTTACATCTTACCAGAGACCCATCAACTGCATTGCTATCAGAACCCATCTAAACAAGACGTACCCCAATACTCTATTCTTAATACAAGAAAATGATCGTGCCCCCTCAGAAGTATCCTCGGACCTCTATGAGCATAAGCCCCAACTCCCTTTCACATATCCCTTTCAACACTGAGCACCAGGTCAACTCTCGACCCAATAGTTCAACCTCCAAAGATTACTCACTACACACCCAATAATACGACTTACCAGCTTCCTTGTAATAATGACTATCTCGGCCTGACGTCGTGACACACAAGTCACAAAGTTTGCTTTACTCCAAGAAAATGCTACATCCCTTCTGAAGCCTCCTCACCTCCAACCTCTATCGTCTAGTACTTACTAATTCCATGCGTCTCATGGTCCATTCCTAAACCAACAAACTAGACTACTCAAGTCTAAAACATCTGATGGAAACACATCCCTCTCAGAATGAGATCCAATCGAAATCCCAACCTGCTCGACGTCCATACAGATAGAACCAAACTCACTCATCAAAGTCTGGTCCGTCATAGAATTGGAACCACTCGTTCCACTCTAGCGCTGAACTCATTGATGGGTTTTTGAGCATTCTAACACTTCCTAAGTGTACATGCAACCCTAATAACCTTGAATCTATGTTTTCTCTATATACATGCAAATTTCTTTTTCAAGGTTATTTCCTAACTAGCATAGCATGGGGATTACATAAAACATAAAACTAGTAGAAATACATACCTTGTTGTTGCTTGGATTCCTTCAAGACTTTGTGAGCCTAGCACCCCAAATGTTGTGCCTCAAATGCTTCACACAACACCACAAGACTTGGAATAACTTGAGAGAATACTTCTAGCACTCAAAATCGGTTATGCCCTCTCTAGTAACACTAGGTCAACTAGGTCATGATTTTGCTAGCCATAGGGTTCCTTTTATAGTGTTGTCACAATTAGGGTTTACACATGAATGCCCTTAATTGTCATGACTCTTGATTTCCCATGACCCATGGGTTTGTAACTCCCATGGACTATCCATGGAGCTCCATATGGTTATAACCAAACCCATAAACCATGGATCATTAATCCACCATAAAAGAATTGATGATTGTCATAATCAACCCTATATATTTAATTAGTCTCACTTTGATCACCAAATTAATACTAGATTAATACTTGATCAATACTAATTAAATAATACTATTATTAATATATTAGAACTTATAATATATTAATAATCATAAGTGCCTTATTCTCTCATTTAGTCTATCCAAGTATTGCAATGCCATGCAACCCAAATGGACCATGCCGGGTCGGGTCAAGTACATACCAAATAAAGTTATGGACTTAGACACTATATCCAACAGTCTCCCACTTGGATAAGTCTAATAACTATATTTGCAAATATGACTTCAAAATCCGACTAGCAATCATAGCTCTTTCAAAGTCTCTCGGAACTGAGATGATGGTGATACGCCATTTAAGATAAGTGATCATATAATCCTCTGTTCTCATGATATCAGCCGGACAAACACATGGAACATGGTCTTACTTATTGTCCAGCATTTGTTTCTCGATCTCTGATTTGTTTCGACATAGAACTAAATTGAACACATCAATTAGGTTCTGACCGGGCCCGGTACATAAGTCAAAACCAAATCATCGAGGGGCCCAGATATCGCTTCTATTTCTAGAAGGAACAGATAGACTTCGACTGATATGCTTGTACTAACTACTTGTTGAATTACTCACAAAGGCACGTTTTATGACATAAAGTTACCAATGCGTTTTCGTGCAATCAATGAATAACCAACTCATAGTCAACAACTCATATCTCTAGGTTTGAAGATTTATATGATATTACCGTCTCACGATCACTCGAGATAAATTCCATGAAGTGATGCAAGTGAGCGTGGGTTGGATCCAATACTCAGCCCTTATGAGTACTCATGAATGTTGTAGCAACCATTGCATTGTCCAAAGCACTTTAGACAAATCATACAAGCCAAATTCATGACAGTATTGATTCATATCTACTTCCAACATATGACTGACTGTGGATGGTTTGAATAATATGATATATATCATAACATAATTATTCTGGAAGTCAAAACATGCAAAGTGAAACATAAGAATAATACTAATCTTATATGGTCCCAACACTTTGAGTGTAAATAAAAACACCTTTTATTTAAGCACCATATTGATTACTCATTATTTATGTTTCGATTAATCAACTTTATGCTTGAATTAAAACATTAGTTGTCCCATGCTCCAAGCATGTACACTATGTTTTTCCAAACAACAATTATGCCATACTCCAAGTATGCATACTATGTTTACATATGGTCCTCTCTTTGTGAAATAGATCAATTGACAATATTCCAATGATGCTAATTTCACAATTCCAATCCTCGTTGTAAATGAAAGAATACCAAACTCTTGCCATCTACTGTAATCTGTTAGATTCTAAACTTATATGCAATGATCCCCTTGTAATGACTATGCACAGAAGTCACAAAGACTTGGCAACAGAAATTACAAAGTATTCCATGAGCAACCAATCTTTGGTAAACCTCAGATTGTCCTCGACAACTTTGCTTAATCATTTTAGTCATTTCCAGTTCTATTCCTTTTTCCATCTTAATGCCCTAGGCATTTGGAAAATTTAGAATGGATGAATATTATAGCACATGTAATCAAACCTATACCCAAAGCATATGGGACATGATTTATGTTATAAATTTTTTTATTTGCCATGTTTTCATAATTCGAACTATGAAGAGGGATGTCGTAATCATAATCGAATTTTGAGAACGCAACATATATAGAATTTCCTTATGTTAAACCATTCCAACATAACATTCATATATATTCTTGACTAAAGTAGATTAAATTCTCAATCTAAGCTTGTAGAATTGGAGTGAAGTATAAAATCCTCTCCCTTAATTATAGCAAAACAACTTTTTCAAGGCGAATTGAAACTTTTGTTTTCTATAATTAACATTGCTAACCTGCAATATTTAACATAATCGTCATGCTCCCACTAGCATAATGATTACCAGCATAACACTTTATGCTCCCACTAGCTTTGACATGTACTCAGAAATCTACTGGACTTCTAGAAATCAATACTTTATTGACTTTCTTACCAAAGTTCATATTTCTGATACTAGATTGCTTTGATAAGACTTTATCAAAAACATACACCTTTCCTTAGATAGCTCACATGTTTATCTAGACCTTTTGCAATTCTCACTAGTTAGTGTGCCGGTTAACCACACACGCTCCACTAACTATATGAGAATGCAAATATCACAACCGCTATCTACTTAAAATCTTCTTAGTGGAAGCGTTTCCTCACCATCATTTTCATGAATCGAAGAGAAACCTTATGACACTTAGATTTTATGGTGTATGTGTTCCTATCCATGTGAATTTGTCATAACCATAATCACAGGACTAGGTTAGTGACACTTCCAAATTCATAGGGACTGAACTTGTGCAATCTTAATTTCTTGCCACCTGGTAGCACAATGCCCACCATTGCTTCCGGGTTGTTATGCAAACAATTGAGAACTCATAGAACTCACAAGCATAATCAACTTTCAACTGGAACAGACACAGAAACAAGAATATGTCAACACGATAGGTTACAAACCTCAAGTCGTGGGCTAGTGATTAACAAAACTCTTGATTTAGTTCTTGAAACTATTTCAGAATCATTTAGACTCCCACTATCCTCTTGACATATAAGACTTCTCTTTGTCAAGAACCATTCCTTGACAAAACAAATATTCAAGATCTAGTGCGGATTCTTATCAAGTTAAACACTTCTCACTATTGGTCTTAGCTGGTCTTTGTTTTATCCAAAACATCACAACTTACCAATCTCAAATGTACAAGAATAGGAAACATCTTACTCTACATTTGACAAGTGTTATGAACTTTCTAAAGACTATGTCACTCAAGTTACAATCTTGGAGTATAACTCTAGGATTTGTTTTTGGCACGAAGTATGAATTATCTTTTGATTTAACCATTTCAACAATTCACGATTCCTCTCCTCAGGCAACAAACACACTAAGGTGTCCTTAGAGGATCAATTGTGATATGGTTCCATAATCACTAAGATAATCATAAAACAAAATACACAAGTACTCTCCCATCTCTTCAGATTGGAGAAAATTTTATCTTTCTGCCTTATTTGATTCTTCTTATTCATTCTGCCATACATTGAAACTTTTCCAATGTTTCAGAATTACACTTAAACTCGTAAGCATAACCATATTTACTAAACTTTAGTAAATCATAACGAATAATCTTATCTATCTTTGTGGTGGACCTGACCAGCACACAACCAAGTGTACCCAATCTTTTAGTCCTTCACTTGACTCACATGTACATGTGAACAAGGAATTAGTCTTAATTTCCCAAAGACGAAAACTTCTCATTCATCATACAATACAAGTTGCATGATTCCAAGTTTCTATCTAACTGAAACTTGGGCGATGAGAATCTTTCCTTATTTGGTAAATTATGATACTACCACAAATGAAAGAATCAAATCCATTTTCAAATATTGCTATTAATGGAAACATATAAACAACAATTTTTCACAAATGCCATTGTAAGGATACTTAAAATAAAATCAAAACTTTTCTTTATTTTAAAACTTTGCGGAAAATTTATCCTTACAACCCATATGAAAACCTTGTTGTTATCTATTCCTAAGCAATATGTCTCAACTCTTAAGTAATAGCTCAAAATTCTGATCACCGAACCATGCGATCAAAATCCCTCTTCGCGATCAGAATCAGCATATACTTCCTTTAAGTTTCTTCACTTTTCTTTGATTCTTAAAACATCAACATGTGACCCAGTCACATCATGCAATAAGAATCTCATAATAGAAACTTAATAGAGTTAGACAATGGACTTTACCTGAAGTAGAGTCAAACATTTGACTTTACTATCCTTATGGACTTTTAGGTAAATTTGGCAGCTTCGCAACCAATGCCCTTCCTTTGGCAACAGAAACATATGGACTCTTTGGAAACGGTACACGGGACTATCACAGACTTAGCCTTTCTCTTTACCATTTGGTCAACCGAGTTGACTATGGCCAATCCCTTTCAATTGGGAAGAGAAAGTTTTTTCTGGACTTCCAATGTTACCATTGTCAATGTCCATGGAAGTTTGGGAAGTTGATCTTCCAATCAAATTTTGCTTTACCAATGCTCCAAATCATTGCTGATTCAGCATCATTAAGCAAATAGGTAAGATCATTAAGGGTCATGTCGTGATCTGTTATCAGGGAGTGACCAAGTCAACAGCCAGCTACCTTGAGACTTCGACACCCTACTCTCCCGGCTTGTCAATATGTGACTTAATCTCCAAGACCTAAGCACATATAGACTTTGTTTGCCAATAGGGATTGAGTGACTTAGAACTTATCATGTCTTGAAACTTGTGGGATAAGGAGATTTGTTGGAGGAGGTGGAGGAAGTGAAGTATGATTTCCAGTCCCACTAATGCACAACAAAGGGATTGATCTTTCACCTTGGTTGCCATTTGGGATATCATCTTCATTAGGAAACTTGTTCCTAAAGATTTGGGAGGACCATAGCTGTCTAAACTAGACATCTATAATGGGAGAAATTCAAGTTAGTTGATTTAAAGTCCTTAATATAACACCCAATATGAAATATTAAGGCTAGGACCCAACAACCTATTTATAACTGGAAGAGGGATGTCGTAATCCAAATTATAAAATAGTTGAAGGTAGGTAAATGACGATTTACCAATTTCCTACCATAAAAACGAAATATAATTAAGTTTTTAATTGGATTTGAAACTCCTAGATCTTTTGAGATACATTGAACTTTCAATGGCATGTTTGAATCTCGATTGTGCCCTCTCAAGTTTGTGACTGGGATGCCGAGGATCACAAACAAGGTGTGAATAACCATACAAATTGACTTGGTACCCTCAACAATATTACCTAATCGATGTGCCGGTTAACCACACACGCTCCACCGATCTATAATAAAGTCAAGTTACCCTTTGCCACTCTTACTAGTCCATGTTAGTGTGCCGGTTAACCACACACGCTCCACTAACGACTTGGTAAGGTACAAAGTGTAATTTTATGGGCTAGCACCAATTTCACATTTTCCTAAAGTAACTAAGATTGGGAATTTATAATGTATAGTTACTTTATAATTCATTATACTTTTAACGAGTATTTAAAGTCGTATCCTACCCGTTCGGCTAACGACCCTCCACCGATCAAGGAAGCGGTGGGTGAGAGTGGACACCCATTAAGTCACCATTTTATAGGCAAGAACCTTATACCCCCCTTATAGACCGGCTTCGTGAATGAGGCCTACTAACGGTAAGAATGACATATTCTTATACATATCTATATAATTAAAATTATAATAATAGTATAAGGGTGTATTTTAAACATTTAAAATACTTGGTGGTTTAATCTATTAATTAAACTATACTTAATTTAATTAAACTTAAACCATGTCTTTATGGAATTATTAACTCTTTTAATTAAACACTTTAATTAATTTAATGAAGTCCATAAAGCTTGAATTTTACCTTTAAAAAATTCTAAGAGTTCAATTTGGAATTAAAGTGTAAGGCTTTTCAAATTCCAAAACTTGAGGGCAAGAATTGAAACTATTCCAAGTCTCTTCAATTTGTAACTTATGAGTTTTAATGGTTCATAAAATGAAGACTCTTCATTTTATGAAACCTCTTTAGTTCTTTAATCATAATTAAAAGAAGTGACTTTTGGTTATCCATAACTTGAGGACAAGTTATGGACACCATCATTAGCATTAAGATCATGAATTAAACAAGCATGTAAGTTACACAAAATTCCTATGATCTTCTAAAAACTCATAAGAACAAATATTTATATCAAACAATTTCAAGGAAATCATATAAACATATACAATACTTGAAAATTGATAAAAGTCATGTAAAATGGGTTAACATAATCATTATCATTTTGAAAAACAGATTTTACAAGTCCAAAACAGATTGGGATAATGATCTTAATCCATTTCCAGCAACAAAACTCGAAAAAACTGCCCAGCACGCTCCTACTCGCCGAGTGCATTATTCTACTCAGCGAGTAGAATGAATTTGTTCATGGACTCGGCGAGTCCTCCCCATGGACTCGGCGAGTCCAGTCGTCAGAGTGCAGAATTTTCGTTTTTTAAGCAGTTTTGCATCAAGTATACATAAAACAATCCTAGTCTCTGATACCACTGATGGGTTTTTGAGCATTCTAACACTTCCTAAGTGTACATGCAACCCTAATAACCTTGAATCTATGTTTTCTCTATATACATGCAAATTTCTTTTTCAAGGTTATTTCCTAACTAGCATAGCATGGGGATTACATAAAACATAAAACTAGTAGAAATACATACATTGTTGTTGCTTGGATTCCTTCAAGACTTTGTGAGCCTAGCACCCCAAATGTTGTGCCTCAAATGCTTCACACAACACCACAAGACTTGGAATAACTTGAGAGAATACTTCTAGCACTCAAAATCGGTTATGCCCTCTCTAGTAACACTAGGTCAACTAGGTCATGATTTTGCTAGCCATAGGGTTCCTTTTATAGTGTTGTCACAATTAGGGTTTACACATGAATGCCCTTAATTGTCATGACTCTTGATTTCCCATGACCCATGGGTTTGTAACTCCCATGGACTATCCATGGAGCTCCATATGGTTATAACCAAACCCATAAACCATGGATCATTAATCCACCATAAAAGAATTGATGATTGTCATAATCAACCCTATATATTTAATTAGTCTCACTTTGATCACCAAATTAATACTAGATTAATACTTGATCAATACTAATTAAATAATACTATTATTAATATATTAGAACTTATAATATATTAATAATCATAAGTGCCTTATTCTCTCATTTAGTCTATCCAAGTATTGCAATGCCATGCAACCCAAATGGACCATGCCGGGTCGGGTCAAGTACATACCAAATAAAGTTATGGACTTAGACACTATATCCAACACTCATGACCCATGTTCCACGATTATACGTATGCATTACGTCTCGATTCGTCCGATTCACGACAAGCCCTCTATATCTCAAAACACAATGGTTTTCGACCACTGCTGAGACCCAGTCTCGCCTTTGGTTCGGTCACCAAGTTCTCACAGACTCCTCTGGTAAGGATACCCATGCCTAAGAGCCGCTCTGCGTCATACCCTGACTAATAAGGCTGCGGCTCCCCGCAGTTATACAACACTTTCTCTCACTGACTAACACGTGCTACGACTCTCCATAGTCCTATGGCACTCTCTCATTGCCTCGTGAATGCAACGACCCCCCGCAGTCTTGCGATATTCTATCTTTCTCTCTCGCTAGCTCACGAATGTTTCGGCTTCGCGCAGACTCACAATACTCTCTCTAACTCACGTATGCTACGACTCTCCGCAGTCACACGATACCCTTTCTCTGACTCACGCATGATGCAGCTCTCCGTAGTCACACGATACCATTTCTCTGACTCACGTATGCTACGACTCTCTGTAGCCACACGATACTCTTTCTCCCGCTGAATCATGGATGCTACAACTCCCCGTAGTCTTACAACACTCTCTCACTCACTGACTCGCCATGGGATCACTCCATGGTTTTCCCTGATAATCCAAAGTGATTACCCCACTCGGATCCACTCGCTCCCTTATCACCTCATAATCTCATCATCAAGTCATCACTACACTGAGTTCACTAACTCATGCTCCAGAACCCAACATAGATAGGTGCACACACCCACTCAACTTATGCACTACCACTCCTGATGTAAATTCTCGTAAGCAAGGAACTTTGCTTAACACAGGTACACCCTTAGACAATCTCGCTCTGGCGACAACTAGCTGATGGGTTCCCACTGGAACAATAGTCACTCGGTACTCCACTTGCAAACTAAAGTCTCAAAATAATGCAAAAATTTAGGGCATCATACTCAGATACCCCGGTACACCATCACAAAATCTCACGATATCCTGTCTCGTACACTGATCTTCCACTCACGACATCATACTCGGATACCACAATACACTCTTTCAGAATCTCATAATGTCCTGTCTCATCCACTGATCTTCCACTTGCGCAACTCTCAACCTCGAAATACTCCAACTCACAACTTGAAACACGGAGGAATCGTCAATGTCAAGAACACGTTGACGACCATCCGAAACCCCATCCTCCATGGCTCAAAACCCATGCGTCAATACTCATACCGACTCTAAAGTTGACTGCCAAACAATTGTTGCCCCTTCCTGGAGTGCATATAATAACTTATCTATTGAACTAGAAATTCTCAACTGTCGAAACCGGACTTTAACGAGCCAACTGCCTCGAATCTCAACCACTATGACTTGAAGAGCTCCTAACCACAATAAGGTCCCTAGCCAACGGCTACTTACCGTGGTTGCATTATCCCACTCTGCACGTTGTCTCATCCACCAATGACCCAAGTCTCATAATTCCCGTACCGCAGATCTCCATAATCAGTTCTCTAACCGCACCTGAAGAAATCTCTAATCCCCTTAATAAAATATTCAGTTCTCCCCCACCCAGGGTTCGAACCGCCACCAATTGGCATACCAACAGTCTACTCCACAGATTGTTTCACCAGCTACATCACACTTGACGCTTGGATGCGTACAACATAACACTTGATGATCTTCCGACGAAAACCAAACAACTCCAAATATCCCGTCACTCACACAAAAATCTTAGAATCCTCTCGATATGACTGCCTCTAGTCATCTCGAAGCCTTAGACCGACACATCGCCGGATACTCCAACTGTTCCGAATTAGTCCTGACTCTCCATCTGTAAATAATGCACTATCACACACCTCGTCTCTGATTCCTCGACCAGCCTCCCATCGTAGAAATCATCATGGAAGCAAGAGACCTCACTCTCATAGTCGATACACAACGTAGACAACAAGGGCCACCGCACCAATATACTGTTGGATTAATGTCTAAGTCCATAACTATAATTGGTAAGACTTGACCCGACCCGGCATGGTCCATTTGGGTTGCATGGCATCATGCATTTGGATAGACTATAATGAGAGAAATAACACTTAAGGTTGGTTAATATATTATAAGTTCTAATATATTAATAAGGTTATTTAATTAGTATTGATCAAGAATTAATTTGGAATTAATTAAGTGATCAAAAGGAGACTAATTAAATATATGGGTTGATTGTGTAAATCATTCATTCTTATATATGTGGGCTTGTGATCCAAGATTCCTTATGTTGGACTAAGTCCATGGGGTGACCCATGGATACTCCATGGAGGTTAAAATCCATGGAGCATAAGGAATGGGTAAAGTTATGAGTTACATGGTGTAACCCTAATAGCCACCATATAAAAGAATCCCATGGCTCATGAAATCGTGCACTAATGTGTGAGTGTGAGGGCTAGACGATTTCAATGAGTGTTCAAGTTTCTCTCAAGTTATTCCAAGTGTATTTGGTGTTGTGTGAACCATTTGAGGTGTCACACTTGGGGCACTAGGCACTCAAGCTTCATGAAGACATTCTACATCAAAGAGGTATGTATTCTATCTTGTTATATTTATTATTTTGTTTGCTAGATTAGGATAATACCTTGGATGTTCATAATTGTATGTATAATAGAGAAAACATAGATCCAAGGTATTTAGGGTTGCATGTACACTTTGGAGTGTTAGAATGCTCATAACCCAACATATACTCCTATTGATCACTTGAAATCGCTGCTAAAAGCATGCCAGAATCGACTAAGGCTTCTCTCTGTCCTCATATCAGTCTCCACTAATAGCTCTCTTGTGGTATATGGAATACCTCACAGCAACATACTGCCCACATACTCTGGTGAAAAGGTTGCAAGCCTATGCTACCCCACGGGGTTTACCTCCAAATCTGAAACCGGAAGCTCAATATCTCATTTTGCTTCTCCCAGGAAACCAGAACAGTGCAACTCTCGTCACAGAAAGTGACATCTCAACTATCTACCGATTGCTCAACTCAGGCCGCAATTCTCCATAAAATCTCATCTCTACTCATCCCTATGTCTTGCGACTCGAACTGGCATCTCACCACTGAAAATCTCTCAAAACTAACTCGATTTCCCTCTCCAGGTAGGCTCCATTAAAACTCGCTCGACATGGCCGTCTGGCCCCACACTCTATCATATATGTTCTCAGTCTAATCAATCACAACGGGATAACTGGTAAACCAGAAGCAGTAGCCGCCACGAATCATGGTACTCGAACCATGTGATCTCCTCTCAATCTGCTACGAATCATGGTACTCAAACCATGTTATCACTTCTTAATATGCTACGAATCATGGTACTCGAACCATGTTATCACTTCTCAATCTGCTACGAATCATGGTACTCGAACCATGTTATCACTTCTCAATCTGCTACTTAGAACCTCTAGGATTCTCCCTGTTTCGAGTACGGGTCCTCTACTTTCAGTAGTACGGGCCCATACTACCTGCCACATCTACCCATACTTTCCACACGGATCGACCTAGATTTCCTAAGTAGCTGCTCAACCTCTTCGATCACTAATCCCGATATACATGGTCTCTATCCAACGAATACTCTCCTCTATCAGCGTAGTCTTCTGACTAAAGTCACTCCCCATGCTCTTCTTAGGTTCTCACACTTCTCCGCTATCAGCTGGTGAAAAATTCCTCATGATGCCAACCATCTACCTCCTGAATATCGTCATATTCTGTTGAATCATAAAAGTGACCCTCTTGAACTCAGCTACCGCAACCATCTCAGCTACCGCAACCTTCTTTCTACCACAACCGCTTCAGCACCCGGATTCAATCTTGTTCATCAGCAACCGCATCAGCAACCTGAGTCAGCTACCGCAGTCAACTTAGCTAGATTACGTTATTTGTCTTTTATGTAATACACTCTATTATCCAGTATGCCTTGCACGGCTGTTTATAGAGTTGTAATCTAGTGTAGTTTCTAAGTCTCTATAAATAGAGACTTACTCTCTTTGTATTCATAGAGATAAGAAAAGGAACCGATAACTTATGAATTCTATCTGAATACACATTCTGAAGTTATCTCTCTTATCTTTCTTCACTCATATCTTCTTACTTAAATCTTATCTTAATCCTACTGATCATAATCCCTCTTCGGAGCAAGTCTTTAAGACTTAATCACTAAGCTTGATCTTCCTTATTAACTTGGAGTGAATGCATTCCTTGTTATGAATCAGCTTAAGTGTCTTCTTGATATAACAATTGTTGTCATTTCCATTCCTTTACATTTCCGCAACTAACTCTCTAACTATCTAACTATATTATTGTTGAGCTTTTAGATCCTTTGAGATTAACTATTTCGCATTATACTTGTTCTAACTTTTGTTCAAGTGTGTCTCCAAGTTTTTCTCTCAACAATTGGTATTAGAGCTAAAGTGGTTGCTTTTTGAAAACGGAACTCTGATTTTTCAAAGAGCCTTCTATACCACTAAAGCTCATTTCTTCAAAACAAAACAAAAACAATTTCAAATGGCACAATCATTATCTCTAAATGTTTCCAACAGTGTCGGTGGTTCTAACCGAGCCCCACAACTAGTCGCAAATGAATATCATCACTGGTAACAAAGAATGGAAAGGTACTTGAGAAGACTGGGTAGAGATGTATGGCGATCCGTAGAAGAAGGACCACATGTTCCAGTCCTTACACCAGTCCAAACTGACGGCGCTGCAACTAGGCTAGGAGGATGTCAACCAGCCATGAGCCGTCCCACCAAGGATGATCTCGATAAAATGGAAAATGATGATGTTGCTTTTTATGAAATCTCTTGCGGAGTTGCTCTTGACAACTTCGATATTATCATAAATTGAAAATCAGCGAAAGAGATCTGGGATGTTCTCAAAAACCTGTACGAAGGCTCGGAACAAGCACAAGATAAGAAGCTTACTACCGCACTCAACGAGTTCAACAACTTCAAAGCTCATATTGGAGAAAGTTTGGAAGACTCCTTCAAAAGATTCAACATGATAGTCACCAAGTTATCCAATGCGGGCACCATCCGCAGTAACCATGATATCAATCTTCAGTTTCTTAATGGTTTGGGCAGACATTGGACTACGGCCAAGATGATAGTCCAAGGCGATAGAAAGATTCAGTCCCTGTCAGTTTACAAGCTCTATGGAGAGCTGCAAGCTCAAGAATCCACCGTACTCAAAGACTGTGCTGATTTCGGAGGACCACTTGCTCTCATAGCACAAGCTCCACCGCAGTCACCTTACCCTTCCTCGTATGACACTCTACCACAATCATACGAAGCGGATTCTGAATATGATGATGAAGATTTTCAGAAGGCTATTGCTCTGGTTAGCCAACAGTTCAACCATCTACCACCTCCTTCCTTCTGCAAGAATCAGCAGTTCAACAAACCTTCATTCAACCGTAACTTCGGTTCTCAGAATAACTACTCTCGATTTCCTAAAAGTTCTCATCCACCACCGCAATCTCAGAATATTCAACCAAAGGAGGTACCGCAGTCTCCTCAAATCACTGACTCTGGTACTCCTTCAGAAGACAAGACTGATGTTGTAATTTGTCACAAATGCAACAAAGAGAATCACTTTGCACGAGATTGTAAGGCCAATGTAGTAAAATACAGAGCATTCTACCTTAGAATGGCTCAAGAGTTGGAAGACAAAGAAAAAGCTGAAAAGGCAAGGGCATATGTGGCCCATGTCAAAAGGGACCATCAAGTCTGGTGATCCGGAGACGAAGATGAGGCCATCAGCAGTGTCAAAGGAAAAGGGAAAATCTGCATGCTGGCCACTGCGGATGATGATGGGTCTACAATGTTGAACAAGAACTACTGCTACATGGCAAAGGATGGAACACTAAGCATCGTCGAACAGGTAAAACTCATGATCCAAACTCTAAACTATAACATGCATGACTGTCAGCCTTACATAGATGATCTTAATGACACTTGTGCTGCCGTCCTTACAGACTATAATAAAGCCTTAGATGAGAAGAACATTGCGTCCCAAGAGATGTTCCACGTGAGAGGACGACTGGATAAGAAAAGACTTAAGATGGCTATGTTAGAGAAGGACCTAGAGTTAGAAAAGGATGCAAGAATGTTAAGTGAAACCCAATTAGAGATAGCTTTGAACCAGCGAGATTTAGCTCAGAGAGAAATTGTACGCTTAAATCTCTTAATTGAAAAATTGTTTAATGAAAGTGAAGCTATTGAAAATTTGGTAAACAATGGAACCGTGGACAATACATACAATTGGGGTTGGTCAAATGGATATCCTACCTCAATGGATTCCTCACCCCGGTTCAACAAAGACAGACTGTATGTCCCACCAGACCGAGAATTTCATTTCCCTGTCAATGACAAGACTTTTCCCGAAGAAATTAAAACTCACTTCGGTAGAATGCACTACTTAAGCAATAATTGTGTCATTGAGGAAATTGTGCCAGAGGTTTCGGGTCACACATGTGATCAAATTCCTATCTGTGGCACCATCTATCCAAATTCTCAAACTTCATCCGTAGTTGACGAAGAGATTGTTGTTGAGGGCCCCGAAGTCTCAAAAGACTTTCCATCTCTGTCCTCAGACCGCAGTGTCTCTCACTGTAGTCAAATGTCCCACAAATGTCCCACCGAAGTCCCATCTAAGACTTACTCAGTGGTAGTCAAGTCATCCCTACCGCAGTCATCAGTTCAAGGAACTGTAACTCTTCAGCCAATATTTCATGAACTACCTATAGAAAATTTTGAAGTAGGTCAATGTTCCCAAATTCCTGAATCCTCAAGCTCTGATGACTCAACTCCGTGTTTTCAAAATCATTCCAAGAATTCCAGGAAACCGCAATTGAACAACAATGACTGCGGTTCACCAAAATCTTTGGCAAAAAAGGCTTTTAAAGAAGAAATCAGATCTCGCGGTACTAATAGACAATTTTTTTCAAAAAACAAGAAGCAAGTCAGATTTCCTAAATCCAAAAGTCCTTAAAAATTTGTTTTCTCTCACTACATTTCAAAAAACTCTTCTTTCAAGAAAACAAACAAAAAGGAAAGTTCAGTTTCAAAAGTCATTCCTACTCCTTCTGACACAACCCAAAAGGGTGTTCAATCTTTTCGAAACTATGTTTTTCAGGTCTATTCTTCAAATGATCCTAAATGGAAAGGTATTTTACCCACTCCAACACTTTTAAAGTCACGTCAAAATTTCAAATGGAAGGGTATCTTACCAAATCCATCAAAAAGAATTCAGAAATCTACACGTGCTAAAACCTTTCGTAAACAGACTTTTTCAAAACCCAAAAACACTCGTGTCAGGAATAACCCATCTTGGACCAGTAACAGATCCAAAACATCCGTAAAATCGCTGACCAATCACAGTGTTAGATCAAAAGACAAAATCTCCTTTTGTAAATGTCAGTGTAGTTGTCAAAAGGTTTTATCTCATGTCAAATCGAGTCAGAGTCAGAAACCTCGTATTTTTTCAAAAAATCACAACACTCCAAATCTACTCAAACACCCAGGACTAGGCTCAAAAGTTGACAAGAGACTTGTCCCTGCAACCTCGGACCATGCATCACTCAGAAACACATCAATTGTCTCAGGCTCCAAACTTGTTTGGATGCCTAAACTAACCGTGTAATTCTCAGGCTTTGTGCAAGGAGGAACAAGAAGAAGAGTGGTTAATTGACAGTGCCTGCTCCTTGCACATGACAGGAAGGTTAGAGTACCTTCGGGATTTCAGGCCTATATGCAATGGTGGAAATGTCACGTTTGGTAACAATGCAAACGGTGTCATCCGAGGTTACGGTGTTCTCACTACGGGGAACTTTTCGATTCAGAAGGTTGCTTATGTAGAAAGCCTTAAACACAATCTCATCAGTGTTGGCCAACTATGTAAAGCAGGACATCGTGTTGAATTTGATGATCAGTTTTGCTACGTAATGACGAGTGATAGAAACACTTGCCTGATCAAATCTCGATCCGAAGGTACCATGTACCCTTTGGATGTTTCTCTAATGATTGGTAAACCGCAATTGTGTTTCTTGTCCAAAGCTTTATCCGAATTCAGCTGGTTATGACACCGTAAGGTAGCTCATCTCAACTTCCGGTACATCAACAACTTAGTCACTGGAGAACTAGTCCGCGGTCTCCCTATTCTTAAATTTAGCAACGATACTCTCTGTCCGGCTTGTGAATGTGGTAAGCAGTCTAAAGCAAGTCACCCTCTGATAATGGACTCTCCTATTTCTGAACCACTGGAGCTATTGCACATTGATCTCTGCGGTCCATCAACCGTAGCCAGCCTCCACCACAAGAAGTATATACTGGTTATTGTTGATGACTATACACGCTTCACATGGGTCTTCTTCCTCAGACTCAAATCAGAGACACCGCAGATCTTCATCAACTTCATCAAAGAAATCGAACTTCAGATCAAGCTTCCAGTTAGACGCATCCGCAGTGATAATGGAACCGAGTTCACTAATCATCTTCTTAACAGTTTCTTGGTGTCCAAAGGCATTTCTCACAACTTCTCAGCACCCTACACACCGCAACAAAATGGTGTAGTAGAAAGAAGGAACCGCACACTAGTAGAAGCAGCCAGATCCATGCTTAACTTCGCCCAAGTTCCTCTCTACTTCTGGGCTGAAGCAGTAGCAACCGCATGCTTTGTCCAAAACGAAGTATCGTGTGCAAACGCCTCAATAAAACACCATATGAGGGCCTTAACCACCGCAAGCCCAATGTTCGCTTCTTTCATATTTTTGGGTGTAGATGCTTCGTGATCAACAACAGAGATCAGCTCAACAAGTTTGCACTGAAGTCCGACGAAGGCATATTCCTTGGTTACTCCACTAACAAGGTTGCTTATCGAGTGCTCATCAGGCGTACAAGGCCGATCATTGAAAGCTTCGATGTGAAATTTGATGATTCTCACATCTGCGACGCCCCTCCATCTACTGAAACCACCGCAATCATGGAAAGTGACATTCCTGCCTCTTCAGGTCCCTTGAATCTAGTTGAAGTCAACTATGAGGATCTTTTTGATCCTATTGAAACGGTGAAACTATCCGAAGTTCTTGTGTCACCCGCAGCTCAACAACAACATGCTGATGTTTCTGGACCATCTCTATCTGAAGTAGCCTCTCTCAATACTTCCACCTCTCCGGTTGAGGGGGAAAGATCTACTCCGGATCTAGCCGCAACCGTCGAGGTTCCAGTACTTGATGTTGTTCAAATTCCTGCCCGCAGAGAAGCATTACCATCAAACGTATCTTCGGATTCGGATGATGAACTCATAGAAAATATCGACACTAGAACTGATCCAAGGATTGTCACTCTCCCATCTGTAGTCCAGGGGGAACCTTCTCAGGTTCCAGAGGAACTCCTATCTGCAACCCAGGGGGAACCTCTCCCAACTGCTCAAGAGAATTCCGTTCCAATAGATCAAGATGACTCAGCAGGATGTTCTCAAGTCCAGGGGGAACTGTCATCTCCAACCGCAGATTCCTCTGACATTCAAGATATTCCCTCTACCGCAGCTGCTGATCATCTGCTGCCACGTCTTCATGTATGGACGAAAGACCACCCATCAGGTCAAATCATTGGGAACCCATCCGCAGGCATCCAGACTAGATCTTCCAAGGACCTATCTGATCACTGCCACTATGCAGCATTTATGTCCTCGGTAGAACCCAGAACGATCAAGGAAGCATTGCTTGAACCTGACTGGATAGCTACAATGCAAGAAGAGCTTGAAGAATTTCAAAGAAATAAGTTTGGCAGCTCGTTCCGAAGCCACGTGGTCACTCCATTGTTGGCACTAGATGGGTGTTCAAAAATAAGTTGGATGACTCTGGTGTGGTAGTCAGAAATAAGGCAAGGCTAGTTGCAAAGGGGTATAGTCAACTTGAAGGCATTGACTACGATGAAACGTATGCTCCGGTAGCACGCATCGAAGCTATCCGGATCTTTCTAGCATACACAGCCCACAAAAACTTCAAGGTACACCAAATAGACGTTAAGAGTGCCTTTCTCAATGGGGAACTAAAAGAAGAGGTTTATCTTCAGCAACCTCCAGGCTTTGAAAATGTTAAATTCCCAGACCACTGCTACAAGCTTGAAAAGGCAGTCTACGGTCTGAAGCAAGCCCCAAGAGCATGGTATGAGACTCTTTCTGAATTCCTTGTCTCATCCGGGTACAAGAGAGGAGTGATTGATCCCACACTATTCAGAAAAGCAAATGGCGACCACCTCATGATGGTACAAATATATGTGGATGATATCATCTTCGGTTCGACTGATCAAGGCATGGTGGATGAATTTGCTAAGCTCATGACCAACAAGTTCAAAATGAGCATGAATAGAGAGATTAATTTCTTTATAGGTTTTCAAGTGAAACAAGTACCGCAAGGCATATTCATTCATCAAGAAAAATACACCACTGAACTATTGAAGAAATATTCTATGGACAACTGTTCATCTGCTAAGGTCCCCATGGCCTTCGGTTATAAGATCTCTGCTGATCCCTTAGGCGAATCTATGGATCACAAGACTTATAGAGGCATCACCGGCTCTTTGATGTACCTCATGGCAAGCAGGCCAGACATTGTCTTTGCAACTGGTGTATATGCAAGGTATCAGGCTGACCCAAAAGTCTCACATATGACCGCAGCCAAACAGATACTACGGTACCCGAAAGGAAGCAAATCTCTTGGTCTATGGTACCCCGCATGCAATGACTTCAGCCTGCAAGCTTTCACATATGCGGATCATGCCGGATGCAAGCTCGATCGAAAAAGCACTTCAGGAGGATGTCAATTCTTGGGTGAAAGACTAGTCAGCTGGTCCTCAAGAAAACAAAGCTGTGTCTCTCTATCAACTGCAGAAGCCGAGTATGTGGCCGCAGCCAGCTGTTGCTCTCAAGTCCTTTGGATGAAAACTCAACTAATGGACTACGGGTATAGAATACTGCGGATACCGATCTATTGTGACTCTGAAAGTGCTATTGCTATTTCTCACAATCCAATTCAGCACTCCAAGACTAAGCACATTGAACTACGGTATCATTTCATCAAAGACCACATCTTAAAAGGTAATATTGAACTCATCTTTGTCCCTTCTCATGAAGAGATTGCTGATGTGTTCACAAAAGCGCTCGATTCAACAAAGCTTAACATCTTCCTGCAAATGTTAGGAATGATGAATCCAGACCCGCAATTCTTTTTGAATTGTTAGCTACCGCAGACCATCCTTGGTCTCCGTTGCGGTTATAACTGAGAATTACATGTGATAGATGGTTTTGGTACCGCTGTCTAGGTACCACAACCATATATCATACGTATCTCTCATGGGTCTTTATGGTCTGTTATTACTAATCTTTGTACAAGTGTTTTCCTCAGTTTCTCACTACAGTCCTTCCTTGTTCATCCGCAGTGACGTCTCTCAACCGCAATGAAAGTTTCATCCGCAATGACGTCTCTTAACCGCAATGACGTTTCTCAACCGCAGTGAAAGTTCCATCCGCAATGACATTTCCAACTGCAATGAATTTTCCATCCGCGATCATCATGATAATTTCTCAACAGTTTTATCAACTCTTGAATCTTTGTGTGCTATTTAATGATCCTTCATTAAATTAAACATTAAAGACAAAAAAAAAACATTCTCTTTAGAAACTGTCACATTCTCTTTCTGAATAATTCTTGTATCAGACCTATTTTAGGGATGATGACAAAAAGAACGTTTTTCAATAAACTCATCCTTAATTTGTCCTTTCCTCTCCCCAATACGTCCCATCCGTTACAACTTCCTCTCCCATCACCCCCTCGATCACCTGACGTATTGACATGCGTCTGACTTTACATTAAATGCAAAACCCCTTTTGGAAATCTCCCAAAATCTCTTCAAACCCGTTTTAATTATGTGTGGCTGAGATTTAATAAAAAATTCAAGATTCCCCCCAAAACCCCAATCGACATTTTACCCTATCCTTACCATTTACCTAGGGTTAAACACTTTTTTACCCCCCTTTATAAACCTATCTTCTTCCCCAACAATACTTTACGTTTTCTGAATATCGATTCTTTCTCCCAAATTCCTCAAAACCTTCAAAACTTTCAAGAACTCTGTTTTCTTCTCTCAAATCTTCAACAATGGTGAAATCAGGTGCATTAAAGAAGCAATCCAAGGCTTTAGGTTCTGTAAATCCAACATGTTCCGACTCTCCAACAATCGCTTCAAGTAATTTCAGAGCAATATTTGAAGATCATCCTTCATATAATGCTCCCATCAAGCTTATGATCAAGTTTCTCAGGAACCACCCTCTGTTCGGTCCATTCGATGCATTTACAGACGTTGTTCCAGCTTCTACTCTATTCAAATGTGCATTCTCTGCTTATCGCCCAATAGAAAACCCCCAAGAAGTTCACCTCAATCTCATGAACGATTCTTTGGTCATCTTGTCCAAAGAAAAGTTCTTAAATGCCATTAATCTTTTGGTTCACCCCTCCATCAAGATTTTCTCACCTTCAATGGCAGATGTTACATCCGCACTCTACCAGATGGGGTATCAGAAACCAATTCGAGGGAGTGGTGAGTTCAAAAAGAATCAGTTGCATGCGGTATGGCAGTTTGTGTGTCATTTTGTCATCCGCTGCCTATCCGGCAGAACCGGAGGCATCGACAACATGGGACTGAAGCTACTGGAATTGGTATGGAGCATCTACACAGGCCACGACGTAAACTATGGACAAATCCTTTGGGACGACTTCCTCCAATACATTCCCAAAGAGCACCCAAGGGAGAACCCAACCGAGCTCACATTTGCACGGTTTTGGTCACTTTGCATCTCAGACTTACATGCGGATGCTGGAATAGACATGGGTAGTGACATCAACTTTTTCGTCACTAAGGATCTTAAAAGGTACAACCCTTCTTCTGATCAAACGATATTTGGACCGATCCGCAGACTCCCTACTCATATCCTTTCTTCTCTTGGTCTTGAGACTGCTGATGTCTCAAACCACATTGAGGCTACGGAAGGTATTGCCCCATACCCTCCTACCCCGCCTCTTCCATCCGCAGCCATTATCCCTGAGGGTACCGCAGTCCCCTCTTCCACTACACTATCCAATCTTTCTCAAAGAAGAAAGCAGTTGGCAACCAAGAAACAAAGAACACCCAAGAAGGATGCTCCTAAACGAACCGCACCCACCAAGAAACACAAAACAAAACCTGCCCCAATCATATCTAGCAGTGATTCAGATGAGGATAGGCATCCAATCTCTATCTTCAAGAAAAGGAAAACAACTGATACCACTATCCATATGCGTGACCGGACCAATGCTGAAGCCTCTCAACAGGCTCCAGTAGTCCTTGGGGTGCCCGCACACCCATTCGACACCACCATCATTTTCCAGTCAGACTCAGAAAGTGAGTCTGATTCTTAACTACGTGGAGACTCCCCCCCAGTGCACTCCCAAGAGGACGGCACTGGTTCACGCCCTAAGGTCTCCAGGGCTTCCCGACTGCATTTCTTTTCACCAGAGGAGTTGCACTCCATCCTTCTTTCTGTCACCCAAACACTACAAACACCTTCCCACCCGCAGGGCACTTCTTTCGCCCATGCCAGAACTGAGCGGAGGCGACACTTGACCACGGGTCAAGGAGACCGAGGAAGCTCAGGAAATCCTACTCTGCTTTCATCTTTTACAGGTGGTTTAGGCACGGTGAGCACAAATGTGCAAGGATCCGTGGACCCGAAGGACACTTCGGTGCGCTTTGAAGGATTTGACCATGATGCATCCCATGACTCTTGGTTATAGTACAATCCGGTAACTGAGTCAGACAAGAAGAAGTATGCTGTGTTCCAAAGGGATTTCCAAGCCCGCAAGGAACAACAAATCAAGCAGCAACAACAGAAAGAACAGGAGATCCAGTCCGTGGCTAGATGTTGGGCAAATGCCATCAGCAATGCCAGTACCGTAGCCACCATTCAAAAAATTCAGAACTGGATGGATCAGATGGCTGAAACAATTTCCAAAGCTCAAGCTTCAGGTGCAGCCGCAGGTACCTCCAAAGTTCCTCCTACTCCAACTCCCATTCCATCTCCCACTCCTACAGTCAATCCATCACAAGACGAAGAACCTGCAATCAAACTCAGTTCAGCTCCCACCTTCGGTCTTGATGATAAAGACATCCAAGAAGTAAACAAGGCAAGCCCTTCTGATGATGACCTCATAATGTTTGAAGAGGAGGAGTCCAACGGTTCTCAACATTCGACTTCCAAGCCTAAAGAGAAGAAGAAAAAGAAGAAGAATGTTGTCACCCGGAAGGAGTTCATGAGCCTTCAAGCCAAAATCGATCAGATCCTGGCTGCGGTCCAGCCTACTCAACCGTAACCTGAAGAAACTCCAGGACCGCAGTCACTGATTGAAAGAATAGAGCCTCTGGAAACAAGGGAACGCATGGCTGCTGAACGAATCTCTCTCAAAGTAGAGATGGGAATCCGGTCCCTTGACAATAACCGCAAGGCTGACCACAAGGAATTCATGGCTGCAGCGGAAAGCCTCATTACTGAGGTGACCGCAATCAAAACGGATCTTCAAGCGGCCATCACGGATCAAGCTTCTCAGTCCCATAAATTGATAGATGAGACTCATACTGCTTATGAGTCCACTATCTCTGTTCTTCAAGCAACCATCAACAGACTGTAGAAATCCCTTTCCTCCAACTTCCATGGCCCTGTGATCCTCCAGCTCACCAAAGAAATCCACAAGTTGCTCTTCAGCTCCTCCACTCCAAACAACCAACATTTGGCAGAAGCTCTCAAAGCTCAGTTCCAAGAAGTCTTCAACAAGGTGGATGGACTTAAGCAATGGCTTGAGGAAGCACCGGGGTTGCATCCCTCAAGAGGGGGAAGTGATGAAGAACAAGAAGTCCATCACTCTGATACTTCTATTCATCAGAGTCGCCCCATCATCACTGAAAAAATTCCCACACCACCGCAACCATTTCAACATACTCCATCTCCTCACACTTCACCTCCAAAAGATACTCCCAAAAAGCCAGAGACTCCTCCGCACTTCAAGAACTTGGCTGAAAACATGTCTTCTCCAAGCACCACAGACTCCCCTGCCACCGCTCAAAGGAAGCATGATTGGAAAGCAGCCAAGCTAGCAGAGTTAATTTGGAGAGAATGCGGGTTTGACACCATGATGGATGAGTCCTTGATCAATTCTTGGATCAATCCGCACCGCAGGCTCCTAGACGAAGATTACAGACCGCACCTCACTTATGCTGAACCCCCTGCTGATGGATACTGGGATATACCAATTTCTCCAAATGCCAAGTACTTCACTGTATTTGAGCAGTTTGACCAAAGCCTTCCAGATCACAAGAGACTGCCAATGGAGTTTGAGAGACTTAGTTTGTTTCATGCTAAACATGCCTCCTCCATTGAAAACATATGGTCTAACGACAGACCATCCGCAGTCAAGAACTACAAAGTCAGGAAATTTATGAAGGCTGACTACATCCAGTATACCCTCACCAGAAGGGAGCATGACTACAACCGCACCCAGGCAGACTTTCCTTGTATGAATCCGGAAGAAATCTTCCTTATTGCCAGGGTGTTCCAAAACAAGTCAGAAAAGCACCGTAAAATGCAGATAGCGCTTGAAAAAGCTAACTCTTTTCTCAGGGATACGGTCTGTGACTTTGCCAAGATAGATGCGGATATCTACCCCACCATCCTCAAGAAGTTTGATCTCCCACCTTTTGAACCTGTGCCAATGCCTACCGAAGGCTTCCAAGAAAGATCTCTAGGCGCAACAAACTACCCTGAACTTGGAGTCATATTCAAAAGGAAGACTGACAACGTCAAATATTTCATTCCTATGACTGCCATGCACCACCTGACCAAGAAACAACTTGACATCTGCCGGACTGCAATTGAAAGATCTAAGCATACTACCGCAGAAGTCAAGTTCGAGATCACAAGAAGAATCACATGGTTGGAAAACGTCAGGAAGTTCTGGTGGATTTTGATCAAGTTCCTCAAACTTGATAGCTGAACCGGAGTTAAAGAGGTCACTTAGGGGGAAATTTTTGAATCATAAAAGTGACCCTCTTGAACTTAGCTACCGCAACCATCTTTCTACCGCAACCGCTTCAGCACCCGGAGTCAATCTTGTTCATCAGCAACCACATCAGCAACCTGAGTAACCTACCGCAGTCAACTTAGCTAGATTACATTATTTGTCTTTTATGTAATACACTCTATTATCCAGTATGCCTTGCACGGCTGCTTATAGAGTTGTAATCTAGTGTACTTTCTAAGTCTCTATAAATAGAGACTTACTCTCTTTGTATTCATAGAGATAAGAAAAGGAACCGATAACTTATGAATTCTATCTGAATACACATTCTGAAGTTATCTCTCTTATCTTTCTTCACTCATATCTTCTTACTTAAATCTTATCTTAATCCTGCTGATCATAATCCCTCTTCGGAGCAAGTCTTTAAGACTTAATCACTAAGCTTGATCTTCCTTATTAACTTGGAGTGAATGCATTCCTTGTTATGAATCAGCTTAAGTGTCTTCTTGATATAACAATTGTTGTCATTTCCATTCCTTTACCTTTCCGCAACTAACTCTCTAACTATCTAACTATATTATTGTTGAGCTTTTAGATCCTTTGAGATTAACTATTCCGCATTATACTTGTTCTAACTTTTGTTCAAGTGTGTCTCCAAGTTTTTCTCTCAACATATTCACTCGGTAGCTGTAACATACACGTTTTGAAATCGTGTTATGTAATTTAAAAAGTTAATAATATTATGAAATATTATGTGAAATTGAGTGTTGAGTTCTAATAGATAGTTTTTACTAGAAATAAAGTAAAACTATGTTTAGAATCACTCATAAAATATTGGAAGTCTTATGAGATTCCAATTAAAAGCCAAATAGTGCAATTTAGCGAAAATATAAAATTTAAAATAAGTAAAATTTTATTATTAAAAGGTGTAGATAATCTCGTTCGAAACATGTAGGCGAAAACCTCGTAGAAATTCGAGTTATAACGAAGAAGTTATGACCAATGGAAGATCCACGATAAAACCGACACGGTGCCGAATGACGTAAAAACTGAGTGTTTGATAAATTACTTTTTAGCCTTAGTGATCTAAATGAAACTCATAGTATTCGTTAAACCGAGAATTTTGATAAAAAGAACGCCAAAATCTGACTTCGTATGAGGAAGTTATGATTTTTCTAAATTTTAGCTTAGCAGTAGACAACTAAAAACTCGAGTTTTAGATCGAGTGATTTTTAGCCGACACAACCTAAATGAGAATCGAAGGTCTCGTCATTAGCAGTACAACGGTAAAAAGTCTGACGAAAACGAACGTCGGATGAAGAAGTTATGAATTTTTAACGGATTTTCCTGTCCCGGTCTGTTAAAAATAATAATATAAAAATAAATTCAAAATTATCCGACGAAACATAAACGAAAGTTGTAGAACATAACTTTCCCTACGCGTGCATATAAAGAACGTCAAAAACGGAGCCCGAATGAGAAAGTTGTGCTTTTTACAAGATTAGGCACATTTTTCGAGAAATTTCGCATGAATAGTGCTGCCACGTCATCCTCCGCATGCAGCCTCCACGTGGTGTCTTCTGACTGGACCGCAGCCTCGCGTGGCACCCGCTGAATGGTCCGAAGTCATCACCGTCTTTCCCCATTGGACCGAAGTTCGGTCCACTTAGAAGCTTGCATCTGTCCGAGCCGGAGACCCAGCCGATGACGAGTCCGAAGCCGATGACTCCTCGCGTCCGAAGCCGATGACTCCTCGCATCCGAAGCACGCCAGCTGCCAAGTCCGAGCCTCTCTGCTGCTGCCACGTGTTCGCTTCCTAGCCTTCGGACCTCCCCCTCCTATAAATAGGAAACTTGCGAACCCTCCCGGGTAAAAATGGGATTTTTGCCATTTTTCACCCTTTTTCCATATTTTCACCACTTTGATATCCCCCGAAGCCTCGGAACTAATTCCAAAGCCCGAAACACGCCCCAGAATTCTCGAGAAGCCCGAAAAATTTATCTTTTCGGTTTCGAAGCCCAACCCTCGCAGGGCCCAGTTTTCAACGAATAAAGTCATATTTAGAGCCGAAATGCTGCACAAATTATTATTTTGACCCCTGGTTATTTCAAGGTGAGTTTAATATATAGGAACAATTGTATGTTATGTGTTATATGTGCTAAGTGCTTTTCCATGTTATCATCTCATGTTATTATTTCCGCTATTTTTATAGCAAGACTGTAACTCTAACCACCAAGTGTATGACATAGGCATCACTTGGCTATTGGTATGAACCGTTGACCATGAATTATATGACATAGCCATCACTTTGGCTTCAGCAGTATTCTAATATAAGGCTGAAAGCCTGAATATTCTAGCAAAATGATATTCCTGAGTCTTTTCCGTGTTATTTTTATTCGTTATTTTTAATAGCAAAAGAAATACCTTTGACCATGTGATCAGTGAAAGGACTTAGATTCATATTGGTATTGGTATGTAGCCTCTGGCCATGTAGAACATGTCTCCGTAAGAGAATGATTTCTATTCTATGGTATTGGAAAAGGTTAGACAGGGCTATAAGCCTGAAATCTACTAAAAGGTTAATACGAAGTTGTATGTCTTCTGTGCCATTTGGGCCAAAGCTTTATCGATTGTATATCAAGTATGGAAATTGTTACGTCTCATTGATTGATATGGAAAGCTTTTCGCATTATGCCTTAGTTGTTCCTTGTTCATCTTTGCTTCTGCCATATTGAAGTATTTATATATATATATATATATATATATATATATATATATATATATATATATATATATATATGGATTAGCGTTATATTGTATCTATTATTGAACTCACTAAGCGTCACCGCTTACCCTCTCAATGTTTAACAAATTTGCAGGAGATAAGTAACCAGTGTAGTCATATACTGTTGAAAGGTTTAGAATAGTTGTAATATTACTTTTGTATTTAGGGATCATGTATGTATAAAAGTATAGTATCCTGGGTAGTTGTGTAATATATAACACTTTGTAATAGTCGGTTTGTATCCAGTCGTTTGTAAACACTTTATCAATATAAAATATTATTTTATAAATATGCATGTAGCATGTTTTGGAGTAACTATATTGTCAAGTATGAAAGTTTGGGTCTTTCAGAAATATGAAAGTTTAGAAAGGGGTTCTTTCAATCATGGTATCAGAGCAGTGGTTTAAGTGAACTAAATTCCATGGATTGGTATTTAGACTTAAACTATTGGAAGTTCAATATATGAACTGAATCATTATAAATATATGGATACAAACCATAGGAAATACTTAAGTGGGGTATTAGGTAGTGATAAACCCTAGTATTCTAAGATATTAAGTTACTTCAAAAATTTTAGAGAATTAGTTTATGTGAACTAGGAATTTTGAGAATTTCTAGATTTAAACATGAATTGTTAAGTGATGATACAATATGTATCTGGTATACTTTAGGTTGAATACCTAATGGGCACAAGCACTAGAATATTAAGAGGGGATATGCCTTATATTCTAAGATGTGCTAAATGATAAATAAATATAGCATGCCTTAAGTTGCTTAGCTATATTGCTATTACTTGATAAAGTTTAAGGTCTGTTGCCGACCTTGATTTAGAAGAGAAAATTTTATGTTTAGAGTTCTAAGAATTTCTATATTAGAATTTATATGAAACTTTTCGAAGTAATAAAGAGACTTATGATAGTCGACATCGATAAGTTTATAAATAAACGATCGAAGGATATCGTAAAATCATATTTATGAAGTGTTATCGTAAATAGTGTATTAATACCAATAGAGTGGTATTATACATTTAAAGTATTTTGATATATAATAACATATTTGGGAGAAAGATGTGCGTTTGAAACACGTTTGGGTGAGATAAATGTGTTGGTACAAATCCATGAAGTTGTTCCATCGCTGTCCAGATCGAAGCAGTGATTGTTTATAGAGTCGGAAGAGCCAAAGATGGTGATAAATACTTCGACAATATTGAAATTAATGTAGTACAAGATTTAGAAGAATTAAATGAAGATCAAAGGAAAGGCTAATGAAGTTTTTAGACTCAATAGGCCAAGACTTTGTGATGTTGTATGTGGTTCGAGTAGTAACCCTATACAAGATGTTCAGACTTAGTATTTAATAATACTGAGTGATGATTGTCTTCTATCACGTCCTTATGGAAGTTCCATTGTGTGTTAAGCGGACTTTAACATACATGATTAGGATGGTGAAATAGGTTATTTGGTTGTGAAAAGGCTGAGTGGCTTACTTGTTAGAGTAAGGTAGAGTACTTAGTTAAAGAAGATATACACTCATATTATTATATGAGAAGAGATGTTGTAGTTAGGAATGACAGAGAACCAAGTTGAAGCTAGTAGAGGTTGCGGAGATGCAGCTATAATGCAGACTTCTTAGTATAGACTCCTATGAAGTAGACTTACAAGATACACTCATGAGAAGAAGACTTACTCATATACAGAAATGAACAAATATGCATGGTGACTTGCATGAATTAGAAGATGATGCAAATAGTTAAAGACCGTTTGTCTCCACGATACTAGAGTAAATTCTGGCACAGTGTGTCTTGCAAAGTAGACACTACCCGAGAAATAATTTATATGAAGAATTGGAAGTAAAATTTCTATCGACCTATGGAAAAGTATTAGAATATGTTGGAAATAGCATATGCATAAGAAGAATCTTAGAAGGCGAGTATAAGTAATCCAAGATATGTTTGATAGAAACGCGAAAACCCTAGTTGAGTCTAGGAGAAATTGTTGTATGTACTTGTTTGAACACACTCAGGTGTGAAAAGCTGTTTTGTGATTTTGAATGGTGACTTGGAAAACTGCGAGACAATACTTAGGACGAGTATGAGTAGGTGTGAATAGCAGTAGAGGCCTATACTACTGGAAACACAGGACTCACACTTGGATCAGGAAAAGTCACAAGGTTACCAAGAAGCTAGTAAATGATTCTGTTTTATTCATGTGTGTCGTTACCTTCGTTTCGGTAATGACTAAGAAGATAATTATCGTTCAAATCATAATGTCATAAAGAGTGGAGTCCGATTAATATAAATCTACGAAGATAAAGTTGATTGGTTTAGAAAGCCATGTATTGAGTAATGATGAAACTTCAGTCAAGAAGGAGATGGTCGAGATCGTCGATAGAAATATAACGATCTTCATTAAAGAATTGAGCAACCATTAACTAGAAATGTTACCTGTTATGAAGGCGATGAAGAATTTAGTTATTCATGGAAGGATTACAGTATGAAATCCGTTATTTAGTAATCAATCGAAATATTCTGTCATTTGACAAAATTGCTGTGTATGTCCGAAAGCACGAATTAGAGATACGTGGTGCTATTCTTTCTGTTCCGAAGCATCCACGTGTTGATCAAACTCTTTTTGTTTTTTTTTATTCCATCAGCTTGATTTATTCGATCTGATTCTAATACAAGAGTTTGGTTCGTTATGTGTCTTGTGCGTCATAAAATTAAAGGTCATTAGAATAAGACCATTCGAGTTGTTGTTATGGCAAAAGTAAAGACCTTATCTTGGGTTTAGTCTATAAACCAAGAAGGAGTAGGAGTCTGCAATGAGAATTAAGTTTTAACTCAAAGATTAGGATCGAAGGCCCAATAGAGAATGATGAGCGGGTGCAGGTTTGAGCACCACTAGTAATTAAGAAGTTTGAAGAGTCTGACAATCGTTTAGCAAACCAAAAGTTAAATATCGTACATTTTAGATTACCACAGAGGAAGTAAGTTAGGACTCGAATGTTGTCACTAGTAATTTTCTCGTAAACTTTAGATCTGATCACATCGTATTTGATTGTGATGCCTCAGATTCTTTTGTGCCTTATAAATTCGCACATTCTTTTCAAATTGCTTGTTACGCAACTGTCCAATCATTTCATATAGATAACATGGGAAATATAGCATTACTTTCTAATGAAGTCTATAGAAATAGTGTCGTAGGAATTGAAAGTTATAATCTTCCTGCTAACCTAATTCCTATCTTCCCAACTTTGATATTATTCTCGACATGAATCGATTTTCAAAGAACTACACAGAACTCTTGTGCTACGAAGAGATGATATGCATCCCTATCGAAAGGAAGGATTCTATTTGTGTCTACCGTGAAAATAATAAATTTCTTTCTTAAAAACTCGTAAATTTATATCGAAGGGATATTCTACTTATCCGGCTTATACAGTTAATACCTTGAAAGAGGAGAAGAAAACTGTGAATGATAGCATTTGGATAAATATCGACCGGTTGATTAAGAGTGCATATTTTCTCGCCATACGTACAACGGTTCTAATGGAGAAATACACACAAGTTTACTTAGACGAAATTGTGGCGAGACATGGTGTGCCACTAAAGATTATTTCCGATCGTGATACTCGCTTCACTTCTCACTTTTGGGCGAGTATGAAAAGTGAATTGGGATCTCGAGTTGCTCCCAACACAACTTATCATCCCCAGTCAGATGGTTAGATGGAGAGAACAATCCAAACAGTAGAAGATATGCTTCGTGCATGTGTCTTAGTGTTCGGTAGTAACTGTAAACACCATTATGTTGGCATAATGTAGGACAGAAAATCCTTGGTGGTCCTGAAATGATTCAAGACACCACTGATAAGATTCAAATTATACTTAGGGAAAATAACAATGAGATAAGAGCGAAATATCGTCATTTGTCTAAATCGTTGTGATTTCGGGGACGAAATCCTCAAAAGGAGGAGCTATTTGTAACATACACGTTTTGAAATCGTGTTATGTAATTTAAAAAGTTAATAATATTATGAAATATTATGTGAAATTGAGTGTTGAGTTCTAACAGATAGTTTTTACTAGAAATAAAGTAAAAGTATGTTTAGAATCACTCATAAAATATTGGATGTCTTATGAGATTCCAATTAAAAGCCAAATAGTGAAATTTAGCGAAAATATAAAATTTAAAATAAGTAAAATTTTATTATTAAAAGTTGTAAATAATCTCGTTAGAAACATGTAGGCGAAAACCTCGTCGAAATCCGAGTTATAACGAAGAAGTTATGACCAATCGAAGAACCGCGATAAAACCGACACGGTGCCGAATGACGTAAAAAGTGAGTTTTTGATAAACTACTTTTTAGACTTAGTGATCTAAATGAAAGTCGTAGTATTCGTTAAACCAAGAATTTTGATAAAAAGAACGCCAAAATCTGACTTCGTATGAGGAAGTTATATTTTTTTTCTAAATTTCAGCTTAGTAGTAGACAGCTAAAAACTCGAATTTTAGATCGAGTAATTTTTAGCCCACACAACCTAAACGAGAATCGAAGGTCTCGTCATTAGCAGTACAACGGTAAAAAGTCTGACGAAAACGAACATCGGATGAAGAAGTTATGAATTTTTAACGGATTTTCCTGTCCCGGTCTGTTAAAAATAAATAATATAAAAATAAATCAAAATTATCTGACGAAGTCTAAATGAAAGTTGTAGAGCATAATTTTCCCTACGCGTGCATATAAAGAACGTCAAAAACGGAGCCCGTATGAGAAAGTTATGGATTTTACAAGATTGGGCACATTTTTCGAGAAATTTCGCATGAATAGTGTTGCCACGTCATCCTCCGCATGCAGCCTCCACGTGACGTCTTCTGACTGGACCACAGCCTCGCGTGGCACCCGCTGATTGGTCTAAAGTCGTCACCCTCTTTCCCCATTGGACCGAAGTTCGGTCCACTTAGAAGCTTGCATCTGTCCGAGCCGGAGACCCAGCCGATGACGAGTCCGAAGCCGATGACTCCTCGCATCCGAAGCGCGCCAGCTGCCAAGTCCGAGCCTCTCTGCTGCTGCCACGTGCTCGCTTCCTAGCCTCGGATCCGAGCCGTCGGACCTCCCCCTCCTATAAATAGGAGACTTGCGAACCCTCCCGGGTAAAAATGGGATTTTTGCCATTTTTCACCCTTTTTCCATATTTTCACCACTTTGATAACCCCCGAAGCCTCGGTACTAATTCCAAAGCACGAAACACACCCCGGAATTCCCGAGAAGCCCGAAAAATTTATCTTTTCGGTTTCGAAGCCCAACCCTCACAGGGCCCGATTTTCAAGAAAACTCCCGGTTTTCAACAAATAAAGTCATATTTAGAGCCGAAATGTTGCGCAAATTATTATTTTGACCCCCGGTTATTTCAAGGTGAGTTTAATATATAGGAACAATTGTATGTTATGTGTTATATGTGCTAAGTGCTTTTCCAAGTTATCATCTCGTGTTATTATTTCTGCTATTTTTATAGCAAGGCTGTACCTCTAACCACGAAGTGTATGACATAGGCATCACTTGGGTATTGTTATGAACCGTTGACCATGAAGTGTATGATATAGGCATCACTTTGGCTTCGGCAGTATTCTAAGATAAGGCTGAAAGCCTGAATATTCTAGCAAAATGATATTCCTGAGTATTTTCCGTGTTATTTTTATTCGTTATTTTTAATAGCAAAAGAAATACCTTTGGCCATGTGATCAGTGAAAGGACTTAGATTCATATGGGTACTGGTATGTAGCCTCTGGCCATGTAAAACATGTCTATGTAAGATAATGAGTTCTATTCTATGGTATTGGCAAAAGGTTAGACAGGGCTATAAGCCTGAAATCTACTAAAAGGTTAATATGAAGTTGTATGTCTTATGTGCCATTTGGGCCAAAGCTTTATTGATTATATATCAAGTATGGAAATTGTTACGTCTCATTGATTGATATGGAAAACTTTTCGCATTATGCCTTAGTTGTTCCTTGTTCCTCTTTGCTTCTGCCATATTGAAGTATATATATATATATATATATATATATATATATATATATATATATATATGGCGTAACGTTATATTGTATCTATTATTGAACTCACTAAGCGTCACCGCTTACCCTCTCAATGTTTAACAAATTTGCAGCAGATAAGTAACCAGTGTAGTCATATACTGTTGAAAGGTTTAGAATAGTTGTAATATTACTTTTATATTTAGGGATCATGTATGTATAAAAGTATAGTATCCTAGGTAGTTGTGTAATATATAACACTTTGTAATAGTCGGTTTGTATCCAGTCGTTTGTAAACACTTTATCAATGTAAAATATTATTTTATAAATATGCATGTAGCATGTTTTGGAGTAACTATATTGTCAAGTATGAAAGTTTGGGTCTTTCAGAAATATGAAAGTTTAGAAAGGGGTTCTTTCAGTAGCTGACTCCCATCATCAAGGGTTCCACAAAGCACAAAGTAAGCAACATTCGGGCATCGAATAATCTCCACCAACACGTAAAACCACTTTAGGCTACAACTCCACTTGCTCTGCTCATACTCAAAAGGTATCACCGAACTTAAGCAACCCTACCTTTCGCGCGTGTCTCTCTACTCCCTCAGTAAACTCATTAAATGCACATCTAGGTATCTCTACTAGATTATCACTCAACTCAGAACTCTCTCTAGGTGACTCATTCTAAATACTCTTACTCATCTCATACTCAAAAAGCAGATCACAGATAGCAAAAACTCCTAGGCTAAGGCATCACAAATCAGGCCACTCTAGTCCTAAAATATGAAATACCTATCCTACCCTCTAGCATGCATAATATCTCATAAAATGTCTCATAAATATCTCATAACACAAAAGTAAGGGTATTTTGGGAAATCACCGTTCGGGCTCTGGCTGATTGTACACACTGCTCCAACTCGTTTTCTCTTAAACACTTTCTCATTTTAGAAGAATTTATTTCTTTTGAAATTTTTTCTCAAATCCTCAGTTTGAGTCCAAACACACCCGGAGGTGCATCCGAATCCCTCAAACAAAGGCTCTGATACCAACTTGTAACACCGTAAATTTTCAAAAAAAAAATTTCAAGTTAAAATCACATAATTCTCATAACACGTTTCACAAAATCCCATTTATTTAATTTACAAAACACAACTCCGTAATTGTTTGATTAATAATCCAGGATCCTCAAAACATAACTCTTTCTATGGTGTGTACAATCGAACCGGCGCCTTCCCATGATCCTGAGAAGAAGCTGAAACACATATCACATAACACGGTAAGCACGAAGCTTAGTGAGTTCCCCAAAATACCACACACATCACATTAGCCACTCGAGGCTAGCTCAATACGACCCTCCGGTCAATGTGTCTCAGTGGAGACCCTCCGGTCCCACAACTCAATAAGATCATAACAATAATACCCAACATAAATCACAAAGACATAATGCAGGATATCACAATACACAAGTAAGCACATAAGGCACCTTGGTCACACAAGGGTACCACTCATGGTAAGTATAGTGAGAAGACTCACCTCGAAGCAAGCATATACACCTCGTACACGAATCACCGGTCTAGCCTCCGCCTAACACATAGGCTAATTAGCTCTAATTAATACGCTATTCACAGCTCTAAATAAATCAAGGTTGTTTCTCTTTCTCTCAAACTCTTGGAACGTGTAAAAGACCATTTTACCCCTCTATGGCTCTCCATTACTCATGTTGACCAAAGCCTAAAGTCAACAGAAGTCAAACTCGAGTTTGACGTGACTCGCCGAGTGCACCCATGTGACTCGTGGAGTCCACTATTTTCCTCAGAAGTCTCATGAAGGACCAACTCAACTCTCCGATTTGACCCGTCAACTCGCCGGGTTATCGCATGTTCAATATCATCGCGAAAACCCTAGCCGACTTGTCGAGTGATGCCACACCCCTATCTGTGGGCGGAAACACCGGGTGGTGTAACGTCATTCTTCGTATCATAGTTATATAACATACATTGAATAGTACTAAAGAAAACGCATACCTTTATTGGTAATTGAATGTTACATAACTGTATTCCTAGTACTTATTACATAATATCCGACTATTGTATACTTCTTAACGAACAGAAAGGTAATAGTAAAACTTCTCCTGTTCGAATACATACCACCTTTTCAATTTCCTGAAAACACATGCATTTAAAAATACGTCAACATAAAGTTGGTGAGTCCACAGGTTTTGGCTCCATATAAAAATAATACCTTTTCCAAATTCAAAAGTATAATTTTGAAAGTATCATTTTGACTCTCTAACGTTTAGTATATATATATCCTAGGTATAAAAGTTTACTTATCAAATAAGTGTTATACCTAGACGTTCCTTGAACCTAGGGTATAAGTAGGGGAAAACTTATACTTAACATTAATACTTGTATACGACAAAGTATAATGTTTCTAACAATTTGCTACCATGAACCTGTAATCGCTGCTATGACATAATACCTCTGATAAAACCCACTCATGATTTCCATAACGACAACCCACTCATGATTTCCATGAGGATAACCCACTCATGATTTCCATGAGGACAACCCACTCATGATTCCCATGAGGACAACCCACTCATGATTTTCCATGATGACAACACCGTACACTTCATCGACGTCAGAACAATAACAAGTAAAAGGATAGTTCGTCACTTGCTTATGGTTGACTATAGCTAACAATCACAAGTGGGGTGGTCAACCCGTATACTAATTATACACGACTTCCTCGCTCACACGGGATTAACGGTTACAGTTCAGAGGATTTCCGCTAAGATCCCCAATCTTAGTTGATGAATACAATTACTCATGTAGACTTCGACGGCATCCTATAGCTCTAACAACAAAAGCATTTTCATGTCTAAAACCCTAAGATACTATATTATGCTTTTAAACATTACTCCTAACTTCATAACATTTAGGCAGTATAACAGCTATAACTTGAAGTAAAACCAGGTTTTATCTTAACATAAAACCAATAACAACAACAACATATAACATACCAAGTTTTATCTTGTCATAAAAGTAACAATAACAACATATAGCATAGCAAGTTTTATCTTGACATAAAACCAATAATAGAAACATACTTTATAAATTAACATATAGAACTTCCGAATATAATTTAGGAACTATATCGCACACAACATATATATAGAATCCTAAGTATAACTCAAGATCTACATTAGTATAATAATATGCAGACAAGTTGATAATAGTTGTATATATTCAAAATATTATATTTAGAACAACTATACCCCGATTATTATAACTATCTACGTTGATACTAATATACTATCATATAGACATAATACTAACGTATATATAATATTTAGCATGCGTTTTTGCCCAAAATATTAGAAAGTGGGGCCATGAAACTCACCCTAGTAGCATGATTTTATGTAATCTAAGCAGAAACGGTCAGCAGTACGAAGTCGTCGGGGCTCGGGATGCAAGAGGGCTTCAGCAAAGGAGAGAGGAGAAAGAAGTTTAGGTGTAAGAATAGCTGAAGTCGGACCTGCTATTTATAGTAAGATTTTTGGCCCTCACATCGTGAGTTTTATAAGGCTCACGTCGTGAGTCTAGCATGATCATCTCGTAGACTTGCCATTTGCGTCCCTAGCTTCGGAAGGTGGCCATGTGACTCCTCACGTCATGAGAATCCTTGCTCACATCGTGAGTTTGGATCTTATCCCCTTGTAGCCTTGTCACACAACTTCTAGATTCGGAGATGTGGCAAAATGACTCCTCATGTCGTGAGTTTCTGTGCTCACGTCGTGAGCTCAGTCATACTAGGGTTTCTGACAGCTGAATCTTCGGAAGGTTGTAACTTTCACATACGAACTCCGTTTTTGACGTTATTTATATGCACGCGTTGGTATTTACGAGTACTACAACTCTATTTTAGACTCCAATAGCTAATTATAAGTCTATGTTAAATTCTTCTTATTATAGAGATTTATAGTGTTCGGTTTATCATAACTTCTTCATGTGAAGTCGGAGTCAGACGTTCTCTATATTTTTGGAATCGTATTGACGTATACTTTGAGTTGCATCATATAGAAAGTTCATATTTGTATTATAATTTATCATGAACTACATAGCACTTTTATCACATTACTAGTTTAACTAAATCACATTACATGATTGACATAATCACATGTGATTGTCTGTTGACCTATTTTGACTAGTCTTAAATTCTCCCCCCGTTAGAATTATTTCGTCCCGAAATTCATCTTATGGATGGAGTTTTGTCAAACAGTTGGGGATATTTTTCCTTCATCTGATCTTCACGTTCCCAAGTAAATTCAGGTCCTCGTATAGAGTTCCATCGAACTTTCACTATGGGAATACGACTTTGCTTTAATCGTTTGACTTCTAGATCCATGATCTCAACAGGTTCTTCTACAAAGTTGAGCTTCGTATTGACTTGTATCTCTTCAAGAGGTATAACAAGATTGTCATCGGATAGACATCTTTTCAGATTTGATACGTGAAAAACATCGTGTACATTACTTAACTCTTGAGGCAACTTGAGTTGGTATGCGACAGAACCAATTCTTGCTAGAATTTCAAAAGGTCCTATATACCGTGGGTTTAATTTGCCTCATTTCCTGAATCGAATTACGCCTTTCCAAGGAGAGACTTTCAACATTACTTTATCTCCAACTTGGAAGTCTAAAGGCTTACGTCTTAGGTCAGCATAACTCTTTTGACTATCACGTACAGCCTTTAATCGATCGTTAATTTGCACGATCTTTTCAGTTGTCTAGTGGATTATTTCTGGTCCAGTACGTAAGGTATCACCTGTACGTTCTCTGGCCATCTGCGTATCTCCAACTTCTGCCCAACATATTGGGGAACGACATTTTCGTCGATAAAGAGCCTCAAACGGTGCAGCCTTGATGCTGGTATGATGACTATTGTTGTAGGAAAACTCAATTAACAGTAAATGAGTATCCCACGCATTTCCAAAGTCTATTACACAGGCTCGGAGCATATCTTCTAAAGTCTGAATGGTTCTCTCACTCTGACCATCCGCCTGTGGATGGTAAGCTGTAGTCATATCTAGACGTGTTCCTAAGGATTTTTGTAGAGATTGCCAAAATCGTGAAGTGAATCTACTATCTCGGTCAGAAATAATAGAATTTGGAACTCCATGCAATCTGACAATTTCCTTAAGATAAAATCTAGTTAGCTTCTCAATCTTGTCGTTCTCCTTAATTGGTAAGAAATGGGCGGACTTAGTTAATCTATCGACTATTACCCAAATAGTGTCGAACCCACTAAGAGTTTTAGGTAACTTAGTGATGAAGTCCATTGATATCTGCTCCCATTTCTATTCAGGTATTTCCGGTTGTTGAAGTAAACCTGAAGGCTTTTGATGTTCTGCCTTTACTCTAGAACAAGTCAAGCATTTGCTCACATAAGTAGCAATTTCAGCCTTCATGTTTGGCCACCAATAATGTACTATTAAGTCTAAGTACATTTTGTCAGAGCCTGGATGCACGGAATATCTGGACTTGTGGGCTTCTTCTAAGACCAAGTCCCTGACTCCACCGAACTTAGGCGTCCAAATTCGGTTCATAAAATGTCGCGTTCTGTCACACACCCAAACCAGAATGGCGGAAACATTCGGGGGTGGATGACTTCACATAGTATCATAGCAGTTGAATATTGTAAAGAAAGTAAGCATAACCATCATAAATATAATAAAAAGTTACATTGTTGCGTGTAATACATGTTTCAAAAGAATATTACAAATATGATGATTTAAAAATGTTTTGATAACAGACGCCTTAGCGTTCCTTCTCCAAAAGCTGATGGTTACTTGTATTACAGATTCCCTGAGAAATACAAGTAGTATTGAAAAAGTGTCAACAATTAAGTTGGTGAGTTCATAAGCGTTTTTGTAATGAAATCTGAATGTCCTTTAGAAAAAATAACTGAACGTGTTTTCCAGAAAATCCAATATTTTCTACATATAGTCTGAAAAAGTTCCAAAAGTTGGAATGCAATAGTATCTTTCATGCTTAAATGGTGAAAGTGTATTTATACTCAAATAATGTATTTACTGAATGCATTCAAGAGTCTCGTAAATCAAACTTATATTAATACTCCGTGTGAGTTTTATAACCATGTTATTGACCCACACTGCCTGTAACAAAGTTCTTCAGGCGTTGTAGTGTTATGACGTTTGTCACCCCAGACCTGCCGGTCTAACTGTAGCTAACAGTTTAGGTGCGGGATTTTCAATCCCATATAGATCTATATACAAGTATCACGCTCTCCCTACAAGAGATTATGGTTTATAATACATGACTTGAAATGCGTACTTGAGAGTACGTTGAAGCTGAATGTTTCACAACACTTAGTATTAATCCATTTACGAAAAGAAAAGTCTATATTTATTGTAGATGAAACTATTTCATTTTCACAATGTTTACGTAAAGATGTAATGAATAACCCGTAAACTATACCCATTATGGTTTTTCCGAAAGTGTGTTCCATTTGGTGATAAAAACTCGATGTAATACTAACTTTGCATGTAAAGTATAACGTTGATATCAATGTTAACATTTATAAAAATGTAGATGATGTATTTGAACCCGTATAAAACGATGTGCATCTTGGCACATAAGTTTTTCTCGTAATGCACTTGTATTTCCCCCCCTAAAACATGAAAAGACGTAAAAATGTAGGGGTATGAATTCACTTGGAAAGTGTGGTGATTTGAAGAAAACGAGATTTTTCTCGGGGAGCACTTCGACCGGAAAGTGGTGTATTTCTCGGGAATCTCGGAGCTTCGGACCTTCGTCGGGACTGAGATATGAAACCGGGAAGTCGGGATCGTTTCGAGATGCTAACCGGAGATTAAAAGTGAGAGAGAAGAGTGAAATAGGCAAGGAAAGTCGGAAGTCTCGCATGCTATTTATAGGAGGGGGAGCTGCCCTCGTACGCTGGGCGTACACCGAAGTACGCGGGGCGTACCCTCGTACTCGGGGCGTACGTCAGCGATGACGTCACGGTCTCCGGTCTCCGGATGAGACTGCAATAGAGGTGTAGGGGGGATGTGGCCGATCCGAGGCCCTCCATTCAGTACGCTGGGAGTACTCCGAAGTACGCTGGGCGTACTCCTTCGGATAAGCCTCGAAATGTGTGCCAAAAACTTCAAAAATGCGTAACTTTCGCATACGAGCTCTGTTTTTGACGTTCTTTATATCCACGCGTAGGTGAGAATATGCTCTACAACTTTCATTTAGACTTTGTCGGCTAGTTTTGAATTTATTTTGAATTATATTTTATTTAATAGGCCGGGACGGGATAATTTCGTTAAAAATCCATAACTTCTTCATCCGATGTCCGTTTTCGTCTGTCTTTTTACCGTTGTACTACTATTGTCAAGACCTTCAAATCTCGTTTAGGTTGTGTCAGCTAAAAATCGCTCGATCTTTATTTCGAGTTTTTAGTTGTCTACTGTTGTTCTGAAACTTAGAAAAATGATAACTTCCTCATACGAAGTCAGATTTAACATAATCTATGACTTTCATTTAGATACCTAAGGCTAAAAAGTATTTGATTGAAGTTTCACTTTTTACGCTTAACAGTGTTTTACCGGTTGTGTCGCGGTTTTTTGATTAGTCATAACTTCTTCGTTATAACTCGGATTTGAGTGTTTTTTATATTTTTGGAAACCTTGGCACGATATCTAACACTTTATGCATCCCAATTAATATTTTAGAACACTTCATTTTTTACGCTATTTTCATTGATTCCAAATAGTTTATTATATTTGACTTTTTGAATGTTATATTGACTTGAAAATATCGGGTTGTCACATCATCCCCCCGTTAGAGGGAATTTCGTCCCGAAATTTAATCTAAGATAGAGTTCTAGGAAAAAGATGCGGGTACTTTTGTTTCATCTGATCCTCGTGTTCCCAGGTGTATTCAGGTCCTCGCTTGGCATTCCAACGGACCTTCACAATAGGTATGCGACTTTGTTTAGTTCTTTTAATTTCCCGATCCATGATCTCTACTGGCTGTTCTACGAATTGGAGACTCTCGTTGATTTCAATTTCGTCCAGAGGGATAACGAGGGTCTCATCGGACAAGCACTTGTTTAGGTTTGATACGTGAAAGGTAGGGTGCACGTTACTGAGTTCCTGCGGTAATCGAAGTTTGTACGCCACGGGGCCGATCCTGGCAAGGATCTCGAATGGTCTGATATACCTTGGGTTTAGTTTCCCATGCTTTCCAAAATGTATTAATCCCTTCCAGGGTGAGACTTTTAGTAGTACCCGGTCTCCAACCTGGAATTCCAAGGGTTTCCGTCTTTTATCCGCATAACTCTTTTGTCTGTCTCTTGAAGCCTTCAGTCGTTCTCGGATTTGAACAATCTTCTCCGTAGTTTCCCTTATGATTTTGGGTCCAGTGAGAGTGTTGTCGGGTACTTGACCTTTTGCTAGTTATGTGTCACCCACTTCAGTCCAACACAGAGGTGATCTGCACTTACGGCCGTAGAGGGCTTCGAACGTGGCAACCTTGATGCTAGTGTGATAGCTATTGTTGTACGAGAACTCGACGAATGGTAAATGGGTGTCCCACGCCTTACCAAAATCGATCACACAAGCTCTTAGCATATCTTCTAAGGTTTGAATGGTTCTCTCACTCTGGCCGTCGGTCTGTGGGTGATAAGCGGTACTCATGTCTAACCTCGTTCCTAGAGATTTTTGTAGCGACTGCCAGAACCTCGAGGTGAATCTACTATCTCGGTCCGAGATAATGGATATTGGCACACCATGCAGTCGTACAATCTCTCTGATGTATGTTCTGGTTAGCTTCTCCAATTTACCCGTTTCTTTTTTTGGTATGAAATGCGTGGATTTGGTTAACCTGTCGATGATCACCCATATGGTGTCGAGTTCATTTGCCGTCTTGGGTAACTTGGTTATGAAATCCATGGTTATCCGCTCCCACTTCGACTCGGTTATTTCCGGTTGTTGCAATAATTTCGAGGGCTTTTGGTATTCTACCTTGACTTTAGCGCAAGTCAAACATTTGCCTACGTAGGTAGCAATTTCGGCTTTCATGTTTGGCCACCAATACAACTTCTTGAGGTCCAGATACATCTTATCTGAACCGGGATGTATGGAGTATCGTGTCTTATGGGCTTCATCCATGACAACATCTCTAAATCCGCCGAACTTCAGAGTCCAGATTCCATTTGCGAAGTAACGAACCCCGTCATCCTTGACTTTAAGGTTCTTATCCATCGCTATTAAGGCTTCATTCGCTACATTTTCGGATTTCAAGGCTTCTATTCGAGCTTCCTTGATTTGTGCAGATAGGTGTGAATGGATCGTCATTGTTAAGGATTTCACTCGGCGGCTCGAGTATTCCTTTCGGCTGAGTGCATCAGCTACTACATTAGCTTTTCCGGGATGATAACGAATTTCGCATTCGTAATCGTTTAGTAGTTCTACCCACCGTCTTTGTATCATGTTGAGTTCCTTTTGACTGAGGATGTGTTGAAGGCTTTCATGATAGGTAAAGATTGTATATTTCGTGCTTTAGAGATAGTGCCTCCAGATCTTTAGGGCGAAAACGACTGCTCCTAGTTCGAGATCATGCGTGGTATAGTTGACCTCGTGCGTCTTGAGTTGTCTCGAGGCGTATGTGATGACCTTCCCTCGTTGCATTAGGACACATCCAAGTCCCTGGTTTGACGCATCACAATAGATCACAAAGTCTTCCGTTCCTTCTGGCAAAGTTAAAATAGGTGCGCTGCATAGGGCTCGCTTTAGTGTTTGGAATGCAACGTCTTGTTTTTCTCCCCAGCTGAAGGTTACACCCTTCTGAGTCAGGGTGGTAAGTAGCTTAGCAATCTTCGAGAAGTTTTGTATGAACCTTCGGTAATACCCGGCAAGGCCCAAGAATTGTCGGATTTCCGTTGGAGTCCTTGGAGTTGTCCAGTTCTCGATTGTCTTTATTTTGGAAGGGTCCACGTGTATCCCCTCCTTGCTAACTACGTGGCCCAGGAAATCCACTTTCCGAATCCAAAATTTGCACTTTGAGAATTTTGCGCATAACTTCTCTGTCCTTAATGTTTCCAAGACTTGTTGGAGGTGTTGGCTATGTTCCTCCTTGGTCCTTGAATAGATGAGTATATCATCTATGAACACGATCTCAAATTTGTCCAGGAAAGGACGACATACTCGGTTCATCAAATCCATGAACACGGCTGGTGCATTTGTCAATCCAAAGGGCATCACTACAAACTCGTAGTGACCATAACGAGTTCGGAATGCCGTTTTGGGAATGTCTCCTTCCAGGACTCGCAGCCGGTGATACCCAGATCTTAAATCGATCTTTGAGAAGTTGCTCGATCCTTGTAGTTGGTCGAATAGATCGTCTATGCGATGTAAGGGGTATCGGTTCTTGATCGTGAGTTTGTTCAGTTCTCGGTAATCGATGCACATGCGAAAAGATCCGTCCTTCTTCTTTACAAACAGAACTGGTGCTCCCCAAGGTGAGAAGCTCGGTCTGATGAATCCTTTGCTTAGAAGCTCTTTCAGCTGGCTGGATAATTCCTGCATTTCAGCCGGTGCTAGACGGTATGGCGATTTTGCTACTGGGGTAGCTCCGGGAATCAAGTCGATCCTGAACTCGACTTGACGTTCTGGTGGGACTCCTGGAAGATCTTCTGGGAAAATGTTGGGGAAATTACAAACTTCCGGAATGTCTTTAATGTATTTCACTTCTCGTTTCTTGTCTACCACGTGGGCTAGGAAGGCATGATATTCTTTGCGAAGGTATTTTCGGGCTTTGACGCAAGAGATGATTTGTAAATTTGTACCAGGTTTGTCACCATAAATGACAAGAGTTTCACCACCTGGAAGATTTAGGCGAACAGCCCTTTCGTGACATATAATATCGACATGGTGAAGGCTTAACCAGTCCATACCGATGATGACATCAAAACTTCTTATGGTGATTGGCATTAGGTCGATTTGGAAAAAGTGTTCATTTAGAGCTAGTGTGTAGCGTACATACAATTCGTTTGTGCTTTCTGTTTTACCGTTTGTCATTTCTACTGTAAATGTCTTATTGAGTTCCTGGGGTTTTTGATTAAGTAAGTGTTTGAATTTATGACTCACGAAACTTCTCTCCGCACCACAGTCAAAGAGTATGCATGCATAAATTTTGTTGAGGAGAAACATACCCGTAACCACTGTGGGATCGACTATTGCCTCCTTCTGCCCTATTGCCAACACTCTTCCTACACCGCCAACATTCTTTGCCTTAGGGAAATCCCTCTTGTAGTGCCCAGTTTCCCCACACCCATAACATGCCTGGCTCACTCCAGTACCAGGAACTTGGGTGATTGGTCGCGCCGGTGCCTTACAGAAACGGGCAGTGTGCCCTTTCCTGTCGCAGTTTTTACAGTGCATCTCCCGACAATTACCATGGTGATGGTAATTGCATTTGTTGCACTTTGGTAGGTACCCAGCATATTGTTTTGTCGGCGCAGGGGTAGCGGGAACAGCAGTGGGGGCAGTAGCGGTATGGACCGCTACTATTTGTTTCTTTGAACGTTCTTGCGAAGTCTGACTTTTCCTCTTGTTCCAAAACTTCTTGTTGTTGTTGTTGGCATTGCTGTTATTGTTGTTGCTTCCTTTGGTTGGTTCCGGGACGACGGTCATGACACCTTGGCAGACCCCATGGTCAACGAGGGATTGTGCCAGTTCTTTGGCACTGTCGAACGTCGTGGGTTTGGAAGCTAGCACACTTCCTCGAAGCTGGGGCGACAGCCTCCAGATATACCTTTCCACCTTTTGGCTTTCCAGAACCATCATTCCTGGGCAAAGTATTGCCAAGTCACTGAACCTATTTGTATAGCTTGTGATGTCCGAGCCTACCATAGTAAGGCCCCAAAGCTCCTGCTCGAGCTTCTGAATCTCGCCCCTTCGGCAGTACTCTCGTAGTAGCATCTGTTTTAGGTTCTCCCAACCCATGGAGTTTGCTACCACCAAAGTTAGTGACTTGACGAGGCCATTCCACCATGTTAGGGCTCGTTCGGAGAAAGTACAGGCGGCAAATTTTACCTTGCTCTCTTCGGGGCATGAGCATATCTCGAACACGGCTTCCGTTTTCTCTATCCATTGGGATAGCGGCATTACTCCCCCGGTCCCATTAAAGGGGATGAGTTTGCTGTTGGAGAAGTCCTTATAGGTACATTCCCCGGAACGACCCTGGTTTTGGCCATTAGTAGAGCTATTTATTCCTCCTCCTGATCCAGTGTTACTCATTAGTGTCATTGTTGCGGTTACGGCAGCTGTTACAGCAGCCTGAAAGGTAGCGGCATCCATCGATGGAGGGGGTGGTGGAGGTGGTGTTGGTGCTTCGTTTGTATTGAAGCGTCGGGGATTCCTCCTTGGTGGCATGATTCTGCCACAAGTTAAGAGGCGAATTTTTGATAAGCCATTTGAAATGATTATGGAAGGTTTTAGTATTATAAGTTTTGGTTCTGAAAATTTATGGGTTTTGCATGTTAATGGAAACTTTCAAAATAAGTGCATGATTTTAAGAACTTAGTGGAATACTCAAGGAAATAATAAATGCGTGTCAATTTCAATGATATTAGTATATGATACAACGATCAGGAAAATTTGACGTTATATAGGTCTAGGGTACATCAATGAAAATGGGAAAATTTGACCGCATTCCGACCCTCGAACTGTGATCTCGCAATCCATCGGGTTTACATTTTTAAAGGAAAGAGTAGCACCAACACTTATTTGATAGGTATATACATAGCGCCAGAAGTACGCGCTTTACTCCGAGCGGGTAGCACGCTGCGGACCATGGTATGTGGAAGTCTGAAATCGGGCTACTTGACGCTCAGGCTCGATGATGCGCCTCTCCATTGCGGCTTGGCTTCTATGGAACTCCTTCACTTCGGCTCTAGTAGCAGTGATGTCCTTCTGCAGGGAAAAGGTGTGCTCTATTGTTCGCTGATGCTCTTCGTCCAGACGACGAAGGCGTACCGCAGTGACAGCAGTGGTGGCTCCAATGTCCAAAAGTTGGCTGGCATTCACTCTTGCTCGTTCTCCTTGGTTGGCGATGCGACGAACCATGACTGGGAGTGCCCTGTCAGCCGCACCCCCGTTACTGAGGTTATAAAAACCTCGCTCCATGCCGTATGGTGGTCGTTGTCCTTGTGCCTTGCTCCATCGTTTCAGGTCCACAACCCAGCAGGGCGCCGGGCCCTGAAAGTTCCGTCGGGGAATTGCTGCCTCTCGGGGAGGGTTCTAGACCTCAGGCTCCGAGTCTGTGCTCCCACCATCTCCTTCATCTTCTGAACCTTCGTCTGGGTCTTCCTCAGGATCCTCTTCGGATTCTTCTTCTGGTTCTTCCTCGGGAATTTTCTCTTCGGAATCCTCTTCTGGGTCGTCCTCCATCCAACCTCCATTTCCCTGGTTGGGGTAGTAGGGATCCCCGGGAATGTGAAAACCTGCCATTTCATCTGATCGAGAATAGGGGCAATAGAATTATATTTAAACTCGGGAGTAAGAAGGGAAATTTTCGATAAGGATAAATTTTATTTGACGATTTCTATTTCTAATTAAATACCGAGGTTCGCATGACTATAACAGTTCTTTTAGTTTTTACAAAATACTCCTATTGTATTTCAAATTTGTAAGTTCGACGATTTTTTTTATATTTCATTCGGTAAGTTTTTGACTTGTTGCTTACTACGACCATTCCCCAACATATGTTGATCATTTCTCGGGTAAATATAGTTGATCAGACTATATTCATCCTTGATCTGATTACATACCCCGAGGCCTAGTCGTAGCGTTACAATCTTGTCTTAATACTTTTGGAAAAATTTTGGCTATGATACTAGACCGATGCATGCATGTATTTATACTTTTATAAAACCAGCATTTTAAAAAGTATGTTTTGTGAAAACGTTTTAATCAGAGGATTTTAGTCCCTTTGCATTTATAGTTGTATATCTTATGTGGTTCGATATACTTAGTTCACTATAAACAATGCTATGATACCAATCTGTCACACCCCCAAACCAGAATGGCGGAAACATTCGGGGGTGGATGACTTCACATAGTATCATTGCAGTTGAATATTGTAAAGAAAGTAAGCATAACCATCATAAATATAATAAAAAGTTACATTGTTACGTGTAATACATGTTTCAAAAGAATATTACAAATGTGATGATTTAAAATGTTTTGATAACAGACGCCTTAGCGTTCCTTCTCCAAAAGCTGATGATTACATGTATTACTGATTCCCTGAGAAATACAAGTAGTTTTGAAAAAGTGTCAACAATTAAGTTGGTGAGTTCATAAGCGTTTTTGTACTGAAATCTGAATGTCCTTTAGTAAAAATAACTGAACGTGTTTTCCAGAAAATCCAATATTTTCTACATATAGTTTGAAAAAGTTCCAAAAGTTGGAATGCAATAGTATCTTTCGTGCTCAAATGGTGAAAGTGTATTTATACTCAAATAATGTATTTACTGAATGCATTCAAGAGTCTCATAAATCAAACTTATTTTAATACCCCGTGTGAGTTTTATAACCATGCTATTGACTCAGACTGCCTGTGACAACGTTCTTTAGGCGTTGTAGTTTTATGACGTTTGTCACCCCAGACCTGCCGGTCTAACTGTAGCTAACAGTTTAGGTGCGGGATTGTCAATCCCATATAGATCTATATACAAGTATCACGCTCTCCCTACAAGAGATTAAGGTTTATAATACAGGACTTGAAATGCGTACTTGAGAGTACGTTGAAGCTGAATGTCTCACAACACTTAGTATTAATCCATTTACGAAAAGAAAAGTCTATATTTCTTGTAGATGAAAGTATTTCATTTTCACAATGTTTACGTAAAGATGTAATGAATAACCTGTAAACTATACCCATTATGGTTTTTCCGAAAGTGTGTTCCATTTGGTGATAAAAACTCGATGTAATACTAACTTTGCATGTAAAGTATAACGTTTATATCAATGTTAACATTTATAAAAAATGTAGATGATGTATTTGAACCCGTATAAAACGATGTGCATCTTGGCACATAAGTTTTTCTCGTAATGCACTTGTATTCCCCCCCCCCCTAAAACATGAAAAGACGTAAAAATGTAGGGGTATGAACTCACCTGGAAAGTGTGGTGATTTGAAGAAAATGAGATTTTTCTCGGGCGGCACTTCGACCGGAAAGTGGTGTATTTCACGGGAATCTCGGAGCTTCGGACCTTCGTCGGGACTAAGATATGTAACCGGGAAGTCGGGATGGTTTCGGGATGCTAACCGGAGAGTAAACTTGAGAGAGAAGAGTAAAATGGGCAAGGAAAGTCGGAAGTCTCCCATGCTATTTATAGGAGGGGGAGCTGCCCTCCTACGCTGGGCGTACACCAAAGTACGCGGGGCGTACCCTCGTACGCGGGGCGTACGTCAGCGATGACGTCACGGTCTCCGGTCTTCGGATGGGACTGCAGTAGAGGTGTAGGGGGGATGTGGCCGATCCGAGGCCCTCCATTCAGTACGCTGGGCGTACTCCTTCGGATAAGCCTCGAAATGTGTGCCAAAAACTTCAAAAATGCGTAACTTTCGCATACGAGCTCTGTTTTTGACGTTCTTTATATCCACGCGTAGGTGAGAATATGCTCTACAACTTTCATTTAGACTTCGTTGACTAGTTTTGAATTTATTTTTAATTATATTTTATTTAATAGGCCGGGACATGATAATTTCGTTAAAAATCCATAACTTCTTCATCCGATGTCTGTTTTCGTCTGTCTTTTTACCGTTGTACTACTATTGTCGAGACCTTCAATTCTCGTTTAGGTTGTGTCAGCTAAAATTCGCTCGATCTTTATTTCGAGTTTTTAGCTGTCTACTGCTGTTCTGAAACTTAGAAAAATCATAACTTCCTCATACGAAGTCAGATTTGGACGTTCTTTTTATGCATACTCACGGTTTAACATAATCTACGACATTCGTTTAGATACCTAAGGCTAAAAAGTATTTTATTGAATTTTCACTTTTTACTCTTAACAGTGTTTTACCGGTTGTGTCGCGGTTTTTCGATTGGTCATAACTTCTTCGTTATAACTCGGATTTGAGTGTTCTTTATATTTTTGGAAACCTTGGCACGATATCTAACCCTTTATGCATCCCAATTAAGATTTTAGAACACTTTATTCTTTACGCTATTTTCATTGATTCCAAATTGTTTATTATATTTGACTTTTTGAATGTTACATTGACTTGAAAATATCGGGTTGTCACACGTTCCATCATCTTTTTGTATAAGTTGCTTTTCCATTCCTCGCAAAGCTTCGTTCTTAATGTTTTCTTCCTTTAGAGCCTCAAGTTGAGCTTCTCTAATTTGTGCGGTAAAGTTAGAATGGATAGTTATAGTTAATGCTCGTACCCGACTTGGTTTAATATATTCTTTCCGACTCAAGGCATCGGCTACCACATTCCTAATCATTCAACAATTCGACCCATCTTCAACAATTTGACCCATCTTCATTGTCTCATATTAATATCTTTTTGGTAGTGTAATTATTCTCATGCACCTTAAGTTGTCGTGATGCATAGGCGATAACTTTTCCTCTTTGCATCAACACACATCCCAATCCTTGATTTGATGTGTCGCAGTATACGAAGAAATCTTTTGTCCCATATGGAAGGGATAGGATTGGTGCACTACACAACATTTGCTTAAGTTTCTGAAAAGCAGCTTCTTGTTTGTCTTCCCAGTTGAACTTCCTATCCTTTTGGGTTAGTGTTGTAAGTGGCTTGGCTATTTTGGAGAAATTCTCTATGAATCTGCGGTAATAGCCAGCAAGTCCTAGGAATTGACGCACTTCTGTTGGCGTCTTTGGTGCTTCCTAATTACTAATTGCTTCAACTTTGGATGGGTCAACATGAATTCCTTCGTTGCTAACTACATGACCTAAAAATTGTACTTCTCTAATCTAAAACTCACATTTGGAGAATTTGGCGTATAACTTTTCTTTTCTTAGTACTTCCAAGATTATTTGCAGGTGTTGACCATGTTCTTCCTTGGTTCATGAATATATCAATATATCATCGATAAATACGATCACGAATTTATCCAAGTATGGCTTGCAAACACGATTCATGAGATCCATAAACACTGCTCGGGCATTGGTCAATCCAAAAGACACAACTAAGAACTCATAATGACCATAACGAGTTCTAAACGTTGTTTTTGGAATATCATCTTCTTGTACTCTGATCTGATGGTATCCTGATATGAGATCTATCTTGAGTAGTAGTTAGATCCTTGCAATTGGTCGAATAGATCATCAATTCTTGGAAGCGGGTAACGATTCTTGATCGTTAGCTTATTCAGTTCCCGATAATCAATACACATTCGAAAGGATCTGTCCTTCTTCTTGACAAACAAGATTGGTGCTCCACAAGGTGAAAAACTTGGTCGGATAAAGCATTTGTCAAGAAGTTCTTGTAGTTGGCTAGACAATTCTTGCATTTCGGATGGAGCCAACCGATAAGGAGATTTCGCTACTGGTGCTGCTCCTGGAATTAATTCGATTCGAAACTCGACTTGTCCGACGGGAGATATTCCAGGTAGATCTTCAGGAAACACGTCAGGGAAATCACATACTTTAGGTATGTCCTTGATTTCTTTTGTCTTTCTCTTCTTATCTACAATGTGGGCTAATAATGCGCTACATTCCTTATGTAGATATTTTTGTGTCTTAGTACAAGAGATGACTTTGAGGTTCTTCCCAGATTTATCACCATAGATAATCAGGGCTACGCCGTTTGGTAAGGGTAGTCGTATAGCTTTCTCATAACATAAAAGTTCGGCGTGGTGTGAAGATAACCAATCCATGCCAATTATGACATCAAAACATATGATAGGCATTGGCATGAGGTTGATGTGAAAAAGGTAATTATTAAGAGTTAACAGACAGTTTTCTAGGATTTCATGTGTTTGCTCGGTTTGACCGTTAGCGATTTCTACTTCATAGATTTATTTTAATTTGCTAGACTCATGACTTAAGAACTTTCTAAACGTCGGAGTTATAAAACTTCTATCTGCTCCAGAGTCGAAGAGTATGGCAGCATATAAATTATCTATGAGAAACGTACCAGATACGACCGAAGGGTCCTGGATAGCTTCTCTGCTTCCGATCACGAATGCCCTGCCACGCCCTATGCCTCCTTGATTCCTTAACTTTGGACATTCTTTCTTGATGTATCCAACCTCTCCACACTCATTGCACTTTCTTCCTTCACCACCGCCTGTTCCAGTATTTGTTTGCTGATTGACTATTGCAGGTGTTGTGCTCCTGCAGTGACTAGCAGTATGCCCTTTCTTCTTGCAATTCGTACAAAAAAAACAGTCACCTGGGTGATGACGGTTGCACTGATTGCACCATGAAGATTTTGTTTGAGTGGTTACTGCTATCGTGGCTGCATAATTGTTTGCCACTTCTTGTCTTTTCTTAGATGATTGTCTGGGATTCTTCCCATTAAACTTGCTCTTGTTTGTTCCATATTTGGGAGACTCAGCCTTTAAGACCACTACTGATCCTTGGATCTCTGTGAGGGTTAACTGATGAGCTATCCTCTTAGTGCTGTCATAGGTTGTAGGCTTTGATGCGGTCACCATGCCTTTGATTTGCGATGCTAAACCCCATATATATCGCTCAATTTTCTTGTATTCAGGGATTACAAGTGTTGGACACATTACTGCAAGATCATTAAATCTAGAAGTATAAGCTTTTATCTCTGAACCCTTCATGGTTAGGGTCCACAATTCTTGTTCCAGCTTATGTATCTCCTCCCTAGGATAATACTCCTCTACTAGCATCATTTTTAGCTCCTCCCATTTCATGGAATTTGTAGTATCAATTCCCATTGTATTAACATGGATGTTCCACCATGTAAGTGCTGTATCAGCGAAAGTACATGATGCAAATCGTACTTTACAATCGTCTGGACAGAAGCTTATTTGAAAGACAGACTCTATCTTTTCTATCCACCTAGTCAAATTAACAACCCCTTCATTTCCATGAATGCTCTTTGGCCTGCAATTCATAAAATCTTTGTTGGTACACGTTCTAGTGGTCCCTACATGGCTTTCATTTCTAACTCCACCTCTTGTGACATTATATAGAGCTACAACAATTCTTTGAGCTATGATTTCTTCAAGTTCTGCTGTACTCATGGGGGGGCTTGGTTCTGGTGGTTGTTGTTATGGTGCTGATCGTTGGTTAGGGTTTAGCCGAGCACTACTCCTTCTAGGCATTTTGTTTTAGTTCCTATTATAAATAATAAGAATTTTATAAGTTTCATGAAGAATTAGTCATTTACTACACGAGTACTAAATACTTCAATTATTCTTCAAAGTGTAAAACATAATGGATAACACAATGATTACTGTAATATATGCTTCATATTATACCCAGCGGTTACATCAGTTTATTTAGGCTTATAAGATGAAAGTTTCTATAAACAATTACATCCTTGTTATAAACTTTACTCTTCTTGCCTTAACTAGTCTGATTTCTATATTTACACAACCACTAGTTTTAACTTATCTACCAGTAACCTAGGTGATGACCTAGCACGTCAGTGATATTAAGCACTTGCTCCTCCAGTGCTTGAGTTCTCTGCTCAAGACCTCTTGTGCGCTACTTGTTTCTCGAGGTTTGGTGGTAGAGCTCTAACTCTGTAATCCTTGCATAGTGAGTAATCATGTCATTATAAGCGAAATTTATACGATGATGAACATCCATCACCAATTCCTGATCTCGGGTCATTTGTCCTTCTAGCCTTCGTACTCTTCCGGAGAGATGAGTAGCCCTTCCTTCAACAATTTCAATTTTATCTTCAATTTTCACACTTTTCTCAAACAATTGAGATAAAGTGTTAACTTAGAAGAATGTGGGGGATGTGGTCGAGATGATTGACTAGTCTCATACTGTTGGATTAATGTCTAAGTCCATAACTATATTTTATATGTACTTGACCCGACCCGGCATGGTCCATTTGGGTTGCACTTCACCGGCATAATTTATATGGATAGTCTTTTGAGAATAGTATATTTATGATTTATATTAATATATTATAAGTTCTAATATATTAATATGGAATCATATTATTTAATTAGTATTGATCAAGAATTAATTTAGAATTAATTAAGTGATCAAAAAGAACTAATTAAATATGGACTCTTATATATATGGAATGGGCCAAGTTCATTTAGGTTGGGCTAAGCTTTCATGGATGGTCCATGGAGCTTTTAACCCATGGATCCTATGTAAATGAAAGGTCATGGGTATTAGGGTTTACATGGATGTAACCCTAATCCTCCATAATATATAAAGGGGTCCTTGGCTCAAAAAATTGGCACAAGTGTGTGAAAATAAGAGTGGGCCGATTTTAGTGTGCCTACATATTCTCTCAAATTCTTCCAAGGTGTTTTGGTGATTTGTGATTCCATTTGAGGCTTCCACACTATTGGGGCTAAGCTCTTAAAGCTTGAAGACATCAAGCTACATCAAAAGGTATGTCATCTAACTAGAACTTTGTAGTATAGGTGCTTCATAATATGCTAGTTAGGATGAAACCTTGGAATAGTTACTATTTGCATGTATAATAGAGAAAACATAGATTCAAGGTTTATAGGGTTGCATGTACACCATAGGAGTGTTAGAACGCTTTAAACCCAACAGTGGTGTCAGAGCCATGGGTTGTTTTCTGTTATATTGATGCAAATGTTTTATTTTCAAGTTGAAAAAAAAAGGAAAAAAAAACATGACGTTTGTCAAATTTTAAGATAATTACTTGTTTTGTGAAAAACGAATTATTTGTAAAATTTGAATCATTTGTTATATGAGTTGAATTAGGTCAAATTTAGTAAAAGATAAAATGATATGATTATTTTATTAGTTTTAAAAGTTTGATCTAAATGTTTTAAGGAGTTACGTATTTTGTCATAAAATTTTGGAGCTCAAAAGTTTTTTTTAAAGTTGTGATCTTAAGGGTTTTTGAAACTTCCATAAGTTATGGATATGAAAGTTTTTTTAAAAAAAAAAATTTGATTCAAAGTTTTGATGGAGTTACAAAATTTGGTGTTAATGTTTTAAAGAATTCCATAACTTGTTCTTAAGTTATGGAACATGGAAAGTTTCATCATAAAACACCATTAATTCCATAAGTTATGGAATCCAAAGGTTTTCAAGAATTACAAAACTTGCCCTCAAGTTTTGGAATTTGAGAAAAGTTTTTTATGAAAAAAAGAATTGAATTCTAAAACTCTTGGGTTCATAACTTAAACAATTAATTAAATGATTTTAATTTTGAGTTTAATAATTGGAATTATGATGTTTTGTTGAATAGTTCAAATTAACTCTTATGGACTTTATTAATAGTTAATTAAAGCGTTTAATTAAAAGAGTATTATTAATCCATAAATATATGGTTTGAGTTTCATTAAATTAAAAGTCCAGTTTAATTAATAGATTAAACCACCAAGCATTTTAAATGTCTAAAATACACCCTTATACTATTATAATATTAAAAGTTTAATATATTATATGTATAAGAGCAAGTCGTCTTACCATTAGTAGGCCTCATTCACGAAGCCGGTCTATAAGGGGGTATAAGGTTACTGCCTATAAAATGGCAGTTTAATGGGTGTCCACTCTCACTCACCGCTTCCTTGACCGGTGGAGGGTCGTTAGCCGAACAGGTAGGACAAGGACTATAATTCTCCCTTCATTATAAGTATAATGATAAATACTAAGTAACTAAACACTTATAAATTCCTAATCTTAGTTACTTAGGAAAATGTGAATAAGGTTCTAATCCATGAAATTACACTTTGCACATTGTTTAAGCTGTTAGTGGAGCGTGTGTGGTTAACCGGCACACTAACCTGGACTTAACAAGGTAGGCAAAGGGTAACTTAATGTTTATCATAGTATCGTTGGAGCGTGTGTGGTTAACCGGCACATCGATTGAGGGGTAAATATTAAGGGTACCAAGTATATTTGCATGGTTACTTCACACCTTGTTTTGTGATCCTCGGCATCCCAGTCACAAAACCTGAAGGGCACACTCGAGATTGAAACATGCCATTGAAAAGTTCAATGAATCTCAAAAGAATCTAGGAGTTTCAAAACCAATTAAAACCTAATAATACATTTCGTTTATCTTGGTGGAAATTGGTGAATCGTCATTCACCTACCTTCAAATATTTTATAGCTTGGATTACGGCATCCCTCTTCCAAGTTATAAAATAGTTTGTTGGGTCCTAGCCTTAATATATCATATTGGGTGTTATATTAAGGACTTAAATCAACTTTACGTGAATTTCTCCCATTGTTGATGTCTGGTTTAGACAACAATGATCTTCCCAAACCAAGCTTTCCTAATGAATATGACTTCCCGAGAGTGGCTCATGGAAGTCATACTTCTCTTCCTCTACCTCCTCCAATTATTCTCCCTAACCCACAAGTTCAAGGTCACTCAGATGGCAAGCAAGGTCTATGTGTGATCACATCTTAGAGATGAAGTCACATATTGACAAGCCGGGAGAGTTGGGTGTCAAAGTCTTGAGAAAGTTGGATGTTCAATCACTTTCTAAGTCACATAGTGAGTTCCTTTGGGACTACTATGAAACAGACTATGACATGAACCTTTATGATCATATCTATTTGCTTGGTGCTGCTGAATCAGCAATGATTTTGGAACGATAGTAAAACAAATTTGATTAGAAGATCAACTTCCCAAAAACTTTATGGACAGTGACAATGGTGACACTAGAAATCCAGAAAAAGCATTCTCTTCCCAATGGAAAGGGATTGGCCATAGTCAACCCGGTTGACCAAATGGTAAAGAGAAAGGCTAAGTCTGAGATAGTCCCATTACCAAAGGGTCCATATGTTTATTTTGCCAAAGGAAGGGGCGTTGATTGCAAAGCTGCCAAATTTACCTAAGGATGTTAAAGTCAATAAGTTTGACTCTATATCAGGTAGAGCCCATTATCTAACTCTGTTAAGTTCTATTCTGAGATCCTCATTACATGATGTGACTGGGTCACATGTTGATGTTTTAAGAATCAAAGAATAGAGAGAAATCTTAAAGGAAGTATATGCTGATTCTGATCGCGAAGGTGGATTTCGATCGCATCAGAATTTTGAGCAGTTGCTTAAGAAGTTATGATATATTGCTAAGGAATAGATAACAACAATTTTCCATGTCGATTGTAAGGATAAGTTTTTCCGCAAAGTTTTAAAATAAAAGAAAATTGTTTAATTTTATTTATTTGAAGTATCATTACAATGGCATTTGTGGAAAATTGTTGCTTATATAATTCCACTGACAACAATATTGGAAAATGGATTTGATTCTTTCATTTGTGGTAGTGTCTAAATTTACCAAATCAGGAAAGTTCCTCATCACCCAAGTTTCAATTGGACCGAAACTTGGAATCATGCAAGTTGAATAGTATGATGAATGAGAACTTTCAAGCATTGGAAAATCAAGACTAATTACTTGTTCACATGGATGTGTGATTCAAGTGAAGGACTAAAGGGATCGAGTACATATTCTTGTGCACTGGTCATGTCCACCACAAAGCTCGTTAAGACTATTTGATTTACTAAAGTTTAGTAAATATGGTTATACTTACAAGTTTAAGTATAATTCTGAAACATTGGAAAAGTCTCAATGTATGGCAGAATGAATGGGAAGAATCAAATTAGGCAGAAAGATAAAAGTTTCTCAAATCTGAAAAGATGGGAGAGTACTTTAGTATCATGTTTGTGATCATCTTAATGATTTAGAAATCATATCACAATTAGTTATCTAAAGGTCATCTTAGTGCATTCTTATGACTAAGAAGAGGAGTCATGAATTGTTGAAATGGTTAGATCAGGAAGATGAGTCATACTTCATTCCAAAACAATTCTTAGAGTCATACTCCAAGATTGTAACTTGAGTGACATATCTTAAAGAAAGGTTTAAAACACTTGTCAAATGTAAGAGTAAAAGTGTCCTACTCTTGTACATTTGAAATTGGTAAGTTGTGATGTTTTGGATAAAACAAAAACCAACTAAGGCCAATTGTGTGAAGTGTTTGTCTTGATAAAGAATCCGCACTATCTCTTGAATATTTGGCAAGATAGTCTTATATGTCAAGAGGATAGTGGGAGTCTTAAAGATCCTAAAAAAAATTTCAAGAACTAATCAAGAATAAAACCTGAGGTTCTTCACTAGCACACGACTTGAGGTTTATAACCTATCATGTTGACATATTTTGTTCCCATTCCAGTTAAAGTTGGCTTTGCATAGGAGTTCTGAAAGTTCTCAGATGGTTGCATAACAACTTGGAAGCAATGGCAGGCCCTGTACTGCCAGGTGGCAAGAAGTTAAGATTGCATAAGTTCAGTCCATATGAGTTTGGATTTGTCATTATCCTTGTCTTGTGACTATGGTTTTGACGATTCACATGGATAAGAACACATACACCATAAAATCTAAGGGTCATAAGGTTTATCTCCGATTCATGAAAATGATGGTGAGGAAACACTTCCACCAAGTAGATTTGAAGCAGATGGCAAAAGGTTTAAACAATTGAGACTATGATTACGGCATCCCTTTTCATAGTTCTGAAATTGTTTAGACACACATGCATGCTATCTAAGGAAAGGTGTATGATTTTGATAAAGTTTTATCAAAGCATCTCGTATCAGAAATCTGAACTTTGGTACGAAAGTCAATAAAGTATTGATTTCTAGAAGTCCAGCTAATTTCTGAGTACATGCCAAAGCTAGTGGGAGCATAAGTGTTATGCTAATAATCATCATGTTTGTGGGAGCATGATAATTATTGTTAGTGTTGCAAGTTAGCAATGTTAATTATAGAAAACAAAAGTTTCAATTCGTGAGGCTGCAGGGATTGAAAAAGTTGTTTTGCTATAATTAAGGGAGAGGATATACTTCATTTCAGTTCTAAAGGCTTAGATTGAGACCTTAATCATCTTTAGTCAAGAATATATATATATGAATTTCATGTTGGATTGGTTCAACTTAAGGAAATTCTATATATTGCGTTCTCAAAATTCGATTATGATTACGGCATCCCTCTTCATAGTCAAATTTTGAAAACATGGCAAATAAAAATATTGTAGCAAAAGACATCATGAATCGTGTACCATTTGCTTTGGGTACAGGATCGATTGCATGTGCTATAATATTTGTCATTTCTAAATTTTTCCAAATGCCCAGAGGCATTAAGAAGGAAAAGGTCTAGAATTGGATATGACTAAAATGATTAAGCAATTGTCGAGGACAATCTGAGGTTTACCAAAGATTGGTTGCTCAGGGACAGTTGGAAGTATAGTGCTAATTTTGGAAGGACCATATTGACATATTCTGAAAAGAGGCATCTCTTATTCAGAAGTGATAGTCAAAATGAGAATATGGAGTTGTCTCCATAGGTGGAAGTTATCTGTGTAAGATTAGAAAACTTAAAGCAAGAAGCATGTCCAAAGCAATGTACTTTGAATATGAGACTTAGTTTCCATGGAGTTGATCTCCATTGGAATACCTTATAATGACTGTTGACAAGTCTTTATGACTTTGTACATATTCATTACAGGAGGGTCAGTGCATATAAGTTTAAAATCTAAACAGATTTCGATAAATGATAGGAATTTGAAATTCTCACATTTTTCGATAAGGATTTGGGAGTTTGAAATTAGAATCATTGAAATTATGTTCAATTGGTTTATTTCACAAAGTAAGGATCATAGACAAACATAGAGTGCATACTTGGTGTATGGCAAAGCTATTGTTTAAGAAAAACATAGTGTACATGCTTGGAGCAAGGGACAACTAGTGTTTTTAATTCAAGTATAAAGTTGATAAAACCGAAACAATGAATAATGAGTAATCAGTATGGTGATAAATAAAAGTGTTTATTTATATTCATAGGGTTTGATACCATATTTGATTCATTTATTCTTGTGTTTTACTTTGCATGTTTTGACTTCCAGAATAACTAAGTCGCTCTTCCTGAATGATTAAGTTATTCAAACCATCCATAGTCGGTCATATGTTGGAAGTAGATATGAATCAAGACTGTCATGGGTTGGTTTGTAGAGGTCCAAGTTGGTGGACAAAGTGGTTCTACAACACTCATGAGTGCTCATAAGTTCTGAGTATTGGATTCAACCCGCGCTCATTTGAATCACTTCATGGATTTTATCACGAGTGATCATGAGATGATAATATCTTATATTCTTCAAACCTAGAGATATGAGTTGTTACTATGAGTTGGTTATACATTGATTGCACGAAAACGCATCTGGTAACTCGATGTTATAAAACGTGCCTTTGTGTATGATTCAACAAGTAGTAGAACAAGCCATATGAGTCGAAGTTTATGCATTCCTTTTACCTTCGGGATAAAAGCGATATCTGTGGGCCCCTCGATGATTTAGCGATGACACATGTGAGTGCTTGGCCAAGCCAGGACTGATTTGATTTGTTCAATCAGTCAGTCATCATAAATCGAAAATCGGGAAACAACAAATGGACAGAGAGAATGATTATAATCCATGTCTCAGTCCATATGATATCTAGAATGCAGGAATATATGATCCCTTATCTAATAGACAAGTCATTGACATGGTCAGAGTTCGACAACGACTTTAACAACTACGATTGCCCGTTAGGTTTTGAAGTCATACTCAATAATAGTTTTAGACTTATCCAAGTGGGAGACTGTTGGATTAATGTCTAAGTCCATAACTATATTTGGTATGTACTTGACCCGACCCGGCATGGTCCATTTGGGTTTCACTTCACCGGCACAATTTATATGGATAGTCTTTTGAGAATAGTATATTTATGATTTATATTAATATATTATAAGCTCTAATATATTAATATGGAATCATATTATTTAATTAGTATTGATCAAGAATTAATTTAGAATTAATTAAGTGATCAAAAAGAACTAATTAAATATGGACTCTTATATATATGGAATGGGCCAAGTTCATTTAGGTTGGGCTAAGCTTTCATGGATGGTCCATGGAGCTTTTAACCCATGGATCCTATGTAAATGAAAGGTCATGGGTATTAGGGTTTACATGGATGTAACCCTAATCCTCCATAATATATAAAGGGGTCCTTGGCTCACAAAATTGGCACAAGTGTGTGAAAATAAGAGTGGGCCGATTTTAGTGTGCATACATATTCTCTCAAGTTCTTCCAAGATGTTTTGGTGATTTGTGATTCCATTTGAGGCTTCCACATTATTGGGGCTAAGCTCTTAAAGCTTGAAGACATCAAGCTACATCAAAAGGTATGTCATCTAACTAGAACTTTGTAGTATAGGTGCTTCATAATATGCTAGTTAGGATGAAACCTTGGAATAGTTAATATTTGCATGTATAATAGAGAAAACATAGATCCAAGGTTTATAGGGTTGCATGTACACCATAGGAGTGTTAGAATGCTCTAAACCCAACACATACATCTTAGCAGCTTTTTCTTCTGCCACCCACCTATCAACGGTTTATGCGATCCGTGCATGTTCTTCTTGAACTCTATTACTTCCTGAAGATGTCGCCTTCTGATTCTTCTTAATCTTTTTCCATATTGGTATGGATTCACGTGCCATGCGTTTCATCTTTGCTCCTCCTGGAACTTGACGGTAAAGAGTGTTCAGTGGTAAAGATGATGCCACCGATTCGCTTTCTTCCATTGGTTCACTCTCTTCCCATTCGTTAGAGGGTAAAGTTGCTCCATCGTCAGAAGGTATTGGATGAAAGGTGGTTAGATTATAGGGTAGTAAGGATTGCCTACCATCATGGGGAATGAAACTTCCTCTTTTTCATCCGTATCCTCGATGATTATCCATTATCGTGAATGTGCCATGTCGAATTCCTATACATTTTGGATCACCAAAAGTTTAGTCTATCAAAAATTAATCCCAAATTAAATAGTTCATATGATCTGATCATAATAAAATGTAGTTGCGCACCTACACCTAGTTGTGATAGGATATATGCACATATAAACTTTAGTTGGAATATTTGATCTACATCCTTGAGATCAAAAACATTCCGAGTATTAAGGTGTATTCTCATCGCGGGTCTGAGTATTTATATATGACTCTATATTCTTATTTATTGTATTCACGCTTTAACTATTGTTTGTTACTTCAGGTCTATCTGATAAGGCTTCGGCCAGTCAGGACAGTCGAAAGGGCAAGATCATTTTAGCATATAGTCGTTCTGGAATCCAGCAACCCAAATCGACATGTCTATCCTTGTCGCCGCTCCTGTAAGTAGTCCTTCAATGGAATAATTAATAATACTTTTTAATATAGGCTAAGGGATATACCTAAACCTAATAGAGTAAGCCCTAAACTATAGACGCGCTTTCCAAAGAAAGTACTAGTTCACTATAGTTAATAGCTCTGATACCAATTTTTTTCACACACCCAGTCGTCGGCGGAAACACCGAGTGGTGTAACGTCATTCTTCGTATCACAGTTATATAACATACATTGAATAGTACTAAAGAAAATGCATACCTTTATTGATAATTGAAAGTTACATAACTGTTTTCCTAGTACTTATTACATAATATTCGACTATTGTATACTTCTTAATGAACAAAAAGGTAATAGTAAAACTTCTCCTGTTCGAATACATACCAACGTTTCAATTTCTTGAAAACACATGCATTTAAAAATACGTCAACATAAAGTTGGTGAGTCTACAGGTTTTGACTCCATATAAAAATAATACCTTTTCCAAATTCAAAAGTATAGTTTTGAAAGTATCATTTAGACTCTCCAACGTTTAGTATATATATATATATATCTTAGGTATAAAAGTTTAATTATCAAATAAGTGTTATACTTAAACGTTCCTTGAACCTAGGGTATAAGTAGGGGAAAACTTATACTTAACATTAATACTTGTATTCGAAAAAGTATAATGTTTCTAACAATTTGCTACCATGAGCCTGTAACCGCTGCTATGACATAATACCTCTGATAAAACCCACTCATGATTTCCATGAGGACAACCCACTCATGATTTCCATGAGGACAACCCACTCATGATTTCCATGAGGACAATACCGTACGCTTCATCGACGCCGGAACAATAACAAGTAAAAGGATATTTAGTCACTTGCTTATGGTTGACTGTAGCTAACAATCACAAGTGGGGTGGTCAACCCGTATACTAATTATACACGACTTCCTCGCTCACACGGGATTAACGGTTACAGTTTAGATGATTTCCGCTAAGATCCCCAATCTTAGTAGATGAATACAATTACTCATATAGACTTCGACGACTTCCTATAGCTCTAACAACAAAAGCATTTTCATGTCTAAAACCCTAAGTTACTAGACTATGCTTTTAAACATTACTGCTAACTTCAAAACATTTAGGCAGTATAACAGCAATAACTTGAAGTAAAACCAGGTTTTATCTTGACATAAAACTAATAACAACAACAACATATAACATACCAAGTTTTACCTTGTCATAAAACTAACAATAACAACATATAGCATAGCAAGTTTTATCTTGACATAAAACCAATAGTAGGAACATACTTTATAAATTAACATATAGAACTTCCGAATATAAATTTGGAACTATATCGCACACAACATATATATAGAATCCGAAGTATAACTCAAGATGTACATTAGTATAATAACATGCTGACAAGTTGATAATAGCTGTATATATTCAAAATATTATATTTAGAACAACTATACCCCGATTATTATAACTATCTACGTTGATACTAATATACTATCATATAGACATAATAGTAACGTATATACAATATTTAGCATGTGTTTTCCCCCGAAATATTAGAAAGTGGGGCCGTGAAACTCGCCCTAGTAGCGTGATTTTATGTAATCTAAGCAGAAACGGTCAGCGGTACGAAGTCGTCGGGGCTCAGGATGCAAGAGGGCTTCAGCAAAGGAGAGAGGAGAAAGAAGTTTCGGTGTAAGAATAGCTGAAGTCGGACATGCTATTTATAGTAAGAGTTTTGGCCCTCACGTTGTGAGTTTTATAAGGCTCACGTCGTGAGTCTAGCATGATCATCTCGTAGACTTGCCATTTACGTCCCTAGCTTCGGAATGTGGCCATGTGACTCCTCACGTCGTGAGATATCCTTGCTCACGTTGTTAGTTTGGATCTTATCCCCTCGTAGCCTTGTCACACACCTTATAGATTCCGAGATGTGGAAGAATCACTCCTCAGGTGGTGAGTTTCTGTGCTCACATCGTGAGCTCAGTCAGATTAGGGTTTCTGATAGCTGAATCTTCGGAAGGTCGTAACTTTCACATACGAACTCCGTTTTTGAGGTTCTTTATATGCACGCGTAGGTATTTATGAGTACTAAAACTCTCTTTTAGACTCTAATAGCTAATTCTAAGTATATTTTAAATTCCTCTTATTATAGAGATTTATAGTGTTCGGTTTATCATAACTTCTTCATGCGAAGTCAGATTCAGACGTTCTCTATATTTTTGGAATCGTATTGACGTATACTTTGAGTTGCATCATAAAGTAAGTTCATATTTGTATTAGAATTTATCATGAACTACATATCACTTTTATCACATTACTAGTTTAACAAAATCATATTACATGATTGACATAATCACATGTGATTGTCTGTTGACCTATTTTGACTAGTGTTACAAGTCAGCTCATTGACTCGTCGAGTCCATTAAGTATGTATTCTCATTCAGACGTTTTAAGGTAGATCTATCACTCCAAACTCTAGATGTAGTCCCCCAAGGCTTGAATGTCACGTAAAGCTTCGATCTTTATGTTTATGCATGGGGTATTTGCTCCATAATGCCGATACAAGCTCCAAAAAGGGTTTTTCACACAAAAGCTCTACTATGGCTGAATAAAGCAGGGACCTTTGGACTCTAGGGACCTCTCAAGGTCCAGATCTGATGTCCAAACCTCTATATGAACTCAATAGACTCAAAGTCCCAATATTACGTGGAAAAAGCCCTAAATTCAAAATAATATGAGATCTACCCAATAAAATGAGAAATGTGTGGACTTTTTACCTTTCACAAAAGCTCCTGGAAGAAATAGCCATGAATCTAATAGCCTCTTCTCGTCCCTTGGCTTGGAAACCTTCCTTTCTATTTAAAAAGGTGCACCAAACACTCAAAGTTAGCTCAAATACTCTCTCTTGGGTCAATGGCCGATTAGGGTTTTCTCTCAGTGAAGTGGGGCAGATGGTGAGCCGCAACTGAGGCTATAAGTGTCCTTAAATAGGCCCTAAACCCGGGGATTTAGGGTTCCATCACTCAGCGTCTACTCGGCGAGTCGACTCTCTGACGCGTCGAGTAGGTTACTAATCCCACGTGGCCAAACACGACTCTACTCGACGAGTTTTAGCAGCAACTCGCCGAGTTACTCAGTAAACCCCAAAAATAAATATATAAATAATATGGTTGGGAATCCTGATGTTACACTCCACAGCATAATGATGTTTTTTAAAGACAAAACCGCTCTCTTTGCACAACTGCAAGGACAATGCTATACTTTGCGAATCTTCCAATTTACTTCTGGGTTGATCCTATCGGAACTGCATGTTTCACTCAGAATCACTCTCTAATCAATAAAAGATTCTTGACCACAACTTATGAGATTATGAATAAACGAAAACCTAACGCTAAGTTCTTTCACGTCTTTGGTTCCACGTGTTTCATATTCAATTCCAAAGAGCAACAGAACAAATTCGATGTGAAAGCAGACGAAGGAATCTTTTTGGGGTACTCTCTTACTTCTAAGGCATATAGGGTTCTGAACAAGAAATCCAAAAAGATAGAGGAAACCTATTATGTCACCTTTGACGATAATTATCTGAAGAAGAATCAGAAAGCTGATTTTCCATCTAAGGAGATTTTTCCTTCGACAAATCCAATGACAATTTCTATTTCAAATCTTTATGAGGAATTCATGAATTTGTTTGATGATCCCGAAAAATCTATTTCTTCAGAATCAAATGCAACTGAGAGTAAGGAGGATGAACTGAAGAAAATCATTGATGATGCTACCAAAGATCTTAGAAAAGAGCCACCCATTCCGAACGCTTATGAAATTCCACCTCATCCACAAGCTAATAATGCTCTAATTCAGGGGGATGGTTCTACTTAAACCTCCACAACCGATACACCTGTTCAGGGGGAGAATTCAAATCTAGAAGTCAAGACTAATATTAACGTAGAGTCACATGCAAAATTCCAGGAGGAGAATGAAAATGAAAATAATGACTCCGATGCTCAATTGGAATTCGAAAACGTAAATGCAGAAGTAAATCCAACCTATCATCTGAACTACCCTCCGTTGATCAAATGAACCAAAGATCATCCTAAATCTCAAGTAATCGGAGCAGCATCTTCAGGAGTTCTAACAAGAGCTCAACAAAAAGCGAATCAAACTGCATTATTTTCAAAAATGGAATTTTGCATGTTTAATTCGTTCGTCTCCAAAATTGAGCCTAAAATGTAAACATTGCTCTCGATCATTCAGATTGGATACAAGCTATGCATGAAGAGCTAAATGAATTTGAGCGTAACAAAGTATGGAGATTGATTCCAACTCCGAAGAATGCATATATGGTAGGATTAAAATGGGTATTTCGAAATAAGCTTGACAAAGAAGGCAACGTAATTCGGAATAAGGCACGATTAGTTATTAAAGGGTATTTCCAGGAGGAAGGGATAGACTATGAAGAGACATTCGCACCAGTTGGAAGGCTAGAGTCTGAATAGTGAATTAGAGGAAACAGTCTATGTGGAACAACAACCATGTTTTGTAAATGAGAAATATCCAAATCATTGCTACATTTTGGATAAGGTTGTGTATGGTCTAAAATAAGCACCTCGTGCATGGTATGAAACCCTAACTCGATTTCTAAAACAATCCAAATTTAAATAAGGCTCGGTCGACCCAACCTTCTTTCATAAGAAAGATGGTGACCATCTAATGATCGCCCAAATTTACGTTGATGATATCATTTTTGGATCCACTAGTCCTATATTAACAGCTGAATTCCGAAACTAATGGAAACTAAATTTGAGATGAGCTTAATGGGTCCTACTAACTTTTTCCTTGGTTTAAATATTAGATAGAGTTCAGAGGGTATATTCATCAACCAGGATGCCTACATGAAGACCTTGCTTGCGAAATTCGAAATGGTGGGAGATTCAAAGGTCAAGGTTCCAATGGCATTCGAAACAAAGCTTACACTATCCTTAGAAAAGGCAGCAGCTGATATGATTCTATATCGACAAATGATTGGATCTTCAATGTATCTAACATCTAGTGATCAGGATATAATGTTTGCAGTTTGCTATTATGCCAGGTTTCAGGCGAATCCACGTGAACTACATATGAATGTTGTGAATAATATTCTCTGATACCTCAAAAGAACCACCTCTCTCGGAATCTGGTACGCTTCTAACTCTAGATTCTTTGTGCAAGCATATTTTGATGCTGATCTTGGTGGATGCGGTCCTGATCTTAAAAGTACAATCGGAGGATGTCAGTTTCTGGATGGAAAACTAGTTAGTTGGCAATCTAAGAAGAAAACATGTGTCTCCTTATCCACTGCTGAAGCTGAGTATATCGAAGCTTCATCGTGCACTTCTCAAGTAGTATGGATTCAAAATCAGCTTAGAGATTACGGGATAAATATGAAGAGGATTCCTTTATACTGTGATTCAGAAAGTGCAATTCAGATATGCCATAATCCAGTGCAACACTCTAAGACAAAACATATTGCACTGAGATATCATTTCATTAAGGATCATGTTGAGGATGGAAACATTGAAGTACACTTTGTTAGATCCTCTGATCAGTTGGCTGATATCTTCACAAAGGCCTTACCAGAAACGACGTTCAATCGTATTTTACAAGGTCTCAGAATGATAGAAGCTGACTTGGTTCCGAAATCTCTTTCATAATCGGAAATTACTGTTCATGTTCCGAGCTTCAGAATGATTCGGATTTTACTGTTCACAATCCAAGCTTCAGAATGATTCAGATTTTACTATTCATGATCCGAGCTTCGGAACAGTTCGGATTTCCTTGTTCATCAAGGTTTCGGAACGCTTCTGTATACTTTGTACATTAACTGTCTTCCTATTGATTCCGAGCTTCGGAATGCTTTGGAAGTTACTGCTCATTTATGCTTCTGAATTTATTTTTTTAATATGTTTTTATTTTTCTTTTCTTTTTCTCAGAAAACTAAAAATCTCAAAAATATTTTCTTTATTTCTGTTTTATTTCTTTGAAAAATCAAAAATCACAAAAATATTTTTTATTTTTGTTTTATTTCTTTCAAAAACTCAAAATCACAAATATATTTTCTTTATTTTTTTAATCTTTTACGAAAATCCAAAAATTACAAAAATATTTATCTTTATTTGTGTGTTATTTTCAGAATACCTTTTTGCTTCAGGTACAAACTATTGTTACCTCAATTCAGAACAATGGGGCATGTATATAATTCCGAATCTTTGTACTAGCTAAGTGTCCGTAGAAGTATGCTGATGTATGTTGACCCAAGCCTCTGAGACTCTATGTTTGAAGCCTTAATGAAACCTTCTCTTTGATCGTTTCTTCCCAATCAGGATGATATTCACATAAGTCATTGAGCTACCTTACTCTTCTCATAATGAGTTAAGAGTTGACTGCTTAGTCACAATTTATAGCATAGGTACACTTTTCTCTTCGGAACCATCTCTAATATTTCTCCATCAATTTCGCATTCATATACGTAACCCTTGAGACTCTCAACATTTACCACTAAGGTTTATGGTTATACAACATCTGTGTTTATGACCTTTAAATTGTTATCACCACGATTTAAGTGAAACCCAAAGTCTGAAACGTACTTCTGCATTGACGGTGAACAATTAATATGTTCTAGATTTTTCACCAAGGAATTGACGCATATAACCTTTTTGGTTTGTACCATAAAAGTTTGAAATCTCATTTTATTTTTTATTTTTGAGTGATCTTTATGAAAAGCTCTTGACCCAAGACTTTTCTTCCCAAAAGATCCAGTATTATTTTATTTATTTTTTTTTATTTTTTTTTTATTTTTTTTTATTTATTTTTTATTTTTTTTAGATTTTAAGAAATATCTTGTTACTTAAAATAGATCCAAAGCTTACTTGTTATTATGGCTACACTGGTCACACAAGTACTTCTTCCAGACTATCGGACTTATATTATGTTTTGGAATTTTGTTGAAGCTAAAGCCACCCTTGAAGCCTACTCTAAAAGAAGCCTTTCACTATTTCTTAATAAATAGATGATCGTAATTCAACGGGAAACCACACAAGCACTTCCGAATCTCTCTTGATTCAGAAGGAAGAGATCTTTGCTCGAGATCCATCTGAATTTCATATCACTTTTAGTTGACATCATAAAATCCCAGAAATTAACTTTGCTTTATTTCTTTTTCTTTGGCACACTTTGCACAAAAATATTTATGATTTTTCTAAGTCTTGTACTAATTCATATGTATTACTGTTATTCCTGAGATAGGATATAGTGTATTGGCATTCACTCCGAATGAATCGAAACTGAAACGACGGTTTTCTTTGGTGATAAGGATTCAAATTAAGGCACGTCCTTTTTCAACGCCTGACATCATGCATGTTAGTTATTATGTTGGCTGACACATACAACTGTCGTGTTTTTATAGGCAACTTTATAGGGATATGGGAACTTCAAACGACAGATTTCTCTCTCTCTCTCTCTCTCTCTCTCTCTCTCTCTCTCCACTTATCACAGACGTATAAAAGGTTTTTGACGGTTTGGTTTCTCTTACCGCTCACAAAGTATTCAAACTCTAAAAAAATAACCCTTTTTCTGTCTACAGTTCATTGTCGTCTTCATCTGCACCCATGGTTGGTTCATCTGACACCACTTATTTTGTTGATCAATCAACCTCTGTCCTCCTGTTGAATGTGAAGTCAGGTCAAAATCTGATTCTCGATCTCACTGCCTCATGCTACAATGAAGCCCTAAAGCCTATGATTGAATGTCTGCGTTTCTCGCCACTGGCTCAAGCTCTGACCATGGCAGAATCCGTTCCTCTCATTCATCTTTCAAAGGAGTATACCTCTGCGTCTTAGTTTCTAGCAGATGATGTGATTAACTTTGAAGTTGATTCTTGAAAGACCTCTACCTCTAAGGTGCTGTTTGTTTTTTCGAAGCAAAAATTAATGAAGTCTGCGGACCACCTCTGCAACCCTCTGCAGCAGAAGAGGCGGAAGAAACGGCTGCAGCCTATAATAAGAAGGATGTTTGTTTTTTAACATCTGCAGACTACTGCAGTAAACTGAAATTTAAATAAACTAATTTTATAAACTGAAAATAGTTTTCAATACCGAAATTATTATAATTCTAGTCTTAAAACATTGAAAGAATAATAAAAAGAACATGTAAAAAAACAAAAATATAAAACTTTTAAAAAAATATAAAAGAAGCTATCAGTTTAATTTTAGAAAAAATTAATTTTAAAAACATAAAAAAAGAAAATAAAAAAAATTAGAAAGTATTGCAAACGATGTCTACAAAGTTCGTAAAAAATTACACACGTTAAAAAAGATACAACTGAAACTGAAAATATTATTAACAGAAACGGTAAAAAAAATTAAAAAAATCAAAGTTTTTTTTTTATAAAAAAAATCAAGTTAAAAAAAATTGTGGAAACTATAAAAAAAAAATTGTATCAAATCCATAATTAAAAGTTTAAAAAATCAAGGTTTAAAAAATGAGTTATACCAAAATTATAGATAAAACACTTGGAAAAAATGAAAGTTGAAGAGGTTTGAAGAGGCAAGTCAAGTGTTGCGCCGTGTAGAACATGCGCATAGGTTTTGTGGTCTGAAGCCTTCCAAAAACAAATTGCTCCGAGAGGGCAAGTGCTACGCGTATGCTGCGCCGCGCAGCAAAAAGTGGTTTGAAGAGTTTTTTTTTAAAAACAAACATCACCTAAGTCTCGATTCATAGAATTCTAGGGTTCGATTCGACTGAAGGGCTTGTTGATCCTGATTCAATTTCTTCCACATATTTCATTCACATGTTCTATCAGATGGGTTACCTTGGGGATATCACATTGCTACCAAAGTTCAGGAAGCCAAATCTTCCTACTATGTGGAATGCTTTATTTATGTTGCTGTTCAAGAGCCTTTCCGAACGTGTTGTTGGCTCTGACAGTGCAAGTAAGCTCTTTTATACCACATCTTTGGTCTTTATCGTGGTATCAAGTTGGATTATGGATCAATTCTCTAGACGCAACTTATTCAGAGCACATCTTCATCCACTCGCAACACTGAAATTTCTTGCGCTCATTTTTGGTCGTTAATTGTCCATAGAGCCTTAGTACACTTTAAGATTCCTTTTGCAGATGATGTTGTGGTTGCTGCGATTCCTATTCTACAGACATCATCATTCATGATGCCGGATCCGACCAGGTTTACTTTTGTTGGATCAATTCCGGAGGTGATGCTGGCAAAGGTGCCTCAAGAAAATGTCATCGTCAATGAATATCTGAAGTTACCTTCTCCAGGTCCTCGCCCTATGTCAGACAATTTACGAACGACAATTGAGGAGTCCAACAAACCAAAAAGGGGAGCAAAGAGAAAGGGCAAAGCTGGTCCTTCCGAAGTCCTCAAGGTTCCGAAAAATAAATCAAGAAGGCTGCTTGGAAACCAAGATCACCATCCCCAGTTATACTGGAGCCTTCGGAGTCTAGGACTCACACATATTTTCGTGAGGGTGAGCCTGTTCAGAATGAGGTTGAAGATACCGCAGCTACTTCGGAAACACCAAATTCAACTCCAATTCTGAAGGTATCTACTCCTCCTACCTCATCTACACATGATTCTGATTTCTATCACGTGCCCACTCCTCTACTTTCTCCGACCACCGCTTCATCTCCAATCACCACCACTGTACCCATCACCATCGCTCCACTACCAAAGATTTATGTGGGTGTTTCTCAACCACAGATTTTTGTTTCTCTATCAAATCCATTCTATACATATTCCACAACGACAACAACTTCTACTATTAGTACTCCGATGTCAACTGTTAATGTATCTGATACAGGGGCACATGTCGATTCCGGTGGTACTATGGGGCCAAGCACATTCACAGCTTCACCATTACAAGAAGATGATCCAGATCTTATGTTTGGGGATGATCAAGATGATTTTCAAAATTTTGTTTTAGCCCTTCACTGTCCATCAAGCAAGAGAGGATGAGGTAGCCCCTATGAACAAAGGGAAATTCAAACAGCTCAACGCTAAGTTGGATTCGCTTTTGGTGTCATCTATTGCCTCTTCTAATTATGAGTTTATGCTAAAGTCTCATCGAGCAACGGTTGAGATGCTCACCAAAGGCGGTGCAAAAGTGCTTGAAGATTCAACCAAGGCAATCCAGGCAACAGAAAAGACCATTACTAAAATAACCGAGAAAGCTGAAAAACTATATGCTGAAGTCACAAAGTTTATGGCTGATTTCCGAAGATCTGCTGATCTGAACACTGAAGCAGCAAACAAGGTTATTACGAGTCTCGACACAACTTTACAAACTGAAAGAGAATTTATTTCTCGTGTTCGACGTGAACTCAAGGCTGACAACTCTCAAATGAGTACTTCCATTGTTTCAAAGATTGAGCAGCTTCAAAAGGATCTTGCAACTGAGAATGCTATCATGGATAAATTGGTTGTGAAGACTGAAAAGCCAAGGTTATTTCCCTCAAGCTCAATTATGCGACTAAACACTTAGATGATCTGGAGATTGAGAAAGTAGTCATCAAAAGCTGCATTTTGGAAATTTATCAGTATCTGCATCGTCTAGTGGAAACTCGGGATTCTATTCTTACTGTTTCGGTTTTCCAATACCTCTTTGAAAAACTCACACCGGTGTTTGTGATGTTAAACCGCATTGAAGGTGTTTCGGAAGGTGATGCTGTTCCGAAACAAGGGGAGAAAAAGGTAAAGCAACAGAAGAACCTCAGCCCTAGGTTAAGAACCCCACTGATGATCATCATCAGGAAAAACCGAAAATAGGTCCGAAGGTTAATGAAGCTTCTGGATCTAGAGGAAAATAGAAGATAATTGATGATGATGAAGAAGAAGAAGTTCTTTTGGAAGGAGAAAAACTTGTGAGAAAAAAACAAGACAAGAAGCTTGATGATATTCTGATACTTCACAAAGAATTAGAGGCAAAGGAGGAAGAAGCTAGAGTTGCGAAAGTTACTCTTGCAACACAGATGTCATTGTTTCCTCTTTGGTCGTTAGAAAGAATTCATAAGGAAGCGATCATTGATCCAACCATTCACTGGTTTGAACCTTCGGTATCTGTTGAACTGAACAATACCGCAGACTCTCAGCTCGACTTCCCACTCACTCCGAGATCCTTCCTATTCCGATGCTTTGAGCATATGGAGCCTAAAGAAGATGGTTGCTGTGAAAGTTTATGCTCCTTTTCCCACTGAACACTTAACAAACATCAAATTTAAGGGATTCCGAAGAGCAAGTCGCATTGAAGAAGACTTCACACTTGCTAATCTACCATGTATGAATCCGAATGACTGGATTTCCTTGTTTCTAATTTTGTCGAAAGATGAAGTAAAGTATGAGCCAATCGTTTCTCATCTGAAAAGAATGCTGATTTGCTACATTCATGAAGTCGCAAAATTGGATGTGGAAATCGCTTCAGTGTTGAAGAAAATGCCAGTTGTTATACCTGAAGGAGAAACGACGGACTATCAAAAGAGGAGTCTGGGTAAGATTAAGAAATCAGATTAGAGCATGGTGTATAAAAGGAAAGAGGGTGAAAAAGTTCAGAAGAGTTTGTTCTTTTTATTAGACAAACATTTATACTCTACTGCTGCACTGAACAATATCATGGGCTTCACTGTCGCATGCAAAGAAAACAATGATGCAGACCTAAAATGTTTCAATGACATGATCAAGTGGTATCTTGTGATCAGAAATACCCTTCTGAATTTGATGCCCAAGTTGTTCAAGATTCAGAAGAAACAACAATGAAGAATCTCCTTTCTTTATTTGACACAAAGGGGGAGATTGTTGGGTTATTAAATTGTTGTGTCAAAATGTCTTGTATTTGAATAGTCTCATTTATAATGGGTTGGGCCTGTCCATCCGTGATTATGGTTTTCTAGGGTTAGACAATTTAATGTGAATTCATGTTACATTAGGGTTTAACGATTGTATCACCCTACCTAGCTCTTACAGAGAAGTTCACGTTGAACTATTGTAGAGCTTTGTTAAAATAAGAATTCGACACCTATTTGATATTCGTTCTTGTCTTTTATATTCTCATTATTTTTTATAGAATCAAATGATCTTGTTTATTGTTTCTACACATATCCTCGAGCGTCCAGTCTGTGGATGATAAGCAGTGCTAAAATGCAGTGTGGATGATAAGTAGTGCTAAAATGCAACGTCGTACCTAGTTCCTCGTTGAACCTCTGCCAAAATAGAGAAGTGAACCGAACATCTCGATCTGGTAAAATAGAAACCGGAACACCATGCCGGCCGACGATGTCACCGATGAGTTCTCCCGTATAGCCAAAAAGTGGGCACTTTTGGTCAGACGATCCATTATAACTCATATCACATCAAATCCCTTAGCCGTCTAAAGTAACTTGGTGATGAAATCCATGGTGATCTGTTCCCATTTCCACATGGGAACCTCCAAAGGTTGAAGCTTGCCAGGTGGCCTCTGGTGCTCGGGCTTACCAATCTGACAGGTCAAGCACCTCTCCACATACCAGACCATTTCCTTCTTCATGCACAGCCACCAATAACTAAGCCTCAAAAACCGATACATCTTGGTGGATCCAGGGTCTATCAAAAATATAGACTTATGTGCCTCCTCCAATACATTCTGCTTAATCCCACCAATATGTGGTACTCAAACCCGACCACATCAGGTCAATAATCCACAACTATCAGTAGAAAACCTGTAAATCTCAGATCTGATTCGCTCCAATTTCCAATTCTCATTCTTGACGTCCTCGGCCTGAGCCTCCTTAATCAAATCCAAAAGTGGAAAATTGATCAGAATCTTCATATATATGCTCCCAATAGAAGAACTAGCCAACTGGCGGCTCAAACCATCAGCCACCACCTTCACTTTTCCCGGGTGATAAAGAATATCACAATAATAGTCCTTGACTACGTCAAGCCATCTACGCTGTCTCATATTAAGATTCTGCTGGTCCATGAGATATCTCAAACTCTTGTGATCCGTGTAGATGGTACTCCGGACCCCATATAGATAATGTCGCCAAACATGAGTAGGATACCGAACCGCATGCAAACACCATCGACCCCATCTCCAAATCATGAGTAGGATACCGAACCTCATGCGAATTCAACTTCCTAGAAGCATATGTAATAACTATCCCTCGCTGCATGAGTACTGCCCCCAAACCGGTGATAGATGCATCACAATAAACAACAAAATCCTCTACACCCTTTGGACGAGTCAACACTGGGGACTCACATAACTTTTGTCACAATGTCTCGAACGCAGCCTGCTGCTTAGGCCCCCAACGAAAATCCATGCCCTTCCTCGTCAAACGAGTGAGGGGTACATCAACCTTGGAAAAATCCTGAATAAACCTTCGATAATACCCTGCTAAACCCAGAAAACTCCTGATATCTGAAGGAGTCTTTGGGACCTCCCATTGCATAATCGCCTCAATCTTGGTCGGTTCGATCAAAATCCCATTTTGGTTAACGCGGTGTCCCAAGAAATGGACCTCCCGTAACCAAATCTCACCCTCCGAGAACTTGGCATAAAGCCTCCCCCTTCTCAAAACTCACAACAGCTCTCGAAGGTTCTCCTCATGCTACTTCTTTTGGATTAATGTCTAAGTCCATAACTATAATTGGTAAGACTTGACCCGACCCGGCATGGTCCATTTGGGTTACATGGCATCGAGACAATTGGATAGACAAGATGAGGAAAAAGGATACTAGTGATTTATATTAATATATTATAAGTTCTAATATATTATTATATAATCATATTATTTAATTAGTATTGATCAAGAATTAATTTATAATTAATTATGTGATCAAAATGAACTAATTAAATATGGACTCTAAGATATATGTGTGTGATGGGCCAAGTTCATTTAGGTTGGGCTAAGCTTTCATGGATAGTCCATGGAGTGTTTAACCCATGGATCATATGAAATGAAAGGTCATGGGTATTAGGGTTTAACCCAAATCTCCACACTATATAAAGATTTCCTTGGTTGGTGAAATGGGCACTAGGGTGTGTACACAAAAGGGCAAGGCCGATTTCACTAGAGAGAACCAAAGTATCCTTATTCTCAAGGTTATTCCAAGTGTTCATGGTGTTGTGTGAACCATTTGAGGTGTCACACTTGGGGCACTAGGCACTCAAGCTTCATGAAGACAAGTTACATAAAAAAAGGTATGTATTCTATCTATTTTATTACCCAAGTATATGATATTTGTATGCTAGTATAGGGTAATATCTTGGAAACTTCATATTTGCATGTATAATAGAGAAAACATAGATCCAAGGTATTTAGGGTTGTATGTGCACCATAGGATGTTGTAGTATACTAAAACCCAACAGTGGTATCAGAGTCATGGGTTGTTTTCTGTTATATTCATGCAAATGTTTGATTTTCAAAGTTGGAAAAAAAAGAAAAAAAACATGAAGTTTGTCAAATTTTAAGATAATTACTTGTTTTGTGAAAAACTAATTATTTGTAAAATTTGAATCATTTGCTACATGAGTTGAATTAGGTCAAATTTAGTAAAAGATAAAATGATATGATTATTTTATTAGTTTTAAAAGTTTGATAAAATGATATGATATGTCATAAAATTTAGTAAAATGATAAAATGATATGTCATAAAATTTTGGAGCTCAAAAAGTTTTTTTTTAAAGTTGTGATCTTATGTGTTTTGAAACCTCCATAAGTTATGGATATGAAAAAGTTTTTAAAAAAAAATTGTTTTTATGGAGTTACAAAATTTGGTGTTAATGTTTTAAAGAATTCCATAACTTATTCTTAAGTTATGGAACATGAAAAGTTTCATCTAAAAACAAGCATTTAAATCCATAAGTTATGGATTACCAAAAGTTCTATGTTTCCTTGATTTATGAGTTAGGTTAGATTAATGGAAAAAACATTTGTGTTTTAGTTGTTTTCAATCCTAATTAATCTAAAATTTGTTCATAAAATGTTTTTTTTTTTGTAACTTGTCCTCAAGTTATATGAAAAGTCACATTTATGAATCTTAAAAAACTCATAAATATGCCTTAGGTTACAAAAAAATGAAGAGTCTTTTCTTATAAATAGTTTTTATGGCTCCATAACTTGTCCTCAAGTTATGGATGTCCAAGAGTCTCTTCATTAAAAGTTTTAAAGCTTTACTTAAAACTCATAAGTTATGAAAATCCAAGAGTTTTGAATAGTTTCAAAACTTGCCCTCAAGTTTTGGAATTTGAAAAGTTTTCTCTAACGAATACTTTAATTCCAAGTTAAGCCCTTAGAATTTTAAAAGTTAAAATTCAACCCTTATACTTTATAATATTATAAGTTAATAATATATATATGTGTATAAGAGCAAGTCAGTCTTACCATTAGTAGGCCTTAGTCACGAAGCCGGTCTATAAGGGGGGTATAAGGTTGTTGCCTATAAAATGGCAGCTTAATGGGTGTCCACTCTCACCCACCGCTTCCTTGAATGGTGGAGGGTCGTTAGCCGAACAGGTAGGACAAGGACTATAATTCTCCCTTCATTAAAAGTATTAATGATTAATACTAAGTAACTAAGCCTTTTATTAATTCCCAATCTTAGTTACTTAGGAAAATGTGAATAAGGTGCTAATCCATGAAATTACACTTTGAACTTTGTTTAAACCGTTAGTGGAGCGTGTGTGGTTAACCGGCACACTAACCTGGATTTAACAAAGTAGGCAAAGGGTAACTTAAAATTTATCATAGTATCGGTGGAGCTCGTTTGGTTAACCGGCACATCGATTGAGGGGTATATATTAAGGGTACCAAGTATATTTGCATGGTTACTTCACACCTTGTTTTGTGATCCTCGGCATCCCAGTCACAAACCTGAAGGGCACACTCGAGATTGAAACATGCCATTGAAAAGTTCAATGAATCTCAAAAGATCTAGGAGTTTCAAATCTAAGTAAAAACCTAATTAAATTATTTCGTTTTTCATGGTGGAAATTGGTAAATCGTCATTTACCTACCTTCAACTATTTTATAACTCGGATTACGGCATCCCTCTTCCAGTTATAAATAGGTTGTTGGATCCTAGCCTTAATATTTCATATTGGGTGTTATATTAAGGACTTTTGATCAACTATCTTGAATATCTCCCAAAAGATGTCGAGTTCAGACATCTATGATCTTCCCAAATCTCTTGGAACTTTACTTCCTCCACCTCCTCCAATTATTCTCCCTAACCCACAAGTTCAAGGTCACTCAAGCCCTAATGGCAAGCAAGGTCTATGTGTGATCACATCTTAGAGATGAAGTCACATATTGACAAGCCGGGAGAGTTGGGTTTCAAAGTCTTGAGAAAGTTGGATGTTCAATCACTTTCTAAGTCACATAGTGAGTTCCTTTGGGACTACTATGATACAGACTATGACATGAACCTTAATGATCATATCTATTTGCTTGGTGCTGCTGAATCAGCAATGATTTGGAACGATAGTGAAGCAAATTTGATTAGAAGATCAACTTCCCAAAAACTTTATTGACAGTGACAATGGAAATCCAGAAAAAGCATTCTCTTCCCAATGGAAAGGGATTGACCATAGTCAACCCGGTTAACCAAATGGTAAAGAGAAAGGCTAAGTCTGAGATAGTCCCATTACCAAAGGGTCCATATGTTTATTTTGCCAAAGGAAGGGGCGTTGATTGCAAAGCTGCCAAATTTACCTAAGGATGTTAAAGTCAATAAGTTTGACTCTACATCAGGTAGAGCCCATTATCTAACTCTGTTAAGTTCTATTCTGAGATCCTCATTACATGATGTGACTGAGTCACATGTTGATGTTTTAAGAATCAAAGAATAGAGAGAAATCTTAAAGGAAGTATATGCTGATTCTGATCGCGAAGGTGGATTTCGATCGCATCAGAATTTTGAGTAGTTGCTTAAGAAGTTATGATATATTGCTAAGGAATAGATAACAACAATTTAACATGTGGATTGTAAGGATAAGTTTTTCCGCAAAGTTTTAAAATAAAAGAAAATTGTTTAATTTTGTTTATTTGAAGTATCCTTACAATGGCATTTGTGGAAAATTGTTGCTTATATGATTCCACTGACAACAATATTGGAAAATGGATTTGATTCTTTCATTTGTGGTAGTGTCTAAATTTACCAAATCAAGAAAGTTCCTCATCGCCCAAGTTTCAATTGGACCGAAACTTGGAATCATGCAAGTTGAATAGTATGATGAATGAGAACTTTCAAGCATTGGAAAATCAAGACTAATTACTTGTTCACATGGATGTATGAGTCAAGTGAAGGACTAAAGGGATCGAGTACACATTCTTGTGCACTAGTCATGTCCACCACAAAGCTCGTTAAGACTATTGGATTTACTAAAGTTTAGTAAATATGGTTATACTTACAAGTTTAAGTATAATTCTGAAACATTGGAAAAGTCTCAATGTATGGCAGAACGAATGGGAAGAATCAAATTAGGCAGAAAGATAAAAGTTTCACAAATCTGAAAAGATGGGAGAGTACTTTAGTATCATGTTTGTGATCATCTTAATGATTTAGAAATCATATCACTATTAGTCCTCTAAAGGTCATCTTAGTGCATTCTTATGACTAAGAAGAGGAGTCATGAATTGTTGAAATGGTTAGATCAAGAAGATGAGTCATACTTCGTTCCAAAACAATTCTTAGAGTCAAACTCCAAGATTGTAACTTGAGTGACATATCTTAAAGAAAGGTTTGAAACACTTGTCAAATGTAAGAGTAAAAGTGTCCTACTCTTGTACATTTGAAATTGGTAAGTTGTGATGTTTTGGATAAAACAAAGACCAACTAACGCTAATTGTGTGAAGTGTTTGTCTTGATAAAGAATCTGCACTATCTCTTGAATATTTGGCAAAATAGTCTTATATGTCAAGAGGACAGTGGGAGTCTTAAAGATCCTAAAAAGAATTTCAAGAACTAATCAAGAATAAAACCTGAGGTTCTTCACTAGCACACGACTTGAGGTTTATAACCTATCGTGTTGACATATTTTGTGCCCATTCCAGTTAAAGTTGGCTTTGCATAGGAGTTCTGAAAGTTGTCAATTGGTTGCATAACAACTTGGAAGCAATGGTAGGCCCTGTACTGCCAGGTGGCAAGAAGTTAAGATTGCATAAGTTCAGTCCATATGAGTTTGGATTTGTCATTATCCTTGTCTTGTGACTATGGTGTTGACGATTCACATGGATAAGAACACATACACCATAAAATCTAAGGGTCATAAGGTTTCTCTCCGATTCATGAAAATGATGGTGAGGAAACACTTCCACCAAGTAGATTTGAAGTAGATGGCGAAAGGTCTAAACAATTGAGACTATGATTACGGCATCCCTTTTCATAGTTCTAAAATAGTTTAGACACACATGCATGCTATCTAAGGAAAGGTGTATGATTTTGATAAAGTTTTATCAAAACATCTCGTATCAGAAATCTGAACTTTGGTAAGAAAGTCAATAAAGTATTGATTTCTAGAAGTCCAGCTGATTTCTGAGTACATGTCAAAGCTAGTGGGAGCATAAGTGTTATGCTAATAATCATCAAGCATGATAATTATTGTTAGTGTTGCAAGTTAGCAATGTTAATTATAGAAAACAAAAGTTTCAATTCGTTAGGCTACAGGGATTGAAAAAGTTGTTTTGCTATAATTAAGGGAGAGGATATACTTCATTTCAGTTCTAAAGGCTTAGATTGAGACCTTAATCATCTTTAGTCAAGAATATATATATATATATATATATATATATATATATATATATATATATATATATATATATATATATATATATATATATATATATATATATATATATGAATTTCATGTTGGATTGGTTCAACTTAAGGAAATTCTATATATTGCGTTCTCAAAATTCGATTATGATTACGACATCCCTCTTCATAGTCAAATTTTGAAAACATGGCAAACAAAAATATTGTAGCAAAAGACTAGTCTAGAATCATGTCTTTATGTGAGACATCATGAATCGTGTACCATTTGCTTTGGGTACAGGATCGATTGCATGTGCTATAACATTTGTCATTTCTAAATTTTTCCAAATGCCCAGAGGCATTAAGAAGGGAAAAGGTCTAGAATTGGATATGACTAAAATGATTAAGCAATTGTCGAGGACAATCTAAGGTTTACCAAAGATTGGTTGCTCAGGGACAGTTGGAAGTATAGTGCTAATTTTGGAAGGACCATATTAACATATTCTGAAAAGAGGCATCTCTTGTTCAGAAGTGATAGTCAAAATGAGAATATGGAGTTGTCTCCATAGGTGGAAATTATCTGTGTAAGATTAGAAAACCTAATGCAAGAAGCATGTTCAAAGCAATGTACTTTGAATATGAGACTTAGTTTCCATGGAGTTGAACTCCATTGGAATACCTTATAATGACTGTTGACAAGTCTTTGTGACTTTGTACATATTCATTACAGGAGGGTCAATGCATATAAGTTTAAAATCTAAACAAATTTCGATAAATGATAGGAATTTGAAATTCTCACATTTTTCAATAAGGATTTGGAAGTGTGAAATCAGAATCATTGAAATTATGTTCAATTGGTTTATTTCACAAAGTAAGGATCATAGAAAAACATAGAGTGCATACTCGGTGCATGGCAAAGCTATTGTTTTGAAAAACATAGTGTACTTGCTTGGAGCATGGGACAACTAGTGTTTTTAATTCAAGTATAAAGTTGATGAAACCGAAACAATGAATAATGAGTAATCAGTATGGTGATAAACAAAAGTGTCTTATTTATATTCATAGGTTTTGATACCATATTAGATTCAATTATTCTTGTGTTTCACTTTGCATGTTTTGACTTCCAGAATAAACCAGGTCATTCTTCCTGAATGACTAAGTTATTCAAACTATCCACAGTCGGTCATATGTTGAAGTAGATATGAATCAAAACTGTCATGGGTTGGCTTGTAGAGGTCTAAGATGTTGGACAAAATGTGCTACAACACTCATGAGTGCTCATAAGTTCTGAGTATTGGATTCAACCCACGCTCATTTGAATCACTTCATGGATTGTATCACGAGTGATCATGAGATGATAATATCTTATATTCTTCAAACCTAGAGATATGAGTTGTTACTATGAGTTGGTTATACATTGATTGCATGAAAACATGCCTTTGTGTATGATTCAACAAGTAGTAGAACAAGTCATATGAGTCGAAGTTTATCCATTCCTTTTACCTTCTGGATAAAAGCGATATCTGTGGGCCCCTCGATGATTTAGTGATGAGACATGTGAGTGTTAGGCCAAGCCATGACTGATTTGATTTGTTCAATCACCCAGTCATCATGAATCGGAAATCGGGAAACAACAAATGGACAAAGAGGATGATTTATAATCCATGTCTTAGTCCATATGATATCTAAAATGGAGGAATATATGATCCCTTATCTAATGGACAAGTCATTGATAAAGGTCACAGTTCATCGGCAAGGTCAGAGTTCGACAGAAGCTTTTGAGAGCTACGATTGCTAGTCGGGGTTTGAAGTCATACTCAATAATAGTTTTAGACTTATCCAAGTGGGAGACTGTTGGATTAATGTCTAAGTCCATAACTATAATTGGTAAGACTTGCCCCGACCCGGCATGGTCCATTTGGGTTGCATGGAATCGGGACAATTGGATAGACAAAATGAGGAAAAAGGATACTAGTCATTTATATTAATATATTATAAGTTCTAATATATTAATATATAATCATATTATTTAATTAGTATTGATCAATAATTAATTTATAATTAATTAAGTGATCAAAAGGAACTAATTAAATATGGACTCTAAGATATATGTGTATGATGGGCCAAGTTCATTTAGGTTGGGCTAAGCTTTCATGGATAGTCCATGGAGTGTTTAACCCATGGATCATATGAAATGAAAGGTCATGGGTATTAGGGTTTAACCCAAATCTCCACACTGTATAAAGATGTTCTTGGTTGGTGAAATGGGCACTAGGGTGTGTACACAAAAGGGCACGGCCGATTTCACTAGAGAGAACCAAAGTATCCTTATTCTCAAGGTTATTCCAAGTGTTCATGGTGTTGTGTGAACCATTTGAGGTGTCACACTTGGGGCACTAGGCACTCAAGCTTCATGAAGACAAGTTACATCAAAAAAAGGTATGTATTATATCTATTTTGTTACCCAAGTATATGATATTTGTATGCTAGTATAGGGTAATATCTTGGAAACTTTATATTTGCATGTATAATAGAGAAAACATAGATCCAAGGTATTTAGGGTTGTATGTGCACCATAGGATGTTGTAGTATACTAAAACCCAATAGCTTCCTTCTAGGGTTTCAAAGCACTCCATGGATGATGGCAATGGGTCCCCTTGATGAAGTGTAGGTTAAAAGCCGAAGACTTGTCTTATCCCTATAAATAGTCATATATTATTCATTATTAGGGTTAAGAGTGAGGCAAAATGTAGCCGCCACGTTGTGAGGTTTCTTATGTAGTGTTAGATTCTTTAGTCTATGCTGAAAGTGTAATTTATTCCTCATGTTTTGAATAAATCGAGTGATCATTCGACATAATCTTCATATTTGTGTTTGTTCTTATTTTCCGCATCTTGTTCATCAAATCTCAATTAGGGTTTTAATCCTCACAAGTGGTATCAGAGCGCGTCTCTGAAGATCTATTGATTTTTGAAGTATCGGTTCTGGATTTGATGATTTTCTGCACAAGTTATTGAAGATTATTGGTGTTTTGGCGCATTGGAATCAAAATTCTGTTCAAGCAACTATTCATGGAGACCTATATATTTTGTTACTGTTCATCATGTCGATTTCGATCCTATTCTCTTTTTATTTATTATTTGTTTTTGGATCTGATTTGTTTTCGAACTCTAAGCCAAATCATCGAGTCTTATTTTTTTAATCACTATTGATTCTGCCGATGACATAGTGTTCTTGAGCCAATCTTTTATCGATTACTGTTCATTCGCTCCATTCATTGAGCCCATTGTGTTCGTTTCCTGTTCATCGTAAGTCAAAGTCTTTCGTTCAAATTAAGCGTTCAATTTCATGTCGATTATGCATTCTTAAGTGTTGTTGGATTTCATTATTCTCGCTTTCTGTTTGATTCTCTTTTTGTTCTTGTTCTCGAGTTTTGTTCTTAACATCGTTTTTGATTGAAGATTGATAATGATTTTTTTTTAAAGTGAATCATCTCTTGTTATCATTATGTTCAATTGTGATTTTGGGTCCAGAATTGTTATTCGATGTTAATTGGGATTCTCATTGACAAATTGATTGTTTGAGTATAAAGAACCGATGATGAACAAATGAACATAGTTGAATTTCAATTTGAATGGTCAAACCAGAAAAGTAAAATTCAGTATTCTTTGGTTTTTGGTTTCCGATGAAGGTTTTATGCTGAATCGGTGAAGTCTTAATCCACGAAATCGATGATTTAGGGTTTTTGTGTGTACCAGCATATGTTAGAAGTCAAGAACAGATGAAGATAGTGATGAATTTAATTGAAAGAGGCCTTTGTTCTGAAATTGATTTAAAAATAAGGATTTTGATGTTTGTCGAGTATTGTGTTCAGATGGTCACGCAATCGGATTGTTTCCAAATCTGAAAATTAAAAGAGATTTCGAAAGTAAACGCAATGGGAGAGTGATTTCAGAATTGAGATTGGAGAACTACAATGAACCTGATATCAGAATGAAGGCTAATGTATTTGTAGATTATGTTTCGCATTTTGTCTTTGACTTGCAATCGCTACACCGCGTTCGTAGTTGATGTTGACTCACATGTTGATTGCAATGGTGTCGCAAGTGTTATATTGGTCTCGCATCTGTCTTGTGGTCAAAATCAAAATTGGGTATCTCATGGTACGATCTCACTGTGCACAAAGGAAATCGGCTTGAATGTCCTTCCTGCGAACGAATCGAATCTCAATTGGTATGCATATTGATCTAAATGAAAAGTCAAAATTGACAGTGAACTTTGGAACAAATGCCTCTCCTGTGAACATTATCGGATTCAGAATGTACTCCATTGGGAACGAAAGAAAGAAATCTTACCTGCGAACGAAAAGTCAAACGTAAAGTCAAAATTACGAAAATCTTACCTGTGAACGTTAGTTTACTGTGCTTCTCTTTGTGGTATAATCGACGAAATTGAAACGAACTTGGGTTCGTTTGTTAGCACTTGGAACGAAAGTAATTGGAACGAAAGAAGGGAAAAGGAACCTGTGATTCGGTTTGGCTAAGGTTTCGCCTTTGTTCGCATCGTAATGCTCGGACCGAACATGGTTTCGTTTTCTATCAACGATCTTGGACCGAATTTGGTTTCGGTTGCTTGTACTCGGAGCGAACCTATTGCAGTCAATGTTTATATGTGCTAATTTCAAGGTTTCGCGTCTAGTTTGAGTCATCGTTGAAAGATCAACTGGAGTATGATGCAGTGTTCGTTAAATCTCATCTAAATGTGGAAGATGACTAATGTTACATTTTTGGTCCCTGCAACTCCAGCGAATTGGCACTTTTGGTGCCTGTTGTTTTCACAGTTTGGCTTTTGTGGACCATTTCCAGTTTTTGTTACAAATAAAGGGGTATATTGATGCAGAATTACCATTTCAGCCCCTGTCTTTCAGCAAGTGATAGTTTCTGCCCAATATTCAGGAAAGTTTTCAAATTTAAGGGCTGGTGAACAGTTTTGAATTCTTTAACGCACATATTTTTTCGTGAACAGCAAAATAAAGATTCCATCAAGTCTTGGCAGTTCGGAAAGTCGTTTTTCATGATAACGTCAAATTTTCACGACTTTTTCAGATTTTATACTTCATTGTGTATATCATTTTGTCACGGGGGAGCACGATAATTTTTATCCATTCCAGATCATTCTCATGACCATTAGAAGGCTTTATAATCACGTTTTCGATTATAAATCGGGGGAGAATTTGGTATGGCCATTCGAAATTGGATTTGTGACTTTTCAAAGTTGAAGATTTTTTATAAAGCTTGTGGTAGAATTATGAAGGTAGCTTTTACAGTAGAAGTTCTTCATCGAGCTCTGCTAAAGCTTTTACAAAGAAGTATCCTTTACAGTAGAAGTTCTTCATCGAGCTCATCTAAGGACTTGTTATATCTCCGACTTCTTGTATTTTCTCGATCAAGTGGCGTTACGAATCTTAAAGTTTGGGTTGTTCCATGATATTTTTTGATGGCTTATATCATTAGCTTATTTGAAGATCATTGTGACTTGGAGGGGGAGCTCTTCAAAGACAAGAAGTGATTTGGTTTCTTTGTTCAGAAATGGGTTTTTCATGCCGGGTTTGGTTTTCATGAAGATTTTTTTTGGGATTACATTCGAAAATGAAGTTTAAAGACATTACTTCAGTGCTTGATTTATATATCCTAGAGCCCGTGTTTGAAGACTATTGAAGAATCAAGATTCGTGGGTTGCTTCATCTATTCCTCGTTGGAAGATCTTTTTATTTGCTAGATGCTTGGTTTGGAAGTTAAAGCATTGTCATCCATTCCATACTTTGACGGGGAGATTGTAGGGTTTCAAAGCACTCCATGGATGATGGCAATGGGCCCCCTTGATGAAGTGTAGGTTAAAAGCCCAAGACTTGTCTTATCCCTATAAATAGTCTTATATTATTCATTATTAGGGTTAAGAGTGAGGCAAAATGTAGCCGCCACGTTGTGAGGTTTCTTATGTATTGTTAGATTCTTTAGTCTATGCTGAAAGTGTAATTTGTTCCTCATGTTTTGAATAAATCGAGTGATCATTCGACATAATCTTCATATTTGTGTTTGTTCTTATTTTTTGCATCTTGTTCATCAAATCTCAATTAGGGTTTTAATCCTCACATTCCTGGTCTTGGAATAGATAGGATATATGCCGTAGGCAGATTGGTGAACCCAAATAGAACACTCGAAACATCAAATTGATAAATGTTGCATACGCATTGGTGAACCCAAATGACATCACCAAGAATTCATAATGACCGTAACGAGTCTGAAACAATGTCTTCTCCACGTTCTCATCTCTAACCTTCATCCAATGATACCCTGACCTCAAATCGATATTGGAGAACCAAGATGCACTTTGCAGCTGATTGAAAAGGTCATCAATCCGTAGAAGCTGGTGATAGATCTTCACCATTAACTTCTTCAACTCCCGATAATGAATACACATGCGGTGGGACCCATCCTTCTTCTTCACAAATAAGATCAGTGCTCCCGTGGCGAACTGTTTGGTCTGATAAACTGCTTTCCAAGTAGCTCCTGAAGCTGAGAAGAGAACTCATGCATCTCTGGTGGTGCTAATCTATAGGGCGTCGTAGTAATTGGGTCCATACTGGGAACCAAATCAATCCTGAACAAAACCTGCCTCTGAGGAGGCACACTGGATATTTCCTTCAAAAACACATCTGGGAACTCCCTGACTACAGTCACATCCGAAACCGAAACCTCCTTCTTGACCTGAGTCTCAACCACTTATGCGAGGTAACCCATACACCCATGCTATAGATACTGTCGAGCCCTAGAAGCAGAACAAAAGGCTAATCCAACCCTAGTACCCTCTCTATAATAATCAGTTCTCCCCCACTTGGGGTTCGAACTAGCACTCGCTGACCCTCACAGTCAATCACCGCACCAAACCTGCTCAACCAGTCCATCCATACTATCACAAACACATCCCACATGGGAATAGGGATCATATTAATCGGGTAAGACACCCCGAAAATCTATAAAACACAACCCCAAAAAATGCTTGATGCAGAAACCCCGTGCTCGTTGGCGATGGAGACTTGAAACAAGCATTCTAACTCTCCAAGACTCATGTCAAAACTCCTACTGAAGGATTGAGACACAAAGGGACGACTCGCACCCGAATCAAAAAGCGCAAGAGCAGGCAAGGAATTCTCTAAGAATGTACATAGGAGAATCCTAAACATAAGCATATCATAACATAATTTGACAGAATAATAAATGAAAACATACCATTAACAAAGTTCGGTGCCACCCTGTCCTCCTATGGTGTGAGCTGGAACACACGACCTTGAGCCCTCAGGGGCTCCACCTTACCCTGGCATCCATGCGTGATCCTCAAAGTAACCGTTTCTAGAGCCTGCGCTGGCATCGCTGCAAGCAAGGGGTAGTTGGCCTTCACATGGCCAACTTAATCACAGTGATAGAAAATCCTAGTGCTCAGTATTGGGGCCTGCTAATGACAATACCTAGCATTATGGCCCTCCCTGCCACATTTTTGGCACCTTGAAGAAAGCCGAAAAACACCCTCATGAACCTTGCTGCACTTGCCATTAGTGCGGCCCCTCATGAACCCTTCTCGCACTTGACCCATCTAACCATGGCCCAAACCCATAATGACTTAAAGCCCAAATGGCCTTCTGGTGAGTATGCTATGTTTACCACCCCATTGCACCCAATGTACTGGGCGTTCACAAAAGGGGAACTCGGGCGAAACATGTTACACCCTGCATACCCGAAAGGTACGTACTCCACTACTGCCTAAAACTTGACTTTATGCGCTTAATGCTTTAAGACCAAATGTCCAAGTCATATATCTTAATCTTTGGAAGGTCTTAACTGATAAAGTTGACAACTTTAAGCTTTTACATGGCTTAATGGCACCCAAAACTAAACCCTAGGTCCATAACTTCACCAAAGGAACAATAACTCATGCATGGAAGAAATATACCAAACCATATTCGATTTTTATGACTTAATGACCACAGAAATGACTAGAAATGATCCTCAAAGGTTTTGGAGTAACTTTTACTCACAAGATGCAAGTCATGGGACCTAAACATGCGCAAAACATAACCCAAAACTACATCTACACTAAAGATCCATAATGTTTGAAGCTTTATACCTCCAGAAGATGCAAGATAAAAAACCAAGTATGGATCCACAAGCTCCAAGCTTTCAACACCACACCAATGGACTCCTTCTTCTTTAATAGGCACCAAACACACGCAAATTTTCACTCCAAGAGCTCATGAATCTAATAAGGTAGCTAGGGTTTCGAAATGATGCTTTGGGAACAATGGAGGTTGGTGATGAGGTAGGCCTTGATGTATTAAGGTCTTTAAATAAGGTCTAAACCCCAAAAATCAAGTTTTGACACTTGCATGAGTATGCCGAGTGTACCAAGCACGTACGCGTAACATACTCGAGGAAATCTGCGATCACATTTAATGAACTATCCCTGACGTACCTATCATGTATGCCTAGCGTAGGGACCAAATTTTCAATTTTTTTAATAAATTAAGCCAAATATAAAAAATCCTAGAACACGGGCATTACAATTCTCCCCCACTTGAATCAGACTTCGTCCTCGAAGTCTGCCTATGCAAATAACTATGGTTTGTGCTCTCTCATCTCCTCCTCAGGCTCCATTATCCACTCTGACCCTTTCATGTGCTACCATTGCACCTTCACTAAACCCACTTCCTTGTTTTGCAGAGTCTTCGTGTCCTTGTCGAGGATGACAATAGGTATATGTATGTAGTTAAGGCACTCGTCCACCTGAATGTCCTCCAATGGTACCACTACGAAATTATCGACCAAACACTTCCACAGCTGAGAGAAGTGAAATGTGTTTGAATCTAACTGAGCTCCTCGCGTAACTCCAAATGATAAGCAACCCTGCCCACCCAGGAAATAACCCTGAAAGGACCAATAAATATGAGCCCCAGCTTGCCCCGCTTTCTGATCTAGATGATACATCTGCAAGGTGGCACCTTCAGGAGTACCATGTCCCCAACCTGAAACTCCAAATACAATCGACACCAATGATTATAACTCTTATGTCGACTATGTGCAGTCTATAACCTCCTGCGCACCTGCTCGATCAATTCGGTAGTCTGGAGCACCACCTTTGTGCTACCCATGACCTGCTGACCGACCTCCCCCCAGCAAATCGGGGTCCGACACTTCCTCTTGTAGAGCATCTAAAAATGTGGTCGATCAATGCTGGCGTTATAGTTGTTGTTGTAAGAAAACTTAACCAATGGGAGAAACGTATCCCATCTACCGCCAAAATCCAGTACACACGCCCTCAACATATCCTCCAAAGTCTGAATAATCCGATCACTCTGTCAATCACTCTATGGATGGAATGTCGTGCTGAAAAGTAGACTAGTACCCAAATCCTCATGGAATCTCTTCTAGAACTTGGAAGTGAACTGAATATCCCGATCGGAAACCACCGAAACAGGAACCCCATGTCGTGGCACAACCTCTCGGATATAGACGCCCGCTAACTTCTCTATAGAGATGATCTCTAGAATATAAATTAAATACGCACTCTTGGTCAATCGATCCACGATGACCCAAATCGAATCTGCTTGATGAACCAATGAATCGAGTAATGAATTAATCAGAGTATGATTTCAAGTAAGAATATGAGATTTGAACACACGATGTAAATATGATCTTGTTATGCTCTATTATGCTTTCGAATTCTTTACAGAGAATAGTAGACAAGTCTGTAAAAATTCTTTTCTAACTCTAGTAAATAACCCTATTTATAGGGAACTGAAAGCATACAAAAAATATACTAAGGCATTGACTCTAAAGCTTCGAATAAAAGCGCCATAGTAAAATACATTACAAAATATTCGAAGAGTCCAAAACATACTTCGACTAGTTACAACAATTCGACCCTTACAATATCCCCCTTTGTAATCATAGTCGAAGTCTTCAATTTGTCAGAAGTGTGATGGAATACAGTAATACTCTTCGAATCTCCGTGTACCAGGAGATAATCTTCTTCAGCTCTTTCTTGTCGCCTTCATTATTCTTCTTGCAATGATTCATACAAACAATCAAGTTCGTATATTGAGATGTTGAATATCTCTCGACTTCAATTGCTTGGAATAAGAACCGTTTAGACTTTCCAGCTTTGTCTTTTCCTGCAAAGACAATTCCAAAAGGCTTCAGGCAAATTTCACCATCAACATACTTCTTCACTTCAACCTGAGTCTTCGTAGGAGCCATCAGAGCTTTAATTTCCATTCCTTTGGCAGTAGCTAATTCAACATCTATTAGTGCCAAACACTCATAATAGTTTTTGATAAAAATCTTGATGTGAGCTACTCCAAGCTTGAATTCATCTGGTTCTGTGTTTTTAAGGTATGAGAATGATTTGTCTTTCAAAAGTAATGCAACTTGTATAAGATCATACAAGTTCATTAATGGAAAATCTGCAACAGTGAATTCGTAAATATTTCCATTTGCCCTGGCAACCACATACTTAACATTTTGGACTGTGTTTTCGAAAACCACATCCTTTTTCATACTTATGACCTTCTTGATTTTTATTGAAGACCAAACTTCCTCAGGGGCTTTTCCAAGAACAGCATGAAAACGAATTTTCATGTGTGTACCTTCATCTTTATTTTTAAAATTCCCTTCTGCTTTGAACTGAGGCATGATAAACATCATTTCGTTTATGGGAAAATCCAACTGGCCTGCATCAGTATTTGTGACCAAATAACTCTGCTTTAGTTTCTTCTCAAATGAATACATGTGATTGAATGCAACCTTGGCCTCGATTGTTTCGTAGTTATAGTGTTTAGTTGGATCCCCTTTATCCATTCCCTTCGGATCATTTGCTCACTGAGCCATAATGCTTTGAACTATTCTGAGCTTTTCGATTTCAGCATCAACTTCAGCCTTCTTTTCTTCTTTTTATTTTTCCACCACAATCGATTTCCCTTTATCTTTCAATGCTTGATTGACAGTTGTCTCTTTTGGTTTTGAACCACTCCCACCAGTTTCCAAGATTTACCAATCACAATTCCTTTCGAAATTGGTCTTGCAATTGGTATTGTTGTTACGACTGTTGAAACAATTATTGGTTTTGTTGTAGGGATTTTCGAAGAAAAGACTTTTCCCATAACTTTCGCATCTTCTCCACTAGTCTTCGACTCACTAGTTTTTCTTTCTCCCCCTTGCACCCTTGTGAAAACAAGTGGGGCATTTGTGGTTGGAAGAAGACTTCATATTCGAAAGAGAGGAGCAAGTTGCTTGTTGAGAATGGCTTCGAATTGGATAAACTTCTGAGATAAAAATTCAGAAGTAATCAATGGAGAAGAAACTGGCCTATCAGAGATCTATTTTAACTCCTTAAGCAACTTAAGCACTTCGTCAAAGCTTGCACTTTCGGATGTTGAAAGTTGAGTAATTTGAGGACTCAAATTTTCATACAACTTAACAAATCGAGTGACTGCGTCACAAATGATATCCACCTTTTGATGCAATGATGCATAGTCATGTTGAATAGTTTCTATTTCTCTTTTCATATCTTGACGAAGTTCGTGAATTTGCAAGTTGAAATCCTCTCGAACTTTCTTCACATCTTGAATAAAAAGAACATGTCATTCAATTCTTTCAGATTACCAGCAAACTTCGAACTCTGAGAATTGATCCGAATTTCATTGTTTTGATCATTATGATCAATCTTCTCCAAGACTCGAGATTCAAAATCTTTAAGCATCCCCGATACTTTACTTATGATTCTGGATTCAAACACCTTCAGCAATGAATCAACTTCAACACTTGAAACAGACGAACCAACCCCTAGATCTGCTTGAGATTGAATGACTGAATTCAACTTTTGATTTAAAATCTTAAACTGCTTCATGGTCATCAGCATGTGATCTGGAAACTGCTCTTCTTCTTCATGAAACTCCAAGTCGTCAAACATACCGCCAAACCCCTCATTATCAGGCTCTATCTCCATACAAACAGTTTCTTGAATAGGTGAAGTTGTTTTGGGTGGCTCAGTAGATTGCGAAGAAAAAATAGACATAAAGGGTTGATCAAGAATGTGTTCGAATGTTGGGGAATTTGTTGTTGAAGTAAGAGGAGTAGAAGATAACGGTAAAGAAACAATACTTGCAAAAGGAGCAGAAGTAGATGGACCTGTAGCTTCATTCTTCGAACCTCCTTCACCCATATTGACATTTGCATCCATATCAGATACGTGTGCAGGGATGCCTGAAGTTCGAACCTCCTCAGGAACTGATTTGGCAATCGAATCTTCAGGTGGTATGACAACCGTCTTCTCAGGAGTGAAACTTTCGGTGATAAGAGTAAACTCTGGAGTTTCAGGAACTCTTTCACTATCATCATCTGTTGACTCAGTAGAGATTACAAGTTTTCGAGTCTTCTTCTTCTTTTTCTTTGACAAATGCTTTGCCATGTCTTCAGCCCTTCGGTTCTTGGACACCGGTGAAACAGGTGCGGGCACTTCTCTAATTAGAATCCCTTGATGAGTTATTTGAGGTTTTCGAACCACTTTGTGCGTTGGAGACTTGGACTTCATTTTAATTCTTCGAAACATGCCAGTCTTCGAAGGAAGGACTACATGTTATCGTGTTTCTTCAATAATGGGCTCAATTACTTGAGTCTCAGCAACAGTCACTTCAACTGTTTCAGGCTTCTTCTTTGGAGATTTCGAAGATCTGGACTCAGTTTCATGCTTTCTCGACTTCTTGGTTTTCTTATCATCTCCTCCTAGTAAAAAACTAGTTTTAATTGAAGAATCAATTGTCGTCAAATAGGCTACCAATACAGGGTTCGAAGAATCAACTCTTTTAAGCATCGCATCTGGAATACGAGCAACTGTAGGAAAAACATCAGCATTATCTGTAACCTCCTTCGGATAGTGGTAAGATTGAAAAACTGCATTGTCTTCATCAGTGGGTACCAAAATCCCTTCCTTATTGTAAAAGTGTTGCAGAATCAAACTCCAGTATCTTGCACACGAAATACCATGAATAGCATTCATGTGTTCTACACCCTTTTGAAATTCCTTCCACAACTGTGTAGAATAATCTACTTGAAGATCATAGTCGATTCCAGCAACCATGGCATAAACCTCCATTCTTCCTTTATCAAGTCCAGCTAATCTCCCAGTCAAACAGCATAGAAAAATACCAAACAAGAAATTCCAGATTCGTGGAAGACCAGATTTCTTAAAATCACTAATCTTGGACAATGGTGGCTGATATCCCATCTCATTAAACATGTGAACGATTTGTGGAAAAGTAAATGAAACATATGGAGGCAAATTCGGAATATCAAGAATTTGGAAAAATACTTTCTTGGTTAGCCTGACCTTTTTGTCGTTCACCAGATGAAAAGTAATCGTATCAGTTGCTTTGTTATATGTCGCAGTTGATCCTGCTTGAGAAAGCCAGGACAATGGAACAGAGAAAGAGTTGAACATCGCTTTGGCCAAAACCGAGTTCTTCAAAGCAACTATGAGCATCTTTAATTCTTCCGGGTACTGAGAAATGTCACCCTCCAAGTAGTAGTTTGTTGCTTGAATCTTCATTATTGGTAATGAAGAAGCATCTTCAGTGGTATGAGAATCAACACGAGCAGAAGTCGCCATTGTTAGGGTTTGAAGATGATGATGAACAGAGAATTTTGGGAAATTTACTTTTTAATTGCGTAAACCGACAATGAACCCCTGGAATTCCCTTTTATATGTAACCCTTAAATTTGAATTTGAAGCGGGATATGTATTTAATGAGATCCGACGTGGCACCTTGAAAACCGGACCATTACTGCATAAAAGTAGCCATGCGTCAAAAAGTAGTTGTCACATCCCTTTGAGAAACGGACAGAATACCATACGTCATTTATAAACAGCCTGTCTTGTAATCCCCAAGAAAATTGTAACCGTCAGAACCCTTCGAATGGAAGCAAGCTCTTTCACTTTTGGGATGAAAAGCGAAGTCATACGCCAGAAGTTCGAAATCATCAGCCTGAGTTGGTATTACTCAGAACCTCAAGGATTTTGTGAGTGTTGTGTTCCAAAGAATAGAGACGAGAAACAAATATAATAAAAATATGGGATATTGTGATGTCAAACCAATGACACAAAAGCAGATGAAATCCCAGGCAAAAATTACTTCATTAATCATTAAGAGAAATTATCAATAGCTTGTATGGGTTCCCATGAATTACAATCGAATACTTGTTGATAAGTATCAAAGGGCTTCTTTTATAATGCTTCGAGGATGGTTTAAAATTTCGTTACATGTCATCCTAAACATAAGGTGAGAAATTGTAACAGAAATTACTTGTTTCACTAGTGTAGTCAGTGACAAGTTGGCTTTGAAAAATTTTGAAATGACTAGGACATTCGAATGAAACTCATACTGAAATCATATTCAAGAAAAAAATTTATATGCTGGATCTTGTTGGATAACAAACATCGTGGGTTTCGAATGTTTAATCAAGACCACTCATTCGAAATGAATATGATTTGGAGTTTCGAATTTGGGTACAGAAACAAAAGTTTCGTGAAAATCTGGAACTTAGTTCCCCGTCAATTCCTTAAAAGTTAATGAAAATTGGGTTTCACTTTCATCACGGTCTCATGATGTCAGATCATAAACATAGAGTTTTGATATATCTAAGTCTCGATGGGTTTGATCAGAGACCTCTCGGACATATGTCTTCGTGTGTGATCGTGAAAGAATTTTATGGATGAAAAAGATTGATGTAAGACACGAAAAGTACCTCTGTTGTGTTTAGAACAAACAGTAAACTCTTAACTCATTTTGAGAAGAGTAAGGTAGCTCAAAGACTAATGTGAATATAAGCCTGATTGGGAAGAAATCTTCGTATGAATAATTTCATTAAGGCTTTCTTACACACATATTGAGTCATGGAGGCTTTGGTCAACATACAACAGCATGCTTCTAGGGACATCCTAACTAGTTCGAATGATGAAAAACTTATCGATTCATACGAAAAATGTACCGTACCCAAGTACTGCAAGCATAATATCCGTTGTATCTTCATGAGAATCTGCAACAAAATACTAAAAAGAAATAGGAATCAAAATATTTTTGATGTTTTGATTTTTCGAAAATAAAGACAGAACAAACGAAAATCTTTTTGATTTTTTTTTAATTTTTTGAAAATTAAATGACAAAATAAACGAAAATCTTTTTGGATTTTGGAATTTTCTGAAAATTAAATGAGAAAACAAACAAAAATCTTTTTGAATTTTTAAATTTTTCGAAAATTAAATGACAAAATAAACGAATATCTTTTTGGATTTTGGAATTTTCTGAAAATTAAATGACAAAACAAACGAAAATCTTTTTGGATTTTTGAATTTTCGAAAATTGAAATAGTACTTGATGCAAAAAATTTATCATCCCCTTATAAGTAACAAATGTACGAATGCGAAGAGGTCGAAGCGTTGACTATGAACAGTAACAGCTAAATCAACCCTTAAAATAAGTGACAAATGTGCGAATTCGAAGGGGTTGAAGCGTTGACTATGAACAGTAACCTCTGAATGCTGAATGATTTTGCATTATCTTTTAGTCAGCGCCTCTGAATCATTCCTTATCATGCATCATTCTTCTTTTTCGCATGGAACAGAATTTCCATCGATCATTCCAAGTCCTTCTATAATCTTCACAAGGGATTTTTCATCCAAAGCTTTCGTGAAAATGTCAGCTAACTAATCAGTTGTTTTCACGAAATGTACTTCAATATTTCCATCTTCCACGTGATCTTTGATGAAATGATAACTAAGAGCTATATGTTTAATCTTCGAATGCTGCACAGGGTTATGATAAATTCTTATCGCACTTTGAGAATCACAATATAATGGAATCTTTTTCATATTGATTGCATAATCACGCAGTTGACTTTGGATCCATATTATTTGTGAAGTGCAAGCAGCAACAGCCACATATTCTGCTTCAGCTGTTGAAATTGATACGCATGTTTGCTTTTTCGACTGTCAGCTCACCAATTTGCCATCAAGAAATTGACATCCACCACTTGTGCTTTTTCGATCAAGATTACAACCACCCAGGTCTGCATCCGAATATGCTTGTACAAAGAACCCAGTGTTCGAAGGATACCACAATCCTAACGAAATTGTTCCTTTAAGATAACGAAAGATATTCTTCACAGCAGTGAGATGTGGTTCTCGTGGATTAGACTGATACCTAGCACAATTACACACAGAAAACATGATATCAGGTCTACTAGCTGTAAGATAAAGTAATGAACCAATCATGCTCCTATATAAATTTATGTCAACGGCAGGTTTATCTAACGAAAATGTAAGCTTTATGCCCGTTGCCATTGGGACTTGTAACTTCGTGCTATTCGTCAATCCAAACTATTCCAAAAGATTCTTTGTATATTTTTCTTGATTAATAAAAATTCCTTTTCTGTTTTGACGAATATTCAAACCAAGAAAATTATTGATTTTTCCCATCATGCTCATTTCGAATTCTCTAGATAAAGCAGGGTCAGTCGAGCCAAAAATAATATCATCAACATAAATTTGAACAAGCATTAGATGATTCCCCACTTTCTTTCGAAATAATGTGGGATCAACTGATCCTTGTTTAAATTTAGATTGTTTCAAAAATGATGTAAGAGTTGCATACCATGCTCGTGGTGCTTGTTTCAAACCATAAACTGCCTTATATAAAATATAAACATGATTTGGAAATTCTTCGTTAATAAAACCTGGGGGTTGTTCCACATAAACAGTTTCTTCAAGCTCTCCATTTAGAAATGCACATTTCACATCCATTTGATAAACATCAAAATCTTTGTGAGCTGCATAAGCCAGAAATATACGAACCGCCTCGAGTCTTGCGATAGGGGCAAAAGTTTCTTCATAGTCGATTCCTTCTTGTTGTGAATATCCTTTAACAACAAGTCTGACTTTGTTTCGAACAATATTTCCATCTTTGTCGGTTTTATTTTTGAAAATCCATTTTAACCCGACAATCGAAACATTTTCAGGTTTAGGAATTAACCTCCAGACCTTGTTTCGTTCAAATTCAGACAATTCAGATTGCATTGCAACAACCCAATCTGAGTGTTCCATTGCAATCTTAACTGTTTTTGGTTCAATCTTAGAAATGAAACATTGAACATGCAAAATTCTTGATGAGTATTCAATACCTCATTCTTTGCACGAATTTGAGCTCTTGTTAAAACTCCCTCTTGTGGATTCCCAATTGCTTGATCCTTCGGATGATCTTTTGTCCACTTTTCCATTGGCGGATATGTTGGATCAAATTCCAAAGGTGCATCTTCGTATATATCATCGTTTTCTGAGCCTACAATCGAACAAGCATCATCAAAATCAATATTTTCTGAATGCTCCCCCTCAACATTATGCTCCCCCTCAACATCATCATTCATCCTTTCTTTTTCCCCCTCAAAAGAATGTTGTTCGTCATCTAATGTATTCGAATCCAAGTGCTCCCCCTCCACTGGATTGTTTTGCATACTTTTGGCATTTTCTGGAGAATTTGATGTTGAAGTATCATTAAGCTTTGTTAGTTCAGAGATATGATTATCACTTGCATTGATTTCAGCATCAACAGCATGATCTGAAATTCCAAAAATTAAATCATAATCAATATCTAATGTTTGTGAGGATTCAGATTCATCTTGTATGTTTTTCAGAATTGGATGATTTTCAAACTGAGTTGTTGTTTGTTTAATGTAGTAATCATCAAATGTAAGATTAAAAGTTTCTTCAACTTTTCGTGTTCTTTTATTCAACACACGATATGCAACTGAATTATGCGAATATCCCAAGAAAATCCCTTCATCTGCTTTTGCTTGAAATTTCGTAAGATTATCCTTGAGATTCATAATGAAGCACCTGCATCCGAAAACATGAAAAAATTTTATGTTAGGTTTTCGATTGTTGAGAATTTCATATGGAGTAATATTGAAACGACGATGAATAAACGATCTGTTTTGAGTGAAACATGCGGTTGATACTGCTTCAGCCCAAAGATATTGTGGAAGATTCGCATATGCCAACATATTCCTTGCCGCTTCGCATAGAGACCTATTTCTTCGTTCAACAACACCTTTTGTTGTGGTGTGTATGGAGATGGAAAATTATGCGAAATCCCTTTGTCCACCAAAAATGAATCAAGAACCTTGTTCTTAAATTCAGTTCCATGATCACCCTTAATTTTTCGAACAATCTTCATCAATGTTGTTTCCATCTTTTTGATAAAGTCAATCATGATTTGTGCAACTTCATATTTAAGCCTGAGAAAATAAACCCACGTAAATCTGGAAAAATCATCAACAATCACTAAAATGTACCTTTTCTTGTTGAGAGTTGAAACAGTCGAAGGACCACACAAATCAATATGTAAGAGCTCCAGAGGTGCAACTATTTTCGAATCAATTGTAATTGGATGACCTTGTTTATGTTGCTTGCCAACTTCACAAGCTGCACATAAAGAATCATTGTCAAATTTAAGTACAGGTAAACCTCTTACCAGATCTTGTACCACAAGTTTATTGATGTTTCGAAAATCGAGATGAGAAAGTCTTCGATGCCAAAGCCAACTTAAGTCTAATGTCGCCTTCGAAAGAAGACATATAGCAGGTTTACCTACTATCGGATTGATGTCCAAAGTGAACATGTCACCTTTCCTTTTGGATTTCAGTAACACCTCTTTTGTTGTGACATTCGAAATAATACTTCCTTCTTCATTAAAAAGAACTTGATTGCCAGTGCCCACAACAAGTTGAGAAACACTTATCAAGTTATGTTGAAGACCTTCAACATATGCCACCCGATTCACTGTGAATTGACCATTCGTGATCTTCCCATATCCTTTGACTTGACATTTTTGATTGTTACCAAACTTCACTACTCCAGCACTTTTGAGACTTCGAAAATCTCGTAAATTCTCCTTCTTCCCAGTCATGTGACGAGAGCAACCACTATCGATGTACCACTTGTTATCATATTGCTCATCACATAGTACCTACATTCAATGGAAAAATTTAGGTTCCTAAGGCTTTTTGGGTCCTTGGAAATTAGATTTCAATTTCGAATGTAATGAAGAACTTTTAACCCAATCACAAACTTTTGTTTTGAGACTATCAATTAAGTTCACTTCTTCATTTAAAGGAACCGAAACATAAGTTTTTGATGGTTTCGAATGTTCACTGACATTACCCTTTGAATTCTGAGTTTGTGAATGAACATTCTTTGCTTTTATAACTGGTTTCCATGCTTTGACTGATATGTTCGAATCCTTAGACGATGAACTGCCATTTGATGAATTATTCACATACTTTTCATATGCTTCGTGAATTTGCTCCTTTGAAAATGTATTTGACTGATACATCTTTCCTTTTCCTTCAAGCCAATGATCAATGTTCTTCCTTGACGTTATTCCTTTTTCTCGTGAAGTTTTCATAGTTTCTTTCTTCGTTTGATTTGGAAAATTTGGTTTTATAGGAACAAAATCAACTTTTGGTTATGTTATAAAAGATTTAGCATATGATGTATCAACTGTTGATTTAAAATGTTGACGTTGAAATAATTTTTTATTTGGTTTTGAGTTATTTGAAAATTTTCTTGGAATATTAGTTTCTGAAACTTTCGAAAACCTTGGTTGTTTATTCACTTCAGACTTGGAATGATTTGATTGAGATGAATGTTGAGGTTTTGTTGAAAAAGATGAATTTTTAGCGTTGAAAACATTTTTGGGTGATTGTGATTCAGACATCTTTTGAGACTCAACATTTTGCCAAAATATTTTGTTTCTTGCTTGTCTTTTTGAAATGTTGTTTTCCTTCGAAAATTTGTCAATTTGATCTTTGAATTCCTTGGAGTTTAATTTGACAACTTTTTCACATTCCTTTTCAACTTGTTTTGAATTCTCTTTTTCAATTTTTGATTTTTCAACCCATTTTCTTTGTGGTTTTTGACATTGGAAAACATACGTATTCGTTGTTAAGTTGTTTTCAACTGTGCTTTGATTTGCGAAAAAACCTTCATCAGTTGTTTTTGAATTATCCTCTTCAACTAACTTCTTTAATTATGGTTTGATTTTCTCAAGATTTCCAGTAGTTACCAAAACTTGATTTGGAAAAATGACATTATCTGTACATTTGAAATTTGGATAAACCACTGAATTCGTTTCAAGATAGTGTTCACCTTTTTCATTCATCACTTTTTCGAACTTTTGTATATCACCATACACCTGATCAACCACAATTCGAGGAATTTCTTCTTCCTTTGAAGATTTCTTTTCCTTCAAAATGTTTACTTCATCTTCATCATCATTATCATCAGTTTGGCTGTCTTTGAGATCCACGAAGTTCATATCATAAACTTTCGAAGTTTAGGTTATATCAGTTTCATTTTCAACCATCAAATCCTTAACTTTTTCTTTTCCTTTAGATGTTGAAGCAAAATTAACAACAGACAACTAAGAACAATCAACATCTTCAAGTTCACTAATTTCACTAATATTGTCAGAATTATCTTCAATATCAGCAAAATTAGATTGAGAATCAGATGTTGAATTCTCAGTCTTTTTCAAAATTTGAATTTGTTCAGATTTAGTCAAAGTATCATTCACTATGTTAACTAATTCATTCGCATCAAGACATTCATCAATTTTGACAATTCCATATTTATATCTATCATCAGGGACTCTGTCAAAATCAGCTATTATTTGCTCACAATCATACGAAATATTATCTACCTTGGCTCTTTCGAATGCTAGGAAAGGTAGTAATTTTCTATGTTGCTCTTTACTTATATCACATGAATGATGTAAATCAGTTAATTTGCTATAAAGTCTTTTAGCAGAATTACAATAGATGTTTCTTTGTGCTAGCAAAAGTTTAACATCACTCGATAACCTATCCCTATCACACATTATATTTGTCATTTGTAATTCCAAACATTCAATTTTGCTTATTTTCATGTCTAATCTCTTTTTGAACTCTAACAACTCCATTGGCAACTTGTTGGCCTCATTGCTAGCAGACACAACAATTGAATCAAAATAAGTAACCGTCTCATCAAAAGAAATTAGTTCAGAATCATAAGCATGTGTAGGAATATTAAAAGATTCGAGAATTTTACGTACCTTTGTTGTCATTGGAGATTTGTCAGTTGCTTTGGATACGAAGCATCGTCCCCTCACTTCGAATTCCTCATCATCTGAGTCCTTCTCCATTTTCGCATACAACGCCCCATGCGTTGGATTCCTCATTTCCTCATCGTCAGACCCGGATGACCAGATTTGATAAGTTCCATCTTCATCCTCATGCTCACCCTTTGCAACCAATGACAAATTCTTTGCTTTAGCAGGAACCACCTCAAGCTTTTCTGCATAATATGCCTCATCTTTGACTTTATTCTTCCTCTCATCCATCTTTCAAAGCATACAGTCATTTGCAAGATGATTCGCACCATTGCAATAATGACAATCTATTCTTGCATCACCTTTCAGCTTCTTCTCACCCTTTCCATCAGCTATCTTCGAATCTTGCTTCTCAACTTTCTTTTTCTCCTCAACAACATTTTTACTCACAAAATTTCCTTTCACCTTAGCAAGCTTAGTCTTCGAATTGAACGACTTTTTGAAAAATTTCTTGACACGATTATTCGAGTAAAATGCTATTGCTTCATCATCCGAATTCATGATGAATCCTTCTTCTTCCTCAGAATCACCATTTTCAGCTTCTTTCTCAGAAATCTTTGATACAAGAGCTAATAGACCTCCCAAATTCAACTTCGATTCCTCAGCAATTTCATTTACCTCAATTTCGTGTGTTTTCAATTGATTATACAAATCATTGAGAGTTGATGTATCAAAACTTTGTTGATTCTTCACCATCATACTTACACTTCTCCATTCTTTTCGAAGCCCCATTACAAAGATGAGATTGAATTCCATTGAAGTTCTGGTAATTCCATAGCGATTGCACCGATAGATTAACTCGTTCAGACAATCATAGTAAACTTCAATTGTTTCTCCTTCTTTTTGTTTGAAATCTTTCAACTCAAGCAAACACTGTTTAACTGAATTGAATTTTGTCTTCTCACTTCCTTGAAATTTATCTTTCAGATTGTTCCAGACTTCCTTTGCAGTTGTACAACTCCTAACATAATTGTACACAACTGGAGGTAATGCACCTCGCAGTTCCCTCATACACCTCTTCTCCAGTTTCTTCAGACGATCAGTTTGATTATCAACTCCAGAATTTGTAGAAGATGATCCAATTGGTTGAACATTCACTGGAACATTGACATTTCCAGTGATACATGACCATAATTCTTCATCCAGACCATTCAAATAATCCTGCATACGATCAGGCCACTGATCATAGTATTCAGGGATTAGCATTGGAATTTTGGTTGATGAACCTAGCAGATGGGAAAACGAGGTCATCGAATTGAAATTGAAACTCGCCATTGTTGTACGCAAGAAGATTTTGAGAAGTTTGAAAAGATTTGAGAATTTGAAAACAAACTAGATGAATCAAATCGAATTGATGAGAATAACACTCGATTAGACAATTCAAATGCAGAATCGAATCACAGACTTAGATCTAGACAATTTTTCACTTTCAAAAAGTGCGGAAACTTTTGAATCAAAAAATTGATTCAAAAACTTTTTGAACAGCGTGAAAATCAGATCAGAGATATGATTCCTGCTCTGATACCAATTGATGAACCAATGAATCGAGTAATGAATTAATCAGAGTATGAATTCAAGTAAGAATATGAGATTTGAACACACGATGTAAATATGATCTTGTTATGCTCTATTATGCTTTCAAATTCTTTACAGAGAATAGTAGACAAGTCTGTAAAAATTCTTTTCTAACTCTAGTAAATAACCCTATTTATAGGGAACTGAAAGCATACAAAAAATATACTAAGCATTGACTCAAAAGCTTTGAATAAAAGCGCCCTAGTAAAATACATTACAAAATATTCGAAGAGCCCAAAACATACTTTGACTAATTACAACAATTCGACCCTTACACTACTCCTCGCGCGGTCCATGGTAGCTCTACGATTAAATCCATTATAATCTCTTCCCATTTCCAAACGGCAACACCCAAGGACTCCATCTTTCCATGAGGCCGCTGATGCTCTACCTTGACTTTCCTGCAAGTCAAGCACGTCTCTACATACCAAGCCACATCCCGCTTCATGCAGGGCCACTAATAATCAAGCCGGAGGTCTCTATAAATCTTTTTCTCTCCCGGATGAATAAAAAACTTTGGCTTATATGCCTCTTCCATCAAACTCTGCTGCGTACCCCCGAAATATGGAACCAAAACTCTCCGATGAAGGGTTAATAATCCCCAAATATGATAATCAAAAGAAGACACAAGTCCCACTATACGCTCACTATTCTGCTGCTCGTCTTTCATAGCCACCACCTGAGCCTCTCAAATCTGCTCCAAGAGTGGGGTAATCACTCATAACCTCAAACATAGATCCCTGACAGGGGTACAGTCTGCCTTGCTATGAAGAGCATTAACCGCCATGTTGGCCTTCCCTGGGTGATAAAGGATCTTACAATCATAATCCTTCACCACATCGAGCCACAAGTGCTACCTCATGTTCAAATTTGGATGATCCCTCAAGTGCCTAAAACTCTTTTGGTCTATGTAGATGATACAACGGACCCCATCCAAGTAATGACGCTAAATCTGGAGGGACATAACCACTAATCCCAGCTCCAAATCATGAGTGGGATAGTTCACCTCATGAGTTTTCAGCTACCTCGAAGCATAAGCGATCATATGACCCCTCTACATCAATATCGCACCCAATCCCATAATTGACGCATCGCAGTAAACCATGAAATCATCCACACCCTCTGTGAAGCTCAATATCAGATCCTCACATAAATTATGCCTCAAAGTATCAAACGCCGCCTACTGTTGAGACCCCCCAACGGAAAGTAATAGACATGTTCGTCAAACAGGTCAACATAACTGCGATCATGGAGAAATTCTCAATAAAGCTATGATAATACCCATATAAACCAAGGAAATTCCAAATCTTGGAAGGAGACCTTGGAACCTCCCACTACATCACGACCTCGATCTTGGCCGGATCAACCAATATACCCTTCAATGTGACTGGATTCCCCAGAAACTGCACCTCATACAACCAGAACACGTACTTAGAGAATTTGACATATAGCCTCTACCTCCTCAGAGTCTCCAGAACCTCCCACAGATGATCCTCATGGTACTCCTAGGTCTTAGAATAGACCAAGATATCATCAATAAACACAATAACTTATAGATCCAACATCAGTCTGCAAACTCTGTTCATGAGATCCATAATGCCGCTGGTGCATTGGTGAACCCAGAAGGCATCACCACGAACTCGTAATGACCATAACAAGTCCTGAAAGCCATATTTTTGACATCCTCATCCATAACCCTCATCTAGTTACAGCTAGAATGTAGATCAATCTTGGAGAACCATGACGCACCCTGCAACTGGTTGAACAAATCATCAATCCTCGGGAGCGGATAATGGCTCTTCACCGTTAGCTTGTTCAACTCCCGATAATCGAAGGACATCTTGTGGGAGCATTATTTCTTATTCACTAACAAAATCAACACTCCTTAGGGTGAACTATTTGATTTGATAAACCCCTTCTCTAACAACTCCTTTAATTGTGTAGACAGCTCCTGCATATACGACAATGCTAACCTATAAGGTGCCTTGGCAATAAGAGTCGCACCTAGAACCAAATCAATATGAAACTCCACGTGCCTCTCCTAAGGAACTCCAAGAAAGTCCTCTGGGAACAATTCTAAATGATATCAAACAACCAGCATATCATCAATCGTCCTCTTTCTCTCTTCCCTGGTGTCCAATATATAAGCCACAAAACCAAAACAACTATTGGGTTTAAGTGTTGCGTCTTTAGGCTCGTTTAATATTCCATTTTGTTTACCTGGTTTTGGCCTGTCTAACCGCGGGTTTTTATTAGGGTTAGATTATATATTATGCATGCATATATAGCTTTATGGAGATCGTTCTCATTAAGAGCTTTTGCATTGTAACCCTAGCACGCCTCTACAGTTGAAGTTCTTCATCGAGCTCTTCTGAGGTGTGAGTTATTAATCATTCGACACCATTTGATCCATTCTTGTGTTCTTTACTCGATTAATATTTTTTTTCTATTTAGAATCTATTGATCTATAGCGCATTATTCCCATCCATTGGTATCAGAGCAGGAGACTATGTAATACATATGCATCTCTTCTGTTTGAAGAATCCTTTAGGGTTTCTGCTTTTATCAATATATAGAAGCTGTCTTCTTCTTGTTGATGGTATCTCTAAGTTCAACTTTACAAGTCTGATTCTAACAGATTAAAAGAAAAAGTTCATCATGTCTCACGATGACTCTCAAATCAATCCGATCAACATCTCCAACAATATAGGATCCACTACAAGGGTTCCCATTCTTTATACTCAAGATTATGAAGTATGGGCGCATCACTTCGAAGACTATGTCGTTGGATCTGAAGACAACGGCTATGTTATATGGGAGGCAACAACATTGGGTCCGTTTGTTCACTCTGGAACAAATAGAACGATCAAGACTCAAAGAGAGTATAATCAACTCTTGGCGGACGTAGACAAGATTCCTCAAGACGAAAAAGACAAGGTGTTATGCAACGTTAAAGCCATGAGGATAATCAGATTCGCTTTGTAATCCGACACTTTTCGTCTGGTAAGTTCGTGTACAACAACTAAAGAAATATGGGATAGGTTGAAATAACTATATTCAACTGATGAGGACCTAGAGCACTCGATCCAAACCCTATTGCTCTCTGAATTCGGTGCTTTCGAACAAAAATCTGAAGAGAAACTCATTCAGACATTCGATCGTTTCAACCATCTGCTTAGCAAGATGATGAGGCACGGTATTGAAAGGAAGGTGATCGAACAAAAGGTTACATTCATGAATGGCTTAAGGCCCGAGTGGATGGCAGTGGTCTCGACCATGAAGGCTCATGAGCAATTTAAATCATATTCGCTTGCGAAACTGATGGGTATACTAAAATCTCACGAAAGTGTGGTGACAAAGGAAACGAAGATAGTTTCGGGTGTGAGTTCACTGGCCCTTGTTTCTAAGAGCAAGAATATAGCAGACGAAGAAGAGGAATCTGATATGTCAGAGTGTTATCTGTCCAGTGAAGAATATGCAATGATGGTTACAAACCCAAAGAAGTTTGCTCGCAAAAAGTTCCCGGTCAACAAGAACCGAAACTGGCAAGGAAGCTACAGCTCAGAAAAGGTGAAAGAAGAAACCAAGAACACCTATCAAAAGGACGAAGAAAAGAAGGAGAGTAAGATTGTGGGCTGTAACATCCGGATTTCCAGGTATCATAAATTGAGTATTTGTTTTGAATCAAGGAGAGGGACTCGACAAGTTGACGCCTAGACTCGTCGAGTAGGATCGTGACTGCTGACTAGGATTAATGAACGGACTCGATGAGTCGGCGAAGGGACTCGAAGAGTCTGCGCTATGGACAAAAACCCTAAATCTTTGGGCCTGAGCCCTATTTAAGGGACCTTATGGCCCTCATTGCGGCTACCCATTCCCTTGAGAAACCCTAAGAGACCAGAGAGCATAGAGAGTGAGGGAAAGAGCTAATTGCACCACCTTTAGTGTATTGTTGCAAGAAGAAGAGAGGGGATTCAAGCTAGGCTGATTGAGGAGCTCAGATCTACCATCATTTCATCAAGGGCTTCTGGGTGAGGTATGGATCCATGCCCATTTTCGTGTATAAAGTAGATTTATGGAATCTAGGGTTTCCTTACCCTTCCTTTAGTTGAAATATGGAGCTTGTGAAGTCCCTTTTGAGAATTAGACTTTAGATCTGGACCTTGAGAGGTCCAGAGTGTCCCAACAACCATGCTTTATGATGTTACATGAGAGTTTTGAGCCTAGGGCTCCATTTTTAGAGCTATTTCACCAAATAGAGCTTTATGTGCGATGCATGGACGTAAAGTTCAAACCTTTACGTGACTTTTGGGTGTTAGAAGGTCAGATCTATAGGTTAGAGAAACAGATCTGACCTCAGAAGGTCGTTTGAGTATTCTCATGGAAGAAACTCGCCGAGTCCATGAGCGGACTCGATGAGTCGGATCGTGTTGCACCACGGTTCGTTATCAGGGGTGACCCGTCGACAAAAGGGTTAACGCGACGAGTTGAGTGAGGTCTTAGGAGGATTCAGAGGACACACATGGACTCGCCGAGTCACCCGAGTGCACTCGACGAGTCTGGTCAAAGTTGGACCGTTGACTGGGGTTGACTTTTAGGGTTTGGTCAACATTTGGACATTGGACCATTGGAGGGGTAAAATGGTCTTTTCCCCTTCTGAGAGAATATAGGGAGGGACTAGCCTAGCCTTTGAGAGCCGTATTAATTGGAGATAATTATTTTGTGTGATTAGGCGGAGGCTAGATCAGTATTCGAGTCGAGACTTTCCGAGATTACCCGAGGTGAGTCTTCTCACTATACATTACCTAGAGTGGTAACTATGTGCAGACCGGAGGGTCTTTTGTGTTATATGTATGTTTGAGTTTATGTGCATTGTGATATATGTATGCTATGTGTTATATAGACCGGACCGGAGGGTCCTACGTTATAGACCAGACCAGAGGGTCCAACGATCTAGATCGAACCAGAGGGTCCAACGAGCTAGACCGGACTGGAGGGTCCACGAGCTACAGGACTGGAGGGTCCCGCTGAGACACATTGACCGGAGGGTCATACCGAGTTATAGCCTCGAGTGGCTTATGTGTTGTATGTGGTATTTTGGGGAACTCACTAAGCATTTATGTTTACTGTGTTATGTGATATGTGTTTCAGGTACTAGCGAGTTTTTGAGAATATTATATGAGTTTTATTATGTTTGAAAAATGAAAATTTGTTTTGAAATTTACGTTGTTACATGGGCGACTCTGGGTACGATTGCAACTACTGTCATGGAAAGAACCACTTTGCCAAGGATTGCATGTTAAGGAAGATGGCTGAGAAGAAAGATGGTGAAGATGACGAAGCTTATTACATGAGAAAGCTGGAGGAGATAAAGAAGAAGAAATCAACTAATGTTTCAATGAATGCTTTGATTGTGCAGGAAAATGTTATTGATGATGAGTTTGGAGGAGTAGAAGTCTGGTCTACAGACTCTGAAGATGAAGAGGTACGCAAACCCTTGCATGGAAGAGCTTATGTGGCAAAAGAAGGAGTTACTGATTCAGTAGGGAGGTGCTTAATAGTGTCAGTTGGGGGATCGCAAATGAGGGGATATTCAACCGAAGGTAAGCATGAGGAAGCAAAACTAAAGGATGACAATTGTTTCGCTGCTAAGGCTGTGAGTGAAAGGATCAACGATTGCGATCAGTTGATCAAGAAGGTACAATCCATTCTTGAATCTCTTAAAATACCATTAACAAACTACGAAAAAGAATTATATGAATTAAAATTCAAGTTTTCTAACTTAAGTGGAAGTCTTATGCAAACTCGCTTAGCGAATTCTAATCCAACTGACCAACTCAGCAGGGAATCTTCCACTAGTAAGGAGAGAAGGATGTGGATTCAGCTGAAGGAGGAAGACTTAGTTAGGTCTAGGGATGAACTTATTTATTTGCAAGGTGACAATTTAAAGGTCTGAAAACAAAGAAATGCTTTCTGTTTGATTGCTAAACGCTTATATACAAATATCACCCAATTGCATCTAGATTGTGAGATAGGTAAACGGATTCATAAAATGATTTTTCCCTTCCTTGAATTTAAGGAAAACGAAGTCATTGCTGAATGTGAATCTATGATGTCTTTAGATGAGATTTCTGTAACCTACAAATATGGACTGGACAAAATGGAATCTTTCATTGAGTCCAAAGAACATAAATACATGCTTAAGAATTTACTGGACGAAAACGATAAATTGAAAATCAAGATCGAGACTATACAGAAGTTTGATTCATCCAACGCCAAATTAAGTTCAGAAAATAAAATAAATTTAGAAACCACTTCTGAATTTGACGAGGACAGTGAGATGAGCAAAATCTTCGTAGAAGACGAGGTCGGTTGTTCAGAATTTCTTAAGAGCGAACCCATGCTGCAAAACCACTCATATCTGAAAATTCGGTTGTGTACGCTCGGGTGTCAAAGGACAAATCCAAGAAACTCAAAGAAAAGGCCGTTGTTTATCAGAAGGTTTAAACCAAGTGTATGCAGTCACTGGAGTAACTAAGAAACAAACGGTGGAGTTGACGTCCATGGTTGACAAATATAATGCTGAAGGTTGCGATAACCACTTCTGGTCCGCTCCAATCGACAATGCAGACGGAACAGTTGGTCTGTCTGAGCAAACCTCATGGAGAGTTAAGGGGCGATACATTCCCAAACCCCTCAATAAGCCCTCAAGCTTTGATAAACCCAGTTCAAGTGGTAGAAAAGATATACCAAACGAACCACTGAAAGATTCCAGCATATCAACAACAACAACCGAAGCTCATGAGAAGAAAACGAAACAAAAGGCCAACATTCACTTGACTTAAGAGCAACTTGCTGAATAGAAACGCTAGATGAAATAAAAATACATGAAGAACCTCAATGAGAGAAAACAGTTTTGGAAATCCCAAAACCCCACTTATGCTCGCTCTGAAAAAGCTTCTAATCTCAAGATGAAAAAGGAAGCACAGGTCCATCACTGCCAGTTATACAGTCAGGTGAACCGAACGACCTGTTTCGGTCCTAATACTAGTGGTCACAAGAACCAAAAGTGAAGTTTCGGTCCCAACTCTTACTATGCCAAGAACCGAAAGTCCAGTTTCGGTCCTAACACAAGTGCTCAGAACCGAAAGTCAAGTTTCGGTCCTAAAACCCATCATCCTAACTCCAAACCAAAATCTAAATTTGTAAAGGATATCAAAGGAAAGGGAAAGCTCGTCTCAGATTCTGAAGTCCAAAATACAAAAAAGTCAGCTAACTCTAGGACTCCAAAGAAAACCTCAACTGTGAAACCAACTAATAATAACACACACCAGTTAAAACAACATGAAAATAAAATCAAAGTTTACACCATCAAACAAAAAGATGAAACCACTTTATTAAAAAGAACATATATGGTTGATCTCTCGATTGCAATTCTATATTCTGTAAAAGACTCACCAGGGCCCAAGAAACTTTGGGTTCCTAAATCCGCTTAATTTTGCAGGTTATTAGTGAAGAGCAGTTTGACGATGAATGGTATATTGACAGTGGCTGCTCTCGTCACATGACAGGAAGGAGGGAAGAACTTAGGGAGTTTCGGTCCCTTAAGTATGGTGGATGTGTTAAATATGGAAACAACTCATACGGAACGATAAAAGGGTATGGGATGATCACCAACGGAGAATTCTCAATACGAAAAGTAGCCTACGTGGAAGGATTGCAGCACAACCTCATCAGTGTTTCTCAACTAGTTGTGGGAACCGGTTTGAAAGTCTCGCTCGATGATGACGGATCAGAAATAATTGAAAAGCACACAAAGAAAGTTTTGTTGAAATCTGAGCACAAAAGGGAGATGTATCCTCTAAATCTCAACCCGATAAAAGGAAAGCCAGCAATATGTTTGCTGTCGAAGGCGAACTCAGATGAAAGTTGCCTGTGGCATCGAAGACTTTCGCATCTGAAGTTCAAAGATATTAATAAACTAGTGCTTGGTCATCACGTGCATGGACTTCCTGTTCTCAAATTTGACAAAGAACACCTGTGCGCAGCATGCGAGATGGGCAAGCAAAGCAGAAAGAGTCACCCTTCTCGTATCAATACAAAAATCATCGAACCTCTTGAACTACTGCACTTCGACCTATGTGGCCCATCGGCTATCGAAAGCATCGGTGGTAGTAAGTTTATACTTGTAATTGTAGATGATTTTTCACGCTTCACCTGGGTTTTCTTTCTTAAACAGAAATCAGAGGCGACTCCCAAGCCGAAGGTTTTTATCAAGCAAGTGGAATTACAGCTGCGAAAGGTGGTACGAAACATAAGAAGCGATAATGGTCTAGAGTTCAAAAATAAAGACTTTGAAGACTTTCTGGCTGAAAAGGGAGTAGCTCACAACTTCTCAGCTCCCTATACTCCACAACAGAATGGGATCGTTGAAAGGCGAAACCGTTCATTGTGTGAAGTCGCCCGAACCATGCTGAGTTTCGCTTCTCTTCCATTATACTGCTGGGCAGATGCTATAGCTGCTGCATGTTACACACAGAACCGGTCCTAGCTCAACAAGCGATTTTCCATCACTCCATACGAGATTTTGAATAATTGCAAGCCCAAGTAAAGTTTTTCCATGTGTTCGGTTCAAGGTGCTTTATTTTCAACTCCAAAGAAAACCGAAACAAGTTTGATGTAAAGGCAGATGAAGGGATCTTTCTTGGCTATTCGCTTACATTAAAAGCATATAGGGTTCTGAATAAACGCTCAAGGAAAATTGAAGAAACCTACTATGTAAATTTTGATAATAATTACTTGAAGAAGATTCAAGAAAGCGTAGGTTCAACAGAAGAAATCTTTCCCGAATCAGGTAAAGTCTCAATTCCCAGTTCCAATCTGTTTGACGAGTACATGTTGCTCTTCGATGAACCAGAGAAGGCAATCCACTCAGAAGCGAAAGCAGCAGATAACAAAATCGATACCTTGAAGAAAATCATCGATGAAGCTATTAAAGACATGGAAAGCGAACCTACTACATCAGGTGATCATCCAACTACTAATGACCCTCCCAGAGAAAGCACTATACTCCATGGGGAGGGTTCGTCTACACCAAAAACAACCGACATCCCTTTCCAGGGGGAGAATCCATCAAAAACCCCAACCCATGAAGATCCATTTGACGGGGAGAATATTAAACCTAACATGGGATTCGATTCGCCATTTGAGGGGAAGAATGAAAATGCAAATGATGAAGGCGATCTGTCAGAACTGGAAGAAGAAGTCAATGCCGAGCTGGATCTTGCCGATGATCCAAATTATCCTCCTCTCTTAAAATGGACGAAGGATCATCCTAAAACTCAAATCATTGGTGAATCACCTGAGGGTGTTCTCACACGCTCTCAAATGAAAGCGAAGCAAACTACTTTATTCTCTTAAGTAGAATTCTGCATGTTCAATTCGTTTGTCTCTAAAGTTGAACCAAAGATGGTAAATGGTGCTCTTGATCACTCTGATTGGGTGCCAGCTATGCAAGACGAACTCCATGAGTTTGAACGAAATCGTGTTTGGAGGCTGATTCCCACACCAAAGGATGCATCTATAGTCGGTTTAAAATGGGTTTTTAGAAATAAGTTAGATAAAGAGGGTAACGTCATTCGCAACAAAGCGAGGCTGGTGGTGAAAGAATATTGCCAGGAAGAAGGTATAGACTATGAAGAGACCTTCGCTCTAGTAGCAAGGTTGGAATCAGTGAGAAACTTTTTGGCATATGCTGCACATAAAAACTTCGAAGTTTTCCAAATGGATGAAAAATGTGCTTTCCTGAATGGAAAACTAGAAGAAACGGTATACATTGAGCAACCACCCGGATTTGTGAACGAGAAGTATCCTGATCACTGCTACATACTGGATAAAGTAGTCTATGGATTGAAGCAAGCCCCGAGAGTCTGGTATGAAACTCTAACACGCTTTCTCAAAATGTCAAAATTCAAACAAGGTTCGGTCGACCCAACCTTCTTTTGCAAGAAAGAAGGCGAACACTTAATGATAGTTCAAATTTACGTCGATGACATCATCTTCGGCTCCACGAATCCTAGCTTAACAGTTGAATTCAGGAAGTTAATGGAGACTATGTTCGAAATGAGCGCAATGGGTCCGATTAACTTTTTCCTTGGACTGAATATAAGACAGGGATCAGAAGGCATCTTCATTAATCAGGAAGCATACACGAAGACTCTGTTGGCAAAGTTCAGCATGACAGGAGATTCCAAAGTAAAGGTTCCAACGGCATTTGGCACAAAGCTGGCTCCATCTCTTGAGAAATCGGTTGTTGATGTGACTCTCTATCGTCAGATGATAGGATCTCTAATGTATCTAACAGGTAGTAGACCGGACATAATGTTTTTTGTCTGCTATTGTGCCAGGTTTCAAGCAAATCCAAGAGAACCTCATATGGTTGCAGTGAAAAATATCTTCCGGTATTTGAAGCAAACCTCGTCTCTCGGTCTTTGGTATCCTACAAAATCCGGCTTCTTTGTTCAAGCTTTCTCTGACGCTGATCTTGGTGGATGTGGATTGGACCGAAAGAGCACAACTGGCGGATCTAGTTCCTTGATGGAAAACTTGCCAGCTGGCAGTCAAAGAAACAAACTTGCGTGTCTCTTTCCACAGCCGAAGCTGAGTAAATCGCTGCAGCATCCTGTACATCACAGGTCATATGGATACAAAGCCAACTTAGAGATTATGGCTTAAGCATGAAGAAGATCCCTCTCTACTGTGACTCTGAAAGTGCGATTCAAATTTGTCATAATCCAGTGCAACATTCCAAGACTAAGCATATTGCACTGAGATACCACTTCACCAAGGACCACGTTGAAGATGGAAAAGTTGAAGTTCACTTCGTTTGGTCCTCAGATCAACTGGCTGACATCTTCACTATGGCCTTACCAGAAGCAAGCTTTAACAAGATACTCCAAGGCTTGGGAATGATGGAAGCTAAGTCAGTACCGAAACCCCTCTCTTCTCACTAAATTTGAACAAGCGAAATAGAGCGAACGCTCGGTCTATTTCGGTTCTAGAATTTTGCAGGAATCGAAATGAACCGAACGCTCGGTCTATTTTGGTTCTAGATTTTTTCAGGAACCGAAATGAACCGAACGCTCGGTCTATTTCGGTTCTAGAATTTTTCAGGAACCGAAATGAACCGAACGCTCGGTTTATTTCAGATCTAGAATTTTTCGGGAACCGAAATGAACCGAACGCTCGGTCTATTTCGGCTCTAGAATTTTTTGGGAATTGAAATGAACCGAACGCTCAGTCTATTTCAGCTCTAGAATTTTTGGGAACCGAAATGAACCGAACGCTCGGCCCAATTCGCTTCATCTTTTCTAAGGTATGGTTTCGGTTGTATATTTTTGTAAAGCTTTTTTATTCTTTCGCGTGTTTATTTTTAGTATTTCTTTTCTTTTCTGTTTTTATTATTTTTCAGAAATTCCAAAAATCCAAAAATATTTTCTTTTCTGTTTTTTTTATTATTATTTTTTTATTATTGATTCAAGTTCACAGATGCGAAACACATTGACGTTGGGGCAGGTATAACATTCTTATCTATGTACTAGTTAAGCGTCCCTAGAAGCATGCTGCTGCATGTAGTCTGAAGCCTCTATGACTCTGAGTGAAGCCTTAATGATTCGATAGACACCAATCATTTCTTCCCAATCAAGCTCCTAAAATCACTCAAGTCACGAGCTACCTTACTCTTCTCATAGTGAGTTAAGAGTTTTCTGCTTTGTCATTCTTTTGTAGCAGAGGTACTTTCGGTTCCTTCACCATCTTCTCACATTTCTCCATTAAGTTTCGCTTCATAAAAGTAACCCTTGAGACTCTCAGCAATTACCACTGAGGTTTATGGTTACACAATATATGTGTTGATGATCTTAGTTTCGTTTACCACGTGCTAAGTGAGACCCAAAATCCAACACCTTGAATGAATTGATGGTGAACGCTAAAATGTTCAAGCTGTTACTTGTTACCTCACAAAATCTATTTTTCTTTTTGCGTGATCTTTATGAAACTATCTAACACCAGGATGCTTCTTCCCATAAGATCCAGTTTCTTTTTTGTTTTTGAGATTTCTTATTATTATCAAGTTACTGTATATATTCTCCAACCCACTTGTTCAACAAACCACATCGGTTTCACAAGTACTTCATCTTCGGTCTAATTTTACGTATCGATGTTAGGTTGAAGATAAACTGCCCACTAAAGCCTATAATTGAAAAGATGCCTTTTGAATGTTTCCTTAAAACCATTTGATCGTATTTTACGGGAAACCACACAGACACTTCTCAGTCTCTCTTGTCTTTGAAGGAAGAGATTCGTGCCCGGGATCCACAGTTTCGTGTCTAAATAGACATCACTTAAATCCCAAAAATATTTTGCTTTATTTCTTTTTCATTGGCACACTCTAGCGCAAATATCTTTATGATGTTCCAAATTCTTGTTTGTAGTACTCATGGCACTTTTCCAGATTTGTGCCTTCGGCTCTAACAGAAATGGTTGATCACTTTAATATGGAGTGAAGGTTCCTTAGTATGAAGAGAAAGGATGAGTCACATTTATGGTGGTGTTGATTTATTTTAATAATAAAAATCAACTAAGGGTGAGTCAGCATGAATTTTAAACGGTTCAAAAATTGAACAGGAGATAAGGATGGAAAGGTGCCTGAATTTGAAACGGCACCTAATATCACGCCTGATGACGTATTCTTCGGAAACCCCAGCTGTCAAATCACGCTTTTTCAGGTGTCGATTCAGAAAATAGTAAAATCATTGCTGTGGATTTTTCTCTCTCCTAGCGATGGTATAAAAGGTTTTCTCACACCTCTTGGGTTACTTTACTAAATCTCCACTCTCTCAAGAATAAATCGACGATTTTCGACTGTTCATCTTCTTCTTCCCACCTGCAACAATGGCTGGATCTTCGTCACTTTATGAACAATCCGCTCAGTCCTCTCTTCTGACCATCAAACCCAATCATAATCTGATCATTGAACTGAACCCCACTGTCTATGATTCGTACATGCTGCATGTGGTCGAATGTCTCAAGTATTCACCCTTGGTGGTTGCTCTCACACAGGTGGAAAGCATTCCAATGTCGATGCTCTCTCACGTCTACTCCACTGCTGTTTATGATAAAGCTAAGGAGCGTATTTTCTTCGAGATCGTCAATCAAATGACGTCGATTTCAAAAGCTAAGTTTTGTTTGTTGCTACGCCTTGCTGTCGCTGATTCCATGATTAACCCATATTCCATTACAACAACTCAGTTGTTCTCGATGTTCTATTATATGGGGTACACAGAGCTTCTCACCACTGTCACCAAGTTCAAGAAATCTTGTGTTCCTCCTCAGTGGAACAGACTCTTTACTCTCCTCTCCAAGGGCTTATCGGAGAGGGTTGCAGGTTCAGATGGAACAAGTAGGGAATTCATGACCCTTTTATATGGTCTGTATCATGGGGTTAATCTGGATTATGGGTCAATCATATGGACTCAACTCGTTCATAGTATAAGCTCTTCTTCAAGGTACTCTGAAATTTCATGTGCTCGATTTTCGACTATCGTCACTCATTGGGCGATGGAAAAGTTTAACATTCCACAATGGCGCATTCACTCATGTCATCGATTGATACCTTCCACACGACGAGGATCATTGTCTCAGATGCCTCCAAGTTTGTCTTCATTTGTTCAATTCTAGAATCAATGTACATATGTGTTTCCCCTGAAAGCAAGGTTATCAATGAGTACAAAAAGCTAACCCCTTCAGGGCCACGACAGCCTACTCCAGAGATGCAAAGCTCGCTAGACGCTGCAGACAAACCAGTAAAATGAGGGAAGAAGCGTGATCAAAAAGGGGAAAAGGATGGTCAATTGTCCAAAGTTTCTACTCCCAAGAAACGTAAGTCTGAGCAAGCAGCGCCTACTGCTCCAAAGAAACAAAAGATCAAGATGACAGCTCGCAGACCGAAGTCTCCTTCCCCATCTTCCAGTGACTCTGAGTATGTTCCTTATGATGAACAGCCTGGAACCGAGCCAACTGACGACGAAGCTACTCAAACCTAAAGTCCACCTAGAGGACATTCGCCTCCACCCTCACCAACTAATGACAGTAACCGAAAATCACCTCCTCGTTCTCCTCCACATTCGATTCCTATTTTTGTCACTCCCATTCCTCCACCTATCTCATCTACCACTGCTACCTCAATCCAAATTCCAACCCCACTGTTCACTACAATTACTACCCATACTACTCATCCAACCGAACCTAATGTTTGTGTCAACATATCTAATACGGGGGCATCTACTTTCGGTTTTGATCTTCCTATTACCTCAACACCTTTATCTCCACCTCCGTCACATGAATTCGACTCTGTTTACTTCAGTCCTTATCGAGTACAAAGTGATGACGATGATGACGCTCCTGTAACCAAAAAGCATCTCAAGGCCATGAATGAAAAACTTGATCAACTGCTCTCTTCCTCTTCTGCCAGTGCCTATTCGGAAGCAGCACTCAAGGCTCTGTTTGCAACCATTGTCAAAGAGGATGACACTTCCATCTCCAGTGCTGTTAAAGCCATTGAAGCCTCAACTTCCACCTGTCAGAAAGCTTCACTTGCGGTTGAAGCCTCCACCAAGGATTGCAAGCAGTGGACCGCAAATGTCGAAAAACTAGTTTCGGATGCACATATATTTCTTGATTCTCTTCAAGCTGCCGCCCAGAAGAATTCTCACACAGTAAACGCTTCGGTTGATAATCTTACGCGTTCACTGGAGGCCGAAAAGAAACATTTTGAGGAAGATCGATAAACAATTCAGGCTGCTAATGAAGAGCTTCACACTTCAGTTGATGCTTGTCTCACTCAACTTGAAGCTGAGCCTGCTGTCGAAAACAAGATTATGGATGAGCTGGATAAGCGAACTTTTCAGCTTAAAATTCAGAATCCCAAGCTGAAGACTGCAAACAAGGAGATTGAAGACTTAAAAACTGAGCGTGAAATATTTAAAAGTTTGGTTGGTGATGTCCACTCCATTCTCCTACACCTCATGGAAGCCTACGATTCCATTCTTACCATCTCAATTTGATGCCACTTGGCTGAGAAGTTGAGACCTGCTCTGGATGTTTTGAGTAGAATTGAGGGTGTTTCGGAGTCTGTTGTCCCTCCGAAACAAGGGGGAGATAATGTTACTCAGGGCAAGGGTCAATCTCATCCACCTCCAAAACCGAAAGTCACTACTGAGCCAAAGGGTAATGAAGCTTCGGGCAGTATGAAGGACAAGCGAAATAAAAAATTTGGTGATGATGATGTGGATGAAAACAACGATGACGCTGATACTGAAGGAAATGCTTCTAAAACTGAAAGTATGAAAGTGAAGCCTAGTGATCAAGAGATTCGGTAGAAGATTCAAAAAGAGAAAGAACTTCTTGATAAGGAGAGGAAAGCGAACGAAATGCTAGAACAAAATAAGTCTATGTTTTTTGAATGGTCTATGGAATCGCTTCAGAGAGAGGTAATCGATGCACCGAGCACTCATTGGCTCGAACGGGTTCTTTCTTTCGGACATGAGATCTCCAGGGACTCACAGTTTGACATGCCAATCACCCGAAAGGCATTCATTTTTCATTGTTTTGAGTCAACGATTGGCATTCCTTCCCCAGACCCGAAGGTTGATCAGGATTTTCTTGAGTATTATCTTGAGTTTCCTCAGCCGCAATAGCTGACCTGGAGTAATCAGAAAATCACAACAGTCAAGGTGTTGAAACCCACTTCAGCGGGGAAATTTATCAACATCAAATTCAAAGTGACCCAAGGCTCTGTTAGCTCGGTTCATATGATTTACGTGGCTGATCTGCCGAACCTGAATCCTCATGATTGGATACTCTTGAACAACATTTTGCTGACCAATCAAACGGAGTATCAGCGTATTATCGATCACATCAAGTGAATGCTCGTGTGCTATATTCATGAAGTCGGAAAAATGGATCAGGAAATCGCTTCTGCCATAAATAAGAAGATCACTATGAAGCCGATAGGGAGGGCAAGCTATGTCAACGTGATGATTAAGTGAAAAATTGACCCCAAGTTTCATACTGTTATGTTCATTAGGGGTGATGGTCAAAAATGTATGTTCGCTCTTATTGATAAACATCTGTTCTCCACCGCCTGCTTGGAGCATATTTTGGAGATTATACATGGGTGTAATCAGAACAGCGAAACCGATAAAAAGATGTTTACTGATATGATTCGGTGGTATATTTTGTTTCGTCAAACTCTTCTTGCCATCAGCCCTAGGCTGTTCAAGTTATGAGGAAGACTGAAGTTCCTCAACTGAAGTAGTCTCTCGCCTCTACTGACGTAAAATGGGAGATTGTTGGGTTTAAGTGTTGCGTCGTTGGGCTCGTTTAATAGTCTATTTTGTTTACACTGTTTGGGCATGTCCAACCGCGGTTATTCATTAGGTTTAGATTATATATTATGCATGCATGTATAGTTCTAAGGGGATCACTCTCATTAATAGCTTTTGCATTGTAACCCTAGCATGCCTCTACATTCGAAGTTCTTCATCGAGCTCTTCTGAGGTGTGAATGATTAATCATTCGACACCATTTGATCTATTCTTGTGTTCTTTACTCGATTAATATTGTTTTCTGTTTAGAATCTATCGATCTATAACGCATTATTCCCATCAACAACCCTACTGTAGGTATCTCCTAGCTCTCGCAACTGTACAGAGATCCGGTCCACGCTGATTACTCTCGCCATGAATAACTATTTCTCCTCCACTTGGGATTTAAAACCAAACTAAGTCATGCCTGAAACCAATCATCACCCCATTAGGGCTCAACCAATCCATCGCCACGATCACCTTACTCTTGCGCAAAGGAATAGGAACCAAATCAATTGGATACTGCTCACTAAATAACTCCATAACACAACCCTGATGAACCCTCGATACCCGTACTGGACGATCGTCAACAATCTCTACCTCCAACAGATAATCAAGCTCCCCTGGAGCGTCACCGAATCTCTTTCTAAGGGAAAGAGATACAAACGATTGGGTGGCACCTGAATCAAACATAACTAAATTTGAAACATCGTTCCCTAGGAATGAATACCTCGTTGTGCCGAGAGTTAAGGCGACACCAACTTACTATAAATTGAAGCCTAATTTTGTATTTTTCAAGAGAGAGTGACGAGAAAGCAGAAAAACCTAGAATTTGCAGTAGTTGAAGTCCAGAAGCTTAAATAAAAGTCGGTTCATATCACATTGACATTTAATTTGGTTTCCAATATGTTTAACTTTCCATTTTATTTAAGTTATTTTTGGATTATGGGGTGAATCCCTATAATTTCATTTAGATGTAGATGATCCAAGAATTATTATGTTTTAATTCATTGAATGGAATTTGATAGTATTCAATTTATTATGTTAATGTTTAACTAAAGACCCATGTGTATTAATAATGATTTAGTTAGGATTATGTAACTAAGTACATGATTGATGATTAGGTTCAAATTGTGTCTCTTGAATCACATTGTTTATTAACTTATCCAAGTTGAAAAACTAAGTTAAGAGCGTAGGCAATTCTGACTAGTGGAGTGATACCCTAGGTTAAACATAATAGAGTTGAGATTAGTATTTGTGACTGTTACAATAACTTGAACAATTTGAGAGGTTTCCATTAACCCTGGGACTAATCATACCTATTTAGTCATTAAATAATATGAACAACATAACGAGTCTAGGAAAACTATCGTTGATGGTGGGCAACTTAGAATCATAGGATTAATGATATTTGCGTTGAGTTAATCAACATCGAAATCAGTGAATGTATATTAAATTACAGTGTACTTGAATGAATTAAATATAATTATAAGGAGATTCGAATTCTAAACGAAAGTACTTTTATTTATCTTTTTGATAAGTTTAGTAATCTGTTTATTTTAATTGCATTAGTTAGATCTTTTCTTTAGTTAATACATCCTTATTCCCCTTGAGTTTGACACCCTTACTTACTTCAACTAATATAATACCCAATCAGGTACACTATCTTCGTTTGTATGTTCTTCTTTCTATGCTTGATTTTTGTTACCTTGGAGTCCTCTGAGTTTTGTGTTAGATATTGCGATAGCTGTAGGGAAATTTTTCCCAGTTCAAGAGAAGTTTTATCGACGATCTATTATGATGTCTGGACTCACATTTCCTCTGCCTTTGATTCCGATCGGGCTCAAGTTATTTGACGTTATCATTGGCATGGATTGGTTATCAGCAATCGGGCTGAGATCCTCTACGCCGAAAAGTGCATCTGTATTCCATTTTCCGCAAGAGGGTATGTTTATGTCTGTAGGGAGAAGTTATTAGGGTCTCTTCCTACTATTTAAGTGATGAATGTATGTAAATTCCTAGAAACGGGTTGTGCATTTTTCTTGGCTCATGCGATGTAGAGTTCTAAGAAGACATTGAGTGTCTCTCATGTAGAGGTGGTTGGGGAATCTGATGATGTTTTACCTGATGAGCTTCTGGGTTTTTCGCCACCATGTTAGGTAAGTTCTAGATAGATTTTATGTTAGGTGTGACTCTGATAGCCAAAGTTCCTTTTAGGTTAGCCCCTTTATAAATGAAAGAGATGATGTTGCAACTTCTGGAGCTGCTTGAGCGAGGGTTTATTCAAACAAGTTCCTTTCCTTATGGAGCATAAATCCTATTTGTGATGAAAAAAGATGGTTATATGAGGATGTGGATTAGTCATCGTGAGTTGAACAAGGTTACTGTGAAGAATATGTATCCTCTCCCGAAGATTGATGACCTTTTCCACCAACTTCATGGAGTTTTCCACTTCTCAAAAATTGATCTACGGTCGGGTTATCATCAGGTGAAACTTAGTGACCCGGATGTTCCCAAGACATCATTCAGGACATGCTATGGACTCTGTGTATTGTTAGTGATGCACTTTGGTTTGACAAATGATTCATCGGTTTTATAGACCTAATGAATCAAGTATGTCTTCCATTCTTGGAAAATTCTATCATCGTTTTCATTGATTTTATCTTAGAGTATTCAAGGAGGGCCAAAGACCATTGAATGCATTTGCGAGAAGTATTGGACATACTGCTAAGGGAGAAGGTTTTCACGAAATTCTCTAAGTATGAGTTCTTTTTGAGAGAGGTCAAAATTATTGGTCATCTTCTTGGATTCTAGGGCATCAAATTGGACCTAATGAAGATGGATGCAGTTAAGGAGTGGCCCAAAACAAAGAATCCTACTGAGATTCAGAGCTTCTCGGGTTTGACTAGTTATTACCAAATATTTGTCAACGATTTCACCAAAATTGTTGGTCTACTGACTAAGTTGACGAGGAAGGTAGAACCTTTCGTTTGGGCTGATAAACAGGCGGAGACAATCCAAAATTTGAAGGGTATTCTGTATGAGGCTCCTATTCTTTCTCTACCTTAGGGGAATGGGGATTTTTTTTGTTTATAGTAATGCACCATACTATGGATTGGTTTGTGTGTTGATGCGATGTCAGAAGGTGGTTGCTTATGCTTACTGAATGTTGAAGAATGTTGAGATGAACTACTTGGTACATGATCTGGAGTTGGCAGTTTTGGTTTTTTCTTTAAAGATATGATGTCACTATCTCTATGGTACTAAGTACACATTATACAAAACCACAAGAGCTTTCAATACATCCATAGTTAAAAGTAGTTAATATGAGGCAATGACGTTAGATCGATCTGTTAGCTGATTGTGATTGTAAGATTAGTTACCACTCGGGGAAGGCTAATATGGTTGGTAATGCGCTAAGCCAAAAGGATCCTTGGTTTTCATTTACTTATATGAGTCAAGTGGTTTCTCTTAATATCTTTGATCAGCTTCAGGCTGCACAACTTGATGGGTTAAAAGAGGAACACTTGAAGTCTGAGGTTATAGTGAAATAACAGTCAGGCTTGGTAGTCGATAGTTGTGGTTTGAAGAATTTTGCGGGGGATGAGTTTAGGTTCCTAAGGTCAGTGGGGTTTGAGATATTTTTATATAAGAGACTCATAGGTCCAACTATTCGATACATCAGGGAAACACCAAGATGTATCATGACTTGAAGGCTAACTATTAGTGGCTAGAGATGAAGAGATGTATATCCACCTACATATCATATTGTGTGAATTTCTTGCAAGTCAAGCCAGATCATCAGAATTCATATGTGGAGTTGTAACAGCTGGAATCCCGAAGTGGAAATGGGAAAAAATCACTATGGATTTTGTTACCAAATTAGCCAAGACTATGAAGGGTGACGATATGATTTGGGTGATATTAGACCACCTAAAAAAGAGTGAACATTTCCTAGCGACCAAGGAGAGTTAGAACTTATATACCTTTGCAAAATTGTACATCAAGGAGGTTTTCATGATACATGGAGTTCCATTATCTATCATCTCTTATCAGAACAGTTCGATCGCGTCGAAAATTTAGGAGAGGTTACATGAGGAACATCACACTAGAATACATTTAACTACAACCTATCATCTGGAAACAACATGGTCAGAGTGAGAGGTCTATTCATATTCTGGAGGATATGTTGTGGGAATATTTCATCGAGTATGGACGGAGTTGGTATACTCATTTACCCTTGGTGGAGTTTGCTTACAACAACTCCAACCATTTGCAGTATTGACATGGTAGCTTATGAGATGCTTTATGGGAGGAGGTGCCATACTCCCACATGTTGGCTTGATTTGGGGGACAATCAGTTTGGTGTTCTGGATATAATGTAATTGACGATCGATAATGTCACGGTTGATCCTGATCGTTTATGCATGACATGTGAGAGGCATAAGAAGTATTTGGATGTGAAGCACATATTAAAAACCTTCATGGTGGGTGAGAAAATAATGTTTAAAGTCTCACCTATGAATAATATCATATGAATTGAAAAGCAAAGGAAGTTAGGACCATGATTTATTGGTCTATTTTCAGTACTTAAGCGCATTAGGGATCAGACGTATAGATTGGATTTGTCACCAAAGTTAGATGGAATACACTATATCTTACATGTATACTCCCTTAGGAAGTGTTTAGTAGAGGAGTTGAGTATTCTTCCATTGGAGGAGCTTCAAGTGGATGAGTCGAGATGTTTAACTCAGGAACCAATACCTATATTGGATCGAGAGACTAAGTAGTTGTAGAAGAAAAATCCTCAAGGTCCAATGGAAGAACATGGATGGGTCATAAATGGCATGGGAATTTGAAGAATATATGAAGGCTCATTATCCTCATATGTTCATGTAGGTATCTGGTACCAGGACAAAATCCTCTTAAGAAAGGGAGGATTGTAACAACCCAAATTTCCATATGTTAGAATAGGTTAGTGTTCCTTTATATTCTATTCTTAAACTAATTTTTTCTTGGTTTAAAGTTATATTTAAAGGGCCAAAGTATAACAAAGTAAACCTTGATCATGTATATGGGTCTTGGGGTAATTCTATAAAACCTTGGGGCCTAGATGGAAAGTTATGAAGTATATAATCTAGCCTAACCGTCAAATATGGGAACTTCACTTTATTTTCAACCATTAAACCCTAAGGTGTGGGAGAGTTCTTTAGTTCTTTACATCCTTGATGTAGTAGTGATTGAATTAAAGTTGTTGTCATTTTTGAAGCATTCCCGGTGTTGTTCATTGGATTTTTTCCCATATACTTCGTTTATTGTGTTATCATATACTTTTAAAGGGTATGTGGTTCTTCCTTTGGGTTCTCTTCTATTCCTATAAGTCAAACTTAAGATATAGTCATGGATTGTACAAATCCATGGTGTAGGGTATTGTGTTTGTCCCCAAAATGTTCCAACCATCATGGACACTTAATCATGGTTTGGATGGGTTGAAATATTCGCAAAAGAGATTTTGATCATACTTGGATCGGACAATTGAGGTCATATGATCGAAATCAAGTTTTGTAACTTCCAACATCACAACAACGTGAAGGTCAGCAACTCACGATGCGACGTTGAGGTTTAGTGTTGACTAGAGTCGTGACCTATGAATTGTAGCGACGCGACCATTAAGCCTTAACGTCGTGAAATATGCAATATATTGTCTATTTGTTTGAGGCTGGATTCTGATCGGGCTCTTATGTGTTCTTTTAGGTTTCTTAATTGCTTCTAAAAATTTAGACTTGAGGTGAGTCAATACTTATTGCAATTCTAGTACATTGGTGTGAAACATTCATATCTTAGGATGAATCAATTGATTGTAGATTGATATGTCTAAAAGTTAGTACCCTACAATGGAAAAGTATTTAGGGTGTATTTAATGCTAGATACTTTTTTAAAATTTTCGTATGAATTGAGTTGATAGGTTCATGCTAGTGTAATGGGGGTGTGTTTTGATTGTGGTGTTTGATGTTATGAATGCTATGCTTTTTTTGGAAAACAATTTGTCAATGATAATAGGACACTGCATGCTAGTGATATGAAATTCTCGAATATTATTATGAAGTATTTTGCATTCTTATAATGTGATGAGAAACTAATGAAATATAAATGACCATTTATATGTAATTAACAACAAATTAATAATAGGAAAGCACATACTAAAAGGGGAAAGGGTAGTAACCTAGACATAGGTGTGTAACCTATTCAGATTGTATGATGACCTAATAGGTTGAAAAAGTACCTATAGGATAATTGCGTTTGCCAATAATGAAGTCGAGTGTTTTTTCTAGGCAACCATTCGGTACAAGGTCATTTGATGGGCGGACTAGAGTGTCGTTCGCAGTTAGAGGACATTAGTACAAACATCATGTTTGAGTGAGAAGTATCTAATTTCAGAAAGATATCGATAAGTACATCTCTTAAATGACAACGCATCATACTTGTAGATACATCATGGGAGTAGCAAACACAACAAATCAGGAACAATGTTATGGGTGAGACTTGCGCCTCACTTAGTGTGGGTTCAAGTCGGTCATGTTAGTAGTGAATGGGATATTTCCTTATGGGTTAGTGATGAACATAAAGACCCACAATAATGTTGTTAACTGACGAAAATGAAGATTAACATTTAAATTTTTATAGTGATGAATAATGATGGATAATTACAAAGATGAAAGTGAGGATAATTATTACGAAGATTAACATGAGGATTAATATAAATATATTATAGTGATGATTGTATGATGTATATGGTGTTTTGCATTATGTGAAGTTGTATACAAGACATGTGATTATTTATTAACCCCTTTTGGGATACACATGTTTTCATTTAACATTATACTTATGATTAACTCACTTAGTACTTGCTGACACTTGCTCTTTTGTTTTTACGTTTGACTTGCATTGGTTTACGTGCTTTAGGAGATTGTTGGTGAGATTGGGTTTCGTTGGGTAGTTATGGTTTTGGAATTCCCTTTTTTAGTTGGTACCGTCTTGTACATGTTTGATTGATGTCTCACTTATAGTTGATTTTGATAAACTTAAACTATTTAGAGGTTGTGTTTCAAGTTAAAGTAACGTTGATTATTGTTAAATAAGATTTTCGATGCATTTTCTGTTAAAAATATGAAAAAAATGAGGTGAACAATCACGACGGTACAGAAACGATATGTGACCTTGACTTTATAAGTGATATATTTTTCTACCTTTTGTCGAAAAGTAGTTTTTCAACGAAAAACTCTACGGATAATCTAATTGATTTACTTAGTACTCCAAAAGCTTTCTTGTCAAACAATATTCTTTATTAGGTTTTGTGAGAATGTACTCATAGAGTGTATATTGAGAAGTTAATAATATTTTATATTGCATTGGGGAAGCATCAGTATGACATTCAACTTCTATAATGAAAATGAATGAAATCCAGAAGAATGATTTATTTGAACAAACCTTTTGGTACTATACTTTTAAACTGATACGAGAAAGGATGGATAATCTAAATATTCAATGGCTTCCTTTCCATTAATGAGTCCAAATGATTTGATTAATCTTTTGAAGATTTTAATAACTATATATAAACTTGAGTATTCAAAAGTTCTCACTAAAGTCATAACATGCTTTGTATTTTACTATGATAAGCTTGCAAGTACAAACTTTGTTTTGACAAAAAGACTTGGTAAGAATGCGCCTTCTCAAATTTTAAAGAAAAATGGTATTAGAAATGAAATGGACTAAAAAAATTCAAAATCTTGATTGGGATGTTGTGTATTCAAAGCCGAAGAAATGAGGGGTCACATGAAGTTGTTCTTCAAAATCAGTGAAAAGGTAACATTTTTAGGTGAAGTTCTTGAGGGTATATTAAAGCGTATCATCTTTAATAATAAAAATATTGAAGATGAAAGAAAAGAATTTTAATAAATAATAAGTTGGTGAATGATGGCGAGGAAAGTTGTTTTTCTAGCAATTTTGAGTATAAGTTGTAGTGGAAGTTTGAGCTCGTCACTAACAGGAAGAATGTTGGGGTGTATATTGCAATGTCCGGAGTTCATTGGCACTAAGGTGGATTCTACTGTCCGGAGTTCTATGCCAAAGATGTTTGTATCTATCAAGATTGTTATGATTGAGCTCTTTGATGATCGATATGCTGCTCTTACTGATGTTGTTATTTCTTTAGCTACTATGGTTGTTTCTACTGTAGGGATTCAGGGGGAAAGATCCTTCCAATACCGAGACTTCGACAATACAAATCCCCCGGAGTTTGATGGGATTAGGGACCCGATTGTGGCAATGAGGTGGTTGTCGAATGTTGAGGGTTGTTTCTTCACATGCTCTTGCCCTGCTGACCAAAAGGTCAAGTGCGCCCTGAACCTTCTCTGGTTAGGAGCGAAGGATTAGTGGAGATTGGTGATTGGTTCTCACACTCCTGAGTAAAGAGCTATTGTTACTTGGGAGAAGTTCCCGGAGATGTTCCGTGTGAGATATGTTTGTAACGCCCGTAGATCAGGGCTAGTCAATTTAGAGATAATAGGGGGGTCGAAAACGACTTTTCGACAAAAGATTGTTTACAATAAATAATCTTAGCCAAGTTGTAGAATATTTCTCAAGGTTTCCGTATATATAAAGAACGCCGAAATCCGAGTTATAACGAAGAAGTTATGACCCGTCGAAGTTTTACGGCAAAACCGGCACGGCACCGGGAAGCGTAAATAGTGAATTTACGATAGAGCGAGTTTTAGCCTTAGCGATCTAAACAGAAGTTGTAGTATACGTTAAACCGAGAACATACAAAAAACGAACGCCCAAATCTGATTTCGTATGAGGAAGTTATGATTTTTCAAAGTTTCGGCTTAGTAGTGTACAACCCGAAACTCGAATTTTAGTTCGAGCGGTTTTTGCCTTACGAATTTTTCAACGGTAAAAAGACAGATGAAAACGGAGTCCGTATGAAGGAGTTACGAATTTTTCGCGGTCATTTAACAGTCTAATCTCCTCCTACTGTTAAATTTAAGATCGGTCGAGAATTAGCTAATGGAGTCTAAATGAAAGTTGTAGATCTTGTTTTTACCTACGCGTGGATATAAAGAACGTCAAAAACGGAGCTCGTATGCGAAAGTTACGGAGTTTAGAAGTCGGCACGGTGCTGTGCGAAATTGGGTGACGTGGTTGAATAAGGGCCAAGGCTTTCTCCCCAAGGCAAGCCACCACAGGGTGACACCTGGCATGGACTCGTCGAGTAGGAGGACCTACTCGACGAGTAGAGCTGTTTTCCAGCCTATAAATAGAGGTGTCGGGCTCCCTCATTCTTCACACCTTCCCAACTTCACTTTCTATCTCTAAACTCTCTCTCTCTAACCCCCCAAACCCCCCAAAAAGCCTAGGGAACCTGCCTAGCACCCGAAGGAAGCCCCGAGGCTCCCGGAGTCCCGAGAAAAAGGGTCTTTCGGCTCGGAAACGCTGCTTCAGCGAAGCCTGGTTTTGCGAAAAACCCGCTGTAAGTGAGCTATGCCTACCCTATCTTTAGTATAGCTTATGTTTTAATGTAGTAACGTTATTAGGAACTTATAATGAGTATTTGGGCTATTATTATGAGTTATATAAGAGTGTTTCTTAACACTTATATAATAGTAATAATATCTAGACTATTAATTAGTCGCGGTTAACGTTAGACTAAACTCTAGTGGTAATGATACTAGGTTTTGTCCGAGGGAAAATGTTTTAAGAGTAACGAAGTGCTGTCCGAGTGCCGACTCACCACCTTACCAAGTGAGTGCATAGTTACTTTCATCTTACACATAGATATGAAGTATTTTATATAAATTACGTGCTATGTGTGCATATTATCTGAGTACTTGCTGTCTATGTTGGATGAACGATTTTATACAAGTTTTATATGATTTAAACTGTATATGTATTTATATCTACGTAATATGTTGGGTAAAACATGGGTAGATGAAATATGAGTTGGATGATGAGTTGAGAGGTGATATAGACCATGAGGTAAGGGTGAGAGGTGGACGATGTGAGAAGCCTTGTTCCCAAATGCTGGCCCCGTCATCTAGCAGAGTATGGATGACAACCATGGACTATTCTAGACAGTCCAGTGGAACACTAGCAGGCTCGCAACCTATAGGTGTTGTGAATGATGTGTTCACCGGTGTACTCTAAAAACCCATTGACATGTATTGCGAGTGGACTCTCGAAAACGATATTGTCAATAAACGAGATAACGCTAGCAGTTGTGCTCGAAGGACAATATTGGCAGCTGCGCCTCACATAGAATGTCACATTTCTCGTAGCTGCGCCTAAGTGATAGAACTAGCAGTTGTGCTTGCCAGCTGTGTCATTGACAACGATGGACTTCGTACCTATTCCTTAGGAATGAATGAATGAGAAATAGCTGATTCTTAGGGTAGATCCTTAAGAGTAAAGAAGATAATAGGGATGGGTAATTGGGTTAACTGTTTGATGATTAAACATAATAATTATATTATTGTTGGTTGAAAACCCTATGTACTCACCAGGTTTCCCAACCTGACCCACTCAGTTTATTTATATCACAGGTGTTGATATGAAGTCACATTACACTGAGAGATTAACGAGATATAAATCACTAGTGATAATAAATCTAAGTTCTGTTTATGCTTATGTTTCTGTATTGACGATGACATCCCAAATGTTTTAAAATGAATAAAAATACTTTTCTTCGGAAATGCCCTGATAACGTATTTATCATGTTTCACTGGGAACAAATTCCGCACATTTTTATTAAAAAGAGGTACTCTGATTTTTATATAGCATAAACAAAATCGGTCTTTTCTGGCCGTGAAAATAGGGATGTCACAGTTGGTATCAGAGCATTAATTTAAGCGAACTAGGAATTTGTAGGATTTCTAGACTTAAACTTAGAATGCTAAGCGATGATTGTGAGATGTGAGCACTAGCTTATTTAGGAAAGTATGCCTAATATGCTTTATGTGCTAAATGATTTATGCCTCATATGTTGTTATTTGTTCGGATCTATGGTTTGTTGCCGACCGGATCTGGAAACCTTATGTGTTTAGGATTCTAAACGTACGACTACGATATTAGAACTCACATGTAAACGTTTCGGAGTGATAAGGATGATTTAAACGACTATCCTAAATAAAGATCTAGATTCACCTTATTCGGTGTATAGATCAAAATGGCAAGAACCCGCAGTGGATCCGGGAATGCTAATGGGAACAGAAACCAACCCCCAGTGATTGAGCAAATACCGGTTGTAGTAGCCGCTGCTGAGCCAATAACCATGGCCGGAGTACAAGCGATGATCCAAATGATGTTGGATCGTCAAATGGAGGAAACAAGGCGTTTACTTCAACAAAATCGAGAGGAACTCACGGTGCCTATTGAACAGCCCGAGCTCAGTGATGGGCAGTCAGAAGGAGGGAACTACAGTGGGATGGTTGGTCGAGCCGACCCACCGATAGTTAGAGGAAACAATCAGGATGGAGGAAATGACGGACGTGGATGCAAGTAGAAGGATTTCATGGCATCAAAACCCCCAAGTCTTTCTGGAAGCCCAACACCGGTGGAAGTTATGGACTAGATCTCTGAGTGGAGACAATGTTTGAGAGTTACGAGTGTAGCAACAAACAGAAGACCGCTCTCGCGATCCCTCTGTTAAATTCTGGAGTACTGAGCTGGTGGAAGCTACTAGCTAACACGATGCCCAAGGGAGAAGCAAGCAAGATGTCTTGGGAAGATTTCATGGTGTAACTGAAAATACAGTACTGCTCTGACCAGGATCTCCTAGAGATCAACAATGAGTTTCAAAATCTGAAGAAGGGAAGGATGAGTGTCACTGAGTATGCTGCAAGTTTTACGGAGAAGATGAAGCTTGTTCCTTACCTAGTTCCAACTGAGCTCTCCAAGGTCAACAACTTTTCCCATGGATTACCAGCGGACTTTGGTCCTATGGTCAAGCAAGCAACCACTTTGAAAGCCACCATCTGGGCAGCCAGTAATGTTGAGACTCAGATTAGGGAAAAGGGTCTGGAGAAAGCTGAAGTTGGCGAGAAGAGGAAGTTTGAAGGATCTTCAAGGTCCAACAAGGAGACCAAATTCCTAAAGTCTGGAGGAGGAAGAGGAAGCGAAGCAAGATGGTGCGAGAAGTGCAAAAAGAAACACTCTGGAAAATGCGGTGAGGAGGTGACTTGTTTCAAGTGTGGAAAGCATGGGCATTACGCCAACGAGTGTACATTCAACAAAAGGGTATGTTACGAATGTAACAAGGAAGGTCACTTCAAGCAAGACTGCCCAAAGAGAGAAGGGGCTACAAAGCCAAATGTGCAGCCAAAGCCAAAGGCGAGAGCATTTCAAATGATCCTTGACGAAGCAGATAACAACGCAAGGATTAAGGAGTGAAGGCTTAATATCCAAAGATCAAGTTATGAAGTAACCATGGGATAGTATCGTATAATGTAAGTTGTTAGAGGCATAGTATAGGGTGAACTCGAACACATATGTAATAGTTTCAAGAAATAATAAAGGCTTCGTTTTGTTATCTGGTGTGTTAAATTGTTATGTGATTTTCTTGTATGGTGACTTGGGGACTGCGAGACAATACTTGGGACGAGTATGAGTAGGTGTGAAAGGTAGTAGATGCATATACTACCGGAAGCACAGGACTCACGCTTGGATTAGGGAAAGTCACAAGGTTACCGAGAAGCTAGTAGTTGATTCCGTTTTGTTCATGTATGTCATTACCATTGTTTCGGTAATAACTAAGAAGATGATTGTTATTCCGACCCTAGTGGTCATATCAAATCGAGTCCGACTATGATGAGTATGTTACGAGGTTTAGAGAACCAAGTTCGATGTAGCATCTGACTTAAGCCGGAATATTGAAATGAAAGATAATCAAAGCGATCAGTATACGTTAAACCGACAGTTGCTTGTAGCTAGAAATGCTACCTTTTAAGATGTGATAAAAACATGAAGGAAGGTATAGTCTGTTCCAGAATTTGACTCTAAAAGACCTGAGTCTAAGCATTGCAACATACGATGAGAGGTAATTATAATGTGACCCATCGGTCTATTCTGGAAGTCAAATAACAAAGTTTGAAGAAGGAGTCATCAGTAAGAATCGAGATTGTGACCTGAAGGTCATAAGTTGGAGTCTAATAAGAGATAGGGAGCAGGTGCAAGATCGAGCACCGCCTGTAGTCAAGGAGTCTTAGAGTTAGATACTCGTTCGAAGAAACATCAAAGTTATGGTTATTACTTAGGATGAAGAGATAACGTATGCAGTCATCATGTGAGCCCTGTTTCGTTGATGATTCTGGGACGTAATCATCCTATGGGGGAGATAATTGTAACGCCCGTAGATCCGGGCTAGTCAATTTAGATAGGGGGGTCGAAAACGACTTTTTGACAAAAGATTATTTAGAATAAATAATCTTAGCCAAGTTGTAGAATATGTCTCAAGGTTTCCGTACATAGAAAGAACGCCGAAATCCGAGTTATAACGAAGAAGTTATGACCCGTTGAAGTTTTAAGGCAAAACCGGCACGACACCGGGAAGCGTAAATAGTGAATTTACGATAGAGTGAGTTTTAGCCTTCGTGGTCTAAAAAAAAGTTGTATTATATGTTAAACCGAGAACATACAAAAAAAGAACGCCCAAATCTGACTTCGTATGAGGAAGTTATGATTTTTCAAAGTTTCGGCTTAGCATTGTACAGCCCGAAACTCGAATTTTAGTTCGAGCGGTTTTTGGCTTACGCAACCTTAATGAGAGTTGAATATCTCATTAATAGGAAGTCAACGGTAAAAAGACAGACGAAAACGGAGTCCGTATGAAGGAGTTACGAATTTTTTGCGGTCATTTAACAGTCTAATCTCCTCCTACTCTTAAATTTAATATCGGTCGAGAATTAGCGAAAGGAGTCTAAATGAAAGTTGTAGATATTGTTTTCACCTACACGTGGATATAAAGAACGTCGAAAGCGGAGCTCGTATGCGAAAGTTACGGGGTTTAGAAGTCGGCAGGGTGTTGTGCGAAATCGGGTGACGTGGCTGAATAAGGGCCAAGGCTTTCTCCCCAAGACAAGCCACCAGATGGTGACACCTGGCATGGACTCGACGAGTAGGAGGACCTACTCGACGAGTAGAGCTGTTTTCCAGCCTATAAATAAAGGTGTCGGGCTCCCTTATTCTTCACACCTTCCCAACTTCACTTTCTCTCTTTAAACTCTCTCTCTCTAACCCCCCAACCCCCCCCCCCCCCAAAAAAAGCCTAGGGAACCTCCCTAGCACCCGAAGGAAGCCCCGAGGCTCCTGCAGTCCCGAGAAAAAGGGTCTTTCGGCTAGGAAACGCTGCTCCAGCGAAGCCCAGTTTTGCGAAAAACCCGCTGTAAGTGAGCTATGCCTACCCTATCTTTAGTATAGCTTATGTTTTAATGTAGTAACGTTATTAGGAACTTATAATGAGTATTTGGGATATTATTATGAGTTATATAAGAGTGTTTCTTAACGCTTATATAATAGTAATAATATCTAGACTATTAATTAGTCGCGGTTAACATTAGTCTAAACTCTAGTGGTAATGATACTAGGTTTTGTCCGAGGGAAAATGTTTTAAGAGTAACGAAGTGCTGTCCGAGTGCCGACTCACCACCTTACCAAGTGAGTTCATAGTTACTTTCATCTTACACATAGATATGAAGTATTTTATATAAATTACGTGCTATGTGTACATATTATCTGAGTACTTGCTGTCTATGCTGGATGAACGATTTTATACAAGTTTTATATGATTTAAACTGTATATATGTATTTATATCTACATAATATGTTGGGTAAAACATGGGTAGATGAAATATGAGTTGGATGATGAGTTGAGAGGTGATATAGACCATGAGGTAAGGATAAGAGGTGGACGATGTGAGAAGCCTTGTTCCCAAATGCTGGCCTCGTCATCTAGCAGAGTATGGATGACAACCATGGACTATTCTAGACAGTCCAGTGGAACACTAGCAAGCTCGCAACCTGTAGGTGTTGTGAACGATGTGTTCACCGGTGTACTCTAAAAACCCATTGACATGTATTGCGAGTGGACTCTCGAAAACGATACTGTCAATAAACGAGATAACGCTAGCAGTTGTGCTCGAAGGACAATATTGGCAGCTGCGCCTCACATAGAATATCACATTTCTGGCAGCTGCGCCTAAGTGATAGAACTAGCAGCTGTGCTTGACAGCTGTGTCATTGATAACGATGGACTTCGTACTTATTCCTTAGGATAATCCTTAGGAACGAATGAATGAGAAATAGCTGATTCTTAGGGTAGATCCTTAAGAGTAAAGAAGATAATGGGGATGGGTAATTGGGTTAACTATTTGATGATTAAACATAATAATTATATTAATGTGGGTTGAAAACCCTATGTACTCACCAGGTTTCCCAACCTGACCCACTCAGTTTATTTATATCACAGGTGTTGATATGAAGTCACATTACACTGAGAGATTAAGGAGATATAAATCACTAGTGATAATAAATGTAAGTTTTGTTTATGCTTATGTTTCTGCATTGACGATGACATCCCAAATGTTTTAAAATGAATAAAAATACTTTTCTTCGGAAATGCGCTGATAACGTATTTATCATGTTTCACTAGGAACAAATTCCGCACATTTTTATTAAAAAGAGGTACTCTGATTTTTATAAAGCATAAACAAAATCAGTCTTTTCTGGCCGTGAAAATGGGGATGTCACAATGTTCCCCTGGTGGAGAGGGAGATATTGGCTCAGGACTACGTAGATCTGAGATAGATGAGTAAGACTATGATAGAGATCACCAAGAACTTCACGGAGAGGGCTCTTTTCTGCCCTGGGTTTGTTGCTTCGGAGCAGGCTCAGATGACCCGGTACTTAAGCATGCTCAAGAGGGATATCCGGTAGTTTGTGTCCACCTAGAGTTACGATACCCTCACTAAACTTCAGTATTCCGCGAGGAGGCGAGATATCGAGATGGAGATTGAGACAAGGGAGTAACGACAGGATGTCGTTCAGACACAACCGGCAGCGAAGCGGTTCAAGCCCGTTGATTTGCGTTTTAGGGGACAGAGGGGCCGTGTTTGTAGCAAGTGCAGCAAGGTTCATGATGGTGCTTGCCAATCTTTATGTGTATGCTAAAAATGTGGCAAGGAGGGGCATTATGACAAGTATTATTGTCAGTAGGCCCCAACACTAAGCAGCGGGATTTGTTATCATTGTGATCAGGTGGGCCATGTGAAGGCCTAGTGTCCATTGCTTGCGGCTAGGCCAGTACAGGTTTCAGCACCAGCAACCCTCGGGATCACAGAAGGACGCTAGGGCAGAGCGGAGCCCGCGAGGGCTCGAGGTCATGCTTTCCAACTCATTGCAGAGGAGGCCAGGGCGGCGTCGGACGTCGCTACTGGTATGCTTCATTTATTATTTCTGTTAATTATTTTATGATATACTTATGTTTACGATTCTACTGTGTACCTTCTTAGTGAAATATTTTCCGACTCTTGTGCTTTTTGAATCGGGTGCGAGTCGGTCCTTTGTATCTCAGTCCTTTAGTAGGAGTTTTGATAACACTCTTGGAGAGTTGGAGTGTCCGTGTTGGATTTATATCGCAAAAGAACATAGGGTTTCTGCATCGAGTGTTTATAAGGGTTGTGTTTTGGAGATATTTGGGGTGTCTTTCCCATTTTATCTAATCCCTATTCCCATGGGAGACGTATGTGTGATAGTGGGGATGGGCTGGTTGAGCAGGTTTGGTGCGATGATCAACTGCAAGGGCCAGTGAGTGGTAGTTTGAAACCTATGTAAGGGAGAATTGGTTATTTATGGAGAAGGTACCAGGGTTGGATCGACCTTTTGTTCTGCTGCCAGGGATCGACAATATATTCAGCATGGTTGTGTATGTGGTTAATACTCGTGTTGGGGAGCGTATTTTAGTTGCGGATGTGCCTGTTGACATAGAGTTTGCATATGTGTTCTCGCAGGAGTTACCCAGTGTGCCTCCTAAGAGGCAGGTTGAGTTCAAGATTTGATTTGGTTCCAGGTGTGGCTCTGATTGCTACGGCATCATACCGATTGGCACCACCTGAGATGCAAGAGTTGTCCTCTCAACTTCAGGAGCTGTTGGGCAAGCAGTTTATTAGACTGAGCAGTTCGTCGTAGGGAGCACCGATCTTGTTTGTCAAGAAGAATGATGGTTCATACAAGATGTGTATTGATTACCGAGAGTTGAACAAGTTGTCGGTGAAGAACCGATATCCACCTCCACAGATTGATGACCTATTTGATCAGTTGCAATGTGTACCTTGGTTCTACAAGATCTATTTGAGGTCGGGGTATCTTCAAATGAGGGTTAGAGAGCAGGATGTGGTGAAGATTGCGTTTCAGACTCGTTCTGGTCATTACGAGTTCGTGGTGATGTTGTTTGGACTCACCAACGCACCAAGAACATTCATGGATTTTATGAATCGAGTGTGCAGGCCGATGCTCGATCTTTCAGTCATTGTTTGCATTGATGATATCCTAGTATATTCCAAGACCATGGAGAAGCATGAGGAGCACCTTCGAGAGCTTGTGGGAGTTTTGAGGCAGGAACGGCTTTATGCGAAGTTCTTGAAGTGTGACTTTTGGTTACGAGAGGTCCAATTATTGGGACAACTCGTTAAATAGGACGGGATTTTAGTTGACCCAACCAAGATTGAGGTCGTGATGTAGTGGGAGGTTCTGAAGTGTCCCTCGCAGATCAGGAGTTTCTTGGGATTAGCAGGGTATTATCAGAGATTTATTTAGGACTTCTCCAAGATTATTGTACCCATCACTCGTCTGACGAGGAAGGGAATGGATTTACGTTGGGGGCCTGAGCAATAAGCTGCATACGAGGATTTGAGATAGAAGTTATGTGAGGTCCGAGTGTTGACCCTCTGCAATGGTGTTGAGGATTTTATGGTATTTTGTGATGTATCCATCACCGGCCTGAGGGCAGTTCTTGTGTAGCGAGGGAGGGTTATTGTTGGATAAGGTGTATAAGTCCATAACTATTTCTGGTATGTACTTGACCCGACCCGGCATGGTCCATTTGGGTTGCATGGCACCATGCACTTGGATAAACTAAAATGAGAGAAATAACACTTATGGTTTATTAATATATTATAAGTTCTAATATATTAATAATATTATTTAATTAGTTTGATCAAGAATTAATTTAGAATTAATTAAGTGATCAAAAGATAACTAATTAAATATATGGGTAGATTATGTAAATCTTCCATATCTTATATAGTGGGCTAAGAGGCTCCATGGATTATCAAGTTGGGTTCCACCCATAGGATGCTCCATGGAGGCTCCATGGGAGTTACAAACCCATGGGTCATGGAAATGAAGAGTCATGCCACATTAGGGTTTACATGGTGTAACCCTAGATGTGACACACTATATAAGCAACATGTTCTCCACCAAAATCGGCGACACTAAGAAACAAGAGGGCTAGAGCCGATTTTGCAAGTGTAAGATTCTCTCAAAGTTTACTCCTTTGCATTTGGTGTTGTGTGAAGCATTTGAGGCATCACACTTGGGGTGCTAGGCTCACAAGGTTTCAAGGATCATAATCAACAACAAGGTAAGTTATTCTATCTTTCATTCAAGTTAAAAATGTTCCCCATGTATGCTAGATAGGAATATAACCTTGGAATTCAACTTTCCATGATTATTAGAGAAACATAGATCCAAGGTTATTAGGGTTCCATGTACACTTAGGAAGTGTTAGAATGCTCAAAACCCATCAGTGGTATCAGAGCCAGGTTTGTTTGTTTTTTTTTTTTTTTTTTTTTTTTTTGTGTGCAAACAGCTTGAAAAAAAATCATTTTTATGTTTTCTGCTCGTATGAAAGTTTGCACATTTGTTGCTGGAAATGGACTAGAAACATTACCCTAAACTGTTTTGATGTTTTAAAGCTTGTTTTAGATGGTGTAATGTTTATGTTAATCCATTTACAATGGCAATTATTAAAATTACAAGTTTTTTTTTAAGTGTAATTTTTGATTCTTGAAAGTGTTCATATTCATGTTCTTGAACTTATGAAGATTAGATGATCATAGGAATTGTTTGTAACCTTCATGGTAGTTTAATTCATGATCACAATGTGTTTTAATGGAGTCCATAACTTGTCCTCAATTTATGGAAAACCAAAAGTCTCACTTTTATTAAAGCCATTAAAAGAACACAAGAGTTATAAAAATGAAGAGTCTTCATTTTTATTACTCAATTAATTCATAAGTTATAAGAAATGAAAAGTTTTGGAAGTTTACAAAACTTGCCCTCAAGTTTTGGAACATGTAAAGTCTTGATTAAAACTTTAGTTTCAACCCTTAGAATTTTAAAAGTTAAAATTCAACCCTTATACTTTATAATATTATAAGTTACTAATATATATATGTATAACGTCAAGTCGTCTTACCGCTAGTACTCCTCATTCACGAAGCCGGTCTATAAGGGGGGTATAGGGTTGTTGCCTATAAAATGGCAACTTAGTGGGTGTCCACTCTCACCCACCGCTTCCTTGATCGGTGGAGGGTCGTTAGCCGAACGGGTAAGACAAGGACTTATAAATTCTCATTAAAAGTATGATGAATATTATAAAGTAACTAAATTCTTTTATTAAATTCCCAATCTTAGTTACTTTAGGAAAATGTGAATAAGGTGCTAATCCATGAAATTACACTTTACACTTTGTTTAAGTCGTTGGTGGAGCGTGTGTGGTTAACCGGCACACTAACTTGGACTTAACAAGGTAGGTAAAGGGTGACTTAAGGTTTACCATAGCATCGGTGGAGCGTGTGTGGTTTACCGGCACATCGATTGAGTGATAAACCTTGAGGGTACCAAGTGATTTGCATGGTTACTTCACACCTCGTTTTGTGATCCTCGGTATCCCAGTCACAAAACTTGGAGGGCACACTCGAGATTGAAACATGCCTTTGAAAAGTTCATTGAATCTCAAAAGAATCTAGGAATTTCTAAGAACCAATTAAAAACCTAATATTTATATTTCGTTTTTCATGGTGGAAATTGGTGAATCGTCATTCACCTACCTTTCAAATATGTTATAGCTTGGATTACGGCATACCTCCTCTAAGTTATAATATATTGTGATTGGATTCTAGCCTTAATATTACATTTGGGTGTTTTATTAAGGACTCTCTTAATATCTAAACTAATCTTGTTCTCTTCTTACAGATGTCTTCAAACAATGTTGCTTCTGGCTCTAATCCTAATGGCTCCTTTACCCTTATGAACTTGTGTGGGAAAGTCACTTTTGATGGATCCAACTTCAATGAATGGATCAGAAACATCAGGATGATTACCCGCTACGAGGACAAAGAATATGTCCTTGACAAGGAGCTTAAGGAGATTGATGAGACCACTGCAACTCCCCAGGAGATCGTTGACTTCCGGGCACATGAAAGGGATGCTACAAAAGTGGCATGCATCATGTTGGCCACCATGACAGCGGAACTCCAAAAGTCCTATGAGGACTTCTACCCTTTTGAAATGCACCAAAATCTGATGGAAAGATACCATCAAAGTGCACGACAAGAGAGGTATGAAATCATATGCTCTATCATAACAACCATGATGAAGGACGGGGAATCCGTCACGAGCCACATGCAGAAAATGCAAAGGTATGTGGATCGGTTGCTGAAGCTTAATGTGAACTTCCCTGAGGAGCTTGCAATAGATATCATTTTTCACTCCTTACCATCGTGCTATGATCAATTCCGCATGACATATCACATGAATAAGGAAGAGGTCACACTCAACAAACTTCAGGGACTCCTCAAGACCGCAGAAACAGGTCTTAAGGGTAAGTCGGTTGTTAACACTCCTACTCCAAACTCCGCCCCGGTTTTGGCAATCGGGAAAGGTAGAGGGAAAAAGAGGAAGAGCTCTTCGAAGGGTACCAAGTCTAGGACCTTTGATGGCTCTTCTTCAAGTGGAACCAAGAAAGGTTTCGTCACTCCTTCTTCTGACCCAAAAGAGTCTGGATGCTTCTATTGCCATGAAAAGTCACATTGGAAGCGGAACTGCCCAAAATACCAGCAGGATGTGAAGGATGGGAAAGTTAAACCCAACCATGCAGGTATTTACACTATCTTATCTAATAACTCACCCCATTCTAACTCTTGGGTCCTTGATACTGGTTGTGGTATTCATATTTGTTCTGATTTGCAGGGACTAAGAAGAAGTGAGAATGTGGAGCATGGAAGAATAAACTTAATCATGGGGAATAAGAAAGCTTTACCTGTCACCAAGATTGGAGTTTATACTTTATTGCTAAGTAGTGGGTTTATTTTAGATTTGAATAAGTGTTGTTATTCGCCAGAAATGGCAAGAAACATTATTTCCTTTCATGCATTGTATAAACAAGGTTTCACCTTTTCATTTGATAATGAAGTTGGTTCGATTAATGCTTTCTTTAATAATGTTCTTTATTTTAAAGCATTACCTTGTGATGGCGTGTATGAAACTGTATCTGTGGTTGATAACTTAGGAAATAATGTATTGTGTATTGATTTTGTTAATAATAATAACTTGGATAAAGCATCATTATGGCATTGTCGTCTTGGACATATAAGCAAGAAACGCATAGGCCAACTCCAAAAGGATGGAGTCTTGGAGTCATTTGACCTAAAGTCAGATGATAGTTGCGAATCATGCTTACTTGGAAAAATGACAAAGTCACCCTTCACAGGTTCTTGTGAGAGGGGTGAAGGTTTGTTGGATGTTATACACACGGATGTGTGTGGAGCCTTCAAACATGCCACAAGGGATGCTAATCGTTATTATTTGACTTTTACTGATGATTACAGTAGATATGGATATGTCTACTTAATCAAGCATAAGTCAGAGACTTTTGAGAGGTTTAAAGAGTTTAAACAGGAAGCCGAGAATCAATTGGGTAGGAACATTAAGATGCTTCGATCCGATCGAGGTGGTGAGTATCTTAGTTCAGAGTTCCTCGACTATATTAGGGAATGTGGGATTGTCTCACAATTGACACCTCCCAGGACACCGCAGTTGAATGGTGTAGCTGAGAGGTGTAATCGAACCTTGTTGGATATGGTTCGTTCCATGATGAGTCGAGCTTCGCTACCAATCTCATTTTGGGGGTATGCCTTAGAGACTACCGCCCATATCCTTAATCTAGTTCCCACAAAGAAAGTTGCCAAAACTCCTCATGAGATGTGGACTGGTAAAGTACCCAAACTTGACCACATTAAGATTTGGGGTTGCGAGGCTTTCGTGAGACGCGTGACTCATGATAAGCTCGAACCTCGAAGTGAGAGGTGTATTTTCATCGGCTACCCACAAAAATCCTTTGGTTACCTCTTCTACAGACCTAGTGAGAATGTGGTCTTTGTAGCTAGGAGGGCTTTCTTTCGAGAGAGAGAGTTCATAAGCCAAGGAGACAGTGGGAGGCAAGTTGACCTTGAAGAAATTCAAGAGTCAAGTGGTGAAGGAACTTCAAACCCTAGCACTCAACTTGAGGAGGAAACTCCTGTTGAACCAATTGACAAGTTTGTACCTCTGAGGCGTTCCACAAGGGTTAGGAATGCACCTGAGCATTACTATGGATTCCATATTACTGCGGAAGGTGATACACTTATCAGTGATGAGACACTGATAGGTCTGGATGAACCTAACAGTTACGCGGAAGCCATGGCAGGCCCTGAGTCAGCCAAGTGGAAAGAGGCAATGGACAGCGAGATACAGTCCATGTATGACAATCAAGTTTGGAACTTGGTTGAGAATGTACGAGGTCGTAAGACTGTAGGGTGCAAATGGATCTTCAAGAAGAACACCGACATGGATGGTAATATACACACTTATAAGGCACGACTGGTTGCAAAGGGTTTCTCACAAACTCCGGGAGTTGATTATGATGAGACCTTTTCTCCAGTGGCCAAGATTAAGTCTATTAGGGTTCTGTTAGCCATAGTCGCATTTCATGACTATGAAATATGGCAAATGGATGTCAAAACCGCTTTCCTTAATGGAAAGTTGGCTGAGGATATTTACATGAGTCAGCCAGAGGGTTTTGTCAACACAGAGTACCCTAATAGAGTGTGTAAGCTTGAGAAATCCATTTATGGGTTAAAGCAAGCACCTCGCAGATGGAATCTTTGCTTTGATCAGAAAGTCAAGGAATTTGGCTTTTCTAGGAGTGAAGATGAATCTTGTGTATATGTCAAGGCGAGTGGGAGTATAGTTAGCTTTTTGGTATTGTATGTGGATGACATACTCCTCATAGGAAATGACATCCCAACTCTACAGGAAGTTAAGTCCTGGCTTGGGAAGTGTTTCTCTATGAAGGACCTAGGAGAAACTGCCTATATTCTAGGGATAAGGATCTTGAGAGACCGGAGTAAAAGACTAATTGGACTTAGTCAGAGTACCTACTTGGATAAGGTGTTGAAGAGATTCGACATGCAGGACTCCAAGAAAGGAGAGTTACCCATCCAGAGTAACGCCAGATTGAGTAAGACACAAAGCCATAGTACTGAGGCTGAGATAGCATAAATGAGTCGAATACCTTATGCTTCGGCTGTAGGATCGATCATGTATGCTATGACGTGTACTCAACCTGATGCAGCCTTTTCTTTGAGCATGGTTAGCAGGTATCAGGGGAACCCTGGCAAGGCACTCTGGACTGCGGTAAAGAATATCCTCAAGTACCTACGGAGGACTAAGGACTGGGTCCTTACCCTCGGTGGGAGTGAAGACTTGAGAGTTGTAGGGTATAGTGATGCTAGCTTTCAGACTGATAGGGATAATTTCCGCTCTCAGGCAGGCTGGGTCTTTACCTTAAATAGAGGAGCAATTTCTTGGAAGAGTTCCAAGCAAGAGACAGTGGCTGATTCAACTTGCGAATCAGAGTATATAGCAGCTAGCGAGGCAGCAAAGGAGGCGATATGGCTGAAGAACTTCATTGGAGACCTTGGAGTTGTACCAGCTATTAAAGAGCCAATGGAAATTTTTTGTGATAGTGAAAGTGCAGTTGCCTTAGCCAAGGAACCAAGGGATCACGGGAGATCCAGACACATCGATAGAAAATACCATTTCATCAGACATCGAATAGAAGAAGAACCCCTCGTGGCAAAGAGGGTATCATCGGATGAGAATCCAGCAGATCCCCTCACGAAGGGACTGACTCGGGTTAAGCGTCTCCAGCATGCTCGGAGCATAGGGCTGAAGGATGATATTAGATTTAGTAGTTAGATAACCTTGAAATTTGTAAAGTGTAATTGACATTAGATGATGAATAAAAGGTGTTTTATTTATGAGTAAAGTGTTGCTATCTCTTGTCGATCGTTTACTATATTTCTTTTGCATATTTTGACTTCCAGAATAATTATGTTTGGTATATCATATTATTCGAACCTCCACAGTCGGTCATATGTCGGAAGTGTTGGATTAGGTGTCTAAGCCCATAACTATAATTGGTATGTACTTGAATTGATAGCAGCACAGTCCTTTTGGGTTGCCCTCAACCTAGCAACTGGACAAGGAAATTATGAAAGGAGAGATATTAATTTATAAGATTAATAAATTAATATATATATATATATATATATATATATATATATATATATATATATATATATAAATGATTTATTAATATGTTAATGGATTAATATATTAATTAGAAATCATTATGTTTAATTAATTGTTAGCCAGAAATTAATCAGAATTGATTTTGGGGTTAAAAGAATTAATTATAAGGTGCAGGGACTAGTTTGCAATTATCTAATAGTTGAGTGGAAGGCTCTAGAACCCCCTTGGAAGAGGGTGGACGAAATCTTTAGGGGAAACCCTAATAATTTCGTCCATAGGGGCTTGGATAAGGCCCTTGGGTTTGCTTAGGCCCTAAGCAAAGGATAACTAGGGTTTCCCTTAAACCCTAGATCCATCAGCTATATAAGGAGCCTCCTGGTTCATGTTTTTGGTCACTCTTTCTTTTGAAGAAACCCTAAGGCCGAGATTTTGCATACTCCCTCTCCCCTCTCTCTTCTACTTTCCTTCTTGCTAGTTTGGGTGTGATTCCATTAGAGGCATTACACTTGTGGTGCTAAAGCTTCCAAGAAGATCAAGATCAAGATCAAGGGAATATCAATTGTTTGCCATAACAATTGAAAGGTATGTAAACCCTAAACCCTAGTTTGTTAATTTCGAAATTAGCCTCTTTCCTCTAGGGTTCTTGTTTTGCAATTCAAAGTTGTATGTTCAATAGTTAAAACATAGATCCAAAGTAGGTTGCATGTGAACTTAGGAATTGTTTTCTAGTTTATTTGTTGTACCTAAAAACCATCAGTGGTATCAGAGCCAGGTTGTTTTAAATTGAATTGCTACAATTGTTGAATTGCAAATTAGGGTTTATAGCTATTAAACCCTAAAGGCCAAAATTTTCGATTTCTAGGGTTTTGGATCAAAGGTTTTTTTTTCGAAAACCCTAGCCTCCAAAGAACCCTAATCGAAATTAGGGTTAGGGTTTTGAAAACCCTAGCCTCCTCCCTTGTAAATTTCGAAATTTGCTTAGAAGTTTTAGGGTTTCTTGTTTTGGATAATTGTTGCTTAATTAGATTAATTGGATAATTATCCTTACCCTATTTTTCGAAATTTAGAGGGATAAGGATTAGGATTAAATTAATTGATTAATTTAATTAGATAATCCTTACAAGATTTAATAATTTGATTAATAGTTAATTAATAGATAAATATCAAATCTAGTTAATTGGTTTATTTAAATTTGAATTTAATAGCTTAAATTTCGAAATTTATATAAACCCTTGAAGTTTTAAAAAGTTTTAAAACACACCTTATATATATATTATAATTAAAGGTTTAATATTATATGTATAAGAATATGGTCAGTCAAATCGCTAGTATGCCTCATTCACGAAGCTAATCTATAAGGGGGGTATAAGGAAACTGCCTATAAAATGGTAGTTGAATGGGTGTCCACTCTCACCCACCGCTTCCTTGATTAGTGGAGGGTCGTTAGCAGAACGGATTTGATAGGACAACTACTTCTCATTAAAAGTATAATGATATTAAAAGTACTAGAACATTATTTTCAAAAATCCCAACTCTAGTTACTTTAGAAAAAATGTGAAAAGTATGCTAATCCATGAAATTGCACATTATGCTTTATTGGTCGTTAGTGGAGCGTGTGTGGTTAACCAGCACACTAAAAGGCACTAATAAAGAGTAGTAATGGGTATCTCATAATTGTCATTTTGATGGAGTGTGTGTGGTTTACCAGCACATCAATAGTTAATGATAAAGACAATGAGGTTACCAAGCACATTTGCATGGTTATTCAAATCTTGTTTGTGATCCTCGGCATCCCAGTCACAAATAGAAGAGCAAAATCTGAGATTAAAACATGCCATTGAATAGTTTCAATGTATCTCAAAAGAATTAGGAATTTCACTTCGTTTGTTTCGTCTAATGGTGGAATTGGTGAATCGTCATTCACCTACCTTTATGAAATTTGCACTTGGATCTCGGCATCCCATTTCTGAGTTGTGAATCTTCATAGTTGGATCCTAACCTTGATATTATATCTTTGGGTTATTTTATTAAGGTATCTTGAAATCTAAGTAAAACTTTCTTTCTTTTCAGATGTCTACTCCTGGAAACACTTCTGCTTCATCCTCCTCCAACCAGAACTTCTCTTTGCTCAATATCTGCTCCAAAGTCGTTATGGATGGCTCAAACTATAACGATTGGATGCGCAACATCAAGATGGCTCTTCGTTTCGAGAACAAAGAATATGTTCTTGAAAAAGGAGCTCAAAGAGCTTGATGAGAATGAAGCTACTCCTGAAGATCTTGCTGCCTACAAGAAACATTACGATGATGCTACCAAAGTGGCATGCATCATGGTGGCAACTATGTCCCCAGAACTGCAGAGGTACTATGAGGATTACTGGCCTTTCGAGATGAACAAGGACCTTATGGAAAAGTACCATAAGCGAGCTCGTCAAGAAAAGTTCGAAGTAGTCAAGTCACTCATGGCTTGCAAGATGAAGGATGGGGAGTCGGTAGTGTCACATGTGCAAGAATGCAACGCTACATAGAGCGTTTGGTCAAGCTCAATATTCACTTTGATGAGGAATTGGCCATTGACATGGTCTTGACCTCAGTTCCTGAATGTTATGGTCAGTTTATTCTAACTTACCATTTGAACAATACTGAGCAGACCTTGGCCCAATTGCACAACTTGTTGCAGACAGCTGAGGCAGGGATGAAGGGTAAAAGTATACCCTCCACACCTACGAGTGCCCCTGTTTTGGCTATTGGACAGGGAAAGGGGAAAAAGAGGAAAGGTCCTCCCAAGCAAAACTGGAAGAGCAAGGCTCAAGCTGGGTCATCTAGTAATGGCCCAAAGGCTAAGCCCAATGGTTCCACTCCCCATGTTTCTGATCCAAAAGAGGCAGTTTGCTTTTACTGCAACCAAAAGGGGCATTGGAAGAGATCTTGCCCACAATATCTGCAAGATATCAAGGATGGCAAAGTGAAGCCATCTTCGGCAGGTATTTACACTATTTCTGCTAATAACTCATTATCTTCTCGTTCATGGGTCCTTGATACAGGATGTGGTTTTCATATCTGTTCTGATTTGCAGGGTCTAAAGGAAAGTGAGGAGATAGAGCGAGGAAGGATAAACCTGATCATGGGAAACAGAAAGTCTTCACCAGTAACCAAGATCGGAGTTTATCAGCTTCTGCTTAGTAATGATGTTAGATTAAATTTAATAAATTGTTGCTATTCGTCTGAGATGACGAGAAACATTATTTCATTTCATGCATTGTTCAGACAAGGTTTTACATATTCTTTTAATGATTTGAATGGTTCAATTTCTGTTTATAAGAATGGTGTTTTTATGTTTGAAGCTTTACCTTGTAATGGTGTGTATGAAACAGTGACTTGTGTTGATAGCCTAGGAAATAGTGTACTTAATATTGACTTGTCTAATAGTGTAGACAAGGCATGCTTGTGGCATTGTCGTCTTGGACACATCAACAAGAAACGTATAGCCCAACTCCAAAAGGATGGAGTGTTGGAATCATTTGACCTAAAGTCAGATGACATGTGTGAATCTTGTCTTTTGGGAAAGATGACAAAATCACCATTCACAGGGTCTTGTGAAAGAGGTGAAGGTCTGTTGGATCTCATACACACGGATGTGTGTGGGCCCTTCAGATCAACTACAAGAGATGCTAATCGATTCTATGTGACTTTCACTGACGATTATAGCAGATATGGATATATCTACTTGATCAAGCATAAGTCAGAAACTTTTGAAAAGTTCAAAGAGTTTAAGAATGAAGTCGAAAATCAATTGGGCAGAAAGATAAAGATACTTAGATCCGATAGAGGCGGGGAGTATCTTAGTATCGAGTTTAACGACTATCTGAAAGAATGTGGTATAGTCTCACAATTGACTCCTCCTAGGACACCACAGTTAAATGGTGTAGCTGAGAGGCGCAATCGAACCTTGTTAGACATGGTTCGTTCTATGATGAGTCGGGCTTCGCTTCCTATTCACTTCTGGGGGTATGCCTTAGAGACAGCCGCCCACATCCTCAATCTTGTCCCTACAAAGAAGGTTGCCAAAACACCTCACGAAATGTGGACAGGGAAAGTCCCCTCGTTAGCACATATTAAAGTCTGGGGTTGTGAAGCTTTCGTAAGACGAGAGACTCACGACAAGCTAGCAGCTAGAAGTGAGAAATGTGTTTTCATTGGTTACCCAAAGCAGTCTTTTGGATATTTGTTCTACAGGCCTAGTGAAAACGTGGTCTTTGTAGCACGAAGAGGAGTCTTTCTTGAAAGAGAGCTCATATTCAAAGAGGACAGTGGGAGCACTATTGACCTTGAAGAAATTCAAGAGTCAGCCAATGAGGGAACCTTAGATGACACTAGCACTCAACCAGAGGAAACAGTTCCTGTTGAACCAATTGATAACTCATTACCTCTTAGAAGATCCACTAGGGTAAGTGTGCCACCTGAGTTGTATGGTTTTCATATTACTTCAGATGGTGACACATTCATAAGTGACAGAACACTGGTAAACTTAGATGAACCAGTCACTTATAAGGAAGCAATGGCAGGCCCAGAGGCTTCCAAGTGGAAAGAGGCAATGGACAGCGAGATTAAGTCCATGTATGACAACCAAGTTTGGAATTTGGTTGATAGTGCACCAGGTCGTAAGACAGTTGGGTGCAAATGGATCTTCAAGAAGAAGACAGACATGGATGGAAATGTGCACACATTCAAGGCTCGACTGGTTGCAAAAGGTTTCACTCAAACCCCAGGGGTTGACTATGATGAGACCTTCTGACCAGTAGCTAAGATTAAATCTTTTAGGATATTGCTCGCCATAGCTGCCTTTCATGATTATGAAATCTGGCAGATGGATGTCAAAACTGCTTTCCTTAATGGGAAGTTGGCTGAAGATGTTTACATGAGTCAGCCAGAGGGTTTTGTTGATGCAAAGTTCCCCAATAAAGTGTGCAAGCTTGAGAAATCCATTTATGGATTGAAACAAGCATCTCGCAGTTGGAATCTTTGCTTCCATGAGAAAGTCAAAGAGTTTGGTTTCTCTAGAAGTGAAGATGAGTTTTGTGTGTATATCAAGGCTAGTGGGAGTATAGTAACTTTTCTGGTGTTGTATGTCGATGACATATTACTCATTGGTAACGACGTTCCAACCTTGAAAGAAGTTAAGTCTTGGCTTGGAAAGTGTTTTGCCATGAAAGACCTTGGAGAAGCTGCCTATATTCTTGGGATTAGAATATAGAGAGATAGAAAGAAGAGACTAATTGGACTTAGTCAGAGCACATACTTGGATAAGGTACTAAAGAGGTTTAGTATGGAAAATTCCAAGAAGGGAGAGCTACCTATCCAGAGCAATACCAAATTGAGTAAGACTCAATGCCCGAGTACAGATGTTGAAATAGATGACATGAGTCGTGTACCTTATGCTTCCGCTGTCAGATCGATCATGTACGCTATGACATGTACTCGCCCTGATGTGGCATTTGCTTTGAGCATGGTCAGTCGCTATCAGGGAAACCTAGGTAGAGCTCATTGGATAGCAGTTAAGAATATACTCAAGTATTTGCGAAGGACAAAGGACTGGGTTCTTGTGCTTGGTGGCAGTGATACTTTGAGAGTAGATGGTTACAGTGATGCCAGCTTTCAGACGGATAGAGATAACTTCCGTTCTCAGTCAGGCTGGGTGTTTTTACTGAATGGAGGAGCAGTTACTTGGAAGAGTTCCAAGCAAAATACAGTGGCTGATTCTACTTGTGAATCAGAGTACATAGCAGCAAGTGAAGCGTCGAAAGAAGCAGCTTGGTTGAGGAACTTCATCGGGGATCTCGAAGTTGTTCCAACCATCCAGGAGCCTATGGAACTGTTCTGCGATAATGAAGGAGCGGTTGCCTTGACAAAGGAACCAAGAGATCATGGTAAGACCAGACATATCGACAGAAAGTACCATTTCATCAGACATAGAGTAGAAGAAGGCCATCTTATAGTAAAGAGGGTGTCATCTGAAGATAACCCAGCAGATCCTCTCACAAAGGGTCTGAGTAGGGCTAAGCATATTCAGCATGCTCGGAGCATAGGACTGAAAGATGATATTAGTTTTAGTAGTTAGATTAGTTTTTGAAACTTGTAACAAAGTAAATGTAATTGACTTTTGGTGATTAAATAATAAAGTATTATTTATAAGTTTGGCTACTACCTTTTGTCGATTGTTTATTATTGTGTTTCATTTTTGCATGTTTTACTTCCTGAATAATGAGATTATTCAAACTCCACAGTCGCTCGTACTCTTGGAAGTAAGTAGTGAATTAAGACTGTCATGAATTGGACTGCAGATTGTCTAAGGATAGACATGGCAATAGAATTGCTGCAATGTTCATGAGTACTCAGAAATTGAGATTTGAGTATTGGATAAACCCTCGCTCAGAGTATTACTTCATGGAATTCATCACGAGTAATACTGAGACGATAATATCTTATAATCTTGAAACGAAGATATATGAGTTGTAATTTACAAGTCGGTTGTGCATTGGTGATACGAAAACGCATCAGTAACTTGGTGTTATAAAACGTATTGTCATGTATAATTTGATGAGTAAAAGATACAAGCATATGAGTCAACGTTTATTCGTTCCTTTTGCCCTAACAGGAAAAGCGATATCTGTGGGCCCCTCGATGATTTGGTGTTGACTTATGTGCTAGGCCCAGCCAGGACTAAATTGATGTGTTCGATTAGAAGTCCTACATCATCACAAATCAGGAATCGGGAAACATAGATTCTGGACAAACAGATTGATTACATTCCATGTCTTTTGTCTGGGGATATCAAGCAGAACGAAGGATTATATGATCACTTATCTTAGGATACGTAACTGACTGGGTCAGAGTTCGGCAGCAGCTTTTGGAAGCTACAATTTGCTGGTCAAAGTTATGTGAGGGTTCTGGATCCAAACCACTTTGGTCCTCAAATGGTAGTACAATTTGATAAAATGAACTAGATATCACCTGCTAATGATTCTTCTCTAGTCCATGCTATTGGAATAGATTTTAAATTCCTCTTTCCAACTCAACCCTCTGCCCTAGAATCAGAAAAGCTCACAAAAACAGCTTCTCCTAATGTCTCTCAACCTTATCAACCATCAAAAGACTCCAGTTCCACCAAAGCTCAGGTTGAGGGGGAACCATCTTCGAATGATTTTATCCCTAAAATTCTTTTAGAATCTTCTGAACCATATACCCCAACCTCCCGTCATCAATATAGACAAGTCATAACACCATATTAATTAAACTTGTGCAATCTTAAATTCTTGCCATTTGGCAGCTCAGGTGCCTGCCATTGCTTCCAAGTAGTTATGCAACCAATTGAGAACTCTCAGAACTCCTATGCAAAGCCAACTTGAATAGGCACAAAAATTTCAACACGATAGGTTATAAACCTCAAGTCGTGTGCTAGTGAAGGACTTTAGGTTTTATTCTTGATTAAGTCTTGAAACTTTCAAGAGCTTTAAGACTCCCACTGTCCTCTTGACATATAAGACTCCCTTGTCAAATATTCAAGAGATAGTGCGGATTCTTTATCAAGACTAACACTTTACACAATTGGCCTAAGTTGGTCTCTGTTTTATCCAAAACATCACAACTTACCAATTTGACTAGTGTTAACAAACCCTCTTTAAGATATGTCACTCAAGTTACAATCTTGGAGTATGACTCTAAGAATTGTTTTGGAACGAAGTATGACTCATCTTTTTGATTTAACCATTTCAACAATTCATGACTCCTCTTCTTAGTCATAAGAATGCACTAAGATGACTTTAGAGGACCAATTGTGATATGGTATCTTAATCATTAAGATGATCATAAACATGATACTAAAGTACTCTCCCATCTTTTCAGATTTGAGAAACTTTTATCTTTCTGCCATACTTTGATTCTTCTTATTCGTTCTGTCTCACATTGAAACTTCTCCAATGCTACAGACTTATACTTAAACTTATAAGTATAACCATATTTACTGAACTTAACTAAATCATGACGAATAGTCTTCTTGATCTTTTGTGGTGGACTTGACCAGTGCACAAGAATGTGTACTCGATCCCTTAGTCCTTTCCTTATTCACATAAGGAATTAGTCTTAATTTTCCAAGCTGAAAGTTCTCATTCATCATACTATACAACTTGCATGATTCCAAGTTTCGGTCCAATTGAACCTTGGGTGATGAGAATCTTTCCTTATTTGGTAATATTAGACACTACCACAACCGAAAGAATCAAATCCATTTTTCCAATATTGCTATCAATGGAATCTTATAAGCAACAACTTTTCACAAATGCCATTGTAAGGATACTTAAAATAAATAAAATCAAAACCTTTTTTCTTTTATTTTAAAACTTTGCGGAGAAACTTATCCTTACAATCCATATGGAAACCTTGATGTTATCTATTCCTAAGAAATATAAATATCATAACTCTTAAGTAATAGCCCAAAATTCTGATCACCGAACCATGCGATTGAAATCCATCTTCGCGATCAGAATCAGCATGTACTTAATAGAGTTAGACAATGGACTTTACCTGAAGTAGAGACAAACTTATTGACTTTAACATCCTTAGGTAAATTTGGCAGCTTCGTAGCCAATGCCCCTTCCTTTGGAAATAGTTACCTATGGACCCTTGATAATGCGACTATCTCAGACTTCGCCTCTCTCTTTACCATTGGGTCAACCGAGTTGACTATGGCAGATCCCTTTCCATTGGGAAGAGAGAGCTTTACTGGATATCCAATGTCATCATTGTCAATGTCCATAGCGTCTTAGGAAGTTGATCTTAGCAAATAGATAAGATCATTAAGGGTCTTATCTTAGTCTGTTTCATAGGATTCCCAAAAGAACTCACTATGTGACTTAGAAAGTAGTTGAGCCACCAACTTTCTCAAGACTTTGACACCTAACTCTCCCGGCTTGTCAATATGTGACTACATCTCCAAGATGTGATCACACCTAGACCTTACCTTGCCAATAGGGCTTGAGTGACCTTAAACTTTTTAGGAACTTGTGGGTTAGGGAGAATAATTGGAGGAGGTGAAAGAAGTATGATATCCATGGGACATCATCTTCATTTAGGAAAGCTTGTTTCAAGAGATTTGGGAAGATCATAAATGTCTAGACCAGACATCTTTTTGGGAGATATTCAAGATAGTTGATTTAAAGTCCTAAATATGACACCCAATATGAAATATTAAGGCTAGGACCCAAGCTATAAAATATTTGAAGCTATAAAATATTTGAAGGTAGGTGAATGACGATTCACCAATTTCCACCATGAAAAAACAAAATAATTTATTAGGTTTTAATTGGATTTGAAAGTCCTAGATCTTTGAGATTCATTGAACTGTTCAAAGGCATGTTTCAATCTCGAGTGTGCCCTTCAGGTTTTGTGACTGGGATGCCGAGGATCACAAAACAAGGTGTGAATAACCATGCAAATATACTTGGTACCCTTAGTATTTACCCCTTAATCAGTGTGCCGGTTAAGCACACACGCTCCACCGATACTATGATAAATATTAAGTTACCATTTGCCTACCTTGTTAAGTCCAGGTTAGTGTGCCGGTTAACCACACACGCTCCACTAACGACTTAAGCAAAGTGCAAAGTGTAATTTCATGGGTTAGCACCAAATTCACATTTTCCTAAGTAACTAAGATTGGGTATTAATAAGAGTTTAGTTACTTAGTATTTATCATTAATACTTTTAATGAAAGGAGAATTATAGTCCTTGTCCTACCCGTTCGGCTAACGACCCTCTACCAGTCAAGGAAGCGGTGGGTGAGAGTGGACACCCATTAAACTGCTATTTTATAGGCAGTAACCTTATACCCCCTTTATAGACCGGCTTCGTGAATGAGGCTACTAACGGTAAGACTGACTTTACTCTTATACATATATATAAATATTATTAACTTATAATATTATAAAGTATAAGGGTTGAATTTTAACTTTTAAAATTCTAAGGGCTAACTTGGAATTAAAGTATTCATAAGTGAAAACTTTTCAAATTCCAAAACTTGAGGGCAAGTTTTGAAACTATTCAAAACTAATTAATTCCATAACTTATGAGTTTAAAGTAGTTTTAATTAAAAAAAAAAAAAAACTCTTCAAGTTCCATAACTTGAGGACAAGTTATGGAAGACTTTAAACTATTTAATAAAAAAAATAACTTTTTTTTATTGTAACTTATGGAACTAATTAAGGTTACATTTTTTTTTAATTTAATGAAGAGAATCTTGAACCTCCATAACTTGAGGACAAGTTGTGGAGTCATATAACCATTTAATTAGAACTAGACTCTTCATTTTGTAACCTTTGCCAACTTTTATGAGTTTTATGATTCTTAAATGTGACTTTTCATATAACTTGAGGACAAGTTACAAAAAAATACTTTGGAATCAACTCTTCGATTAAAATGGATTGAAAACAACTATTTCACACAACTTTTCTATTAATCTAAGAACCTCATAAGAACAAGATAATTCAAATCATCAATCTTCAAGAAATTAGCATGCACATACAAACTAATTCAAATCTTGAAATTATGACAATTATCTTAGAAATTGGATTAGCATGAACATTACCACATCAAAAACAAGTTTATAAGTCCAAAAACATCTTAGGGTAATGTTCCTAGTCCAATTCCAGCGAAAACAATCGAATATATGCATCCAACTCGATTTTTCAGCTACTTTTGCAAGTATAACAAGAAAACAAGCCTAATCTCTGATACCACTGTTGGGTTATGAGCATTCTAACACTCCTAAGTGTACATGCAACCCTAAATACCTTGGATCTATGTTTTCTCTATTATACATACAATTATGAACATCTAAGGTATTATCCTAATCTAGCATACAAAATAATAAATATAACAAGATAGAATACATACCTCTTTGATGTAGAATGTCTTCATGAAGCTTGAGTGCCTAGTGCCCCAAGTGTGACACCTCAAATGGTTCACACAACACCAAATACACTTGGAATAACTTGAGAGAAACTTGAACACTCCTTGAAATCGTCTAGCCCTCACACTCACACATTAGTGCACGATTTCTTGAGCCATGGGATTCTTTTATATGGTGGCCATTAGGGTTACACCATGTAACTCATAACTTTACCCATTCCTTATGCTCCATGGATTTTAACCTCCATGGAGTATCCATGGGTCACCTCATGGACTTAGTCCAACATAAGGAATCTTAGATCACAAGCCCACATATATAAGAATGAATTATTTACACAATCAACCCATATATTTACTTAGTCTCCTTTTGATCACTTAATTAATTCCAAATTAATTCTTGATCAATAGTATTTAAATAACCTTATTAATATATTAGAACTTATAATATATTAACCAACCTTAAGTGTTATTTCTCTCATTATAGTCTATCCAAATGCATGATGCCATGCAACCCAAATGGACCATGCCGGGTCGGGTCAAGTCTTACCAATTATAGTTATGGACTTAGACATTAATCCAACAACTCCTTGAACACTTCTATTGCATTAAAGCTTCCACTTCACATGCATATTTAACAACCTTCTCCCATTATGAAAAAATTTCCATATTTCCATATGACCATCAATTCTGATCAAGATTCATCTCAATCCAAAACGTGTCACTATGGTCCGTCCCAATAATATAATACTTCTAACTATCCACAAGCAACCAATCATTGGTAAAACCTCATAATTCTTCACAGTTGTTTAACAGCCTTATTCACACAAAATTATAATCCTTTTCACACAATGCTAAAGGCATTTGAAAAATTATAATAAGGGAATATTATAACATATGTAATCGATACTATATTCGAAGCATATGAGACTCGACTTAGTGTGTCATACTCACGGATTTGATATATGTTCAATCTCTTACTATAATATTTCCGTCTATGGAATGTCCTATGTTGAACCATTTCAACATGACATTCATATACGTCTTGCCAGGTTCAATTAAACTATAGAATTTAAACCTTTAGACACAAAATAAAGTATGATTACCTTTTGCCTAGGTTTAGAATAGCAAAACATTTTCCGAACTGTACAATTTGCAAAAATAGAGACATTATTTTCTACGAGAAGTATTGTCAACAAGCAATGCCAGCATAACATTTATGTTCCCACTAGCTTTGACAAGTACCCATAAATCGATTGAACTCCTAGAAATTAATACCCTTTGACTTTATTAAGGAAGTGCACGTTTTTTGTTATGTGATGCATCAATAAGTCTCTAACAAGACTTCTTAAGATTATACACCTTAGTTGGATATTGTGTGTGTGCATGTGTTTAAACTCTTCAATACATCTCTCAAAAGTTTAAAAAAATCGCTTTCCTTTCCTAACAATTCAAAATATGAAGAGGGATACCATATTTTATTGTGAATTTAAGAATGCAATTAACACAACCGATATCCATATTGATCTTTATCAAATCTTTAAAATCTATAAGTGAAAGTATATCTTTAGAATAATTTTCATGAATTAAAGCGAAACCTTTGCCACTAACATTTCAAGGTGCACACGTTCCGATCCATATGAATATATTATTTCCAACCAACATTTATATAACAAGGTTTTGGAAAAATCAAATTCAAATTCATTTTTCCTTTATGGACTAAACGTTGCTATTTTTTTATTTCATGCATTTTGGTAGCTCAAAGGCCTACTAGTGCTTCTAAGTTGTTAGCAGCTCACCCATATTGATCAGTGTATTTTCACTAACCAACGTGTTTTGCTTTTGCAATTAAATGCAGAACATAGAGCTCATAAGAATTGGCAACTCAATTGGAAGTGCACAAAAATAAGAATATGTCAATTAAACACAACATGTTATCAACCTCCAGTCGCATGCTAGTGATAGCTAAAAGGATCATTCCTTGACAAGCTAAAACCAATATTCAAATGACTACTTGACATATGAGTTTTCTATCACGGAACATTCCTTGACGAGCTAAAACCAATATTCAAAAGTTTGTGTGTATTCCCGATAAGAAAACACTTCGTAGAATAAGACTCAATGTATAGTCTATTTGTACTGTGATATGTCGAACCTCAGGTAGTTTTTTTGATGTCAAATTGTCTGTAATGTCGCTTCTTAGTATTATTTTTTATCTGTGAGTATCTTATACATAGGGTAGGTACCTAAGTGAGTTGTAACTTAGGCACTTGTACACACTAGGCTATCTCTCTCACTACAACTCATCTTGTACTCATTCCATATAAATTGAGCTGAATCAAGATTTTATTTAGATCTTTGTGCTCATACTTACGATTGATTAAAACTTTATTTGAAAATCCCTTCTATTGGTATCAGAGAGGGAATCTGTAGATCGTTTGAAGAATCTTTTTCACATTTTCATCTTATTGAATTGTTCTTTCCGATTCAATTCTTACGCAAGTTGAAACATAACTCTTCATTCGATCCTTGTGATTAAATGATTATGCATTTGTTTTTTCAATTGTTTTACATACGGTTTCTTTCTTTTCAAAGTTTATCATCTTTCTACTTAATCAAATGGCAAATCTGAATGTCAACACCGTGATGAACTACGCAAACTTTGATTGGATTTGTTACAAAAGTTCCAATGTTGCTTCCAAAGTATTATGATTAATGGGTGTATCTTTTCCACTAGTTGTTTACAACTATGTTCGAGGGTGTAAAACTGCGAAAGGGATTTGGAACACTTTAAAATAGAAGTACCAAGCGAATGAACGAACTAAAAAGATCTCAGTGACACAATGCTTGTCAGAGTTGGCAGATTTTAAGCAGCAGGAAAGTGAGTCTATCGAAGCTTATTATGATAGATTCAATGAGCTATCTACAAGTGTACTAGATATGGTGTTGTTCGTACCACACTTGATTTCAACACCAACTTCATCCTAGGCTTGAAGAAAGAATGGAAGAACACTTTCCTTATGATCAAGACTCAGAAGAATTTTGACACCTACTCTCTATGGAATCTCTAAAATATCTTGAAAGCACATGAGTCCGAACTAAAGGAGATAGTTGAAGAGAAAAGTAAGATGAATTTTGGTGGTCCAATGGCACTTGTTTCAAAACAACTGTGAAGAATATTGGTTATGATGAAGAAGCAAAGGAAAATGAAGAAGGTTTTCTACTCAACTCAGATGAAGAAGGTATTTCCTATTTGTCTAATAATAGGGTCAAGAAGTTCTACAAAAAGCGAATCAGTGGAAACTTCAAAATAGTTCAGTGAACAAGCCAATGTTGAACTCTAGTGTTGGACAAAAGAGTATTGAGAAAGTAGAGAAGAAGAGAAGAAGAGAAGAAGATTGATAATATGTTTAAAGGTGATTCCGATTACAGTTACAACTATTGTAACATGCATAATCTATTGGAAAATATTTGTATGTGATTGTCACGTGAAATAAGTTGAGTCCTTTTATATATCAATCTAACAAACATTATCAGAATGTTTCAGGTTGGAAAGATCCTAAAGATTCAATAAGTGTTCGAAGAATCATATGTTGGACCACTTGAAGTGAACATGGAGGACTTGTTGTACACGTGGAGCACTTGTTGTTGACATTGAGCACTTGCTGAACATGGAGCACTTGAAGAAAGCAAGTTGGATCATAATGATCTCATATGAAACATATAGATCATATGTGGAGCATCAAGACATTGATAGATCAACATGAATACTTGGTGGCTCAACTCAAGTCAATGGATCAACATGATCACATTGATGGTTGAACAAGGTTGCACATGGCACATCATGTACAATGAAGGCACGTCCAAATGCTCAAAGGAAAATCAATTTCGTCCATGGTCCATCATGAACACGTGGTTGTACATCTTCAAGTTCAAGACACATTTCAACATTCAAGAAACAACTCAACTTGATCAACGACACTTTTGGAAGCTATTGACATCTTAGAAGACAATTGAGCAACATGATGCTCATGTTGCTCATTGCATTTTCAATGTTAATCAAGAAGCCTAAAGAATTATGAAGACTCATAACTTGGATGGAACCCAAATGGAATACTAACAAAATTGGAATATTCCATCCATTCTTCGTTAAGTAGGGTAAAGGTGTCAACTGATGACTAGGTCATAATGATGTGTCAACACCTGATTGGTCAAACCATGTCATGGGCTTTTGCAAAGCCTATATATAGGCCCATTGGGATCCATAATAAAGTTTGTCTTCGTTGCTCAATTCTAATCATTCTTCTCATTCCTGCTCATTATGTACAATTCCTATTTAGACTAGTTTTTTTGAGAGCCACTTGACAGTTTTAGTGTGTTTTACATTCAAACACTTGCAACTAAATTCTGATGAATATGTGACACTTTTGAATCATTGATCTTGAACATATAAAAAAAGTTTTTATCATTAACTTGGTGATTTCCAACTCTTTATTTTCCGCATTACTTGCAAAATGACGATTCTGAAACTTTGTTTCAGTATTTTCAACTGTTGAACTCCTCAAGTCTAAGGTTTACTGAATTTTCTCATTTCTTCAGTTGGTATCAGAGCTCGAGTGATCGAATTTGAGACTTAGAAAACTCCTCACAAAAACATTTTTTCAAGTTTCAAACTAGTATCACCTGTTCTCAATGGCAAGTGTGAATGAAAACCAAAATGTTCTGTATTTAGTTTCAGTTGCAAACAGTTGTGGAGCAGGAAATCGTGCACCTATCCTTGTGCCTAGTGAATACACTTCATGGGTAGATCGCATCAAGTACTACTTGGAAGGTCATGACTCTGACATCTTGAATTTCATTTCCACTAGGAAACATACTCCAGAATTTATGAAAGATACCAAAGTTCCTAAAGTTGATGTCTCTCCTAAAACATCCAGAGTTATTTATTGATCTGTTTCTACTACTGCTCAACTTCGTGATAGGAAAATAAAAAATTTTGAGGCTAAGTCAATGCAAGAGTTCCTATCCAGAATTCCTCATGACATCTATGAGCAACTTCCTGATGAAGATAAGAGTTCACCCTTCAACGTCTGGAATGCACTCAACAAACAATTTGAGGGGACTGATAAGATTCGTTCAAACAGGAAGAAAGCCACATTGGCTGACATTGACAACTTCAAGATGTTACCTCATGAAACTCTCTTTGATGCATATTCTAGGTACAACATTGTTGCCAACAAGGTGAAGAAGCTCAAAGTTGAAATATCGCAAGAGGATTTCAATATGAAATTCTTGAATAGTCTATCTCCAAAATAGGATACAGTGCACATGATCATACTACAAACTACAACCAATCTAGACACCATGTCTTTTTTTGATCTGTATATTGAACTACAACAACATGAGCCAAAATTCAACAAGTTATCTAAAGTAACTCCCTTTGATAATCAAGGACTTGCCTTGGGTAATTCAGCACATATGGCAAATCATTCTCAAAACTTGATTGCACATCATAATCTAATCCCAAACAACTTTTCTGATCAGTTTGCTAACCAAGGATATGGAGCGTATCCATATCAAAGTTCGAGTATGGATCAACTGTACAATCATAATCCCTACATGCCAACTCAACAACCTCTTCAGATAGCAAATGGGTACATGGAAAATCATTAATTCTTTATTGGAGCCACAATGGAATCTCCTCAAATCAATGAGGAAAATGAGTATTAAGAATTCTTGGCACTCCTGACCAAGTTCAATTCAAACTTCAAGAAGTTTATGAACAAGCCAACTGGGAACTTCAGAGCACAAATTTATCTGCAACCCCAACACTATCATCAGAACTCTGGAAACCTCCAAGGAGGAAGCCACAGTCAACAAAACTTCAACTCTCAAAATTCAAATTCTGAAAGTTACAATTCTCAGAGGACAAACACAAGAGTTCAAGATACCAAGTCATAGTCCTATGATGATAATGAAGTGATCAGGTGCCACAACTGTCAAGGTGAAAATCATTTTGCCAAGGATTGCAAAAACAAAGATCAAGAAGTTCAAAGATGAAGCATACTACCTTCAAAAGGTGGAGCAGATCAAGAAGCAGTCAAAAGACAGATTTCATGGTCATGGAAACTCCAAATGTGGACGTCTGGGAAACATATGATGAAGTGGATCAAGTAGACAAAACAGAAGCCTACAAAAACTACTTCTGCTTCATAGCTGATGATGACAAAGAGCCTTCTCCTTTCTATCAACAAGTTGTTGAGAAGGTAAATTTTATGCTTCATGATAATCATTTAAATATTGAGGCTTTTCTTGATGACATTGACCATATTTCTGAAATCATCAAGAATATGTCACCAATGATGAATATCGTGTCAGTTACTACAAAGATGAACTGACCAACACTCAGTTCAGACTTGAAGAATTGAGATGTAATATGGCTAAGTTAGAAAATAACCTTGTAATCAAAACTAAGGCACATCTTACGTCAGTTGAACAATATGAAATTCTATTGAATCAACATGAAATCATTGCAAAATAAAATCGTGAGATGTACGCCCAAATCAACACAAAAATCACTAGTTATAAGGCATCCAAAACCCTTCTTGAACAGAACGCACATGCCATTCTCAAGGGACCAAAACCATCATGGATCAAATATGGTGTTGGTTATGATGAAATGAACAAGGAAATCATGGGTCTCAATACACAACCAGAGTTGTTACCATGTGATCCAAGTCTTTTCACTAGAGACAATGAGGATCAAGAAGAGGTGGTAACTTGCATTCGTGATGTAATTTCCACTTCATTCTCAAGGATCCCACTAGAAGTCACATCATCCCATGATTTTCAACGCTTGGACACTAAGTCTGACTCTCTAGTGGAATTTTCTCTTGAATGTCCCACCATGGAAAGTTTCAATTCAGAAGATGCCACTTCTGAAAAATAAAATATCCCCGACTCAAAATCTACTGATAAACAGCCCAAATCATATGAGCTAGTAGGATACTCAAAGATTGGACCCATTGAATTCCTTAGTCAAGAAACATTTCCATCTCTTAATGCTTTAGTCTCTGTAACAAAGGACGTATGGTGTAATATTCTAAGAAACAACATACTGGGAAGTCTCCAATTCAAGTCAGCAAGGATGAAACCTTGAAGACTGTGAGTAATGAGAAAACTGTTGCTGAAATACTCAAGTGACCTTTCGTTCCAATAAAAATCACTTCACCCATACCTAAAAAACAAGAGACAATTGTAAAGCCAACTAATGTCTCTAAAGATAAGGGAAAAGAGAAAATTTATGTCTCTAAAGAACAAGGTTCAACTATAGTCCATCCTTCAAAACCCAAAGTGTTTAAGACTACAAAAAATGACAAGGATAGGAAGACCAATAGAGTACCAAAGGCTAAGCCAACCCAAGGGAAGACCGGACATACCAGTCCTCCCAAAACTTCAAAGACTCAAAAAACCTCTCCTTAAACCTTGGTTTCTCAAATTCTGGATTTCCAAACCAAACTGCAATCAGCTATCAGAATAGCTTCAGGCTTAATAATCTTCCAGATTTGTCTGAAATGATGAGACCAAGACCTGTTCAAATCAACCCATTAACCTATCAGAATAGTAATTACTACATGATTTCTATTAATTGTCTATACTGTGGTTTTACTCCATCCATAGGAGGGAATCGCATGTTTAGGGGAAACTCTAGGTTTCTAGTGGTCAATCAGTTCGGGGGAAATACCTAGTTTCCTATATTTGATCAATTTGGAATGCCTGTGAACTTTGGATTTCCTTCTTTGGGAATTCCTACTCATTTCACCAACCCACCTTCTTTCCCACAAACCAAACCTCAAAAGAAGGCCTCTAAGAAATCTTAAACCAAGGTCACTAAAAACCAATCAAAACCCAAAGATGTTAATGCAAAACAAGAAAAGACTGTCCCAACTCCAACAAGTCCGAAGAAAGCTAACACTCAAGGACCCAAACAAATATGGGTACCTAAACCTTCTCTCAAAATGCAGGCTTTTGTGCCGGGGTACCACATGACGATAAATGGTACATTGACAGTGGATGCTCCAGGCACATGACCGGGCACAAAGGTTATCTCAGAGATTTCAAGATCACAATGCCAGGTCAGTATCTTACTTTCGGAAACAACATGAAGGGAGAAGTTATAGGACATGGAAACATATCAAACGGGAACTTTACCGTTAAACGTGTAGCATATTTAGATGGTCATAAACATAACCTTATCAGTGTTGCACAACTGTGAGTCAATTATCATGAGGTTTTGTTCACCAAAACCAAGAGTTTGATTATGGATACCAACAAGCACATCCTTGTTGATTCCCCACAAAATGGGAACATGTATCCTCTTGATATTGAACTAATTGAGGGAACCCTGATATTTATCTTCTTTGAAAAGCTGCTTCTGGCATCAGTTGGTTGTGGCATAGAAGACTCTCTCACCTCAACTTTGGTTATATCAACAAACTCATTGGAAAGGATCTTGTGAGAGGACTACCATTGTTAAAACTTGACAATGATATACTTTGTGCTTCCTATGAACAAGGCAAAATTTCCAAATCTCCGCACAAAAGTATAACAGAACGCAATGTATCTGAACCTCTTCAGCTTATATATATATATATATATATATATATATATATATATATATATATATATATATATATATATATATATATATATATATATATATCGATCTGTGTGGTCCTGCTACAGTTCCTAGCTTAATTGGGAAGAAATACATTCTTGCGATTGTTGATGATCATACCAAATTCACTTCGGTGTACTTTCTGCGAATCAAATATAAAACCACCAATGATATAATTAACTGCATTTGATACATAGAATCTAGGGTAAGAAAGCCACTTAGAAGACTGAGAAGTAACAATGGTGGTGAATTCAAGAACAATGCCTTAGATAGATTTCTTGTATCCAAAGGCATCGAGCACAATTTTTATGCACCCTACACTCCACAACAGAATGGTGTAGTTGAAAGGAAGAATCGGACACTATGTGAAGCTGCTCGATCCATGTTGATCTTCGCAAACCTAGTGCAATACATCTGGGATGAAGCCACTGTAGCCGTCTGTTTCACTCAAAACAGATCCCCAATCAACAATAGACTTGAAGTCAATCCTTATGAAGCAATGAACGCGAGGAAGCCCAACGTCAAAATCTTTCACATCTTTGGCTGTCGTTGCTACATCAAGAACAACAGGGATCAACGAGGCAAATTCGCACCCAAGGCTGATGAAGGTATCTTTCTTGTATATTGCCTTAATACCGCAGCCTGTAGAGTTCTGAACAAGCGAACCAGGGTGATAGAGGAAAACAGTGATCTCACATTTGATGAAAGTTATGTGAGGGTTCTGGATCCAAACCACTTTGGTCCTCAAATGGTAGTACAATTTGATAAAATGAACTAGATATCACCTGCTAATGATTCTTCTCTAGTCCATGCTATTGGAATAGATTTTAAATTCCTCTTTCCAACTCAACCCTCTGCCCTAGAATCAGAAAAGCTCACAAAAACAGCTTCTCCTAATGTCTCTCAACCTTATCAACCATCAAAAGACTCCAGTTCCACCAAAGCTCAGGTTGAGGGGGAACCATCTTCGAATGATTTTATCCCTAAAATTCTTTTAGAATCTTCTGAACCATATACCCCAACCTCCCGTCATCAATATAGACAAGTCATAACACCATATTAATTAAACTTGTGCAATCTTAAATTCTTGCCATTTGGCAGCTCAGGTGCCTGCCATTGCTTCCAAGTAGTTATGCAACCAATTGAGAACTCTCAGAACTCCTATGCAAAGCCAACTTGAATAGGCACAAAAATTTCAACACGATAGGTTATAAACCTCAAGTCGTGTGCTAGTGAAGGACTTTAGGTTTTATTCTTGATTAAGTCTTGAAACTTTCAAGAGCTTTAAGACTCCCACTGTCCTCTTGACATATAAGACTCCCTTGTCAAATATTCAAGAGATAGTGCGGATTCTTTATCAAGACTAACACTTTACACAATTGGCCTAAGTTGGTCTCTGTTTTATCCAAAACATCACAACTTACCAATTTCAAATGTACAAGAGTAGATAACCTTTTACTCTTACATTTGACTAGTGTTAACAAACCCTCTTTAAGATATGTCACTCAAGTTACAATCTTGGAGTATGACTCTAAGAATTGTTTTGGAACGAAGTATGACTCATCTTTTTGATTTAACCATTTCAACAATTCATGACTCCTCTTCTTAGTCATAAGAATGCACTAAGATGACTTTAGAGGACCAATTGTGATATGGTATCTTAATCATTAAGATGATCATAAACATGATACTAAAGTACTCTCCCATCTTTTCAGATTTGAGAAACTTTTATCTTTCTGCCATACTTTGATTCTTCTTATTCGTTCTGTCTCACATTGAAACTTCTCCAATGCTACAGACTTATACTTAAACTTATAAGTATAACCATATTTACTGAACTTAACTAAATCATGACGAATAGTCTTCTTGATCTTTTGTGGTGGACTTGACCAGTGCACAAGAATGTGTACTCGATCCCTTAGTCCTTTCCTTATTCACATAAGGAATTAGTCTTAATTTTCCAAGCTGAAAGTTCTCATTCATCATACTATACAACTTGCATGATTCCAAGTTTCGGTCCAATTGAACCTTGGGTGATGAGAATCTTTCCTTATTTGGTAATATTAGACACTACCACAACCGAAAGAATCAAATCCATTTTTCCAATATTGCTATCAATGGAATCTTATAAGCAACAACTTTTCACAAATGCCATTGTAATGATACTTAAAATAAATAAAATCAAAACCTTTTTTCTTTTATTTTAAAACTTTGCGGAGAAACTTATCCTTACAATCCATATGAAAACCTTGATGTTATCTATTCCTAAGCAATATAAATATCATAACTCTTAAGTAATAGCCCAAAATTCTGATCACCGAACCATGCGATTGAAATCCATCTTCGCGATCAGAATCAGCATGTACTTAATAGAGTTAGACAATGGACTTTACCTGAAGTAGAGCCAAACTTATTGACTTTAACATCCTTAGGTAAATTTGGCAGCTTCGTAGCCAATGCCCCTTCCTTTGGCAATAGTTACCTATGGACCCTTGATAATGCGACTATCTCAGACTTCGCCTCTCTCTTTACCATTGGGTCAACCGAGTTGACTATGGCAGATCCCTTTCCATTGGGAAGAGAGAGCTTTACTGGATATCCAATGTCATCATTGTCAATGTCCATAGCGTCTTAGGAAGTTGATCTTAGCAAATAGATCAGATCATTAAGGGTCTTATCTTAGTCTGTTTCATAGGATTCCCAAAAGAACTCACTATGTGACTTAGAAAGTAGTTGAGCCACCAACTTTCTCAAGACTTTGACACCTAACTCTCCCGGCTTGTCAATATGTGACTACATCTCCAAGATGTGATCACACCTAGACCTTACCTTGCCAATAGGGCTTGAGTGACCTTAAACTTTTTAGGAACTTGTGGGTTAGGGAGAATAATTGGAGGAGGTGAAAGAAGTATGATATCCATGGGACATCATCTTCATTTAGGAAAGCTTGTTTCAGGAGATTTGGGAAGATCATAAATGTCTAGACCAGACATCTTTTTGGGAGATATTCAAGATAGTTGATTTAAAGTCCTAAATATGACACCCAATATGAAATATTAAGGCTAGGACCCAAGCTATAAAATATTTGAAGCTATAAAATATTTGAAGGTAGGTGAATGACGATTCACCAATTTCCACCATGAAAAAACAAAATAATTTATTAGGTTTTAATTGGATTTGAAAGTCCTAGATCTTTGAGATTCATTGAACTGTTCAAAGGCATGTTTCAATCTCGAGTGTGCCCTTCAGGTTTTGTGACTGGGATGCCGAGGATCACAAAACAAGGTGTGAATAACCATGCAAATATACTTGGTACCCTTAGTATTTACCCCTTAATCAGTGTGCCGGTTAAGCACACACGCTCCACCGATACTATGATAAATATTAAGTTACCATTTGCCTACCTTGTTAAGTCCAGGTTAGTGTGCCGGTTAACCACACACGCTCCACTAACGACTTAAGCAAAGTGCAAAGTGTAATTTCATGGGTTAGCACCAAATTCACATTTTCCTAAGTAACTAAGATTGGGTATTAATAAGAGTTTAGTTACTTAGTATTTATCATTAATACTTTTAATGAAAGGAGAATTATAGTCCTTGTCCTACCCGTTCGGCTAACGACCCTCTACCAGTCAAGGAAGCGGTGGGTGAGAGTGGACACCCATTAAACTGCTATTTTATAGGCAGTAACCTTATACCCCCTTTATAGACCGGCTTCGTGAATGAGGCTACTAACGGTAAGACTGACTTTACTCTTATACATATATATAAATATTATTAACTTATAATATTATAAAGTATAAGGGTTGAATTTTAACTTTTAAAATTCTAAGGGCTAACTTGGAATTAAAGTATTCATAAGTGAAAACTTTTCAAATTCCAAAACTTGAGGGCAAGTTTTGAAACTATTCAAAACTAATTAATTCCATAACTTATGAGTTTAAAGTAGTTTTAATTAAAAAAAAAAAAACTCTTCAAGTTCCATAACTTGAGGACAAGTTATGGAAGACTTTAAACTATTTAATAAAAAAAATAACTTTTTTTTATTGTAACTTATGGAACTAATTAAGGTTACATTTTTTTTTTAATTTAATGAAGAGAATCTTGAACCTCCATAACTTGAGGACAAGTTGTGGAGTCATATAACCATTTAATTAGAACTAGACTCTTCATTTTGTAACCTTTGCCAACTTTTATGAGTTTTATGATTCTTAAATGTGACTTTTCATATAACTTGAGGACAAGTTACAAAAAAATACTTTGGAATCAACTCTTCGATTAAAATGGATTGAAAACAACTATTTCACACAACTTTTCTATTAATCTAAGAACCTCATAAGAACAAGATAATTCAAATCATCAATCTTCAAGAAATTAGCATGCACATACAAACTAATTCAAATCTTGAAATTATGACAATTATCTTAGAAATTGGATTAGCATGAACATTACCACATCAAAAACAAGTTTATAAGTCCAAAAACATCTTAGGGTAATGTTCCTAGTCCAATTCCAGCCAAAACAATCGAATATATGCATCCAACTCGATTTTTCAGCTACTTTTGCAAGTATAACAAGAAAACAAGCCTAGTCTCTGATACCACTGTTGGGTTATGAGCATTCTAACACTCCTAAGTGTACATGCAACCCTAAATACCTTGGATCTATGTTTTCTCTATTATACATACAATTATGAACATCTAAGGTATTATCCTAATCTAGCATACAAAATAATAAATATAACAAGATAGAATACATACCTCTTTGATGTAGAATGTCTTCATGAAGCTTGAGTGCCTAGTGCCCCAAGTGTGACACCTCAAATGGTTCACACAACACCAAATACACTTGGAATAACTTGAGAGAAACTTGAACACTCCTTGAAATCGTCTAGCCCTCACACTCACACATTAGTGCACGATTTCTTGAGCCATGGGATTCTTTTATATGGTGGCCATTAGGGTTACACCATGTAACTCATAACTTTACCCATTCCTTATGCTCCATGGATTTTAACCTCCATGGAGTATCCATGGGTCACCTCATGGACTTAGTCCAACATAAGGAATCTTAGATCACAAGCCCACATATATAAGAATGAATTATTTACACAATCAACCCATATATTTACTTAGTCTCCTTTTGATCACTTAATTAATTCCAAATTAATTCTTGATCAATAGTAATTAAATAACCTTATTAATATATTAGAACTTATAATATATTAACCAACCTTAAGTGTTATTTCTCTCATTATAGTCTATCCAAATGCATGATGCCATGCAACCCAAATGGACCATGCCGGGTCGGGTCAAGTCTTACCAATTATAGTTATGGACTTAGACATTAATCCAACAACTCCTTGAACACTTCTATTGCATTAAAGCTTCCACTTCACATGCATATTTAACAACCTTCTCCCATTATGAAAAAATTTCCATATTTCCATATGACCATCAATTCTGATCAAGATTCATCTCAATCCAAAACGTGTCACTATGGTCCGTCCCAATAATATAATACTTCTAACTATCCACAAGCAACCAATCATTGGTAAAACCTCATAATTCTTCACAGTTGTTTAACAGCCTTATTCACACAAAATTATAATCCTTTTCACACAATGCTAAAGGCATTTGAAAAATTATAATAAGGGAATATTATAACATATGTAATCGATACTATATTCGAAGCATATGAGACTCGACTTAGTGTGTCATACTCACGGATTTGATATATGTTCAATCTCTTACTATAATATTTCCGTCTATGGAATGTCCTATGTTGAACCATTTCAACATGACATTCATATACGTCTTGCCAGGTTCAATTAAACTATAGAATTTAAACCTTTAGACACAAAATAAAGTATGATTACCTTTTGCCTAGGTTTAGAATAGCAAAACATTTTCCGAACTGTACAATTTGCAAAAATAGAGACATTATTTTCTACGAGAAGTATTGTCAACAAGCAATGCCAGCATAACATTTATGTTCCCACTAGCTTTGACAAGTACCCATAAATCGATTGAACTCCTAGAAATTAATACCCTTTGACTTTATTAAGGAAGTGCACGTTTTTGTTATGTGATGCATCAATAAGTCTCTAACAAGACTTCTTAAGATTATACACCTTAGTTGGATATTGTGTGTGTGCATGTGTTTAAACTCTTCAATACATCTTTCAAAAGTTTAAAAAAATCGCTTTCCTTTCCTAACAATTCAAAATATGAAGAGGGATACCATATTTTATTGTGAATTTAAGAATGCAATTAACACAACCGATATCCATATTGATCTTTATCAAATCTTTAAAATCTATAAGTGAAAGTATATCTTTAGAATAATTTTCATGAATTAAAGCGAAACCTTTGCCACTAACATTTCAAGGTGCACACGTTCCGATCCATATGAATATATTATTTCCAACCAACATTTATATAACAAGGTTTTGGAAAAATCAAATTCAAATTCATTTTTCCTTTATGGACTAAACGTTGCTATTTTTTTATTTCATGCATTTTGGTAGCTCAAAGGCCTACTAGTGCTTCTAAGTTGTTAGCAGCTCACCCATATTGATCAGTGTATTTTCACTAACCAACGTGTTTTGCTTTTGCAATTAAATGCAGAACATAGAGCTCATAAGAATTGGCAACTCAATTGGAAGTGCACAAAAATAAGAATATGTCAATTAAACACAACATGTTATCAACCTCCAGTCGCATGCTAGTGATAGCTAAAAGGATCATTCCTTGACAAGCTAAAACCAATATTCAAATGACTACTTGACATATGAGTTTTCTATCACGGAACATTCCTTGACGAGCTAAAACCAATATTCAAAAGTTTGTGTGTATTCCCGATAAGAAAACACTTCGTAGAATAAGACTCAATGTATAGTCTATTTGTACTGTGATATGTCGAACCTCAGGTAGTTTTTTTGATGTCAAATTGTCTGTAATGTCGCTTCTTAGTATTATTTTTTATCTGTGAGTATCTTATACATAGGGTAGGTACCTAAGTGAGTTGTAACTTAGGCACTTGTACACACTAGGCTATCTCTCTCACTACAACTCATCTTGTACTCATTCCATATAAATTGAGCTGAATCAAGATTTTATTTAGATCTTTGTGCTCATACTTACGATTGATTAAAACTTTATTTGAAAATCCCTTCTATTGGTATCAGAGAGGGAATCTGTAGATCGTTTGAAGAATCTTTTTCACATTTTCATCTTATTGAATTGTTCTTTCCGATTCAATTCTTACGCAAGTTGAAACATAACTCTTCATTCGATCCTTGTGATTAAATGATTATGCATTTGTTTTTTCAATTGTTTTACATACGGTTTCTTTCTTTTCAAAGTTTATCATCTTTCTACTTAATCAAATGGCAAATCTGAATGTCAACACCGTGATGAACTACGCAAACTTGATTGGATTTGTTACAAAAGTTCCAATGTTGCTTCCAAAGTATTATGATTAATGGGTGTATCTTTTCCACTAGTTGTTTACAATTATGTTCGAGGGTGTAAAACTGCGAAAGGGATTTGGAACACTTTAAAATAGAAGTACCAAGCGAATGAACGAACTAAAAAGATCTCAGTGACACAATGCTTGTCAGAGTTGGCAGATTTTAAGCAGTAGGAAAGTGAGTCTATCGAAGCTTATTATGATAGATTCAATGAGCTATCTACAAGTGTACTAGATATGGTGTTGTTCGTACCACACTTGATTTCAACACCAACTTCATCCTAGGCTTGAAGAAAGAATGGAAGAACACTTTCCTTATGATCAAGACTCAGAAGAATTTTGACACCTACTCTCTATGGAATCTCTAAAATATCTTGAAAGCACATGAGTCCGAACTAAAGGAGATAGTTGAAGAGAAAAGTAAGATGAATTTTGGTGGTCCAATGGCACTTGTTTCAAAACAACTGTGAAGAATATTGGTTATGATGAAGAAGCAAAGGAAAATGAAGAAGGTTTTCTACTCAACTCAGATGAAGAAGGTATTTCCTATTTGTCTAATAATAGGGTCAAGAAGTTCTACAAAAAGCGAATCAGTGGAAACTTCAAAATAGTTCAGTGAACAAGCCAATGTTGAACTCTAGTGTTGGACAAAAGAGTATTGAGAAAGTAGAGAAGAAGAGAAGAAGAGAAGAAGATTGATAATATGTTTAAAGGTGATTCCGATTACAGTTACAACTATTGTAACATGCATAATCTATTGGAAAATATTTGTATGTGATTGTCACGTGAAATAAGTTGAGTCCTTTTATATATCAATCTAACAAACATTATCAGAATGTTTCAGGTTGGAAAGATCCTAAAGATTCAATAAGTGTTCGAAGAATCATATGTTGGACCACTTGAAGTGAACATGGAGGACTTGTTGTACACGTGGAGCACTTGTTGTTGACATTGAGCACTTGCTGAACATGGAGCACTTGAAGAAAGCAAGTTGGATCATAATGATCTCATATGAAACATATAGATCATATGTGGAGCATCAAGACATTGATAGATCAACATGAATACTTGGTGGCTCAACTCAAGTCAATGGATCAACATGATCACATTGATGGTTGAACAAGGTTGCACATGACACATCATGTACAATGAAGGCACGTCCAAATGCTCAAAGGAAAATCAATTTCGTCCATGGTCCATCATGAACACGTGGTTGTACATCTTCAAGTTCAAGACACATTTCAACATTCAAGAAACAACTCAACTTGATCAACGACACTTTTGGAAGCTATTGACATCTTAGAAGACAATTGAGCAACATGATGCTCATGTTGCTCATTGCATTTTCAATGTTAATCAAGAAGCCTAAAGAATTATGAAGACTCATAACTTGGATGGAACCCAAATGGAATACTAACAAAATTGGAATATTCCATCCATTCTTCGTTAAGTAGGGTAAAGGTGTCAACTGATGACTAGGTCATAATGATGTGTCAACACCTGATTGGTCAAGCCATGTCATGGGCTTTTGCAAAGCCTATATATAGGCCCATTGGGATCCATAATAAAGTTTGTCTTCGTTGCTCAATTCTAATCATTCTTCTCATTCCTGCTCATTATGTACAATTCCTATTTAGACTAGTTTTTTTGAGAGCCACTTGACAGTTTTAGTGTGTTTTACATTCAAACACTTGCAACTAAATTCTGATGAATATGTGACACTTTTGAATCATTGATCTTGAACATATAAAAAAAGTTTTTATCATTAACTTGGTGATTTCCAACTCTTTATTTTCCGCATTACTTGCAAAATGACGATTCTGAAACTTTGTTTTAGTATTTTCAACTGTTGAACTCCTCAAGTCTAAGGTTTACTGAATTTTCTCATTTCTTCAGTTGGTATCAGAGCTCGAGTGATCGAATTTGAGACTTAGAAAACTCCTCACAAAAACATTTTTTCAAGTTTCAAACTAGTATCACCTGTTCTCAATGGCAAGTGTGAATGAAAACCAAAATGTTCTGTATTTAGTTTCAGTTGCAAACAGTTGTGGAGCAGGAAATCGTGCACCTATCCTTGTGCCTAGTGAATACACTTCATGGGTAGATCGCATCAAGTACTACTTGGAAGGTCATGACTCTGACATCTTGAATTTCATTTCCACTAGGAAACATACTCCAGAATTTATGAAAGATACCAAAGTTCCTAAAGTTGATGTCTCTCCTAAAACATCCAGAGTTATTTATTGATCTGTTTCTACTACTGCTCAACTTCGTGATAGGAAAATAAAAAATTTTGAGGCTAAGTCAATGCAAGAGTTCCTATCCAGAATTCCTCATGACATCTATGAGCAACTTCCTGATGAAGATAAGAGTTCACCCTTCAACGTCTGGAATGCACTCAACAAACAATTTGAGGGGACTGATAAGATTCGTTCAAACAGGAAGAAAGCCACATTGGCTGACATGGACAACTTCAAGATGTTACCTCATGAAACTCTCTTTGATGCATATTCTAGGTACAACATTGTTGCCAACAAGGTGAAGAAGCTCAAAGTTGAAATATCGCAAGAGGATTTCAATATGAAATTCTTGAATAGTCTATCTCCAAAATAGGATACAGTGCACATGATCATACTACAAACTACAACCAATCTAGACACCATGTCTTTTTTTGATCTGTATATTGAACTACAACAACATGAGCCAAAATTCAACAAGTTATCTAAAGTAACTCCCTTTGATAATCAAGGACTTGCCTTGGGTAATTCAGCACATATGGCAAATCATTCTCAAAACTTGATTGCACATCATAATCTAATCCCAAACAACTTTTCTGATCAGTTTGCTAACCAAGGATATGGAGCGTATCCATATCAAAGTTCGAGTATGGATCAACTGTACAATCATAATCCCTACATGCCAACTCAACAACCTCTTCAGATAGCAAATGGGTACATGGAAAATCATCAATTCTTTATTGGAGCCACAATGGAATCTCCTCAAATCAATGAGGAAAATGAGTATTAAGAATTCTTGGCACTCCTGACCAAGTTCAATTCAAACTTCAAGAAGTTTATGAACAAGCCAACTGGGAACTTCAGAGCACAAATTTATCTGCAACCCCAACACTATCATCAGAACTCTGGAAACCTCCAAGGAGGAAGCCACAGTCAACAAAACTTCAACTCTCAAAATTCAAATTCTGAAAGTTACAATTCTCAGAGGACAAACACAAGAGTTCAAGATACCAAGTCATAGTCCTATGATGATAATGAAGTGATCAGGTGCCACAACTGTCAAGGTGAAAATCATTTTGCCAAGGATTGCAAAAACAAAGATCAAGAAGTTCAAAGATGAAGCATACTACCTTCAAAAGGTGGAGCAGATCAAGAAGCAGTCAAAAGACAGATTTCATGGTCATGGAAACTCCAAATGTGGACGTCTGGGAAACATATGATGAAGTGGATCAAGTAGACAAAACAGAAGCCTACAAAAACTACTTCTGCTTCATAGCTGATGATGACAAAGAGCCTTCTCCTTTCTATCAACAAGTTGTTGAGAAGGTAAATTTTATGCTTCATGATAATCATTTAAATATTGAGGCTTTTCTTGATGACATTGACCATATTTCTGAAATCATCAAGAATATGTCACCAATGATGAATATCGTGTCAGTTACTACAAAGATGAACTGACCAACACTCAGTTCAGACTTGAAGAATTGAGATGTAATATGGCTAAGTTAGAAAATAACCTTGTAATCAAAACTAAGGCACATCTTACGTCAGTTGAACAATATGAAATTCTATTGAATCAACATGAAATCATTGCAAAATAAAATCGTGAGATGTACGCCCAAATCAACACAAAAATCACTAGTTATAAGGCATCCAAAACCCTTCTTGAACAGAACGCACATGCCATTCTCAAGGGACCAAAACCATCATGGATCAAATATGGTGTTGGTTATGATGAAATGAACAAGGAAATCATGGGTCTCAATACACAACCAGAGTTGTTACCATGTGATCCAAGTCTTTTCACTAGAGACAATGAGGATCAAGAAGAGGTGGTAACTTGCATTCGTGATGTAATTTCCACTTCATTCTCAAGGATCCCACTAGAAGTCACATCATCCCATGATTTTCAACGCTTGGACACTAAGTCTGACTCTCTAGTGGAATTTTCTCTTGAATGTCCCACCATGGAAAGTTTCAATTCAGAAGATGCCACTTCTGAAAAATAAAATATCCCCGACTCAAAATCTACTGATAAACAGCCCAAATCATATGAGCTAGTAGGATACTCAAAGATTGGACCCATTGAATTCCTTAGTCAAGAAACATTTCCATCTCTTAATGCTTTAGTCTCTGTAACAAAGGACGTATGGTGTAATATTCTAAGAAACAACATACTGGGAAGTCTCCAATTCAAGTCAGCAAGGATGAAACCTTGAAGACTGTGAGTAATGAGAAAATTGTTGCTGAAATACTCAAGTGACCTTTCGTTCCAATAAAAATCACTTCACCCATACCTAAAAAACAAGAGACAATTGTAAAGCCAACTAATGTCTCTAAAGATAAGGGAAAAGAGAAAATTTATGTCTCTAAAGAACAAGGTTCAACTATAGTCCATCCTTCAAAACCCAAAGTGTTTAAGACTACAAAAAATGACAAGGATAGGAAGACCAATAGAGTACCAAAGGCTAAGCCAACCCAAGGGAAGACCGGACATACCAGTCCTCCCAAAACTTCAAAGACTCAAAAAACCTCTCCTTAAACCTTGGTTTCTCAAATTCTGGATTTCCAAACCAAACTGCAATCAGCTATCAGAATAGCTTCAGGCTTAATAATCTTCCAGATTTGTCTGAAATGATGAGACCAAGACCTGTTCAAATCAACCCATTAACCTATCAGAATAGTAATTACTACATGATTTCTATTAATTGTCTATACTGTGGTTTTACTCCATCCATAGGAGGGAATCGCATGTTTAGGGGAAACTCTAGGTTTCTAGTGGTCAATCAGTTCGGGGGAAATACCTAGTTTCCTATATTTGATCAATTTGGAATGCCTGTGAACTTTGGATTTCCTTCTTTGGGAATTCCTACTCATTTCACCAACCCACCTTCTTTCCCACAAACCAAACCTCAAAAGAAGGCCTCTAAGAAATCTTAAACCAAGGTCACTAAAAACCAATCAAAACCCAAAGATGTTAATGCAAAACAAGAAAAGACTGTCCCAACTCCAACAAGTCCGAAGAAAGCTAACACTCAAGGACCCAAACAAATATGGGTACCTAAACCTTCTCTCAAAATGCAGGCTTTTGTGCCGGGGTACCACATGACGATAAATGGTACATTGACAGTGGATGCTCCAGGCACATGACCGGGCACAAAGGTTATCTCAGATATTTCAAGATCACAATGCCAGGTCAGTATCTTACTTTCGGAAACAACATGAAGGGAGAAGTTATAGGACATGGAAACATATCAAACGGGAACTTTACCGTTAAACGTGTAGCATATTTAGATGGTCATAAACATAACCTTATCAGTGTTGCACAACTGTGAGTCAATTATCATGAGGTTTTGTTCACCAAAACCAAGAGTTTGATTATGGATACCAACAAGCACATCCTTGTTGATTCCCCACAAAATGGGAACATGTATCCTCTTGATATTGAACTAATTGAGGGAACCCTGATATTTATCTTCTTTGAAAAGCTGCTTCTGGCATCAGTTGGTTGTGGCATAGAAGACTCTCTCACCTCAACTTTGGTTATATCAACAAACTCATTGGAAAGGATCTTGTGAGAGGACTACCATTGTTAAAACTTGACAATGATATACTTTGTGCTTCCTATGAACAAGGCAAAATTTCCAAATCTCCGCACAAAAGTATAACAGAACGCAATGTATCTGAACCTCTTCAGCTTATATATATATATATATATCGATCTGTGTGGTCCTGCTACAGTTCCTAGCTTAATTGGGAAGAAATACATTCTTGCGATTGTTGATGATCATACCAAATTCACTTCGGTGTACTTTCTGCGAATCAAATATAAAACCACCAATGATATAATTAACTGCATTTGATACATAGAATCTAGGGTAAGAAAGCCACTTAGAAGACTGAGAAGTAACAATGGTGGTGAATTCAAGAACAATGCCTTAGATAGATTTCTTGTATCCAAAGGCATCGAGCACAATTTTTATGCACCCTACACTCCACAACAGAATGGTGTAGTTGAAAGGAAGAATCGGACACTATGTGAAGCTGCTCGATCCATGTTGATCTTCGCAAACCTAGTGCAATACATCTGGGCTGAAGCCACTGTATCCGTCTGTTTCACTCAAAATAGATCCCCAATCAACAATAGACTTGAAGTCAATCCTTATGAAGCAATGAACGCGAGGAAGCCCAACGTCAAAATCTTTCACATCTTTGGCTGTCGTTGCTACATCAAGAACAACAGGGATCAACGAGGCAAATTCGCACCCAAGGCTGATGAAGGTATCTTTCTTATATATTGCCTTAATACCGCAGCCTGTAGAGTTCTGAACAAGCGAACCAGGGTGATAGAGGAAAACAGTGATCTCACATTTGATGAAAGTTATGTGAGGGTTCTGGATCCAAACCACTTTGGTCCTCAAATGGTAGTACAATTTGATAAAATGAACTAGATATCACCTGCTAATGATTCTTCTCTAGTCCATGCTATTGGAATAGATTTTAAATTCCTCTTTCCAACTCAACCCTCTGCCCTAGAATCAGAAAAGCTCACAAAAACAGCTTCTCCTAATGTCTCTCAACCTTATCAACCATCAAAAGACTCCAGTTCCACCAAAGCTCAGGTTGAGGGGGAACCATCTTCGAATGATTTTATCCCTAAAATTCTTTTAGAATCTTCTGAACCATATACCCCAACCTCCCGTCATCAATATAGACAAGTCATAACACCATTCACTACATCTTTTGAGGGGGAACTACCTTTGGATGGTTCCATTCTTAAAGGTACTTTAGAATCCTCCCAACCTTCCAGTCAATGGTTTCAGGGGGAACCGCACTCGACTAGTTCCAGTCCGTCAAGTTCCTTCACATCCACTCCATCTGTTGAAGTCAAGCATGCAACATTTGAGGGGGAACCACCTGTTTCAGGTAGTTCAAGACACTTTCAATACAATCTTTTTGAAGGAACATTCACTTCTAATTACCCACCTCGTCCAAGAGAACAATATGAGGTAGTTTACACTCCTCAAACTCTTAAGGAAACTCATCTCACAAAATGGAGAAAGGATCATCCGGCCGAACACATCATAGGTGATCTAGATTCTGGAGTAGTGACTTGTTCAGCAACCAAAAATAAATGTTTATACGCAAGCTTTCTATCCATGATAGAGCCTAAAGGAATCAAAGAGGCTCTACAAGATGTATATTGGGTAAAAACCATGCAAGAAGAGTAGTTGAATTTGAACGCAACGACGTGTGGGACTTAGTGCCAACATCAAAAGAAGTATTAGTTATTGGTTCAAGATGGGTTTACAGGAACAAAAGTGATGAAGATGGAATCATCATCAGGAAGAAAAACAGACTTGTTGTTAAAGGCTACTCGCAACAAAAAGGCATAGAGTATGATGAAACCTTTGCACTTGTTGCAAGAATAGAATCCATTAGGATTTTCTTGGCATTTGTTTCACACAAGAACTTTAAGGTTTACCACATTTATGTGCAGTGTGCATAAATGTCCAAGAGCATGGTATGGAACTATGTCCAGATTCTTGGAAGAATCCAAATTTCAAAGAGGTTCTATCGATCCCACTATCTTTATGAAAATCCACAATAACCATCTGATCGTCGTGAAAATCTTCGTCGACGACATCATATTCGGCTCAACCAGCAAGGATCTTAGTGATGAGTTTGCTGACTTGATGAAAAGAAAATTTAGAATGAGTATGATGGGTGAGCTCAAATCCTTCCTAGGTCTACAATTTCATCAATCTCCTAAAGGAATCTTCATTGGTCAAGAGAAGTAGATCAAAATTTTGTTCAGGAGATACTCCATGGAGAATGCATCAACTAGAAAGACACTAATGTCTACATCTTACAAGCTTGATTCAGACCTTGATGGGAAATCTGTAGATTAGAAACACTACAGAGGAATGATTGGCTCACTACTGTACCTTACAGCTAGTCGACCAGACATTATGTTTTCAACAAGTCTTTATGCACGCTTTCAAAACAATCCAAAGGAATCACACCTCATAACGGCCAAAATAATTTTCAAAGATCTGAAAGGAACTGCTTTTTTGGGTCTTTTTTATCCTGCTAAAGGCAACTTCAATCTCCAAGTCTTTACCGACTCAGATTATGGTGTAAGCTCGACAAAAAGAGCACTTCTGGTAGCTATCAATTTTTAGGAGGCAGATTGGTCAGTTGGACTTCAAAGAAACAAACATGTGTTTCAACCTCTACTGCTGAAGCTGAGTACGTTGTTGCTGCCAGTTGTTGTTCTCAAGTGCTCTAGATGCAAACACAATTGAGAGATTATGGATTCAAAATGCAACAGATCCCCATCTATTGTGACTCTAAGAATGCAATTTCAATCTCTCACAATCCAGTCAACCACTCAATGACCAAGCACATTGATATTAGGCATCACTTTCTAAAAGATAATATTAAGAAATGTCATATTAAGCTTCATTTTGTTCCTACAGATGAAGAGACTGCAGACGTGTTCACAAAGCTCTAGATGAATCCAAGTTCATACACTTTCTAAGACGACTTGGCATGCTTAATCCAGATTCTCCAGGCATTTAAAGTTTTTTTTAATATTTTCTTTTAAGAAAACTCCAAAGATATTTTATTTTTTCTTTATTTTACACAAAAGGAAAACTCCAAAAAAAGATTTTTCTTTGATTTTTACTTTACATAAGACGACTTGGCATGCTTAATCCAGATTCTCCAGGCATTTAAAGTTTTTTTTAATATTTTCTTTTAAGAAAACTCCAAAGATATTTTATTTTTTCTTTATTTTACACAAAAGGAAAACTCCAAAAGAATATTTTTCTTTGATTTTTACTTTACATAAGAGAAAACTACAAAAATATTTTATTTTCTATGTTTTGACTTTAATTTAAACAAAAGAAAATACCAAAAAGATTTTATTTTTACTTTTGTTAGGAAATTGCAAGTTATTATCACAACTATGCAAATGAAGAAGGTTAGTTGCTCCACACTTTAATGATTTTTCAAAATACTAAATTTTGTGGTTATTCAGTTTGCTTAAATACATAACTAATATTGCTACTTCAGTGGTCATTAACAAGTATTAATGTTATATGGGATAATTTGAGGCGAACTCAGAGGTTTAGTTAAGCCAATGTGTTATAGTATATTTGTGGCTTCCCTGCCCTAGTGAACTCATGAGACAAAAACGCAAACTTGTGAAGTTTGAGCGACATAATAAGTTTGGCTTTTTGAATATATATACCTAATAAAAAGCTTCTTAGTTAAAACAAAGCGAGTCAAGTTCCAAGTCTATCTGTTTAATTTCTTTATTTTGAGTCTAGTTATATTTTTTCAATAAGTTATAGTTCAGGAGTTTAGTCAATCTGTGCCCTCTGGGACTTGATGAGTATCCCCCCCCCCCCGAGGGATATATTTATATCTATCCACCTATCTATAAAAGCTTGGATGGATGGGAAAAAATATCGTTTAAAAGTTTTCATAGAAAGTCATGGACTCCATTAGTGACCTAAGCAATTCCGAGCACTCCAATGAATTTCATAGAAAGTCACGAACTAAAGTACAAATAGAATTAAAGTTAGGAATTATTTGCTTGTGTGCTTTTCAAAGTTAGAGTTATAAGAAAAGAATATATATATATATATATATATATATATATATATATATATATATATATAATTAAAAAAAAAGAGTCTGATTATATTCTTAGGTCAATTATTATATATAATACTTTTGTTTTAAAGTCGTGTCACTTGGAATTTGGCGATACCATTTGCAACGAAATGGGTAAATAAAAGGGTATAAGCGGTAGGAATGCCAAAAATGAATACCGTTCAAAATAAGTAGAGAACGTTTATGAGGATTGTCAGTATTTATGGTTTGGGAAGTAACTAAGCCTTAAACACAAATATACGCATTATGGTGAGACATAATTGGTGAGTACAAATTGGGCTATTCTGTGTGATGTTAAGGAATTCAAAAGTAATAATCAACAAAGGAAATTCTTGACAATGTGAAGTGAAGCATCATACACAAAATTTAGTTGCTTGATAAATCGGTAAGTGACAGTAGGATAATCCGAAATGCTTCTAAATCAGTCATCCTTCTAAGTTCTAGTGTTTCCTTACAACTATCTATTATACATGCACACACTTCACTACATTTTAGTATTCCTTTCTAAGCTTCTCTATTTACATGCACACACATCATCCCTAAATATAGATTATTTAGTGTTTGCATTTTCATACTTTTTGTTTAAATAATGCCTTAGAATCTAGGTAAAGCATCTAAGTTAGACAGAGAATATCACTTACTTGATCATGGAACATCCTTAGCCAAGTGGAGCATCTTATGGTAAGTGAACCATCCTCTTCAAGAAAACCATATGTGCTTGCCTTGGTTCATGGAGCATTCTTGTATATTGTAAAGAAGGAGAAGTTCCAAACCTTTAAAGGACATTTGAGAACCATCTTGGACCAACTAGAAGCATCTTTGAGCAACTTCCTGCACTTGGACCAACATGGAACAACTTCAGGTACATGGACCAAATTTTGAGCAACTGCATTCAACTTGGAGCATCTTAGACTCTCTTGGAGAAACTTCATTAAGTTGGACCAACTAGAAGTACATTTGAGCAACTTCACCAACTTGAAGGATCTTGATCACTTGAACCATCCCCATCCAACTTGGAATAACAGCATGCTCTTGGACCATCTCCACCTCTCTAGACCAACTAGACGAATGAATGAAGCATCTTCATCTGTCTTGATCATCTTGAGGCATCTTGGACCATCTTCATCAACTTGATCACTTAGATCATCATGGACCATCTCTACTACCTTGGATCAATTGGAAGTCAGTTGGACCATCTTGGAGCATCTTCAGTCACTTGGAGCATGTTCAAGAACATTGGAACATGTTCAACAACATGGAGCATCTTCTGCCACTTAGTGCATTGCGTCCATGTAGATCATCAAGTCCCTATAGAGCATAATAAATGTGCCATGAACATTTTGAATAGATCATAAACGTTTTTAATGAGCCATACAAATCTCAAGTAGGCCATGCACATTTCAAGTAAGTCATGCACGTCTCGAGTAGGTCATGAACATTCCTTAGGTGCCATGCATGTCTCAAAGATAACATCAATGCATGCACCACCTTTTCTTTCTTGATTCTCAAGTCATATTTTTCTCGCTCGCGACTCTACTTGGGTTTTCCCTATTTATACTTGAGTGTCATCCAAGTCTTATGGGCCCACAAGTTGGCCCATGCAATCCATAGCTTGGCACATTGAGAAACCCTATAAACCTTCACCTATAAATAATTCATTTCTATTTCTGATTCTTTCTTTCTCAATCTCTCACAAATTCTTACTCTCGTACACGCTTGGAGCAAGATCGAACTTTGTTTTGGAGCAACAACCTTCGTGAGCAACAACCTCGTGAGCAACAGTCTTCGTGAGGAACAGCCGCATCAGCAACAGCCTCGTGAGCAACAATCTTCATGAACAACATCCTCGTGAGCAACAGTCTTCGTGAGCAACAACCTCGTGAGCAACAGTCTCCGTGAGCAACAGCCTCTGACCAACAGTTTTCATGATCAACAACTCCGTGAGCAACAGCCTTGTGAGCAACAGTCTCCGTGAGCAACAAGCCTCACCTTCGGACCAACCTTTGGCGCAACAAGCACTTTGGCTCAAAAAGCATCTTGGCGGAACACTGGCTCTCAGTCTCACATCCTTCTTGTTCCACTCCCTCTTGCGCCAACCTTCTTTTCTCGATATCGCAACGTATCAACCTTCACAGTCCAACACTGCTGAGAACAACTCTGTTTCGGTAACCAAATCCCCCTCACAGCTCCTTGGCGTAAAAGCACAAGCTACGGTCAACACCCCTTGGCGCAACAGTGGCCCTCTATCTCGCATCCAACTTGTGTCACTCCCTCTTGCGCCAACCCTCCCTTCCATCTTGACCCTCGTAATCTTCAGCTCGTGTAACAACGTAAATTTTCAAAACAATTTTTCACATTTTCAAAAACATACTTTCATTCATAAATATTATAAAAATGTCATTGTATCACATATCAATCCATAGAAACACAACCCCAAGATCATAATGTATAAAACTCCTCATGTGTGTTCTGATCATGTCGGCGCCTTCCCACAATCCTCACTGGTACCTGAAACACATAACACAACACTGTAAGCATAAATGCTTAGTGAGTTCCCCAAAATACCACATACGCACATACGCCACTCAAGGCCATAAGACCTTCCGGTCTCTGTGTCTCAGGGGACTTCTGTCCCATAACTCTGGTGGACCTTCCGGCCCTACCCGTAATGACCTTCCGGCCCATATCACCCTGACCTTCCGGTCCATATCATCCTGACCTTCCGGTCCACATCATGACATACATAACACGTACATATCACATAACAGCATACATTATATACACCTCAAAGCATACAAGACCTTCCGGTCACACATAGGTACCCTTCCAGGTACAGTAGAGTGAGAAGACTCACCTCGGGTAACTAGGTAAATCTCGAGCACAGAAAAATCTGGTCTAGCCCCTGCCTAATCACAAGGAATAAGCACTCTAATAAATACAACCCTCAAGGCTAGACTAATCCCTCTCTTAATACTCTCGGAAGGGTATAAGACCATTTTACCCCTCTCATGGCTCAAAGACCCTAACATTGACCAGTCCCTAAACGTCAACAAAAGTCAACGGTCAAACTTTGACCAGACTCGTCGAGTGCACTTGTGTGACTCGGCGAGTACATGCATGTCCTCTTCGCCCCTGGTCCTCACTCGACTCGCTCAGTCAACCCTACACTCAACGGGTTATCACAAGTTACGAATCGCGGGGCAACCCGACTCGACTCGTCGAGTCCCTTATGGGCTCGATAAGTTCCTCCCATGAAAACACTCAAACGATATTTTGAGGTCAGATCTGTTTCACCAACCAGTAGATCCAACCTCCTAACACTCGAAAGTCAAATAAAGGTTCAAAATTTACATTCATGCAATGCTTATAAGACCAAAAATGGAGAAATAACCTTTAAAATGGGGTTTTACTCTCAAGGCTCACATGAAACCTAATAAAGCTGGAAGCTTGGGACCTTTTGGACCTCTCAAGGTCCAGATCTATCATCTATACCCAAAGGGGCCTCATATGCTTCACAATCTAACTCAAAATTGTGCAAGGGAAACCCTAGATTCAAGGAATCTATCAAATACAAGAAATGGGAAGGAACTTGTACCTCAAAACGTGAATCTCAGTGTGAACAACATAGATCCAAGCTCCACAACCGATCTAGCTTGGAGTTTCTCACTCCTTCTTGCAAGGTCACACCAAAGGATGAAGAATTAGCCTCCAAAATGCTCTCTAAGCTCTCTTTTCTCTCTAGGGTTTTCACAGGGGAGTAGTGGCCGCAAATGACGGCCATAAGGGCCTTTAAATAGGGCTCAGGCCCTGAGATTTAGGGTTTAACTTTACAGCGCGGACTCGTCGAGTCCACGCATCGACTCGTCGAGTCCGACCATTAATCCAGACAAGAATTCGCGATCCTACTCGGCGAGTCTGAGCGCCAACTCGCCGAGTCGCTCCCTAAAACTCAAGATAAATACTTAAAATAAGATACCTGGGAATCTGGATGTTATAATTCTCCCCCACTAGAATCAGACTTCGCCCTAGAAGTCTCATTCTACAAACAGCTCTGGATGAAGCTTCCGCATCTCCGCCTCCGGCTCCCAGGTCAGCTCGTACCCTTTCCGATGCCGCCACTGAACCAGAACCAGTGGCACTTCCTTGTTTCTCAAAACCTTGATCTTCCGATCCACCACCGCGACTGGCCTCTCAACATAATTCAGGCTCGCATCCACCTGAATATCTTCCAATGGTACCACCGCCGACTCATCGGCTATACACTTCATCAGCTGCGACACGTGGAAGGTATCATGTATCTAACTCAACTCCGCAGGTAGCTCCAACCGATATGCTACCCTACCCACCCTTGCGGCCACCCTGAACGGCCCAATATACCGAGGCCCCAGCTTGCCCCTCTTCCTGAATCGAATCACTCCTTTCCAAGGAGACACTTTCAGGAGTACGAAGTCTCCAACCTAAAACTCGAGCTCGGATCGTCGCCTATCCGCATAACTCTTCTGGCGACTATGAGCTATCAACAACCTCTGCCTGACCTGCTATATCTGCTATGTCGTCTGAAGCACTATCTCAGTGTTTCCCATCACTCGCTGCCCTACCTCTCCCCAACAGATGGGAGTCCGACACCTCCTCCCATACAACAACTCGAAAGGAGGCATACAAATGCTCGAATGGTGACTGTTGTTATAGGAAAACTCAGCCAACGGCAAACACGTATCCCAACTCCCTCCGAAGTCCAACACACATGCTCGAAGCATGTACTCGAGCGTGTGAATCGTCTACTCACTATGTCTGTCCGTCTGTGGGTGGTAAGCGGTACTGAAATGCAGCCTCGTGCCCAACTCCTCGTGGAACTTCTTCTAGAACCTGGAAGTGAAACGTACATCCCGATCTGACACAATCGAGATCGGCACTCCATGCCGCGATACCACCTCCCTCATACAACTCTGCCAACCTCTCTGCAGAAGAGCTCTCACTGATAGCAAGAAAGTGAGAGATCTTCGTCAGCCGGTCGACGATCACCCAAATTGCATTGACACCCCTCGCAGTCCTCGGCAATTTGGTGATGAAATCCATAGAAATCTGTTCCCACTTCCATTGGGGAACCTCAAGTGGCTGCAACTTGCCATGCGGACGTTGGTGCTCGGCCTTAACCCTGCGATAGGTCAAGCACCTCTCAACAAAACACGCGACATCCCTCTTCATGCAAGGCCACCAATACTCTCTCTTCAGGTCCAAATACATCTTAGTGGCCCCGGGATGGATCGATAACCTCGATCGGTGCGCCTCCTCCATCAGAATGGTACGTGCCCCGCCTGCATACGGCACCCAAATCCGACCTTGAAAGGTCATCAGCCCTCGGCTATCGGTAACGAACTCGGACACCTGCCCGATCACCCGCTCCCTTTTGCGGTTCTCTGGCATCATGGCCTCTGCCTGGGCCTCCCGAATGGTGTCCAACACCAGAGTCATCACCGTCAATCGCATACAAAGGTCTCGAATCGGGGCACTCCCTGCCCTACGGCTTAGAGCATCAGCCACAACATTAGCTTTGCCCGGGTGGTATAGGATCTCACAATCATAATCCTTCACCACATCCAACCATCTCCTCTGGCACATATTCAGGTTGGGCTGATCCATCAGATGCTTCAAACTCTTGTGGTCCGTGTATATGGTACACCGAACCCCATACAGATAATGGCGCCAGATCTTGAGGGCGAACACCACTGCCCCCAACTCCAGATCGTGGGTGGGATACCTCGTCTCATGAGGCTTCAGCTGCCTCGATGCATACGCTATCACGTGCCCCTCTGCATAAGCACCGCACCCAACCCTGATATCGATGCGTCGCAGTAAACTACAAAGTCCTCCATTCCCTCCGGAAGGGATAACACCGGGGCTTCACATAACCTCTGGCGAAGAGTCTCAAACGAGGTATGTTGCTCCTGACCCCACGAAAAAGTAACGCCCTTCCGGGTCAAACTGGTGAGAGTCACAGCGATACTGGAGAAATCCTTGATAAATCTCCGATAATAGCCGGCCAACCCCAGAAAACTCCTGATCTCGGTGGGAGATCTCGGCACCTCCCAACTCATCACCGCCTCAATCTTGGCTGGATCGACCAATATCCCCTTCTGATTGACGAGATGCCCTAAGAACTGGACCTCTCGCAACCAGAAATCACATTTGGAGAATTTGGCGTACAACCTCTCTGATCTCAAAAATCCGAGGATTCCCCTCAAATGCTCCTCGTGCTGCTCTCGGGACCTCGAATACACCAGAATATCATCAATGAACACGATTACCGATCGGTCCAACATCTGTCTGCACACCCTATTCATGAGATCCATGAACGTTGTCGGTGCATTGGTGAGCCCAAAAGGCATCACCACGAACTCGTAATGCCCATAACGAGTTCTGAATGCCGTCTTCTGGATATCCTCATCACGCACCCTCATCTGATGATATCCAGACCTCAATTCAATCTTGGAGAACCAAGATGCTCCATGCAACTGATCGAACAGATCGTCGATCCTCGGTAAGGGGTAGCGGTTCTTGACCGTCAACTTGTTCAACTCCCGGTAATCAATACACATCCGGTGTGAACCATCCTTTTTCTTGACAAAAAGGATCGGTGCTCCCCAAGGCGAGCTACTCGATCGAATAAACCCCTTCCCCAGTAGCTCCTGAAGCTGCGAGGATAACTCCTGCATCTCTGGCGGCGCAAGGCGATAAGGCGCCTTGGCGATAGGCGCTGCCCCCGGAATCAAATCAATGCGGAACTCCACCTGCCTCTCGGGAGGCACACCCGGCAACTCCTCGGGAAACACATCTGGGAACTCACGCATTATCGGCACATCATCAATCGATCTTGGCTCCTCGGCGGCCACTCGTGAATTCATCACATATGCCACAAACCCGCTACAGCCCTGCTGTAGACTCCACCTCGCTCTAGCAGCTGAACAAAATGCTGACCCAGAACGGGTACCCTCGCCGTACACCGTAAGTACTCCCCCAATAGGGTCTGATATCGTCACCAACTGTCGGTCGCAGTCTATAACCGCCCCAAACCGGCTCAACCAATCCATGCCCACTATGACACAGACGTCCCCCATCGCTATAGGAACCAGATCTATCGGGAACTCAACACCGAAGATCTCGAGTACACAACCTCGAATCACATCCGTAGCATATACCGCTCGTTCGTCAACTATGGAAACCCGTAGCGGCCGACTCAACGCCTCCCGCTGGATACTGATGTGCTGACTAAACGCTAAAGACACAAATGACCGAATCGCACCCGAGTCAAATAACACCAAAGCAGGTACAGAACTTACAAGAAAAGTACCTACGCATATCATTGATGGGTTTTAGGTAAAACAAATAAACTAGAAAACAATTCCTAAGTTCACATGCAACCTACTTTGGATCTATGTTTTAACTATTGAACATATAACTTTCAATTGCAAAATAAGAACCCTAGAGGAGAGAGGCTAATTTCGAAATTAACAAACTAGGGTTTAGGAGTTACATACCTTTCAATTATTATAGCAAACAATTGATAATCCTCTTGATCTTGATCTTGATCTTCTTGGAAGCTTAGCACCACAAATGTAATGCCTCTAATGGAATCACACCCAAGAACTAGCAAGAAAGAAACTTGGAGGAGAGAGGATGGAGAGAGTATGCAATTTCGGCCTTAGGGTTTCTTCCAAAGAAATTAGTCACCTCAAATGTGAGCCAGGAGGCTCCTTAAATAGCTGAGGGATCTAGGGTTTAGGGAAAACCCTAATGATCCTTGCTTAAGGCCTAAGCAAAGCCCAAGGGCTTTATCAAGAACCCCTTGGACGAAATCTCTAGGGTTTCCCCTATGGATTTCGTCCACCTCCTTCCAAGGGGGTTCTGGATCCTTCCACTCAACTATTAGTTAATTGCAAACTAGTCCCTGCACTTTATAATTAATTCTTTTAACCCCAAAATTAATTCTGATTAATTTCTGGCTAACTATTAATTAAACATAATGATTTCTAATTAATATATTAATCTTTTAACATATTAATAAATCATTTATATATATTAATTTATTAATCTTATAAATTAATATCTCTCCTTTCATAATTTCCTTGTCCAGTTGCTAGGTTGAGGGCAACCCAAAAGGACTGTGCTGCTATCAATTCAAGTACATACCAATTATAGTTATGGGCTTAGACACCTAATCGAACAGTCTCCTACTTGGATAAGTCTGTAACTATAATTGCTAGTATGCCTTCTAAATTTAACCAGCAAATTGTAGCTTCCAAAAGCTGCTGCCGAACTCTGACCCAGTCAGTTACGTGTCCTAAGATAAGTGATCATATAATCCTTCGTTCTGCTAGATATACCTAGACAAAAGACATGGAATGTAATCAATCTCTTTGTCCAGACTCTATGTTTCCCGATTCCTGATTTGTGATGATGTAGGACTTCTAATTGAACACATCAATTTAGTCCTGGCTGGGCCCAACACATAAGTCAACACCAAATCATCGAGGGGCCCACAGATATCGCTTTTCCGGTTAGGGCAAAAGGAACGAATAAACGTTGACTCATATGCTTGTATCTTTTACTCATCAAATTATACATGACAATACGTTTTATAACACCAAGTTACTGATGCGTTTTCGTATCACCAATGCATGACCGACTTGTAAATCACAACTCATATATCTTTGTTTCAAAATTATAAGATATTATCGTCTCAGTATTACTCGTGATGAATTCCATGAAGTGATACTCTGAGCGAGGGTTTATCCAATACTCAAATCTCAATTTCTTAGTACTCATGAATGTTGTAGCAATTCTATTGCCATGTCTATCCTTTAGACAATCTACAATCCAGTTCATGACAGTCTTGATTTACTACTTACTTCCAAAAGTACGAGCGACTGTGGAGTTTGAATAATCTTATTATTCGGGAAGTAAAACATGCAAAAATGAAACACAATAATAAACAATTGACAAAAGGCAGAAACCAAACTTATAAATAATACTTTATTATTTAATCACCAAAAGTCAATTACATTTACTTTGTTACAAGTTTTAGAACAAAACTAATCTAACTACTAAAACTAATATCATCTTTCAGTCCTATGCTCCGAGCATGCTGAATATGCTTAGCCCTACGCAGACCCTTTGTGAGGGGATCTGCTGGGTTATCTTCAGATGACACCCTCTTTACTATAAGATGGCCTTCTTCAACTCTATGTCTGATGAAATGGTACTTTCTGTCGATATGTCTGGTCTTACCATCATCTCTCGGTTCCTTTGTCAAGGCAACCGCTCCTTCATTATCGCAGAACAGTTCCATAGGCTCCTGGATAGTTGGAACAACTCCGAGATCCCCGATGAAGTTCCTCAACCAAGCTGCTTCTTTCGACGCTTCACTTGCTGCTATGTACTCTGATTCACAAGTAGAATCAGCCACCGTATTTTGCTTGGAACTCTTCCAAGTAACTGCTCGTCCATTCAGTAAAAACATCCAGCCCGACAGAGAACGAAAGTTATCTCTATCCGTCTGAAAGCTGGCATCACTGTAACTGTTGGGTTTTGAGCATTCTAACACTCCTAAGTGTACATGCAACCCTAAATAGCTTGGATCTATGTTTTCTCTATTATACATGCAAATATGAACTTTCCAAGGTATTCATCCTAACTAGCATAATAACACTGATTCAAATGAATATCTCAAGTTAGAATTACATACCTCTTTGATATAGAATGTCTTCATGAAGCTTGAGTGCCTAGTGCCCCAAGTGTGACACCTTAAATGGTTCACACAACATCAAATGAACATGGAATGACTTGAGCGAAATTGGAACACTTCATAAAATCGGCTAGCCCTTATTCCTCACACATAGTCGCCGATTTCTTGAGCCATGGGATTCTTTTATATGGTGGCTATTAGGGTTACACCATTTAACCCATAACTTTACCCATTCCTTATGCTCCATGGATTTTAACCTCCATGGAGTATCCATGGGTCACCCAATGGACTTAGTCCAACATAAGGAATCTTGGATCACAAGCCCACATATAAAAGAATGAATGATTTACACAATCAACCCATATATTTAATTAGTCTCCTTTTGATCACTTAATTAATTCCAAATTAATTCTTGATCAATACTTATTAAATAACCTTATTAATATATTAGAACTTATAATATATTAATAAACCTTAAGTGTTATTTCTCTCATTTTAGTCTATCCAAATGCATGATGCCATGCAACCCAAATGGAGCATGCCGGGTCGGGTCAAGTCTTACCAATTATAGTTATGGACTTAGACATTAATCCAATAGTCTCCCACTTGGATAAGTCTAAAACTATTATTGCGTACGACTTCAAGAACCGACTGGAAATCGTAGCTCTCAAAAGCTTCTGTCGAACTCTGACCTTGCCGATGATCTCTGACCTTTGTCAATGACTTGTCCATTAGATAAGGGATCATATATTCCTCCATTCTAGATATCATATCGACTGAGACATGGATTATAATCATTCTCTCTGTCCATTTGTTGTTTCCCGATTTCCGATTTATGACGACTGACTAATTGAACAAATCAAATCAGTCCAGGCCCGGCCGAGCACTTACATTTGTCATCACCAAATCATCGAGGGGCCCACATATATCGCTTTTATCCCGAAGGTAAAAGGAATGGATAAACTTCGACTCATATGGCTTGTTCTACTACTTGTTGAATCATACACAAAGGCACGTTTTATAACATCGAGTTACCAATGCGTTTTCGTGCAATCAATGTATAACCAACTCATAGTAACAACTCATATCTCTAGGTTTGAATAATATAAGATATTATCGTCTCATGATCACTCGTGAGAAAATCCATGAAGTGATTCCAATGAGCGCGGGTTGAATCCAATACTCAAAACTTATGAGCACTCATGAGTGTTGTAGCACCACCTTGTCCCACATCTTAGACCTCTACAAGCCCAACCCATGACAGTCTTGATTCATATCTACTTCCAACATATGACCGACTGTGGATGGTTTGAATAACTTAATCATTCAGGAAGAATGACCTAGTTATTCTGGAAGTCAAAACATGCAAAGTGAAACACAATAATAATCGAATCCAATATGGTCTCAGAACTTATGAATATAAATAAAACACCTTTTATTTATCACCATATGATTACACATTATTCATTGTATACTGTTTCAAACTATCAACTTTATACTTGAATTAAAACAATAGTTGTCCCATGCTCCAAGCATGTACACTATGTTTTCTAAACACTAGTCATGCCATACACCAAGTATGCATACTATGTTTGTCTATGAACTTTACTTTGTGAAATAGATCAATTGAACATAACTTCAATGATTCTCTTTTCACAGTCCCAAATCCTTACTGCAAATGCAAGAATTCCAAATTCATGCCATTTACTGAAATCTATTAGATTCTAAACTTATATGCATTGATCCTCTTGTAATGATTATGCACAAAGTCACAAGGACTTGACAACAAACATTACAGAGCATTCCAAGGAGATCAACTCCTTGGAAACATCCTTCTTGCATTAAGTTTCCTAATCTTACACAGATTGAATAATTTCTAACTTTGAAACATTTCCATATTCCATTTTGACTATCACTTCTGAACAAGAGTTGCCTCCTTACAGATTATGTCAATATGGTCCTTCCAGAATTAACACTATACTTCCAACTGTCCTTGAGCAACCAATCTTTGGTAAACCTTAGATTGTCCTCGACAATTGCTTAATCCTTTTACTCATATCCAGTTCTAGACCTTTTCCATTCTTAATGCCCCAGACATTTGGAAAATTTATAGAAAGGATGAATATAGCACATGTAATCGATCCTATATCCGAAGCATATGGGACACGATTCATGATGTCTCACATAAAGACTAAACCAGTCTTTTGCTATAATATTTCCATTTCAATTTGTCAAGTTCTCATAATTCAGATTATGAAAAGGGATGCCGTAATCATAATCGAATTTTAGAACGCAAATAATGGACCCATATATAGAATTTCCTTATGTTGAGCCATTCCAACATGAAATTCATATATATATCCTTGACTAAATACGATTTAAAACCTCAATCTAAACTTTTAGATTTGAGATGAAGTATAATTTCCTCTCCCTTAATTATAGCAAAACAACTTTTTCCCAATTGAAACCTTTTGTTTTCTATAATTAACATTGCTAACTTGCAACCTTTATCATAATTATCATGCTCCCACTAACATGATGATTATTAGCATAACACTTATGCTCCCACTAGCTTTGACATGTACTCAGAAATCAGCTGAACTTCTAGAAAAACAATACTTTATTGACTTTCTTACCAAAGTTCAGATTTCTGATACTAGATTGCTTTGATAAAACTTTATCAAAATCATACACCTTGCCTTAGATAGCACACTTGTGTGTCTAAACAATTTTAAGAACTAGGAAAAGGGATGTCGTAATCATAGTCTCAATTGTTTAGACCTTTTGCCATCTGCTTCAAATCTACTTGGTGGAAGTGTTTCCTCACCATCATTTTCATGAATCAGAGAGAAACCTTATGACCCTTAGATTTTATGGTTTATGTGTTCTTGTCCACGAGAATTTGTCAAGACCACAATCACAAGACTAGGTTAGTGATAAATCCAAACTGATATGGATTGAACTTGTGCAATCTTCACTTCTTGCCACCTGGCAGTACAGGGCCTGCCATTGCTTCCAAGTTGTTATGCAACCAATTGAGAACTTCCAGAACTCCTATGCAAAGACAACTTTAACTGGAATGAGCACAGAATATGTCAACACGATAGGTTATAAACCTCAAGTCGTGTGCTAGTGAAGAACCTCAGGTTTTGATTCTTGATTAGTTCTTGAGACTTTCAAGACCTTTTAAGACTCCCACTGTCCTCTTGACATATAAGACTCTCTTGTCAAATATTCAAGAGATAGTATGGATTCTAATCAAGACAAACACTTCACACAATTGGCCTTAGTTGGTCTTTGTTTTATCCAAAACATCACAACTTACCAATTTCAAATGTACAAGAGTAGAAACCTTTTACTCTTACATTTCACAAGTGTTTTTAAACCTTCTTTAAGACATGTCACTCAAGTTACTATCTTGGAGTATGACTCTAAGAATTGTTTTGGAATGAAATATGACTCATCTTCTTGATTTAACCACTTCAACAATTCATAACTCCTTTTCTTAGCTACCAGAATGCACTTAGAGGATGAATTGTGATAAGGTCTCTTAATCATTAAGATGATTATATAACATGATACTAATGTACTCTCCCATCTTTTTAGATTTGAGAAACTTTTATCCTTCTGCCTAATTTGATTCTTCTCATTCATTCCGCCATACACTGAAATTTTTTCCAATGCTTCAGAATTATACTTAAGCCTGTAAGTATAACCATATTTACTAAACTTTAGTAAATCATGAAGAATAGTCTTATCGATCTTTTGTGGTGGACTTAATCAGTGCACAAGAATGTGTACTCGATCCCTTAGTCCGTTACTTGACTCACACATCCATGTGAACAAGTAGTTAGTCTTAATTTTTCAAATGCTTGAAGGTTCTCATTCATCATGCTCTACAAATTGCATGATTCCAAGTTTCGGTCCAATTGAAACTTGGGTGATGAGAATCTTTCCTTATTTGGTAAATTTAGACACTACCACAAATGAAAGAATCAAATTCATATTTCCACTCTTGCTCTTAATGGAATCTTATAAGCAACACAGTTTTTCACAAATGCCATTGTAAGGATATTTTAAAATAAATAAAATCAAAAGATTTACCTTTTATTTTAAAACTTTGCAGAAAAACTCATCCTTACAATCCATATGAAAACTTGTTGTTATCTATTCCTAAGCAAAATATCATAACTCCTAAGAAGTAGCTCAAGAATCCGATCTTCAAACTATGTGATAGAAATCCATCTACGCGATCAGATTCATCATATTCTTTCTTTAAGTTTCTTCACTTTTTCTTTGATTCTTAAAACATCACCATGTGACCCAGCCACATCATGTATCAAGAATCTCAGAATAGAAACTTAGCAGAGTTAGATAGTGGACTTTACCTGAATTAGAGTCAAACTTATTGACTTTAACATCCTTATGTAAATTTGGCAGCTTTGCAACCAATGCCCCTTTCTTTGGCAATGGACCCTTGATAATGGGACTATCTCAGACTTAGCCTTTCTCTTTACCATTTGGTCAACCGAGTTGACTATGGCCGATCCCTTTCCATTGGGAAGAGAGAGCTTTACTGGATATCCAATGTCATCATTGTCAATGTCCATAAAGTTTTAGGAAGTTGATCTTAGCAAATAGATAAGATCATTAAGGGTCTTGTCATAGTCTGTTTCATAGGACTCCCAAAGGAACTCACTATGTGACTTAGAAAGTGATTGATCATCAGCTTCCTCTAGACTTTGACACTCAACTCTCCCGGCTTGTCAATATGTGACTTCATCTCTAAGATGTGATCACATCTAGACCTTGCCTTGCCATTAGGGCTTGAGTGACCTTGAACTTGTGAGTTAGGGAGAATAATTGGTGGAGGTGGAGGAAGTAAATTTCCAAGAGATTTGGGAAGATCATAGATGTCTGAGCTAGACATCTTTTGGGAGATATTCAAGATAGTTGATTCAAAGTCCTTAATATAACACCCAATATGAAATATTAACGCTAGGACCCAACAAACCATTTCATAACTTGGAAGAGGGATGCCGTAATCCAAGCTATAAAATATTTGAAGGTAGGTAAATGACGATTTACCAATTTCCACCATGAAAAACGAAATATAATTAAGTTTTAATTGGATTTGAAGCTCCTAGATCTTTTGAGATTCATTAAACTGTTCAATGGCATGTTTCAATCTCGGGTGTGCCCTTCAGGTTTTGTGACTGGGATACCGAGGATCACAAAACAAGGTGTGAAGTGACCAATGCAAATATACTTGGTACCCTTAATATTTACCCTTCAATCGATGTGCCGGTTAACCACACGAGCTCCACCGATACTATGATAAAATATTAAGTTACCCTTTGCCTACCTTGTTAAATCCAGGTTAGTGTGTCGGTTAACCACACGAGCTGCTCTAACTGTTTATACAAAGTGCAAAGTGTAATTTCATGGATTAGCACCTTATTCACATTTTTCCTAAGTAACTAAGATTGGGAATTTATAAGTGTTTAGTTACTTAGTATTTATCATTAATACTTTTAATGAAGGGAGAATTATAGTCCTTGTCCTACCTGTTTGGCTAACGACCCTCCACCAGTCAAGGAAGCGGTGGATGAGAGTGGACACCCATTAAGCTGCCATTTTATAGGCAACAACCTTATACCCCCCTTATAGACTGGCTTCGTGAATGAGGCCTACTAATGGTAAGATTGACTTGCTCTTATACACACACACACACACATATATATATATATATATATATATATATATATATATATATATATATATATATTACTAACTTATAATATTATAAAGTATAAGGGTTGAATTTTAACTTTTAAAATTCTAAGGGCTTAACTTGGAATTAAAGTATTCATAAGAGAAAACTTTTCAAATTCCAAAACTTGAGGGCAAGTTTTGAAACTATTCAAAACTAATTAATTCCATAACTTATGTGTTTAAAGTAGTTTTAATTAAAAAACTCTTCAAGTTCCATAACTTGAGGACAAGTTATGGAAGACTTTAACCTAATGAAAGAATGTAACTTTTCTTTATTTTTGTAACTTATGGAACTAATTAAGGTTACACATTTTATTACTTAATGAAGTGACTCCTGAACCTCCATAACCTGAGGACAAGTTATGGAGTCATAAAACGATTCAATGAAGACAAGACTCTTCATTTTGTAACCTTTGCCAACTTTTATGAGTTTTAAGAAACTTTAATGTGACTTTTCATGTAACTTGAGGACAAGTTACACAAACACATTTTAGAATCATCTCTTAGATTAAAATGGATTGAAAACAACAATTTCTAATAATTTTTCTATTAATCTAAGCAACTCATAAGAACAAGATAATTTAATCAAACTTTTTCATGTAATTAGACTAACCATTAAACTAATACAAAACATGAATCTATTGACAATTATCTTTGAAATTGGATTAGAATGAACATGTTTATAGGTTCAAAAACAGCTTATGGTAATGTTCCTAGTCCATTTCTAGCCAAAAAACTCGAAGATATGCTGACAGGGGCTCCTACTCGTCGAGTGTATGAACCTACTCGACGAGTAGTATGATTTTCTTTATGGACTCTGCGAGTTCATCAGTGGACTCGGCGAGTCCAGTGCCCAGAATGCCCGAAATTCGACTTTCTCAGCATTTTTCAGCAATTTGCATCAAGTATAATTGAAAACAAGCCTAGGCTCTGATACCACCGTTGGGTTTTGAGCATTCTAACACTCCTAAGTGTACATGAAACCCTAAATAGCTTGGATCTATGTTTTCTCTATTATACATGCAAATATGAACTTTCCAAGGTATTCATCCTAACTAGCATAATAACACTGATTCAAATGAATATCTCAAGTTAGAATTACATACCTCTTTGATATAGAATGTCTTCATGAAGCTTGAGTGCCTAGTGCCCCAAGTGTGACACCTCAAATGGTTCACACAACATCAAATGCACATGGAATGAATTGAGAGAAATTGGAACACTTCATAAAATCGGCTAGCCCTTATTCCTCACACATAGTCGCCGATTTCTTGAGCCATGGGATTCTTTTATATGGTGGCTATTAGGGTTACACCATGTAACCCATAACTTTACCCATTCCTTATGCTCCATGGATTTTAACCTCCATGGAGTATCCATGGGTCACCCCATGGACTTAGTCCAACATAAGGAATCTTGGATCACAAGCCCACATATAAAAGAATGAATGATTTACACAATCAACCCATATATTTAATTAGTCTCCTTTTGATCACTTAATTAATTCCAAATTAATTCTTGATCAATACTAATTAATTAACCTTATTAATATATTAGAACTTATAATATATTAATAAACCTTAAGTGTTATTTCTCTCATTTTAGTCTATCCAAATGCATGATGCCATGCAACCCAAATGGACCATGCCGGGTCGGGTCAAGTCTTACCAATTATAGTTATGGACTTAGACATTAATCCAACAGTAACCATCTACTCTCAAAGTATCTCTGCCACCAAGCACAAGGACCCAGTCCTTTGTCCTTCGCAAATACTTGAGTATATTCTTAACTGCTATCCAATGAGCTCTACCTGGGTTTCCCTGATAGCGACTGACCATGCTCAAAGCAAATGCCACATCAGGGCGAGTACATGTCATAGCGTACATGATCGATCCGACAGCGGAAGCATAAGGTACATGACTCATGTCATCTATTTCAACATCTGTACTCGGGCATTGAGTCTTACTCAATTTGGTATTGCTATGGATAGGTAGCTCTCCCTTCTTGGAATTTTCCATACTAAACCTCTTTCGTACCTTATCCAAGTATGTGCTTTGACTAAGTCCAATTAGTCTCTTCTTTCTATCTCTCAATATTCTGATCCCAAGAATATAGGCAGCTTCTCCAAGGTCTTTCATGGCAAAACACTTTCCAAGCCAAGACTTAACTTCTTTCAAGGTTGGAACGTCGTTACCAATGAGTAATATGTCATCGACATACAACACCAGAAAAGTTACTATACTCCCACTAGCCTTGATATACACACAGAACTCATCTTCACTTCTAGAGAAACCAAACTCTTTGACTTTCTCATGGAAGCAAAGATTCCAACTGCGAGTTGCTTGTTTCAATCCATAAATGGATTTCTCGAGCTTGCACACTCTATTGGGGAAAGCAGTTTTGACATCCATCTGCCAGATTTCATAATCATGAAAGGCAGCTATGGCGAGCAATATCCTAATAGATTTAATCTTAGCCACTGGCGAGAAGGTCTCATCATAGTCAACCCCTGGGGTTTGAGTGAAACCTTTTGCAACCAGTCGAGCCTTGAATGTGTGCACATTTCCATCCATGTTTGTCTTCTTCTTGAAGATCCATTTGCACCCAACTGTCTTACGACCTGGTGCACTATCAACCAAATTCCAAATTTGGTTGTCATACATGGACTTAATCTCGCTGTCCATTGCCTCTTTCCACTTGGGAGCCTCTGGGCCTGCCATTGCTTCCTTATAAGTGACTGGTTCATCTAAGTTTACCAGTGTTTTGTCACTTATGAATGTGTCACCATCTGAAGTAATATGAAAACCATACAACTCAGGTGGCACACTCACCCTAGTGGACCTTCTAAGAGGTAACGAGTTATCGACTGGTTCAACAGGAACTGTTTCCTCTGGTTGAGTGCTAGTGCCATCTAAGGTTCCTTCATTGGCTGACTCTTGAATTTCTTTAAGGTCAATAGTGCTCCCACTGCCCTCTTTGAATATGAGCTCTCTTTCAAGAAAGACTCCTCTTCGTGCTACAAAGACCACGTTCTCACTAGGCCTATAGAACAAATATCCAAAAGACTGCTTTGGGTAACCAATGAAAACACATTTCTCACTTCTAGCTGCTAGCTTGTCGTGAGTCTCTCGTCTTACGAAAGCTTCACAACCCCAGACTTTAATATGTGCTAACGTGGGAACTTTCCCTGTTCGCATTTCGTGAGGTGTTTTGGCAACCTTCTTTGTAGGGACAAGATTGAGGATGTGGGCGGCTGTCTCTAAGGCATACCCCCAGAATTGAATGGGAAGTGAAGCCCGACTCATCATAGAACAAACCATGTCTAACAAGGTTCGATTACGCCTCTCAGCTACACCATTTAACTGTGGTGTCCTAGGAGGAGTCAATTGTGAGACTATCCCACATTCTTTCAGATAGTCGTTAAACTCGATACTAAGATACTCCCCGCCTCTATCAGATCTAAGTATCTTTATCTTTCTGCCCAATTGATTTTCGACTTCATGCTTAAACTCTTTGAACTTTTCAAAAGTTTCTGACTTATGCTTGATCAAGTAGATATATCCATATCTGCTATAATCGTCAGTGAAAGTCACATAGAATCGATTAGCATCTCTTGTAGTTGATCTGAAGGGCCCACACACATCTGTGTGTATGAGATCCAACAGACCTTCACCTCTTTCACAAGACCCTGTGAATGGTGATTTTGTCATCTTTCCCAAAAGACAAGATTCACACATATCATCTGATTTTAGGTCAAATGATTCCAACACTCCATCCTTTTGGAGTTGGGCTATGCGTTTCTTGTTAATGTGTCCAAGACGACAATGCCACAAGCATGCCTTGTCTACACTATTAGACAAGTCAATATTAAGTACACTATTTCCTAAGCTATCAACACAAGTCACTGTTTCATACACACCATCACAAGGTAAAGCTTCAAACATAAAAACACCATTCTTATAAACAGAAATTGAACCATTCAAATCATTAAAAGAATATTTGAAACCTTGTCTGAACAATGCATGAAATGAAATAATGTTTCTCGTCATCTCAGACGAATAGCAACAATTTATTAAATCTAATCTAACATCATTGCTAAGCAGAAGCTGATAAACTCCGATCTTGGTCACTGGTGAAGACTTTCTGTTTCCCATGATCAAGTTTATCCTTCCTCGCTCTATCTCCTCACTTTCCTTTAGTCCCTGCAAATCAGAACAGATATGAAAACCACATCCTGTATCAAGGACCCATGAACGAGAAGATAATGAGTTATTAGCAGAAATAGTGTAAATACCTACCGAAGATGGCTTCACTTTTCCATCCTTGATATCTTGCAGATATTGTGGGCAAGATCTCTTCCAATGCCCCTTTTGATTGCAGTAAAAGCAAACGGCCTCTTTTGGATCAGAAACATGGGGAGTGGAACCATTGGGCTTAGCCTTTGGGCCATTACTAGACGACCCAGCTTGAGCCTTGCTCTTCCAGTTTTGCTTGGGATGACCTTTCCTCTTTTTCCCCTTTCCTTGTCCAATAGCCAACACAGGGGAACTTGTAGGCGTGGAGGGTATACTTTTACCCTTCATTCCTGCCTCAGCTGTCTGCAACAAGTTGTGCAATTGGGCCAAGGTCTGCTCAGTATTGTTCAAATGGTAAGTTAGAATAAACTGACCATAACAATCAGGTAGTGAGCTCAAGACCATGTCAATGGCCAATTCCTCATCAAAGTGAATGTTGAGCTTCACGAAACGCTCTATGTAGCGTTGCATTCTTTGCACATGTGACTCAACCGATTCCCCTTCTTTCATCTTGCAAGCCATGAGTGACTTGACTACTTCAAACTTTTCTTGACGAGCTCGCTTATGGTACTTTTCCATAAGGTCCTTGTTCATCTCAAAAGGCCAGTAGTCCTCATAGTACCTCTGCAGTTCTGGGGACATGGTTGCCACCATGATGCACGCCACTTTGGTAGCATCATCGTAATGTTTCTTGTAGGCAGCAAGATCCTCAGGAGTAGCTTCAGACTAATCAAGCTCTTTGAGCTCCTTTTCAAGAACATATTCTTTGTTCTCAAAACGAAGATCCATCTTGATGTTGCGCATCCAATCGTTATAGTTTGAGCCATCCATAACGACTTTGGAGCAGATATTGAGCAAAGAGAAGTTCTGGTTGGAGGAGGATGAAGCAGAAGTGTTTCCAGAAGTAGACATCTGAAAAGAAAGAAAGTTTTAGTTAGATTTCAAGATACCTCAATGTGATAACCTAAAGATAAAATATCAAGGTTAGGATCCAACTATGAAGATTCACAACTTAGAAATGGGATGCCGAGATCCAAGTGTAAATTTCATAAAGGTAGGTGAATGACGATTCACCAATTCCACCATTAGACGAAACAAACGAAGTGAAATTCCTAATTCTTTTGAGATACATTGAAACTATTCAATCGCATGTTTTAATCTCAGATTATGCTCTTCTATTTGTGACTGGGATGCCGAGGACCACAAACAAGATGTGAATAACCATGCAAATGTGCTTGGTAACCTCATTGTCTTTATCATTAACTATTGATGTGCTGGTAAACCACACACGCTCCATCAAAATGACAATTATGAGATACCCATTACTACTCTTTATTAGTGCCCTTTAGTGTGCTGGTTAACCACACACGCTCCACTAACGACCAATAAAGCATAATGTGCAATTTCATGGATTAGCATACTTTTCACATTTTTCCTAAAGTAACTAGAGTTGGGATTTTAAAAATAATGTTCTAGTACTTTCTTTAATGTCATTATACTTTTAATGAGAAGTAGTTGTCCTATCAAATCCGTTCTGCTAACGACCCTCCACTAATCAAGGAAGCGGTGGGTAAGAGTGGACACCCATTCAACTACCATTTTATAGGCAGTTTCCTTATACCCCCCTTATAGATTAGCTTGGTGAATGAGGCATACTAGCGATTTGACTGACCATATTCTTATACATATATAATATTAAACTTTTAATCATATTACATATATAGGGTGTGTTTTAAAACATTTTAAAACTTCAAGGGTTTATATAAATTTCGAAATTCAAACTATTAAATTTAAATTTAAGTAAACCAATTAACTAGATTTAATATTTATCTTTTAATTAACTATTAATCAAATTATTAAATCTTGTAAGGATTATCTAATTAAATTAATCAATTAATTTAATCCTAATCCTTATCCCTCTAAATTTCGAAAAATAGGGTAAGGATAATTATCCAATTAATCTAATTAAGTAACAATTATCCAAAACAAGAAACCCTAAAACTTCTAGCAATTTCGAAATTTACAAGGGAGGAGGCTGGGGTTTTCAAAACCCTAACCGTAATTTCGATTAGGGTTCTTTGGAGGCTAGGGTTTTCGAAAAAACCCTTTTATCCAAAACCCTAGAAATCGAAAATTTGGCCTTTAGGGTTTAATAGCTATAAACCCTAATTTGCAATTCAAAAATTATAGCAATTCAATTTAAAACAAACAATGGCTCTGATACCACTGATGGGTTTTAGGTAAAACAAATAAACTAGAAAACAATTCCTAAGTTCACATGCAACCTACTTTGGATCTAGGTTTTAACTATTGAACATATAACTTTGAATTACAAAACAAGAATCCTAGAGGAGAGAGGCTAATTTCGAAATTAACAAACTAGGGTTTAGGAATTACATACCTTTCAATTGTTATAGCAAACAATTGATAATCCTCTTGATCTTGATCTTGATCTTCTTGGAAGCTTAGCACCACAAATGTAATGCCTCTAATGGAATCACACCCAAGAACTAGCAAGAAAGAAACTTGGAGGAGAGAGGATGGAGAGAGTATGCAATTTCGGCCTTAGGGTTTCTTCCAAAGAAATCAGTCACCTCAAATGTGAGCCAGGAGGCTCCTTAAATAGCTGAGGGATCTAGGGTTTAAGGAAAACCCTAATGATCCTTGCTTAAGGCCTAAGCAAAGCCCAAGGGCTTTATCAAGAACCCCTTGGACGAAATCTCTAGGGTTTCCCCTATGGATTTCGTCCACCTCCTTCCAAGGGGGTTCTGGATCCTTCCACTCAACTATTAGTTAATTGCAAACTAGTCCCTGCACTTTATAATTAATTCTTTTAACCCCAAAATTAATTCTGATTAATTTCTGGCTAACTATTAATTAAACATAATGATTTGTAATTAATATATTAATCTTTTAACATATTAATAAATCATTTATATATATTAATTTATTAATCTTATAAATTAATATCTCTCCTTTCATAATTTCCTTGTCCAGTTGCTAGCTTGAGGGCAACCCAAAAGGACTGTGCTGCTATCAATTCAAGTACATACCAATTATAGTTATGGGCTTAGACACCTAATCCAACAATCATAATATAAGCACAAGATCTCAGCTCAGCATAAATAAATAAAGAATACATACCTGCCACAACATCGGGCGCTGCGCGGACCTCCTCTGCTGTCAACTGGAAAGCTCTCCTGCGAGCCTTCTGTGCCTCGGCCTTCACTGGCCGAACCTCGGTAGCCCTAGTAGCAGGTGCAGATCCCTGTGCTGATCCCTGATATAATTGCGGGCACTCGGCCTTCCGATGGCCAGTCTGGTTGCAATGAAAGCATACCATAAATCCCTTGGAGCAATCCTTGGCGATATGCCCCTCCTTGCCACATTTGTAGCAAGCACCTGATCGACAGACCCCATCATGTCCCTTGCCGCACTTCCCACAAGTGCGGCCCTTCTGGCCTCCAGATCTCGTATCAACGGACTTTGTCCGCTTAGCAGCCGGCTGCGCCTGCACCGATCGCCTGTCCCTACTCTGAGACTCGGCCTCCTCCCTGGCCTGAGTCTCCAGCTCAATCTCCCTCTTCCGGGCATTTGCCTGGAGCTCAGCAAATGTCCGGTATGACGAGTTCGACACGAACTCCCTGATATCCCTCCTCAAAATGCTCAAGTACCGACTCATGCGTGCCTGCTAAGACGACACGTGCTCAGGGCAAAACATCGCCCTCTCATGAAACATCCTCGTAATCACCATCACAGACTGAGTTCCCTGCTTGAGGGACAAGAACTCCTGGGCTAAACGTTCCCTCTCCACTGGGGGAACATACTCATCTTGAAACATCGCAGTGAACCTCTCCCAGGTCACCGCGGTAAGCTTTGCCGTAGAGAAATCTGACGTCACAAACTTCAACCAGTCCTTCGCCCCCAAGCGAAGCTGGTTCAGTGCAAACCGAACCCTCAGATACTCCGGACACGAGCAGGTGTGGAAGCATCCCTCAATATCAGAAATCCATCTCATCGCAGCAATCGGATCCTGCGTCCCATCAAACTCTGGTGGCTTCGTGTTGCTGAACTCTCAGTACAGCAACGAGTCACCTCCCTGAGGTCTAGCAGCAGCAACGGCTGCAGTAGCTGCAACAGCCGCAGCCTCAGTAACTGCTGCGTACCGCTCATCAAAGGTCTCAATCAATGTGGTCTTGATAGACCCAAACATCTCCGGAATCTCGGCCCGGATCGTCGCAGCCACCTCGTCGTGGATCATCTGACGAAGCTCCTCGTCACTCACGCCGCTCGTCTTAGGTCTGTGGCGTGTCCCAACCATGATGTCTCTGAAATATAACATAAAAAAAAATCAGAGATTCGCTCGAGTATACTCGCACTCGGTACTCAACCCTACTTGTTCTTTAGTACCCTAAGGATTCTTACTTGGGCTGCGCACCGATCCGGTGTCTACAGTAGCACGAGCCCTATACTACCGTCCACACCGCATCAGCATTCACCCCAAGTCCTCCTCCTTGGATCCCATATCACAAGTACTCTACATCTCGCTAGCATAGGCTACCCTTCGGTAGACCTTTCATAATCTCCTCATCGCTACCTACTCACTCTCAAGCATCTCATGGCAGCAGAAACCTTCCTAGGCTAAGGCATCACAAATCAGGCCACTTTAGTCCTAATATGAGTACCTAGCCTACTTTAGCATGCATAACATATCATAACATATCTCACAGCACATAATGTAAGAGTATTTTGGGAAATCATCGTTCGGGCGCTGGCTGATCGTACACACTGCTTCCTTTTGCTTTTCTCAAATTCTTTTACTTTCATAGAAAAATTATTTATTTTGTGGAAAACTTCCTCAAACCCTCAGTTTGTGTTCAGATACGCCCGAAGGTGCATCCGAATCCCTCAAACCAAGGCTCTGATACCAACTTGTAACAACGTAAATTTTCAAAACAATTTTTCACATTTTCAAAAACATACTTTCATTCATAAATATTATAAAAATGTCATTGTATCACATATCAATCCATAGAAACACAACCCCAAGGTCATAATGTATAAAACTCCTCATGTGTGTACTGATCATGACGGCGCCTTCCCGCGATCCTGACTGGTACCTGAAACACATAACACAACACTGTAAGCATAAATGCTTAGTGAGTTCCCCAAAATACCACATACGCACATACGCCACTCAAGGCCATAAGACCTTCCGGTCTCTGTGTCTCAGGGGACTTCTGTCCCATAACTCTGGTAGACCTTCCGGCCCTACCCGTAATGACCTTCCGGACCATATCACCCTGACCTTCCGGTCCATATCATCCTGACCTTCCGGTCCACATCATGACATACATAACACGTACATATCACATAACAGCATACAGTATATACACCTCATATCATACAAGACCTTCTGGTCACACATAGGTACCCCTCCAGGTACAGTATAGTGAGAAGACTCACCTTGGGTAACTCGGTAAATCTCGAGCTAGGAAAAATCTGGTCTAGCCCCCGCCTAATCACATGGAATAAGCACTCTAAACAATACAACCCTCAAGGCTAGACTAATCCCTCTCTTAATACTCTCAGAAGGGTAAAAGACCATTTTACCCCTCTCATGACTCAAAGACCCTAACATTGACCAGTCCCTAAAAGTCAACAAAAGTCAACGGTCAAACTTTGACCAGACTCGTCGAGTGCACTTGTGTGACTCGGCGAGTACATGCATGTCCTCTTCACCCCTGGTCCTCATTCGACTCGCTGAGTCAACCCTACACTCAACGGGTTATCACATGTCACGAATCGCGGGGTAACCCGACTCGACTAGTCGAGTCCCTTATGGGCTCGACGAGTTCCTCCCATGAAAACACTCAAACGATCTTTTGAGGTCAGATCTGCTTCACCAACCAGTAGATCCAACCTCCTAACACTTGAAAGTCACGTAAAGGTTCAAACTTTACGTTCATGCAATGCTTATAAGACCAAAAATGGAGAAAGAACCTTTAAAATGGGGTTTTACTCTCAAGGCTCACATGAAACCTCATAAAGCTGGAAGCTTGGGACCTTTTGGACCTCTCAAGGTCCAGATCTATCATCTATACCCAAAGGGACCTCATATGCTTCACAATCTAACTTAAAATTTGTCAAGGGAAACCCTAGATTCAAGGAATCTATCAAATACACGAAATCGGAAGGAACTTGTACCTTAAAACGTGAATCTCAGTGTGAACAACACAGATCCAAGCTCCACAACCGATCTAGCTTGGATTTTCTCACTCCTTCTTGCAAGGTCACACCAAAGGATGAAGAATTAGCCTCCAAAATGCTCTCTAAACTCTCTTTTCTCTCTAGGGTTTTCACAGGGGAGTAGTGGCCGCAAATAACGACCATAAGGGCCTTTAAATAGGGCTCAGGCCCTGAGATTTAGGGTTTCACTTTACAGCGCGGACTCGCCGAGTCCACGCATCGACTCGTCGAGTCCGATCATTAATCCAGACAAGAATTCGCGATCCTACTCAGCGAGTCTGAGCGCCTACTCGCCGAGTCCCTCCCTAAAACTCAAGATAAATACTTAAAATAAGATACCTGGGAATCCAGATGTTACACCTTGCACATCTTCTTGGCGCAACAAAATCCTTTGCCTCGCACCCTTCTTGTGCCAAACCATCCTCCTCTTGCGCCATAAAACCCCTCTTGCATCATTCCCCTTTTTTCCTTCTCTTGCGCCTCAAGCCCCGTCTTGCGTCATCCCTCTTCTTTTCCTTATCTTGCACACCAATTATTCCTTGCCCTTTACTCTAACCTCCTTGCGCCACATATTTTTTTGGCTAACCTTAAATCAAATTCCTAGTCACCCTTGGCGTAACAACCTTCAATTCATCTTTATCCTACTAGTGTCATATCTTTTGTAAACCGAAACCTAATTTTTTTTGGCTCAACAACCTAGTCTCGAAACAACCCTTCTTGCGCCATTTTCTCTTGTGCATCATTCAACCCTAACCAACACCTACCTTATAAAAGCCTCCCATCTTGATCACAACCATCATATCCAACACCTTTATTTTTCCTAAACAACTTGCACCATAAACAAAAGATCCCTTGGCATTCTCATTTTTTTCTTTCTCCTGGCACAACTACCTCACACGATCAACCTCACTTGTGCCACTCCTCCTTTTCTTCTACTCTTGTTCCTTATCAAAACCCTACTTGCACTACATACCCTTGGCGCAACTTCTTCATTCACCACCCTCTTGATCTAAATTCGACAACATCTCTTTTGCGCCATACCCTAATCACTCTTGTGCCATTATTAACCATTCGTGATCAACATGTGATATCATGACCACCATATTGCACAATCATCCTTCCATTGTACTCATCAAGCAAGAACCAAGCCTACACAAACCCTACTTGCTCCATACACAATTTCAAAACCCTACTTGCTCCATACACAATTTCGAAAGCCTAACTACTTCATACCCAAATTTTAAACCCTAGTGAGCATCAAATCCTTGGAGCAACATCACTTGATCTCATCATCACTTCTTGCGCCATTCACAAACCGTAGGTGAGCATCATCATTTTTTTCTTTAAAACCCTAATAAACGTTTTTTTTAAGCCTAGTATCGTTTTTTGTGTTCAAACACTAGTTTTTTTTGTTTGGAGCATAATCAACTATTTCTTGGAGCATCATCATACAACCTTGTTTCTTGTGTGGATCATCTCCAAACTCTAGGTAAGCATCACAATTCTTTTATGAAACCCTAGTTGTCACAAGTTAGCTTCATGAGAATTATCATATGTTGCATGTATATTTTTTTGCATGTACATCATAGTCAAATTAACATTGATTATTGAATCATCATGTGTTTAGTGATTATCATCATGTGTTTAGTGATTATCATCATGTGGTCCATCATCATTTTGTGTTGAGCATCACCTCCTTGATCACTCTACGAAAGTGTTCATTCTCCTTCTTTACACTCTATGATGATCATGGTGTACACTTTCTAAAGTTTTGTTTCCTTTCTTGACATAAAATATATTTGAATATCTCTAGTGTCATTGTCAAAAGTGTTGCTTTATCTCTCTATTGGTCATTGATTCAATAAGACATCAACTGGTAAGAAACATCTCTCTTGCTTGTTCACATACCCTTATGTGATAAGGTTATCCCTCCTTAGTTGATGATTCATGTCTAAACATATGTTAATATGGTCAGGTTCCCTTAGTATTGGACTATCACTTTTTCTTAGTGAACACCTCTTCTTATTGCAATCATATTGGGTGAGCATCAATTTTTTTAATTTTTTTTTGTTTTTCATTGATCATTGATTCACTTTTACCATGATTAAGTTATTTAGTGTTGATCCTTTGATCAAATGTTTCCTATGCGCATTATACTTATTGGTTCATATCTTTGTTTTCATCATCACAAGTCTATTACCTTTACTCTTCTTCTTTAAGGTAATCTATCTTTTCTTAATCTTTTGTGATCTTCTATTTCATGTCTTTTTTATGTTCTTCTAAGATCAACATATTTTTTTCTCTCTCCTTTTTCAACTCTATCTAAATCCATGCATTGTTCTATGTGTGCTTGGATTTACATAAATACTTGTCACTTACTGTCTCTATGATACCTAATTTTCAGTTAGTTTCTAAAGACATCTTTATTTGATATGTCATAGTCATCATAGGCCATGACTTAGCAGTTTTACTTGATCTTTTCACTTTTGCTATGATTTAGTAACATCAATTTTTTTTGTTGTTTTATATGACATGAAGTCCTTTCTTTTCTATTTCTACTTATCATGCCATCTACTTTCTGGCCTATACCTAGTGAAAATGAATTTGTAGATTTCTATTGTCTATAGTACAATCAACAATACTACTTAAGTCACAACTTGTTTAGTTAATGCAAATTCACACATTTTTTTCTCCTCCCCTCCTTTTTTTGGAATTTAGTTAAGATTATAGGCTATTACTCTCTAGCTATATCTCTTTAACTAACAATTCATTCCAATTTTTGTTCTTCTCTTTTTCTCTCAAGACATGGCTTCCAAAGAAGATGGACAGACTTCAAGAGTAAAGGCTTGTCATAAGGTATCCAAATCTCATGCAACTGGACCTTCCATTGTGCCAAACTCATCATCACCTAAAATTGCAATGGCTGCATCCAACTATATTGCACTTCTTAAAACTCAAGAACAACCTACAGAAGTTGGTGTTATAGTTGAATATTTGAAAAAGTGTCCATTGGCATATGCACTCCTTTCTACTTCTCCCCCTCGACAATCTCTTGTTTCAGAAGTCTTTCAATCTGCAGCCATCTCCCCAAGGGCAAAGTAAAAAAAAGGTTCATGTTGAATTTGATCTTTTTCGAGCTAAATTGGTTCTAAATAAAGAAGAGTTTGCAATCAGTTTAGGTCTAAGCGATGATTGTCGTCAACCTAAGACATTTGTCACACCGTCTTCTGCTCAATTGTTGACAATATTCAAGGAAATGGGGTACAAATTTGAAGAAAAATCTGAACCATGCCTTTCAAGAATTAGAAAATCTTGCCTTCCCACACCATGGCAGTGACATCCCCATTTTCACGGCCAGAAAAGACCGATTTTGTTTATGCTTTATAAAAATCAGAGTACCCTTTTTAATAAAAATGTTGCGGAATTTGTTCCCAGAAAAACATGATAAATACGTTATCAAATCATTTCCGAAGAAATGTATTTTATTCATTTTAAAACATTGGGATGTCATCGTCAATACAGAAACATAAGCATAAACAGAACTTACATTCATTATCACTAATGATTTATATCTCCTTAGTCTCTCAGTGTAATGTAACTTCATATCGGCACCTGTGATACAAATAAACTTGAGTGGCTCAGGTTGGGAAACCTGGTGAGTACATAGGGATTTCAATCCCACAATGTTATATCATATATATAATTTAGAACTCACAAAATACACAATTTCCCCATATTTATAATCAACTCTTACCCCACCCCGTCAATCCTCACAACGAGACTATCTATACTCTCGAACCATAAATTTTACCTCTTACTCCCAGATCTAATCCATGTTCTCATATCAATAATTGTGCCCATTCCATACTCTCAAATTAGGGACAAGTGTCTATGTCTAAACCCATACTCCCGGATTAATTATGGATAACTATGTCTTGTCCATACTCCCGGACTAAGGACAACTGACTATATCTTAATCCATACTCTCGGATTAATGGCATTTGAATATGTTCAATCTATACTCTCGGACTAAGGACAATGACTATGTCTAATCCATGCTCCCAGATCAAGGACATATATTAAAGTTCTATTCTCTGAGTATAACTCACTCGCACTCGTAAGAAGATACTACCCAATATTCCTCATAATTAATTTTAGGTTTACTCTTTATCCAAAATCATCATATATAATCAGGTATGTTTTTTAACACGTATTTCAGGCAACATCAAATAACTCGCACATAAACATATACTTAATACTTCAATCAATACTTGTATTAAAATTATGTTCATGAAAGGGACTATGCACTAACTTGTTAAAGTGGTGATTCCAAACTCGGGCAGCGCTTCGCTTCTAACGCTTCTACTTTCCTTCGACGAAACCTAGTATCATTACCACTAGATTTTAGTCTAATATTCATTGTGACTAATTATTAGTCTAGATTCGTCATTAACTCAGAGTCTACTTCATGATCTATCAAGTAAGGAACAACCAGGTAGGATCATATCGGAGGTAGGGTCCGTTTGGTATATGAAGTATACTGTTTGGAGATCCCACTTTAAACACCTCACTAAATCATAGCCTAGACATCATTCCCGTAAGTAGATCAATCAGTATAATGACTTTGAATCACTGATAAGTGTTATTTATAGGTTCATAATAACAATACTATATTTATATATAAGTTATATTTAAAGTAGGGTAGGCATATCTCACTTACAGCGTGTTTTGCTAAAAACCGGGCTTCACGTGGGCAGAGCTTCTGAGCCAAAAGCTCTTCTTCTCGGATCTTTCCGGGGCTCCGGGACATGCTTCTAACACCTTGGAGGTGCTAGGGAAAAACCTTGAAGGTTTGGGGGTATTTGGGAGAAAAGAAATGGAGAGTTGTGAAGAAAATGGGAGATTTGCGCCTCTATTTATAGGCTGAGTTCGGTGCGAATGCAGCGCGTTCCGAAAACGAACGCAGCGCGTTCGTTGCCACGTGTCGCCATCTTGTTCCAAGCCGTGGGGAAGAAGGTGTGGCCCAGATTGCGCCACGTGTCACTCACAGATTACCCCAAAAACAAATTATCTTCTAAATTTTGTAACTTTCGCATACGAGCTCCGTTTTTTACGTTCTTTATATCCACGTGTAGGCGGGACCGTAATCTAAAACTTTCGTTTAGACTCCGTCGGCTGATTTTGACTTTATTTTTAAAGTTATATTTTTAATAGGCTGGGACAGGAATAGTCTGTTAAAAATTCATAACTTCTTCATCCGACTTCCGTTTTCGTCTGTCTTTTTGTCGTTGTGCTACTATTAATGAGATCTTCGATTCTCGTTTAGGTTGTGTCCGCCAAAAGTCGCTCGATATAATATTCGGACTTCGGGTTGTGTACTGCTGACCCGAAACTTAGAAAAAATCATAACTTCCTCATACGAAGTCAGATTTGCGCGTTCGTTTTATGTACGCTCTCGGTTTAATGAACATTACGACTTTCGTTTAGAATGCTAAGGCTAAAAATTGTTCTATCATAAATTCACTATTTATGTCACGCAGTGTCGTGTCGGTTTTGCCTTAAAACTTCGACAGGTCATAACTTCTTCATTATTGCTCGGATTTCGGCGGTTTTTATATGTACGGAACCCTTGTGACATATTCTACAACTTGGTTAAGATTAATCCTTCTAAATAACCTTCCATCAAAAACTCATTTTTGATTCTCATTGTCTCTAAATTAACTAGCTCGAATCTGCGGGCGTTACAATTATCTCCCCCTTAGGATGATTACGTCCCGGAATCATCAATGAAACAGGGCTGTATAATGACTCCATATGTTATCTCTTCATCCTAGGTAATAATCGTAACTCCTATGTTCCTTCGAATGAGTATCTAACTCTTAGACTTCTTGACCGCAGGCGGTGCTCAATCTCACTCCCGTTCTCTGTCTCATAATAGACTTTCAATCATGACCTTTAAGTCATAATCTCGATCCTTATTGGAGACTCCTTCTTCTCACAAACTTAGGATATGTTCTTTGATTACCACCATGGACCAACGGGTCATGTTCTAATGACCTCTCATCGTATGATGCGACGCTTAGACTCAGGTCTTTTAGAGTCAAATTCCAGAACAGACTATACCTTCCTTCATGTTCTAATGCGATATAATCACATTCTAGTATATATCACTTCTAGCTACAATCTTCTTACTTTAACTACAATCGCGCTACTGCTACTGATCGCTTCGTTTATCCTTTATTTCAATCTTTTATCTTAAGTCAGATACGAAATCGAACTTGGTTCTCTGAACCATTTGATATACTCATCTTACTCGGACTTGATTTGGTATGCCCACTTGGGTCGGAATTACAATCTTCTTCTTAGTCATTACCGAAACGATGGTAACGACATACTTGAACAAAATGGAATCAATTACTACCTCTTTGGTAACCTTGTGACTTTCCCTGATCCAAATACGAGTCATGTGCTTCCAATAGTATAGGCCTCTACTACCATTCACACCTACTCATACTCGTCCCAAGTATTGTCTCGCAGTTTTCCAATTCACCATACAAGAAAATCACATAACACACCAGATAACAAAGCCAAGGTTTATATTACTTCTTGAAACGATTACACAGATGTTCGAGTTCAACCTATAATATGCCTCTAATAGGCTACACCTCCTGATACTATCTGCATGGCTACTTCACAACTTGATCTTCGGGTATCAATCCTCATTCCTGATTCCTTGCATTATCATCTGCTTCGTCAAGGATCATATGGAATGCTTTTGCCTTCGTTTTTGGTCATACATTTGGCTTTGCGGATTCTTCTTTCCTAGGGAAGTCTTGCTTGAAGTTGTCACACCCCGGCCGTCGGCGGAAACACCGGGCGGTGTAACGTCATTTCTCGTATCATAGTTATCAACTTCCTGAAAACACATGCATTTTAAAATACGTCAACATAAAGTTGGTGAGTCCACAGGTTTTGACTCCATATAAAAATAATACATTTTCCAAATTCAAAAGTATAGTTTTGAAAGTATCATTTTGACTCTCCAACGTTTAGTATATATATCCTAGGTATAATGGTTTACTTACCAAATAAGTATATACCTATAAGTATCGTATATTATAAATATAAATGTTTGTAATTCCATACAAACTAAGTTGCTACACATAAATCTTATTTCAATTCTGTATGAGTAAAACCGCTATGTATAAATCTATTTCAATTCTATACGAGTAAAACTGCCACGTATAAATCTATTTCAATTCTATACGAGTAAGTAGGATAGGTACAGTGGTCTACTTAATATACAAGTAATACACCTACTAGATTCTTATACTTAGAGTATAAATCTTTGAGAAACTTATACTTGTATATCGACAAATTATAATGCTTCTAAAGTTGTGCTACCATGAGTCTGTAGGTGCGACTGTATGACTTAGTTTTATACCTCTTATTATTATTACAAGGATCACACCTTGCGGTAGTTTCCGCACGCTTCATTGACGTCGGAAGGTAGTAAATTAGGCAAGTTCGTCACCCGAATACCGTTGGGTTGAAGCTAGCAACCATGGGTGTGGTTGTCAACCCGTATAGGTCTATAGTCCACCGTAAAAGCTTTTGGTTTGTACCCAACAACCATGAATGGGGCGTTAATCCACATAGATCCATACACAACTTCCTCGCTCACACGGGATTAACGGTTACAGGTCAGAGGAGTTCCACTAAGATCCCCAATATTAGATGATGAATACAATACTTCATGTAAACTTTGACGACTTTCTATAGTTCAAACAACAAAAGCATTTTAGTGTCTAAAACCCTAAGTTACTAGACTATGCTTTTAAACATTACTCCTAATTTCATAACATTTAGGAAGTATAACAGCTATAACTTGAAGTAAAACCAGGTTTTATCTTGACATAAAACCATCAATAATAACATATAACATAATTAACAAATGATATATATAACTTCCGAGTATAACTCTGGGTCTATCACACAACATAGTATATATAGAACCCCGGAGTATAACTCATAAGCTACATCACACATAATATATATATACAATTCCCGAGTATACTTCCGGGTATATATTAGTATACTTCTATAATACTAACATGCTAACAAGTTTACATTAGTTGTGTAATTTCAAAATATCATATATACTTTAGGTATATATGAGACACAACGACTATATCCTGGTTAATATAACTATCTATGTTGATACGAACATACTATCATATAAACATAATATTAAGTTTTATTCAATATTTAGCATGCGATTTCCCCCGAAAATATTAGAAAGTAAGGTCGTGAAACTCACCTTAATATCGTACTTTGACGGAATCTACCTGAAAACAGTCAGCGGTTCGCGATCGTCGGGCTCGGGATGCGAAACGACCTCAACAAACGAGAGAGAGAGAGAGAGAGAGAGAGAGAGAGAGAGAGAAGAGATTTAGGTGTAAGGAAGCTTATGGCCGAAATGGCTTTTTATAGGCTGATTTTTGGCCCTCACGACGTGAGAATGACAGTTTCACGTCGTGAGCTATGGCAAGAGTCATCCCGTAGTCTTCCCAGGTGTTTTCTAGGCTCGATTAGTGTCCTACAGCGTCCTCACGTCGTGAGAAAACCTTTCTCACGTCATGACCTATTGGGTTATCGTTCCATAGACTTCTAGCTTCGAAATGTGGCGTTTTGACTCCTCACGTTGTGAGTTTTTATTCTCACGTCGTAAGTTCAGTCAGATTAGGGTTTCTGTCATGCTCTCAGACAGCTGTAACTTTGGAAGGTCATAACTTTTGCATACGAACTCCGTTTCTGACGTTCTTTATATTCACGCGTAGGTAATTCTGAGTACTAAAACTTTCTTTTATATTCCAATATCTAATTCTAAGACTATTTTAAATTCCTCTTGTTATAGAGATTTTATAGTGTCAGAGTTTATCATAACTTCTTCACGCGAAGCCAGATTTCGACGTTCTCTATATTTTTGGAATCGTATGGACGTATGCTTTGATTTATACTATAAAGTATGTATGAAAGTTCATATTTGTATTAGAATTTATCATGAACTACATAGTAAGTTTATCACATTACTAGTTTAACAAAATCACATTACATGATTGGTATAATCACATGTGATTGTTATTGAGCTATTTTGACCATTGTTACATTCTCCCCCGGTTAAAGTAATTTCGTCCAGAAATTTATTTTGTACCAGATACCACCGAAGGGTTCTGGATAGCTTCCCTGCTTCCAGTTACGAATGCCCTACCATGGCCTAACATCCTTGACTCCTTAACTTTGGAAATTCCTTCTTGATATGTCCAATTTCACCACACTTAAAACATGCTCTTCCTCCATGATAACCTGTTCCAGTGTTTGCTACTTGATTTTCTGTTATAGGTGTTGTGCTCCTGCAGTAACTCACAGTATGTCCCTTCTTTTTGCACTTCATGCAAATATAACAGTCACCTGCGTGTTGATGGTTGCATTGACTGCACCATGAACAGTTACCTAGGTGATGACGGTTGCAATAAGTGCACCATGGGAATATTCCAACATACTTCCTTATTTGTACGGGTATTGTTGTTGTGGCTACATAATTAGTTGCCACATCTTGTTTCTCCTCAGATGATTGTCTGGGATTCTTCCCATTAAATTTGCGCTTGTTCGCTCTAGATTCGGGAGACTCAGCTATAAATCCGACTTGGATTTCTGTGCTGGTTAGTTGATGAGCTATTCACTTTGCACTGTCATATGTTTTAGGCTTTGATGCGATCACCATTCCTTTTATTTGTGATGCTAGACCCCATATATATCGCTCGATCTTCTTGTACTCTGGGGTTACAAGTGTCGGACACATCACCGCAAGATCATTGAATCTAGCGGTATAAGTATTGATCTCTGAACCTTTCATTGTTAGGTTCCACAATTCTTGCTCCAACTTTTGTATTTCATCTCTAGGACACTACTCCTCTACTAGAATCCTCTTCATCTCTTCCCATTTCATGGAGTTTTCAGCATCAATACCCATTGTATTTACATGATTGTTCCACCATGTTAACGATGCATCAGCGAAGGTACACGCAGCAAATCGTACCTTACATTCATCCGGACAAAAGCTTATACGAAATACTGATTCTACCTTTTCAATCCACCGGGTCAAGTTAACAACCCCTTCCGTTCCATGGAAACTCTTAGGTTTGCAATTCATAAAATCCTTGTAGGTACACATTCTGGCGGTCCCTACATTGCCTTCATTTCTAACTCCTCCTCTTGTGACATTAGCAAGAGCTGCAACGATTCTCTGAGCTATGATTTTGAAAGGCTAGGGTTTAGTGGTTTGGGCTAGGCATTCTAATGTATAGGTCTTGGTAGGATGTTAGAGTGTGTTGTTGTGGTTGTAACTTGTTAGTGGGTGTGTTCTTCCATACATGTGTGTGCGGCCACACACGCTGTGTGCAGCCGTACACGTGTGTGTGGCTGCACACTTGTGTGCTGCTTCATGTGGTATAAATAGGTTGTGTCAGTGTGTTAGAAAAAGTGACGTATGTGTATGTGTTTCCCAAGGTGTACCTGACATTTGTACGTAATAGATGTGTGCATGCTTGGCTTTATTCTCCTTCTACTTCTTCTACATTCTGTTTGATTGTTTGCAATTCATTGATTACTGATTTGGATCTATAGATCGGGACTTACAATTGGTATCAGAGCCAATTCAGTGTCAATTTGAAGAATCATAAGAGTGTGCGGTTGAAGATAGTTGTGGTTTTTGGGGTGCATTTATATATTCTTTTGATTGAGAAACTGCTTCTAATCATTGTTTTTACTAGTTTGGAACCAAAATTCACTAAAAAATCTAGTATTTTTGGGTGTGCAGTTGAGACTTTGAAGGTGTGAGGCTGAGACTTTGAAGGTGTGCGGTTAAGACTTTGAAGGTGTACGGTTGAACGAGTGCTGCCAAGTGTATGGTTAGGTGTGCTGCCAAGTGTGCTGCCAAGTGTACGGTTAGGTGTGCTGCCAAGTGTATGTTTGGGTGTGCGGTTGGCTTGTGTTGTTAACGTGGGCGGTTGAGTGTGCCGTTAGTGTGTACGATTGAGTGTGCTGTGAGTGTGTGTGGTTGAGTGTGCTGTTAGTGTGTGCGGTTGAGTGTGTTGTTAATTGAGTGTGTTGTTGGTGTGTACGGTTGGAGTGTGCGGCCACACTCATATTAATTAACGAAATTTTTGTTGTTCAAAATGGAATCTCAAAGCATGTCTGCTCGTCATGAATTGGATGCTATTATGGGTACCACTTCTCGCATTCCCTGGTTGTTGTCAGCAGAAGGATTTCCTGAATGGAAATATCGGATTGAGAAATACATCAAAATGAAGGATTTTAAAATTTGGAGAAGTATTCTGAGAGGTCCAATCCGTATCACAACAACATTGGAAGACGGCACCATAATCGTTAAGCAAGTTGAGAACTACACCGATGATGATTTCGAGAGAGTCGAGGAACAAGAAAAAGATCTTGCCACACTCACTATGGCATTATCCCCAGAAATTGCTCAAGGTTTTCATGAGTACACTTCAGCAAAGGTATTATGGGAAGCGTTGATGGAAGTTTACGAAGGAAATGAAGATATGAAACAGAGTCGCCAAGACATGCTGCGGTAAAAGTTCAACATGTTTAATCATGTCTTGGGAGAAACTCTTGAGAATCAGTTGCAAAGGTTTATCACACCTACCACAGAAATGAGCTCTGCTGGTGTTATGGTTACAAGATCTGAGATCAACAAAAAGTTGCTAAACTCTCTGCCAAAATCTTGGGATATGAATGCCTGTCAGAGTTCTTGTAAGTCCCTAATCTGCTTGTGTAACAATCAGATCCAATTGATGGTGCGGAATCCCAATCAATTGGACGATGTCAGATCAAATAGAGAAGAAGGAGAAGAAGAATAACTTGAATCTATGATGTATTCAAAGATATGAGTGATACTCCATACACATTAGATTCTCTCACACACACTCTTCTTCTTCTCTCTAGTTTTTCTCTCTACAATATGCTCTCTTCTCTCTTCTAGCCTACACCCCTTCTCTTGCCTTACACATACACTCCTCACCTTATATATAGGATCACCAGCCGTACACCCATGTACGGTCGTACACAGGAGTACAGCTGTACACAAATACACAAAAACTACATAAAAATATATTTTCCTAGAAAATCAATGTATAAACCAAATTTAGACCCAACAATCTCCCCCTTGGTTTATAGCTTTCTTTTCTAACTGACCCAACAAACTCCCCCTAAAAAGTAGCTGGCTTTTCTTGTTAGTCTTCATCGGGAGCTTGGCTTCAGCATTAATCTTCAAATTTCTTTACAACTTCCAGATGAACTTGATGAATCTGCAATGAATGACTTCATCTTGAGCGGTTGGGCTTTTCTTCAGGATTTGGCTTTGAACGCACGTTGGGTGAGGAGGCTTCTTGAAAGATAGCGCTTTCAGCTTGAGAATCTTCAGAGAGAACAACAGAGAGAAATAATCTTTTGGATCACTTCAGCAGGTACAGGATAGCAGCAGACTGATTGAGGAGGCTTCAATGCAATCTGTCACATAATCTTGAAGTCAGCTTCACCTTTCTTCTGGGGTTGAAGGATTGAATGTCGAAAGAATAATCTTCATTTCTTGCTCCTTCGAATGAGAATTCTTCGATGCTCACGGATGAAGCCTTGGCTCAGAAATTTTCAATACAGTCTCCATGAGTCTCATCTACACCTGGATTCACTTTTCAAGACAAAACAAAACTAAAAGAAAACTTAGCACACAAATTAAAGCAGAAACTAAAATATTTTTGGGTTTTTGATTTTTCTGATTTTTGTTTGATTTTTAATTTTCTGATTTTTGTTTGATTTTTGAAATTTCTGATTTTTGTTTGATTTTTAAATTTTTAATTCTCCCCCTAAATTTGTGAATAGAGGAAAAATATGAACAAATTTAACAAGAACAAAAATATTTGGGATCAAAGTTGTCAAGCAATCCAATATCGTTTATTAGCACATGCCTGCATGTCTAGATCTGGTCAATCACCGGTATTGTAGTCCACTTAAACATAAAGTATGTTGACAATTTGGACAGATTATAAGTGACAAGACATTGTGATATATATTCCTAAATGGACATTTAGATGACGACGACCAAGGATATTATTGTCCACTTAAATTAAGCAGCATGATCTACAGACAACCTATTAAATGGTTTAATTTTAGATGTACCAGAACATGTTTCCCACTTCCTGATATACCCCGGTAATCAAGAACTTCCAAAGAACTCCTTACTTTTGGTGAGTATTCAATCATTAAGAATGAAGTCAGATATAGAAGTGCATATGTTGTATCCCAGGTCGGATGTCTTCCAATCACACAGAGGGAACAACATATGACTAACAGAGATAGATAGATTGAGAGGTAGAATGTTGCATATGCTGTGTCCCAGGTCGGATCTTCTGATCACGCAGAGGGGACAGCATATGGCTAACAGATAGAAAGAATTTCATAGATAAGGAGGTGCGTAGAATTAGAGTTGCATATGTTGCAATCCAGGTCGGATATGTTCCAATCATACAAAGGAAGCAACATATGACTGACAGATAGAAAGCAAGAAAATAATTTCCTATAGATCTACTTTATCAGAACCCCCCAGTTGCCCTATCAATACCGGAATTAAGGACATGAGTCCATACATCAAGGAAGAGTTAAGCCACAGTTCTAGATAATTAACTTTTAGTGTATCTCGCAGGTTCCCATGTTTATCTCACTGCTCAATCTACCCGAGCGTCATATGATCAGTTCAAATGAAACTATCTAAGTCCATATTGTCTAGTCCTTTCAGGGTCAATAAATGTCTAGTCCTTTTGAATCCTTTGTGCCTACTAGCACATTGAATACAGTGTCTAGACAATTCGGCTTTAGTGCATTACACGAATTGCATATTGCCCTTTACCACTAGACTTCATATCACTTCCCAATAATACCTACTAACGCAAAACTATAAGAAAATAAAAGATTATCTTCAAAACGAATCAGTGTAAGATAAACTCAGGAGTATCGAGAAGAAAACTCAAATCGTAAGTCACCGATTGAATTTGCATCCAGAAGGTTTAAGAACAGCACACATAATCTTAGAACAGATCCGAAAATTCTTCACGTCGATAAGCACAAACCCCATGTGTGATCCCTTCCTTTCTTCCTTTCCCACAAAGGACACATGCTCTCAAACAAAGTTCTGAATGTTGTAAAGTTGAGATATGTCCCATATCATGTGCCAGGAGCAGCCACTATCAACAAACCAAAGTCTGATGAAATGCCTCCATAGCTGCTCCGACACAAAGCGGGATCAGTTGGTCTTTGGAACCCACTCCATTTTGAAACTGGGTCAACCTTTGTCATCTTTGCAAGGAACTCTCTCCCATGACATATCCTGCTTATCACAAATAGAAGATGACGAAATATTAGAATCATTAGAAGATTTGGGAGATTGAACCTTTGGTACCCATTTGTAGTTGGGTTTAACCCATTTCTTGCTCGCTGAGATGGGTGCCTCGGCACTTGATTTTGAACTTGAAGCGGATTGCCGAGATGACTTTGATTTTGGATTAGACTTTTTGGCCGACATTCCCTTATTGCTCTTGGGATTCGGATTCTTGGCTGTGTAGGTTTGATTCTTGGCCTTCTGCGCGTTCTAGTCACCATGGTCTGAACGTGACCTTGAGGGGTTTCTTTTGAAGTATCTCCCTCTTGGCGTGTTCTGCCAGCCTTGTGCAAAGTAGGGAACATATGCGCGATTAGGACAATTTCTGGCAATGTGTCCAAATGTTCCACAGTGAAAACATGTCCTTTTCTTCACTGTGAAGTTGTTTCTTCCTGCCCCTGGTGGCGTGTCCTTGCCTTGTCTCTGGTTGTTCCCACATGCACACTTGCAACAAGCCGTCGGTTTCGCTTGTTTTAGTGGCCTGTATTTCTCAACAGCAGGTTGATCAGAAGCAACTGAGTTCGAAGCGACAAATTCAGAGTTCAAGGAGTCATTGGATTGTTCAATTGTTTTCTCCTTGTTCTCATCTTCTGCTACTTTACCTGCACATGTAACAGAATCATTAGAAATGTTCACCTCAACCTTTTCTGGCATAACCACAGCAGGTTTCCCATATTGAAGATGTGTCTCCCTGTCAATTTCTTCCTGTGTCATAGGGATGGATGTATAGTTATGATTGAAAGGGGGAGGAACACTATCATACCCTAGACCTTTGTTTTGATTATCTTTGAATTTTAATTGGTTTTCAAATAAGGACTCGACTGTCTTACTTGACGCAGTATAATTTTTGAAACTAACATCTGTTTTTCCACACTTAATTTTCAAAGCGTCAAGTTCTTCAGTTACAGCAACAAGTTTTTTCTTAATGTGATCGTAAGTTTCACACTTATTGCTGTAATCTTCTTGTAATTTCCTAAAGTCCTTAGTCTTGACCTCTAATTGAGCTTTCAGAGGTTTCTGACCTTTCCTAAGAGTATAGCCTTCGTATTTAAGGTCCTCATTTTCTCTTTTTAATAAATCGATTTGATCTCGGAGAAATTTAATAGTAGTTTCACAAGATGGAGTACATGAAACTTCATTTACCGGAATGGATGCGGAAATTTTTTTTTCTTAATATTATTTTAATTGCCCTTTGACTTAAAAACTCAAAAGTCAACCCTAAAAGTCAAATTTAAAAGGTCAAACTTAAAAGTCAAACTTGAAAAGTCAAACTTCAAAGTCAAACCAAAAACCTAAATTTGAAAATTTTAAAGTCAAACGATAAAGTCAACGCTTAAAGTCAAAGGTAAAACTTTAAAGTCAAAGCCAAAATTTAAGGTCAAAAGTCAATTTATAAAGTCAAAAACTTAAAACTAAAATTTAGGGTTGAAAATTGGAATTTAAAAATAAAGAAAATTGATTTTTGGGTTAAAAGTGTGAAATTTGCGAAATTAGGTTCGAAATGGAGTCTTTATGAATTAAAAAGAGAAGGTATAAAACATCTAGCAAGCTAGATGAGATGGTAAGGCGCTGGCTGTGTAGGGAGGAGACCCGGGTTCGATCCCCGCCACCTCCAAAATCCGATTCGTTTTTAATGGAAGTTGTTGTGCTGCGTGGACTTCTGCTGCTGAGCCGCGAGATCGAGAATGAAGCGAAGCCGAGCTATAAACGTCCGAACTGCACACATCTGAGCCGCACACTCCGAGCCCGTACACCGAGTCGCACACCTCGAGCCGTACACTCCGAGCCGCACACTCCGAGCCGTACACCTTCAACCTGCCGCACACCTTCAACAGCTTTGCGAAAAAACGACGTTTTTCATCCTTTTTTGCTCTAAAACTCGATCAAAAACTCGTTTTTATGAAAAATGCAAAGAACAAACCCCCTTATTTTGCCAAGATCTATCCAAAAATGCAAAAATCCTTCCAAAATAAGATCAAATAAGCTCCAGATTTGACAAAATTGATTGATACAATCCAAGCTCTGATACCACTTGTAAGTCCCTAATCTGTTTGTGTATCAATCAGATCCAATTGATGGTGCGGAATCTCAATCAATTGGATGATGTCAGATCAAATAGAGAAGAAGTAGAAGAAGACTAACTTGAATCTATGATGTATTCAAAGATATGAGTGATACTCCATACACATTAGATTCTCTCACACACAGTCTTCTTCTTCTCTCTAGTTTCTCTCTCTACAATATGCTCCCTTCTCTCTTCTAGCCTACACCCCTTCTCTTGCCTTACACATGCACTCCTCACCTTATATATAGGATCACCAGCCGTACACAGGAGTACAGTTGTACACAAATACACAAAAGCTACATAAAAATATATTTTCCTAGAAAAGCAAAGTATAAACCAAATTTAGACCCAACAGATTTCTTCAAGTTCTACTGAACTTATTGGAGGGTTTGTTTCTAGTGGTGGTGCTTGCGGTTGTTGTTCTTGTGGTTCTAGTCGTTGGTTAAGGTTTAGACGAGCGCTACTTCTTCTAGGCATTTTGTTTAGTTCCTAAACATTTTGGATCACCAAGTGTTTAGTCTATTAAATATTACTCCCAATTTAAATAGTTCATATGATCTGATCATAATAAAATATAGTTGTACACCTACACCTAGTTGTGATAAGATCTATGCACATATGAACTTTAGTTGGAATATCTGATCTAAATCCTTGAAATCAAAAACATTCTGGGTATTTAGGTGTATTATCATCGCAGGTCTGAGTCTTCATATATGACTCTATATTTGTTATATTCATGCTCTATTAATTATTGCTCGTTACTTCAGGTCTAGCTGATAAGGCACCGGTCAGTCAGGACAGTCGGAGGGCAGGATCATTTTAGCATATAGTCGTTCTGAAATCCAGCAACCCAAGCGACATGTCTATCCTTTCGCCACTCCCGTAAGTAGTTCTTTAGTAGTATAATTAATAATATATTGTAGGCAAAGGGATATACCTAAACCTAACAGAGTAAGCCCTAAACTATAGTCGTGCTTTCCTAAGAAAGTACTAATTCACTATAGTTAATAACTCTGATACCAATCATTCACACCCCGGCCTTCGGCGGAAACACCGGGCGGTGTAACGTCATTTATTGTATCATAGTTATCAACTTCCTGAAAACACATGCATTTTAAAATACGTCAACATAAAGTTGGTGAGTCCACAAGTTTTGACTCCATATAAAAATAATACATTTTCCAAATTCAAAAGTATAGTTTTGAAAGTATCATTTTGACTCTCCAACGTTTAGTATATATATCCTAGGTATAATGGTTTACTTACCAAATAAGTATATACCTATAAGTCTCATATATTATAAATATAAATGTTTGTAATTCCATACAAACTAAGTTGCCACATATAAATCTTATTTCAATTCTATACGAGTAAAACCGCTACGTATAAATCTATTTCAATTCTATACGAGTAAAACCACCACGTATAAATCTATTTCAATTCTATACGAGTAAGTAGGATAGGTATAGTGGTCTACTTAAAATACAAGTAATATACCTACTAGATTCTTATACTTAGAGTATAAGTCTTTACGAAACTTATACTTGTATATCGACAAAGTATAATGCTTCTAAAGTTGTGCTATCATGAGTCTGTAGCTGCGACGGTATGACTTAGTTTTATACCTCTTATTATTATTACAAGGATCACAACTTGTGGTAGTTACAAGGATCACACATTGTGGTAGTTACAAGGATCAAACCTTGCGGTAGTACAAGGATCACACCTTGCGGTAGTACAAGGATCACACATTGCGGTAGTACAAGGATCACACCTTGTGGTAGTACAAGGATCACACCTTGCGGTAGTTTCCGCACGCTTCAACGATGTAGGAAGGTAGTAAATTAGGCAAGTTCGTCACCCGAATACCGTTGGGTTGGAGCTAGCAACCACGGGTGGGGTTGTCAACCCGTATAGGTACATAGTCCACCGTAAAATCGTTTGGGTTGTACCCAACAACCATGGATGGGGCGTTAACCCACATAGATCCATACACAACTTCCTCGCTCACACGGGATTAACGGTTACAGGTCAGAGGACTTCCACTAAGATCCCCAATCTTAGATGATGAATACAATACTTCATGTAAACTTTGACGACGTTCTATAGTTCAAACAATAAAAGCATTTTAGTGTCTAAAACCCTAAGTTAGTAGACTATGATTTTAAACATTACTCCTAATTTCATAACATTTAGGCAGTATAACAGTTATAACTTGAAGTAAAACCAGGTTTTATCTTGACATAAAACCATCAATAATAACATATAACATACTTAACAAATGATATATATAACTTTCGAGTATAACTCTAGGTCTATCACACAAAATAGTATATATAGAACCCCGTAGTAGAACTCATAAGCTACATCACACATAATATATATATATATATATATATATATATATATATATATATATATATATATATATATAATTCCCGAGTATACTTCCGGGTATATATTAGTATACTTTTATAATACTAACATGCTAACAAGTTTAATATAGTCGTTTGATTTCAAAATATCATATATACTTTAGGTATATATGAGACACAACAACTATATCCCGACTAATATAACTATATATGTTGATACGAACATACTATCATATAAACATAATATTAACTTTTATTCAATATTTAGCTTGCGTTTTCCCCCAAAAATATTAGAAAGTGGGGCCGTGAAAGTCACCTTACTATCCTACTTTGACGGAATCTAACTGAAAACAGTCAGCGGTTCGCGATCGTCGGGCTCGGGATGCGAAACGACCTCAACAAACGAGAGAGGGAGAGAGAGAGAGAGAGAGAGAGAGAGAGAGAGAGAGGAGAGATTTAGGTGTAAGGAAGCTTATGGCCGAAATGGCTATTTATAGGCTGATTTTTAGCCCTCACGACGTGAGAATGATAGGTTCATGTCGTGAGCTATGGCAAGAGTCATCCCGTAGTCTTCCCAGGTGTTTTCTAGGCTCTATTAGTGTCCTGCAGCATCCTCACGTCATGAGAAAACCTTGCTCACGTCGTGAGCTTTTGTGTAACGCCCGTGTTTCTAGGCTAGACATTAATGTTGTTGTAATAGTCTAGGTTAACCTTTGTAACTCATTTTGAAATAATAAGAATGTGTTATTTAAGTATTATGTGTTTTATGCTTAATTATGTGGCTTAATTGAATTAAGAATAAAAATAAGCGTAAAAATAAAATATTAGATAAGCTCGATATCGATGAAGGAGGTTGTAGTAGTCGTGGTAAGGTTTCCGAATATATAAAGAATGCTGAAATCCGAGTTATAACGAAGAAGTTATGACCTGTCGAAGTTTCGCAACGGAACCGACACGACGCTGAAGGACGTAAAATATGAATTTAAGATAGAGCGATATCTAGCCTTAGTGATCTAAACGAAAGTCGTAGAATACGTTAAACCGAGAGCATGCATAAAAAGAACGTCTAAATCTGACTTTGTATGAGGAAGTTATGATTTTTCTAAGTTTCAGCTTAGTAGTATGCAGCCCGAAGTTCGATTTTGAAATCGAGTGATTTCTAGCCGAAACGATCTAAACGAGACTCGAAGATCTCGTCAATAGTAGTCCAACGGTGAAAAGACAGACGAAAACGGACGTCAGATGAAGAAGTTATGAATTTCTAACGGAGCTTTCCTGTCCCGGCCTACTAAAAATAATATAATAAAAATAAATTAGCCAACGGAGTCTAAACGAGAGTTTTAGAGCACGCGTGGATATAAATAACATCGAAAACGGAGCACGTATGCGAAAGATATGAATTTCTGAAGTTCAAGGCGCGCATCCCAAAGGGGGAACGCCCCGCGTTCAATTGGGGAACGCCCCACGTTCGGAGCCCAGAGCCTGTCTCGTCGCCTGTCAAGTCCGAAGTTCGTAAGCAATGACGCACGGCGGAACGCGCTGCGTTCGGAAACACACTGCGTTCGTTCAGGGAACGCTCTGCGTTCGGAGGGTCAACCTCCCCTTATAAATAGAATGCAAGGTCTCCGAGAGTTGTTGCTCATTTCTTATCTTTCTCTCCCATAAATTCCTCGTTTTGCGTGCGAGAGATACCCCGAAGCCCCGATATTATTCCCAATACCCGAAGCAAGTTCCAAAGCCCGAAGATCCCGAGAAGCGAAGTTTCCGAGCCGAAAATCTGCCCGCGAGAAGCCCGGTTTTCAAGAAAAACGTCCTGGTTTTATCAGAAAAGTTTATTTTAAGAGACGAGGTGTTGTTCGATCATTGTCTTATCAAGTGAGTGTATATTCGTTTTCTTCTAACACATAGATATGAAGTATTCTTTATAAAAATACCTGCTATGTGTTTACATATTATTTGTTTATTTGAACTAGTTGTTGAATGGATGTTTTATACAGGTTTTAAGCTATATATAAATGTATATATTTTATCTACTAATATGTTAGGTAGAACATGGGTAGACAGTTGGTGTGTGAAGAAGTAAAATGATGAGATGCCTCGATGTCGTTGTTGATCTATTCATCTACCGGAGTATGGATGACGACCACAGACTCATTCTAGACAGTCCAGTGGAACACTAGCAGGTTCATAACCTGTAGGTGTTGTGAACGATGTGTTCACCGGTGTACTCTATCCCCCTCATGGTTGCCTTTAGCACATCTATTGCTAAGGAAGCCCTTTTGCAGCAATGTCCGTCCCGATGAAAATCCTAGATTAGGTCCCTTGTAATAGTTGTTGTTTTAGGGACATAAAGTGAGGACAACGGGAATGGGTAATCGGGTTATTGTTGGTTGGTGAAATTAAATATAATTATTTATTGTGGGTCGAAAACCCTATATGTTCACCAGGCTCCCAAGCCTGACCCACTCAGTTTATTTGTATTACAGGTAGTGGCGCAAGGGCATAAGTTGGATGACATTGTCAAGATATTTTTGGATTATAGACCTGTAGTTATGTATAACTGTTGTAAGGTCTATTTTGTATTGTTTATGCTTTTGGTTTGTATCGGAACATGACATCCCAAGATTTTGTTATATAATGAAAATAGATTTCTTTATGAAATGCTTTGATAAATTTTTATCATATTTCTTTTTGGGAACAAATTCCGCAACTCTTTTAATCAAAGGATTACTCTGATTTTATTTAAAAGCATAAATGAAACGGGTCTTTTCTGGCCGTGATTTTGGGGATGTTACATTTTGGGTTATCGTTCCGTAGACTTCTAGCTTTGAAATGTGGCGTTTTGACTCCTCGCGTCGTGAGTTTTTATGCTCACGTCGTGAGTTCAGTCAGATTAGGGTTTCTGACACGTGCCATGCTCTCAGACAGCTGTAACTTCAGAAGGTCATAACTTTTGCATACGAACTACGTTTTTGACGTTCTTTATATCCACGCGTAGGTAATTCTGAGTACTAAAGCTTTCTTTTAGATTCCAATAGCTAATTCTAAGCCTATTTTAAATTCCTACTGTTATAGAGATTCTATAGTGTTAGAGTTTATCATAACTTCTTCACGCGAAGCCAGATTTCGATGTTCTCTATATTTTTGGAACCGTATGGACGTATACTTTGATTTATACTATAAACTATGTATGAAAGTTCATATTTGTATTAGAATTTATCATGAACTACATAGTAAGTTTATCACATTACTAGTTTAACAAAATCATATTACATGATTGGTATAATCACATGTGATTGTTATTGACCTATTTGGAGTATTGTTACAGAATTGTCCTTCCTCACCACACTTAAAGCAGACTTCTCTCTTGGTGGTGCATTCGCTGGCATAATGACCAGTCTTCCCGCATTTGAAGCAGGTCATTTCTTTAGAGCATCTCCCAATATGCTTCCTTCTGCACTTGTCACACCATTGTGCTCCTTCCCCAGACTTCGTGAATTTTCTCTTCTCGTTGGACCTTGTGGATCCTTCAAACTTTCTCTTATCGCCAACTTCAACCTTGCTGGCGGCTCTTCCCTTGATCATATCTTCAACAGACTTCGCAGCCCAGATAGCTGCCTCTAGAGTAGGTGTCTGACGTACCGACACTACATACTCCCACGGAAGTCCCTTTGCGTACTTGTCGACTTTTTTCAGCTCGTCTGGGACAAGGCGCAAAGAAAACTCCATTTTTTCCGTGAAGTTGTTGGTGTATCATCGATGGACATGCTTCATTTCTTCAAAGTTAGGAATTGGTTCTCTAGCTCGAGCATGTTTTGGGCTGAGCAGTACTTGCACTTGAATTGCATCAAAAACTCTGCCCAAGTCAGTTGTAGGGGCTCATTGGGGCTTAGAGTCTTCCCTAGGGTGTTCCACCAGCGAACAACGCCTCCTCTAAATTGACGTACTGCAAATGTGGTTTGTAGCTTTCCTTTGCAACCACATGTCATGAAGGCTAATTCCATCTCTGAGATCCAATCCATGACTCTGATCGGATCTTCCTTCCTAGTGAAAGTCGATGGCTTGCAAGTTAGAAAATCTTTGTACTTGCATCCATTCCTCTTGACTCCGTCATCTTGATTGTTCCTCCTAATCACCGGTGGATCAGCTTGACCAACAGTCCTGTTGTCGTTCCCTTCCTCAGACTACCCGTCATTCAGCTCGGGCTATTCAATAGGCACTGTAAGTTCCTCTCGATTTTGCTTAATTAAACTTCTTTTTTCCTCCATTTGACGATCCAACATCATCTGGATCAACGCTTGCACTCCAGCCATCTTGATTGGCTCAGGAGCGGCTACTACAACAGGTATTTGCTCAATCACTGGTGGTTGATTCCTGTTTCCATTTGCGTTCCCGACTCCACTTCGGGTTCTTGCCATTTTGATCTATACACCAAATCAGACGTTTGGTGTGTAATGACGAAATTAAGATAGGAGAGATTTTATTTACGATCGACGTCTAAACCTCCACATCACTCCGAAAAGTTACATGCCAGTTCTAATACCGTATTTAAACGTTTAGAAAGCTGAACACATAAAGTTTCCAGATCCGGTCGGCAACAGACCATAGATCCGATCATACATTTAGCATCACAAATCATTTAGCACATAAAAGCATTTTAGGCATCTTCCCTAATTAAGCTACTGCTTGTGTCTATTCAGGTGTACTTCCTAAAATATATTAGACACACTCCTCACGATCATCGCTTAGCATTCTAAGTTTAAGTCTAGAAATAGATCCTTATTCCTAGTTTTCTTAAACTAATGCTCTGATACCAACTGTAACATCCCCATTTTCACAGCCAGAAAAGACCGATTTTGTTTATGCTTTATAAAAATCAGAGTACCCTTTTTAATAAAAATGTTGCGAAATTTGTTCCCAGAAAAACATGATAAATACGTTATCAAAGCATTTCCGAAGAAATGTATTTTATTCATTTTAAAACATTGGGATGTCATCGTCAATATAGTAACATAAGCATAAACAGAACTTACATTCATTATCACTAGTGATTTATATCTCCTTAATCTCTCAGTGTAATGTAACTTCATATCAACACCTATGATACAAATAAGCTTGAGTGGGTCAGGTTGGTTAACCTGGTGAGTACATAGGGATTTCAATCCCACAACGTTATATCATATATATAATTTAGAACTCACAAAATATACAATTTCCCCATATTTATAGTCAACTCTTACCCCACCCCATCAATCCTCACAACGAGACTATCCATACTCTCGGACCTTAAATTTTACCTCTTACTCCCATATCTAATCCATGTTCTTGGATCAATAATTGTGTTCATTCCATACTCTCGGATTAGGGACAAGTGTCTACGTCTAAACCCATACTCCCGGATTAATGACGGATAACTATGTTGTCACACCCCAAAACCTAAGAACGGCGGAAACGTTCTGGGGCAGAGGACGTCATGTACAGTATCACAACGATGAATAGTAGTAAACAAGCAACAACATCATCCATTGCATTAATAATAAAATTTTAATACAAGTGTGTTCTGTCAAATTATATAGACACCTAATTATAAATCAAAATGAAAGATGAGTCTTGAATAAGCTCCATCTTCTCTAAACCTTGCATCTGTACCTGTCTACTGATGACCTGAGGATACAAGTTATTTTAAAAGAGAGTATCAGCTTTAAAGCTGGTGAGATCATAAGTATTTTAGTGTCTGTATTTGTGAAAAAGCATTTGTAAATATGAATTTGTAAGTATGTGAAGTATAACTATGTAAAAGTTTTGAACCTCCTAGAAAACCCTATGTTTCCTACTAAAAGTAGCCTTCTACCAAGGCATCTAGTATCTATATGTGTCTCATGTAAGAGTGTGTATTTTCCCAAATCTGCCTATCATTAACCAAAAATATAACTTCTACATTACCGTGCATCGTGTGAATGTTCACGAAGTGAATGTAATGGGAAAATAATCAAGTACTGTAGTATTATAAATAAGTGTAATTTAAAGTACCATGTGATCGGCCTGTATCCTGCTACCCACTCAATAGTAAAACAACAATGTAAGATGTCGTAAAAATGACGTTTGGCACCCGTAGACTTGCAAGTCCCACTGTAGCGAGCAGCAAGGTGTAGGATAGTCAATCCAGTATAGATCTATACACAAACTCATACGCTCCCCAATTAAGGAGATTCTGATACAAAAACAGTCATGGCAGGTAGTGCTATGCCCTGTTTAATGGCTCACATAAATGTATTAATGTAAATGTTATGTGAATTGTGTGCTAGCTGTATTGTGTGTTCTTTCTCTGTCTAGCCTGTATGTTTGTTTCTCATCACTCTGTTTCATGTTTGTTTCTCATTATAGTATGTATTGACTCATGTATGAACTGACTCATTGTATGATTCATTGTTCTAGTATTAGTATCTTCCTAAACTACCCCTATAGTAGTTTACTAGTAATGTATGAACATGGAAGTATACCCTTGCTTCCCAAGGGTATTGAATTGACTGGAAGAACCTTTATGACTATATATGTACACATGGTATATAACTAATATTTAAACGACCTTCGGACGGATGACCGATGCCCTAAAGCCACATCCCAACGAGGAAAAGGAGATAAAGCGAGCTAGCCTTCCTAAGTCCTTTAAACATTACTTATATAACTATACATATATAGGCATGCAATTTGATAATATAAAAGCATAAAAGAAGTTTTGTAAAATCTTTGAAGAGTTTTAAATTACTAAGAAAGATGACTTGATGTCAGTTTGTAAAACGGTTTGAAAGCAGTATATAAGAACAGTTTTAAGTATAAGGAAAACCTTTGTTTGAAACATAATTGTAACAGGGTTTTGACAAGAAACATTTAGTATGTAATACAGTTTAATAAAGAGTTTTAAACTAGTAAAAATGTTTTGGAAATCCATTTGAAGAAATCTGTTTAGTAAAACAGTTAAAAGTGTAGTAAATTCATTTGTATGCTAGTTATTAATCACATGTGATTGATGTAATAACTAGCATGATTCAACTTGTATCCCCCCCATAAAAGCATTTAAAAACATTTAAAAGGTAGATTAAGGGGTATGAACTCACCTGTAGCAAGTGGTTGGGATTGAACGGACTGTATAGGATGCTAGGTGTCAAGTAAAGACTTGTACACACTCTATGATCCTAGTTAACATATATTAACACATATATGTAACCAATTAGTCTTTAAACAACTAAATAACAAAGTTAAGAAATCCTAGGGCATGTTAAACACCTTATATAAGTGTTATAAGTCCTAAGGATTGCATCTAAGTGTTGTAGGACTTAGCTATTGGGTTTAGGGTTAAAAGGAACCCTCCTTTTGAGTTTACGGTTTTTAGACCATCACTCAATGAGTTTACGGTCGTAAACCCATGAGTTTACGGCCGTAAACTCATGCTTCTTTGACCACTTTGTGTATTGAAGCCTTATAAGTCCATAGAAGCAATTCTACTTGAAGCATAAGTCTAGGGAAGTGTTTGTGGCATCAAAACACCCCTACATGTAGTTTACGGCCCATGGACCACTATTCCATGTGTTTACGGCCGTAAACACATATTATCTATGGTCTTTTGATGTTTTCAAGTCCTTAATATATCAATAAAAGGATCTAAGCTAGTTGCTAAGGCTTAGGATAAGCTAGGGCACACATTGGCACCCTAAATAGGGTTTACGGTCCAAGGTGTTCTTGGACCATAAACACCTTTGATCTTGGTGTTCTTGGATGATTTCTTGTGATATAGAAGTGTAACAAGCCTTAAGATACTCTAGGATAGAAGTACTTACAAGGTAGAAGCTCGAAAAGGTCCAAAAGTCCAAGAACACTAGTGTGTATTCTTGGTGTTCTTGGTGAAACTTGAAGATTGACCCTTTTGGAATGATTTCACGGATAGAAGTGTGTTAAAACACTAGATTAAGTCATATAACAACTTATGAAAGCTAGAAACACTTACTAGATTGAAGATCTTGAAAAGTTTTTGGATGATACTTGAGAGAGAAATGGATTTGGATCTTGAGATTTGGAAAAAGTGTAAATAATGACTAAGTGTCACATATATACTCCCAAATTTAGGGTTTTTGGTTGTAAATATTTTATTCAGGTAGTAAACCCCAATTTCTTGGAGTTTAGGAATAACAGTGATGCACTATAACCCTAAGGCATCCTCTCTCCTGATATCTCCTAAAGCGTAAATCCTATAATACCCAAACTTATTCCAAAAAGTTTGAAACTTAGCAGCAACTCTTCTAACTTCTATTGAATTGTAGGGTTGTACAGAATAGAAATTTCGGGTTGTCACATCATCCCCCCCTTAGAAGGAATTTCGTCCCAAAATTAGAATTTAGGTAAGGAAGTAGGCATGAATAATCGAGCCAAGAAGTGGGGATACTTCCTAATCGATTGATTCTCGCGCTCTCAAGTGAATGTAGGTCCTTGGTTGGCATTCCAGCGAACCTTCACTAATGGGAAACGGCTACGAATCCTTCGTATAACCTCTCGGTCCATGGTCGATACGGTCATTTCACGCAAGTGAGGCTCTTGTGGAAGTCGATCTCTTCGAGTGGGATTTCAAGAGTCTCGTCGGACAGATACTTTTGCAAGTTCGAGACGTGAAGAGTAGAATGTACGTTACTAAGCTCGCGAGGTAGATTGAGTTTATGAGTTACAGGGCCGATTCTGGCAAGAATCTCGGAGGTCCTAACTATCTTGAATATAGCTTTTCACACTTTACGTAGCGTATTAAGCCTTCCCACGGTGAGACTTCTAAAAGAATTTGGTCTCTCACCTGGAGTTCCACAGGTTCCTCCCTCTTGCTTTTCTTCTCAGTCAAGGGTCGCTCCCTTCTGGGTCAAAGTCGTAAGAGGTTCCGTAATTTGCGAGGAGTTCTAAATGAACTACGACTGTAGGTCTGTGAAACCTAGAATTTGGCGAATTCCCGACGGCGTCTTAGGTGCTGACAAATTCCCAATGGTTTTGATAAATTGAAAGGGTCCTCAAGAATTCCCACATCACTAATAGTGTGTCTTAGGAATTTGACTCTTCAATTCCAAAACCCGTATTTAGAGAACTCCGCGCAATATTTCTCTGATCGTATTGGTTCCATGGTTTGTTGTAGATGTTCTTTATGATTACCTTCTTACAACTAGAGAAGATAAGTAAGTCATTTACAAGGTTAATGACGAACTGATCCAAGTAAGAATGGCGTACCCTATCCATTAAGTTCATGAATACTATGGGCGTATTGGTCCTATCTGAGGGGTATCACTACGGACTCGCAATGTCCGCATCGAGTTCGGAAGGTCGTCTCTGGGACATCCTTCGCTAACACTCGAAATTGGTGATATTCGGATCTCAGGTCCATTTCTGAAAGGTAACTCGTTCCTTGTGGTTGCTCAACCAACTCTTCTATGCGAGGCAGAGATACTGATTTCCAATAGAAATCTTGACGAGGTCTCTGATAGTCGATGTACAGATGATACTATTTGACCGCCTATCTGAAGAATAAGACCGGAGCTCTCCAGGGCGAGGAGCTTGGTCTTCCTGTTTTTTTGCCGAGTAGTTCGTTACGTTGTCGGGACTGTTCTTGCATCTCTGTAGGTGTTTAGACTGTAGGGCGATCTGGTTACAGGAGTCATACTTGGTTCTAAGTTTGTTCTCATGACGGTGTGATTACTCGTAGTCTTGGGCAGTCTCCGTCCTGAAGTTCAAATTAGAAGTCATACATGGTTCATCGATCACAGTCTCGTGTATACGAGTCGTATAAAATTAAGATTGAAAAGGTAGTCGAATAAATGATTCTTCCTTAAGCTCACATCCCAACGAGGAAAAGAAGTTAAGGTGGAATCATCAATTCTAAACATGTAGAACCTTGATTATATACCACCCTTGTGTATACCTTCTCCAGTGATAGATCAATCGTATGGATCTTCGGGTTGAACTTGACGTACTGTATGAGTAGTATTCTGGGGAGTTTTGCTGAAGTGTCTTCGGGAAAGGTACGGGACATAAGGTACTCTCAGTATGAGTATCTCGAAATTCTGGAATGACGGCTTCGCTAGAAAGACGTGTACGGAGGAAGAGATGCACGTACGAAACTGGTATTGCATGGATCGAATCGAATCTAGCCGTATGATAATATCGGACTCACTTGGGAATAAATACATTAGACTTGATCATAAAGGCGTTACAGACAAAATCCAACAGTGCAACTTTTAACAGAGTTACAGTATTATAGATTCACTACAAGACTATTGATGCGAACTAGGTATACTACAAAAGACAAGTATATGCAGCACGAGCATCCCTTTACCGATGGAATCTCGCAAAAGATACGACTCAAGTTGCACTAGTTTTAAAAAGTTTTAAGTGTCTGTTACTACGAACGCCTTAGATACTTTAACGTGGGTCCGACGTAGTCTCTCCTGCAGCTGTGATCCTCAGTATTCTTCCGTCTGCACCGGAGTTCTTCGTTATCGGGCAATCCTTCTCGAGATGTCCTATCTCACCACATTGGTGACATATCCGACTAGCACCAATATCGGTGGTGGAAGTGATATGTCGAGTCAGAGTTATGTGGACACGAGTGCCCTCCTCGTTCGTCCACTTTGAAAATTTCCTTTTAAAGTGTCCTGCTTTACCACTTCTCTTGGAAGCCTGGTTGACCTCGATGCCAGGGGCTTGAGTGATGGGTCGGGCCGGTGCTCCACAATTATGAGCATGGTGCCCTATTTTTAGGCAATTGCAACATTGCATTTCATGGCAAGCCCCATCATGATGAACACTACACTTGTCACACTTCGGATGTTTTCCTTCGTATGGTCTGCTCGGTACTGGGATGGCAGGAGTTTCCACTTGTTGTTGTTTCATGGCAAGTCTTTGGAATCGCTTGCGTTCCTTCTGGGCTTGGCGCTTTCGTTTCTTGTTCTCTGTTTTTCGGCTTTGCGGGTCTGCGACTGTTATCATTTGATGGCTTCCTGGATTGATACTACGATTGGGATTTTCAACTCCTTTGTCAGCACTGCTTGCGTTGATAGCGCTGCGGTTTGCAAACACAACCGTCATGGCAGCTGTAACTGCGGCTTGGAAAATAGCAGCGTCCATAGGAAAGGTACGGGTTTCGTTGTTCGGCTGACTGTTTCCGGATGATGACATGATTCTGTAATACGAAAGACAAGGAGTTCGTGAGTGACTAAGGTTGAACCTAGATTATCTCGATTCTGACTAAGAGATGAGTTATTATATATGAGAACTTAGCTTATACACATTATGTTATAATCAAGACTGGGCGGATAGTAAAATGTGTGATTCTACCTTAGTTTCACATCCCAACGAGGAAAAGAAACTAAGTTAGAAATCTCACATTCTATTGTCTACCAGGTCTTCGTTATATATAATTTGGGAATGTATAAGCGAGGAAATCATAATAATAATCTTCTTACTAATCTTTCTTAACGAACTAGAATTTCTAAAAAAGGCTACCATTGAACCTAGATGTATTTTGATCGATCACCTAAAGAGAAGAAGTATGTTCTCGCAGGTTTGACCTACATCCCTATGATGCGGTCCTAGTACGGAGTAGGAGTAAGTTCATAGAATGGTCACAAGACGCTTGACGTCTAAAACCGGGTACTATCGGTTGGTAAATAACATGATCCAACCCTTGAAAAGAATTGGGAATGATCCCTGAGTTAAATTTCCCTAGTTTAATAACTCGACTAGAGTGGGTTTCAGATAGACTCCCATGATAGCATGATGAAAGTATTTGAACAAAGAATTACTCAGAAGCTAGCCGACCGTCAATATCCTTGATATTCATGACGTAAAGAGTTCGGAAAAATTGACCTTGTAGAAGGTCTTACATCATATCTAGAGTAGAAAGGTTTTGGCCGCATAAAGGCCTAACTAAAAGTACCTAAAGTACAAGATAGTTTTATAGAAAAATGCCACTTAGGACATAGATAGGAAAACGATTCCTTATAACCGGGAAAGAAAGTAAGGCATCTACTACTGGTGACGGTCATCCCTCTGGTGAACCCTTAGATCAGCCAGTTGACGTTCTACATCAAGCAGGTGTCTTTCGTACACCCTCTGGCGTACTCGGAGTTCTATGACTTCGGCTCGTGATTCAGCCAGGGCTTGCAGTAGGGTTTCATGGTCTCTCTCAGATCTCTCACGAGCATCTTCCAGTCGAATGGTGCGGAGGGTATGCATTCTCGCATTGGCGACGACTTCTGTGATTTGGTGTAGGGCTATCCTGCCTTGAATCTCATTCCGGGCCACTCTACGGACCAGGATTGGCAAGACTCTGTCTGTTGAGCCCCCTTCGCTTAGGTCATAAAAGCTTCGGTCTCCATTAAATGGCATGGGCTGGTCCTGCCCTTGGCTCCATGTTTCTAAGCTTTCCACCCATGGAGGCGTCGGGCCTTGAAAGGCCGGACGAGGGTTAGGATTTGGAACAAGAGCCATCGGGGGTAGGTTCTCCACTTCAGGCTCGGATTCGGAACCATCTCCTAAGCCTTCAGCCTGGTGACCTTCCACAGGGATTGGGTGGTCATTTCCTGGGTCAGCTTCAAACCCGCCTTCATTACCCTGGTTAGGGAAGTACAAGTTGCCGTAGGGATGGAATCCAGCCATGTTATATACGCGAGAAAAGGAGACAATGAGAACTAACTAAATAGACGAACTAACTAAGATAATTATAAGATGATCTTTATCAGTTGTTTCAATACTTGTTTAGCGCATACCAGTTATATGTATTTAGGATAGGATAGACCTTAGAATAAGTGACCCTAACTCTAAGCCCCCAACCCAACAAGGACAGGACATAAAGCAAAGATTCACAGATTCTAAGTCTATGACATCCTAGTACATATAACCTTAGTGTATCCACTAAACAACTATTGACATACTAATAAAAATCTATTTAGTTCTCAGATAAGTAATTACAGTAACACTAAATACCTCTATGGTATTTCATTGTGGTCGTGTTGGTAAGTTTTTGGACTTGTCGTCACATCACAACCATTCTTGGGCATATGCTAATCACTCCTCGGACCAGCATAGTTAATCAGGTTATGCCATTCCCAGGACTGACCATACATCCCCAAGCTTAATTGTGATATTCAACAATCGTAATACTTTTATTCTTGTCGTTGTGACACTGATTTTAGTATGAATACAGGCACGTATACTTAATTAAATATTTTATTATTTAAAGTATAAACTCTTGGTCACAGTATTTTAATCCCATTGTATTTATAGTCTGTATATCTTTTATGGGTTGATATACTCAATTCACTATAAACAATGCTCTGATACCAATCTGTCACACCCCAAAACCTAAGAACGTCGGAAACGTTCTGGGGCGGAGGACGTCATCTACAGTATCACAACGATGAATAGTAGTAAACAAGCAACAACATCATCCATTGCATTAATAATAAAATTTTAATACAAGTGTGTTCTGTCAAATTATATAGACACCAAATTATAAATCAAAATGAAAGATGAGTCTTGAATAAGCTCCATCTTCTCTAAACCTTGCATCTGTACCTGTCTACTGATGACATGAGGATACAAGTTATTTTGAAAGAGAGTATCAGCTTTAAAGCTGGTGAGATCATAAGTATTTTAGTGTCTGTATTTGTGAAAAAGCATTTGTAAATATGAATTTGTAAGTATGTGAAGTATAAGTATGTAAAAGTTTTGAACCTCCTAGAAAACCCTATGTTTCCTACTAAAAGTAGCCTTCTACCAAGGCATCTAGTATCTATCTGTGTCTCATGTAAGAGTGTGTATTTTCCCAAAGCTGCCTATCATTAACCAAAAATATAACTTCTACATTACCGTGCATCGTGTGAGTGTTCACGAAGTGAATGTAATGGGAAAATAATCAAGTACTGTAGTATTATAAATAAGTGACTACTGTTGTACTAACTACCTTAAACTAAATGTAATTTAAAGTACCATGTGATCGGCCTGTATCCTGCTACCGACTCAATAGTAAAACAACAATGTAAGATGCCGTAAAAATGACGTTTGGCACCCGTAGACGTGCAAGGCCCACTGTAGCGAGCAGCAAGGTGTAGGATAGTCAATCCAGTATGGATCTATACACAAACTCATACGCTCCCCAATTAAGGAGATTCTGATACAAAAACAGTCATGGCAGGTAGTGCCATGCCCTGTTTAATGGCTCACATAAATGTATTAATGTAAATGTTATGTGAATTGTGTGCTAGCTGTATTGTGTGTTCTTTCTCTGTCTAGCATGTATGTTTGTTTCTCATCACTCTGTTTCATGTTTGTTTCTCATTATAGTATGTATTGACTCATGTATGAACTGACTCTTTGTATGATTCATTGTTCTAGTATTAGTATCTTCCTAAACTACCCCTATAGTAGTTTACTAGTAATGTATGAACATGGAAGTATACCCTTGCTTCCCAAGGGTATTGAATTGACTGGAAGAACCTTTATGACTATATATGTACACATGGTATATAACTAATATTTAAACGACCTTCGGACGGATGACCGATGCCCTAAAGCCACATCCCAACGAGGAAAAGGAGATAAAGCGAGCTAGCCTTCCTAAGTCCTTTAAACATTACTTATATAACTATACATATATAGGCATGCAATTTGATAATATAAAAGCATAAAAGAAGTTTTGTAAAATCTTTGAAGAGTTTTAAATTACAAAGAAAGATGACTTGATGTCAGTTTGTAAAACGGTTTGAAAGCAGTATATAAGAACAGTTTTAAGTATAAGGAAAACCTTTGTTTGAAACACAATTGTAACAGGGTTTTGACAAGAAACATTTAGTATGTAATACAGTTTAATAAAGAGTTTTAAACTAGTAAAAATGTTTTGGAAATCCATTTGAAGAAATCTGTTTAGTAAAACAGCTAAAAGTGTAGTAAATTCATTTGTATGCTAGTTTTTAATCACATGTGATTGATGTAATAACTAGCATGATTCCACTTGTATCCCCCCCCCCCATAAAAGCATTTAAAAACATTTAAAAGGTAGATTAAGGGGTATAAACTCACCTGTAGCAAGTGGTTGGGATTGAACGGACTGTATAGGATGCTAGGTGTCAAGTGAAGACTTGTACACACTCTATGATCCTAGTTAACATATATTAACACATATATGTAACCAAGTAGTCTTTAAACAACTAAATAACAAAGTTAAGAAATCGTAGTGCATGTTAAACACCTTATATAAGTGTTATAAGTCCTAAGGATTGCATCTAAGTGTTGTAGGACTTAGCTATTGGGTTTAGGGTTAAAAGGAACCCTCCTTTTGAGTTTACGGTTTTTAGACCATCACTCAATGAGTTTACGGTCGTAAACCCATGGGTTTACGGCCGTAAACTCATGCTTCTTTGACCACTTTGTGTATTGAAGCCTTATAAGTCCATAGAAGCAATTCTACTTGAAGCATAAGTCTAGGGAAGTGTTTGTGGCATCAAAACACCCCTACATGTAGTTTACGGCCCATGGACCACTATTCCATGTGTTTACGGCCGTAAACACATATTATCTATGGTCTTTTGATGTTTTCAAGTCCTTAATATATCAATGAAAGGATCTAAGCTAGTTGCTAAGGCTTAGGATAAGCTAGGGCACACATTGGCACCCTAAATAGGGTTTACGGTCCAAGGTGTTCTTGGACCGTAAACACCTTTGATCTTGGTGTTCTTGGATGATTTCTTGTGATATAGAAGTGTAACAAGCCTTAAGATACTCTAGGATAGAAGTACTTACAAGGTAGAAGCTCGAAAAGGTCCAAAAGTCCAAGAACACTAGTGTGTGTTCTTGGTGTTCTTGGTGAAACTTGAAGATTGACCCTTTTGGAATGATTTCACGGATAGAAGTGTGTTAAAACACTAGATTAAGTCATATAACAACTTAAGAAAGCTAGAAACACTTACTAGATTGAAGATCTTGAAAAGTTTTTGGATGATACTTGAGAGAGAAATGGATTTGGATCTTGAGATTTGGAAAAAGTGCAAATAATGACTAAGTGTCACATATATACTCCCAAATTTAGGGTTTTTGGCTGTAAATATTTTATTCAGGTAGTAAACCCCAATTTCTTGGAGTTTAGGAATAACAGTGATGCACTATAACCCTAAGGCATCCTCTCTCCTGATATCTCCTAAAGCGTAAATCCTATAATACCCAAACTTATTCCAAAAAGTTTGAAACTTAGCAGCAACTCTTCTGACTTCTATTGAATTGTAGGGTTGTACAGAATAGAAATTTCGGGTTGTCACATCATCCTCCCCTTAGAAGGAATTTCGTCCCAAAATTAGAATTTAGGTAAGGAAGTAGGCATGAATAATCGAGCCAAGAAGTGTGGATACTTCCTAATCGATTGATTCTCGCGCTCTCAAGTGAATGTAGGTCCTTGGTTGGCATTCCAGCGAACCTTCACTAATGGGAAACGGCTACGAATCCTTCGTATAACCTCTCGGTCCATGGTCGATACGGTCATTTCACGCAAGTGAGGCTCTTGTGGAAGTCGATCTCTTCGAGTGGGATTTCAAGAGTCTCGTCGGACAGATACTTTTGCAAGTTCGAGACGTGAAGAGTAGAATGTACGTTACTAAGCTCGCGAGGTAGATTGAGTTTATGAGTTACAGGGCCGATTCTGGCAAGAATCTCGGAGGTCCTAACTATCTTGAATATAGCTTTTCACGCTTTACGTAGCGTATTAAGCCTTCCCAGGGTGAGACTTCTAAAAGAATTTGGTCTCTCACCTGGAGTTCCACAGGTTCCTCCCTCTTGCTTTTCTTCTCAGTCAAGGGTCGCTCCCTTCTGGGTCAAAGTCGTAAGAGGTTCCGTAATTTGCGAGGAGTTCTAAATGAACTACGACTGTAGGTCTGTGAAACCTAGAATTTGGCGAATTCCCGACGGCGTCTTAGGTGCTGACAAATTCCCAATGGTTTTGATAAATTGAAAGGGTCCTCAAGAATTCCCACATCACTAATAGTGTGTCTTAGGAATTTGACTCTTCAATTCCAAAACCCGTATTTAGAGAACTCCGCGCAATATTTCTCTGATCGTATTGGTTCCATGGTTTGTTGTAGATGTTCTTTATGATTACCTTCTTACAACTAGAGAAGATAAGTAAGTCATTTACAAGGTTAATGACGAACTGATCCAAGTAAGAATGGCGTACCCTATCCATTAAGTTCATGAATACTATGGGCGTATTGGTCCTATCTGAGGGGTATCACTACGGACTCGCAGTGTCCGCATCGAGTTCGGAAGGTCGTCTCTGGGACATCCTTCGCTAACACTCGAAATTGGTGATATTCGGATCTCAGGTCCATTTCTGAAAGGTAACTCGTTCCTTGTGGTTGCTCAACCAACTCTTCTATGCGAGGCAGAGATACTGATTTCCAATAGAAATCTTGACGAGGTCTCCGATAGTCGATGTATTGATGATACTATTTGACCGCCTATCTGAAGAATAAGACCGGAGCTCTCCAGGGCGAGGAGCTTGGTCTTCCTGTTCTTTTGCCGAGTAGTTCGTTACGTTGTCGGGACTGTTCTTGCATCTCTATAGGTGTTTAGACTGTAGGGCGATCTGGTTACAGGAGTCATACTTGGTTCTAAGTTTGTTCTCATGACGGTGTGATTACTCGTAGTCTTGGGCAGTCTCCGTCCTGAAGTTCAAATTAGAAGTCATACATGGTTCATCGATCACAGTCTCGTGTATACGAGTCGTATAAAATTAAGATTGAAAAGGTAGTTGAATAAATGATTCTTCCTTAAGCTCACATCCCAACGAGGAAAAGAAGTTAAGGTGGAATCATCAATTCTAAACCTGTAGAACCTTCATTATATACCACCCTTGTGTATACCTTCTCCAGTGATATATCAATCGTATGGATCTTCAGATTGAACTTGACGTACTGTATGAGGAGTATTCTGGGGAGTTTTGCTGAAGTGTCTTCGGGAAAGGTACGGGACATAAGGTACTCTCAGCATGAGTATCTCGAAATTCTGGAATGACGGCTTCGCTAGAAAGACGTGTACGGAGGAAGAGATGCACGTACGAAACTGGTATTGCATGGATCGAATCGAATCTAGCCGTATGATAATATCGGACTCACTTGGGAATAAATACATTAGACTTGATCATAAAGGCGTTACAGACAAAATCCAACAGTGCAACTTTTAACAGAGTTACAGTATTATAGATTCACTACAAGACTATTGATGCGAACTAGGTATACTACAAAAGACAAGTATACGCAGCACGAGCATCCCTTTACCGATGGAATCTCGCAAAAGATACGACTCAAGTTGCACTAGTTTTAAAAAGTTTTAAGTGTCTGTTACTACGAACGCCTTAGATACTTTAACGTGGGTCCGACGTAGTCTCTCCTGCAGCTGTGATCCTCAGTATTCTTCCGTCTGCACCGGAGTTCTTCGTTATCGGGCAATCCTTCTCGAGATGTCCTATCTCACCACATTGGTGACATATCCGGCTAGCACCAATATCGGTGGTGGAAGTGATATGTCGAGTCAGAGTTATGTGGACACGAGTGCCCTCCTCGTTCGTCCACTTTGAAAATTTCCTTTTAAAGTGTCCTGCTTTACCACTTCTCTTGGAAGCCTGGTTGACCTCGATGCCAGGGGCTTGAGTGATGGGTCGGGCCGGTGCTCCACAATTATGAGCATGGTGCCCTATTTTTAGGCAATTGCAACATTGCATTTCATGGAAAGCCCCATCATGATGAACACTACACTTGTCACACTTCGGAAGTTTTCCTTCGTATGGTCTGCTCGGTACTGGGATGGCAGGAGTTTCCACTTGTTGTTGTTTCATGGCAAGTCTTTGGAATCGCTTGCGTTCCTTCTGGGCTTGGCGCTTTCGTTTCTTGTTCTCTGTTTTTCGGCTTTGCGGGTCTGCGACTGTTATCATCTGATTGCTTCCTGGATTGATACTACGATTGGGATTTTCAACTCCTTTGTCAGCACTGCTTGCGTTGATAGCGCTGCGGTTTGCAAAGACAGTCGTCATGGCAGCTGTAACTGCGGCTTGGAAAATAGCAGCGTCCATAGGAAAGGTAGGGGTTTCGTTGTTCGGCTGACTGTTTCCGGATGATGACATGATTCTGTAATACGAAAGACAAGGAGTTCATGAGTGACTAAGGTTGAACCTAGATTATCTCGATTCTGACTAAGAGATGAGTTATTATATATGAGAACTTAGCTTATACACATTATGTTATAATCAAGACTGGGCGGATAGTAAAATGTGTGATTCTACCTTAGTTTCACATCCCAACGAGGAAAAGAAACTAAGTTAGAAATCTCACATTCTATTGTCTACCAGGTCTTCGTTATATATAATTTGGGAATGTATAAGCGAGGAAATCATTATAATAATCTTCTTACTAATCTTTCTTAATGAACAAGAATTTCTAGAAAAGGCTACCATTGAACCTAGATGTATTTCGATCGATCACCTAAAGAGAAGAAGTATGTTCTCGCAGGTTTGACCTACATCCCTATGATGCAGTCCTAGTACGGAGTAGGAGTAAGTTCATAGAATGGTCACAAGACGCTTGACGTCTAAAACCGGGTACTATCGGTTGGTAAATAACATGATCCAACCCTTGAAAAGAATTGGGAATGATCCCTGAGTTAAATTTCCCTAGTTTAATAACTCGACTAGAGTGGGTTTCAGATAGACTCCCATGATAGCATGATGAAAGTATTTGAACAAAGAATGACTCAGAAGTTAGCCGACCGTCAATATCCTTGATATTCATGACGTAAAGAGTTCGGAAAAATTGACCTTGTAGAAGGTCTTACATCATATCTAGAGTAGAAAGGTTTTGGCCGCATAAAGGCCTAACTAAAAGTACCTAAAGTACAAGATAGTTTTATAGAAAAATGCCACTTAGGACATAGATAGGAAAACGATTCCTTATAACCGGGAAAGAAAGTAAGGCATCTACTACTGGTGACGGTCATCCCTCTGGTGAACCCTTAGATCAGCCAGTTGACGTTCCACATCAAGCAGGTGTCTTTCGTACACCCTCTGGCGTACTCGGAGTTCTATGACTTCGGCTCGTGATTCAGCCAGGGCTTGCAGTAGGGTTTCATGGTCTCTCTCAGATCTCTCACGAGCATCTTCCAGTCGAATGGTGCGGAGGGTATGCATTCTCGCATTGGCGAAGACTTCTGTGATTTGGTGTAGGGCTGTCCTGCCTTGAATCTCATTCCGGGCCACTCTACGGACCGGGATTGGCAAGACTCTGTCTGCTGAGCCCCCTTCGCTTAGGTCATAAAAGCTTCGGTCTCCATTAAATGGCATGGGCTGGTCCTGCCCTTGGCTCCATGTTTCCAAGCTTTCCACCCATGGAGGCGTCGGCCTTGAAAGGCCGGACGAGGGTTAGGATTTGGAACAAGAGCCATCGGGGGTAGGTTCTCCACTTCAGGCTCGGATTCGGAACCATCTCCTAAGCCTTCAGCCTGGTGACCTTCCACAGGGATTGGGTGGTCATTTCCTGGGTCAGCTTCAAACCCGCCTTCATTACCCTGGTTAGGGAAGTACAAGTTGCCGTAGGGATGGAATCCAGCCATGTTATATACGCGAGAAAAGGAGACAATGAGAACTAACTAAATAGACGAACTAACTAAGATAATTATAAGATGATCTTTATCAGTTGTTTCAATACTTATTTAGCGCATACCAGTTATATGTATTTAGGATAGGATAGACCTTCGAATAAGTGACCCTAACTCTAAGCCCCCAACCCAACGAGGACATGACATAAAGCAAAGATTCACAGATTCTAAGTCTATGACATCCTAGTACATATAACCTTAGTGTATCCACTAAACAACTATTGACATACTAATAAAAATCTATTTAGTTCTCAGATAAGTAATTACAGTAACACTAAATACCCCTATGGTATTTCATTGTGGTCGTGTTGGTAAGTTTTTAGACTTGTCGTCACATCACAACCATTCTTGAGCATATGCTAATCACTCCTCGGACCAGCATAGTTGATCAGGCTATGCCATTCCCAGGACTGACCATACATCCCCAAGCTTAATTGTGATATTCAACAATCGTAATACTTTTATTCTTGTCGTTGTGACACTGATTTTAGTATGAATGCAGGCACGTATACTTAATTAAATATTTTATTATTTAAAGTATAAACTCTTGGTCAGAGTATTTTAATCCCATTGTATTTATAGTCTGTATATCTTTTATGGGTTGATATACTCAATTCACTATAAACAATGCTCTGATACCAATCTGTCACACCCCAAAACCTAAGAACGGCGGAAACGTTCTGGGGCGGAGGACGTCATGTACAGTATCACAACGATGAATAGTAGTAAACAAGCAACAACATCATCCATTGCATTAATAATAAAATTTTAATACAAGTGTGTTCTGTCAAATTATATAGACACCAAATTATAAATCAAAATGAAAGATGAGTCTTGAATAAGCTCCATCTTCTCTAAACCTTGCATCTGTACCTGTCTACTGATGACCTGAGGATACAAGTTATTTTGAAAGAGAGTATCAGCTTTAAAGCTGGTTAGATCATAAGTATTTTAGTGTCTGTATTTGTGAAAAAACATTTGTAAATATGAATTTGTAAGTATGTGAAGTATAACTATGTAAAAGTTTTGAACCTCCTAGAAAACCCTATGTTTCCTACTAAAAGTAGCCTTCTACCAAGGCATCTAGTATCTATCTGTGTCTCATGTAAGAGTGTGTATTTTCCCAAATCTGCCTATCATTAACCAAAAATATAACTTCTACATTACCGTGCATTGTGTGAATGTTCACGAAGTGAATGTAATGGGAAAATAATCAAGTACTGTAGTATTATAAATAAGTGACTACTGTTGTACTAACTACCTTAAACTAAATGTAATTTAAAGTACCATGTGATCGGCCTGTATCCTGCTACCCACTCAATAGTAAAACGACAATGTAAGATGTCGTAAAAATGACGTTTGGCACCCGTAGACTTGCAAGTCCCACGGTAGCGAGCAGCAAGGTGTAGGATAGTCAATCCAGTATAGATCTATACATAAACTCATACGCTCCCCGATTAAGGAGATTCTGATACAAAAACAGTCATGGCAGGTAGTGCTATGCCCTGTTTAATGGCTCACATAAATGTATTAATGTAAATGTTATGTGAATTGTGTGCTAGCTGTATTGTGTGTTCTTTCTCTGTCTAGCCTGTATGTTTGTTTCTCATCACTCTGTTTCATGTTTGTTTCTCATTATAGTATGTATTGACTCATGTATGAACTGACTCATTGTATGATTCATTGTTCTAGTATTAGTATCTTCCTAAACTACCCCTATAGTAGTTTACTAGTAATGTATGAACATGGAAGTATACCCTTGCTTCCCAAGGGTATTGAATTGACTGGAAGAACCTTTATGACTATATATGTACACATGGTATATAACTAATATTTAAACGACCTTCGGACGGATGACCGATGCCCTAAAGCCACATCCCAACGAGGAAAAGGAGATAAAGCGAGCTAGCCTTCCTAAGTCCTTTAAACATTACTTATATAACTATACATATATAGGCATGCAATTTGATAATATAAAAGCATAAAAGTAGTTTTGTAAAATCTTTGAAGAGTTTTAAATTACTAAGAAAGATGACTTGATGTTAGTTTGTAAAACGGTTTGAAAGCAGTATATAAGAACAGTTTTAAGTATAAGGAAAACCTTTGTTTCAAACACAATTGTAACAGGGTTTTGACAAGAAACATTTAGTATGTAATACAGTTTAATAAAGAGTTTTAAACTAGTAAAAATGTTTTGGAAATCCATTTGAAGAAATTTGTTTAGTAAAACAGCTAAAAGTGTAGTAAATTCATTTGTATGCTAGTTATTAATCACATGTGATTGATGTAATAACTAGCATGATTCAACTTTTATCCCCTCCCCCATAAAAGCCTTTAAAAACATTTAAAAGGTAGATTAAGGGGTATGAACTCACCTGTAGCAAGTGGTTGGGATTAAACGGACTGTATAGGATGCTAGCTGTCAAGTGAAGACTTGTACACACTCTATGATCCTAGTTAACATATATTAACACATATATGTAACCAATTAGTCTTTAAACAACTAAATAACAAAGTTAAGAAATCCTAGGGCATGTTAAACACCTTATATAAGTGTTATAAGTCCTAAGGATTGCATCTAAGTGTTGTAGGACTTAGCTATTGGGTTTAGGGTTAAAAGGAACCCTCCTTTTGAGTTTACGGTTTTTAGACCATCACTTAATGAGTTTACGGTCGTAAACCCACGAGTTTACGGCCGTAAACTCATGCTTCTTTGACCACTTTGTGTATTGAAGCCTTATAAGTCCATAGAAGCAATTCTACTTGAAGCATAAGTCTAGGGAAGTGTTTGTGGCATCAAAACACCCCTACATGTAGTTTACGGCCCATGGACCACTATTCCATGTGTTTACGGCCGTAAACACATATTATCTATGGTCTTTTGATGTTTTCAAGTCCTTAATATATCAATGAAGGGATCTAAGCTAGTTGCTAAGGCTTAGGATAAGCTAGGGCACACATTGGCACCCTAAATAGGGTTTACGGTCCAAGGTGTTCTTGGACCGTAAACACCTTTGATCTTGGTGTTCTTGGATGATTTCTTGTGATATAGAAGTGTCACAAGCCTTAAGATACTCTAGGATAGAAGTACTTACAAGGTAGAAGCTCGAAAAGGTCCAAAAGTCCAAGAACACTAGTGTGTGTTCTTGGTGTTCTTGGTGAAACTTGAAGATTGACCCTTTTGGAATGATTTCACGGATAGAAGTGTGTTAAAACACTAGATTAAGTCATATAACAACTTAAGAAAGCTAGAAACACTTACTAGATTGAAGATCTTGAAAAGTTTTTGGATGATACTTGAGAGAGAAATGGATTTGGATCTTGAGATTTGGAAAAAGTGTAAATAATGACTAAGTGTCACATATATACTCCCAAATTTAGGGTTTTTGGCTGTAAATATTTTATTCAGGTAGTAAACCCCAATTTCTTGGAGTTTAGGAATAACAGTGATGCACTATAACCCTAAGGCATCCTCTCTCCTGATATCTCCTAAAGCGTAAATCCTATAATACCCAAACTTATTCCAAAAAGTTTGAAACTTAGCAGCAACTCTTCTGACTTCTATTGAATTGTAGGGTTGTTCAGAATAGAAATTTCGGGTTGTCACATATGTCCTGTCCATACTCCCGGACTAAGGACAACTGACTATGTCTTAATCCATACTCTCGGATTAATGAAATTTGAATATGTTCAATCTATAATCTCGGATTAGGGACAATGACTATGTCTAATCCATGCTCCCAGATCAATGACATATATTAAAGTTCTATTCTCTGAATATAACTCACTCGCACTCGTAAGAAGATACTACCCAATATTCCTCATAATTAATTTTAGGTTTACTCTTTATCCAAAATCATCATATATAATCAGGTATGTTTTTTAACACGTATTTCAGACAACATCAAATAACTCGCACATAAACATATATTTAATACTTCAATCAATACTTGTATTAAAATCATGTTCATTAAAGGGACTATGCACTCACTTGTTAAAGTGATGATTCCAAACTCGGACAGCACTTCGCTTCTAACGCTTCTATTTTCCTTCCACGAAACCTAGTATCATTACCACTAGATTTTAGTCTAATATTCATTGTGACTAATTATTAGTCTAGATTTGTCATTAACTCAGAGTCTACTTCATGATCTATCAACTAAGGAACAACCAGGTAGGATCATATCGGAGGTAGGGTCCGTTTGGTATACGAAGTATACTGTTTGGAGATCCCACTTTAAACACATTAATAAATCATAGCCTAGACATCATTCTCGTAAGTAGATCAATCAGTATAACGACTTTGAATTACTGATAAGTCTTATTTATAGGTTCATAATAAAGATACTATATTTATATATAAGCTATATTTAAAGTAGCGTAGGCGTATCTCACTTACAACGGGTTTTGCTAAAAACTGGGCTTCACGTGGGCGGAGCTTCTGAGCCAAAATCTCTTCTTCTCGGAGCTTTCCGGCGCTCCAGGACTTGCTTGTAACACCTTGGAGGTGCTTGGGAAAAACCTTGAAGGTTTGGGGGTATTTGGGAGAAAAGAAATGGAGAGGTGTGAAGAAAATGGGAGATTTTCGCCTCTATTTATAGGCTGAGTTCGATCCGAAAGTAGCATGTTCCCAAAATGAACGCAGCGCGTTCGTTGCCACGTGTCACCATCTTGTTCCAAGCCGTGGGGAAGAAGGTGTGGCCCAGATTGCGCCACGTGTCACTCACAGATTATCCCATAAACTAATTATCTTCTAAAATCCGTAACTTTCGCATACGATCTCTATTTTTGACGTTCTTTATATCCACGCGTAGGCGGGATCGTACTCTACAACTTTCATTTAGACTCCGTCAGCTAATTTTGACTTTATTTTTAACAGGGCGGGACAGGAATGGTCTGTTAAAAATTCATAACTTCTTCATCCGATGTCCGTTTTCGTCTGTCTTTTTGCCGTTGTGCTACTATTAACAAGGTCTTCGATTCTCATTTAGGTTGTGTCGACCAAAAATCACTTGACATAATATTCGGACTTCGGGTTGTGTACTACTGACCTGAAACATAGAAAAATCATAACTTCCTCATACGAAGTCCGATTTCGGGCGTTCTTTTTATGTACGCTCTCGGTTTAATGAACACTACGACTTTAGTTTAGAATGCTAAGGCTAAAAATCGCTCTATCATAAATTCACTATTTACGTCAGGCAGTGTCGTGTCGGTTTTGCCGTAAAACTTCGACATATCATAACTTCTTCGTTATAGCTCGGATTTCGGCGGTCTTTATATGTACGGAACCCTTGTGACATATTCTACAACTTAGTTAAGATTACTCCTTGTAAATAATCTTCCATAAAAAACTCATTTTTGATGCTCATTGTCTCTAAATTGACTAGCCCGAATCCGCGGGCGTTACAATGGCACTTTCTCAGTTCTGTCCTCACTCGAGGTCTTTTCGGATCAGTTGGTGGACGCAATCGCGGTAAAACAAACCTTTTGATTATCATGTATGGGCTTTTCTATGAAATCAATGTTGACTACGTGTCTATTCTTTGGGAAGATTTCCTTACCTTTCTCACTGGTGGTCTATCATTATTCATGATGTCATCAATAATAGCAATCTTACACTAGATGGGATTCCAGAAGGCCCACAACCACATTTTTGCATATGAAACCATATAGGATTCGTACTGCATCTGAATCTGAGTCTTCACATCCGGTCATCATTACAGATGCTATACTTTCAAAGCTGGATAAAAATAGTGCCTCTCTACGCTCATATCAAAAATACATCCACGGAATTACTTCGCCTCTCAAAAAGAATAGGAAGCACTCAGATCAAGCATCCACTAAGTTGGCAAAGAAGAAGAATCGATCAAAGTAAAATCAACAGCCTCTTATCCCATCTCCATCCGTCTCTGATGATAATCTTGGAGTAGATTTAGATGAGCCCACATCTCCTCCTAAATCTGGTACAACCTCTAAGCCACTCTCTTTCTTAGATTCCTTGTTTCAAGCTCCATCTGATTATGATGAACCATCCTCTCCATCTTCAGTTTCACCAGCAAGCTTTCAATCGGTTCTAGAATGTCCAAGAAATTGTGTCTCCTTGGATTATGACTCATTTGAGGACGATGACCAAGATGGTGAAAAGTAATCTGAACTTGAAGATTTTCCAAAAAGCTCTCCGGTACAAGATAATCAAGATGGAGATACTCAAATGCAAACGATAGACATACCTTCCAGTGAAGGAATGATAGTTGATGATGAACCATACGACATGTCAATTGTCCTATACTCCAAACCATCTAACAGGACATTCAACATTGATCTTTATGATTACTCTCCTTCACCTCAAAAATAGTCTCAAGAACATGATGATACTCAAGAACCTAAGTTCTCTTCTTTTCCACCTGATCCTCCTCAAGACGATGGTAATCCAGTAGATACAAATGAAGCAAATACATCTGAACCTGAGCCTAAACATATTAGATTAACAGCTCAGATGGTAGTTGATGGTATTGAGGAAATTCGCTTTCATACATCTTCTGACTCTGAATATATGGACAACTTTCAAGAGTATCTTGAACGTATGGAAGACAATGTGTGTATCCTTAATCAGACAAATGAAGAACATGTAAAAAAACTTCAGGTCACTATTGAAGACTTTGAAGGCACAACTACTTATATAAAGGGACAAGTTGCTCGCAACATGCGGAGGATCGAAACTCTAGATCAGAAAATTCACAACACTACTGAAGATCGTCTATCTCCGATGCATCAGAAGATAGATGACTTTATTCAGTCCTTATCCATTCTAGAGTCTGTCTATGGAGCCAAGTTAGATCATATGCAGAATCATGTAACTGCTCAAGACCAGTACATCTCCACTCTTGAGAAGTCCATTGCAGAACTATCTAAAGCTTCTGTATCATCCTCCAACTCTCCCTTTCAAGAATTTAGTGAGCAAGTTCAACGCCAGCTGGATTCATTGCGATCAGACATTGCAAATCTCTCAAAATCAAATTCCCAGAAAGGCCATAACTCCTTAGGTGAAATATCTTCTCTTCAGAAGACTATTCAGTTGCTAGTGAATGAAGTCAACGCTATCAAGACACAATCTTCTTCTTCTGATATATGTGAACTTCAACAAAAAGTTGCATCGACTGATTCCAAGCTTGACTTGATCTTGGCAAAGTTATCTGTTTCAAATGATAGGCCACCTGAACCGGAGGGGGAAAAGGTCAAAAAGACCATATCAAGTTAGTCTCCTATCATACATCAAATTCCAGACTCGCTAAATGAGTTTGAGAAAAGGAGACAATAGCAACTACAGTCACTCAATAAAATGATTGCTGATGCACGATTAAAAGCTCAACAGAACAAAGCAAAGATGGCTGTGAAAGAAAAGGAACTCGTTCGACAGCAATGGATCAAGGATCCAACTCTAAAAGTTCCAAGAAGGAAAGATGTTTACATCACCAAACTTGTCACCATATCATAACCAATTGCTCAACCAAAGCTTCCTCAAACTGATCCCAAGGATAGAGGAAAATAGAAGATTGTCTTCAAGTCTAAGAAGGAGTTATCTAAAGAAGCTCAAATGGAAATAGATGAAGAATTAGCTAAGCAACTTAAGTTTAAGGATTTAAAGTCTAAACAAGAGGTGCTTTTCAAAAAGAAATCTTCAGAGATCTCGCCTAAAGAAAGAAGTGCATGGCATGATGAACAATTTAGAGCACCATCTCCTAAAAGAACCATCTTCTTCAATCCTGATAGAGATACTTATCAGAATATCAAGGCCATCCAGCCCACAAATTCCTTCACACCTCCTTCAGACCTCACTAAAGAAAACTAGGATATTCCTGCACTCCGGAATGGTATGAAGTTTAATTTATGGCAAAGTACAATTTATCCAGTTGAGCCTTATGTAGACATTGAAGAGGTGAAGAAAATATTCTTCCTAAAGAAACCAATTCAAGTTGTCTCGGTATGGTCAATGTTCAAGATTGCTTCAATTAGAAAAATTGACATATGGAAATCTAGAAAGATGCCATATGCATTCTTTCAAGGAAAAAGGACAGACAACTCTAAATTCATGTTTTCTGATGATATTAGCTCACTGATCATTTGGTTGAAACAGAGAGCGGGTACCGATAAAGATTATGTAGATGTCCTACAACGCCTAAGGCAATATGTGCTCGACATGGTTATTAATTTAAGTGTTAACTGGGAGATTGGACACGTTGGAGAAAAGGAAGCTGAGGAACCAGATTTGGATCTAAGTATGGAAAACGACTCACCTGGGAACATGTTAAAGAAACCACACAGAGGAGTTGTATTCTCTTCTAAAGGTCAACTGAGATTTATGAGAATCTATCAAAAACATCTATTATCTTCTGAATTCATTAAAGGCATCATTGGTTTATTGAAGAGAATAGGAGATCAAGATAATTCGCTGAGAGTGAAGATCATTGAAAAAATTACTTGGTTTTTAAGTTTTCAACAGTGGTTAATAAACTTGAGAAATAGATTTTAGATTGTGTGTTTTTGTTTTGTTTTAAAAGCATGTGGATGATGTTTTCTTTTTGCTACTATTAATTCATCTTTTTTGTTAAAATTCATCTTGCATGTTATTACTTTTTTTTTACTTCTTATTTCAGTAACCATCTCATAAGGGGAAACTGTTGGAAAATATTTGTATGTGATTGCCACTTGAAATAATTCGAGTCCTTATATATATATCACTAAAAAATGTTATCAAAATGTTTTAGGTTGGAAATATCCTGAAGATTCAACAAGTTTTTAAAGAATCAGATGTTGGAGCACTTGAAGTGAACATGGAGCACTTGATGTACACATGAAGCACTTGTTGTTGACATGGAGCACTTGTTGAACATGGAGCACTTGAAGAAAGCAAGTTGGATCATCATGATCTCAGATGGCACATCTAGATCATATGTGGAGCATCAAGACATTGATATATCAACATGAATGCTTGGTGGCTCAACTTAAGTCAATGGATCAACATGATCACATTGATGGCTCAACAAGGTTGCACATGACACATCATCTACAATGAAGGCACGTTTAAATGCTCAAAGGAACATGAATTTCATCCATGGTCCATCATAAACACGTGGTTGTACATCTTCACGTTCAAGACACATTTCAACATTCAAGAAACAACTCAACTTGATCAAAGACACTTCTGGAAGCTATTGACATCTAGAAGACAATTGAGCAACATGATGCTCATGTTGCTCATCACATTTTCAACGTTGATCAAGAAGGCTCAAGAATTATGAAGACTCATAACTTGGATGGAACCCCAATGGCATACTAACAGAATTGGAATATTCCATCCATTCTCCATTAAGTAGGGCAAATGTGTCAACTGATAACTAGGTCATAATGACGTGTCAACACCTGATTGTTCAAGCCATGTCATGGGCTTTTCCAAATCCTATAAATAGGCCCCTTGGGATCCATTATAAAATTGCTCTTCCTTGCTCAATTCTGATCATTCTGCTCATTTTGCACAATTGTTGCTTAGACTAGTTTTCAAAGAGCCACTTGAGAGTTTTAGTGTGTTTTACATTCAAACACTTGTAACTGAATTCTGATGAATATGAGACACTTTTGAATCATTGATCTTGAACATATAAAAAACGTTTTTATCAATAACTTGGTGATTCACAACTCTTTATTTTCCGCATTACTTGCCACTTAACGATTCTGAAACTCTGTTTCAGTATTTTCAACTCTTGGACTCTTCAAGTCTAAGGTTTACTGAATTTTCTCATTTCTTTATAATCTTCTTGTGAAGGATTGTATGTTGAGGAAGCAGGAGGAGAAGAAGGAGAAAGTGAAAGAAGAGGTGGAATATGTGATGAAGATAGAGGAACTACGTTCAAAATCCAAGAATCTTTCCTTGGTTGCGAAGGGCGCTGGTTATGATGATGGAACCTATCAAATCTGGTCCTCTGGCTCCGATGACGAAGAAATGCATCATGCTACTCATGGATTCATCTCGCAAAGCATGTTGAGGGTCATTTTGGTGAAAAGATCTTGTTTTTTGAGATTGGGGAAGATAGTGACTGGGAAGAGATGGAGAAGGAGAAAGAAGAAGAGGGTGAATATGAGGAAGACATGTTGATGGGAAGGTTTTTCGTTACGATAGATTTAAAGTCTCAGATAACCGTGAAGGTACGTGATCTTTTTGTTTTTGTTAATCGTCCTTTAAATTCTTACCATGTTATTCTATCTGATTTTGATGATACATACTCTTACTTAAATGATATGTTGATTTCTATGAGTAGCAAAATGGAGAAAACTAAGACTATACTTTACGAAGCAAGAAATAAACTGGAGGAGAAGAACACTAGCATAGAAGGCCTAGAGTTAAAAATCAGAAATGTCATGATAGATAAGGATTCTATGAGGATGGACAATAACATGTTGGTTAAGCAAATAAATACTTATTGTAACACTGTTAAATGTCTGTATGGGAAGTTAACACTGTTTATGAAACTACTTTTGATTGTGAGAGTAAGGTAGCTGATTAGGATAATGTTCCAAATGATTCTTATGCATATGGTATTGTGAATATTGATGACTATTTGAATGTTGATGAATTGGTTGATATTGTGAATGAGACTTTAACCAAAACGAACAAATTAATTTTTTTAACAATACTGAGAATTTGACACAAAGTACTCAACAAAATTTTTCTGATATCGAAGATGATTCTGACAATATTAATGACTTGAGGAAGAGGAATGTGTTGGTTGCTCAAAAAGTGTCTCTTAATAATGTCACTTCGTTAGCCAATAGCAAAGAAAATGATGATTAAAAAACGAAGCTAGACAGTGATTCATATTCGCCAACCAAAGGTGATGATTCTCAAGAATCAGTTATTGTCAAATACATAACAAACAATGAAAGTGACAATGATGATGATTCTTATGATAATGAAATTCCACGAGGTCTTGAAGCTCAAGTTTTTGTGGATACTGAGGAATTTACAAAGATTTTGAAAGAAAACGGAAAACATTTTCTTGAACAAAATTCAGTTCATTATCCCACATTTATTAAAGGCCTTCCAAATCAATTTTTCATTACAACGGGAAATGGGGATAATGTCGATCCTAAGATGAATGAGTTTTCAAAATAAGATAATCCAAAAGTGAATGATGAAGGTTTTTACTCTATTAAAAATGTTGTGGAAAATGACTTGAACCAAAGGTCAAAAAGTTTTCAACGTCAAAAGAGTCAAAAATCTTTTTCCAAAGAAAATGAAAAGAACAAAAATGGAGCTTGGGTTGTGAAAACCAATAAGCTTGATGTCGAAGGCGAAAAAGAGAAAATTTGTGAGAAGTCTTTACCACATTATTTAAACAATCAAAAGGCAAAGACTCAATCTTTTAAAAATAGTAATGAAAAATCTGTCTCTACAGAAGAAATTTCCAAAAAGAAAGCTCATAACAAGGCTTATTGGAAGAAAATAAGAGATTTTCAAAAAGAAAAAAAGTTGAAAAAAAAATCACCACAAAAACAATAAAAGAAGTTTTCTCAAAAATCTAAAACTCATACTTCAAAAGAACCTTCGAAAGTTGTTCCAAAAGTTGTTAACAAAACTGTTGAGAACAAGAAGCAAAATGATTTTTCTCAAAAGTTGAATATTAATCAAAGTTTAAAAATGAAACAAGTTCAAAAGGATCAAAATAATTTTGAAAGAAATGCTCCAAAGAAATTTTCACAAAATCATAAAAGTTTTAAAGAGAATCTCATTTTGGATATCAAAATCGATATCAAAATCGCTTTCAACAAAAATTGGGAAAATATTTTTCGCAAGAAAGCTTTTTAAACCAACAAATGTTGTGAAGAAAAATGTACCATTCAAACCTGATGGTCCACGTTTTCAAAATCCTGATTCAAAGCACTAGTTTAATGTTTCATTTGTCTAGGAAAAAATGAGATGAAGAATTTTAATCATTGGTTTGAAGAAAAATTAAAGAAATTTCAATCTAAAGAGTATCCTCAAGAACAAGTTCAAAAGGCTTATGATGATTACTTGAATGAATCAATAAGTGGAAGTACTTCGTAACCGGAATCATTAACGAAGCCTTCAAAATGGCGAGAAGTTAAAACAAACAATAAATATGATTTTTGTGGGAAATAGGTTGAAAAAGAGAAAATGAAAGTTGAAACTTCGCCATTAAATGATTACATTTTTTTGCCCAAATCCAACGAAGTTGATTTAAATGACAAAATAAAAACAAAATTTCGAAGTTAGATTTTTAGTTCTGCACTGCACACGACATTCCACACTAATGTCCAAAGACCCAAAAATCCTTGGGGACCTAAATCTATTTGAATAATTGTAGGTACTATGTGACGAGCAGTATGAAAAAAAATTGTTATATCGATAGTGGATGCTCGCATCACATGACAGGAAGGAAGGAGAATCTAAGAGATTTTAGGAAATTGGATAATGCGGGAGTTGTGAAATTTGGGAATATCAGAAGTGTAAAGTCAAGGTATATGGGAAAGTGATGAATGGGAAGTTTACTATGAATTAGATCGCTTATGTCGAAGGTTCGAAGCACAACCTTATAAGCGTATCTCAATTTTTCGTTGGAACTGGGAATCAAGTTCTCTTTTATGGAGAAGGAAGTGGGATATCGAACAAAGAAACATAAGAAGTCTTGTTAAAGTCGAATAGGAAAGGCGATATGTTCACTCTGGACATAAAACCAATACTTGGCATTCCCTATGTTTGCTTACTATCAAAGGCTACTTCTGACCTATACTAGCTTTGGCATCGAATACTTTCTCATCTGGATTTCAAAAATTGAAATAAACTTGTTTAAATGATCTTGTTTGTGGTTTACCTGTTTTAAAATTTTACAATGATTCTTTGTGTGCAGCTTGTGAACAGGTAAAACAACATCGTCAAGGTTATCCAATCATTATCGATTCTAAGATTGTTGAATTGTTGTAAGTTCTACATATCGGCTTGTGTGGTCCTTCGACTATTGAGTCTCTTAATAGTAAGAAGTACATAATCATTATTGTAAATGATTCTTCACGCTTTACTTGAGTATATGTTCTTAGACAGAAAACTGAGACTACTCAAGTGATGATTAATTTCATCAAAAGCATCAAATTGAGTCTGAAAAGAAAGTTGGACGAAACAAAAGCAATAAAGGAACGGAATTCAAGAATCAAGTTCTCGATTTATTCTTGATGAATCTTGGAATTTCTCATAATTTTTCATCTCCTTACACACCATAACAAAACGATGTTGTCGAAAGGAGGAATCGCTCTTTGTGCGAAGATGCTAGAAAAATGCTCACTTACGCAAATCAACCTCGATATTTATTGGCAGAAGCAGCTTGGACATCATCTTTCACTCAAAATCGTTCTTTCATTCATCTTAGATTCAACATCACACCTTATGAAATCATTAACAAAAGGAAACCTAATATCAAAATTTTCCATGTTTTGGGTTGCAGATGTTTTATCATGAATCTAAAAGATAATCTTTCAAAGTGCCAAACAAAGGCTGATGAATGAGTTTTTCTTGGACATTCGCATAACTCTATATCAAATAAGGTGAAGAACAAGCAAACATGAAGATTTGAAGAAACTTTTAATATCACATTTGATGATTACTATGTCAAAAGAATTGAACAATAATTTTCAAAGAAGCCATTCTTTCTGAGTCAAATGAGGATTCTGAGAAAATGCTTATCAATATTGATTTTGATTTGCCCTTTGGTATACCTGAAGGGATATTGATGCTGAGGTCAATGTCGAAGACAATCAAGTTCTAGAAGAATTAAAGCACTCTGATGAGTCAACAATAACTAACGAACAAAATGATGAACATTTGTCATCAACACCAAGAGTCAATGTCGAAGGAGGGTGAACTTTAACATCTGGTTTAGTGAAGGGGGAGTACTTGACTTCTTAGTCTCAAGTTTAGGGGGAGTTATTACCTTCATATGCTAATGTTGAGGGGGGGGGGCAACAAACACCGAATCCATGTGTTCAGTGGGAGCCAAGTTGAACACATAACGAAGATAATAACGATGCTCTGGGTGATGAAAATAATGATGTTAGTGATAATATTTCTGTTGCAGAAGAAATTTCTAAAGCTGAAGAAACATTTGAAGATTCTCCTTTATATTTTGATCCATCATTTCCTCCTATGGAGAAATGGATATGTAATCATCCCAAAGAACAAATTCTAGGTAATCCTAATTCAGGGGTGTTAACACGTGCACAAGTTAGAGCTAGGAATGAAGCTCTTAATGTTCAATGTTTTTATTTCAAAAATCAAACCGAAAATAATGAAGACTGCATTAGAACATCTCGATTGGGTTGTTGCAATGCAATCTGAGTTGGCTGAATTTGAGAGAAACAAAGTTTGAAGGCTAATTCCTAAACCTAAAAATGTTTTGATAGTTGGATTAAAATGGGTATTTAAAAATAAAATGGATAAAGAAGGTAATGTGGTTCACAATAAAGCAAGCCTAGTCGTTAAAGGTTATTCTCAACAAGAAAAAATTGATTATTATGAAACCTTTTCTCCTGTCGCAAGACTCGAGGAAGTACAAAATTTTCTTGCTCATGCAACTCACAAGAATTTCTACATTTATCAAATGGATGTAAATTGCGCAATTTAAATGGTGTACTTGAAGACACGATTTATGTTGAGCAGCCACTTAGATTCGTAAACGTTAAGTTTGCTAATAATTGTTATATCCTTGACAAAGTTGTTTATAGGTTAAAACAAGCAACACATACTTGGTATGCAACGCTAACCATGTTTTTGAAAATCGCTAAATTTAAGCAAGGATCATATTATCCGACTGCATTTTGAAAGAAAGTAGGGGATTATCTAATGTGTGTTCAAATTTATGTCGATGACATAATATTTGATTCAACTGACCCTTCGTTGTTAATGGAATTTGAAGATTTAATGAAGAGTTAATTCGAAATGAGTATGATGTGGAAGATCCATCACTTCTGCGGACTAAATATTCATCATAGCAGGGAAGGAATCTTTATTAATCAAGAAAGTTATATGTGAAATATTCTTGAGAGCTTTGGAATGACGATTTGCTCAGATGTGAAGGTTCCCATGGTAGTCGACACACGCTTAAGTCCTTCATTGGATAAGCCTACTGTTGATTTAAAGACTTATTAAAGCATGATTGGTTCACTGTTGTACTTAACTGCAAGTCAACCTAATATTATGTTTTCAGTTTTGTAATGGTGCCAGGTACTAAGCGAATCCCAGAGAACCACATCTCATAGCCGCTAAGAATATTTTTTTGATATTTACGTAGAACTCCGACTCCTGGATTGTGGTATCCAGCAAACACATGATTCTTTATTCAAGCATTTTCTGATGCTCATCCAGGGGGTTGACAATTGGATCAAAAGAGTACAACTGGAGAATGTCAATTTCTAAATGGGAAGCTTGTGAGTTGGCAGTTGAGAAAGTAGACATGTGTATCGATATCCACAGCCGAGGCTGAATATATTGTTATTGTGGCATGTACTTCTCAAGTGATCTGGATCCAAAGTCAATTACGTGACTATGCGATTAACATGAAGAAAACTCCTTTTTTTGTGATTCTCAATTGGCTGATATTTTTACAAAACCACTTGATGAAAAATCCTTTTTGAGAATTTTAAATGGTTCGAGAATGATGAAAGCTTGTTATGTTCCTACGTCTAACTAAATTTTCTTAAATTTTAGTTGCGTAGTTATGGACTAACATTTGTTACTGGCACAATTTCATTCAGAGGTTACTCTTCAACGCACATCGCTTTTACACACTTCGTTTCGACATAGCTCTAACTCGTTCAATAAATGTTGCTAACTAGCGAAGTAGTAGAGAAGGTTTGATGGATGTAATAGAGAATGCGAAGCTAAGGCTTGTGTCATGTAGTAGCTAATGGGAAGATAAGGCTTTTGTGATATAATAAAGAATGGGAAGCTTAGGCTTACATGAGGCGATAACAAATGGGAAGCGATGGTTATCTTGAAAACTATTCGCTATCAATAGGGAAGGAGGAGTACACGTCTACTTAAGTTTCCTAATTGAGAAGATAAGGTTTACTCCCGGATTCTTTAGGCAACTATACATTATCAATGACGAATGCCTAATGCTGGTACTATCCTTCCTTATTTTTCTTTTTAGAAAAATGCAAAAATTGCAAAAAGACTTTCTTTATTTTTGTCTTTTATCTCTAAAATTCAAAAATCCAAAAAGATTTTCTTTATTTTTGTTCTTCTGTTCTAAAAAAACTCAAAAATCCAAAAAGATCTTCATTATTTTTGTGTTTAAATTTCTAAAAATTCAAAAATCCAAAAAGATTTTTTTTATTTTGTCTTTAAATTTCAAAAACCCAAAAAGATTGTGATTGTATTCTTGAAGATCGTTATTCATATTGCGAAAATTTACTGTGCACGTACGACGGCTTAAGATGCATCAGAGTAAGTTGCAATTTGTTAAAGGTTATTGTTAACTTGTGACTGGTTACTATCCATCAGAATGAGCCGAAACATGTTATTATTCAATTCAGATAATGGATCAGATGTGAACAAAATCGTTATGATGCAAACAAGGGTGTTCCGATCTGAACACAAGTTGCGACGTGTTGCGATTAGTCAGAGTGGCTTAGAGTCATTTTTTAAAAAAAAAATTCTATGAACACTTGCTGTCCTTGCATGTCACGACTACTTTCTTGCGGATCACGTACATTCACAACTCATAACTAGTTAAGTGTCTCTAGAAGGATACTACAACAAATTGTCCAAAGCCACATTGACTCATTGTTTGCAAAGCCTTAATTAAATTTTTAATCTGAAAATTTCTTCCCAACATGCTGTATTAATAATAGTCCAAGAGCTACCTTTCTCTTCTCAATTTTAGTTAAGAGATGACTGCTTGGTCACATTTATTCGCAGATGTACAATGGATATTCTTAACAAATCTTTTTCACCCTACAGTTCTTACACTAGCACACACAAAGACGCATATCCCAAGAGATCTCTAGTAAAAAAAAACTAGGATGTAGGTGTGCCAAAACTTTATGTTTATGATCCTAAATTATTTTTCCATTATGAGGGTGAGACCTAACAAGCCTTGCACTTAAGGAATTGACGGTGAACAATTTTATTATTCAAGATTTTAACGAAACCTTATGTTTCTCTGTACCATTTTAAATGTTCGAAATCTCATTTTCATTTCTTATGAGTGACCTTAATGAAATGTACTAATCCAAAGTCATTTCTTCCCAATAGGTCCATCTTTTTAATTTTCTTATGAAATGATATTTCTGTATGAACATTTACTCAGATTCTTAGCCACTTACAATTTTTCCAAAGCTTACTTGTTGCTGATTACACTGATCAGACAAGTATTTTCATATAATGAATCACTCTTATGTTAAGTTGCGAACTTCTTTGAAAATTAAGCCACCCACGAAGCTTATTAAAAGAGTACCTTCGATACTTCTCTATAATTATTCGATTTTAATTCACGGGAAACCAGACAAGCACTTTTATGTCTCTCTTAATGTCGAAGGAAGAGTATCATTGTCCGGTATCTTTCAACCTGTATTTGATATCACAATATCCAACTTTTTCTGATTATCGATTCTATCTTTTCTTTTTGATCACATTGGCACTAAAATCCTCAAGGTTTTGGGTATTACCAACTTAGACCTAGATTTCACAAAGTCTAGCTTATGATTTCATTTATGATTCTCATAAGTGAATAAGGCCTAACCTTAGCTGGCAAATATTGGTACTTGATTCTATTAGGAATAATGAGAAGATGACGAATGCGGAATCTTCAGAACAATCATGAATCAATCATCATAATGCAAGTAATCTGTCAAAGGTTTTATGTATATTGATATTGATATGAACGTACAAAGAAAACCCTAATCAAGAAAAAACTTACATCAGAAGCTAACCTAATGATTATTTATAGGGAACATAAAATATTTACCAAAAATATAAACCCTAAAAAGGCTTCCCTAAATAACCAAACATGCCAAATCAATTTCAATATCTCAAATACTCAACAATCTCCCCCTAGATGTTGAAACTGATGAAGATCACGATTTTCGATATTCTTGACATTTCTCCTCCTAAATTGTGAGACTCATCAGCACATGGGGTCTTCAATGCGAGAGAAATAAATATCATCTTCCAAATACATACGAAATCCCCCTTGAATAATCATCACTCCCCCTTAAATCTTCAACAAATACCATGGAGAGAATCCGGAAAGTTAAGAAGAATCATAAACAATCTTCGCTATCTCATAGAGTAAGTCGTATAACCTAATCTGTCATAAGGAGCGAGTTTGTCAAAATAGATCTTCAAAACCCGTCAGATTTGATGAAATAAATCATTTCAGAATATTCCCAATTCTCAAAAAATAAACCGGAAAAATAACAAAAATTATTTTGTATTTTTCGGTTTTTAAATATTAGACAAAAAGAATAGAATAACAAGCAGTTATTTAGAAGGGTTTAAAAAGAATAAGACCAAAGAAAATGCTAGAAGTGATTATTTTTTGGAAAGAAGGGGTAAAAATGGTAAAATCCAAGAATTTGTAAAGAAATCAGAGGTAGAAACAGTTAAGTTCTGAAAGTATAGGGACCGAAGTTGAAATTTTAACCCATCGTCGTTAGAACTAAAGAACACGCGACTTAGTTGACTTCCAAAAGTCAAAATCAGTTTCGATCGTAGGCCTCTAATAGCGAAACTAATTCCTTCGTTCAAATCATCAGCTCCGAATTATTATTTAATTCCGAATGTGATTTTTGCATTTAACTTCCGATCAATTTCCGAAACCGAATTCTGATTTTGCCACTGAATTCCGAACACCAAATAGGTCTGATTACGAAACCAAAAACAGTTCCGATTGCGAGACCTGAGTTCCGATTCCGAACGACTTTGAACTTCCGAATCTGAGTCATTCCGAGTGCGAATCGTTCCGAATGTTCGGAGGATGAACAGTGAACTCCGAATTCGGTACTTCCGATTCCGATAGCGAGTGATGTAGTAATTCCGATTTTGGCTTTTGAGACCCGATTTCCATATGGATTCAGAGTGCAGATTCTTGATTCCGAACTCATCTCAATCCCATAAGAATTCCGAGTCCGAACCAAGATGTACCGATTTTAGATTTTGATAATGTAAGATTTCCGATTACGTTGTCGATTAAGAATTCCGATTGAACTTTATGGACGCGATATTATCAGAACACTTGGAGACGATTACAACAGAGTTACGTATCTGGTCCCCTGAGAATCAGTGAAGTAGCGAATTCAGCCCAATATACCGATCAAACATCAACTTTGATTATAATTCCGAATTTAACCCTTTATTTCTTCAAAGTTCCGAAACTAGCCCCTGTTAAAAGTACATTTGACAGCTTGCATCCACTGTTTACTGCAACATGTCAGAATTTCACCCCTTTTTGCAGAAAATGTCCTTTTTCAGCCCATCTTTTCAACTTTTTCACCTTTTTGTCATTTCCAACTATTAAAAATCAATAAAAATTGATTTCTTCAACAAAATTTCACCATTTTTTACTGAATTTTCGTTCAGCTTTTGTCCTTTTTTTATTATTTTCTTTAATCAAGGACAAAACTTTTATGAAACTTTTGGTACCCATTTAAGATTCAAGATTGATGAAGACTTTTTGCATACCCACTTCTTTGACGAAAAACGATCATCTTCTGAGAACGATATCCGCTTTTTAGTTGGAAAACAAAAATTTCCAAAAAATTTATTAAACCAACAAAATACTCTTTTCTCTTTCCTCCAACTTCTAAGATCTTTATCTGAAGAAAAATTAGAATTGAACTTTCTTTAAACATGCTTAACTTCAACTTTTTGAACTTTTTCACAAGCTTAAGGGACTTGTACCTTGTGCATCCACACCTTTTTCATTTTACTCTTCTTCTTCTTCTTCTTCTTCTTCTTTCTTTTCAGATTATGAGGCTTCAAAATGATTTTCGGATCTAAACATGTTCGTTACATTTTAGAATATGAACATCAAAAGCCTCTGCTACACAAACTTTTTGAGTTTGGTAAATCTGAACATCTTGAATTATTGGCTTTCTATAAGGAACCATTCCTTCAAAAATATCATCCGAACATAAAAAATCATATGTTATTGTTCCAATAGAACAAAACTTCTTCACTTTCACGATTTCAGAAGAATTTCTTTGAGATTCGTCTTCAGCAATACCAAATTTGGAATGTAACACTTCTAAAAAACTTGAATCACTTGACTCCCCATCAACAAGAACATCTGGATTCACTTTTTCTTAAGAAACATGAAGAACATTATGAACTTCACCAAGAACACCAAGAACATCTTTTTGAACAACATCTTCTTTCCTTTTTCTTTTTTTCCAATTGCTCTTTTTCTCGTTCCAAATGATTTTTGGTAATACGAAATTGTTCTACTATTCTCTCATTCTTTTTTAACTCACTGTCAACAACACATGAGTATTCATATATTTTCATATCAACAAAAAGATTATACAACTCAGTAACATCCTTCAACGTATATTGACCAAGAATATGAAACATAGTAACTTTGTTAACACCATAGATTGGTTTAGTAACCTTTAACCCAAGTTCTAAAATGGAGTCAAAGAATAAAAAATTCATTAGATCTTCAACAAGAAACTAAACTTGAATAAAGAGAAAGTAGATCTGATAAGATTCATAGAGAGAGAAAACGGACCTGAGATGATTTTTAGAGAGAGAAAACAAATATGAGATGATTTCAAGAGAGATAAAGCAGATCTAAACACAAATATAAGAATAAACACGAAATTCTTCTTCTATTTCTCTTCCAAAACACGAATCAAGAACAACTCAGATGATAGAATGAGTAGAAGATTATAGATCTAAACAAGGTTTTGCAATAATACGAGAAATTTCACTTTTTCTTATCATAAAACGTACAAAACTTGAAGAAAAATGTGAGATTCACGAAAAAATTTCGCCATATCTGATCGATTCTTGTAATAATCGTTGAGATCTACAAGAACCTGCTCTAATACCACTTGTTAGGAATAATGAGAAGATGATGAATGTGGAATCTTAAGAACAATCATGAATCAATCACCATAATATGCAAGTAATCTGTCAAAGGTTTTATGTATATTGATATAGATATGAACATACAAAGAAAACCCTAATCAGGAAAAAGCTTACATCAAAAGCTAACCTAATTATTATTTTTAGGGAAGATAAAATATTTACCAAAAATATAAAACCCTAAAAAGGCTTCCCTAAATAACGAAACATGCCAACTCAGTTTCAATATCTCAAATACTCAACAGATACCTAACTAAGATTGGTGACCGTTCAATTCTTTTGGGGATGACGAAGTATCCGTTGGATGTGACGTTCCAGTTGATTTCACGTGGCTCAAGAAAAAGTGTTCATTGCTTTTACATGTGGTGGAAAGGGTTAATGTTATTTCACTTACCTACTTTACACGTGACATTGGCTTACTGGATCGTTATTTAAATTTGAGTTTGACGACCGTTATAAAAGACGATGTGGGGATACAATTTTATTTTTATGATTCCTGACATTTATGCCAGAACCCTAACCCTACTTTCCATTTAAAATTAAAACTATCTCGATCATCATGTCTACTGCCAAGACTGGTGTTGATCAGTTCAATACCAATGAAGATGAAGTCTCTATGATGAATATGAAGATCTAATCCAACAAAGAATGGTTTAATCCAGCGATCAAAGAATCTCGTGAGGAGTTGAAGATGCTCGTTCAATGTATGAATGCTTCTATTCTTGCACACACTTTCACTGCTTCCTTTCCAATTTCGATGAAGTGGTTGTCTCTTGCTGGTTCTACTTCCATGTAAAAAAAACAACATAAATCATCACATTCTAGTTGGAATCATAGAAGAGTAAGAGATTGAACAAGAAGCAATTTGCCCAAATTCTTCAAATGTCGTCCAAAGGTCAGTTCGAGGTTCCTACGAATGAATAGATACTCCAAATGTTCAACGAGATTGGTTACCAGCCTCCAATTACACTTGTGAGTAGTTTTAAGAAGTTAACTATGGGTCTTCAGTAACCGGGTGGACTATCAATAGTCCCACTACCTAACAGCATGCCCTATGGATTAACAGCACACCTCGTGCATTATCAGCAACCCTACGGACTATCAGCAGTCCCATGGACTTGCAACAGTCCAGGAGTTATCAACACTCAATTCACATACAACAATAATCAACAGATAAGACCCAACCGGTCAACATATACTACCACACATGCAAGTATAGTGAGAGGACTCACCTCGCTAGTAGCAGCTAAATTCTATGGCACTCACTCAATAAAGACTGATCCTACATGTTTCCTAACAAAAATAAAGTGTACCATCTCAGTCCAAAATCCAAAACCCTTAGTTGGACCAAAAGTCAACCATGGTAAAAAAAGTCAACATCAGCTAATGGTCACGTTGTAACCACCTACAGGTCACATCATGACTGGAAAAGGACAAAATAGTCATGAACACCACATCTCACGATGTGACAGGCTATTGATCACGTCGTGAGATTTGCTCTGGCCAGCTTTGAGCATTAAGCTCTTAATCCCTTAAGCCATTACTTGAGACTTTCCAGAGGGTCTCCCCCAACCCTAAGGACCATAAAAATTGAAGCTTTACATTTATGCATGTCCAATGCATGGCTTGAACACTAATTAGGTCAATAAGAGGGAAAATGGGATCAAGACTCATTCTTGGAGTCTAAATCAATACCAAAACTCAGATATGAACTCATAATAAAAGTAAATGCCTCAATAACCCATAAATTTGCTAACTTTATGGATCCCATGTATGCTATCAAACCCATCCATAAAAAGAAAAGCATAAAGCTTAGATCTATCATGCAAAAGAGATATAGGTAGAAGCTTTATGATATGCAAGGGTCCAAAAGCACTGCAAGGTGATAAGGTAGAGCTTGATTTCCAAAAGGATCCACCCAAGGAGTCTTCTTCTTCTTCTTCAAAGAACCAAAAATCACTAAATAAGCACCAACCACCACCATGAAGAGCTAGGGTTAGCATTTATGAGATTTAGAGAGATGGAGGCTGAGAAATGAACCATAAAACCGACTTTAGGGTGTTTAAATATGAAGCAAACCCTAAACATCATGGGATGGGCTGCAACAGCTCTCACGTCGTGAGAATGGTCCAAAACGTGCTTTGTCGTATTTTTCTTTTCACGTCGTGACCTCCCAATGGTCACGTCGTGAAACTCGATTTTCCTCAAAAATCAACCTTTCTACTCCTTGAAACCCTAAATCGATCCATCCTGGAAAACGGATGTTACAACTCTTTGTCAGACGCATACATGGGATTTGGTTCCGCTCCCACCAGGTAAACACACAATTGGTTTTCGTTGGGTAGATAAGATCAAAACCAAGTTTGATGGGTGTATTGAACGTTATAAATCCATATTTATTACAAAAGGATACTCGCAAGAATATGGTACAGATTATGAAGAGACTTTTGCTCCAGTTGCAAAAATGACAATTGTTCACACTCTAATTGTTGTTTCTTCTACTTGAAAATGAAATATTTATCAGATGGATGTCAAAAATGCATTCTTGAATGGTGATCTTCATGAGGAGGTATACATGTCTACTCCACCTGGTATTGCTCACTTGTAAGGTGAAGTTTGTCAGTTTCGGAAAACATCGTATGGTCTCAAATTACCTGCCTTGGTTTTCAATATAGTTTTCATGATTATGCTTTTTTTAGATATACAATTGCATGTCGGATCATTCTTTCCTTATATATTGATGATATGATTATTATTGGGGTTGATCATGATGGTATAGAGTCGTTGAAGCGTGATTTAGATAACCTTTTTGCTATGAAAGACTTGGGATTACTGCGTTTTCTTTGGGATTGAAGTTGCTTAATCTCTAAAAAGTTTTCTTCTATCTCAGACGAAGTATATCTCAGATTTTTTTGAATGCTCACGAACTTCGGACAACAAAACAGTTGATACCCCTTTAGAGAGTAATGATAAGTATTCACCAGCTGATGGTGTTCCCATGTCAGATCTGAGCCTTTATCGTACCGTTGTGGGAAGTTTGGTATATCTTATCGTCACTAGGCCAGATATTGCTCATGTAGTTAATGTGGTTAGCCAGTTTTTCACTCCTCGTTCTACGGTTCATTGGGAAAATGTTCTTTGTATTTTGAGATATCTTCGTGGTACTTAGTTTTGTAGTCTAGTGTTTCCTTCCACTTCCTCTCTTGAGCTGCGTGCTTATAGTGATATTGACTGCGATAACAAAGTTTATGATCACAAGTCCACTTTCGGGTATTGTATCTTTTGTGGAGATTCATTCATTTCATTGAAGAATAAAAAACAACATGTTGTCTCTCGATTAAATACATAATCTGAGTATCGAGCTATATTTGTTGCTACTTGTGAGATTGTGTGGTTGCGATGGTTTCTTGTGGACATGAGTGTTCATATTTATCAGCGTACCCATTTACACTGTGACAACGAGAGTGAGATAATCATTGCCAAGAATTTGGTGATTGATTGTCATTTACCTCGTCACCACTTTCAGCTGGGGACTATTTCTCTTCTTCATGTTCCATCCACAATGCATATTGGAAGTATATTTACGAAATCCTTGACTACTCTTAGGTTTCATTTTCTAACTGACAAACTCTCAATGCTTATTGTTGTCACATTATGAGTTTGAGAGGGGATGCTAGCTTAATAAAATTATTAGACCCTTTTACGGTTTAGGCCATGTTTGACCCTTTAGCCTTATAGCTAAGATCAACTTATTTAGTTTTCCTATTTTTATTTTCTTTCCCATTCATTGTAATTTCATGCCTTATTTTTCAATAATAAAACCCTAGCAGTATTTTTTGTTTATTAGTTTACACGTACAACAAAGAAGGAAATAAAATGACACTAACAAAAGAAAGCTAAAATACATTATTTAAGCAATAAAACCCCAATGAGTTGCAAGAAAACGTACGAATGAATCAACACCTACTCATCATTTGGATTACAATTTTGAGTATCCTAAGATGTAGGGGTGTTCAAAACCAAATATATGAAATTCTAGATATCTAAGATTTTGAATCAAATATTCAGATTTAAACATTTTTGAACACCCTGTTGGTGATTTGTATTACAAATACATATATTTAAGTCTAATGGATTCATTTGTTGACCAAATATAATCTTGATAAACATTAAGCAAGTATGGGAGGTGCAGAGTGGACATTTGTTTGAGTTTGTTCATGATTCAAAGTAGACTGTCATTTAGGGGCGACACCCCTGGGGGTCCAAGAGAAACGTCCTAGAAGCGGGGTCTAAGGAGCGGCAATCGCAAGCAGGGTCCAAGGGGTAGAGCCCCTGGCTGAGGTTGAGCTTGTTTTCACTTTGTTTTCACTTTTATTCTAAATCTGTTTTTTGGGTAGTTTTGGGACATAGCAAACTGCTTTGTGACAGTTTTCAAACAAAGAGGTTTTAGCCAGTTTTGGTCATTATTTTGGTACTTACGAAATTCATAACAATCCTCTTTTGTTCTAGTTTCTCAATGTGAGTCTTATCCAATTGTTAATTTCGAAAGTATCATCAAAATACATCAATTTAAAAATAATCTCACGATTCTTAAAATTCCAAAATGCTATTATATCCCAAAATCTAACACAACCTGCCTAGAGTCGAAGATCCTAGAATGTGAGAGCAAATGCGGTAATGGGTACCCGAGAAGTAGCAAATTGGATTTGTGTAACCCAAATGCATGTGGCATCACTAGGTTGGCTCACGCCCAACTAAAGAAAAAGTTGGTAAACACACAAAAAAGAGAAAAACTAAAATGTGAACAATGATGTGACAGTATTTATGTGAAAAGATTTAATAGTAACGTTTTTAATAATTTTATAAATGGATTATGATATTATGGTTGAAGAAAAATGCCCGACCGGTTATATGGATAAATTGGTGTTCGAATCTCATTTTAGAATATGATTTATTTTATTTAACGACAAATACTAAACTAATTTTAATTCCACTCAAGTCATTTTAGAATGACTTATGTTCATAATTTTCTGTGTATCCTTAGCTCACTAGAATTTTCTTTGTTTGCTTGATATTATATGGCCATTCATTTTAATAAAAAAAAACATTTCATGTAGCGCGTATTTATAGTTTAAAAGTTTAAACTTCAAATGATATCCATTTGTTTAATAACGAAAATTTATACGCATAACCTGTTTTTACAAAATAATAATAATAATAATAATAATAATAATAATAACTTTATCATAAAAAATTGCCGACTATAACATCACTAGCTTAATGGTGTTAATAATTGGAAGGCAACTCCCATCAAAATCAACAAACGAATCATTTCCATATTAAATACATATACTTTTTAAAAAATCGTTTTACTTACATAACATGCGTTTAATTTAAAGATATTAAAATGAATACATATAGTTTTCCTTTTTTTTTCTTAATTAATTTCAATCCGTATGGAATGCTTTTGAAAATGATCAGTAAAAATTACCATTACTTAGTGAAAGTCAAGAGTGAATAGAATTTATTTATTTGTTTATTTATTTTTTAAAACACGTGTATGACTATAATAAACATGCATTCAAATCATCTTTATTCTTGACATGATCGGTTGTCTATCATTTTTGTTTATGTTACAACATATGTATCTATAAAGTGGGGAACAAATAAGAAAATGACATCAATTCAATAACTTATCCCCATTCATGACATCTTTTCAAGACAAAAAGGGTTTGTAATTTATTTATCTGATTCAAAATCTAACGATAATCCTCTAATAAACCAATTGAAATAGTATATACAATACATGGTATCTACACATAATGTATATTCTATAACCCTAAAACCATACATACGTGTGTGAAACACTACAAAAGAAAATAGACGTTTAAAAAATGCTTAATACGTTTAGTAATTCATCATCTTTATTATAGGTTTCGTGATCGAAATCAATTAACAGTAAATAAAGAAGACATAAGAGATATCACAAAGGTATTCAAAATATGTTCTCACAAAGAGAACCGGCACAAAGCTCTAGGGTTCGATAATCAACCAGTGATCAGAACCCTAGGATATAAACAAAAGTAAATACGATAAGATAAAGTGCCAGATTTCTCCTTTGAGACTTTCATATTGAACTTTTTCAACCGTTCAATCTAATAACACAAAGTGCCATAGCTAGTAACCACCTTTGGAATCATCTTGGAATCTCGTATATTATAAATATGATTAGCAGACTAATATTATATTCTCTGACAAACTCCCTAGCTTCTTCAATAGAAACACCCTAGAGAACTGTCATCTCAGAAGTTGTACGCACTTTAATTTTCTTCTTGAGAGGTCCAGTAGGGGCAGTTGATACCTTTTTTTTCTTACTTAGTGGAACATCATGTCACACCTCCAAACTAGGAAGGTAGAAACGTGTGGGGGTGGATGACTTCATGTACAACATCACAACATAATGAATAATAGTGATCAAAGCAAAACACAACCATCATATTTATAATTGAAAGAGTTACATTGTTGTAAGAGTTGTATCTTTCAAAACCAATTAGAATATGATGATGAAAAGATTTGTTTGACGTCTTAGCGTCCCATCATCAAAAGCTTGTAGTTACCTGCTTTAATGATTTCCTGATAATACAAGTAGTTTTGAAAAGTGTCAACAATTAAGTTGGTGAGTTCATAAGAGTTTGCACGAAGATTTGTAAACCTTTCCTTGTAAATGATAGTGTTTGTTTCCATAAAATCCAATATTTTCCTTAAAAATGAGTTGTAGTCTTAGAAACCTTAAGATCGAAATGGATAAGTATTTCTATACTTAAAATAGTAATATGTAGTTTCAATCTATCTAAAACCATTTGAATGTGTGTTTTCCCTTAAACTAAATGTATCGATGATTCCCCATGTGAGTTATTATAACCGTGCTAAAACATAAATGGCCTGTTACGATGTTTTTCAGGCGTTGGAATGTTAGACATTTGTCACCCCAGACCTACCAGTCTATCTGTAGCGAGCAGCTTAGGTGCGGGGTAGTCAGTCCCGTATATATACACAAGTATCACGCTCTCATACAGGAGATTCTGGTTATAATAAAGGACTTTTGTAGGTACGATGAAGACTTTGTCTCAGAAAATTGATTCAACGCATTTACGTTTTGTTTTAATAAAAACCTTTGTATGTATAATTATCACTTTTCTATGATAATAAAATAATAAAAAATAATTATATAAATCTTTATATAATTATCCGTCTTGTTCAGAAGTGTTACAATAGTGTTTATGTCCCAGAAACTATACTTATTATAGTTTATTATAATGTTTGATTTGTATATATATATATATATATATATATATATATATATATATATATATATATATATATATATATATATATATATAGGCTAACATGCTTAGATATATTCATAAATAACCATTATTTTACATCTAATACCAATAAGCGAGTCTTTAGTATGTAAATGTCAAATTTTCTATTTTTTGACTTTTTTCGTCACAAAACAGTAAATAGTGAAATATAAACTATGTGAAATTTTTTTTTACCTTTTTGTGATATTTAAGTCAAGTTACCTTTATATGATTAAAACAACATATTTTTGGTCAGAACCAACAAAAATGGTACCATAACCTAGTTATGACCATTTTTATTTGAAAACCCACTTTTACATAAAATAATAGATTTTTAAGTTTTCTTTTTGTAAAACTAGATCTTTGGTATTTTTAACTAGTTTCAAGACATATGTTCCAAATAACATATTTTGGTTTATATCCCATAAAATGGTGTAATAACTTGGTTATAACAATTTTTGCTAGAAAAGTCACATCATGTTCATAAAAACCTTAGTTTTTATAGTTTTGTGTTTATAACTTTTTCTTAAGAACATATATCACGTTTATACTTGTTTTTCATAGTTTTGTATTTTAAACAAACATTTACATCTAAATGTTCATAATACTAGGTAGTAACATTATTTCATGTATTTAACACTTTTACAACATATAAGTAAGCATGCATAATAACTTGTATATTCATACAAATTACTTGTATTCTCCCCCTAAAACTTGGAAAAATCGAAAATGAAGGGGTATGAACTCACCTTATGTGTGTTTTCTTGGTGGATAAAAGGTTATAGATGGAAAGATTCAAGCTAAGAACACTTGAATATTTGAAGATCCTATGAATAGTAACACATGATAATGTTTGTAAATGGATTGAAACTAGTTTATAAGTGTGTAGAGTCACTAGATTATGAAGGAAGTACTTACCAAAAACTCAATAACCAACTTGGAAGAATTTAGCTATGGCAGATGAGAGCTTTTTCTTGGAGAAGAAGATGAAAATGAAGAAAATGATGGTGATGAAGGCACTCTCGGCTGAAATTAAAAGAGAGAGGGGGAAAAGGGGTGGGGTGGGTAGGGGATATGAGGGGGGGGGTATGGGGGGGGGACAAGGATTAGACTAATGGTGTACTACTCTAGCGTTAGCGTGGTTGCTTATTTATGAGGAAGGTACATCTTTGTAACTAGTGACTTTTATAAATAAATAAATAAATAAGTCAAACCTTTATAAAATTTGCATTCTTTTATAAAAATGATGGTGTTATTATAAATAAAATATGGTATAAAGGATATATAAAATATTTAATTTTAAAAATTCAAATTATTATAACAAACATTATTATCAAAATAATAATACGTTATATGAAAGTTAGGCTGAATTGCTAAGTTTGTTTCGTTAAAAATTGGGTGTTTAGCCGGATATAGACTTCGTCGCATTTGGTGAGGAATTCCCCAAAAATTTGTGTTTGTAGCCTTTGCTATGACTTTTCCATGTAGTATTAGATTTATGAACTCCACTAAATGGGTGTCCACTCTCACCCACCGCTTCCTTGACTGGTGGAGGGTCGTTAGCCGAACGGGTAGGATAAAGACTATAATTCTCCCTCATTAAAAGTATTAATGATAAATACTAAGTAACAAAACACTTATAAATTCCCAATCTTAGTTACTTACGAAAATGTGAAATGGTGCTAACCCATGAAATTACACTTTGCACCTTTGTTAAGTCGTTAGTGGAGCGTGTGTGGTTAACCGGCAAACTAACATGGGACTGACAATGTGTGGCGAAGGGTAACTTAAGTTTATCATAGATTGGTGGAGCGCGTGTGGTTAACCGGCACATCAGTTAGGTGATAAAGTTGAGGGTACCAAGTCAATTTGCATGGTTATTCACACCTTGTTTGTGATCCTCGACATCCCGGTCACAAACTTGAGAGGGCACAATCGAGATTTAAACATGCCATTGAAAGTTCAATGTATCTCAAAAGATATAGGAGTTTCAAGTCCAATTAAAACCTAATTATATTTCTTTTTCATGGTGGAAATTGGTAAATCGTCATTTAGTTACCTTCAACTATTTTATAGCTTGGATTACGACATCCCTCTTCCAGTTATAAATAGGTTGTTGGATCCTAGCCTTATTATTTCATATTGGGTGTTATATTAAGGACTTTAAATCAACTAAACTTGGATTTCTCCCATTATAGAGGTCTAGTTAAGACAACTATGGTCTTCCCAAATCTTTAGGAACAAGCTTTCCTATTGAAGATGATATCCCACATGGCAATCAAGGTGAAAGATTAATCCCTTTGTTGTGCATTAATGGGATTGGAAGTCATGCTTCACTTCCTCCACCTCATCCAATAATTTTCCCTATCCCACAAGTTTCAGGACTTGAAAAGTTCTAAGTCACTCAATCCCTATTGGCAAGCAAAGACTATATGTGCTTACATCTTGGAGGTTAAGTCACATATTGGCAAGCCGGGAGAGTCGGGTGTCGAAGTCTCAAGGAAGCTGGATGTTGACTTGATTCTTCAGTCACTCCCTGATGACAGATCACGACATGACCCTTACTGATCTTACCTATTTGCTTGATGCTGCTAAATCAGCAATGAGTTGGAGCATTGGTAAAGCAAATTAGATTGGAAGATCCACTTCCCAAACCTAGTTGGACATAGACAATGGTGACATTGGAAGTCCAGAAAAGCTTTCTCTTCCCAATGGAAAGGGATTGGCCATGGTCAAGTCATTTGACTGATGGTAAAGAGAAAGGCTAAGTCTGAGGCAATCAAGTGTACCATTTCCATAGAGTCCATATGTTTCTTTTGCCAAAAGAAGGGGCATTGGTTGCGAAGCTGCCGAATTTACCTGAAAGTTCATAAGGATGGTAAAAGTCAAAAAGGTTTGACTTTGTTTCAGGTTAAAGTCCATTATCTAACTCTATGAAGTCTCTTTTGGAGATCCTTAATACATGATGTAATGTAATTACATTTTGATGTTTTGGAAGAATCAAAGGAAACTTAAAGAAAGAGTGTGCTGATTCTGATCACAAAGATGGATTTCGATCGCATGGTTCGATGATTAGAATTTTGAGCTGCTGCTTAAGAGTTATGATATGTTGCTTAGGAATAGATAACAACATGTTTTTCATATTTATTTGCATTATAAGGATAAGATTTTTTACGCAAAGTTTAAAAATAAAAGAAAATTTTGATTTATTTATTTTAAGTATCCTTACAATGGCATTTGTGAAAAAAACTATTGTTTATATGTTTCCATTGATAAGCAATATTGGAAAATGGATTTGATCTTTCCATTTGTGGTAGTGTCATAATTTACCAAATAAGGAAAGATTCTCATCACCCAAGTTTCAGTTGGATAGAAACTTGGAATCATGCAAGTTGTATTGTATGATGATTGAGAATTTTCATCTTTGGAAATTAAGACTAAGTCCTTGTTCACATGTATATGTGAGTCAAGAGAAGGACTAAAGGATCGGGTGCACTAGGGTGTGCGCTAATCAGGTCCACCACAAAGATTGATAAGATTATTCGTCATGATTTACTAAAGTTTAGTAAATATGATTATGCTTAAAAGTTTAAGTGTAATTCTCAAACATTGGAAAAGTTTCAATGTATGGCAGAACGGATGAGAAGAATCAAATAAGGCAGAAAGATAAAAGTTTCTCCAATCTGAAGAGATGGGAGAGTACTTGAGTATCTTGTTTTATGATTATCTTAGTGATTATGAAACCATATCACAATTGATCCTCTAAGGACTCCTTAGTGCATTTGTTTGACTAAGGAGAGGAATCATGAATTGTTGAAATGGTTAAATCAAAAGATAAATCATACTTCGTTCCAAAATCATCTCTTAGAGTCATACCCCAAGATTGTAACTTGAGTGACATAATCTTTAGAAAGTTTATAACACTTGTCAAATGTAGAGTAAGATGTTTCATATTCTTGTACATTTGAAGTTGGTTAGTTGTGATGTTTTGGATAAAACAAAGACCAACTGAGACCAATTGTATGAAGTATTTAGCTTGAAAAGAATCCGCACTAATTATTGAATATTTGTTTTGTCAAGGAGGTTCTTGACAAAGAGAATCTTATATGTAAAGAGGTTAGTGGGAGTCTTAAAAGATATTGAGATAGTTTCAAGAACTAATCAAGAGTATTGTTAATCACTAGCCCACGACTTGAGGTTTGTACCCTATCGTGTTGACATATTCTTATTTCTGTGTCTATTCCAGATAAAAGTTGACTTTGCATATGAGTTCTATGAGTTCTCAATTGGTTGCATAACAACCTAGAAGCAATGGTAGGCCCTTGTGCTGTCGGGTGGCAAGAAATTAAGATTGAACAAGTTCAATCCATTTGAGTTTGTGATGAGTTGAAAAACTCTTAGATCGATTAGAGCTTTCAACAGGTTAAAAAAAATAATCAAAACAAACACAATAAGAATGATGTAGAATCAAATAATGCTTAATGATTCAAATGTATTCACGCCTTAGCAGAGCTCGACAAAGAACTTCCGCTGTAGAGGCGAGCTAGGGTTTTTAGTATAATTCTTGGAATAATAATCAAAAGCGCTAACAATAAAGGCTGCATGCATGCACCTTAAATACTTAACCCTAATAAAATAATCACGGTTAGACAGGCCCAAACCGGATAACAAAACTGGGCTAAGGACCGAGCCCAAGACGCAACATTAAGACCCAACAATCTCCCCCTTTGCGTCAACTAAGGTGAGAGACTACTTCTGTTGAGTGACCTTGACCTTCTTCACAACTTTAAACAGTCGAGGGATTCTCACAAGAAGTGTCTGCCGAAACTAAATGTACCAACGAAGCATATCAGTGAACAACTTCTTGTCGGCTTCACTGTTCTGATTACACCAGTGAATGATCTCCAAAATGTGCTCCAAGCAAGCAGTTGAGAACAGGTGCTTGTCAATAAAAGCGAACATGCACTTTTGACCTTCACCCCTAATGAACATCACGGTATGAAATTTTGGATCGATTTTTCCCTTGACCATCGCATTCACATTGCCAGTTCGCCCAATTGGTTTTATCGTAGTTCGCTTGTGAATGACAGATGCAATTTCTTGATCCATCTTTGCTACCTCGTGAATGTAGCAAACAAGCATTCGCTTGACGTGATCAATGATCGGCTGATACTCCTAAGGATTGGACATCAAAATATTGTTGAGGAGTATCAAGTCGTGCGGGTTCAAGTTTGGTAGATCAGCAAGGGAAATGGTATGGACCGAGCTATCCAAGCCTCGGGTCACTTTAAATTTAACATTATCAAATTTCCCAGCCGAAGAGGGCTTCAATACCTTGACCGTTGTGATCTTCTGTGTGCTCCAGGTCAAGTATTGTGGCTGTGCAAACTCCAGATAAAAATCCAATAAATCCCGATCTACCTTCGGGTCTGGTGAGGGAACGATCGCCGTTGATTCAAAGCAATGGAAGATAAATTCCTTTCGGGTGATTGTCATATCGAATTGAGCATTCTTCGAGTTCTCAAGACCGAACGACATAACGGGTTCGAGCCAGTGAGTGCTTAGTTCATCGATAACTTCCCTCTGGAGAGATTCAATGGTCCATTCTGGAAACATGGACTTCTTTTTCTCTAGGAGTGTATTTTCTTTCAACTCCTTCTCGAAAAGTTCTTTTTCTTTCTGAACTTTCTCCATAAATTCTTTCTCAGTAGAGTTGATTTTCTGACTAGGCTTAGAAGGATTCTCTTTTATGAAGTCATCAATATCAACATCATCATCTTCATCATATTCTCCAATCTTCTTCTTCTTCTTATCCCTCTTACTGACCGAAGCTACATTATCCTTCGATTCAACAGTTGATTTTGGTTCTGGAGGAGGTTGAGAATGACCCTTGCCAGCTTGTGTAACCTTTTCTCCCCCTTGTTTCGGATTGACAGTAGTCTACGGAACACCCTCGATCCTACTTAGGATATCCAAAGCAGGTCTTAGCTTTTCAGCTAAATGGCGTCGAATGGATATAGTCAAAATGGAGTCATGAGCGTCAAGAAGATGCAACAGAATGGAATGGACATCACCCACTGAGCTGCAAATCACCTCTCGTTCAGACTTCAAATCGTCAAGCTCTTTTGTGGCAGTTCGGAGCTTTAAACTCTAAATCTTGAGCTGGGAAGTTCGCTTGTCCAGCTCATCCATTATTCGGTTTTCCACTACAAGATCAGCCTCAAGCTGAGTTAAGCGATCATCAAATTTAGTATGAAGCTCTTCGTTAGTAGCTTCAACAACTTTTCGAGCTTCTTCCAGATTTTTCTTCTCAGCTTCCAGTGAACGCGTTAGATCGTCAACAGATGCATTCACTGTCTGAGCATTTTTCAGAGCGGCTGCTTGCAAAGAATCCAAGAAGAGTTGAGCCTCTGAAATTAGTTTTTCGACTTTTGCGGTCGCTTCCTTGCAATCTTTTGTGGAGGCTTCAACAGCAAGCGAAGCCTTCTGACATTGGGAGGTTGAAGCGTCAATGGCCTTTGCAGCATCAGAGATAGAGGTAGCATGTTCTTGTACCACTGAAGAGAACAAAGCTTTGAGGGATGCTTCTGAATAAGCACCAGCAGAGGACGAAGACAATAATTGATCGATCTTGTCAGTCACAACCTTTAGGTGTCGTTTGGTAAGGGGAGCGTCTTCATCATCATCGCTTTGGACACGATAAGGACTGAAGTAAGTAGAATCAAACTCCAAGTCCTCACCACCAAGAACAATATTGGTTTATGTGGATTGGGTAGGTGATGGAGGTTTGCTAGTAAAAGGGGTTTCGGGTGCTGAGGAACGAGCCCCGTATCAAATACGTTGGTCCAAACTCCAGTGGTGGTTGTAGCTGTAGCGTCAGTTAAAATAGGTGTAGTTATGGGAATGGTAGAGGAAGGTTGTGATGAGATGATAGGGAAAGTGGGAGGTAAGGAGATAGGAATGGAAACAGGTGGAGGAGATGGTGCGTGGGAGTGAACATGTACCTCTACTATAGGCGAATGAGGTGGTGTGTCACCACGAACCGAACCTTCATCATCCGAGCTTTCGCTTTCAGATTCGCTAGGAATGGTGTGTTTATGACCAGTAGGCACGTAGTCAGAGTCAGAATCAGTTGATGATTGAAGAATAAGCTTCCGAGCAGGTTTCTTGGTTTTCTTCTGCTTGGGCTGGGAAGGTGCTGCTTTCTCAGACTTTCGCTTCTTAGGAGTCTGAACCCTTGATACTTGACCTCCTTTATCTACCTTTTTCGCTTCTGGCTTCTTGGCTCGCTTAGCTGGTTTATCTGCTTCCTCAATTGATTTTATCATTTCAGGAGTAAGTTCCCTTGGACCAGAAGGGGGAAGCTTCTTGTATTCCTGAATAACCTTGCTCTCAGGGGACACGCAAGCGTCCATTTACTCAGGAATTGAGCCAACGAAAATAAACTTCGACGGATGAGTGACAATGATGTTCGTGGTATGGAATGTAGCAACAGAGGAGAGCAGAGAGTCTGCCATGATCAGAACATGATAACGCCCCATAACCCATTGAGTGATAATGGTCCAGAACCGAGCACATGAAATTTCTATGTGGCGAGAAGGTGATGACAAGCTTTGAATAAGTTGAAGCCACAGAACTGAACCATAGTCAAGGTTGACACCATGGTACAACCCATAAAGCAGAGTCATGAAAGACTTGCTAGCAACATCAGACCCTGCACTTCTTTCAGAAAGCACTTTGAAAAGAAGGGTGAAGAGGCCATTCCATTGAGGAGGAAGGCATGATTTCTTAAACTTGGTCATAGTTGTTAGGGTTTTAGTGTACCCCATTTTGTAGAACATTGAGAAAAGCTGACCTATAGAGATTGAATCAGGTTTCACCATGGAATCGTCAGAAGGAAGCCCTAGCAACGATCAAAAGCGGCTCTTGGAATTTGAAGCTTTTTGATTCAGAATGTCGAAGTAAATCTTGTCTGCCCCTTTTTCGTAAGTAGCTGTGGAATAGATTTGAGAGAGAAAAGCCATTCGAATGACTTCCACCGTTGATAGAGCTTGGATGAGTGGGGAATATTTCAGACATTCCACCACTTGATGCATGTAAGTATCGTAGAGGAACGGTGTAAGATCGATCGACAGGTTCTGATTGGGCTTGATTGCGAGAAGAGTGGAGCGTGCAGTGGTTTCTTGAACAGAGGAAGATTCTGCCATTGTTGAAGCTTGATGAAGAAGATGAACATTGGAAACTAAATCGCCGTCTTTAGCTTCAGAGAGATGAAGTGTGGTAAAGAAGAGTCTCACAGAAATCAAACCCTTATATACGATTTTGTAGAGAGAGAAAAATCGCAAGCAATAATTCCTTGATTTTGGGAAACGACGCCTAAAAAGGCGTGATTTGACAACTACCAACCCCGATAAAGCAGTGATGACGTATGATAAGGTAACGATTCAAATTCTCGCGCCTTCCAACCTTATCCACAATTCAAATTACCACGCGATTAAACTTCCTGCTGAGTCACCGTTTGAATCTTCAATCAAATCTTTATTACCGTAATAACCAAAGGCGTTACACCAACACATCTCTTTGTTTTTAAAACAACTACATTACATCGTGAAGAACCAAAGCTATATATTGATGAATAGCTTATGAATAACCAAACAAGACTTTTGGAAAATGCAAGATTTTCGTGCAAGATAGTGTCAAAGATAAAGAAATAAATCAAACTATTTGTGGGAATAAGTGATGTCGTTTATGACACAAATCAGTGGATCCCGGGCACGAATCTCTTCCTTCAAAGTCAAGAGAGACTTCAAAGTGCTTGTTTGGATTCCCGTTGAATTACGATCAAGTACTTGTTGAGAAGCATTGAAAGGCATCTTTTATATATAGGGCTAATAAGGGTGGCTTTTGCTTCAATTCTTGAGTTCAATACTTCATATAAGACAATAGAACGAAGTACTTCTGAGACCGATGGGGCCTGTTAAACAAGTAGGTTTGGAACATATTCAGTGACTTGTTGAAATTTATAAATAGAAATCTTAAAAAAAATGAAAATCTGGATCCTTTGGGAAGAAAAGTCTTGGTGAAAAACATTTTCATAAGGATCTCGCAAAAAGAAAATTGAGATTTCATAAGGTGACATGTAATAGCTAGAACTTTGGAGCGTTCACCGTTAATTCATTGAAGGTGTGGGATTTTGGGTTTCACTTAGTTCGTGGTGGACGAAACAAAGATCATCAACATAGAAATTGTGTAACCATAAACCTTAGTGGTTATTGCTGAGAATCTCAAGGGTTAATATTGTGAAATGAACCGTGATAGAGAAAAATAAGGTGGTTAAGAGACCCGAATGTACCTCTTCCATAAGAGATTGACGAAGCAGAAAAACTCTTAACTCAATTTGAGAAGAGTAAGGTAGCACATGATTAGAGTGAATTTGACAGCCTGATTGGGAAGACAAGATTTGTATATATCAAGTCATTAAGGATTCACTCAAAATCGTTTGAGGCTTGGGTCAACATGCTGCAGCATGCTTCTAGGGACACTTAGCTAGTACATAGATAGAGAATTATACCTGCCCCAGCTCCATCAGTGAGAATAATCCTTATACCCAAATTATATAGAAAAGAAAAGAAATATATATATATATATATATATATATATATGTGTGTGTGTGTGTGTGTGTGTGTAATCTCTTTTGTCTCAATAAAAGTTGGAATCGAAATAGAGCGAACGCTCGGTCCATTTCGGGTTCCGTTTTTTCGGGAACCGAAATGAACCGAACGCTCGGTCCATTTCGGGTTCGGTTTCACCAGGCTAGGTTCACATCTCCTTTCTAACTGATGGTTTCGGTTGTATAGTATGTATACTCTTTTCTTGCAATTTATCTTATGTTTTTCCTTTGTTTTTCATAAAATTCAAAAATATTTTCCTTTCCGTTTTAATTCTTTCAGAAAATCTTATAAAATTCAAAAATATTTTTCTTTCTGTTTTAATTATTTTTCAGAAAATTTTATAAAATCCAATATATATATATATATATATATATATATATATATATATATATATATATATATATATGTGTGTGTGTGTGTGTGTATATATATATATATATATATATATATATATATATATATATATATTGGATTTTATAAAATTTTCTGAAAAATAATTAAAACAGAAAGAAAAATATTTTTGAATTTTATAAGATTTTCTGAAAGAATTAAAACGGAAAGAAAAATATTTTTGAATTTTATGAAAAACAAAGGAAAAACATAAGATAAATTGCAAGAAAAGAGTATACATACTATACAACCGAAACCATCAGTTAGAAAGGAGAGGTGAACCTAGCCTGGTGAAACCGAACCCGAAATGGACCGAGCGTTCTGTTCATTTCGGTTCCTGAAAAAACGGAACCCGAAATGGACCGAGCATTCGCTCTATTTCGATTCCAACTTTTATTGAGAAAAAGAGATTTCGGTACAGATTCAGCTTCCATCATCCCTAAGCCTTGTAGGATTTTGTTAAAACTTGCTTCAGGCAAGGCCTTAGTGAAGATATCAGCCAATTGATCAGTGGTTCTTACGAAATGAATTTCAACGTTACCATCTTCCACATGATCTTTGATAAAATGATACCTCAGTGCTATGTGTTTTGTCTTTGAGTGGGGCACTAGGTTATGACAGATCCTAATTGCACTTTCTGAGTCACAATATAGTGGGATTTTCTTCATGTTCAGGCCGAAGTCTCAAAGTTGACTTTGTATCTAAATGACCTAAGATGTGCATGATGTTGCGGCTATATACTCAACTTCGGCAGTAGAGAGAGACACACAAGTTTGTTTCTTGGATTGCCTGCTTACGAGTTTGCCGTCCAGAAATTGGCATCCTCCAGTGGTACTCTTTCGGTCTAGTCCACATCCCCCAAGATCAGCATCTGAGAATGCTTAGACAAAGAACCCTAAATTGGCTGGGTACCACAACCCGAGAGAAGTGGTTCGCTTCAGATACCGAAAGATGTTCTTCACAGCTAGCAGGTGCGGTTCGTGTGGAGTAGCTTGAAACTTGGTACAATAACAAACAGAGAACATTATGTCTGGTCGACTTGCAGTTAGATACATTAGAGACCCTATCATCTGTCGATAAAGAGTGATGTCAGCAGCCGGTTTGTCCAGAGAAGGTGTTAACTTTGTGCCAAACGCCATAGGAACCTTTACTTTCAAATCTCCCATCATTCCAAACTTAGCAAGCAATGTCTTCGTGTAAGCCTCTTGATTAATGAAAATGCCTTCGGGTCCCTGTCTTATATTCAGGCCAAGGAAAAAGTTAATAGGACCCATTGAACTCATTTCAAATTTAGTTTCCATCAACTTCCTGAATTCAACTGTTAAGCTAGGATTTGTGGAACCGAAGATGATATCATCAACGTAAATCTGAATGATCATAAGGTGGTCACCTTATTTCTTACGAAAGAAGGTTGGGTCAACCGAACCTTGTTTAAATTTAGACATTTTCAAAAATCTAGTTAGAGTTTCATACCAGGCCCTTGGTGCTTGTTTGAGACCAAAGACCGCCTTGTCCAGAATGTAGCAGTGATCTGGATACTTTTCGTTCACGAAACCCAGTGGTTGCTCTACATATACCGTCTCTTCCAGTTCTCCATTTAAGAAGGCACATTTCACATCCATTTGAAATACTTCAAATTTCTTGTGTGCAGCATAGGCGAGAAAAATACGAACCGATTCTAGCCTTGCTACTGGAGCGAAGGTCTCTTTGTAGTCTATGCCCTCTTCTTGACAGTAACCTTTCACAACCAATCTCGTCTTGTTGCGTATCACATTCCCTTCCTTATCCATCTTATTCCTGAACACCCACTTTAATCCAACCACAGAAGCATCCTTTGGTGTTGGAATCAGTCTCCATACTTTATTTCGCTCGAACTAATTAAGTTCGTCCTGCATTGTCTGTACCCAATCAGAATGATCGAGTGCAGTCTTGATCGTCTATGTTTCAACTTTGGAGACGAACGAATTAAAGATGCAAAATTCTACTTTAGAGAAAAGTGCAGTTCGTTTCGCTTTCAGTTGTGATCGTGTGAGAACCTTTTCTGTCGAATCACCGATAATTTGTGATTGTGGATGATCTTTGGTCCATTTGATGAGTGGAGGGTAATTGGGATCATATGAGGGATCCAGTTCAGCATTCACTTCTTCTTCAAATTCTGACTGAATATCATCATCGTTTATGTTCGCATTCTCCCCCTCGAATGATGATACTTCCTAAGTTGCAAGCTCAGAATTCTCCCCCTGGACTTGACTTTTGGTTGGAATGAATGATGAAGAGCTCTCCCCTGGAATGTGGAATCTTGGTTAGGTGGAACAGACGAAACCTCCCCCTGAACATGAGAACTATCTTTTGGAGGTTCACTTGTGTCTGGCTTGTCAGTTGCTACCAGTTGTTCTTCTGCCATTTTCTTTGCAGCTTCATCGATTATCTTCTTCATGTTATCTACCTTGTTGTCTGCAGCTTCAGATTCAGATAGAATAGCCTTTTTGGGCTCATCAAACAGCAGCATGTATTGCTCAAAGAGGTTTGAAATGGGTATCGTAACTTGACCAGAGTTTGGAAATATTTCCTCCACAGAGCCTTCGGTGGTCTTGAGTTTCTTGACGTAGTTATCGTCGAAGGTAACATAATAGGTCTCCTCGATTTTCTTTGAACGTTTGTTGAGAACCCTATATGCTTTGGAGGTTAAGGAATAACCCAAAAAGATTCCTTCATCTACTTTCACATCAAACTTATTTCGGTGCTCCTTTGAATTGAAGATGAAGCATCTTGAACCGAACATATAGAAAAACTTTACATTTGGCTTTCGGTTGTTCAAGATCTCATAGGGACTAACGGAAAAACGTTTGTTGAGAAAAGATCTGTTCTGTGTAAAGCACGCAGCTATAATGTCATCAGCCCAGAAGTAGAGAGGAAGAGACGCGAAACTCAGCATGGTTCGGGCTGCTTCACATAAAGATCGGTTTCACCTTTTGACAATTCCGTTATGTTGTGGAGTATACGGAGCCGAGAAATTGTGAGTTGTTCCCTTCTCTGCAAGAAAATCTTCAAAGTCTTTGTTCTTGAACTCTAACCCATTGTCGCTTCTTATGTTGCGAACAACCTTTCGTAGTTGAACTTCTACCTGCTTGATAAAAAGTTTAAGTTTGGGAGTGGCCTCTGATTTCTGCTTAAAAAAGAATACCCAAGTAAACCGAGAGAAGTCATCCACTATGACAAGTATATACTTGTTGCCGCCAACACTTTCGATTGAAGATGGACCACATAAATCAATGTGAAGCAATTCAAGTGGTTCAATAATCTTTGTGTTGATTCGAGAAGGATGACTCTGTCGACTTTCTTTTCCCATTTCACATGTAGCACATTGATGTTCTTTATCGAACTTCAGAACAGGAAGACCTCGAACATGATCCCCAAGCACCAGTTTGTTGATGTCTTTAAAATTGAGATGGGAGAGTCTTCGGTGCCAAAGCCAGCTTTCGCTTGAATGAGCCTTCCTTAGCAACCAGATTGCTGGTTTCCCTCGTATAGGATTGAGATTTAGAGGATACATATCTCCTTTTTGCTTCGATTTCAGCAGTATGTTGTTCGTCTTCTTTTCTATAATCTCTGAGCCATCGTCATCGAATGAAACTTTTAAGCCGGTACCAACCACCAGTTGAGAAACGCTGATAAGGTTGTGTTGTAAACCTTCAACGTATGCCACTTTGCGTATCGAGAAATCACCATTAGTGATCATGCCATAACCTTTGATCATGCCAAAAGAATTTTTGCCGTACTTGACACTTCCACCATTTGCAAGAGACCGAAATTCTCTCAGCTCTTCCCTGCTTCCTGTCATGTGACGCGAGCAGCCACTGTCTATGTACCATTCATCGTCAAATTGCTTGTCACGTATAACCTGCAAAAATTAAGTTGATTTAGGAACCCAAAGTGTCTTGGGTCCTCGAGAGCTTTTTACAGAACAGGGAATTGTAAGAGAAACATCAACTAAAAAGGTTCTTTTTATTAAACTTGTTTCATCTTTTCTTTTTATTGTGAAAACTTTGATGTTGTTTGGGTTGAGCACATTAGGTGGTGTTTTTGAATTTGAAAACTTGACGTTGGCAGAATTTTGGTTCTTAAACTCGCTTTTAGATGACGTCTTCTTTGCGTTTTCAGAAGAGAGCTTTTCTTTCCACTTTCGATCATTCTGTGAGGCATAGTGAGAACGAGAGAGACGAGATTTAGGATTAGAGTTAAGCTTTTGGTCATTGCTCTTGCGTGGTTGAGAACCGAAACTACTTTCCCTTCGGTTCCTCTCATTGGTTGGTTTTGGACCGAAACCACTCTTTTGGTGTCTCTCATCTTGAGAACCGGAACCTCTTGTTCGGTTGTTGTGCCTTTGTGGACCGAAACTCTATTTTCGAGACTCTGAGGACCAAAAATCTTCTTTCGGTTGTTTTCATCATGATGAGCATGAGAAGTGGAGTTAACTTTTCCTTCCTCCTTTGACTTAGACGACTTTTCATAGCGAACGTAGTTAGGATTTTGAGATCGCCAGAACTGTTTCCTTTTAGTGAGATTCTTCTTGTACCTCAAATTTCGTTGATGTTTTCGATCTTTCACCTGTTTTGGATTTCTGTGGATGTTGGCCTTTTTCTCAGGTTTTTGAACATGAGGTTTGCTCTTAAGTGAAGAGGTTTCGCTAGATTCCATGACCGGTTCGTCTGAAGGAATTTTGGTACCACTTGTGCTGGGCTCATCAAAGCGTGTAGGATCATTAAGAGGTTCTGCCACATACCTTCCTTTTACTCTCCATGAAGTTTTCTGAGATAAACCTACTGTTTCATCGGCATTATCAATAGGTGCTGACCAGAAATACTCATCACAGTCATCATCATTATCTTCTGCTACTATTGCTATCAGTTCGGCTGTTTGCTGCTGAGTAACTCCATGAACTTTGTAAACTTGATTTGGAGTCGTTTGGACCTTTTGATATACAACAGCTTTTTCCTTAAGGAATTTGGTCTTGTCTTTGGATAAACAAGCGAACTCAACCGAATTTTCAGAAATAAGATTTTTGTTAGTTAAGGTTCGCTTTTGACAAATTTGGAACAATCAACCTCATCTTCCACAGAAATGACACTCATATCATCATCCTCATCAAATTCAGAAGTGTTTTCAACATCAATTTTATTTTCTGAACTCAACTTGGCATTCAAGGAGTCAATTTTTTGTACAGTTTCGGTTTAGATTTTCAATTTGTCATTTTCATCCAACAAATTTTTGAGCATGTCCTTATGGTCTTTGGACTTTATGAAGGACTCTATTTTGTCAAGACCAATTCTGTAAGTGGGAGAAATATCATCAGAAGAAACAACGTTTTCACAGTTATAGGCATCGACATCGATTTCATCCTCCTTTAACTCAAGGAAGGGTAAAATCATACGATGTATCTTCTTCCCTATTTCACAATCAAGATGCAATTGAGTAATATTGGAATATAATCTTTTAGCAATTAAACAAAAAACATTCCGTTGTTTTAAAAGCTTCAAATTATCTCTTTGCAAATAAATTGTTTCATCCCTAGACCGAATCAACTCCTTTTCCTTCTGCTCAATCTACATTCGCCTCTCCTTTATTTTCGATGATACCCTGCTGATTTGATCAGTTAGGTTAGAGTTTGTGACGCGAGTTTGAGTCAAACTACCACTTATACTAGAAAATTTAGATTTTAATCCATTCAGTTCTTTTTCATAGTTAGTGATGGGAATTTTCAAGGAAATAAGAATAGATTGTACCTTCTTGATCAACTCGTCGCATTCGTTGATCTGCTGACTGACAGGTTTCGCTGCAAAAAACCTATCTTCTCTCTCTTTCACTTCATCCAGTCCCCCGTCAATAGTGTATCCTCTCATGTGTGACACCCCAGAAGTCACCATCAGACACCTTCCCCCAACATCCTCTTCTTTCACCAACAAAGCCCTGCCATGAGTAGGCTTCCTCACTTCTTCATCCTCTGAATAGTAGACCAAACTTCAACACCTCTAAATTCATCATCATCAACATTTCCCTGCACAATAAGAGCATTCATAGTGTTGTTAGATCCGGCTTTCTTCTTCCTGATTTCTTCCAATCGTCGTGTGAGGTTCGCTTTCTCATCCTCATCTTCATTCTTTTCAGACATCTTTCTCAGCATACAGTCTTTGGCGAAGTGGTTTTTGCCTCCACAGAAATGACAGTTAATACCCGAGTCACCTCCAAGTTTTACTTCCTTCTTTGGTTCTTCGGTCTGAGAAACACTCTTCGGTTCCTCCTTCGCTTTCTCGGCACTATAACTGCCTTGCCAGTTTCGGTTCTTATTTGTTGGGAACCTTATTTTGATGAACTTCTTGGGATTTGACACCATCAAGGCATAATCTTCACCTGTTAGATCATATTCAGAGAGATCTAATTCTTTTTCTTCATCAACATCATTCTTTCCTTTGTAGATTAGGGCCAAAGATCCCATGCCAGATACCACATTCGTTTCTTTCGTCAAGGCGCTCTCATGCGACTTTAATATTCCCACTAGTTTCGCTAGAGAGTAACTTTTGAATTGTTCATGTCCCTTCATAGTTGACACCACAGCCATCCATTCTGGTCTAAGGCCGTTCATGAATGTCACCTTCTGTTCAATAACTTTCCTTTCGATCCCATGCTTTATCATCTTACTAAGGAGATGATTGAAGCGATCGAAGGCTTGGATAAGCTTCTCTTCGGCCTTCTGCTTGAAGTCACCAAATTCTGAGAGCAACAACGTTTGAATTGAATGCTCAAGATCTTCATCTGTAGAATACAATTCCTTCAGTCTATCCCATATTTCTTTTGCCATTGTGCATGAGCTTACCAACCGAGACGTATCCGATTGTAAGGCAAACCTAATCATTCTCAAGGATTTGATGTTACACTGAAACTTTTCCTTCTCATCTTGGGGAATGTCTTTCTCATCATTGATAAGTTGATTGTACTCCTTTTGAGTTTTAACACTTTTTGAAGTACTTGTGTGAGCGAATGGTCCCACAGTAATCGCCTCCCAGATCAAATATCCATTGTCTTCTAAGCTAATCACGTAGTCTTCAAAGTGATGCGTCCAGACCTCAGAATCTTGAGTATACAATATAGGAATCCTTGTCTTCGATCCTATGTTGTTGGAGATATTGATTGGGTTTGACTGAGAATCATCCACACACATGACGATGTTTGTTATAAAACCTGCTTAAGATCAGACTTATAAAAAACTTTAGGGTAAGATCGATTATTTAAAGAACAACATCAATAGCAGATGACGGCTCTAGCAATATCAATCAAAGTGAAAAAACCCTAAGATCTTCTTCAACAGAAGAGATGTGTATGAATTACACAGTCTCCTACTCTGATACCAATTGATGAGTTGAAAAACTCTTAGATCGATTAGATCTTTCAACAGGTTAAACAAAATAATTAAAACAAACACAATAAGCAAGATGTAGAATCAAATAATGCTTAATGATTCAAATATAGTCACGCCTCAACAGAGCTCGACAAAGAACTTCCGCTGTAGAGGCGAGCTAGGGTTTTTAGTATAATTCTTGGAATAATAATCAAAAGCGCTAACAATAAAGGCTGCATGCATGCACCTTAAATACTAAACCCTAATAAAATAATCACCGTTGGACAGGCCCAAACCGGATAACAAAACTGGGCTAAGGACTGAGCCCAAGACGCAACATTAAGACCCAACAATTTGGATTTGTCACTAACCTTGTCGTGTGATTATGGTTTTGACAAATTCACATGGATAGGAACACATGCACCATAAAAATCTAAGTGTCATAAGGTTTCTCTCCGATTCATGAAAATGATGGTGAGGAAACACTTTCACTAAGTAGATTTTAAGTAGATAGTAATTGTGAGTTTTGCATTCTCAAAGTCATTAGTGGAGCGCGTGTGGTTAACCGGCACACTAACATGGACTTGTGAGAATGGAAAAATGGTCTAAACATTATGATTACGACATCCCTCTTCATAACTGTTTAGACAAACATGTGAGCTATCTAAGGAAAGGTGTATGATTTTGATAAAGTCTTATTAAAGCAATCTTGTATCAGAAATCTGAACTTTGGAAAGAAAGTCAATAAAGTATTGATTTCTAGAAGTCCAGTTGATTTCTGAGTACATGTCAAAGCTAGTGGGAGTATAAGTGTTGTGCCAGTAAGATAATAATCATTGCGCTAGTGGGAGCATGATTATTATGGTTAGTGTTCCAAGTTAGCAATGTTAATTATAGAAAACAAAAAGTTCAATTCGCTTTGAAAAGTTGTTTTGCTATAATTAAGGGAGAGGATTTATACTTCATTCCAATTCTAAAAGCTTATATTGAGATTTTGATCAACTTTAGTGAAGGATATATATGAATGTTATGTTGGAATGGTTCAACATAAGGAAATTCTATATATGTTGCATTCTCAAAATTCGATTATGATTACGACATCCTTCTTCATAATTTGAACTGTGAGAACATGGCAAATAAAAAAAAAATTATAGCATGAATCGGTCCCATATGCTTCGGGTATAGGATCGATTCATGTGCTATAATATTTATCCATTCTAAATTTTTCAAATGCCCAGGGCGTTAAGAGGGAAAAAGGAATAGAACTGGATTTGACTAAAATGATTAAGCAATTGTCGAGGACAATATGAGGTTTGCCAAAGATTGGTTGCTCATGGACAATTGGAAGTATAGAGATAGGACCATATTGACATATTCTGAAAGGAGGCAACTCTTGTTCAGAAGTGATAGTCAAAATGGGAATATGGAATTGTCTCCATAGGTGGAAGTTATTCTTTGAATCTATGTAAGATTAGAGAACTTAATGCAAGAATGGTGTTCAAAGGAATGTACTTTGAATGAGAGACTTCGTTTCCATGGAATTTCTTTCCATTGGAATACTTTGTAATGTTTGTTGCCAAGTCTTTGTGACTTGGGCGTAGTCATTACATGGGGATCATTACATATAAGTTTAGAATCTAATAGATTATAGTAAATGACTAGAGTTTGGTATTCTTAGATTTATAATAAGGATTGGGATTGTGAAATGATCATCATTGAAAGATTGTCAATCGATCTGTTTCACAAAGTAAGGATCATTAGACAAACACAGTGGGCATACTTAGAGTATGGCATAGCTATTGTTTGGACAAACATAGTGTGCATGCTTGGAGCATGGCATGACTATTGTTTTTAATTCAAGTATTAAATTGATAATTCGAAACAGTATACAATGAATAATGAGTAATCAATATGGTGCTTAGATAAAAGATGTTTTTATTTACACTCAAAGAGTTTTGGGGCCATATAGGATTAGTATTATTCTTGTGTTTCACTTTGCATGTTTTGACTTCTATAATAACTAGGTCATTCTTTCTAAATGACTAAGTTATTCAAATCATCCACAGTTGGTCATATGTTGGAAGTAGATTTGAATCAAGACTGTCATGAAGCTGGTTTGTAAATGTCCAAGGTAGTGGACATAACAAGAGTTGCTGTAACATTCATGAGTGCGCATAAGTTTTGAGTATTGGATTAAACCCATCCTCATTTGAATCACTTCATGGATTTTATCACGAGTGAATCATGAGACGATACTATCTTATATTCTTCAAACCTAGAGATATGAGTTGTTGACAATGAGTTTGTTATACATTGATTGCACGAAAACGCATTGGTAACTTGATGTTATAAAACGTGCCTTTGTGTATGATTCAACAAGTAGTTAGTACAAGCGTATGAGTTAAAGTTTATCCATTCCTTTTACCCTTAAAGGGATAAAAGCGATATCTGTGGGAACCTCGATGATTTAGTGATGACACTCTGAAGTGCTTGGCCAAGCCTGGAGTGATTTGATTTGTTCAATTAGTCGGTCGTCATAAATCGGAAATCGGGAAACAACAAATGGACGGAGAGAATGATTATAATCCATGTCTCAGTGCATATGATATCTAGAATGGAGGAATATGTGATCACTTATCTAATGGACGAGTCATTGATTTGTTTAGAGTTCGACAGCGGCTTTTAAGAGCTACGATTGCTAGTCGGGTTATGAAGTCGTACTTGCAATAATAGTTATTAGACTTATCCAAGTGGGAGACTGTTGGATTGGTGTCTAAGTCCATAACTATAATTGGTATATACTTGACCCGACCCGGCATGGTCCATTTGGGTTGCATGGCATCGGGACATTTGGATAGACCTTTTGTGAGAAAAAAGATACTCGTGACATATTAATATATTATAAGTTCTTATATATTAATATGAAATCATATTATTTATTTAGTATTGATCAAGAATTAATTTGGAATTAATTTAGTTATCAAAAGAGACTAATTAAATATATGGGGATTGATTATGTAAATCATTGATTCTTATATATGTGGGCTTATGATCCATGATTCCTTATGTTGGGCTCAACCCATGGAGTGATCCATGGGTGCTCCATGGAGGTTAAAACCCATGGAGCATAAGGAATGGGTAAAGTCATGTGTTACATGGTGTAACCCTAATGTGCACACTATATAAAGACCCCATTGGTTGGAGAAATTGGTACAAGTGCATACACAAGAGGGAAAGCCAATTTCTATGAGTCAAGTATCCTCTCTCATGGTTATTCCAAGATGTTCATGGTGTTGTGTGAAACATTTGAGGTGTCACAATTGGGTCACTAGGCTCTTAAGCTCCATGGAATCAAGCTACAACAAAAGGTATGTCTTCTATCTAGTTTTTGTTATCCTAGTCCATATGAATGTATGCTAGATAGGATAATACCTTGGAAATTGATATTTGCATGTATAATAGAGAAAACATAGATCCAAGGTATTTAGGGTTGCATGTACACTTAGGAGTGTTAGAATGCTCAAAACTCAATAACTTCTTCAAGTTGGACACATGGAAAGTGGGGTGTACGTTACTGAGTTCCTGCGGTAGTTAAAGTCTGTAAGCTACCTGGATGATCCTGGCGAGGATCTCGAATGGCCCGATATGCCTTGGATTCAGTTTCCGACGTTTTCCAAAATGTATCATTCCTTTCCAGGGTAAGACCTTCAACAGTATGCAGTCACCAACCTGGAATTTTAAGGGTTTTCGTCGTTTATCCTCATAACTCATTTGTCGGTTCCGAGATGCTTTTATTCGTTCAGGAATTTGAATGATCTTCTCTGTTGTCTCTCGTATGATCTCCGAACCGGTGATAGTGCTATTAGGTACTTGCCCTCTTGCTATCTGAGTGTCTTCCATCTCAGCCCAACCTAGGGATGATCTCCACTTGCACCCGTAGAGAGCTTCGAATGGAGCAACCTTAATGCTAGTGTGATAACTATTATTATGTGAGAAGTAGATGAGCGGTAAATGGGTATCCCAAGATTTATCGAAGTCTATCACACATGCTCTCAACATCTCTTCCAGCGTCTGTATGGTTCTCTCGCTTTTCCCGTCGGTTTGAGGGTGATAGGTTGTACTCTTGTCAAGCCAGGTTCCCAAGGACTTTTGTAGGTGATTGTAAAAATCGTGACGTAAACCTGCCATCTCTTTCAAAGATAATGGATATTGGCACACCATGGAATCGTACAATCTCCTTGATGTACGTCCTTGTTAGTTTCTCCATTTTGTCTGTCTCCTTGATTGGTAGAAAGTGCGCGGATTTGGTTAACCTATCGACAATCACCCATAAGGCGTTGAGTCAACCAGTTGTCTTGGGAAATTTAGTTTTGAAGTCCATGGTTATTAGCTCCCACTTCTACTCGGGTATATCCGGTTGCTATAGCAATCCCGAGGGCTTTTAGTATTCTACCTTGACCTTGGCGCAAGTCAAGCACTTGCCCACATAGGTAGCGATTTTTGCCTTCATGTTTGGCCACCAATATAGTTTTTTGAGGTCCAAATAAATCTTGTATGAACCGGGATGAACGGAGTATTTGGTCTTGTAAGCCTCGTTCATGATAACTTCTCTGTACCCACCAAATTTCGGTGTCCAGATTCGATTCATGAGATAATAAGCTCCGTCACCCTTGACCTCAAGTTTTTTATCCATTACTCACAAGGCTTCACTTGCGACGTTCTTAGGTTTTAAAGCCTCAAGTTGCGCCTCCTTGATTTACGTGGATAGGTGTGAATGCATGGTTAGGGTCAATGATTTTACTCGACGGCCCGAGTATTCGTTTCGACTTAGGGCATCAGCTACTATGTTGGCCTTGCCTGTATGATAACGAATTTATCATTCGTAGTCATTTAGTAGCTCTACCCATCATCGTTTCCTCATGTTGAGCTCCTTTTGATTAAGAATGTGCTGGAGACTCTTATGGTCAGTGAAGATTGTACACTTTGTACCATAAAGGTACTGTCTCTAGATCTTCAGCGCAAACACTACAACTCCCAATTCGAGGTCATGTGTGGTGTAGTTGACCTCGTGAGTATTAAGTTGTCTCGAGGTATAGACAATGACCTTTCCTCGTTGCATGAGCACACAACCAAGACCCTTCTTGGACGCATCGCAGTAGACCACAAAGTCTTCCGTCCCTTCTAGAAGAGACAAAATCGGTATAGGGCTTGTTTTAGCGTTTGGAAGGCAGTTTCTTGTTTATGCTCCCAGTCGAAGGTCACTCCTTTCTAAGTCAAGGTAGTGAGTGGCTTTGCGATCTTGGGAAATTTTGTATGAATCTCCTATAGTAGCCAACAAGGCCTAAGAACTGGAGGACTTCTGTTGGTGTCCTTAGCGGTTCCCAGTTTTCAATTGATTTGATTTTGGAGGGATCCACATGTATCCCTTCCTCGATAACCAAGTTTCCCAAGAAGTCCACCTTCTAAATCCAGAATTCGCATTTGGAAAACTTTTCATACAGCTTCTCTGTCCTTAACGTCTCCAAGACTTGTCGTAGGTATTGACTATGCTCTTCCTTACTTCGTGAATAGATTAGTATGTCGTCGATGAATACTATCACAAATTTATCTAAATAAGGTCGGAAAACACGGTTCATAGGTCCATGAACACCACAGGCGCATTATTCAATCCGAAGAGCATCACCACAAACTCATAGTGACCGTAGCGAGTTCTAAACGTTGTTTTAGGGATATCTTCCTCCTGGACTCGTAGCTGATGGTACCCCGACCTTAGATAAATTTTTGAGAAGTAGCTCGATCCTTGTAGTTGGTCGAAGAGGTCGTCAATTCGGGGTAGGGGATATCGGTTTTTGATGGTGAGTTTGTTCCACTCCTGATAGTCAATGCACATACGGAATGATCCGTCTTTCTTCATTACGAACAAGACTGGTGCTCCCCAATGTGAGAAGCTTGGTCTAATGAATCCTTTACGTAGTAGTTCGTTCACCTGACTGGACAATTCCTGTATTTCGTCTGGGGCCAATCGATATGGTGATTTGGCTATGGGGGTGGCTCCAGGAATCAATTCAATTCTGAATTTGACTTTTCGCAAGGGTGGTACTCTCAGATGGTCTTCTGGGAATACATTCGGAAAGTTACAGACCTCTGGAATATCCTTGATTTCCTTTATTTCTCTCTTCTCGTCAACAATGTGAGCTAGGAATGCGTGGTACTTCTTGTACAGGTATTTTTGAGCCTTGATGCAAGAGACGATTCAGAGGTTTGTGCCGAGTTTGTCACCGTAGATGACAAGGGTTTCGTTACTTGGTAGGTTAAGGCGAACGTTCTTTTTGTAATACATGATATCGGCATGGTGAGGACTTAACCAATCCATGCCAATGATAACGTCAAAGCTCCTTATTGTAACTGACATTAGGTCGATTTGGAAGGAATGGTTGTGTAGAGTTAGAATGCATCCTATGTATATGTCGCTTGTGGTTTCCGTGTTCCCGTTAGCCATTTCTACGGTAAATATTTTTTTAAGTGTTTGAGGTTTTTATTTGAGGAAATTTTCAAACTTATGACTCACGAAACTCCTCTCCACACTGCTATCGAAGAGTGTGCATGCATATGTGTTATTGAGGAGAAACGTACCGGTAACTACCGCGGGGTCTTTCATCTCCTCTTTATGTCCCATTGCTAGGACTCATGTCATGCCTCCAACATTTCTGTTATTGGCTTTTTGGCACTCCCTCTTGAAAAGCCCCGTTTCCCCGTATTCGTAGCATGCTTGGCTCACCCCGTCATTTTTTGCATGGATGGCCTGTTGAGCTGACACCCTACAGAAACGGGCCGTATGCCCCTTTTTGTTACAATTGTTGCAATACATTTCCCGGCAAGCTCCATTATGGTAGAAGTTGCACTTGCTGCATTTGGGTAGGCTCCCAACATATTGTTTCATTGGTGCTGGGGCGGCAGGGACAGTGATGGGATGGACTGCCATGGTTTGTTGTCTCTTTGTGGCCTCTTGCGTCGGTTGACCCTTCTTCTTGTTCCATAATTTCCTTTTGATGTCTCCCCCTTTAGCTTGTTCGAGGGTGGGTGTTATAGTGCCCTAGCGGACTCCATGATCAACGAGCCTTCGTGCCGAGCGTTTGTCACCGTCAAATGTGGATGGGTTTGCAGCTATCACTGTTCCATGAATCTGGGGGGATAGTCCCTAGATATAACATTCCACCTTTTTGCTTTCCGGGGTGATACTCCCGTGACATAGCACCGCCAAGTGGTTGAACCTGGCAGTATAGGTTGTTACATCGGTGCCTGTCATCGTGAGGTTCCAAATTTCTTGATCCAACTTTTGAACTTCGCCCCTCAGGCAGTATTTGTTGGATATAGTGTCTAAGTCCATAACTATATTTGGTATATACTTACCCGACCCGGCATGGTCCATTTGGGTTGCATGGCATTGCAATGCTTGGATAGACCAAAATGAGAGAAAGGACACTTAAGGTTATTAATATATTATAAGTTCTAATATATTAATAATATTATTTAATTAGTATTGATCAACGAATTAATTTGAAATTAATTAAGTGATCAAAAAGAGACTAATTAAATATATGGGGTTGATTGTGTAAATCATCTATTCTTGTATAGTGGGCCAATGGTCCATGGTTTTTATGGATTGGGTTAAAACCCATAAGGTGCTCCATGGATGGTCCATGGAGGTTACAAACCCATGGATCATGGAATATGGAAAGCAATGACAATTAGGGTTTACATGGTGTAACCCTACTTGTGCCACAACTATATAAAGGCCCCTAGTCTAACAAAATTGGCACTACTTGTAGAAGATAGAGGGCTAACCGATTTAGAGGTGTTAGTGAACTTCTCTCAAGGTTATTCCAAGTATTGTGGTGTTGTGTGAGAAATTTGAGGCATCACACTTGAGGTTCTAGGCTCACAAGGTTTCCAAGGAATCCAAACAACATAAGGTATGTTCTACAACTAGCATTTATGTTTAAAAGTTCCCCAGGCTATATAGATAGGTTATGAACCTTGGAAAATCAAATTTTCATGTATCATAGTAAGACATAGATCCGAGGTTTCTAGGGTTGCATGTACACCATAGGAGTGTTAGAATGCTGAAAACCCATCAGTGGTATCAGAGCCTAGGCTTGTTTCTTTGATACTTGATGCAAACTTGTTGAAAAAACTCAAATTTCTGCATTTTGCTGAGTGAACTCGCCGAGTCCATGGGGGGACTCGACGAGTCCATGTGTAAATTCATCCTACTCGTCGAGTAGGTTCTTGCACTCGACGAGTAGAAGCCCCTGAATGCATATTTTCGAGTTTTGCTGCTGGAAATGAACTAGAAACATTGCCCTAAACTGTTTTTGTGTTTTAAAACATGTTTTAGATGGTGTAATGCCTATGCTAATCCATTTACAATGGCAAATATCAAAATTCCATGTTTTATATGTGTTAATATGATTCTTGAAATTTTGTTATGATTTTTCATGTTCTTATGAGTTGTAGAAGATCATAGGAATTATGTGTAACTTTCTTGTTAATATGATTCTTGATCTTAATGGCTAATGATGGAGTCCATAACTTGTCCTCGAGTTATGAAGAGTCTTCATTTTAATAGACCATTAAACTTATAAGTTATGAAATCAAAGGTCTTGAATAGTTTCAATACTTGCCCTCAACTTTTGGAATTTGTAAAGTGTTACACTCTAATACTTTAATTTCCAAATTGAACCTTAGAATTTTAAGAGTTTTAAATTCAACCCTTATACTATTATTATATTAAAATTTTAATTATATAGATATGTATAAGAATAAGTTAGTCTAACCGTTAGTAGGCCTCATTCACGAAGCCGGTCTATAAGGGGGGTATAAGGTTGTTGCCTATAAAATGGCAGCTTAATGGGTGTCCACTCTCATCCACCGCTTCCTTGACTGGTGGAGGGTCGTTAGCCGAACGGGTATGATAGGACTTTAATCCTCGTTAAAATTATAATGAAATTATAAAGTAACTAAACCTTTATTAATTCTCAATCTTAGTTACTTTAGGAAAATGTGAATTAGGTGCTAACCCATGAAATTACACATTGTACCTTACCAAGTCGTTAGTGGAGCGTGTGTGGTTAACCAACACACTAACAAGGACTAGTAAGAGTGCCAAAGGTTAACTTGATTTTATCATAGATCGGTGGAGCGCGTGTGGTTAACCGACACATCGATTAGGTAATAAAGTTGAGGGTACCAAGTCAATTTGCATGGTTATTCACACCTTGTTTGTGATCCTCGGCATCCCAGTGACAAACTTGAGAGGGCACAATCGAGATTTAAACATGCCATTGAAATTTCAATGTATCTCAAAAGATCTAGGAATTTCAAATCCAATAAAACTTAATAATCTATTTCGTTGTTTGTGGTGGAAATTGGTAAATCGTCATTTACCTGCCTTGAACTATTTTATAACTTGGATTACGACATCCCTCTTCCAGTTATAAATAGGTTGTTGGGTCATAGCCTTAATATTTCATTTGGGTGACTTATTAAGGGCTCTTTATCTAATAAAACTTGTATTTCTTTATTTCAGATGTCTTCCAACACTGCTCCTGGCTCAAACCCTTCAGGCTCCTTCTCCATAATGAACTTGTGTGGGAAAATCAGTTTTGATGCTTCCAATTTCAACGAATGGATTAGGAACATCAGAATGATTACTCACTATGAGGTCAAATAGTATGTCCTTGATAAGGAGCTAAAGGTTATCGATGAGTCAACTGCTACTCCTGAGGAGATTGTTGAGTACACTACCCATGAGAAAGATGCCACTAAGGTGTCTTGCATCATGTTGGCCATAATGAAAGTAGAACTACAGAAATCCTATGAAGATTTCTACCCTTTTGAGATACACCAGGATCTAATGAATAGGTACCATCAGAGTTCTCTTCAGGAGAGGTATGAAATCATTTCCTCCATGATAACAACTAGGATGAAGGAGGGAGGACCCTCATCGGTCACTTGCCAAAAATGCAAAGGTTCATGGACCGATTACTGAATCTTAATGTGGACTTCCCTGAGGACATGGCGATTGACATCATTCTCCATTACATACCTCCAAGTTATGATCAGTTTCGTATGACTTATCAAATAAACAAGGAGGAAGTCACACTGAGTAAGCTTCAAGGACTTTTAAGGGCCGATGAAAGTGGCCTTAAAAGTACATCAGCTGTTACTCCTACTCCTACTACTGCCCCTGTTCTGGCAATTGGGCAAGGAAAGAGGAAGAAGAGGAAGACCCCTTCAAAGGGTACCAAGGGAAAGTCTCTTGATGGCTCTTCTTCAAGTGGAACCAATAAATGTTCCATTCCTTCTTCTTCAAACCCTAACGAAGCACAGTGCTTTTACTGCTCGGAAAAGGGGCACTGGAAGCGAAGCTGCCCCAAATACTTGCAGGATGTAAAGGATAGGAAAGTTAAACCCACCCATGCAGGTATTTACACTATATTGTCTAATAACTCATTGAAAACTAAGTCTTGGGTGCTTGATACAGGTTGTGGTATTCATATTTGTACTGATTTCCAGGGCCTAAGAAGAAGTGAGAAAGTGGAGCACGGGAAGATAAACTTAATCATGGGGAATAGGAAAGCTTCACTTGTTACCAAGATAGGAGTTTTCTTTATTGCTTAATAATGGGTTAATGTTAGATTTGAATAAATGTTGTTACTCGTCTGAAATGGTGAGAAATATTATTTCCTTTCATGGCTTGTACAAACAAGGATTTTCGTTTTCATTTGATAATGATAATGGTGCTATTAATGTTTACTACAATGATATATTTTACTTTAAAGAATTACCTTGTGATGGTCTATATGAAGCTGTGAATGTTGTAGATAATCTAGGAAACAATGTGTTGTGTATTAATTCTTCAAATAGATTAGATAAAGCATCCTTGTGGCATTGTCGTCTTAGACATGTTAACAAGAAGCATATAGGCTAACTCCAAAAGGCTGGAGTTTTGGAATCATTTGACCTAAAATTGGATGATAGTTGCGAGTCTTTTTTACTTGGGAAAATGACAAAGTCACCCTTCACTAGTACTTGTGCTAGGGGTGAAGGTTTGTTGGATCTTGTACACACTAATGTGTGTGGACCCTTCAGAACCGCCACAAGGGATGCTAACCACTTCTATGTGACTTTTATTAATGATTTTAGTAGATATGGATATGTCTACTTAATCAAGCATAAGTCAGAGACCTTTGAAAAGCTGAAAGAGTTTAAGCAGGAAGTGGAGAATCAACTGGGCAGGAACATCGAGATGCTCCGATCCGATCGGGGAGGAGAGTATCTTAGTATCGAGTTCCTTGACTATCTTAAGGAATGTGGGATTGTCTCACAATTGACACCTCCTAAAACACCACAGCTGAATGGTATGGCTGAGAGGCGCAATCGAACCTTGTTGGACATGGTTCGTTCCATTATGTGTCGAGCTTCGTTACCAATCTCTTTATGGGGGTATACGTTAGAGACTGCCGCCCGTATCCTTAATCTAGTCCTTACTAAAAAGGTTGCCAAAACACCTCATGAGATGTGGACTGGAAAAGTTCCCAATCAAGATCACATAAAGATTCGGGGTTGCGTCGCTTTTGTGAGGCGCGAGACTCATCATAAGCTTGAACCTCGAAGTGAGAGGTGTATTTTCATCGGCTACCCACAGAGATCCTTTGGTTACATCTTCTACAGACCCAGTGATAATGTAGTCATTGTAGCAAGGAGATGAGTCTTTCGTAAGAGAGAGTTCATAAGCCAGGGAAACAGTGGGAGGCAAATTGACCTTGAAGAAATTCAAGAGTCAAGTGGTGAAGGAACCTCAAACCCTAGCAATCAACCTGAGGAGGCAACTCCAGTTGATCCTACTGACGAGCCCATACCTCTGAGGCATTCCACGAGAGTTATGAATGCACCTGAGGATTACTATGGTTTCCATATTACTGCGGAAGGTGATACACTTATCAGTGATAGTACACTGGTAAGTCTGGATGAACCTAACAACTACACGGAAGCCATGGCAGGCCCTGAGGCTGGTAAATGGAAGAGGCAATGGACAGCGAGATACAGTCCATGTACGACAGTCAAGTTTGGAACTTGGTTGGCAATGTACCAGGTCGCAAGACAGTCGGGTGCAAATGGAACTTCAACAAAAAGACCGACATGGATGGTAATGTACACACATATAAGGCTCGACTGGTTGCAAAGGGCGTTTCTCAAACTCCGGGAGTTGATTATGATGAGACCTTTTCACCAGTAGTGAAGATTCAGTCTATTAGGATTATGCTAGCCATTGCTGCATTTCATGACTATGAAATATGGCAAATGGATGTAAAAACCATTTTCCTTAATGGAAAGTTGGCTGAGGATGTTTACATGAGTCAGCCAGAGGGTTTTGTCAGTGCAGAGTACCCTAATAGAGTGTGTAAGCTTGAGAAATACATCTATAGATTAAAGCAAGCACCTCGCAGATGGAATCTTTGCTTCGATGAGAAAGTCAAAGGGTTTGGCTTTTCGAGTAGTGAGGATGAGTCTTGTGTATATGTTAGGGCTAGTGGGAGTATAGTTAGCTTTTTGGTGTTGTATATGGATGACATACTACTCATAGGAAATGACATCCCAACTTTGCGGGAGGTTAAGCTGGCTTGGGAAGTGTTTCGCTATGAAGGACCTTGGAGAAGATGCCTATATCCTAGGGATAAGAATTTTGAGAGACATGAGTAAAAGACTAATTGGAATTAGTCAGAGTACCTACTTGGATAAGGTGTGGAATAGGTTCAGCATGCAGAATTCCAAGAAAGGAGAATTACCAACCCAGTGTAACGCCAAACTAAGTAAGACTTAGAGTCCGAGTACAAAGGCTAAGATAGCTGAGACGAGTCATATACCATATGCTTCTGCTGCGGGCTCAATCATGTATGCTATGACTTGTACTCGCCCTCATGTGGCCTTTGCTTTGAGCATGGTCAGTAGATATCAAGGGAACCCTGGCAAGGCTCACTGGACAGCGGTAAAGAACATTCTCAAGTATCTACGAAGGACTAAGGACTGGGTCCTTACGCTAGGGGTAGTGATGACTTGAGAGTGGCAGGGTATAGCGATGCTAGCTTTCAGACTGATAGGGATAATTTCCGCTCTTATTCAGGCTAGTTCTGTACCTTAAGCGGAGGAGCAATTTCTTGGAAAAATTCCAAGCAGGAGACAGTGGCTGATTCAACTTGCGAATCACATTATATAGCAGCAAGTGAGGCAGAAAAAGAGGCGATATGGCTAAAGAACTTCATTGGAGACCTTGGAGTTGTACCAACTGTAAAAGAGCCAATGGAAATTTTCTGTGACGGTGAAAGTGCGGTTGCTTTAGCTAAGGAACGCAAGGATCACGGGAGATCCAGACACATTGACAGAAAATACCATTTCATTAGACATCGAATAGAAGAAGGACTCCTCATGGCAAAGAGGGTATAATCAGATAAGAAGCCATCAGATCCCCTCACGAAGGGACTAAGTAGGGTAAAGCATTTACAACATGCGAGGCGCATCGGGCTGAAGGATGATATTAGTTTTAATAATTAGATAGTTCTCAAACTTGTAAAATGTAATTGACATTTGATGATTAAATAAAAGTTGTTATTTATTTGTGCGTAAAGTTTTACTATCTTATGTTAATCGTTTACTATTGTTTCTACTTTTCATGTTTTGACTTCCAGAATAATTTTATTATTCAAATTTTCCACAGTCAGTCATACTTTGGAAGTAGGTATTGAATTAAGACTATCATGAATTGGGTTGTAGATTGTCTAAAGTTGTATTAGACATAGGAATGATTGCTTCAACATTCATGAGTGCTCATAAGGCCTGAGTATTGGACTCAACCCATGCTCACTTGTATCACTTCATGGAATTTATCTCGAGTGATTGTGAGACGGTAATATCATATTAATCTTCAAACCTAGAGATATGAGTTGTTGACTATGAGTTGGTTATGCACTGATTGTACGAAAACGCATTGGTAACTCGATGTTATAAAACGTGCCTTTGTGTATAATTCAACAAGTAGTTAGTAAAAGCATATGAGTCGAAGTTTATCTGTTCCTTCTAGGATTAGAAGCGATATCTAGGCCCCTCGATGATTTTTTTGACCTATGTACCGGGCCCGGTCAGAACCTAATTGATGTGTTCAATTTAGTTCTATGTCAAACAGATCAGAGATCGAGAAACAAATGCTGGAGAATAAGTAAGACCATGTTCCATTTATTTCTCCGGCTGATATCTTGAGAGCAGAGGATTGTATGATCACTTATCTTAAATGGCAGATCATCATTATCTCAGTTCCGCGAGACCTTAAAAGAGCTACGATTGCTAGTCGGGTTCTGAAGTCATATATGCAACTATAGTTTTTAGACTTAGTTAAGTGGGAGACTGTTGGATATAGTGTCTAAGTCCATAACTATATTTGGTATGTACTTGACCCGACCCGGCATGGTCCATTTGGGTTGCATGGCATTACAATGCTTAGATAGACCAAACTGAGAGAAAGGACACTTAAGGTTATTAATATATTATAAGTTCTAATATATTAATAATATTATTCAATTAGTATTGATCAAAGAATAATTTTGAAATTAATTAAGTGATCAAAAAGAGATTAATTAAATATATGGGGTTGATTGTGTAAATCATCTATTCTTGTATAGTGGGCCAAAGGGCCATGGTTTGTATGGATTGGGTTAAAACCCATAAGGTGCTCCATGGATGGTCCATGGAGGTTACGAACCTATGCATCGTGGAATATGGAAAGTCATGACAATTGGGGTTTACATGGTGTAACCCTACTTGTGCCACATCTATATAAAGGCCCCTAGTCTAACAAAATTGGCACTACTTGTACAAGATAGAGGGCTATCCGATTTTCAGGAGTTTGTGAACTTCTCTCAAGGTTATTCCAAGTATTGTGGTGTCGTGTGAGACATTTGAGGCATCACACTTGAGGTGGTAGGCTCACAAGGTTTCCAAGGAATCCAAAAAATATACGGTATGTTCTACAACTAGCATTTATGTTTAAATGCTCCCCATGCTATGCTAGATAGGTTATGAACCTTGGAAAATCAAATTTGCATGTATCATAGTAAGACATAGATCCAAGGTTTCTAGGGTTGCATGTACACCATAGGAGTGTTAGAATGCTCAAAACCCATCAGTATTCTTCCAACATCATGATTTTTAAATCCTCCCAACTCAAAGATTTGGCCAGATGGAGAGTTAGTGATTTGACGCGGCCATTCAACCAGGAGAGGGCCCCATCAGCGAATGTGCAAGCTGCGAACTTGACCTTGCTTTCTTCCTGGCACGAACAAATTTTGAACACCGATTCCATCTTCTCGAACCATTTGGTCAAGGCAATGACACATCCTCTTTGGTATCCATGGATTTCGCCATGATTAGAACTGTTGGTACCGTTTCCATTCCCGTTTGTACCATTAGTACTGAGTTGTGCTATGGCGAATGCCACACCGGCTTGGAAGGCAGCGGAGCCCACCTTTGGAGTTGGTGGCAGCTGAGTTCTTGGTGTGTTGCCGACACGTCTTATACTCCTGCATGGTGGCATTCTTCTTCAATAAAGTTTAAAGAAAGAATGATGGTAAGTCCTCGATAATGGTTATAAGTCGGGTATTATCGAAATGGAATGTCTCGGTTATGTATGTATTATGTTTCACCTTTATTGTAACTTGGAAGCAATTCATAAACAGAAATCTACTATAATAAATAAACAATTGGATAACAATTTATGAATTTAATAGCAATACCCAATGAAATAAAATGCATGCCAATTTCATTGATAACATATAATAGTACATGGTTTTGGAATCATTGACCTTTATAAACGTCTACAACACATCCAAAATAAAGAAAAATTTCGACAAGATAACAACACCTTGAATAGTGTAATCACTTATTCGTAGGGTCGAACCTACGTACATGAAGGTGTAGCGTCAACGCTTACTCGAAAGACCTAGTCTATAAAAGTGGAGTAGTATCAATACTACTCATGGCGTGTAACATCCTCCGGTCCTCATAGAGCGGCCATATGTGCCTGCATCGCTCTGGTCTCTTCCATGGTTTCCGCCACTTGGCGTTCCGCCTCGATAACTCGCCTCTCTATCTCGTCCTGCCATTCCCTGAACTTTCTAATCTCTGCTCGAGTAGTGGTGACCTTCTCCTGAAGAGCATCGACATGATCGCTGGTTCGATCGTGATCCTCATCTAGACGACGAAATCGAGCGGCTGTAACCTCGGCAGTGGCACCGAAGTCTAGGATCTGGCTAGTGGATGCCCTAGCGTGCTCATCGAGACATGTGATACGATGAATCATGAAAGGGAGAGCCCTGTCGGTTGAAACCCCGTTGTGGAGGTCGTAAAAGTCTCGACTCATGCCATATGGGGTTCGCTGGCCTTGCTCGCGGCTCCACCTCTACAAGTCCTCCGCCCATTGAGGTGTCAGGTTGTGAAAACCCGGTCCAGTGTTGGGTCGTATCGGTCACATTTGGCATAAGGTGGGTTGATGACCTCGGACTCCGCATCGGAGTCCTCCTCCATCTGCTCCTCGTCCTCCTCCTCCTCCGGATCCTCCTCCGGGTCCTCCAAGAGATCCTCCTAGGGTCCTCCTCGATCAGCTCCTCAGGGTCCTCCTTGGGGTCCTGCTCGATCCAACCTCCGGTCCCCTGATTGGGAAAGTAAGGGTCTCGGGGAAGGTGAAAGCCTTCCATGTCGACTGTGCATGAATAAAGGTATAAGAGACACATAAAGAGTCTAAGTGTATGGTTATATAGTATCATAAGATACTCCTATAGTATTTTTAAACTTTATGTTTTGTTCTAGGATTTATTCGTATAGGGTGTTGGTAAGTTTTAGCCTTGTTGTTCACCACGACTATTCCCAAATACATGTTAGTCATATCTCACATAAATATAGTGGATTTGTCTATATTTATCCCAGCTATGATTACATAACTATCTAGGCTTAATCGTGGGGTTCAACTTATCTTTTCACTTTTGTATCCTTCTTTTTATGACACTGTTCTAGTATGTATGTATGTACTTATACTTTTATAAAAATATAATTATATTTTAAAAGTATACTTGTGCGAAAATGTTTTAGTCAGAGAGTTTTAGTACAATTGTATTTATAGTTGTATATCTTACATGGTTTGAGATACTTAGTTCACAATAAACAATGCTCTGATACCAATCTGTCACACCCCAAAGCAGGATGGCGGAAATGTTTGGGGGTGGATGATTTCATGTACAGTATCACAACATAATGAATAATAGTAATCAAAGAAAAACATAACCATCATATTTATAATTGAAAGAGTTACATTGTTGTAAAAGTTCTATGTTTCAAAACCAATTACAATATGATGATGAAAAGATTTGTTTGACGCCTTAGCGTCCCATCCTCATAAGCTTGTCATTACCTGCTTTAATGATTTCCTGAGAATACAAGTAGTTTTGAAAAGTGTCAACAATTAAGTTGCTGAGTTCATAAGAGTTTGTATGAAGATTTGTAAACCTTTCCTTGTAAATGATAGTGTTTGTTTCAAGAAAATCAAATATTTTCCTTAAAAATGAGTTTTAGTCTTAGAAACCCTAATACCGAAATGGATAAGTATTTATATAATTAAAATAGTAATATGTAGATTAAATCTATATAAAACCATTTGAATGTGTGTTTTTCCGTAAACTAAATGTATCGATGATTCCCCAAGTGATTTATTATAACCGTGTTAAAACATAGATGACCTGTTACGACATTCTTCAGGCGTCAGAATATTACACATTTGTCACCCCAGACCAGCCGATCTAGCTGTAGCGAGCAGCTTAGGTGCGGGGTTGTCAGTCCCGTATAGATCTATACACAAGTACCACGCTCTCTTACGGGAGATTCTGTTATAATACAAGACTTTTGTAGGTACTCTGGTAGGTACGATGAAGACTTTGTCTCCCAAATTTGATTCAATGCGTTTACGTTTTGTTGTAATAAAAAGCTTTGTATGTATAATGATCACTTTTCTATGATAATAAAATACTATAAAATAATTATATAAATCTTTATATAATTATTCGTCTTGTTCAAAAGTGTTACAATAGTGTTTATTTCCCATAAACTATACTTATTATAGTTTATTATAATGATTAATTTGTAGTTATTGTTGGGACCAGAATCATTACTATATCCAGGATCCTCAAATATCCAGGATCCTCAGCAATATCAGGATCCCGACTAATTACCGTTAGTATTTTTATCAATATTTCTATTGGTCATATTTTGTCTATAACCAACACGTGTGCAAAAGTAGTCAAGGGAAGACCAACTCTCAACGAAGAGTCATCTCAACTATGCTAAAGACCCGGAATACTTGGTCAAATAACGTGCATGAAGCTGGTCATAGAGGATCCTGGCAATATTGGACATCTTATTGGCTGGATTAGACTATAAATTTACACTTGTAATCTGCACACGACACACCATTCTTTAGCTCAGGCTTACTCTACTAAATTCTCTACTCTTTCTTACCACGAATTCTATGTAATCTTTACTTTATATCAATAAATCATCAAGGCAGGTGATCATGATCACCTCCCAAGGTTTTATGTCGGATATCCTAGCAAGGATCAATGACTTTCCTTGTAAACCATTGTGTCATGTTTCTTTTACTACTTGCTATTACACAATCTGGTGATCACATCCTCTCGTTCAATTTGGTTTATTAGTACTTGTGTAATTTTTTACCAAAAAATTTGGCGCCCACCGTGGGGTCGTGGTGTTCAAAATCCTCGAAAACAATTATGTCTACACAACCGATCCTCTCTTCGTGCTCTGCTCCTTCCATTCCAACCAAAAACCTACCACCTCCTCCGAGTGGACCCCCCACTCAGAGGAAAACACCTGACATTTACAAGAAAACACTCCCACAGTTGCTAATCCAGGAAGTTTGGGATCCTCAGGGCTCCAGGATCCGACTGCCTCGGTCACTACTGCAAAACTTTTCGCTATGATGAGGAAAATCACGAACCAGGATACCCAACAGTAGGAGGAGAATAGATCACTACTCAAATAGGTGGAGAGGATGAAGGAGGAATTTCAGAAATCCCAGGAAACTACGCCCACAGTTGTGTAACCAAGGATCTTGGACTTCAATAATGCAGGATCCTCATAAAATCGCCAGAAGGACGCAATTCCTACCACTGTGGCATCGTCCTGGGGGGACACTATGGACAACCGAGCATCCATGATCAATGACCTCAATGAGCCTTTCAACACTCCTAGAAACCTTGTCTCTCATAACTTCTTAAACAACAATACTATTAATACTAACTACACTAATGTTGATGCAGGACTAAACCCGAACATGGCTATGGAGCTTCAACAATGAAGACAAATGATCTCCAGTGTACCCGAAGTAGTGCACCAAATACCAAAAGAGTCCCCTACCATCCACAAGATCTCGAGATTTGCTCCTGTGATAGCCGATACCGAAGTCCCTAAACGCTTCCAAACTCCCGACATCAAGCTATACGATGGGACTACAGATCCCGAAGGGCATATAGCCCAATACATAGAAAGGATGGAGATCATTCCCATCCCACGACACTTAAAGGAAGCTTTCCTATGCAAAGGCTTTGGTTTGAATCTTACAGGATCAACCCTCAAATGGCTACTAAACGTTCCCCCGTACTCCATTACTTCGTTTGCACACTTAGTCAATATCTTTAATAACCAATTTTCTTACAGCAGAACCTTCGAGAAGATCACTAATGATCTCTACTGGGTGGTTCAGGATCCTAAGGAAAAACTTAGGGACTTTGTTAACAGGTTTGGCAGGGAAGCTCTGAGCATCCCCAACATTGACATGGACACTGCTGTGGAAGCTTTTAAAATGGGATTGAGAAAGGATTCACCCTTCTACGAAGACCTTGTGATGACCCCATGCAAAAGATTGGATGAAGTCAGGTGCCTGACATTGAAGTTCATAAGGCTCGAAGAAGATAGAGAGATCCAGAAGAGAAGCAACCCTTCAGATCAATATGAAAAGCCCAACAGGAAGGTCGAATCCTTAACTCAAAGATCCTACAAATCAAAGCCCTACTCCAAACCGGATCATCACAGGGTTAATGCCCTTGAAGGTGTTGGAGAAGAAGAAGAACTTCCTAAAATCACTGACTATTGTTTTTCTTTGGATATTTCAGGTGTAATTCATGCCATGCAGGATCTTGGAGATAAATCAAAATGGCCAAAGAGAGACAGCAAGTCCACCGCTTGGAAAGACAAGTCCAAATGGTGTGCTTACCATGAAGACTTTGGCCACATAACGGAGGATTGCATAGATTTACAAAAATAAATCAACTACCTCATTATGAAAGGACACCTCGAGGAGATCCTCCGGAGAAAAAGAGAAAAATCCAAGGAGAACAGCCAAGATGATCGCAGGATCCTGGAGAAACCAGGATCTCCACCCTATGACGCTAAGATAATTTATGTTATCTTAGGCGGATCTAACATCTGTAGTACCTCTTATTTTCAGGCTAAAATACACGCCAAGGTCTCCAAAACAGAAAAGGAGGATAGGCCATGAAAGAATACTATGGTTAGCAGTGAAAAAGAAATTACGTTTGATGAGACTGACAGGGAAGGAATTTAGGATCCTTACCATGACGGACTCGTGATAAAATTGTACATGGCCAACCATTTCGTCAGAAGGATCCTCATTGACGGAGGATCCTCGATCAATATCGTACTCCTAGAGGCACTAAAAAGAATGAACATCCCAGAATTAGAGATAATCAGAAGATCCTCAGTTCGCATAGGATTTAGCGGGGAAACAAAAAACACAGTTGGAGAAATAAAGCTACCAATATACATCGAAAGGGTAAACACCATACAAAATTTATGTGTTATTGACACCCTGTCTTCTTATAATGTGATACTAGGTAGACCATCGATCCATGAAATGAAATTGGTTCCATCAACATACCATTAGTGTGTTAAGATGCCCACTCCATGGGGAGCAGTGAAGATCATGGGAGATCAAAAAGAATCGAAAGAATGCTATAAAACCTCTATGATATCTACGACCAAACCCCAACAAACATAACAATTAAGGAAAGGGGCACGACATGTTCTAGAGACAAATGAAAAATACTTAAAGGAAGAGCCCCTGGGCATCGAGGATCCTGAAGCCAAAGTCCTCATAGGATCCTCAATGCCTGAGCAGATCGAGCAGGATCTACTGGAATTCTTAAAAAACAGAAGCAAGACAGTCACATGGACACACGAAGATATGACAGGTATAGACAAAAATATTATTACTCATAAACTTAATATCGATCCTTCTTTCAGACCAATACACCAAAAGAGAAGGAAGTTTGCACCTGAAAGGAACGAAATCATCCAAGAGGAAGTAGAGAAGATCCTCAAAACAGGGATGATCAAGGAAGTAAAATTCCTAAGATGGCTAGCTAACATGGTTGTCGTACAAAAGAAAAACGACAAATGGAGAGTGTGTGTAGATTACACGGATCTCAACAAATCTTGTCCTAAGGATCCTTTCCCTCTACCACATATTGACTCTATGATAGATACGACAGCTGGCCATGAACTCCTGACCTTAATGGATGCTTCAGCAGGATTTCAACAAATCCAAATGGAACCATTAGACCAAGAATACACTGCATTCATAACACCAACATGTATATATGTTGGATAAAGTATCTAAGTCCATAACTATATTTGGTATGTAATTGACCCGAATTCGCATGGTCCATTTGGGTTGCATAGCATTACAACAATTCGATAGATAAAATGAGAAAAAAAGGACACTTATGATTTATTAATATATTATAAGTTCTTATATATTAATATGAAATCATATTATTTAATTAGTATTGATCAAGAATTAATTTGGAATTAATTTTGTGATAAAAAAGAGACTAATTAAATGTATGGGGATTGATTATGTAAATCATTCATTCTTATATAGCGGGCTTATGATCCATGGTTCATAAGATTGGGCTAAAACCCATAGGGTGCTCCATGGAGGTTAAAACCCATGGATCATGGAGTAAGTGAAAAGTTATGCACATTAGGGTTTGCGTGGTGTAAGCCTAATTGCATGACACTATATAAGGAGCCTCATATGGAGATAAATCAGAACTTAGACAAAAAGGAGAGGGCTAGCTGAATTTGTGATACAAGTGTTCTATTCTCAAGTTATTCCAAGTGTTTTGGTGTTGTGTGAAACATTTGAGGCATCAAACTTGGGGTGCTAGGCTCACAAGGTGTTAAGGAATCAAGCAACAAGAAAAGGTATGTCATTCTACTAGTTTTATATTATATATACCTCATGATATGCTAGATAGGATGAAACCTTGGAAAAATCAATATTTGCATGTATAATAGAGAAAACATAGATCCAAGGTTTCTAGGGTTGCATGTATACCATAGGAGTGTTAGAATGCTCAAAACCCAACAGTGGTATCAGAACCTAGGCTTGTTATCTGTTATATTGTTGTTTATATGTGATTTTGCAAAGCTGGAATGCTATCTGACAGATCAACTCACTGAGTCCATGAGCAAAATCGACGAGTTGATGGTTTTATTCATGGACTCGACGAGTCTATTCTTGCAATCGGCGAGTCTGATGAACAGACAACATGTTGTTCGACTTTTTTGGCCAGAATTAGGTTAGGATCATTACCTGTAACTGTTTTCAATCATTTAAACTGTTTTTATGATATGGTAATGATTATCCTAATCTAATTACAAGGTAATTGTCATAATTTCAAGAATTGGATTAATATCATTATGCTAATGTCTTGAACTTTGATGATATGAATTGTCTTGGTTCTATGAGTATCAATATGATCATGCTTGCTTGTTTGATTATTTTGATTAATTAAATCCATGATGCATATGTTTTAATGGAGTCCATAACTGGTCCTCAAGTTATGGATAACCAAAAGTCATTTTCCTTTAAAGAGCCATTAAATAAAACTCATATGTTATAAAATGAAGAGTCTTCATTTTATGAGCCATTAAACTCATAAGTTATAGAAATGAAAGGTTTTGAATAGTTTCAAAACTTTCCCTCAAGTTTTGGAATTTGTAAAGCCACTTAGAAAACTTTAATTCCAAATCCCTAGAATTTTAATAGGTTAAAATTCAACCCTTATACTTTATAATATTATAAGTTAATAATATATATATATATATATATATATATATATATATATATATATATATATATATATATATATATATATATATATATATATATATATATATATGTATGTATAAGATCAAGTTAGTCTTACCGTTAAAAAGGCCTCATTCACGAAGCCGGTCTATAAGGGGGGTATAAGGTTGTTGCCTATAAAATGGCAGCTTAATGGGTTTCCACTCTCACCCACCGCTTCCTTGACTGGTGGAGGGTCGTTAGCCGAACGGGTGGGACAAAGACTATAATTCTCATTAAAAGTATAATGATAAATATAAAGTAACTAAACCTTTATTAATTCGCAATCTTAGTTACTTTAGGAAAATGTGAAATATGTGCTAACCCATGAAATTACACTTTGGACCTTGCTAAGTCGTTAGTGGAGCGTGTGTGTTTAACCGACACACTAACTTGGATTTAACAAGGGTGGAAAAGGGTGGCTTAAGGTTTATCATATATCGGTGGAGCGTGTGTGGCTAATCGGCACATCGATTAGGTGATAAAATTAAGAGTACCAAGTTAATTTGCATGGATATTCACACCTTGTTTTGTGATCCTCGGCATCCCATTCACAAAATTGAAGGGCACAATCGAGATTTAGACATGCCATTGAATCGTTCAATGAATCTCAAAAAAAATCTAGGAGTTTCAATCTAATTAAAACTTAATAATTTATTCTGTTTTTCATGGTGGAAATTGGTAAATCATCATTTACTTACCTTCAAATATTTTGTTGCTTGGATTACGACATCCGTCTTCCAGGTTATAAGATATCGTGTTGGGTCCTAGCCTTAATATTTCATTTGGGTGACTTATTAAGGACTCTTTATCTAATCTAAACTTATCCTTCTTTCTTTTCAGATGTCTTCCAACACTGCCACTGGCTCGAACCCTACATGATCCTTTTCCCTCATGAACTTGTGTTGGAAAGTCACTTTTAATGGAACTAATTTCCATGATTGGATTAGGAACATCAAGATGATTACTCGCTATGAGGGAAAGGAGCATGTCCTTGATAAGGAACTGAAGGTTATTAATGAGTCGTCTTCTACTCCTAAGGATATAGCTGAGTACACTAACAATGAGAAAGATGCCACTAAGGTGTCTTGCATCATGTTGGCTACCATGTCATCAGAACTACAGAAATCCTATGAAGATTTCTACCCTTTTGAGATGCACCAAGACCTGATGGAAAGGTACCATGAGAGTGCTCATCAAGAGAGGTATGAAATCATCTCTTCCATGACAACAACAAAGATAAAGGATGGTGAACCCTGTTGGATATAATGTCTAAGTCCATAATGATATCTAGTATATACTTGACCCGACCCGGCATGGTCCATTTGGGTTGCATGGAATTGCAATACTTAGATAGACCAAAATGAGAGAAAGGACACTTAAGGTTTATTAATATATTATAATTTCTAATATATTAATAATATTATTTAATTAGTATTGATCAAAGAATTAATTAATTAAGTGATCAAAAAGAGACTAATTATATATATGGGGTTGAAACCCATAAGATGCTCCATGGATAGTCCATGGAGGTTACAAACCCATGGATCATGGAATATGGAAAGCCATGACAATTAGGGTTTACATGGTGTAACCCTACTTGTGCCACAACTAGATAAAGACCCCTAGACTAGCAAAATCGGAACTTGTACAAGCAAGGAAGAGGGCTAGCCGATTTTGAGGTGTTAGTGAACTTCTCTCAAGGTTATTCCAAATATTGTGGTGTTGTGTGAGACATTTACGGCATCATACTTGAGGTGCTAGGCTCACAAGGTTTTCAAGGAATCCAAACAACATAAGGTATGTTCTACAACTAGCATTTATGTTTAAAAGTTCTCCATGCTATGCTAGATATGTTTTTTTTAAAGAGCTGCTATGCTAGATAGCTTATGAACCTTGGAAATCAAAGTTGCATGTATCATAGTAAAACATAGATCCAAGGTTTCTAGGGTTGCATGTACACCATAGGAGTGTTAGAATGCTCAAAACCCATCAGCGGTATTAGAGCCTAGACTTGTTTGCTTGATACTTGATGCTACATGTTTTTTTTCAAAAGTTGAAATTATACATTTTTTGCATATGACTGCTCACCACGATGTGGCAGTCTTTACCACGACATGGTGACGCCCCTGTATGCAGAATTCTGGGGTTTTGCTTGGTATTGGATGAGGATCATTACCCTAAACTATTTTTTGAACCTTAAAACATGTTTTTGATGTGGAAATGATTATGCTAATCCATTTACAATGGCAAATATCAAAATTCCATGTTTCATATGTGATAATATGATTCTTGAAATTTTGATATGAATGTTCATGTTCTTATGAGTTTTAGAAGATCATAGGAATTATGTGTAACTTGCTTGTTAATATGATTATGGGTCTTAATGCCTAATGATGGAGTCCATAACTTGTCCTCAAGTTATGGATAACCAAAAGTCTCTTCCTTAAAAGTGTTATTAAAGAATAAGAGGTTACATAAAATAAAGAGACTTCATTTTAATGGACCATTAAACTCATAAGTTATGAAATGAAAGGTCTTGAATAGTTTCAATACTTGCTCTCATGTTTTGGAATTTGTAAAGTCTTACACCCTAATACTTTAATTTCCAAATTGAACCTTAGAGTTTTAAAATTTTAAAACTCAACCCTTATACTATTATTTATATTAAAAGTTTAAATATATAGGTATGTATACGAATAAGTCAGTCTTACCGTTAGTAGGCATCATTCACGAAGCCGGTCTATAAGGGGGGTATAAGGTTGTTGCCTATAAAATGGCAGCTTAATGGGTGTTCACTCTCACCCACCACTTCGTTGACTGGTGGAGGGTCGTTACCCGAACGGGTAGGATAGGACCTTAATGCTCATTAAAAGTATAATGAAATTATAAAGTAACTATACCTTAATAATTCCCAATCTTAGTTACTTAAGGAAAAATGTGAAATAGGTGCTAACCCATGAAATTACACTTTGCACCTTACCAAGTTGTTAGTGGAGCACGTGTGGTTAACCGACACACTAACAAGGACTAGTAAGAGTGGCAAAGGGTAACTTAATTTTATCATAGATCGGTGAAGCGTGTGTGGTTAACCGGCACATCGATTAGGTGATAAAAGTTAAGGGTACCAAGTCAATTTGCAAGGTTATTTACATCTTGTTTGTGATCCTCGGCATCCCAGTCACGAACTTGAGAGGGCACAATCGAGATTCAAACATGCCATTGAAAGTTCAATGTATCTCAAAAGATCTAGGAATTTCAAATCCAATAAAAATTAATAATCTATTTCGTTTTTGTGGTGGAAATTGGTAAATCGTCATTTACCTACCTTCAAATATTTTATAGCTTTGAGTATGGCATCCCTCTTCCAACTATAAATAGTTTCTTGGATCCTAGCCTTAATATTTCATTTTGGGTGACTTATTAAGGACTCTTTATCTAATAAAACTTCCCTTTCTTTCTTTCAGATGCATTCCAACACTGCTACTGGCTCAAACCCTACATGCTCCTTTTCCCTAATGAACTTGTGTGGGAAAGTTACTTTTGATGGTTCCAATTTCAATGAATGGATTAGGAACATCAGAATGATTACTCCCTATGAGGGCAAAGAGTATGTCCTCGATAAGGAGCTAAAGATTATCGATGAGTCAACTGCTACTCCTGAGGAGATTGCTGAGTACACTACACATAAGAAAGATGCCATTAAGGTGTCTTGCATCATGTTGGCCACAATAACAGCAGAAGTCCAGAAATCCCATGAAGATTTCTACCCTTTTGAGATGCACCAGGATCTGATGGATAGGTACCATCAGAGTGCTCGTCAGGAAAGGTATGGAATCATTTCCTCCATGATAACAGCTAGGATGAAGGAGGGAGAATCCCTCACCGGTCAATTACAGAAAATGTAAAGTTTCGTGGACCGATTATTGAAGCTTAATGTGGACTTCCCTGAGGACATGGCGATTGACATCATTCTCCATTCCTAACCTCCAAGTTATGATCAGTTTCGTATGACTTATCATATCAACAAGGAGGAAATCACACTGAGTAAGCTTCAAGGACTTTTAAGGACCACTGAAAGTGGTCTTAAAAGTAAATCAGCTGTTACTACTACTCCTACTACTGCTCCTATCCTGGCAATTGGGCAAGGAAAGGGGAAAAAGAGGAAGAACCCTTCGAAGGGTACCAAGGGAAAGTCTCTTCATGGCTCATCTTGAAGTGGAACCAAGAAAGGTTCCATTCCTCCTTCTTCAAACCAAAAGGAAGCACAATGCTTCTATTTCCAGGAAAAGTGGCACTGGAAATGAAGCTGCCCCAAATTCTTGCAGGATGTAAAGGATGGGAAAGTTAAACCCACCCATGCAGGTATTTACACTATATTGTCTAATAATTCATTGAAGTATAAGTCTTGGGTGCTTGATACAGGTTGTGGTATTCACATTTGTACTGATTTTCAGGGCCTAAGAAGTAGTGAGAAAGTCGAGCACGTGAAGATAAACTTAATAATGGGGAATAGGAAAGCATCACTTGTTACCAAGATAGGAATTTATTCTTTATTGCTTAATAATGGGTTAATGTTAGATTTGAATAAATGCTGTTACTCGTCTGAAATGGCGAGAAATATTATTTCCTTTCACGGATTGTACAAAAAAGGGTTTACCTTTTCATTTGATAAAGATAATGGTGCTATTAATGTTTATTACAATGATGTATTTTACTTTAAAGCATTACCTTGTGATGGTGTATATGAAGCTGTTAATGTTATAGATAATCTAGGAAATAATGTGTTGTGTATTTATTCTTCGAATAATTTAGACAAAGCATACTTATGGCATTGTCGTCTTGGGCATGCTAACAAGAAGCGCATAGGCCAACTCCAAAAGGCTGGAGTTTTGGAATCATTTGACTTAAAGTCGGATGATAGTTGTGAGTCTTGTTTACTTGGAAAAATGACAAAGTCACCCTTCACTGGTACTTGTGAGAGGGGTGAGGGTTTGTTGGACCTCAAACACACTGATGTGTGAAGACCCTTCAAAACCGCCACAAGAGAAGCTAATCGCTATTATGTGACTTTTACTGATGATTATAGTAGATATGGATATATCTACTTAATCAAGCATAAGTCAGAAACCTTTGAGAAGTTCAAAGAGTTTAAGCAGGAAGTGGAGAATCAATTGTGCAGGAACATCAAGATGCTCCGATCTGATCGGGGAGGAGAGTATCTTAGTATCGAGTTCCTTGACTATCTTAAGGAATGTGGGATTGTCTCACAATTGACACCTCCTAGGACACCACAACTGAATGGTGTGGCTGAGAGGCGCAATCGAACCTTGTTGGATATGGTTCGTTCCATGATGAGTTGAGCTTCATTACCAATCTCGTTCTGGGGGTATGCCTTAGAGACTGCCACCCATATCCTTAATAATGGGGAATAGGAAAGCATCACTTGTTACCAAGATAGGAATTTATTCTTTATTGCTTAATAATGGGTTAATGTTAGATTTGAATAAATGTTGTTACTCGTCTGAAATGGCGAGAAATATTATTTCCTTTCACGGATTGTACAAACAAGGGTTTACCTTTTTATTTGATAAAGATAATGGTGCTATTAATGTTTATTACAATGATGTATTTTACTTTAAAGCATTACCTTGTGATGGTGTATATGAAGCTGTGAATGTTATAGATAATCTAGGAAATAATGTGTTGTGTATTTATTCTTCGAATAATTTAGACAAAGCATACTTATGGCATTGTCGTCTTGGGCATGCTAACAAGAAGCGCATAGGCCAACTCCAAAAGGCTGGAGTTTTGGAATCATTTGACTTAAAGTCGGATGATAGTTGTGAGTCTTGTTTACTTGGAAAAATGACAAAGTCACCCTTCACTGGTACTTGTGAGAGGGGCGAGGGTTTGTTGGACCTCAAACACACTGATGTGTGTAGACCCTTCCAAACCGCCACAAGAGAAGCTAATCGCTATTATGTGACTTTTACTGATGATTATAGTAGATATGGATATATCTACTTAATCAAGCATAAGTTAGAAACCTTTGAGAAGTTCAAAGAGTTTAAGCAGGAAGTGGAGAATCAATTGTGCAGGAACATCAAGATGCTCCGATCTGATCGGGGAGGAGAGTATCCTAGTATCGAGTTCCTTGACTATCTTAAGGAATGTGGGATTGTCTCACAATTGACACCTCCTAGGACACCACAGCTGAATGGTGTGGCTGAGAGGCGCAATCGTACCTTGTTGGATATGGTTCGTTCCATGATGAGTTGAGCTTCATTACCAATCTCGTTCTGGGGGTATGCCTTAGAGACTGCCGCCCATATCCTTAATCCAGTCCCTACTAAAAAGGTTGCCAAAACACCTCATGAGATGTGGACAGGAAAAGTTCCCAATCTAGATCACATCAAGATTTAGGGTTGCAAGGCTTTCGTGAGGCGCGAGACTCACGATAAGCTCGAACCTCGAAGTGAGAGGTGTATTTTCATCGACTACCCACAGAGATCCTTTGGTTACCTCTTCTACAGACCCAGTGATAATGTGGTCTTTATAGCAAGGAGAGAAATATTTCATGAGAAAGAGTTCGTAAGCCAAGGAAACAGTGGGAGGCAAATTGACCTTGAAGAAATTCAAGAGTCAAGTGGTGAAGGAAACTCAAACCCGAGTAATTCCTCTAAGGAGGAAACTCCTGTTGATCCTAGTGACGAGCCCATTCCTCTGAGGCGTACCACGAGAGTTAGGAATGCACTTGAGCATTACTATGGTTTCCATATTACTGCGGAAGGTGATACCCTTATCAGTGATAGTACACTGGTAAGTCTGGATGAACCTAACAACTACACGGAAGCCATGGCAGGCCCTGAGGCTACTAAATGGAAAGAGGCTATGGACAACGAGATACAGTCCATGTATGACAATCAAGTTTGGAACTTGGTTGACAATGTACCAGGTCGCAAGACAGTCGGGTATAAATGGATCTTCAAGAAGAAGGCCGACATGGATGGTAATGTACGCACTTATAAGGCGCGACTGGTGGCAAAGGGCTTTCCACAAACTCCGGGAGTTGATTATGATGAGACCTTTTCACCAGTAGCAAAGATTAAGTCTATTAGGGTTATGCTAGCCATTGCTGTATTTCATGACTATGAAATATGGCAAATGGATGTCAAAACCGCTTTCCTTAATGGAAAGTTGGTTGAGGATGTTTACATGAGTCACCCAGAGTGTTTTGTCAGTGCAGAGTACCCCAATAGAGTGTTTAGGATTAAAAAATCCATCTATGGATTAAAGCAAGCACCTCGTAGATGGAATCTTTGCTTCGATAAGAAAGTCAAAGAATTTGGCTTTTCGAGTAGCGAGGATGAGTCCTGTGTGTATATGTTAGGGCTAGTGGGAGTATAGTCAGCTTTTTGGTATTGTATGTAGATGACATACTACTCATAGGAAATGACATCCCAACTCTACCGGAAGTGAAGTCTTGGCTTGGTAAGTGTTTCGCTATGAAGGACCTTGGAGAAGCTGCCTATATCCTAGGGATAAGAATTTTGAGAGACAGGAGTAAGAGACTAATTAGACTTAGTCTGAGTACCTACTTGGATAAGGTACTGAATAGGTTCAACATGCAGAATTCCAAGAAAGGGGAATTACCGATCCACAGTAACGCCAAACTGATTTAAACTCAGAGTCCGAGTACAGAGGATGAGATAGATGAGATGTGTCATGTACCATATACTTCCGCTATGGGCTCAATCACGTATGATATGATTTGTACTCGCCCTGATGTGGCCTTTTCCTAAAGCATGGTCAACGGATATCAAGGGATCCCTGGCAAGGCTCACTGGACTGCGGTAAAGAATATTCTCAAGTACCTACGGAGGACTAAGGACTGGTTTCTTACCCTCGGTGGGAGTGATGACTTGAGAGTAGTAGGGCATAGCGATGCTAGTTTTCAGACTGATAGGGATAATTTCCGCTCTCAGTCAGGCTGGGTCTTTACCCTAAATGGAGGAGCAATTACTTGGAAAAGTTCCAAGCAGGAGACAGTAGCTGATTCCACTTGTGAATCAGAGTACATAGTAGCAAGTGAAGCAGCAAAAGAGGCGATATGGCTAAAGAACTTCATTGGAGACCTTGGAGTTGTACCAGCTATAAAAGAGCCAATGGAAATTTTCTCTGACAGTGAAACTGCGGTTGCTTTATCTAAGGAACCAAGGGATAATGGTAGATCCAGACACATTGACAGAAAATACCATTTCATTAGACATCGAATAGAAGAAGGATTCCTCGTGGAAAAGAGGGTATCATCATATGAGAACCCAACAGATCCCCTCACTAAGGGACTGAGTAGGGTTACGCACTTACAACATGCGAGGCGCATCGGGCTGAAGGATAATATTAGTATTAATAATTAGATAGTTTTGAAACTTGTAAAATGTAATTGACATTTGATGATTAAATAAAAGTTGTTATTTATTTATGAGTAAAGTGTTACTATCTTATGATTAATCGTTTACTATTGCTTCAACTTTGCATGTTTTGACTTCCAGAATAATTATATTATTGAAACTCTCCATAGTATGTCATAATTTGGAAGTAGGTATTGAATTAAGGCTGTCATGAATTGGGTTTGTAGATTGTCTAAAGGTGTATTAGACATAGCAATGGTTACTGCAACATTCATGAGTGTTTATAAGGCCTGATTATTGGACTCAACCCACGCTCACTTGTATCACTTCATGGAATTTATCTCGAGTGATCGTGAGACGGTGATATCATACAAATCTTCAAACCTAGAGATATGAGTTGTTGACTATGAGTTGGTTATACATTGATTATACGAAAACGCATTGGTAACTCGATGTTATAAAACGTGCCTTTGTGCATAATTCAACAAGTAGTCAATACAAGCATATGAGTCGAAGTTCATCTGTTCCTTCTAGGATTATAAGCGATATCTAGGCCCCTCGATTATTTTGTTTTGACCTATGTACCGGGCCCGGTCAGAACCTAATTGATGTGTTCAATTTAGTTCTATGTCAAACAGATCAGAGATCGAGAAACAAATGTTGGACAATAAGTAAGACCATATTCCATGTATTTGTCCGGCTGATATCTTGGGAGCAGAGGATTATATGATCACTTATCTTAAATGACGTATCATCATCATCTCAGTTCTGCGAGACCTTGAAAGAGCTACGACTGCTGATCGGTTCCTGAAGTCATACTTGCAGTTATAGTTATTAGACTTATCCACGTGGGAGACTATTGGATATAGTGTTTAAGTCCATAACTATATCTGGTATGTACTTGACCCGACCTGGCATGGTCCATTTGAGTTGCATGGCACTGCAATGCTTGGATAGACCAAAATGAGAGAAAGGTCAAAATGAGAGAAAGGACACATAAGGTTTATTAATATATTATAACTTCTAATATATTAATAATATTATTTAATTAGTATTGAACAAAGAATTAATTAATTACGTGATCAAAAAGAGACTAATTAAATATATGGGGTTGACTGTGTAAATCATCCATTCTTGTATAGTGGGCTAATGATCCATGGTTTGTATGGATTGGGTTAAAACCCATAAGATGCTCCATGGATAGTCCATGGAGGTTACAAAGACATGGATCATGGAATATGGAAAGCCATGACAATTAGGGTTTACATGGTGTAACCCTACTTGTGCCACAACTAGATAAAGACCCCTAGAGTACCAAAATCGGAACTTGTACAAGCAAGGAAGAGGGCTAGCCAATTTTGAGGTGGTAGTGAACTTTTCTCAAGGTTATTCCAAATATTGTGGTGTTGTGTGAGACATTTGAGTCATCACACTTGAGGTGCTAGGCTCACAAGGTTTTCAAGGAATCGAAACAACATAATGTATGTTCTACAACTAGCATTTATGTTTAAAAGTTCTCCATGCTATGCTAGATAGGTTATGAACCTTGGAAATCAAATTTACATGTATCATAGTAAAAAATAGATCCAAGGTTTCTAGGGTTGCATGTACACCATAGGAGTGTTAGAATGCTCAAAACCCATCAAACCCATCACTGGCCACTTGCAGAAATGCAAACGTTCGTGGACCGGTTGCTAAAGCTAAATGTGGAATTTCCTGAGGAGATGGCTATTCATATCATTATACACTCCTTACCTCCAAGTTATGATCAGTTCCGCATGACTTATCATATGAACAAGGAGGAGGTCACACTTAATATACTTCAAGGACTTTTGAGGACCACTGAAAGTGGTCTCAAAGGTAAATCGGTTGTTACTTCTACTCCTCCTACTACCCCTGTTCTGGAAATCAGGAAAGGTAAGGGAAAGTCTCTTGATGGCTCCTCTTCAAGTGGAACCAAAGGTGGTTCCATCACTTCTTCTTCAAACCCAAAGGAAGCACAATGCTTCTATTATCAGGAAAAAGGGCACTGGAAGCGAAGCTGCCCCAAATACTTGCAGGATGTTAGGGATGGGAAAGTAAAACCCACCCATGCAGGTATTTACACTATATTGTCTAATAACTCACCGCATACTAGTTCTTGGGTTCTTGATACAGGTTGTGGTATTCACATTTGTACTGATTTGCAGGGCCTGAGAAGAAGTGAAGAAGTGGAGCAGGGGAAGATAAACTTAATCATGGGCAATAGGAAAGCATCACCTGTTACCAATATTGGAGTTTATTCTTTATTGCTTAGTAATGAGATAACATTAGATTTTAATAAATGTTGTTACTCGTCTGAAATGGCGAGAAATATTATTTCCTTTCATAGTTTGTACAAGCAATGATTTACCTCTTCATTTGATAATAAGAGTGGTGCTATTGATGCTTTTTATAATGGTGTATTTTATTTTAAATCATTACCTTGTGATGGTGTATATGAAACTGTGTCGATTGTAGACAACTTAGGAAATAATGTATTACATATTGATTCTTCCATTAGTTTGGATAAAGCATCCTTGTGGCATTATCGTCTTGGATATGTTAACAAGAAGTGCATAGGCCAACTCCAAAAAGATGGAGTTCTGGAATCATTTGACCTAAATCAGATGATAGTTGCGAATCTTGTTTACTTAAAAAAATGACAAAGTCATCCTTCACTGGTATTTGTGCTAGGGGTGAGGGTTTCTTGGACCTCATACACACAGATGTGTGTAGACCCTTTAGAACCGACACAAGGGATGTTAACTGCTTCTATGTGACTTTAACTGATGATTACAACAGGTATGGCTATATCTACTTAATAAAGCATAAGTCAGAAACCTTTGAGAAGTTCAAAGAGTTTAAGCAGGAAGTGGAGAATCAGCTGGGTAGGAAGATGAAGAAGCTCCGATCCGATCGAGGTGGTGAGTATCTTAGCATCGAGTTCCTTGACAATCTTAAGGAATGTGGAATTGTTTCACAATTGACACCTCCTAGGACACCACAGCTGAATGGTGTGGCTGAGAGGCGTAATCGAACCTTATTGGACATGGTTCGTTCCATGATGAGTCGAGCTTCGTTACCAATCTGATTCTGGGGGTATGCCTTAGATACTGCCGCCCATATCCTTAATCTCGTCCATACTAAAAAGGTTGCCAAAACACCTCACGAGATGTGGACTGGGAAAGTTCCCACTTTGTACCACATCATGATTTGGGGTTGCGAGGCTTTCGTGAGGTGCGAGTCACACGATAAGCTCGAAACTCAAAGTGAGAGGTGTATTTTCATTGTCTACCCACATAAATCCTTTGGTTACCTCTTCTACAGACCCAGTGATAATGTGGTCTTTGTGGCAAGGAGAGGAGTCTTTCGTGAGAGAGAGTTCATAAACCAAGGAAATAGTTGGAGGCAAATTGCCCTTGAAGAGGTTCAAGAGTCAAGTGGTGAAGGAACCTCAAATGCTAGTAATAAACCTGATGAGGAAACTCCTGTTGAGCCAATTGACGAGTCTGTACCTCCGAGACGTTCCACTAGAGTTAGGAACACACCTGATTTTTATTATGGTTATCATATCACTGCAGAAGGTGATACATTTATCAGTGATAGTACACTGGTAGATTTGTATGAACCTAATAATTACAGGGAAGCCATGGCAGGCCTCGAGTCTGCTAAATGGAAGGAGGCTATGGACATCGAGATTCAGTCCATGTATGACAATCAAGTTTGGAACTTGGTCGAAAATGTATCGAGTCGTAAGACAGTCGGGTGCAAATGGATTTTCAAGAAGAATACTGACATGGATGGGAAGGTACATACCTACAAAGCACGATTGGTTGCGAAGGGCTTTACACAAACTCCGGGAGTTGACTATGATGAGACCTTCTCACCAGTAGCAAAGATTAGGTCTATTAGGGTTGTGCTAGCCATAGCTGAATTTCATGAATATGAGATATGGCAAATGGATGTCAAAACCGCTTTCCTTAATGGAAAGTTGGCTGAGAATGTTTACATGAATCATCCAGAGGGTTTTGTTGATGCCAAGTACCCTAATAGAGTGTGTAAGCTTGAGAAATCCATCTATGGATTGAAACAAGCATCTCGCCGATGGAATCTTTGTTTCGATGAGAAATTCAAAGAGTTTGGCTTTTCGAGAAGCGAAGATGAGTCATGTGTATATGTAAAACCTAGTGGGAGCATAGTTAGCTTCTTCTTATTGTATGTGGATGACATACTGCTCATAGGAAATGACATCCCAACCTTGCTGGAGTTAAATTCCTGGCTTGGGAAGTGTTTCGCTAAGAAGGACCTTGGAGAAGCTACTTATATCCTAGGGATAAGGATATTGAGAGAGAGGAGTAAGATACTAATTGGAATTAGCCAGAGTACTTACTTGGATAAGGTGGTGAAAAGTTCAGCATGCAGGATTCCAAGAAAGGAGACTTACCGATCCACAGTAACGCCAAACTGAGTAAGATTGAGAGTCCGAGTATAGAAGCTGAGATAGTTGAGATGAGTCATGTACCATAGGCTTCCACTGTGGGCTCGATCATGTATGCTATGACTTGCACTCTCCCTGATGTGGGCTTTTCTTTGAGCATGGTCAGCAGATATCAAGGGAACCCTGGCAAGGCTCACTGGACTGCAGTGAAAAACATTCTCAGGTACCTGCAGAGGATTAAGGACTGGGTCCTTACACTCGGTGTGACTAATGACTTGAGAGTGATGGTGTATAGCGACGCCAACTTTCATACTGATAGGGATAATTTCCGCTCTCAGTCGGGCTGGGTCTTTACCATGAATGGAGGAGCAATTACTTGGAAAAGTTCCAACCAGGAGACTGTAGCTGATTCTACTTGTGAATCAGAGTATATAGCAGCAAGCGAGGCGGCAAATGAGGCGATATGGCTTAAGAACTTCATTGGAGACCTTGAAGTTGTACCAGCTATAAAGGAGCCCATGGAGATTTTCAGTGAAAGTGAGAATGCGGTTGTCGTAGCCATTTCATTAGACATCGTATAGAAGAAGGACTTCATTGGAGACCTTGAAGTTGTACCAATGGATCACGACAGATCTAGGCACATCGACAGAAAATACCATTTCATTAGACATCGTATAGAAGAAGGACTCTTCGTGGCAAAGAGGGTATCATCAGATGAGAACCCATCAGATCCCCTCATGAAGGGACTGAGTTGGGTTAAGCATATACATCATGTGAGGCGCATCGGGCTGAAGGATGATATTAGTTTAATATTTAGATAGCTTTCGAAACTTGTAAGAGTTGAAATGTAATTGACATTTGATGTTTAATTAAAAGTTGTTTTTTATTTACTAGTATGGCATTGTCTTATGTCAATCATTTACTATTGTTTCATTTTGCATGTTTTGACTTCCAGAATAATTTTATTATTCAAACTATCCACAGTCGATCATACTTTGGAAGTAGGTGTTGAAATAAGACTGTCATGAATTGGGTATGTAGATTTGTCTAAATTATATTAGACATAGCAATGGTTGCTGCAACATTCATGAGTGCTCATAAGGTCTGAGTATTGGATTCAACCCACGCTCATTTGTATCACTTCATCGAATTCATCTCGAGTAATCGTGAGACGGTAATATCATATGAGTCTTCAAGCCAAGAGATATGAGTTGTTGAACTTTGAGTTGGTTATACATTGATAGTACGAAAACGCATCAGTAACTTGGTGCTATAAAACGTGTTGTTGTGTACAATTTGATGAATAGTTACTACAAGCATATGAGTCGAAGCTTATATGTTCCTTCTAGTCCTTGGAGGATTAGAAGTGATATCTTGCGCCCCTCAATTATTTTGTTTTGACTTATGTGCCGGGCCCGGTCAGAACTAAATTAATGTGTTCTATGTCAAACAAATTGGAAATCGGGAAACAAACTGCTATACGACGGTGTTCCATGTATTTGTCCAGCTGATATCTTGAGAAAAAAGGATTGTATGATCACTTATCTTAAATGGCGCATCATCCTAGTTCCACGAGACCTTGAAAGAGCTACGATTGCTGGTCGGATCCTGAAGTCGTACATGTAACTATAGTTATTAGACTTATCCAAGTGGGAGACTATTGGATAAAGTGTCTAAGTCCATAACTATATTTGGTATGTACTTGACCCGACTTGGCATGGTCCATTTGGGTTGCATGGCATCACACAATTGGATAGACAAAATGAGAAAAAAGGACAGTTATGATTTATTAATATATTATAAGTTCTAATATATTAATATGAAATCATATTATTTAATTAGTATTGATCAAAAAGAGATTAATTAAATGTATGGGGATTGATTGTGTAAATCATTCATTCTTATATAGTGGGCTTATGATCCATGGTTCATAAGATTGGTCTAAAACCCATAGGGTGCTCCATGGATGCTCCATGGAGGTTAAAACCCATGGATCATGGAGTAAGTGAAAAGTTATGCACATTATGGTTTCATGGTGTAACCCTACGTTCATGACACCATATAAGGAGCCTTATATGGAGCAATATCGGCACGTTGACAAAAAGGAGAGGGCTAGCCGAATTTGTGATGCCAGTGTTCTATTCTCAAGTTATTCCAAGAGTTTTGGTGTTAGCTGAAACATATGAGGCATCACACTTGGGGTCCTAGGCTCACGAGGTCTTAAGGAATCAAGCAACAAGAAAAGGTATGTCATTCTACTAGTTTTATATAACATATACCTCATGATATGCTAGATAGGACGAAACCTTGGAAAAATCAATATTTGCATGTATAATAGGGAAAACATAGATCCAAGGTTTCTAGGGTTGCATGTACACCATAGGAGTGTTAGAATGCTCAAAACCCAACAATATATTGTTATACCGCAATGCCTTTTGGTCTTAGAAACGCAGGTGCAGTTGCGACATATCAAAGATTAGTAATCGAATGTTCAAAGACAAACTGGGAGACACCATGGAAGTTTATATTGACGACATGGTAGTAAAGTCGATGAAAGCTGAAGATCACCTTAGAGACCTCAAGGAAGCATTTAACATCCTCGACGAATACAATATGTAGCTGAACCGACTCAAATGTCACTTTGGAATGAAGTCAGGCAAGTTCCTTGGATATATGGTAACCGAAAGATGGATAGAAGAAAGCCCAGAACAAATAAAAGAAATCATGGCACTAAGATCCTTGTCTTCAACAAAGGACATCCAGAGGCTAACTGGAAGAGTAGAAGCAGTCAACAAGTTCATTTCAAGATTCTTAGAAAGGTGCAAGCCCTTCTATGATATCTTGAAAAAGAATAAGAAATTTGAGTGGAAGGAGGAACACGAGAAAGCCTTCTAGGAACTCAAAACATATCTAAGGTCTGCTCCACTACTAGTGAAAATTATAGATGGAGAACCACTTATTCTCTACCTCTTAGTATCCTCAAACGCAGTAAGTGTCGTTCTGGTCAAGGATCTTGACGGGGAGCAACATCCTATCTATTATGTTAGTAAAAGTCTCCTAGATCCCGAAACTAGGTACTCTCATCTCGAAAAATTAATTCTTGCCTTAATAACTGCTTCTACCAAATTAAGACACTACTTTGAAACAAACACTATACATGTAAAAACTAACTATCCTGTCAAGAATGTCATGGGAAAACAAAAAATTTCAGGAAGGATGGAAAAATGGTCGGTGAAATGAAGCACATTTGACATCAGATACGAACCAAGATCCTCCATAAAATCACAAGCATTAGCAGACTTTGTGGCTGACTTTAGTGATGATCTACAAAATGAAGTAGACATGGAAGTCAATCGACTCCTAGAAGATGAACACCTGGGAAGATGGACGTTGTTCACAGATGGAGCTTCAAATCAAAAAGGAACAAGCTTTGGGATCATACTAAAGTCGCCACAGGGGGACATCATACCCTAGGTAGTTAATTGTGAATTCAACACTACTAACAACGAAGCAGAATATGAAGCACTAATCATGGGACTACAAATAGCTAAGGATGTTCAAATCAAGGATCTCCAGGTATTTGTTTATTCTTTATTACTAACCAATCACTACAATGCATCTTATGTAATGAAAGGTGAAAAATTAGCATTAAACGTAGAGATCCTCAAAAAATTAGCTTCTAATTTTAAAAATTTTAGCCTAACCCAAGTTCCTAGAGAAGAAAACACAGAAGCATATGCACTAGCCACTTTAGGATCTACCCTTAGGATCCCATAGAAATAAAAATTCCTATAACTCACATAATGTCACACCCCCAAACCTGAACGGCGGAAACGTTCGGGGGCGGAGGACGTCATGTACAGTATCATAACAATTGAATAGTAAAGAAAGTACACACCACCATAATATAAATATATTTGAAAAGTTTACATGATTGTATGTGTTACATGTTTAAATATCAAATACAATATGGTGATCCAAAATATGTTACTAACGCCAGCGCGTTAGTCTTCAAAAGTAGTTGCTACCTGATTTAGCGTTTTCCTAAGAATACAAGTTATTTCAAAGAAAAAGTGTCAACAATAAAGTTGGTGAGTTCATAAGTAGTGCTTTGATAAAATGTATGCCATTCGAAAGTTCGTGTAAGTTTTCCAGAAAATCCGATATTTTCTAACAAATGTATGAAATGAGTATGAAAGATCGTTGTATAAACTGTATGTATTTGAACCAGGAAAATCCTATATTTTCCTAAAAGTGAAATGCAGTCTCAAATGACCAAGACCGTAACATGTAAGCAAATATGACATGCTCAAAAGATGATGTATAGTCTTATTATAAAACAAATTATAAGAAGGTTTGTATTTGAATGTGAAAAGAACTGTATCTGTTACTTTTCCCATTAAAACGTAATACCATAATAATTGTCTATCCAGTGAGTTTTTATAACCGTACTATCATAATTTTCCTGTAGCGACGTTCTTCAGGTGTCAAAATGAGATGCCACTTGTCACCCCGGGGACTGTAGCTAGCAGTCAGGGCGCGGGATCATTAGTCCCGTATAGATCTATACACACTTTTCACGTTCTCCGGACGGGAGATTCTGGTTGTAAACAGGACTTCTAGTGGTACCTTAAAAGGTATATTGAAGATGAATGCCCTCAATTAAGTCCCGTATTAATATGTATATGTTTGTTTCTGAAATGATTATCCTTTTTCACAATGATAATAAAGGCATAAGAATGATTTGTATGTTCTTGTATGCATAAAGATGTCATAACGAAAGCGGTTACCCTTGATATGATGCAAACATATAAATAAAACTTATAATATTTAAGGTTATGTTTCATCCCGTGAGGGTAAAGTAAAGTAAGATGTTTTGTATGTTAAACACTTCCATTTGATAGTTATAAAAGCAACATGAAAGGTATAGCAAAATATTCCATATTTTCACTCGGGAATAACCGGGTGTTTACTTGTATTCTCCCCCGTAAAGTGTTCAAAAGCGTTTAAAATCAGTTAAAAGTGTAGAAATGGGGGTATGAACTCACCTGGTAGTTTGTAGAAAGTGAGACAAAAGTCGAGCAGAACTTCGACTGGAGAAAGCTGATTTCTCGGGATCCTCGGGAATCTCGGGAGCGTAAAACTCCCTTCAGGACTTGAATATGATAACCGGGGCTTCGGGATGGCTTCGAGGGGTTAAACGCAGAGCATAAGCACGACAAAGGGAAGAAGTGAGCAACTAAACTCGGAAAACCCTTGAGATCTATTTATAGGCCAACATTTGGGGTCTCACGTCGTGAGAATTGAGTTTCTCACGTCGTGAGGTCGACCCTTATCCCCTTCCAATGACGTGACGCCTGCTGACAGCTCTGGAACCCATAACTTCTTCATTCGATGTCCGTTTTCGTCAGACTTTTTACCGTTGCAATACCATTGATGAGATCTTCGATTCTCGTTTAGGTCATGTTGGCAAAAAGTCGCTCGATCTCTAATTCGAGTTTTTAGCTGTCTACTACTATGTCCGAAACTTCGAAAAATCATAACTTCCTCATACAAAGTCAGATTTGGGCGTTTTTTTATGTATGTTTACGGTTTAATGATATCTACGACTTTCATTTAGATACCTAAGGCTAAAAAGTATTTTATCGGAATTTCGTATTTTACGCTTAACAGTGTTTTGTCGGTTTTGTTGCGGATCTTCGATTGGTCATAACTTCTTCGTTATAACTCGGATTTTAATGTTCTTTATATTTTTGGAAACCTTGTTACGATATCTACCACTTAGTACACTCAAAGTGAGACTTTCGAACATTTCATTTTTGATGTTATTTCAATTAATTCAAAAAGGGATTACCACATTTGACTTTTAGTCAATACATTGACCTGAAATATCAGGTTGTTACATCATCCCCCCGTTAGAGGGAATTTTGTCCCGAAATTAATTACAAAGCAAAAGTTTATGAACTAGGGAAAAGATGCAGGTACCTTTGTTGCATCTGATCTTCTCGCTCCCAAGTGAATTAGGGTCCCCGCTTAGCATTCCAGCGAACCTTCACTATTGGTATGCGACTCTGCTTAGTTCGTTTGATTTCCCTATCCATGATTTCGACGGGTTCTTCCACAAAGTTAAGATTTTCATTCAGCTCGATTTCCTCAAGTGGAATTACAAGAGTTTCGTCGGATAGACACCTCTTCAAGTTAGACACGTGAAACACCGGATGTACTTTGTTAAGTTCGATTGGAAGTTGAAGTCTATAAGCTACTGGACCAATCCTTGCAGTAATTTCGAAGGGTCCAATGTACCTTGGGTTTAGCTTTCCATGTTTCCCGAAGCGTATCATGCCCTTCCAGGGTGAGACCTTCAGTAGAACACGGTCACCAACCTGAAATTCCAAGGGTTTTCGCCTTTTGTCGGCATAGCTCTTTTGTCTATCTCGTGAGGCCTTCAGTCGCTCTCAAATTTGAACGATCTTTTCAGTCGTTTCCCTTATCATTTCCGGACCAGTGAGAGTACTATCAGGGACTAGACCTTTTGCCAACTGTGTGTCGCCCACCTCCGCCCAGCACAGAGCTGATCTGGACTTGCGGCCGTAAAGGGCTTCGAATGGAGCAGTCTTGATGCTAGTGTGATAAGAGAACTCCACCAATGGCAAGTGGACGTCCCATGCTTTACCGAAGTCGATTACACATGCTCGCAACATGTCTTCTAGGGTTTGGATCGTTCTCTCACTATTCCCGTCAGTTTGTGGGTGATAGGCTGTACTCATGTCGAGCCTAGTTCCCAAAGCTTTCTGCAGCCTCTGCCAGAACATTGAAGTGAATCTCCTGTCTCGGTCCGAGATGATAGATGTTGGTACTCCATGAAGTCGCACGATCTCTCGGATGTAGGTTCTTGTTAGTTTCTCCATCTTATCGGTCTCCTTGATAGGCAAGAAGTGGGCAGATTTGGTTAACCTGTCGACGATCACCCAAATGGTATCGTGACGACCCTGCGTCCTGGGTAGTTTGGTTATAAAGTCCATGGAAATCTGCTCCCACTTCCACTCAGGTATTTCGGGCTGATGGAGTAGACCTGAGGGCTTCTGATGTTCTACTTTGATCTTGGCGCAAGTCAAGCAGTTGCCCACATAGGTAGCAATTTCTGCTTTCATGTTTGGCCACCAGTAGAGTTGCTTGAGATCCAGGTACATCTTATCTGAACCTGGGTGCACGGAGTATGGGGTCTTGTGTGATTCTTCCATAACCATTTCTCTGAATCCACCAAACTTCGGTGTCCAGATTCGGTTCATGAGCTAACGAACTCCATCACCTTTGATCTCAAAATTCTTGTCCATCCTTCTAAGTGCTTTACCTGTCATGATTTCGGGTTTCAAGGCTTCCAATTGAGCTTCCTTGATTCGTGTTGACAGGTGTGAATGGATCGTCATGGTTAATGACTTCACTCTTCGGCGAGAGTACTCCTTACGACTAAGGGCATCTGCCACCACATTGGCTTTTCCTGGATGATAACGAATTTCGCATTGGTAGTCGTTAAGTAGCTCAATCTAACTTCTTTGCCTCATGTTAAGTTCCTTCTGATCGAATATGTGTTGAAGGCTTTTGTCTTCTGTGAAGATGTTGCACTTCGTACCGTATAGGTAGTGCCTCCAAATCTTCAGAGCGAACACCACTGCTCCAAGTTCTATGTCGTGAGTGGTGTAGTTTACCTCATGTGTTTTCAGTTGTCATGAGGCGTACGTAATAACCTTTCCTCGCTGCATTAGCACACAACCCAGCCCTTGATTGGAAGCATCGCAATATACTACGAAGTCTTCTGTCCCCTCTGGAAGGGACAAGATGGGTGCACTGCACAGGGCTTGCTTCAAGGTTTGGAATGCAGTATCTTGCTTTTCCCCCCAGTTTTAGGTTACACCCTTCTGAGTCAGGGAGGTAAGAGGTTTTGCAATGCTGGAGAAGTTCTGTATGAACCTGCGATAACAGCCAGCATGGCCTAGAAATTGGCGAATTTCGGTTGGCGTTGTTGGCGCAGACCAATTCTGGATAGCCTTGATCTTGGAAGGGTCCACGTGGATTCCCTCTTCACTGACCACGTGACCTAGGAAGTCCATCTTCCTAATCCAAAACTCGCATTTTGAGAATTTCGCGTAAAGCTTCTCAGTTCTCAGCGTCTCTAAGACTTTTCTTAGGTGCTGACCATGTTCCTCTTTACTTTTTGAATAAATGAGGATGTCATCTATGAATACTATCACAAATTTTTCCATGAACGAACGACATACCCGCTTCATTAAGTCCATGAACACGGCGGGTGCATTGGTTAGTCTGAACGACATCACTACGAATTCATAGTGACCGTATCTGGTTCGGAAGGCCGTCTTAGGAACATCGCTCTCTAGGACTCTCAGCTGGTGATATCCCGATCTCAGATCGATCTTGGAAAAGTAGTTTGCTCCTTGGAGTTGATTGAACAAATCGTCTATTCGTGGTAGGGGGTACCGGTTCTTAATGTTAAGTTTGTTGAGTTCTCGATAGTCGATGCACATTCTAAAAGATCCGTCTTTCTTTTTCACGAAAAGCACTGGTGCTTCCCAAAGTGAGAAGCTTGGTCGGATGAATCCTTTGCTGAGTAGTTCATTCAGTTGACTTGATAGTTCTTGCATATCTGTTGGGGCTAAGCGATACGACGCTTTGGCCACAAGGGTGGCTCCAGGAATTAAGTCGATTCTAAATTCGACTTGTCTCGCAGGCGGTACTACTGGAAGATCCTCAGGAAAGATATCAGGAAAGTCACAGACGTCGGCACGCCCTTGAAGTCTTCTATTCCTCGATTCACATCCACAACATGTGCCAAGAACGCGTGGCACTCCTTGCGTAGATATTTTTGAGCCTTGATGCAAGAGATGATACGAATAGGGGTGCTAGGTTTGTCGCCATAAATTACGAGGGCTTCGCCATTTGGCAGATTAAGGCAAACAGCCTTATCGTAACATAAAATGTCCGCACGATGAGAACTTAGCCAATCCATGCCTATGATGACGTCGAAACTTTTTATTGAGATTGGCATGAGGTTGATTGGAAAGGAATTATTGTTTAATGAGAGGGTACACTTTAAGTATATTTCCTTAGCGCTTTCTGTTTTCCCGTTAGCCATTTCTACTATAAAAGTTTCACCTAATGATTGAGGGATTTGTTTGAGTAGGTTTTTAAAACCATGACTCACAAAACTCCTCTCCGATCCACTATCAAATAACATATAGGCATATGAGTTATTAAGGAGAAACGTACCCGTAACAACAGTGGGGTCCGCAACGGCTTCCTCCTGGCCCATTACGAATACTCGGCCACTTCCACCCGTATTCCCATTGTTTGCTTTCGGGCAGTCCCTTCGATACTGTCCCGTTGCTCCACACTCGTAACAAGTACGACCTATTCCCATATTTGCGGCTGGAGCGGTTGGTTGGGTTGGTTCCTTGCAGAAGCGGACAGTGTGTCCCTTCCGGTTGCACTTGGTGCAATGCATCTCACGGCAGGGTCCGTGGTGATGAAAGTTGCACCTATTGCACTTCGGCAGATTGCCGATGTACGACTTTGATGGTGCGGGGGTGGTAGGGACAGTAACAGCGTGAGTTGTCACTAACTGTTGCCTCTTGGGGTTGTCTTGCGGGGCTCGCCCCTTTCTCTTGTTCCAGGGTTTCCTTCGGTCCTCTACCTCCTTCGGAGGGTCAGCAGTAACTGTGATAGTACCCTGTTTAACCCCGTGATCGATTAGTCGCTGAGCCAGCCGCTTCGCGCTTTTGAATCTGACTTGGTTGGAAGCCAAAACATGCCCTTGAATCTGGGGTGACAACCCCCAGATGTATCTTTCCACTTTCTTCGGCTCCGGGTTGACCATTCCTGGGCATAGGGCTGACAAATCACTGAACCTGGCCGTATAGGCGGCTAGGTCAGAACCAACCATTTTCAAGTTCCATAGTTCCTGTTCCAATTTTTGTATTTCACCCCTCGGGCAGTATTCTTCTAACAGTAGGACCTTCAAGTCCTCCCAGCTCATGGCGTTGGCGACTGGAAGAGATACGGATTTCACATGGCGCTTCCACCATGTGAGGGCTCGGTCTGTGAAGGTACAAGCAACAAACTTGACCTTGCTTATTTCTTGGCATGAACAGATTTCAAAGACCGTCTCGGTCTTTTCAAACCATTGCATAAGTGTAATGACTCCTCCAGTGCCGTTGAACATTTTCGGTTTGGCGTTCGAGAATTCTTTGTAGGTGCATTCCCTAACATGACCATGACCAGTGCCATGGTTCTGATGATTGGTATTACTCCCAATCCCTCCGGCTCCATTAGAGTTTATTTGGGATAGTACAGCTGCTACTGCTGCGGTGATGGCAGCCTGTACCATAGCGGGATCGTAAGTTGGAGGTGGTGGTGGCGGTGTTGGTGTCGTATTTCGGCTTGCTGACCTACGAGGAGGCATCGTGCTGAAAAAAAAATTAATGGAAGACAATAAGTTTCACATGTTTGAAAGTCGTGTGTTAATGAGTTAGCCATTTTCAACATTTCATGAATTGGGTTTGACATAAACAAGGTTCTCGATGCTGATTCCTAATTAGAGTTTATTGATAAACTTATGAATTCGAGTGGCAGGCAAAGAATTAACACACAAAAGGAGTACCTCCTTATATATTAAACATATATTGGGTTACATTTTGGAGTTAGGAAAAATTTTGACCTTTCTAAAGATCTCCGATTGCAAAAGTTAGAGAAAAGTAAGACTTTTAGTCGAGATCCTATTCTATAACAAAATTTTGGGAGTCGGGCAAGTACTACTTCCGATGTGGTTTGCGCTTGGAGCTTGACTCCGTGTCAGATTGCTTGGCCCGCATGAGACGCCTGTCAAAGGTGGCTTGCTGCTCCCTCATTTCCCTTATCTCAGAGAGGGTTGTGTTTAGTTGGTCTTGGAGTGTGTCGGTGTGGAGTTGGGCATCCTCCTGCAACCTGTCCAGGCAACGGATATCGGCTGCGTTACCTTGTACCTCTACGTCGGTTTCGCGAATCCGGTTCGCTTGGACTCCTGATTGGTAGGACTGGTTGGCTAATTTGCCCACCATGACTGGGAGAGCCCGGTCAGCTAAACTTCCACCACTGACATCGTAGAAGTCCCGACACATGCCGTAGGGAGGGCGCAATCCTTGATGTTGACTCCAATGGTGAATGTGACTTCCCCAGATGGGAGTTGGTCCCTGAAAACCTCTTCGAACCGCAGGAGGTCGGACGGCTGGTGGATTGATTATTTCTAGTTCTGAGTCTGTCCCATCAGAGCCTTCCTCTTCCTCCTCCTCCATGGGTTCCTCATCCTCTTCTGGGTCGTCTTCCTCCCATTCCCCGTTTCCTTGATTGGGGTAGTAGGGGTCTCCTGGTAGGTGGAATTCAGCCATTGTGTCTATACGAGAATAGGGTTAAGAATTTACTATAAACTAAAGCACATACCGAAGTATCAAAGTTTAAACTTATTGCATTTACCAAGTACTCCTATAGTATTCTAAATGTTATGTTTGATTCAATAAGGTTATGTTTTTGGTAAGTTTTTAGACTTGTTGTCCACCGCAGCTACCCGGGGGCGGAGGACGTCATGTACAGTATCATAACAATTGAATAGTAAAGAAAGTACACACCACCATAATATAAATATATTTGAAAAGTTTACATGATTGTATGTGTTACATGTTTAAATATCAAATACAATATGGTGATCCAAAATATGTTACTAACGCCAGCGCGTTAGTCTTCAAAAGTAGTTGCTACCTGATTTAGCGTTTTCCTGAGAATACAAGTTATTTCAAAGAAAAAGTGTCAACAATAAAGTTGGTGAGTTCATAAGTAGTGCTTTGATAAAATGTATGCCATTCGAAAGTTCGTGTATGTTTTCCAGAAAATCCGATATTTTCTAACAAATGTATGAAATGAGTATGAAAGATCGTTGTATAAACTGTATGCATTTGAACCACGAAAATCCTATATTTTTCTAAAAGTGAAATGCAGTCTCAAATGACCAAGACCGTAACGTGTAAGCAAATATGACATGCTCAAAAGATGATGTATAGTCTTATTATAAAACAAACTATAAGAATGTTTGTATTTGAAAGTGAAAAGAACCGTATCTGTTACTTTTCCCATAAAAACGTAATACCATAATAATTGTCTATCCAGTGAGTTTTTATAACTGTACTATCATAATTTGCCTGTAGCGACGTTCTTCAGGCGTCGAAATGAGATGACACTTGTCACCCCGGGGACTGTAGCTAGCAGTCAGGGCGCGGAATCATTAGTCCCGTATAGATCTATACACACTTGTCACGTTCTCCGGACGGGAGGTTCTGGTTATAAACAGGACTTCTAGTGGTACCTTAACAGGTATATTGAAGATGAATGCCTCACGATTCTCAATTATGTCCCGTATTAATATGTATATGTTTGTTTCTGAAATGATTATCCTTTTACACAATGATAATAAAGGCAGAAGAATGATTTGTATGTTCTTGTATGCATAAAGATGTCATAACGAAAGCGGTTACCCTTGATATGATGCAAACATATAAATAAAACTTATAATATTTAAGGTTATCTTTCATCTCGTGAGGGTAAAGTAAAGTAAGATGTTTTGTATGTTAAACACTTCCATTTGATAGTTATAAAAGCAACATGAAAGGTATAGCAACATATTCCATATTTTCACTCGGGAATAACCGGGTGTTTACTTGTATTCTCCCCCGTAAAGTGTTCAAAAGCATTTAAAATGAGTTAAAAGTGTAGAAATGGGGGTATGAACTCACCTGGTAGTTTGAAGAAAGTGAGACAAAAGTCGAGCAGAACTTCGACTGGAGAAAGCTGATTTCTCGGGATCCTCGGGAATCTAGGGAGCGTAAAACTTCCTTTTAGACTTGAATATGATAACCGGGGCTTCGGGATGGCTTCGAGGGGTTAAACGCAGAGCATAAGCACGACAAAGGGAAGAAGTGAGCAACTAAACTCGGAAAACCCTTGAGATCTATTTATAAGCCAACATTTGGGGTCTCACGTCGTGAGAATTGAGTTTCTCACGTCGTGAGGTCGACCCTTCTCCTCTTCCAATGACGTGACCCCTGCTGACAGCTCTGGAACCCATCAGTCACAGACTCACGTCGTGAACTTCTGGCTCACGTCGTGAGCTGTCTGACAGCTTTGATCTTCGTGTCTCAAACTTGATAAATTCATATCTCTCGCATACGAGCTCCGATTTTGACGTTCTTTATATGCACGCGTAGGCGAGATTATGCTCTACAACTCTCGTTTAGACTTTGTTGGCTAAGTTTGACTTTATTTTTAATATTATATTTTTAACAGGCCGGGACAGGAAATGTCCGTTAAAAATCCATAACTTCTTCATTCGATATCCGTTTTCGTCAGACTTTTTACCGTTGCAATACAGTTGATGAGATCTTCGATTCTCGTTTAAGTCATGTTGGCAAAAAGTCGCTTGATCTCTAATTTGAGTTTTTAGCTGTCTACTGCTATGTCCGAAACATCGAAAAATAATAACTTCCTCATACGAAGTCAGATTTGGGCGTTCTTTTTATGTATGTTTACGGTTTAATGATATCTACGACTTTAATTTAGATACCCAAGGCTAAAAAGTATTTTATCGGAATTTTGTATTTTACGCTTAACAGTGTTTTGTCGGTTTTGTTGCGGATCTTCGATTGGTCATAACTTCTTCGTTATAACTCGGATTTTAATGTTCTTTGTATTTTTGGAAACCTTGTTACGATATCTACCACTTAGTACACTCAAAGTGAGACTTTTGAAAATTTCATTTTTGATGTTATTTCAATTAATTCAAAAAGGGATTACCACATTTGACTTTTAGTCAATACATTGACCTGAAGTATCGGGTTGTTACACATAATAACCCCAGCCATAGAAACCCTCTCCGATAAGCCATAAGATCCTAAGCGTCCGGCAAGCATAGAAACTATTGAAGATCCCGACCCCTAGATCCTCCCTGAAAGAGATGGCCACGAACAGGATCCTCAAATAAGTCCACAATCATGGACCCAACCTATTATGGAATATCTCCAAAATGGCACAATCCCGACAGGAGAAAAAAGTGAAAGAGCATTCAGGACGAGAGTCTCAAGATTCATGTTAATCCAAGGTAAACTTTAAAAAAAATATATGGGAGGTCCATACATAAGATGCTTGGAAGATCCTGAAGATGCAGAAGTCTTAAAGGATATACACGAAGGAGATTGTGGCAATCACACCGGGAGGCAGATCCTTATGCTCCAAAATACTGAGAAAAGGATACTACTGGCCAACCATGAAGAAAGACTCCTTCCTACATGCTCAAAAATGTGATGCTTGCCAAAGACACAAAAACATCCTGCACCAACTGACAAAACCTCTGCATCCTATTATCTCCCCATGGCCATTCATGAAATGAGGAATGGATATTGTAGGAAAATTACCAGTAGCCCCAGGAGGAAAAGTTTTCATGTTGGTGATGACTGATTACTTCTCCAAATGGATCGAAGCTGAAGCTTTCGTCCATGTAAGAGACAAAGAGGTAGTATCGTTCATTAAACATAATATCTTGACCAGGTTCGGGATCCCGGCTGATATCATATGCGACAATGGATCCCAATTTATTAGCAAAATAACAAGAGACTTTTGCACAAGCTGCGGGATCTAAATGATAATGTCCACTCCTGTTCACCCCCAAGCTAATGGTCAAGCGGATTCCATCAACAAAATCATAGTCAACAATTTGAAGAAAATGATGGACAAAAAGAAGGGAAGATGGGCAGAAGAACTTCCTTTCATTTTATGGGCAGATCGGACCACTTCCAAAGTGGTCACAGGTCAGACCCCCTATTCTTTGGTGTTTGGGATAGAAGCAGTAATCCCTACTGAGGTAGTGATCCCAACGGCAAGATACTTGCTGCAATATCGTAGAATAATGACAGGATTCTAGCACTTGATCTTGACACTATTGACGAGCTTAGGGATCTTGCCAAAATACGCATTGCTGCTCACCAAAAAAGAATCACCAAGGCTTACAATAGGAATATAAGGGTCAGAAGGTTCCAAATAGGAGACTTGGTATTAAGGAAAACATTCCAAAACACCAACGATCTTAGTGCAGGAAAATTGGCTCCCAAATGGGAAGGACCATATCTTGTAGATGCTGAAGAAAGAAAAAAAGCATACTGGCTAGCAACACTCGAAGGAGACATTCTGCCAAGATCCTGGAATGACATACACCTTAAGTCATACTACATGTAAGTAGGATCAAATGATCCACAACAAAACCAAGGTACACATGTCCTTTACCTTAAAACTTTTATTATTACTGATTTTCTCTTCGAACACATTACTAACTTAAGCATCGGAGGGGAGTTCGCTAGACTAACTCCTACCATTAGCTAACGTTTTCTATGCAGAACAACATACGGTTGAGTATCCTCAATAGTGAAGATACTGAAACATCGGGATCCTGACAATTGGATATCCCGAAACGACAGGATCCTCAAATTTGAACACCCCGAAGCACAGGGATCTTGACACATAAAGATCCCAATAATTGGTAAACTCCATTATATTTAACGATACAATCCATAAACTACCATGTACACAAGCTAGAGACTGATCATATCTCCTACGCCTAAGGGTACTTAATCCCCTCTAAGGTTTAAAGAGCTAATTACCTCTTTCACACGAACTAAGGTTAATACACCTCGCTTTGACATATGATATCTAATTGTGGGATACGGATAAGGGGATCATTTCACGATTCAGTGGCTTGGCAATCCTCTTATCTTTAAACACAAGTTGAGATCCTTATGGTTTATAATTATCATGTACACAAGCTAGAGAATGATCATCTCTCCTACGCCTAAGGGAACTTAATCCCCTCTAAGGTTTAAAGAGCTAAGTACCTCTTTCACACGTACTAAGGTTTATACACCTCGCTTGGACGCATGATATCTAATTGTGGGATATGGATAAGGGGATCATTTCACGATTCAGTGGCTTGGCAACCCTCTTATCTTTGAACACAAGTTGAGATCCTTATGGTTTATAACATTTTCATGTTATCCAGAATTCGGGATCATACCCTAATGATTGCTTAAGGATTATAAAATTTTCATGTTATCGAGATTTTACCCCAGTAACTACCTGAGACTTATAACATTTTCATGTTATCACAGATTGGGATTTTTCCCCAGAAATTACACAAGACCTATACCAGCTTCATGTTGTCACATGTTGGGAATGTTCCCTAGAAAATCCAATCAGATTGTAACATTTTCATTGTACCTACCAAATGAATTATATCTCAAGTAGGGATCCTCCCCAGAATATAACATTGACGTTTTATCTATTTTCCAAATAGGATTATCCTAAGAAGAGACTTCCACTATAAGATCGAAGATCTTTAGCTTGTAGGATCTCTGACACTAAGGATCTTTGCCTTTAAGGATCCTCATTGACCTTCTTTAGTAAGGAACCTCGAACCAAAGTGCTCTCCTAGGTTGGAATTTATCCTCAGTAAATTCTAAAACTCAAAGACTCATGAAGCTTAAAAGGAAACTCGAAGACAATCGGCCATGCAGAAAAACCATAAGAAAGATGCAAAAGGAAAATGCTACCATATCATCCAAAAGAAAAAAGAGTTGTATATCAACATAGCCAAAAGATTAATTGTCATACATCACTAACAAAAGCAAAAAACTACTCAAACCAATTTTTTGCAGGCCTAGACCTTATTCTGGTCAACATCGGTCGTAACCTCCTTCTCCCCTCCTCCGGTCAACATCAACACAGGATCCTGATTGGCGACAATAGGCTTATCAACCAGCTTAGCCAACGCCTCACTACATCCCTCCACGTCCCATGAAATCGCATTTCAAATCCTCAACCAGCTTGATTTTGGCCTGCAAAATAGCTATTGCAGCACTCGTCTTGGCATCAACAATCACCTCCTCGGGATCTGCAAGATGCTCTTCTTCCTTTTCGACTTTCTGCTTGCTCAAAAACTCCACCCCTTTGGAGAATATCCTCGTTAGTGACCATCCACGTCTTCTCCCTCTCTTTTAGAAAAAGCTCAGCTTTATCAACACTGACCCTGAGGTAGTTGGTAACATGAGAAACATGAGGGAAGACCTGGAAGAAACATAAACATCAGCATGAAAAATAACAGGTATGATAAATTAATATGAAAAGTGCCTCTTCTTACAGCTTGAGAAAATGAAGATAGCTTCGCAAGAGCATCCTCAATGATGAGGTTCTCTATGCTGAAATCTACATCCTCAAAAGTCTTTCGATTCCGGGATCCTGAAGCCTTAACCGTAAGATCTATATGAGATCTCTTGAGAGGTGGGAGAATGACACGGTTTTCCTGTTTAGCTTTGATTGAGCCGCTGGTCATATCATCTTCAAGAACTGCCAAACCAAAGCAGGCCTTGGACCGGGTAGTCTTGGAACCTGCCAGAGATCCCTATCAAGTCAGGATCCTATGAAAAGACATATCCAAGAAAAATAATGTTACCAGTGGCCATAGAAGCAGTAGTGGAGGAACCCTCTTGCATACTGGAATATTCAAGCCTAAATGACCTCTCCACTACAGGAAGTGTGAGGAATTTTGATATCTTGTCCTCAGAATCGCCAACAGCAGGAACTAGCTCCTCAAACCTAAACGATGCATTAAAACAAACAACATAAGGAGAGTAAATTTTAGGATCCTTGATATCTAAATTTGTTTCCTACCCTTTTTAACCCATGATCTTGGTAGGGAATCCCCCTCAGGAATCGAATCGCGCATCACGAAGAAATATTTTTCTTTCGAAGCGGCATCGTTTTGCTTAGATTTCAGAATGAGGTGGGGTTTATTTGTCTTAACTCTTAACAGGAAATGAGAAGAACCAAAAGTAGAAAGATCATAGATAGATGCCAACTCAGGTAATCCAATATCCATATTTTTGGACTAATTTAGGCGATCAATTCAAAAAAGGATCCTCCAAACCACATACATAGTTTGGATATACGAGATTTGGGTACACAGAAAGAAATCACAGATAATACCAGTAAAAGGATAGGGTAAACCTAGAGTGAATGGGAATTCAGGAAAACAAACCCATGTTGGCGACACGAAATCAGGTTGAATGGAAGCCTCGAAAGGATGGAGAACCACATCAGAAGGGAAAGCTCTGATGGTTTTCAACGATTTCATGTCTTCGTTGTCAAAAGAACAAACCTCTTCATAGCTTAAGATTCCATGATCATTGAAATCGTTATCGGAAGGAATAACAATGCCAGTTCGAGAACGGCTAATGTTCTTAGCCATGACAAGGAAAATCAAAACAACGGGAGAACGAATGAAAGGGAAAAAGGATTACCTTTACCACGAGATGATGGCGACTTGAAAGAGTAAAAAGAGGAGTTACCGAGAGCTCTCATTTATAGCTAGAAAAAGATGACGGAGATGATTTGACCATTTCTCGATTATCTCAATAAAGATAAGACTTATCCCTTAAAAATTAAATCCCTTTTATCTATTTACTTTAAGTTATTCCTTTAATATTTATAGAACTAACCCATATATTTTCAGGAATAAATTGGGGGCAATTGTTGGGACCAGGATCCTTACTACATTTAGGATCCTCAAATATCCAGGATCCCCAGCAATATTAGGATCCCGATTAATTAAAGTTATTATTTTTATCAATATTTATAACGGTCATATTTTGTCTATAACCAACACGTGTGTAGAAGTAGTCAAGGGAAGATCAATTCTCAACGAAGAATCATCTCAACTGTTCTTTAGCTCATGCTTACTCTACGAAGAATCATCTCAACTGTCCTTTAATGCTAAAGACCCTGAATACTTGGTTAAATAAAGTTCATGAAGTTGGTCAAAGAGGATCCCGAAAATATCGGACATCTTGTTGGCTGGATCAGACTATAAATTGACACTTGTAATATACACACGACACACTGTTCTTTAGCTCAAGCTTACTCTACGAAATTCTCGACTCATTCTTACTACAAATTCATTGTAATCTTTACTTTATATCAATAAAATAATCGAAGCAGTTGATCATTATCGGCAAACGTAGTAACGAGTAACGACTTTCATTGTAAACCATCCTGTCACTTTTCTTTTACAACTTGTTATTACACAATCTGAACATCACAGCCTCTCATTCAATTTGGTTGATTAGTACGTGTGTAATTTTTTACCAAAACACTTATATATATATATATATATATATATATATATATATATATATATATATATATATATATATATATATATATATATATATATATATATATATATATATATATATATATAGGCTAACATGCTTAGATATTCATAAAAAACCATTATTTTACATCTAATACCAATAAGTGAGTCTTTAGTATTAAAATGACTATTTTTCTAATTTTTGACTTTTTACGTCACAAAACGGTAAATAGTGAAATATAAAGTATGTGAAACTTTACTTTTTTTTTTTTTTTTTTTTTTTTTTTTTTTTTTTACCTTTTTGTGATATTTAAGTCAAGTTAACTTTATATGTTTAAAACAACATATTTTTTGTCAGAACCCAAAAAAATGATACCATAACCTAGTTACGACCATTTTTGTTAGAGAACCCACTTTTACATAAAATGATAGATTTTTAAGTTTTCTTTTTGTAAAACTAGATCTTTGGAATTTTTAACTGTTTTCAAGACATATGTTCCAAATAACATATTTTGGTTTATATGCCACAAAAATGGTGTAATAACTTGGTTATAACCATTTTTGCTAGACAGGTCACATCATGTTCATAAAAACCTTAGTTTTTATAGTTTTGTGTTTATAACTTTTTGTTAAGAACATATATCATGTTTATACTTGTTTTTCATATATTTGTATTTGAAACAAACATTTACATATAAATGTTCATAATACTCGGTAATAACATTATTACACGTCTTTAGCACTTTTATACTACATATAAGTAAGCATGCATAACAACTTGTATATTCATACAAGTTTACTTATATTCTCCCCCTACAACTTGGAAAAATCGAAAATGAAGGGGTATGAACTCACCTTATGTGTGTTTTATTGGTGGATAAAAGGTTGTAGATGGAATGATTCAAGCTAATAACACTTGAAGAAGACATTGTGTTACGAGTATTATTTATTCCCAAATAAAAGGTTGTAGACTTTGTCGCATTTGGTGACGAATTCCCCAAAATTTGTGTTTGTAGCCTTTGCTATGAATTTTCCATGTAGTATTAGATTTATGAACTCCACCACATTGTGTTACGAGTATTATTTATTCCCAAATAATATATAGTTGAATTATCGAGTTGTTACGTTACTAACCCTAATTAGGGTTTATATTCGATAATTGGCAATCCTGAGAGGTACTTTGTATTATAATTTATAAGTTGTACATTAGAAGCATTAGGAAATGTCTCTTTTCTCCTAACATTTTAATACAAGTTTAGTTGACCGGGTTGGCTTTTATTGACTCTGTTTGACCGAATTTGACAGTTGTCACACATCATCTTCATCAGATTCAATGACACTAAGTTCCCCTTGAGGAACCTACTGCTCCCCTCAACATTAGCACCAATAGTATTAGTGTCATGATATATTGTCTAAAGAGGCTTCACATCAATAAAAGACAATTCTATACAACAGATTTCATCATCAACATCTGTTTGATCATGAGATCCAGAAGTGTCCCAATATTTATTTTCCCTAGCTTCAGCATGTATGGAAGAAGTATCACTAGTGAATTCCTTGATTGCATTCTCCCCCTTTTGGCATCATAAATTAGGAGGAGGAGGTGTGGATGGTGAAGGTCATAATGGAAGTGGTGACGAAAACATGGAGGTTGAGGGTCCATTGAATGGAAGATCTCTTTTAGAACCAGGTGGTGGTTTATGGTCATCCGTAGGAGGAGACTGATTGCCAACTTCAAAGTTAGTGTGAATACTTGAAATTATAAGCTTTATGGAAGTGCCATCAGTCTCAATTGAATCAAGGGATTGATTCATGTCACATGTGACTTGAATAAGAGACTCCAATGTAGAGAGAGTTTTCTCTTGAAAACTTTTGAATTCAACAAGAAACAAATGTGATAGTGATTGCTACCACTAAACATATGTTTGTGTGGGAGGAATTTATTGAATATGATAATGCTGGACTTGATCATGTTGGACTTGTGGAGCTTCAGAGGTACGGAATAGTGTAGTTCGAACATGATCATGAGAGGATGCATGAAAAAGGGAGACGTTACCTTGATCATGTGGAAGAGTCTCAGAAATTTAATCAGTGTCAGTCTCATTATCTTGTTGAGCAGGAGGAGTTTCAGGAAAGAGAACTTCTTGTTCCACTTCAACTGATAGAGATGATTGAAACAGAATATGCTTTTTTGGTCAACTCAATTCATGTGTAGCAAAATTCTGTACGATCGCTTGATTTTCTTGAACTGGAAAAACAAGAACCATTTCCATATCTTGACTATTGTACTCATAATTACAGCCAGCATCTAAGTTCTCATTGGCATCGTCAGTGTATTTTTCAAATTGAGAGAGATTCTCAATGTTTGCTAAAGAATCTTCCTCGGTGTGTTGGTTTGATACTGAGTGGGTATCGTCCCCCATTGCTTCATCTTCTGAGAGGCAAGTAGGCACAACATATGTTAATTTAACACACTCGTATTGTCACATCCTCAGCCGTCGGCGGAAATGCCGAGGTGCGCGACGTAAACCGGTTATCATAGTTATTAACGAAATAGAAATTACATTGACAAGACCATTGCTAAATTGAGACACACGGATAATAATTTGGCGTTTACAAGGGTATAATAAAATAACGGAGAGCCTTCGTAGCGAACACTTCCGGCCTTTTAAATAACCTGAGAATACATGCATTTAAAATATGTCAACAAAATTGTTGGCGAGTTCTACGTACTTTAAATCCATATATATATATATATATATATATATATATATATATATATATATATATATATATATATATATATATATATATATATTTAAATATGAAAATATATATTTGTATGGAAAGAGTTGCATATATAAAATGGCAATCTGCATTTATTTTTCGAGACAACAAAATAACCATTTTTCCCCTTTTCGAACTTTATTAACTATCACATGATTCGTATAAGAATTAAGAATTAAATAGATATTTGGATCCCCAAGTTATCATATGTTAAATATTACGAACGGTTTTTATATTAGTTAGTTTAAACTCTACGGGATATCAGTAACGTAAATTCCTCTTACTTTCCTTGATTTTTGACCAAATCATGCCAATGGTTACTTTGAAGGAAAATGGGTATCAGTAAGGTAAACTCCTCTTACTTTCTTTGATTCTTTAACGATCATGCTAATTGCTAGTTTGAATGTAAATGGGTACCATTAAGGTAAACTCCTCTTACTTTCCTTGATTCTTTACCGAATCCTACTAATGGTTACTTTGAAAGCCAATGGGGTATAAATAAGGTAAACTCCTCTTACTTTCCTTGATTCTTTACCGAATCGTACAATATTGGGGTTTTCTGGTTTATACAACGATTTATAACCGAACTTATGACACCAAACTCTGCACCTACACCTTAATAGGGCATGCTCGAGCCATTCACCTAATGATAACACAAGGTAATGTTCAAATGGTACTAACATCAACACCAAAAATCCGTCTCGTCGAACCATATAAGGTCATTAATATAACAATTATACTTGTCGTTTGTCGTTCTCTACGGATTAACGGTTATAATTGGGAAGGATTTTACTAAGGGACCTTACGGTTCTAGGTCTTAACCTATAAAATGGTTCATAATGGAATACCCGGATATGGTGGGTTCTAACGATGAACGTAGATATCCTATCCCTGACCTTTGCTGTTAATACTTCAATAAAATATTATAACCGTTTGTCGTTTAGGGAAACAACATTTGGTAATGCCAACCACTTTTGGAATTTTTATATTAGTCGTAATTTAATGTCACATTATTAATATGATTAATCCTTATAATTTCATATTCGACTTTACTTAAAACCTCATGGTTTTAGTATCATATAATTTCTGTGATCGGGTAATTCGACATTAATTTTTAGGTAAACAACCTTACGCACGATAGTCACAAAGTTTTATTTCCAATAATCCTTTTTGTACGACCATGGATCAATTATACAATCTCTCATTTTAGACGTATGGATATGTATATACATTCATTGTATTTTGATTTAGGTTTCGTAATATTGTTGAAATATACAAGTGATGTATATATGTACTATATTATTTGTTGGGAAACTCCTATCATATTTACCGAATATCTAACACATTCTTTTAATAAACATGCAATCTACTATCCTATTTTATAACCCCATATCTTTATAAAATCGATTTTTATAATACTTCTTAGTTATGGCCAACTTTAATTATAACTAGTTAATCATAACCTTGTAGTTTTTCCTTACAAACAACTTTGAATATGACAATGTACTTTCATTTATACGCGAATAGTATTGTTGGTCATTTTTATATCTTTCCATGCTTCCATGAGATACTTTAACTTATACATATAAGATCATCATTTTTGTGACTTATAATATCAACTTGTGTTATTATAGCTATATACTTATAATCTTGTTATTCTTCTTAATAATTATATTCATATTTCACATAATGTATAAATATATCATCTTTTAACAATATACTTTAACTTAATAGATTTGCTGGTGATTTATCACATTTTTAGATTGCTATTTCATAAACGTTTGACCAATAATAAAGTATGATGCTATTTTGTATATGAAACTTGAAAATCATCAAACTTTAATAGACACACATATTCTCCCCCAAATATTAAAACCGTAAAATAAGGGTCGTAAAAAGTCACAAGGATGCGTGAAGACATTGATAACAATACGTAGCTTAAGAATTCATCCGTTCACCCTACTCGAGTCCTTCATTACATAACTGTATTAGTAAGTTTTGTGTTTAACTCTAATGCTCAAATTATATTAAATTCAGATTTTTACATGAACGTTAACCATTAAATGCAATATTCTATTTTCATGGCCCTTTTTATTTATAAAAGTTATTAAGTGATAACTTCCTATTTTTGTTGGATGTTTAATAGTAGAGATCTTAACTTTTAGGGTGCATTTTAATGACCAAGATTCAAAAATACAGTCAAAACAGTTCCAAAATTACCAAACTTTATTTACATGTTCTAAAATTATTCATGAACTTCCAGATAAATTTTCATAATTTCTGGAGAAGTCTAGCTATTTTTCCACCATTTAATCCATTAAAAATACATTAAATCATGGAAAAATAGCAAATAGTTATGAAAAAAATTTATAATATTTTTATAAATGTTTTACAATATCATGAAGTTGGTAAAAATACTAAAACGTTATTTGGAATAACTTAATCATGTTTTCTAAATTACCTATATTTAAAACCTGAAAAATCGAAATAAATATCAATAATTACCCAAATGAGTTTTTATTTTATGGGGAGTCTTTCTTTACAGTATAGTTCACCCCTGAACGCCTCCAGAATTTCTTGAGCATTGAAAGTATTTTTTATGAATCATCACTCTTTTTATTTGCTACAATTATAATAAATCAAGGAAAATGTATTAATATTCCAAAATTTCCAAATCATCATATTTTACTACAAGTAATATCAGAAAAATCATGATTGTTCATTTGATGAGCTTTAGATATTTTTCTGAATAAAAAGAAGAAGTAAAATATAGAACAATATACCTAGGATTTTAGTGAACAGGTAGAGAACCAAAAGATGATGGAAATCAAGGACTTTAAAGATCAAAGTATGGCAGTATTTCTTGGGTTCCTTTGCACTCGAAAAACAACTCTCTTTTAGGGTAGTTCTCGAAATTTCAGCAAGAAAACAAGGGGAAAATAGGTTTTAGGGGTGTTTTATAACCTTGAAAGTAGCAGCAAAACACAAGTGTTTGAGGAATGTTTGGGGCTGTTAAAATGGACATAGAAGAGGGTAGAAAATCTGGATATAAAGCTATCAACAAAGGGAGGTAGAAACCTCTCTTTTTTCTCAGTTGTGTGGGCTTCAAAGAAGGAGGGAGGGTGTGAGGTAGAAAGAGAGTTCAAGTGGTAGATGTAGAGAGGGTTTGATCTTGAGAAATGTTAGAGAAATGGAGAAAATGAGAGAGTTTCCGAGATATAGAGAGGAAAGAAGGTGGAATTAAGGAGGAAGGTATGAGATATGAGAATATATGGAATGATTTGGGTTTTACTCATGAGATATTGAGTAAGATTTGGATATACAAATTTATTTTTGTGTATGTGCTTGTAAGTTGGAGAGAATACGTGAGAGAGAAGTGTAGTGAGATATCTGAGTGATTTTTGTTAGTTTCAATGTATAAATATGATCTTTCTTAAAAAAGTCATATTTGTAAAGATATCGTAAGATTTACTTTAAGATATGTATAATATGGAATTGTATTATATTACATGTTATATGTACCTCATAAATCTCATGTGTGTGCAACAATTTTTGTGAGTGAATTGTGAGAGAGAAATATAGATGGGAAATGTGAGAAATGGATGAAAAACATGGAATGATCTTATAATAATTGTCTAGTCCTTTCTTAGATACATTCATATATAGATATTTGAGTATTTAATAAAAATACATAACATATACACATAAATGTATAAGTATTTCAGTATTTTAGTAAAATTACATAATATCTACTTGGGTGTTTATAAAAACACATAACATATATGCATATATGTTTGCATACATTTTCCTATGATGGCGTTATTATCCCGTCGTCTAAATTCACTAATAATAAACTCGACATCTTAAAATATTTCGGACATGTCTGTTGCTGATTGGGTCGAACATGGCGAGTTTAAAAGCTCAAACGAAATTAAATTTACAATACATATAATTTCGTGAAGTGGTGTTTATGGATTCCACGTTTAAATGGTTAAATTTGATAGATTTAAAGAAACCGGTTATACTTCGGGATAAAAATCTTATTAATATAAATTCGTATGTTAGACATAATCCTTAGTTTAAAACTGTTCTCAAGTTTTCTATTAAGACGTGCGACTTAGCTACACAAGTAATTAAAGATAATATAATTTTAATTGCTTATAAAAATATAGATTAACGTATAATATTTCCAATTGTAGTAGAGCTTAAGGAGATTGATCGATGAAGTTTTGACCTGATTTTTACCAATTGTTACACGTATCGAGCGTTATTCAACTTCTACATACCCTTAGTAATGCTCCACTCATCATCAGGATCTTGATTGAGTAACTTGGAGGAGGTGATGGAATGAATCTAGTCTACAACTTGAACATCATTATAAACAGTTCCAATATATAGAAGAATTAGAGCAAACCATCTGGGATATGGAACATTCATGGACCTTTTACTACTTTTGATAATCTCATCCATTTCATAAAAAATATTTGAGCAAAGTCAAGCCGTTTATTCTTATTAATAAAGAAAAGAATATATTGTTCAAAAGAGTTCATTTAATCAAGGCTTCTAACTTTGTGAGTTAGAAATTTTCCAAGAACACAAGTAAGAAACTTCCAAGTAGTGGGAAGATGGCGAAGAAAATTATACTTCTCTTGTTTCGTAAAATCATAGCCTATATTTACAAGAATAGCATGCCATTCATCCATACAAGGAAGAGGAAAATATTTATCACGAATTGGGAGTCGTAGAGCTCTTTGAATAGCCGATACAATTATTGAAATCGTAAAGTTTTCATCATTGATTGTTCCAACAATCACTTAAGCCTCATCACAAGTAGAGGTATAGAAAAATCACATACATGTTGTGGAATAAAGGGATCGTCAACATTGGAAAGAGCATAGTGAAGTTCACATGTTGAGAGATAGGCCATGAAATCTGTAAATCCCTTGTTTATATACTTTTTGGGGATTTCAGGAGAGAATACAATATAGATGATGACGATAGGAGTATCAGGTGTTCCAGTAGCTGTGATGACATTTGATGTGGGATCATATGTGTATAGAACAGATGGAGGAGCCATTGCGATTAGGTTTGTTACGTTTGAAGATAGATGAGAGCTTTTGATCATAATTGAAGTGAAATATAATGATGATACAAGTCCCATTATATATGAGATAACACCGTTGAGAAGTAATCATAGGAAAGAGAAGAATTCGCCCCAAATCTCACAGTTATCTAGGAAAGGCACAAATCTATAATTTTTAAAAAGTTACAGTTTAGAACCAGCTTTTGAAAGGAAGGTAAATTATTCCAAGATTAGCAAAAATCATCAGTGTGAAGCAGTAGAGTTAGCATCAGTATATGAAACGTGCAACGAAAGGATAGGAGGGATTTTGGTTCATCACTCTATTGTGTTGTCGTAATAGATGATCATTTACATAATGTTGCGAATTCTCATCAGCATATGGTCTTACACATTGAATCATGAACTTCTTTTATTAGAAGAAAATTTGGGAGAGAATGGTTTGATGCAGGTAATTCATTTTGGTATGGATTGCACCCATCAACAAAGAATGACGAATTTTTATCGGTGTATGGCTTTTATAGTAAATCATAAAACTCTTTATTATAAACTTTGTAGGGCAAGAATGGTAGGTGCGTGTAATATACCACGATACATGATATACCAATCGACACATATTTTTCAAGTCCTCATCAGCGTGTGGTATCATACTCTGAATCATAAGATTTTGAAGAAGAAAAATAGGGTAAGAAAGGGTTGGTGCGTGTGATAAAGTAGGTACATAGCTTAACCATCGTCACATAATTTCAAAATGTTATCAGTGTATGGTATAATACAGTGAATCATCAAGTTTTATGATATAAGACTTAGGTGAAAGAATAGTATGTCTCAATGACACTGAGGTGTAATCAGTGTCAACCATAGACAGTGTGTAACTCATCAAAATGAGTGGTTCAACTCCTAACATTATAGAGTTAGTTTCAATCTAGAATCAACAATTAACCATTAATTCTTTTGGTATAGTAAATAATTAAAAGTAATAATAAAAAACTGAAAAAAGTAAAAGGTGTCAAATGGAAAACGTGCATCTTTTTTAGGAAAATTATAAAGGCCCGATATGGTGTATCTTTGAGTTAAATGTGCATAAATAAACATCCATTTTTCAATAAACCTTCCACACCAACTTCTGTCTATAAAAGAGGAAGACATTAAAACTCAATTCACATCTCCAAATATATCAAATATTTTAAACACAAAGAGGGAGAAAAAGAGATATTTGCTCATCCTATGAAGAAGATATTATTCTAATTGATTCCAAGCTCAATACTAATCACATGGAGAAGAGATGTAAAGTAACATAGTATTTGTAACCAACGAGTTAAAACGCTTTACTATTTGTAGCCTTCAACTTATGAAAATCAGCCGGAGAATACTCGAAGGAACATAGCATTATGAGCTTTCATAATATGAGACAATAATCATTTCTTTGGCAATGAATTCTTTGGATCTCAAATGGGGTTGATGTAGTAGTGAGAGTGTCTATGAAATTAGATTAGCCACACTCATTATCTTCACCTGACCATGTCTGAAAATCTTCAGGATCAATAAGATGGTAAGCAGAATATTCAGAACAATTTGTCCAGACACAGTTCTTTCTTATATTGTGTCGATAGTAAGACGCTTGATGCCTATTAAATTACCCATCAACTTCATACAGAAGGATGCAGGTGCTAAAGAAAAGATGCATAGCCACTGATAATGGTCTATAAAACCAATCTTGATGACAAGATCTTGCAACAAATAATTTGTAGGGTTACGTGAGCTGGTCTTTTCTTTAGAGAGAAAGAATGCAGGTCAGCATCAAATTCTGAAGATGAAAGATCCTAAGACTAAAGGATTGAGAGACAAGAAAACACTAGGTATTAATAAGACATATATATATATATATATATATATATATATATATATATATATATATATATATATATATATATATATATATATATATTGTTAGGGCCAAGATCCTCAATCCTATCCAGGATCCCGGATCTTAAAGGAGTCTTAGGATCCTGAACGTATCAGGATCCTTAACAATGCCATTATTATTTCCTAACAACTTTAACGACTATATTTCTTGTTTATTTGTCACATGTGCAGTAATGGTCAACATAGGACTCATTCACAACGAAGAATCAGTCCAACCAAGCTTATGACCCGGAAATACCAAGTCAAAGCAAGTTTTAAATACCAGTTCAGCTGGATCCCGAAAATATCGAACATTTAGTTACTTAATCTAGACTATAAATACACCTATAAAACACACACAACGGGAACAATTCTCTGAAACCTTACTCATCTAGACTCACTTTATCATTTGTAATCGTATTATCAAGCTATATATCTGTAATTTATGTTCAAGTCAATAAGATCATACAAGGCAGGTGATCATTATGACCTCCCAAGTTTTTTTGTCGCAGATCCTAGCAAGGATCAAGGGCTTTCCTTATAAATCACTTGTGCAGTCTTTTTCTAATTTCGTTAATCACTTCACCTACAACACCATAGCCTCTCATGCAATTTGGTTAATATCTACTCTGTCGATTTTTGACCAAAACTATTTGGTGCCTACCGTGGGGCCATGGTGTTCTTAATTCTTGAAAATTATTTCTACACAACCGACTTTATCTTCTTCCTTTATTCCTCCCATTTCCTCAAAAAAAGCTTCCACCACCTCCAAAAGGACCTCCTAGGTAGAGGAAAACTTCGGATACCTCTAAAAAGTACACCTCTCTGATCATCAGCCATGTGAATCTGTGATCCCTGAGATTCTAGGATCCTCCTGTTCTGTACCAGCGAACTTTTCTCCATGGTGATGATGGTAAAACAACAACTAAACCAACAACGGGAGGAAAACATGACTATACTCAAGGAGATGGAAAGAATGAGGGCGGAGATCCGTAAACCCCAAGGAGCAGCACCCTTGATCTTGCAAACTAAGATCCTTAAGTTTGATAATGTAGGATCCTCAGGAAACCGCTGGGAGACAGGTTCCTCGGCAAACCGTTGGGAGATAGGATCCTCAGTAAACCACTAGGAGATAGGATCCCTAGGAAACAGCTGTGAGATAGGATCATCAAAAAACCGCTAGTAGATAGGTTCCTCAGGAAACCACTGGGAGATTGGATCCTCAACACGAACACTTGCTCCCACCTGGGGTGTAACTCCAAACGAGCAAGCCCATGTGATCAAGGATCCCGATGAAATCTTCATCACTCCCAATAACAAGGACCCTGGTAACTTTGTGAATAATAATACTTGTAATACTAAGTTTATGGACCTTGATATAAGAATGACCCCAGTCATGGCCAATGAACTTCGACAATTAAGGCAGATGATATTAAGTGTGCCTGGAGTGGTCCAACCTATACAAGAGCATGAAACCTCACGATAAAACTATGGATCTTTAGGAACATGTGGCACAATACATGAAAAGAATGGAGATCATCCGCATACCTTACAAGCGTGCACGTGCAAGGGTTTTGGTTCGAACCTCACAGGATCAGCCTTAAAATGGGTTCTTAATGTTACTCCTTACTCTATCACTTCATTTTCCCATCTACTTAATCTTTCTAACATTCAATTTTCTTGTAGCAGGACATTCGAAAAGATCACTAGTGACCTTTATTGAGTAGTTCAGGATCCTAAGGAATCCCTTAGGTAGTTTGTAAACAGGTTTGGCAAGGCAGCACTGAATATTCCTAATATCAACATGGCCACTACCGTGGAAGCCTTCAATATGGGTTTAATGAAGGATCGTCCCTTTTATGATGATTTCATAATGACCCCATGAAGGAAAACAGATGAAGTTAGTAGTAGGACATCGAGTTTCATTAGACTGGAAGAAGATAAGAATATCCAGAGGAGGACCGGCTCCCTGAATTCATATGATAATCTTAATAGGAATGCCGATTCTTTGGCCCAAAGATCCTATAAGTCGAAACCGTCTTCCAAACCTGGTCATCATAGGGTTAATATCCTTGAGGATGAATGGAAGGAAGATGAATTCCACAGGATCACTGACTATTGTATTACTGTGGATGTTTCAGGTCTAATCTTTGCCATGCAGGATCTTGGTGAAAAAGTAAGGTGGCCAAGGAAAGGAGAAAAATCGAGTGGCTGGAAACACAAGTCTATATGGTGCGCTTACCATGAAGATTTCGGCCACATCACAGATGATTGCATAGCCCTTAGAAAGGATATTAGATATCTCCTAAGAAAAGGACTGCTCAGAGACAGCCTAGGAAGACAAAAAGAAAGCTCGAAGGAAAAAGAGCAGGATCCTGAAAAGATCCTAGAAAAAACAGGATCCCTCCCTTCATACGCCAAGGTAATCAATTTTATTTCCGAAGGCTCTAACATCTATGGAACTCCTTATTATGCAGCTATATGGCACGCTAAAGCATCCATCATAGAAAGGGAAGAAAGACCCCGAAAGAACATGTCGATAACAAACAACAACGAGATCATGTTTGATGAACAGGATAGAAAAAACACCTAGGATCCTCATCATGATGGATTGGTGATTACCCTCTACATTACTTTTGATGGGTTTTGAGCTTCCTAACAATCTTAAGGTGCACATACAACCCTAGATGCTTTGGAACTATGTTTTCTCTAATATACATGCAAAATTGATTTCCAAAGCATTGTCCTATCTAGCATGCAATTGTAGGATCTTATACAATAAAAACTAGATAGAAATACATAACTTTTCTTGTAGTTGATTGCTTGGAGATTTAAGAGCCTAGCACCAATAATATGGATGCCTCAATTGGAATCTCAAATCACCACAACAACTTGGAAGTTCTTGAGAGAGTATACTAAGCTCACAAAATCGGCTATGCTTCATGTCTCACACACTAGTGCCGATTTCTAGAGCCTTGGACTTCTTTATATAGTATGGAGGATAAGGGTTACATCCATGTAAACCCTAATATACATGACCTTTCATTTCCATAGGATCCATGGGTTAAAAGCTCCATGGACTATCCATGGACTTCCATGCAAGCTTAGCCCATCCTAAATGAACATTGGCCCATCCTATTAGAATCCATATTTAACTAGTCTCTTTTGATCACCAAATTAATTCTTGATAAATACTAATTAAATAATGTGATTTCATATTAATATATTATAACTTATAATAATTTAATAAATCACAAATATACTATTCTCAAGACACTATCCATACAAATTGTTCCGGTGAAGTGCAACCCAAATGGACCATGCCGGGTCGGGTCAAGTACATACCAAATATAGTTATGGACTTAGACACCTTATCCAACAGTCTCCCACTTGGATAAGTCTGATAACTATAGTTGCAAGTATGACTTCAGGAATCGACCAGCAATCGTAGCTCTTAAAACTTTGTCGAACTATGAAGTACCATTTTAAATAAGTGATCACATAATCCTCTGTTCAGGATATCAGCCGGACAAATACATGGAACAATTTCGTACTTATTGTCCAGCAGTTTGTTTCCTGATTTCCGATTTTTTTGACATAGAACTAAATTGAACACATCAATTAGGTTCTGACCAGGCCTGATACATAGGTCAAAACAAAATCATCGAGAGGCCCAAGATATCGCTTTTAATCCTCCAAGGACTAAAAGGAACAGATAAACTTTGATTCATATGCTTGTACTAACTACTTGTTGAATGATACACAAGAGCACTTTTTATAACATCAAGTTACTTATGTGTTTTCGTACAATCTGTAAGTCCCTAATCTGCTTGTGTATCAATCAGATCCGTTTGCTGGTGTGGAATCCCAATCAAACGGATGATGTCAGATCAAATAGAAGAGAAGGAGAAGAAGAATAATGTGAATCTCAATGTATTAATGAATAGAATGATGATCCTTTACATGGGATTCACACACACTCACACACACTCTCTTTTCTCTAGTTTCTCTCTCTAGAACACCTTCAAATGCACACACTTAAGCTCCTCTAGTCTATGTGTTCATCACTCTCTTCTGTTCATCAATCTATTCCTCACACCCCTCACCCCTATATATACTCGACTGGGCCGCAAACTGGGTTTACGGCCGTAAATGGGTTTACGGTCGTAAACACCCATTGGGCCGTAAACAGGGTTTACGGTCGTAAACCTGTTTACGGCCGTAAACACTACCTGGCCGTAAACCTGACCGTAAACACATATATGACCGTAAACACTGAGCTGTTTACGGTCCTAGACATAAAATTACATTTTCCTAGAAAAGCAAAGTATAAACCATATTTTTGACCCAACAATCTCCCCCTTGGTTTATAGCTTTCTTTTCTTTTCTTAAATGACCGAACAAGCTCCCCCTAAAAAGTAGCTGGCTTTCTTTTTCATCTTCATTGTAAGCTTGGCTTCAGCATTTATCTTCAAATTCTTCACAACTTCAAGATGAACTTGATGAATCTTCAATGAATGACTTCATCTTGAGAACTTGAGCTTTTCTTCAGAATTTGGCATTGAACGCACATTGGGTGAGGAGGCTTGATGTACTGATTCTTGAAAGATAGCGATTTCAGCTTGAGAATCTTCAGAGAGAACATCAGAGAGAACAAATCTTCTGGATCACTTCGACAGGTACAAGATAGCAGCAGACTGATTGAAGAGGCTTCAATGCAATCTGTCACATATTCTTCAATTTTAGCTTCACCTTGCTTCTGGGGTTGAAAGATTGAATGTCGAAAGAATAATCTTCATTTCTTGCTCCTTCGAATGAGAATTCTTCGATGATCACGGATGAAGCCTTGGCTCAGAAATCTTCGACACAAACTTCCATGAGTTTCATCTTAATCTGAATTCACTATTCAAGACAAAACAAAACTAAAAGAAAAATTTAGCACACAATATTTTTGGATTTTTCATATTTTCTGAAAAAGAATTAAAACAGAAATAACACTATTTTTGGATTTTTAATTTTCTGATTTTGTTTTTTTTTTAATTTTTAATTCTCCCCTAATATTTAAATTAGAAGAAAACTATGAACAAAATTTAACAAAAATAAAATGATATCTAACTTTAAGTGTGATTTGGGATCAAAGTTTTTAGACAGCCTTTATCCGTTTATCAGTACCTCTCCCTTCATGAATAGATCTGGTCAATCGCCGGTATTGTGGTCCACTTAAACACGACGTATTGTGGTCCACTTAAGGACCATTCAGCTGACGACGACCAAAGATATTGTTGTCCGCCTAAATTGAGCAGCGAGATCTACAGACAATCTGTAAGTGTTCAGTTTTAGTTGTATCAAAACATGTTTCCCGCTTCCTGATATGCTCCAGTAATCAAGGACTTCCAGAATACTCCTTACATCGGGTGAGCAGACAATTATTAAGAGAGGAGATAGATTTAGAATGCATATGCTATACACCTAGGTCGGATTTCTTCCAATCTTGCATAGGGTGAAACATATGACTAACTGAAGTTTTAGAGAGATTGAGAAAAAGAATGATGCATATACTGTGTACCAGGTCGGATTGTGAGTCACGCAAAGGAGACAGTATATGGCTAACAGATAGAAAGAATTGCATAGATAGAAGATGCAGAGAGATAGAGTTGCATATGCTACATTCCAGGTCGGATCTTTCGATCACGCAGAGGAGGCAACATATGACTAACAGATAGAAAGAAAGAATATAACCTTCTACAGACCTAACTTATCGGAATTCACCAGTCACCCCATCAATACCGGGATTATGGACATAATCCGCACATCAAGGAAAAGTTAATCCACAGTTCCAGATACGAGTTCTTTAGTGTAACCAGTAGATTCCCGTGTTTATCTCCCTGCTCAACCTATCCGAGCGTCGTATTGTCAGGCTAAACGGATCTAACTAGGTCAAAAATTTTCAAGTCTCTAGATTCCTTAAGTTCATTAATGCCTAGTCAAGTCCATTTTAATCTCTCGTGCCTACCAGCGCATCGAACACAGAGCCTAGACAATTCAGATTCAGTCCCTTACACAGATTCAGATTGCCTGTTATCACATGATTATATCACTTCCCAAAACATCTCCCTCAAGCACATTCCATAACCAACATATATATATATATATATATATATATATATATATATATATATATATATATATATATATTAATTTTATGATTTTCTAATGTTTTTGGATTTTTTTTTTAAATTTTTAAATTTTTGTTTTGTTTTTATTTCTCCCTCTAAATTTGTGCATAGGAGAGAAACGAAAGTAAATGCACAAATTTAAACTATCCTAAAACAAAAATTAGTCTTAAAAGCGAATCAGCTTAAGAAAAACTCAGGAGTATAGAGAGGAAAACTCAAACCGTAAGTCACCGATTGAATTTGCATCCAGAAGGTCTGAGAACAGCACGCGTAATCTCAGAACAAATCCGAAAATTCTTCATGTCATTAAGCACTAACCCCATTTGTGATCTCTTCCTTTCCTCCTTTCCCGCAAAGGACACATACTCCCAAACAATGTTCTGAGTGTTGTACAGTTGAGAGATGTCTCCTATCATGTGCCAGGAACAGCCAATACCAACAAACCGAAGTCTGATGATATGCCTCCATAGCTGCTCCGACACAAAGCGGGATCAGTTGGTCTTTGGAACCCAGTCCATTTTGAAACTGGGTCGACCTTTGTCATTAACGCACGGTACTCTCTCCCATGACATATCCTGTTTATCACAAACAGAAGATGAAGAAATATTAGAATCATTAGAAGATTTGGGAGAGTGAGCCTTTGGAACCCATTTGTAGTTGGGTTTAACCCATTTCTTTTTCGATCTGATGGGTGGCTCAGTACTTGCTTTTGATCTTGATGTCGGCCGTTGAGATGACTTTGACTTAACCAGTCTTTGTTTCATTGGAGCATCTCTTGGATTGGGCTTCTTGGCCGGCATTTCCTTCTTGACTTTGGAATTTTGATTTTTGCCCTTTGGATTTTGATTCTTGCTCTTATGCGCATTCTAGTCATCATGGTCTGAACGTGACCTTGAGGGGTTTCTTTTAAAGTATCTCCCTCTTGGCGCGTTTTGCCATCCGTGTGCGTAGTAGGGAACGTATGCGCGATTTGGACAATTTTGGGCAATGTGACCAGGTGTTCCACAGTGAAAGCATGTCTTTTTCTTCACTGTGAAGTTGTTTCTTCATGCCCCTGGTGGCGTATCTTTGCCTTGTTTCTTATTGTTCCCACATGCATAGTTGCAGCATGCATTCTGTTTAACTTGCTTTGGTGGCCTGTACTTCTCAACAACAGGTTGATCAGAAGCAACTGAGTTCGAAGCAAAAGATTCAGAGCTCAAGGAGATGTTGGTTTGTTCAATGGTTTTCTCCCTGTTCTCATCTTCTGCTACTTTACTATCAGACACACTCTCTTCAGCTGCTTGCTTGGATTGATTTAAGGATTGATCTGCAGGGGAAGTAGAAACGTTAGCATTTTCAACATTAATAAATCCTCCTGAAACAAAACAAGATGGCTTGCCATAAACCATTAATGGTTTGTTGGTAATCTCCTCTTTAGACAAAGGTTGATACTGATATGTATGATTAAAAGGAGGAGGTACATTATCGTATCCTAAACCCTTTGACTGATTATGTTTAAATTGCATGCAATGTCTATCATGTTGGCAACTACTTCGCTTGATACATCAAACTTTTTAAAATCAAAATTTGCAGTTTCAAATTGCCCTTTTAATGTATCAAGCTCAGTAATTAACTCATCATTCTGTCTCTTGATATAATCATAATGTTCACATTTTTCACTGTAGTCTTGCTGAATTTTCTTAAAGTCCTTTATCTTTGTTTCTAATTCAGCCTTCAGGGGTTTCTGTCCTTTCCTGAGTTGATATCCTTCATATCTCAGGTCCTCATCTTCTCTTTTTAATAAATCAATTTGTTGCCGAAGAAATTTAATCGTATCTTCACTAGATAGTGTACATGAAACTTCACATGATTGAGAACATGAAACTTCATTGACCGGAAGGTTTGCGGAACTCATTGTTTTTCGACAATTCAAAGCGTCAAGTTCTTCAATTATATCAGCAAGACTAAGACGATTGAGATCTTATGTCTTCTTGATGACAGCCACGTTCATATCCCACGATTTCGGAAGTGAATTCAATAGCTTTTTGTTTATCTCAGATTTAGTCAAGAAGATCCCAACTATATTCATCTCAGTAGTGAGTGTGGTAAATCGCTGCAACTGAGCTTCCAGGGTTTCTCCAGGGATATAATCGAACATGTTGAAATTTTGTCTTAACATATCCTGATGACTCTCTTTCATGTCTTCAATTCCCTCGTAAACTTCAAAAACTATTAAAAGCACAACTAGAAGTCAAACTTAAATTTAAAAATGCCCTTTGACTATAAACCTCAAAAGTCAACCTTAAAAGTCAAATTTAAAAAGTCAAACTCAAAAGTCAAACTTGAAAAGTCAAACTTAAAAGTCAAACCGAAAAGCTAAATTTGAAAATTTAAAAGTTAAATGAGAAAGTCAAAGCTTAAAGTCAAAGGTCAAATTTTAAAAGTCAAAATTTTAGGTAAAAAGTCAAAAATAAAATTCAAAATTTAAAAACTATAATTTTTGGTTGAAAAAGAAATTTAAAAATGAAAGAAATTTATTTTTTGGGTTAAAAGTGTTAAATTTGCGAAAGTTTGGAACCGAATGGGAGTCTTTAAGAAAAAAAAAACGGGAGTTAAGGAACAACACGGATGCTTAGAGGAGTTGGTAAGGCGCTGAGTTGATTTACCAGAGGTCCCGGGTTCGATCCCCGGCACCCCCAAATCCGTTTCCTTTTTTCAATGTGCGAAGGAAGATGCTGCTGCTTGCGAGGACGAGGTGCGAGGCGCGACACCGAGGCTCCGGAACGAGGTGAGGTGCGAAGCGCTGATGCGAAGCTTGCTGCTGCTGAGCCGGCTTCCCTAGCCGTTCACCGAGCCGAATTCTGAGCCGAGGCCGCAAATTCTGGCGACCGTAAACCGGCGACCGTAAACCGCCGACCGTAAACTCCGGCGACCATAAACACGTTTACGGCAGTAAACTCCGGCGACCGTAAACACGTTTACAGCCGTAAATTCCGGAAAACCCTAGCCGTAGCCGCCGCCGACCGTAAACCCTTCAAAGACCGTAAACTCTTCGCAGATTACGTGAAAAACATCGTTTTTCACCTCTTTTTGCTCCAAAACTCGATCAAAAACTCATTTTTATCAAAAACGCGAAGAACAAACCCCCCTAATTTTCAGAGATCTATCCAAAAATGCAAGAATCTTTCAAAAATAAGATCAAATCGGCTGCAGATCTGACAAAGATGAGTGATTCAATCCAAGCTCTGATACCAATTGTAAATCCCTAATCTGCTTGTGTATCAATCATATCCGTTTGATGGTGCGGAATCCCAATCAAACGGATGATGTCAGATCAAATAGAAGAGAAAGAGAAGAAGAATAATATGAATCTCAATGTATTAATGAATAGAATGATGATCCTTTACATGAGATTCACGACACTCACACACACTCTTTTTTCTCTAGTTTCTCTCTCTAGAACACCTTCAAATGCACACACTTAAGCTCCTCTAGTCTATGTGTTCATCACTCTCTTCTGTTCATCAATCTATTCCTCACACCCCTCACCCCTATATATACTCGACTGGGCCGCAAACTGGGTTTACGGCCGTAAATAGGTTTACGGTCGTAAACACCCATTGGGCCGTAATCAGGGTTTACGGTCGTAAACCTGTTTACGGCCGTAAACACTACCTGGCCGTAAACCTGACCGTAAACACATATATGACCGTAAACACTAAGTTGTTTACGGTCCTAGACATAAAATTGCATTTTCCTAGAAAAGCAAGGTATAAACCATATTTTTGACCCAACACAATCAATGTACAACCAACTCATAGTCAACAACTCATATCTCTAGTTTTGAAGACTTATATAATATTACCGTCTCACGATCACTCGAGATAAATTCCATGAAGTGATACAAGTGAGCGTGGGTTTAATCCAATACTCAGAACTTATGAGCACTCATGAATGTTGCAACAACATTTGCTATGTCTAAGCTCCTTATACATCTACAAGCCCAATTCATGACAGTCTTGATTCATACCTACTTCCAAAGTATGATTGACCGTGGAGAGTTTGAATAAAGTAATTATTCTGGAAGTCAAAACATGCAAAGTTGAAACAATAGTAAACGATTGGCACAAGACAGTAACACTTTACTCATAAACAAATAACAACTTTTATTTAATCATCTAATCTCAATTACATTTTACAAGTTTCAAAAATATCTATCTAATTATTAAAACTAATACTGTCCTTCTGCCTGATGCTCCTTGCATGCTGCAAATTCTTAACCCTAGTCAGTCCCTTCGTGAGTGGATCTGCTGGGTTATCTTCTGATGATACCCTCTTTGCCATGAGGAGTCCTTCTTCTATCTTGTGTTTTATGAAGTGATATTTTCTTTCAATGTGTCTGGATCTGCCATGATCTCTTGGTTTCTTGGCTAAGGCCACTGCACTATTGCTGTCATAGAAAATCTCCATAGGCTCCTTTATAGCGGGTACAACTCCAAGGTCTCCAATGAAGTTCTTCAGCCATATCGCCTCCTTCGCCGCTTCACTTGCTGCTATGTACTCTGATCCGCAAGTTGAATTAGCTACTGTCTCTTGCTTGGAACTTTTCCAAGTAATTGCTCCTCCATTTAGGGTAAAGCCCCACCATGAGTGAGAGCGGAAATTATCCCTATCAGTCTGGAAAGTGGCGTTACTGTACCCTATCACTCTCAAGTCATCACTCCTACGGAAGTTAAGGACCCAGTCCTTAGTCCTTCGCAGGTACTTGAGAATATTCTTTACCGCAGTCCAGTGGGCTTTGCTAGGGTTCCCTTGATATCTATTGACCATGCTTAAAGCAAAGGCCAAATCAGGACGAGTACAAGTGATACCATACATGATCGAGCCAACAGCGGAAGCATATGGTAATCGATTCATCTCATCTATCTCAGCCTCTATACTTGGACTCTGAGTCTTACTTAGTCTGGCATTGTGTTGGATCGGTAAGTCACATTTCTTGGAATTTTGCATGTTGAACCTCTTCAACACCTTGTTCAAGTAAGTGCTTTGACTAAGTCCAATTAGTCTCTTTCTCCTCTCTCTCAATATCCTTATCCCTAGGATATAGGCAGCTTCTCCAAGGTCCTTCATAGCGAAACACTTCCCAAGCCAGGACTTAACCTCCTGCAAGGTTGGGATGTCATTTCCTATGAGTAGTATGTCATCCACATATAGTACCAAAAAGATAACTATACTCCCACTAGCTCTGACATATACACAAGACTTATCCTCGCTTCTTGAAAAACCAAAATCTGCGAGATGCTTGTTTCAATCCATAAATGGATTTCTCAAGCTTACACACTTTATCAGGGTACTTTGCGTTGAAAAACCCTCTGGCTGACTCATGTAAACATCCTCAACCAACTTTCCATTAAGGAAAGCGGTTTTCACATCCATTTGCCATATTTCATAATCATGAAATGCAGCAATGGCCAACATGACTCTAATAGACTTAATCTTCGCTACTGGCGAGAAGGTTTCATCATAGTCAACTCCCGGAGTTTGAGTGAAGCCCTTCGCGACCAGTCGCTCCTTGTAAGTGTGTACCTTCCCTTACATGTCGGTCTTCTTCTTGAAGATCCATTTACACCCAACTGTCTTACGACCCGGTACATTGTCAGCCAAGTTCCAAACTTGGTTGTCGTACATGGAGTGGATCTCGTTGTCCATAGCCTCTTTCCATTTAGCAGACTTGGTGCCTGCCATGGCTTCCCTATAGTGGTTTGGTTCATCTAGATTAACCAGTGTACTATCACTGATAAATGTATCACCTTCCGCAGTATTATGAAAACCATAATAATGCTCAGGTGGATTCCTAACTCTAGTGGAACGCCTCAGAGGTATCGGCTCGTCAGTTGATTCAACAGAAGTTTCCTCCTCAGGTTGATTGCTAGGGTTGGAGGTTCCTTCACCGCTTGACTCTTGAAGCTCTTCAAGGTCAATTTGCCTGTCTAACAAAAGACTCCTATCTTTGCCACAAAGACCACATTCTCACTGGGTCTGTAGAAGAGGTAACCAAAGGATTTTTGTAGGTAGCCGAAGAAAATACACCGCTCACTTTGAGCTTCGAGCTTATTGTGAGTCTCGCGTCTCACAAAATCCTCGCAACCCCAAATATTGATGTGGTCTAAAGTGGGTACTTTCCCATTCCACATCTTGTGAGGTGTTTTAGCAACCTTCTTGGTAGGGAATAGATTAAGGCTATGGGCAGAAGTCTCTAAGGAATACCCCCAAAATGAGATTAGAAATGAAGCTCGACTCATCATGGAAAGAACCATGTCCAACAAGGTTCGATTGCGCCTCTCAGCCACACCATTCAGCTGTGGTGTCCTAGGGGTGTCAATTGTGAAACAATTCCACATTCCTTAAGATAGTCAAGGAACTTTGTGCTAAGATACTCACCACCTCGATCGGATCGAAGCATGTTAATGTTCCTGCCCAGCTGATTCTCCACTTCCTGTTTAAACTCTTTGAACTTTTCAAAGGTTTTTGACTTATGCTTGATTAAGTAGATATAACCATATCTACTATAATCATCAGTAAAAGTCACATAGAAGCGGTTAGCATCCCTTGTGGCGGTTTTGAAAGGTCCACATACATCTGTGTGTATGAGATCCAACAAACCCTCACCCCTTGCACAAGTACCAGTGAAGGGTGACTTTGTCATTTTTCCAAGTAAACAAGACTCGCAACTATCATCCGACTTTAAGTCAAATGATTCCAAAACTCTAGACTTGTGGAGTTGGCCTATGCGCTTCTTGTTGACATGTCAAAGATGACAACGCCACAAGGATGCCTTATCCAAAATAGTGGAAGTATCAATCTGCAACACATTATTTCCTAAGTTATCTACAACATTCACAGTTTTATATACACCATTTCAAGGTAATGCTTTAAAATAAAACACATCATTATAAAAAACATTAATAGCACCACATTCATTATCAAATGAAAAACTATAACCTCGTTTGTACAAGCCACGAAAAGAAATAATATTTCTTGCCATTTCAGACGAGTAACAACATTTATTTAAATCTAATGTTAACCCACTACTTAGCAATAAAGAGTAAACTCCAATCTTGGTGACAGGTGATGCTTTCCTATTTCCAATGATTAAGTTTATCTTCCCGTGCTCCACTTCCTCATTTCTTCTTAGTCCCTGCAAATCAGAACAAATGTAAATTCCACACCCTGTATCAATGACCCAAGAATTAGTATATGGTGAGTTATTAGAAAATATAGTGTAAATACCTGCAAAGGAGGGCTTGATCTTCTCATCCTTTATATCCTGCAAGTACTTGGTGCAACTTCGCTTCCAGTGCCCCTTTTCCTGAAAATAGAAGCATTGTGCTTCTTTTGGGTTGGAAGAGGGAGTAGCAGAACCACCTTTGGTTCCACTTGAAGAGGACCCTTCAAGAGACTTTCCCTTGGTACCCTTCGAAGGGGTCTTCCTCTTTTTCCCTTTTCCTTGCCCGATTGCCAGAACAAGGGCAGTGGTAGGAGTAGAAACAACATTTTTCCCTTTGAGGTTGCTTTCAGCAGTCCTCAAAAGTCCCTGAAGCTTGCTCAAGGTGACCTCCTCCTTATTCATATGATAGGTCATGCGGAACTGATCATAACAAGGAGGTTACGAGTGCAGTATGATGTCAATAGCTAGCTCCTCATCAAAGTTTACATTCAGTTTGAGCAGACGGTCCACAAATCTTTGCATTTTTTTGCAGGTGGCCCGTGATGGACTCTCCATCCTTCAACTTAGTTGTTATCATGGAGGCGATTATTTCATACTTCTCTTGACGTGCACTCTGATGGTACCTTTCCATCAGATCCTGGTGCATCTCAAAAGCGTAGAAGTCCTCATAGGACTTTTGGAGTTCAGGTGCCATAGTGGCAAGCATGATACAAGCCACCTTGGTCGCATCTTTCTCATGTGACCTAAAATCAGCAACCTCCTGTGGAGTTGCAGACGACTCATCAAGTTCCTTCAGCTCCTTGTCGAGGACATATTCCTTGTCCTCGTAACGTGTGACCATCCTGATGTTCCTGATCCAATCATTAAAGTTTGAACCATCAAAGATGAGTCTCCCACAAAGATTCATTAGAGAGAAGGAGCCGGTAGGGTTTGCGCCAGAAGCATTGTTGGAAGTCATTTGAAAAGAAGAAATACAAGTTTAGATTAGATAAAGATTCCTTAATAAGACAACTAAATGTAATATTAAGGCGAGGACCCAACACAGTACTTTATAACTTGGAAGAGGGATGTCGTAATCCAAGCAATAAAATATTTGAAGGTAGGTGAATGACGATTCACCAATTTCCACCATGAAAAAACGAAATAAATTATTAAGTTTTAATGAATTGAAATTCCTTGATTCTTTTGAGATTCATTGAACTTTTCAATTGCATGTTTAAATCTCGATTGTGCCCTCTCAAGTTTGTGACTGGGATGTCGAGGATCATAAACAAGGTGTGAATAACCATGCAAATTAACTTGGTACCCTTAATTTTATCACCCAATCGATGTGTCGGTTACCCACACGCGCTCCACCAATATATGATAAACATTAAGTTACCCTTTGCCACTCTTACTAGTCCATGTTAGCGCGTCGGTTAACCACACACGCTCCACTAACGACTTGGTAAGGTACAAAGTGTAATTTCATGGGTTAGCACCCAATTCACATTTTCCTAAGTAACTAAGATTGGGAATTTATAAAAGGCTTAGTTACTTTATATTTATCATTATACTTTTAATGAGAATTATAGTCATTGTCCTACCCGTTCGGCTAACGACCCTCCACCAGTCAAGGAAGCGGTGGGTGAGAGTGGAAACCCATTAACCTGTTATTTTATAGGCAACAACCTTATACCCCCCTTATAGACCGGCTTCGTGAATGAGGCATACTAACGGTAAGACTAACTTGATCTTATATATATATATATATATATATATATATATATATATATATATATATATATATATATATATATATATATATATATATATATATATATATTATTAACTTATAATATTATAAAATATAAGAGTTGAATTTTAATGGCCTATTAAAAATGAGCATGTATGCTATGACTTGTACTCGCCCTGATGTGGCCTTTGCTTTGAGCATGGTCAGTAGATATCAAGGGAACCCTGGTAAGGCTCACTGGACTGCAGTAAAGAACATTCTCAAGTATCTGCGGAGGACTAAGGACTGGGTCCTTACCCTCGGAGGCAGTGATGACTTGAGAGTGGAAGGATATAGCGATGCTAGCTTTCAGATTGATAGGGATAATTTCCGCTCTCAGTTAGGCTGGGTCTTTCTCCTAAATGGAGGGGCAATTACTTGGAAAAGTTCCAAGCAGGAGACAGTAGCTGATTCTACTTGTGAATCAGAGTACATACCAACGAGTGAAGCAGCAAAGGAGGCGATATGGCTAAAGAACTTCATCGGAGACCTTGGAGTTGTACCAACTATAAAGGAGCCAATGGCAATTTTCTGTGACAGCGAAAGTGCGGTTGCTTTGGCTAAGGAACCAAGAGATCACGGGAGATCTAGGCACATTGACAAAAAATACCATTTCATCAGACATCGAATAGAAGAAGGAATCCTCGTGGCAAAGAGGGTATCATCAGATGAGAACCCAGCAGATCCCCTCACGAAGGGACTGAGTAGGGTTAAGCATTTACAGCATGCGAGGCGCATCGGGCTGAAGGATGATATTAGTTTCAATAATTAGATTTCTGAAACTTGTAAAATGTAATTGACATTTTTATGATTAAATAAAAGTTGTTATTTATTTATGAGTAAAGTGTTACTATCTTATGTTAATCGTTTACTATGGTTTCAATTTTGCATGTTTTGACTTCCAAAATAATTATTTTATTCGAACTCTCCACAGTCGGTCATATGTCGGAAGTAGATATGAATCAAGATTATCGTGAATTTGGTTTGTATGATATGTCTGAAGGGTATTAGACATAGCAATAGTTGCTGCAAGATTCATGAGTGCTCATAAGTTCTGAGTATTGGATTCAACCCACACTCACTTACATCACTTCATGGAATTTATCTCGAGTGATCGTGAGACGGTAATATCATATAGATCTTTAAACCTAGAGATATGAGTTGTTGACTATGAGTTGGTTATCCATTTATTGTACGAAAACGCATTGGTAACTCGATGTTATAAAACGTGCTTTTGTGCATAATTCAACAAGTAGTCAGTACAAGCATATGAGTCGAAGTTTATCTGTTCCTTCTAAAAATAGAAGTGATATCTGGGCCCCTCGATGATTTGGTTTTGACTTATGTACCGGGCCCGGTCAGAACCTAATTGATGTGTTTAATTTAGTTCTATGTCGAAACAAATCAGAGATCGAGAAACAAATACTGGACAATAAGTAAGACCATGTTCTATGTGTTTGTCCGGCTGATATCTTGAGAGCAGAGGATTATATGATCACTTATCTTAAATGGCGTATCATCATTATCTCAGTTCCGAGAGACTTTGAAAGAGCTACGATTGCTAGTCGGATCCTGAAGTCATATTTGCAAATATAGTTATTAGACTTATCCAAGTGGGAGACTGTTGGATATAGTGTCTAAGTCCATAAGTTTATTTGGTATGTGCTTGACCCGACCCGGCATGGTCCATTTGGGTTGCATGGCATTGCAATACTTGGATAGACTAAATGAGAGAAAGGACACTTGTGATTATTAATATATTATAAGTTCTAATATATTAATAATAGTATTATTTAATTAGTGTTGATCAAGTATTAATTTAGAATTAATTTGGTGATCAAAATTAGACTAATTAAATACATAGCGTTGATTATGACAATCATCTAATCTTTTATGGTGGATTCATGATCCATGGTTTATGGTGTTGGGTTATAACCATTTGGAACTCCAAGGATATGGGAGTTACAAACCCATGGATCATTAGAAATGAAGAGTCATGACAATTAAGGGCGTTCATGTGTAAACCCTAATTGTGACAACACTATAAAAGGAACCCTATAGCCAGCAAAATCGGCCACTGGTTGATTCTAAGAGGGCATAACCGATTTTGAGTGTTAGTGACATTCTCTCAAATTATTCCAAGTCTTGTGGTGTTGTGTGAAGCATTTGAGGCACAACATTTGGGGTGCCGGGCTCACAAAGTCTTCAAGGAATCCAAGCAACAAGAAAGGTATGTACTTCTACTAGTTTTTATATTACATATTCCCCATGTCAGGCTAGTTAGGAAGTAAACCTTGAAAAATCAAATTTGCATGTATATTAGAGAAAAGATAGATTCAAGGTTTATAGGGTTGCATGTACACCAGCAATCGTAGCTCTCAAGTTTGTGACTGTTGGATTAGTGTCTAAGTCCATAACTATAATTGGTATATACTTGACCCGACCCGGCATGGTCCATTTGGGTTGCATGGCATCATGCATTTGGATAGACTAAAATGAGAGAAATAACACTTAAGGTTTATTAATATATTATAAGTTCTAATATATTAATAAGATTATTTAATTAGTATTGATCAATAATTAATCTAGAATTAATTAAGTGATCAAAAGAAGATTAATTAAATATATGGGTTGATTGTGTAAATCATCCATACTTATATAGTGGGCTAATGCTCCATGGATTATCAAGTTGACCTTAAACCCATTAGGATGCTCCATGGATGCTCCATGGTGTATTTGAACCCATGGATCCAAGGAAATGGAAAGCCATGACAATTAGGGTTTAGCCTAATTGTAACTAACTATATAATGATCTTATTATTAAAGAAATCGGCCACTAGAAAAACAAGTGAGGGCAAACCGATTTCATGAAGTGTGCATTTTCTCTCACGTTATCCCAAATGTTCATGGTGTTGTGTGAACCATTTGAGGTGTCACATTTGGGGCACTAGGCTCTTGAGCTCCATGGAATCAAGTACCAAACAAGAGGTATGTAATTCTACTAGAATTTATATTATGTGTACTTTATATTATGCTAGTTAGAACAATACCTTGGAAAATTGATATTTGCATGTATAATAGAGAAAAACATAGATCCACGGTATTTTGGGTTGCATGTACACCATAGGAGTGTTAGAATGCTCAAAACCCAACAGTGGTATCAGAGCCAGGTTTATTTTCACTTATACTTGATGCAAACTGCTTAAAATCGAAGTTTTTTTGCTGCTGGGACAGTGGACTCGCCGATTTTACTGATGGACTCGACGAGTCCAAGGAAAAATGCATCCAACTCGCCGAGTTGGTTCATGCACTCGACGAGTTGGACCCCCAAACAACATATCTACGAGTTTTGGTGTTGGAATTGGTCTAGAACAATTACCTTTGACTGTTTTGGACTTATAAAACCTATTTTTTAAGTGGTAATGATTATGTTAAACCAATTCTAATGCTATAATCGAAGTTTCAAGTTTATATATGTTTATGTAATTCTTGAAAATTGTTGATTATGAATGTTCATGCTTATGAGTTTTGTTAGATCATAGGAATTATGTGCAAATTGTTTGTTAGTATAATTCATGATCTTAATGAAATTGTATGGACTCCATAACTTGTTCTCAATCCATATTTATCTTAAAGAAGTTCATAAGAGGTGTTTTTGTAACTTGTCTTCAAGTCACATAAAAGGTCACATTTATGAATCTTAAAAATCATAAAAGTGTCATAGGTTACATAAAAATGAAGAATCTTTTTCATTAAATTGTTTTTATGACTTCATAACTTGTCCTCAAGTTATGGATGTTTAAGAGTCACTTCTTTAAAAGTGTTATTAAAGAATAAGAGGTTACATAAAAAATGAAGAGTATTCATTTTAATGAACCATTAAACTCATAAGTTATGAAATGAAAAGTTTTGAATAGTTTCAAAACTTGCCCTCAAGTTTTGGAATTTGTAAAGTCTCACACACATTAATGCTTTAATTCCAAACTCTACAATTTTAAAAGTTAAAATTCAAACATTATGGACTTCATTAAATTAATTAAAGTGTTTAATTAAAAGAGTTGATAATTCCATAAAGACATGGTTTAAGTTTAATTAAATTAAGAGTATAGTTTCATTAATAGATTAAACCACCAAGTAGTTTAAATGTTTAAAATACACCCTTATACTATTACTATAATTTTAATTATATAGATATGTATAAGATAAAGTCAATCTTACTGTTAGTAGGCCTCATTCACGAAGCCGGTCTATAAGGGGGGTATAAGGTTACTACCTATAAAATGGCAGTTTAATGGGTGTCCACTCTCACCCACCGCTTCCTTGACTGGTGGAGGGTCGTTAACCGAACGGGTAGGAAAGGACTATAATTCTCCCTTCATTAAAAGTATAATAATAAATACTAAGTAACTAAACACTAATTAATTCCCAATCTTAGTTACTTAGGAAAATGTGAAATAGGTGCTAACCCATGAAATTAGACTTTGTACCTTACCAAGTCGTTAATGGAGCGTGTGTGGTTAACCGACACACTAATAAGGCCTAGTAAGAGTCGCAGAGGTTAACTTGACTTTATTACGGATCGGTGGAGCGTGTGTGGTTAACCGGCACATCGATTAGGTGATAAAGTTAAGGGTACCAAGTCAATTTGCATGGTTATTCACACCTTGTTTTTGATCATCGGCATCCCAGTCACAAACTTGACAGGGCCCAATCGAGATTCAAACATGCCATTGAAAGTTCAATGTATCTCAAAAGATCTAGGAGTTTCAAATCCAATTAAAACTTAATTATATTTCGTTTTTCATGGTGGAAATTGGTAAATCGTCATTTACCTACCTTCAACTATTTTAAAATTTGGATTACGGCATCCCTCTTCCAGTTATAAATAGGTAGTTGGGTCCTAGCCTTAATATTTCATATTGGGTGTTATATTAAGGACTTTAAATCAACTGACTTGAATTTCTCCCTTATAGATGTCTAGTTTAGACAACTATGGTCTTCCCAAATCTTTAGGAACAAGCTACCCTAATGAAGATGATATCCGAAATGGCAACCAAGGTGAAAGATCAATCCCTTTGTTGTGCATTAGTGGGACTGGAAATCATACTTCACTTCCTCCACCTCCTCCAATAAATCTCCCTATCCCACAAGTTTCAAGACTTGATAAGTTCTAAGTCACTTAATCCCTATTGGCAAACAAAGTCTATATGTGCTTAGGTCTTGGAGATTAAGTCACATATTGACAAGCCGGGGGAGTCGGGTGTCGAAGTCTTGAGGTAGCTGGCTATTGACTTGGTTCTTCAGTCACTCCCTGATGACAGATCACGACATGACCCTTTAATGATCTTATCTATTTAATTGGTGCTGCTGAATCAACAATGATTTGGAACACTGGTAAAGCAAATTTGATTAGAAGACCAACTTCCGAAAACTTCATGGACATTGACAATGGTGACACTGGAAATCCAAAAAAAACTTTCTCTTCCCAGTAGAAAGGGATCGGCCATAGTCAACTCGGTTGACCAAATGGTAAAGAGAAAGGCTAAGTCTGAGATAGTCCCATGTACCATTCCCAAAGAGTCCATATGTGCCTATTGCCAAAGGAAAGGCGCATTGGTTGCGAAGCGGCCAAATTTACCTGAAACCTCATAAGGATGGTAAAGTCAAAAGTTTGACTCTACTTCAGGTAAAGTCCGTTATCTAACTCTATTAAGTCTCTTTTGGAGATTCTTAATACATGATGTAATGTAATTACATTTTGATGTTTTTGAAGAATCAAAGGAAGCTTAAAGAAAAGGTGTGATGATTCTGATCGCATGGTTCGATGACCAGAATTTTGAGCCACTGCATAAGAGTCATGAGATATTGCTTAGGAATAGATAACAACAAAGTTTTCATATGAATTTACATTGTAAGGATAAGTTTTTCCGCAAGATTTAAAAATAAAAGAAAAGTTTTTATTTTATTTATTTTAAGTATCCTTACAAAGGCATTTGTGAAAAATTGTTGTTTATATGTTTCCATTGATAAGCAATATTGGAAAAATGAATTTGATTCTTTCGTTTGTGGTAGTGTCATAATTTATCAAATAAGGAAAGATTCTCATCACCCAAGTTTCAGTTGAATAGAAACTTGGAATCATGCAAGCTGTATTGTGTGATGAATGAGATTTTTCATCTTTGGTAAATTAAGACTAATTCCTTGTTCACATTCGCATGTGAGTCAAGCGAAGGACTAAAGGATCGGGTACATTAGGTTGTGCACTAGTCAGGTCCACCACAAAGGTTGGTAAGATTATTCGTTATGATTTACTAAAGTTTAGTAAATATGATTATGATTACAAGTTTAAGTGTAATTTTGAAACATTGGAAAAGTTTCAATATATGGCAGAATGAATAAGAAGAATCAAATAAGGCAGAAAGATAAAAGTTTCTCCAATCTGAAGAGATGGAAGAGTACTTGTGTATCTTGTTTTATGATTATCTTAGTGATTATTGAACCATATCACAATTGATCCTCTGAGGACACCTTAGTGCATTTGTTGGCTAAGGAGAGGAATCGTGAATTGTGGAAATTGTTAAATCAAAGGATAAATCATACTTCATTCCAAAATAAAATCTTAGAGTCATACTCCAAGATTGAGCCTTGAGTGACATAATCTTAAGAAAGGTTTAAAACACTTGTCAAATGTAGAGTAAAATGTTTTCTTACTCTTGTACATTTGAAATTGGTAAGTTGTGATGTTTTGGATAAAACAAAGACCAACTAAGGCCAATTGTGAAGTGTTTGTAAAAGAATTCGCACTATCTCTTCAATATTGGGCAAGAGAGTCTTATATGTCAAGAGGACAGTGGGAGTCTTGAGATAGTTTCAAGAAGTAATCAAGAGTATTGTTAATCACTAGCCCACGACTTAAGGTTTGTAACCTATCGTGTTGATATATTCTTATTTCTGTGTCTATTCCAGTTAAAAGTTGACTATGCTTATGAGTTCTATGAGTTCTCAATTGTTTGCATAACAACCTGGAAGCAATGGTAGGCCCTTGTGCTGCCGGGTGGCAAGAAATTAAGATTGAACAAGTTCGGTCCATATGTGTTTGGATTTGCCACTAACCTTGTCTTGTGATTATGGTTATGACGAATTCACATGGATAGGAATAATTACACCATAAAAATCTAAGTGTCATAAGGTTTCTCTTCGATTCATGAAAATGATGGTGAGGAAACGCTTTCACTAAATGGATTTTAAGTAGATAGCAGTTGTGATATTTGCATTCTCATGTCGTTAGTGGAGCGCATGTGGTTAACCGACACACTAACTAGTGAGAATGAAAAAAAGGTCTAGACAAACATGTGAGCTATCTAAGGAAAGGTGTATGGTTTTGATAAAGTCTTATCAAAGCATCTCGTATCAGAAATCTGAACTTTGGTAAGAAAGTCAATAAAGTATTGTTTTTCTAGAAGTCCAGCTGATTTATGAGTACATGTCAAAGCTAGTGGGAGCATAAGTGTTATGCTAGTAAGATAATAATCATTATGCTAGTGGGAGCATGATGATTATGTTGCAAGTTAGCAATGTTAATTATAGAAAACAAAAGTTTCAATTCGCTTTGAAAAGTTGTTTCCCTATAATTAAGGGAGAGGATTTTATACTTCATTCCAATTCTACAAGCTTAGATTGAGATTTTAATCAACTTTAGTCAAGGATATATAAGAATGTTATGTTGGAATGGTTCAACATAAGGAAATTCTATATATGTTGCGTTCTCAAAATTCAATTATGATTACGGCATACCTCTTCATAGTTCGAATTGTGAGAATATGGCAAACAAAAAAATTTATAGCATGAATCATGTCCCATATGCTTCGGATATAGGATCGATTACATGAGCTATAATAGTTATCCTTTCTAAATTTTCCTAATGCTTAGGGCATTAAGAGGGGAAAAGGGATTAGAACTGGATATGACTAAAATGATTAAGCAATTGTTGAGGACAATTTGAGGTTTACCAAAGATTGGTTACTCATGGACAATTGGAAGTATATAGTAAGGACCATATTGACATATTTTGAAAAGAGGCAACTCTTGTTCAAAAGTGATGGTGAAAATGGGAATGTGGAATTGTTTCCATAGGTGGAAGTTATTCTTTGAATCTGTGTAAGATTAATGAACTTAATGCAAAGAAGGATGTTCAAAGGAATGTACTTTGAATTTGAGATCATTTCCATGGGATTGCTTTCCATTGGAATACTGTGTAATGTATGTTGCCAAGTCTTTGTGACTTTTGTGCATAGTCATTACAAGGGGATCATTGCATATAAGTTTAGAGTCTAACAGATTACAGTAAATGACAAGAGTTCGGTATTCTTACATTTACAAAAGGGATTGGGATTATGAAATGAGCATCGTTGGAGTCGTGTTCGATTGATCTATTTCACAAAAGAAAAGACCATTAGTAAACATAGTATGCATGCTTGGTGCATGGCATGAATATTGTTTCAATTCAAGTATTAAGTTGATTAATCGAAACATGAATAATGAGTAATCAATATGGTGCTTAGATAAAAGGTGTTTTTTATTTACACTCAAAGTGTTGGGGCCATACAGGATTAGTATTATTTTTTGTGTTTCACTTTGCATGTTTTGACTTCCAGAATAACTAGGTCATTCTTCCCGAATGACTAAGTTATTCAAACCATCCACAGTCAGTCATATGTTGGAAGTAGATATGAATGAAGACTGTCATGAATTTGGCTTGTATGATTTGTCTAATGTGCATTAGACATAGCAATGGTTGCTGCAACATTCATGAGTACTCATAAGGCCTGAGTATTGGATTCAACCCACACTCATTTGGATTCACTTCATGGATTTTATCAAGAGTGAATCGTGAGACGATAATATATTATATTCTTCAAACCTAGAGATATAAGTTGTTGACTACGAGTTGGTTATACATTGATTGCACGAAAACGCATTGGTAACTCAGTGTTATAAAACATGCCTTTGTGTATGATTCAACAGGTAGTCAGTACAAGCATATGAGTCGAAGTTTATCCATTCCTTTTACCCTCAAAGGGATAAAAGCGATATCTGTGGGCCCCTCGATGATTTAGTGATGACAAAATGTAAGTGCTCGGTCGGGACTGGACTGATTTGATTTGTTCATTAGGTCAATCGTCGTAAAACGGAAATCGGGAAAAAACAAATGGACAGAGAGAATGATTATAATCCATGTCTCAGTCCATATGATATCTATAATGGAGGAATGTATGATCACTTATCTAATAGACGCGTCATTGATTTGTTCAGAGTTCGGCAACAGGTTTTAAGAGCTACGATTGCTGGTCAGGTTGTGAAGGCGTACTTGCAATAATAGTTATTAGACTTATCCAAGTGGAAGACTGTTGGATTAGTGTCTAAGTCCATAACTATAATTGGTATATACTTGACCCGACCCGGCATGGTCCATTTGGGTTGCATGGCATCATGCATTTGGATAGACTAAAATGAGAGAAATAACACTTAAGGTTTATTAATATATTATAAGTTCTAATATATTAATAAGATTATTTAATTAGTATTGATCAAGAATTAATCTAGAATTAATTAAGTGATCAAAAGAAGACTAATTAAATATATGGGTTGATTGTGTAAATCATCCATACTTATATAGTGGGCTAATGCTCTATGGATTATCAAGTTGGGCTAAAACCCATAGGATGCTCCATGGATGCTCCATGGTGTATTTGAACCCATGGATCCAAGGAAATGGAAAGCCATGACAATTAGGGTTTACCGTAATTGTGACTAACTATTGGATTAGTGTCTAAGTCCATAACTATAATTGGTATATACTTGACCCGACCCGGCATGGTCCATTTGGGTTGCATGGCATCATGCATTTGGATAGACTAAAATGAGAGAAATAACACTTAAGGTTTATTAATATATTATAAGTTCTAATATATTAATAAGATTATTTAATTAGTATTGATCAAGAATTAATATAGAATTAATTAAGTGATCAAAAGAAGACTAATTAAATATATGGGTTGATTGTGTAAATCATCCATACTTATATAGTGGGGTAATGCTCCATGGATTATCAAGTTGGCCTAAAACCCATTAGGATGCTCCATGGATGCTCCATGGTGTATTTGAACCCATGGATCCAAGGAAATGGAAAGCCATGACAATTAGGGTTTACCCTAATTGTAACAACTATATAAGCTTGTTATTTTGTGCAAAAAATCGGCCACTAGAGAAACAAATGAGGGGAAGCCGATTTCATGAAGTGATGATTTCTCTCTAAGTTATTCCAAGTGCATATGATGTTGCGTGAACCATTTGAGGTGTCACACTTGGGGCACTAGGCTCTTAAGCTCCATGGAATCAAGCACCAAACAAGAGGTATGTAATTCTACTAGAATTTATATTATGTGTACTTTATATTATGCTAGGTAGAACAATACCTTGGAAAATTGATATTTACATGTATAATAGAGAAAACATAGATCCAAGGTATTTAGGGTTGAATGTACACCATAGACATGTTTGAATCTCGATTGTGTCCTCTCAAGATATAGTGTCTAAGTCCATAACTTTATTTGGTATGTACTTGACCCGTCCCGGCATGGTCCATTTGGGTTGCATGGCATTGCAATACTTGGATAGACTAAATAAGAGAAAGGACACTTGTGATTATTAATATATTATAAGTTCTAATATATTAATAATAGTATTATTTAATTAGTGTTGATCAAGTATTAATTTAGAATTAATTTGGTGATCAAAATGAGACTAATTAAATATATAGGGTTGATTATGACAATCATCTAATCTTTTATGGTGGATTTATGATCCATGGTTTATGGAGTTGGGTTATAACCATTTGGAGCTCCATGGATAGTTCATGGGAGTTACAAACCCATGGATCATTAGAAATGAAGAGTCATGACGATTAAGGGCATTCATGTGTAAACCCTAATTGTGACAACACTATAAAAGGAACCCTATAGCTAGCAAATCGGCCACTAGTGAGTTCTAAGAGGGCATAACCGATTTTTGAGTGCAAGTGTATTCTCTCAAGTTATTCCAAGTTTTTTAGTGTTGTGTGAAGCATTTGAGGCACAACATTTGGGGTGCTAGGCTCACAAAGTCTTCATGGAATCCAAGCAACAAGAAAGGTATGTACTTCTACTAGTTTTTATATTACATATTCCCCATGCCATGCTAGTTAGGAAGTAAACCTTGAAAAATCAAATTTGCATGTATATTAGAGAAAACATAGATTCAAGGTTTATAGGGTTGCATGTACACCATAGGAGTGTTAGAATGCTCAAAACCCATCAGTGGTATCAGAGCCTAGGATTGTTTTCTGTATATTTGATGCAAACTGTTTGAAAAATCGAAACACTGCTCATTGTTCGACTGGACTCGCCGAGTGCAAGGGGAGAACTCGACGAGTCCAAGGAAAAATTCATCCTACTTGTCGAGTAGGATCACGCACTCGACGAGTAGACGCGTGTTGGGCAGTTTTCTGAGTTTTGTTGCTGGAAATGGGCTAGAATAATTATCCCAAACTGTTTTGGACTTGTAAAATCTGTTTTTTAAAGTGGTAATGATTATGTTAACCCATTTCAAATGACTATTATCGATTTTCAAGTTTTATATGTGTTAATATGATTTCTTGAAATTGTTTGATATGAATATTTGTTCTTACGAGTTTTAGAAGATCATAGGAATTGTGTGTAACCTACATGCTTGTTTAATACATGATCTTAATGCTAATGATGGTGTTCATAACTTGTCCTCAAGTTATGGATAACCAAAAGTCACTTCTTTAAAAGTTGTCATTAAAGAATAGGAGGTTTCATAAAATGAAGAGTCGTCAACTTTATGAACCATTAGAACTCATAAGTTACAAATTGAACAGTCTTGAAATAGTTTCAAAAACTTGCCCTCAAGTTTTTGAATTTGTAAAGTCTCACACACATTAATACTTTAATTCTAAACTCTACAATTTTAAAATTTGAAATTCAAACTTTATGGACTTCATTAAATTAATGAAAGGGTTTAATTAAAAGAGTTAATAATTCCATAAAGACATGGTTTAAGTTTGATTAAATTAAGAGTATAGTTTAATTAATAGATTAAACCACCAAGTATTTTAAATGTTTAAAATACACCCTTATACTATTATTATAATTTTAATTATATAGATATGTATAAGATAAAGTCAATCTTACCATTAGTAGGCCTCATTCACGAAGCCGGTCTATAAGGGGGGGTATAAGGTTACTGCCTATAAAATGGCAGTTTAATGGGTGTCCACTCTCACCCACCGACTCCTTGACTGGTGGAGGGTCATTAGCCGAACGGGTAGGAAAGGACTATAATTCTCCCTTCATTAAAAGTATAATGATAAATACTAAGTAACTAAACACTTATAAATTCCCAATCTTAGTTACTTAGGAAAATGTGAAAAGGTGCTAACCCATGAAATTACACTTTGTACCTTACCAAGTCGTTAGTGGAGCGTGTGTGGTTAACCGACACACTAATAAGGACTAGTAAGAGTGCAATTGAAAAGTTCAATGTATGTAAAAAAGATCTAGGAGTTTCAAATCCAATTAAAACTTAACTATATTTCGTTTTTCATGGTGAAAATTGGTAAATCGTCATTTACCAACCTTCAACTATTTTATAACTTGGATTACGACATCCCTCTTCCAGTTATAAGTAGGTTGTAGGGTCCTAGCCATAATATTTCATATTGGGTGTTATTTTATGGACTTTAAATCAACTAACTTGAATTTCTCCCTTATAGATGTTTGGATTAGACAACAATGATCTTTCCAAATCTCAAGGAAATGATTTCCTACAATTAATTCATGGAAATCATACTTCTCTTCCTCCACCTCTTCCAATTATTCTCCCTGACCCACAAGCTCAAAGACTTGAAAAGTTCAAAATCACTCAAACCCTGCTTGCAATGAAACATAAAGATGGAAGTCCTGTGTGCACTCATGTCTTAGGGATGAAGTCACAGATTGACAGGTTGAGAATGTTGGATGTCGATGTCCCAAGGAAGTTGGCTATTGACTTGGTTCTTCAGTATCTTCCTGAGTCATATAATGTGTTTATTAATGACTACTATGTGACAGATCACGACATGACCCTTATAAGATATTTCTTATTCGCTTATTGCTGCTGAATCAGAAATGATGTGGCGCAATAGTCAAGAAAATATGGAAGGAAGGTCTATTTCTCAAACCTGCATGGATATGGGCAATGGTAACATTGGATGTCCAGAAAACCTTTCTCTTCCCAATCGAAAGGGATCGGCCTTGGTCAACCCGGTTAACCGGAAGGTAAGGAGAAGGTTTAAGTCTGGGATAACTTGTTGTATCATTCCCAAAGAGTCTATATGTTTTCATTACAAAGAAAAGGGGCATTGGATGCGAAGCTGCCCTAGCTACCTGAAGGATCTAAAGGAGACAGGAATCAAAATGTTTGACTCTGCTTCAGGTAAGTCCACTGTCTAACTCTCTTAAGTTCCTATTTGAAGATTCTTAATACATTTAGATGTTTGGCAGGATCAAGCAAAGGGAAGGGAACTTAAAGAATATGCTGAGTCTGATTGCGAAGATGGATTTCTACCGCATGGTTGAAGATCAGATTCTTGAGCTACTATTTAGAGTTATGATAGATTGCTAAAAGATATGTAATAGCATAGTTTCATTAAAGTTGCATTGTAAGGAAAAAGTTTATTCCGCATTTATAAATAAATAAAAATTTTGTTTTATATTTCCTTGCAATGATATTTATGAAAAAGATGTTTGTATGTTTTTATCAATAATGGAAAGGTAAATTTGGTTCTTTTATTTGTGGTAGTGTCTAAATTTACCAAATAAGGAAAGATTCTCATCACCCAAGTTTCAATTGGACCGAAACTTGGAATCATGCAAGTTGTGTTGTGTGATGAATGATATTTTCATCTTTGGGAAATTAAAACTAATTCCTTGTTCACATGTATGTGTGAGTCGAGCGAAGGACTAAAGGATCAGGTACACTAGGTTGTGCACTGGACAGGTCCGCCACAAAGGCTAATAAGGTTATTCATTATGATTTACTAAAGTTTAGTAAATATGGTTATGCTTACAAGTTTAAGTGTAATTCTGAAACAGTGGAAATGTTTCAATGTCAAGCAGGATGAATAAGAAGAATCAATTAGGCAGAAAGATAAAAGTTTCTCCAATCTGAAGAGATGGGAGAGTACTTGAGCATCTTGTTTTATGATTATCTTAGTGATCATAAAACTATATCACAATTGATCCTCTAAGGACACCTTAGTACATTTGTTTGGCTAAGGAGAGGAATCATGAATTGTTGAAATGGTTAAATCAAAAGATAAATCATACTTCGATCCGAAAACAAATCTTAGAGTCATACTCCAAGATTGAGCCTTGAGTGACATAATCTTAAGAAAAGTTTATAACACTTGTCAAATGTAGAGTAAGATGTTTTCTACTCTTGCACATTTGAAATTGGTAAGTTGTGATGTTTTGAATAAAACAAAGACCAACTAAGAACAATTGTGTGAAGTGTTTAACTTGACAAGAATCCATGCTAACTCTTGAATATTTGTTTTGCCAAGGAATGGTTCTTGACAAGAGAATCTTATATGTCAAGAGGACAGTGGGAGTCTTAAAGATGTTGGAAAAAGTTTCAAGAACTAGTCAAGAGTTATGTTAGTCACTAGCCCATGACTTGAGGTCTGTAACCTATCGTGTTGACATATTCTTGTTTCTGTGCCATTCCAGTTAAAGTTGGCTATGTTTATGAGTTCTATGAGTTCTCAATTGTTTGCATAACAACCTGGAAGCAATGGTAGGCTCTTGTGCTATCGGGTGGCAAGAAATGAAGATTGAATAAGTTCAGTCCATATGTGATTTGGATTTGCCACTAACCTTGTCTTGTGATTATGGTTATGTCAAATTCACATGGGTATGAACACTTACACCATAAAATCTAAAGTGTCATAAGGTTTCTCTTCGATTCATGAAAATGATGGTGAGGAAACACTTTCACTAAGTAGATTTTAAGTAGATAGCAATTGTGAGAATGACAAAAGCTCTAAACATTATGATTACGACATCCCTCTTAATAATTGTTTAGACAGACATCTGAGCTATCTACAAAAAGGTGTATGGTTTTGATAAAGTCTTATCAAAGCAATCTCGTATCAGAAATCTGAACTTTGGTAAGAAAGTCAATAAAGTATTGATTTCTAGAAGTCCATTTGATTTCTGGGTACATGTCAAAGCTAGTGGGAGCATAAGTGTTATGCTAGTAAGATAATAATCACTATGCTAGTGGGAGCATGGTTATTATGTTAAGTGTTGCAAGTTAGCAATGTTAATTATAGAAAACAAAAGTTTCAATTCGCTTTGAAAAGTTGTTTTTGCTATAATTAAGGGAGAGAATTTTTATACTTCATTCCAATTCTACAGGCTTAGATTGTGATTTTAATCAATTTTAGTCAAGGATATATATATATACATATATATATATATATATATATATATATATATATATATATATATATATATATACATATATATATATATGTATATATATGAATGTTATGTTGGAATGGTTCAACATAAGGATATTCTATATATGTTGCATTCTCAAAATTCAATCATGATTACGACATACCTCTTCATAGCTCGAATTGTAAGAACATGGCAAATAAATTATTTTATAGCTTGGATCGTGTCCCATATTCTTCGGATATAGGATCGATTACATATGCTATAATATTTATCCATTCTAAATTTTTCAAATGCCTGGGGTATTAAGAGGGAAAAAAGAATAGAACTGGATATGACTAAAATGATTAAGCAATTGTCGAGGACAATCTGAGCTTTAGCAAAGATTGGTGGCTCATGCACAATTGGAAGTATATAGTTAGGACCATATTGACATATTCTGAAAAGAGGCAACTCTTGTTCAAAAGTGATTGTCAAAATGGGCATATGGAAATATTTCCATAGGTGGAAGTTATTCTTTGAAGATTAGAAAACTTAATGAAAATAAGGATATTCAAAGGAATGTACTTTGAATCTGAGACTTCATTTCCATGGAATTGATCTCCATTGGAATACTTTGTAATGTCTGTTGCTAAGTCATGGTGACTTGTGTGCATATTGATTACAAGAGGATCATTGCATATAAGTTTAGAATCTAACAGATAACTGTAAATGGAAAGAGTTTGGTATTCTTACATTTGCAATAAGGATTTGGGATTGTGAAATGAGAATCATTGAAATTATGTTCAAATTGGTCTATTTCACAAAGTAAAGACAAACATAGCATGCATACTAGATGTATGGCATAGCTATTGTCTAGAAAACATAGTGTGCATGCTTGGAGCATGGGACAACTAGTGTTTTAATTCAAGTATAAACTTGATTAATCGAAACATAAATAATGAGTAATCAATATGGTGCTTAAATAAAAGGTGATTTTTATTTACACTCAAAGTGTTGGGGCCATATAAGATTAGTATTATTCTTGTGTTTCACTTTGCATGTTTTGACTTCCAGAATATTTATGTTATGGTATATATCATATTATTCAAACTCTCCACAGTCGGTCATACTTTGGAAGTAGGTATTGATTTAAGACTGTCATGAATCTGGTTTGTATGATATGTCTAAAGGGTATTAGACATAGCAATAGTTGCTGCAACATTCATGAGTGCTCATAAGTTCTGAGTATTGGATTCAACCCACGCTCACTTGCATCACTTCATGGAATTTATCTCGAGTGATCGTGAGACGGTAAAATCATATAAATCTTTAAACCTAGAGATATGAGTTGTTGACTATGAGTTGGTTATCCATTGATTGTACGAAAACGCATTGGTAACTCGATGTTATAAAACGTGCTTTTGTGCATAATTCAACAAGTAGTCAGTACAAGCATATGAGTTAAAGTTTATTTGTTCCTTCTAGAAATAGAAGGGATATCTGGGCCCCTCGATGATTTGGTTTTGACTTATGTACCGGGCCCGATCAGAACCTAATTGATGTGTTCAATTTAGTTCTATGTCGAAACAAAACAGAGATCGAGAAACAAATACTGGACAATAAGTAAGACCATGATCCATGTGTTTGTCCGGCTGATATCTTGAGAGCAGAGGATTATATGATCACTTATCTTAAATGGCGTATCATTATTATCTCAGTTCCGAGAGACTTTGAAAGAGCTACGATTGCTAGTCGGATCCTGAAGTCATATTTGCAAATATAGTTATTAGACTTATCCAAGTGGGAGACTGTTGGATATAGTGTCTAAGTCCATAACTTTATTTGGTATGTACTTGACCCGACCCGACATGGTCCATCTGGGTTGCATGGCATTACAATACTTGGATAGACTAAATGAGAGAATGGACACTTGTGATTATTAATATATTATAAGTTCTAATGTATTAATAATAGTACTATTTAATTAGTGTTGATCAAGTATTAATTTAGAATTAATTTGGTGATCAAAATGAGACTAATTAAATATATAGGGTTGATTATGACAATCATCTAATCTTTTATGGTGGATTTATGATCCATGGTTTATGGAGTTGGGTTATAAGCATTTGGAGCTCCATGGATAGTTCATGGGAGTTACAAACCCATGGATCATTAGAAATGAAGAGTCATGACGATTAAGGGCATTCATGTGTAAACCCTAATTGTGACAACACTATAAAAGGAACCCTATAGCTAGCAAATCGGCCACTAGTGAGTTCTAAGAGGGCATAACCGATTTTTGAGTGCAAGTGTATTCTCTCAAGTTATTCCAAGTTTTGTAGTGTTGTGTGAAGCATTTGAGGCACAAGAGTTGGGGTGCTAGGCTCACAAAGTCTTCAAGGAATCCAAGCAACAAGAAAGGTATGTACTTCTACTAGTTTTTATATTACATATTCCCCATGCCATGCTAGTTAGGAAGTAAACCTTGAAAAATCAAATTTGCATGTATATTAGAGAAAACATAGATTCAAGGTTTATAGGGTTGCATGTACACCATAGGAGTGTTAGAATGCTCAAAACCCATCAGTCGACCCTCCACCAATCAAGGAAGCAGTGGGTGAAAGGACACACATTAAACTGCCATTTTATAGGCAGTAACCTTATACCCCCCTTATAGATCGGCTTTTAGAATGAGGCCTACGAACAGTAATATTGACTTTATCTTATATATATATCTATATAATTAAAATTATATAAATAGTATAAGGGTTGAATTTTAAACTTTTAAAATTCTAGGGTTTGATTTGCAATTAAAGCATTCATAAGGGGTAAACTTTACAAATTCCAAAACTTGAGGGCAAGTATTGAAACTATTCAAAAACTTTTCAATTCCATAAATTATGTGTTTGAAGTAGTTTTTAATGAAAAACTTTTGAAGTTCCATAACTTGAGGACAAGTTATGGAAGACTTTAAAGCATTTAAAAATGAGGCTCTTCACTTTCATAACTTATGGAAATCTTATGAGTGTTTAAAAGACATAAATGTGACTTTTCATATAACTTGATGACAAGTTACAAAAACACATTTTATGAATAAATTTTAGATCAATATGGATTGAAAACACATTATCTCAAAATTCTTCCTATTAATCTAAGCTAACTCATAAGAACAAGATAATTCAAATCATCAATCTTCAAGAAATTAGCATGAACATAAAACTAATACAAATCTTGAAATTATGACAATTATCTTTGAAATTGGATTAGCATGAACATTACCACAACAAAAACAGGTTTACAAGTCCAAAAACAGCTTAGGGTAATGTTCCTAGTCCAATTCCAGCCAAAACAGTCGAAGATATGCTGTCTGGGGGTCCAACTCGTCGACTGCATGAACCAACTCGTCGAGTTGGATGAATTTTGCCTTGGAATCATCGAGTCCCTTTATGGACTCGGCGAGTCTGCTGTTCAGACAACAAAAAACTTCGTTTTTTCAGCAATTTTAGCAAGTATAACAAGAAAACAAGCCTAGTCTTTGATACCTCTGTTGGGTTTTGATCATTCTAACACTCCTAAGGTGTATATGCAACCCTAAATACCTTGGATCTATGTTTTCTCTATTATACATGCAAATATCAATTTTTCCAAGGTATTACTCTAACTAGTATACAATCATATGTACTAGAATAGCAAAACTAGATAGAACACATACCTCTTTGTTATAGCTTGATTCCATGGAGCTTAAGAGCCTAGTGCCCCAAGTGTGACACCTCAAATGGTTCACACAACACCATGAACATCTTGCAATAACCATGAGAGAGGATACTTGACTCATAGAAATTGGCTTGCCCTCTTGTGTATGCACTAGTTCCAATTTCACCAACCAATGGGGTCTTTATATAGTGTGTAAATTAGGGTTACACCATGTAACCCATGACTTTTCCCATTCCTTATGCTCCATGGGTTTTAACCTCCATGGAATATCCATGGGTCACCACATGGGTTAAACCCAACATAAGAAATCATGGATCATAAGCCTACATATATAAGAATGACAGATTTACACAATCAATCCTCATATATTTCATTAGTCTCTTTTTGATCACTAAATTAAATCCAAATTAATTCTTGATCAATACTAAGTAACTAATATGATTTCATATTAATATATTAAAACTTATAATATATTAATATGTCACAAGTATCTTTTTCTCACAAAAGGTCTATCCAAATGTCCCGATGCCATGCAACCCAAATGGACCATGCCGGGTCGGGTCAAGTACATACCAATTATAGTTATGGACTTAGACACTAATCCAACATATTATTCATCCAGTCAAGTTGCTTTGGTGAAGGCGACCCAAAAGGACCATGCTACAACCGGGTCAAGTACGTACCAAATATAGTTATGGACTTAGACACTAATCCAACACCATCTTCATTAGATGATTCTTCATCATCTACCCAGTTTTCAAATACAGCAACTAAGATCTTGACATCAATATTTTGTCTTTTTAAAGAGACCAACAACTTCTTATATTTGGCTTCATAATCTTCATTGGTATCAACTCTTTTGGATTTGTAATCCCTGGCAAAATGATCGGCTCCTCCATAATTAAAACACTTGAGTCCTTTTTTTTGTTCATTAGATTTTTTTCCAGTGTCATAACCTTTAGTCGTTGTTGAGTCAGTCCTTGATTGAAACCTTTTAGGTCCAAAATTCTTCTTATCATTCATACTAACATATCTCTTGACAAGCAAGGCTTCACCTTCTGATTCATCAGATAAATCAATGTCGCTATTTTGAGGAGACTTCTTTGAGTAAAGAGTCATAGATCTGTTGTTGTGAGTGTCTCACATGATCTCCTTTCTCAAATCTTTGTTTCTTCATGATTACAAACATTACTAAACAAGGACGCCAAATCCATGGTTTCAATTTTTTTCACTGATCTTCAGAACGTCTACATGACGCTCCCAACTATCGTTCAGTGAATCAAGAAACTTAAGAACCAAGGAGTTTCTTGTTTTTGTTCATGCTAAGACGACACATATCATTAACAAATCAATTACGACAATTGAAGACCTGATTAAGCGTCTCATTCTTTTGTTAAAGAAAAATGCTAATATCGACGATTAACATTGTTCTTGTTAACAACCTTTACTTCATCAGTGCCTTCATAGGCAATAGTCAGCGTATCCATCATCTCCTTGGCTGATCGACAATTTTGAATGAAGTGATAGATGTGTTGGATTAGTGTCTAAGCCCATAACTATAATTGCTATGTATTTGACCCGATTTGGCATGGTCCATTTGGGTTGAACTTCACCGTAACAATTTATATGGATAGTCTTTTGAGAATAGTATGTTTATGATTTATATTAATATATTATAAGTTATAATATATTAATGTGGAATCATATTATTTAATTAGTATTGATCAAGAATTAATTTAGAAATCATTTAGTGATCAAAAATGAACTAATTAAATATGGACTCTTATATATATATATATATATATATATATATATATATATATATATATATATATGGTCCAAGTTCATTTAGGTTGGGCTAAGCTTTCATGGATAGTCTATGGAGTGTTTAACGCATGGATCCTATGGAAATGAAAGGTCATGGGTATTAGGGTGTACATGAATGTAACCCTAATCCTCCATACTATATAAAGAGGTCATTGGCACTTGAAATCGGCACTAGTGTGTGAGAACAAAGGGTGGGCCGATTTCTAGAAGTGCATTCTATTCTCTCAAGTTTTCCAATGTGTTTTTGGTGATTTGTGATTCCACTTGAGGCTTCCACATTATTGGGGCTAAGCTCTTAAAGTTCAAGACTTCAAGCTACACCAAAAGGTATGTTATCTAACTAGGCTTTTGTAGTATAGTTACTTCATATTATGCTAGTTAGGATATTACCTTGGAATATTGAATATTTTCATGTATAATAGAGAAAACATAGATCCAAGGTTTATAGGGTTGCATGTACACCATAAGAGTGTTAGAATGCTCTAAACCCATTAGGGGACTCGACGAGTCCATGCCTAAATTCATCCAACTCATCGATTTGGTTCTTGCACTCGGTGACTTGGACCCCCTAACAGCATATCTTCGAGTTTTAAGGCTGGAATTGGTCTAGAATCAGTACCTTAAACTGTTTTGGACTTATATAACCTATTTTTGATGTGGTAATGATTATGGTAAACCAATTTCAAAGTTGTTATCAAAATTTCAAGCTTTATGTGTGTTTATGTAATTCTTGAAATTGTTGATATGATGGTTCATACACTTATGAGTTTTGGTAGATCATAGGAATTATTTGCAAAAGTTGTTTGTTAGTTAATTCTTGATCTAAATGTATTTTAATGGAGTCCATAATTTGTCCTCAAGTTATGGATTACCAAAAGTCATTTCTTTTAAAGATCCATTAAAATGCATAGGTTACAAAATTGAAGAGTCTTTTTGTTTTATGAACTCCATAACTTGTCCTCAAGTTATGGATGTTCAAAAGTCTCTTCATTGAAGTTTTTAAAACCTTAATTAAACTCATAAGTTATGAAAATCCAAAAGTTTTTGAATAGTTCAAAACTTGCCCTCAAGTTTTGGAATTTGTAAAGTCTCACACACACTTTAATTCCAAACCCTAGAGTTTTAAAAGTTCAAATTCAACCCTTGTAGTTTATAGTATTATAAGTTAATAATATATATATGTATAAGAGCAAGTCAGTCTTACCGTTAGTAGGCCTCATTCACGAAGCTGGTCTATAAGGGGGGTATAAGGTTGTTGCCTATAAAATAGCAGATTAAGGGGTGTCCACTTTCACCCACCGCTTCCTTGACTGGTGGAGGGTCGTTAGCCGAACGGGTAGGACAAGGACTATAATTTTCATTATAAGTATAATGATAAATATAAAGTAACTAAACCTTTTATAAATTCCTAATCTTAGTTACTTTAGGAAAATGTGAATTTGGTGCTAACCCATGAAATTACACTTTGCACTTTGCTTAAGTCGTTAGTGGAGCGCGTGTGGTTAACCGGCACACTAACCTGGATTTAACAAGGTAGGAAAAGGGTAACTTAATGTTTATCATAGGATCGGTGGAGCGCGAGTGGTTAACTAGCACATCGATTAAGTGATATAAATTAAGGGTACCAAGTACATTTGCATGGTTAGTCACACCTTGTTTTGTGATCCTCGGCATCCAGTCACAAAACATGAGAGGGCACAATCGAGATTGAAACATGCCATTGAAGAGTTCAAAGAATCTCAGAAGATCAAGGAGTTTCAAAGCCAATTAAAGACCTAATAATTTATTTCACTTTTTTCATGGTGGAAATTGATGAATCGTCATTCACCTACCTTCAAATATTTTATAGCTTGGATTACGGCATCCCTCTTCCAAGTTGTAAAAGTATTATGTTGGGTCCTAGCCTTAATATTTCATATTGGGTGTTATATTAAGGACTTAGATCAACTAACTTGAATATCTCACATTATAGATTTCTGGTTCAGACAACTATGATCTTCCCAAATGCCTAGGAACAAGCTTTCCTAATGAAGATGATGTCCCATGGTTGGTTCATGGAAATAATACTTATCTTCCTTCACGTCCTCCAATTATTCTCCCAAACCCACAAGTTCTTGAATAGTTCAAGGTCACTCAAGCCCTATTGTCAAGCAAGGTCTATGTGTTCTCACATCTTGGAGATGAAGTCACATATTGCCAAACCGAGAGAGTTGGGTGTCAAAGTCTTGATAAAGTTGGTTGTTCAATCACTTTCTAAGTCACATAGTGAGTTTCCTTTGGGACTACAATGAAACAGACTATGACAATGGTAAAGCAATGATTTGGAGCACTGGTAAAGCAAATTCGATTAGAAGATCAACTTCCCAAACTTCCATGGACTTTGACAATGGTAACATTGAAAATCCAGAAAAGCTTTCTCTTCCCAATGGAAAGGGATCAGCCATAGTCAACTCGGTTGACCAAATGGTAAAGAGAAAGGCTAAGTCTGAGATAGTTTCGCGTACCATTCCCAAAGAGTCTATATGCTTATATTGCCAAAGGAAGGGGCATTGGTTGCAAAGCTGCCCTATTTACCGGAAAGATCATAAGGTTGGTCAAGTCAAAAAGTTTGACTCTACCTCAGGTAAGTCCACTATCTAACTCTATTAAGTTCCTATTTGGAGATTATTATTACATGATGTGACTAGGTCACATGTTGAAGTTTTAAGAATCAAAGAAAAGAGAGGAAGCTTAAAGAAGAGTAAGATGATTCTGATCGCGAAGATGGATCTCGATCGCATGGTTCGGTGATCAGCATTTTTGAGCTGCTACTTAAGAGTTGTGATAGTTTGCATAGGAATAGATAACAACATTGTTTTCATATGCATTTGCATTGTAAGGATAAGTTTTTCCGCAAGTTTTAAATAAAAGAAAAGTTTCGTTTTTTATTTATTTTAAATATCCTTAAAGTGGCATTTGTGAAAAATTGTTGTTTATATGATTCCATTGATAGTAACATAGGAAAATGGATTTGATTCTTTCGTTTGTGGTAGTGTCACTATTTACCAAATAAGGAAAGATTCTCATCACCCAAGTTTCATTTGGATAGAAACGTGGAATCATGCAAGTCGTATGATGAATGAGAATTTTCATCTTTGGAAAATTAAGACTAGTTCCTTGTTCACATGGATATGTGAGTCAAGTGAAGGACTAAGGGATCGAGTACACATTCTGGTGCACTGGTCAAGTCCACCACAAAGTTTGATAAGATTATTCGTTATGATTTACTAAATTTCAGATAATATGGTTATACTTACAAGTTAAAGTATAATTCTGAAACATTGGAAAAGTTTCGATGTATGGCAGAACAAATGAGACGAATCAAATTTGGCAGAAAGATAAAAGTTTCTCAAATCTGAAAAGATGGGAGAGTACTTTAGTATCATGTTTTACGATCATCTTAATGATTGTGAGACCATATCACAATTCATACTCTAGGGACATCTTGCTGCATTCCTATGTGTCAGAAGAGGAATCATGAATTGTTGAAATGGTTAAATCAAGAAGATAAGTCATACTTAGTTCCAAAATAAATCTTCGAGTCATACTCCAAGATTGTAACTTGAGTGACATATCTTAAAGAAGGTCTATTAACACTTGTCAAATGTAAGAGTAAAATGTGTTCTACTCTTGTACATTTGAAATTGGTAAGTTGTGATGTTTTGGATAAAACAAAGACGAACGAAGGCCAATTGTGTGAAGTATTTGTCTTGAAAAGAATCTGCACTATCTCTTGAATATTTGGCAAGAGAGTATTATATGTCAAGAGGACATTGCGAGTCTTAAAGATCTTGAAAAAGCTTCAAGATCTAATCAAGAATAAAACATGTGGTTTATCACTAGCACACGACTTGAGGTTTATAACCTATCGTGTTGACATATTCCTATTTCTGTCCCCATTCTAGTTAAAGTTGTCTTTGCATATGAGTTCTGAGAGTTCTCAATTGGTTGCATAACAACTTGGAAGCAATAGCAGGCCCTTGTGCTGCCAGGTGGCAAGAATTTAAGATTGCACAAGTGCAATCCATATGAGTTTGGATTTGTCACTAACCTTGTCTTGTGATTATGGTTTGGAAAAATTCACATGGATAGGAACACATACACCATAAAATCTAAGTTTCATAAGGTTTCTCTCCGATTCATGAAAATGATGGTGAGGAAACGCTTTCACTAAATAGATTTTAGGTAGATAGCAATTGTGATATTTGTATTCTCAAAGTCGTTAGTGGAGCGTGTGTGGTTAACCGGTACACTAACATGGACTTGTGAGGAATGACAAAGGTCTAAACAATTGAGACTATGATTACGGCATCCCTTTTCACAGTTCTGAAATTGTTTAGACACACATATGAGCTATATAAGGAAAGGTGTATGATTTTGATAAATTTTTATCAAAGCATCTCGTATCAGAAATCTAAACTTTGGTAAGAAAGTCAATAAAGTATTGATTTCTAGAAGTCCAGCTGATTTCTCAGTACATGTCAAAGCTAGTGGGAGCATAAGTGTTATGCGAATAATCATCATGTTAGTGGGAGAATGATAATTGTGATAAGTGATGCAAGTTAGCAATGTTAATTATAGAAAAAAAAGTTTAATTAGTAAAAGTTGTTTGGCTATAATTAAGGGAGAGGAAATTATACTTCATTTCAATTCTAAAAGCTTAGATTGAGATTTTAATCATTTTTAGTCAAGGATATATATGAATTTTATGTCGGAATGGCTCAACATAAGGAAATTCTATATATGGGTCCATTATTTGCGTTCTAAAATTCGATTATGATTACGGCATAATCTGAATTGTGAGAACATGGAAAATAGAAATAGAAATATTATAGCAAAATACTAGTCTAGAATCATGTCTTTATGTGAGACATCATGAATCGTGTCCCATATGCTTCGGGTATAGGATCGATTGCATGTGCTATAATATTTATATGTTCTAAGTTTTTCCAAATGCCTAGAGCATTAAGAGGGAAAAGGTCTAGAATTGGATATGACTAAAATGATTAAGCAATGGTCGAGGACAATCTAAGGTTTACCAAAGATTGGTTGCTCAGGGACAATTGGAAGTATAGTGTTAATTTTGGAAGGACCATATTGACATATTCTGAAAAGAGGCAACTCTTTTCAGAAGTGATAGTCAAAATGAGAATATGGAAATATTCCTATAGGTGGAAGCTGTTCATCAAATCTGTCTAAGATTAGGAAACTTAATGCAAGAAGGATGTTCAAAGCAATGTACTTTGAATTTGAGACATCGTTTCCATAGAATGATCTCCATTGGAATACTCTGTAATGTCTGTTCACAAGTCTTTGCGACTTTGCGCATAATCATTACAGAGGATCAGTGGATATAAGTTTAAATCTAACAAGATTTCGGTAAATGGCAGGAATTTGGAATTCTTGCATTTGCGGTAAGGATTTGGGATTGTTAAATGAGAATCATTGGAATTATGTTCAATCGATCTATTCTACAAAGTAAAGATCATAGACAAACTTAGTGTGCATACTTGGTGTATGGCATAACTAATGTTCGGAAAAACATAGCGTGCGTACTTGGTGTATGGCATGACTAGTGTTTAGAAAACATAGTGTACATGCTTGGAGCATGGGACAACTATTGTTTTGATTCAAGTATAAAGTTGATAATTTGAAACAATATGCAATGAATAATGTGTAATCAATATGGTGATAAATAAAAGGTGTTCTATTTATATTCATAAGTTCTGAGACCATATTCGATTCGATTATTCTTGTGTTTCACTTTGCATGTTTTGACTTCCAGAATAACTAGTTCGTTCTTCCTGAATGACTAAGTTATTCAAACCATCCACAGTCCATAATACGTTGGAAATAGGTATTAAGGCAATATTGTCATGAAGTTGGTTTGTAGATGTCCAAGGTAGTGGACATAACAAGAGTTGCTACAATATTGATGAGTGCTCATAAGTTTTGAGTATTGGATTAAACCCACGCTCATTTGACTCACTTCATGGATTTTATCACGAGTGATCATGAGACGATAATATCTTATATTCTTCAAACCTAGAGATATGAGTTGTTGCCTATGAGTTGGTTATACATTGATTGTACGAAAACGCATTGGTAACTTGATGTTATAAAAGGTGCCTTTGTGTATGATTCAACAAGTAGTAGAACAAGCATATGAGTCAAAGTTTATCAATTCCTTTTACCCTTAAAGGGATAAAAGCGATATATGTGGGTCCCTCGATGATTTAGTGATGACACCCCGAAGTGTTTGGCCAAGCTTGGACTGATGTGATTTGTTCAATTTGTCGGCCGTCATAAGTCGGAAATCGGGAAACAACAAATGGACAGAGAGAATGATTATAATACATGTCTCAGTCCATATGATATCTAGAATGGAGGAATATATGATCCCTTATCTAATTGACGCGTCATTGATTTGTTTAGAGTTCGACAGCGGCTTTTAAGAGCTACGATTGCTAGTCGGGTTTTGGAGTCATACGCAATAATAGTTTTAGACTTATCCAAGTGGTAGACTGTTGGAGTAGTGCCTAATCCCATAACTATAACTGCTATGTACTTGACCCGATTTGGCATGGTGCAATTGGGTTACACTTCACCGGAACAATGTATATGGATAGTCTTTTGAGAAAAGTATGTTTATGATTTATATGAATATATTATAAGTTCTAATATATTAATATGGAATCATATTATTTAATTAGTCTTGATCAAAAATTAATTTAGTGATAAAAAAGGAACTAATTAAATATGGTGTGACAACCCGAAATTTCTATTCTGTACAACCAGTCACTTCAACAGAAGTCAGAACTGTTTTTGCTAACTTTCAAGCTTTTTGGTGTCAGATTGAGTGTTTTAAAGTTAGTACTTCAAGAGATAACAGGAGAGAGGATACCCTAGGGTTTATTGTGCAACAATAAAGTCCCAAAACTCCAAGAGTTTGGAGTTTACGGCCGTAAACCCCAAGGGGTATAAATATGGAACTTAGCCATTTTTAACACTTTTTCACATTTTCAAGAACTAGAACTCAAATCCTCTCAAGTATCATCCGATTTTCCTTCTTGATCTTCAACTTTGTAAGTGTTTCTTGCCCTAATTAGTTGATATCTTTCTTAATCTAGTGATCTTACATGATTCCATCCGTGAAATCATTCCATTTGTGTAGATCTTCAAGTGTTCTTAGTTTCACCAAGAACACCAAGAACGCACACTAGTGTTCTTGGACTTGTAACACCCTTTCAAGCTTCTACAAAGTAAGTACTCTTACCTTGTCTTGTTATAAGGCTTGTTACACTTCTGAATCATTTAGAAAACACAAAGAATCACAAGATCAAAGGGGTTTATGGTCCAAACATGTTCTTGGACCGTAAACCCTAATAAAGGGGCCATTGGGTGCCCTATCCCTTACCAAGCCTTGGATACTAGTCTAGATCATATCCTTGATGTGCGTAGGACTTTAAACATCAAAAATACCATGAAACATTAGAGTTTACGGCCGTAAACTCATGGAGAAATGGTCCATGGGCCGTAAACTCTACAAAGGGGTGAAATGATGCCACAATCACTTCCAAAGGCTTAGACTTGAAGTAGGATGCTTCCTTATGACTTGTAAAGCTTCAAAACACCAAATGGTAGAAGTACCATGAGTTTACGGGCGTAAACTCATGGTTTTATGACCGTAAACTCCAAAGGAGTTGGAACCAAAACCGTAAACTCATAAAGAGTTTACCCTTGGACCCTAAACTCAATAGCCAAGACCTACAACCCTTAGATGAAATTCTTAGTACTTATAGCCCTTGAATCAAGTGTTTTACATGTCCTAGGATGTCTTAACTTGGTTAATTAATAGTTTTGTGACTAATTGGATACATATATGTGTTATTATATGTTAACTAGGATCCTTGTGTGTGCTCAAGTCTTCACTTGACACTTAGCATCCTATAACATCCGTTCATCCAAACCACTCACTACAGGTGAGTTCATACCCCTTAATTAACCTTTTAAATGTTTTTAAATGCTTTTATGGGGGGGATACAAGTTGATCTATTATAGTTATTATATCAATCAGATGTGATTAATAACTACCAATCTAGTGGATTTCTTACTTTTCAAACTGTGTTTTCAAACAAACTACTTCAAACTCCTTTTATCAAACTCTTTTACATGTCAAATACTTTTACTTAAACTCTTTTAAACTTATATTCTGTTAAAAGTATATCTTTATAGATATAGTTATATAAGTAGGATTGAAAGGACTTAGGACTGATAACTCACCTTAAACTCCTCTTCCTCGTTTGGTTGTGGACTTAGGGTATCGGTTATTTGTCAGAAGGTCGTTTGAATCCTAGTTATATATTATGTATATGTGTATAGATATAAAAGTTCCTTCTTTCTATTCAATACCTTTGGGTAGCAAGGGTATACTAACATGTTCATACATACAAACCATATTACTAGTAAGCTATAATAGGTGTAGTTTAGGAAGATACTAATACTATTACTAGAACAATGAAACATACAAATGAGTCAGTTCATACACGAGTCAATACACACTATGTTGTGAAACAAACAATAACATACAGAGAGAGAATATACAATACAGCTAGTACATACTATACATCATATAAGAAAACATACATGCTAGACAGAGAGAAAACAAACAATACCATACAGAGAGAACATACATACATACTAGATAGAGAGAGAACATACAATACATCTAGTACATACAATACATTCACAAGTGCACTAATACAGTTATGTGAGCCACGTAACGGGGCATGGCATCCCCTTTCATGGCTCGTTTTGTATCCAGAATCTCCTCAAATGGAGAGCGTTGAGTTTGTGTATAGATCTATACTGGATTGACTATCCTACACCTTGCTGCTCGCTACAGTGGGACTTGCAAGTCTACGGGTGCCAAACGTCATTCCTTCCGACGTCTTACATCGTCGTGTTTATAGTCGGTAGTATGGTACAAGCCGATCACATGGTACTTTAAATAACAATTGGTTTAAGGTACTTAGTACAGCAGTAGTTACTTAATAAAACACTACAGTACTATTTCATTTTCCCATTGCATTCACTTTGTGATCTTCACACAATATACAGTAATGTAAAAACTATATTTTTGGTTAATGATAGTCAGATTTGGGAAAATACATACTCTTACAAGAGACACACACACGACCACTAGATGCCTTGGTAGAAGGCTACTGTCAGTAGGAAACATATGGTTTTCTAGGAGATTCAAACCTTTGACAAACATTTGCAAACTTTTACAAACTTACACATCACATACTTACAAACACTTTCATACAAATATAGACACTAAAATACTTATGATCTCACCAGCTTTAAAGCTGATACTCTCTTTCAAAATAACTTGTATTCTCAGGTCACCAGTAGATAGGTACCGATGCAGGGTTTAGAGAAGATGGAGCTCGTTCAAGACTCATCTTTCATTTTGATTTATATTTTTGGTGTCAATACACTTGACAGAATACACTTGTATTAAAATTATATTATTAATGCAATGGATGATGTTGTTGCTTGTTTACTACTATTCATTGCTGTGATACTGTATATGACGTCCTCCACCCCCGAACGATTCCACCGTTCCGGTTTTGGGGTGTGACAGGTTGCTATCAGAGCATTGTTTATAGTGAATTGAGTATATCAACCCATAAAAGATATACAGACTATAAATACAATGGGATTAAAATACTCTGACCAAGAGTCTATACTTTTAAATAATAAAATATTTAACTAAGTATACATGCCTGCATTCATACTAAATTCAGTGTCACTAGGACAGAACAAAAGTATTACGATTGTTGGGCAGCACAAGTAGACTTAGGGACATATGGTCAACCCTGGGAAGATATAGCCTGATCAACTATATTATCCGAGGAGTGACTAGCATGTGCCTAAGTATGGTTGTGAGGTTGCAACAAGTCTAAAAACTTACCAACACTACCACAATGAAAACCTTAGAACAAAACATAAATCTAAAATACTATAGGGGTATTTTGTGTTACTATAAATTACTTATGTGCTTCTTTCTTATATCCCTTTTCTCGCGTAGATAATATGGATGGATTCCATCCCCACGGCAACTTGTACTTCCCTAACCAAGGTAATGGAGGAGGGTTTGAAGTAGAGCCAGAAAATGATCACCAAATCCCTGTGGATGATCACCAGGCTGAAGGCTTTGCAGATGGCTCTGACTCCGAGCCTGAAGTTGAGAACCTACCCCCGGTGGCTCCTGTCCCAAATCCTAACCATCGTCCGACTTTTCAAGGCCCGATGCCTCCGTGGGTGGAAATCTTGGAAACATGGAGCCAAGGGCAGGATCAGCCCATGCCATTCAATGGAGACCGAAGCTTTTATGACCTGAGCGAAGGGGGCTCAACAGACAGAGTCTTGCCATTCCTGGTTCGCAGAGTGACCCGAAACGAGATTTAGGGCAATACAGCTCTCCATCGAATCACGAAAGTTGACGCCAATGCGAGAATGCATACCCTCCGCACCATTCATCTGGAAGATGCTCGAGAGAGATCTAGAGTAAACCATGAGACCCTGCAGCAAGAGCTAGCTGAAACTCGAGCTGAAGTCATAGAGCTCAGAGTACGCCAAAGGGTGTACGAAAGGTACCTACTTGATATGGAGCGTCAGCTGGCTGAACTGAGGGTTCACTCAAGGGATAACCATCACCAGTAGGAGATATTCTACCTTTCTTTCCTTGGTTGAAAGAATAGTCTTCCTATCTATGCTCTAAGTACCACTTTTCTAAATAACTAACTCTGTACTGTAAGTACTTTCTAGTTAGGCCAGTAAGCCGTCAAGACTTTCTACTTCGGATATGATGTAAGACCTACTCCAAGGTCATTTTCCCAAATGTATTACATCTTAAATATCAATGATATTGACAGTCGGAAAATTTCTGTTCCAATCCTTGTTCAAATATTCCCGTTTTTCTATCATTAGAATCCTATCTAAACACTCACTTCGTCAAATTATTGAGCTGTGGTGAATTAGCTCAAAGATTTCTTCCAATTCTTGTCAAAGGTTAGATGCGGTTATCCACCAACCAATGATAGTCTAGTGCGAAATAGCAATTGTCTAGTAAACATTCTACGAACTTACTTCAACTCTTTTCCAGTTCTGCATCGTAGGGATGTAGGTCAAACCATCGAGAACAGTTTAACAAAACAAAAACTTTACGATTACATGCTTAAGTAGAATACATCTAGGGATGACTATAATCACTCACAAACTCCTTTTCTTGTCAAATAGCAGAAGCATGTCGTCACCAAGAGGTAATCCGCCAAACGACACAACCCCGATCCTTCATATAGATGCTGCCACTTTCCAAGCAGCGGTATCAGCTGCTGTGACAGCTGTCCTTGCACACCTGAACACTAGTAACGAAAGCAAGGCTGAAAAAGTGTTGACAGTTCGAATTGTGGTAACCATCCGGGAAATCAACAAATGGTAACGTTCACGAACACCCAAATCCACAACTCAGAGTTTAAGAAATCAAAGCGTCAAGCCCAAGTGGAACGCAAGCGATTTCAAAGGCTTGCCAGGCAACAGCAACCAGTGGCAACCCCTGCCACCTCAGCACCGGTCAAGCGATATGAGGGAACACTTCCGAAGTGTGACAAGTGTAGCTTTCATCATAATGGGGCTTTCCATGAAAGGCAATGCTGCAATTGTCACCAAATAGGGCACCATGCTCGTAGCTGTGGAGCACCGGCACGACCCATCACTCAAGTCCCTGACATCGGAGTCAACCAGGCTTGCTATGGTTACGGTGAAATCGGACACCTTAAGAGGAATTGTTCGAAAAGGAGGAGCAACGAAAGCAACCGTGTCCACATAACTTCGACCCGACACATCACTTCCACCATCGATGCTAGTGCTAGCCAGATATGTCACCTATGCTGTGAGATAGGACACCTCGAGAAGGATTGTCCAATAACGAAGAACTCTGGTGCAGGCGGGAAGATACTAAGGATCACAGCCGCAGGGGAGACTACCCCAGACCCACATTGAAATATTAGGGCGTTTCGTTTTAGTAGACTTATAAACTGTTAAAAGCTAGTGCAACTTGAGTCTTATCTTTTTGCGAGACCCCGTCAGTCAAGGGACTCACGTACTGCGTGTACTCGCTTTTTGTAGTATACCTTGTTCGCAGCAGTAGTCTTATAGGTAAAACTAAAGTACTAGAACTCTGTAAAAGTTACACCTTTATGTTTTGTAGCACTTTTATGATCTAGTCTAACGCCTTTTATTCTGAGTAGTCCGACAGTATCATGTAACAAGAGTCAATTCGATCCTCACAATGCTAGTTTCATGCGTAAATTCTTTTCTCCAAAATCGCCTTTCTAGCGAAGCCATCATTCCAGAACTCTGAGGTACTTATGCAGAGAGTACCTTATGTTTCGTATCCTTCCCAAAGACACTTCAGCAAACCTCCCCGGAGTACCACTCGTACAGTACGTCAAGTTCAACCCGAAGACCCATACGGTTGATCTATCGCTGGAGAAGGTATACGCAAGGGTGGTATATAATCAAGGTTCTACAGGTTTAGAATTGATGATTCCGCTTTAACTTCTTTTCCTTGTTTGGATGTGAGCTTAAAGAAGAATCATTTATTCGATTGCCTTTGTAGTCTTAATTATATACGACTCGTATACACGAAGCTATGATTGATGAATCAAATATGACTTCTGATATGAACTTTAGGACGGAGACTTCCCAAGACTACGAGTGATCGTACTGCCATGCGGCTAAACTTAGAATCCAATCAGATGTTTTTCCCACCAATCGAGGCAATAGATTCAAACAGAACAGAAAACTCACATGATTACCTCTGCAACGTCAAGTCGAGTTCAGAATCGACTTAGTTCCAGGGGCTACCCCAGTAGCCAAATCGCCCTATCGTCTAGCACCAGCAGAGATGCAAGGACTGTCCTGTCAACTTTACAAACTGCTCAGCAAGGGCTTTATAAGACCAAGCGTCTCACCCAGGGGAGCTCCAGTCTTGTTCGTCAAGAAGAAAGACGGATCGTTTCGTGTGTGCATCGACTACAGGGAGCTCAACAAACTGACCGTCAGAAATCGTTATCCTCTGCCTCGTATAGACGATTTGTTCGACCAACTGCTAGGGGCGAATTACTTTTCGAAGATAGATCTCAGATCCGGGTATCGCCAGTTGCGAGCCCAAGTGGAGGATGTTCCGAAGACAGCCTTCCGAACTCGTTACGAACACTATGGGTTTGTAGTAGTACCATTCAGATTGACTAATGCGCCCGCAGTATTCATGGACTTAATGAATAGGGTATGCCGTCCTTACTCGGATCAGTTCGTCAACGTATTCTTAGATGACATACTTATCTATTCTCGTAGTAAGGAAGAGCATAGTAAGCATCTACGTCAGGTTCAGATAAGGTGTATCTGGATCTTAAAAAGCTATACTGGTGGCCTAACATGAAACCAGAGATTGCTACCTTCGTGAGTAAATGCCTTACTTGCGCCAAGGTTAAGGTCGAATACCAGAAACCCTCAGGTTTACTACAACAACCGGAGATCATTCGGGAAACGACATAGAAGATCGTTCAGATTTGTGAACGATTGAAAGCCTCTAGAGACCAACAGAAAAGCTACGCTGATAAACGAAGGAAACCGTTGGAATTCCAGGTGGGCGACCGTGTTCTATTGAAGGTCTCACCCTGGAAGGGCTTAATACGCTTTGGAAAGCGTGGAAAGCTAAATCCAAGATACATAGGGCCTTTCGAGATTCTTGCAAGAATCGGCCCTGTAGCTTACAAACTTAACATACCCCGCGGGCTCAGTAACGTACATTCTACTTTCCACGTCTCGAACTTGAAAAAGTGTATGTCCGACGAGACTCTTGTAATCCCACTCGACGAGATCGAGATGAACGAGAGCCTCAACTTCGTGGAAGAACCTGTGGAAATCATGGACCGGGAGGTCAAGCAAACGAAACAAAGCCGTATCCCGATAGTGAAGGTTTGCCGGAACGCCAAGCGAGGACCTGAATTCACTTGGGAGCGAGAGGATTAGATGAAACTGAAATATCCTCGTCTTTTTACTTAGTTGTTTTGTAACTACTTATTTGCTTAAACTCTAATTTCGGGTCAAAATTCCTTCTAACGGGGGGATGATGTGACAAACTGAAATTTCTATTCTGTACAACCAGTCACTTCAATAGAAGTCAGAACTGTTTCTGCTAACTTTCAAGCTTTTTGGTGTCAGATTGAGTGTTTTAAAGTTAGTACTTCAAGAGATAACAGGAGAGAGGATACCCTAGGGTTTATTGTGCAACAATAAAATCCCAAAACTCCAAGAGTTTGGAGTTTACGGCCTAAACATGGTGTTTACGGCCGTAAACCCCATGGGGTATAAATATGGCACTTAGCCATTTTTAACACTTTTTCACATTTTCAAGAACTAGAACTCAAATCCTCTCAAGTATCATCCGATTTTCCTTCTTGATCTTCAACTTTGTAAGCGTTTCTTGACCTCATTAGTTGATATCTTACTTAATCTAGTGATCTTACATGATTCCATCCGTAAAATCATTCCATTTGTGTAGATCTTCAAGTGTTCTGAGTTTCACCAAGAACACACACTAGTGTTCTTGGACTTGTAACACCCTTTCAAGCTTCTACATAGTAAGCACTCCTAACTTGGCTTGTTATAAGGCTTGTTACACTTCTTAATCATCTAGAAAACACAAAGAATCACAAGATCAAAGGTGTTTATGGTCCAAACATGTTCTAGGACCGTAAACCCTAATGAAGGGGCCATTGGGTGCCCTAGTCCCTTACCAAGCCTTGGATACTAGTCTAGATCATATCCTTGATGTGCTTAAGACTTTAAACATCAAAAAGACCATGAACCATTAGAGTTTCCGACCGTAAACTCATGGAGAAATGGTCCATGGGCCGTAAACTCTACAAAGGGGTGAAATGTTCCCACAATCACTTCCAAAGGCTTAGACTTGAAGTAGGATGCTTCCTTATGACTTGTAAAGCTTCAAAACACCAAATGGTAGAAGTACCATGAGTTTACAGCCCTAAACTCATGGGTTTACGACCGTAAACTCCAAAGGAGTTGGTCCCAAAACCGTAAACTCATAAAGAGTTTACCCTTGGACCCTAAAGTCAATAGCCAAGCCCTACAACCCTTAGATGAAATCCTTAGTACTTATAGCACTTGAATCAAGTGTTTTACATGTCCTAGGATGTCTTAACTTGGTTAATTAGTTGTTTGGTGACTAATTGGATACATATATGTGTTATTATATGTTAACTAGGATCCTTGTGTGTGCTCAAGTCTTCACTTGACACTTAGCATCCTATAACATCCGTTCATCCAAACCACTCACTACAGGTGAGTTCATACCCCTTAATTAACCTTTTAAATGTTTTTAAATGCTTTTATAGGGGGGGATACAAGTTGATCTATTATAGTTATTATATCAATCACATGTGATTAATAACTACCAATCTAGTGGATTTCTTACTTTTCAAACTGTGTTTTCAAACAAACTACTTCAAGCTGCTTTTATCAAACTCTATTACATGTCAAATACTTTTAATTAAAATCTTTTAAACTTATATTCTGTTAAAAGTATATCTTTATAGGTATAGTTATATAAGTAGGATTGAAAGGACTTAGGACTGATAACTCACCTTAAATTCCTCTTCCTCGTTTAGTTGTGGACTTAGGGTATCGGTTATTTGTCCGAAGGTCGTTTGAATCCTAGTTATATATTATGTATATGTATATAGATATAAAAGTTCCTTCTTTCTATTCAATACCTTTGGGTCGGAAGGGTATACTAACATGTTCATACATAGAGACCATATTACTAGTAAGCTATAATAGGTGTAGTTTAGGAAGATACTAATACTATTACTAGAACAATGAAACATACAAATGTGTCAGTTCATACATGAGTCAATACACACTATGTTGTGAAACAAACAATAACATATAGAGAGAGAACATACAATACAGCTAGTACATACTATACATCATACAAGAAAACATACATGCTAGACAGAGAGAGAACAAACAATACCATACAGAGAGAACATACATACATACTAGACAGAGAGAGAACATACAATACAGCTAGTACATACAATACATTCACTAGTGCACTAATACAGTTATGTGAGCCACGTAACGGGGCATGGCATCACCTGTCATGGCTCGTTTTGTATCCAGAATCTCCTTAAATGGAGAGCGTTGAGTTTGTGTATAGATCTATACTGGATTGACTATCCTACACCTTGTTGCTCGCTACAGTGGGACATGCAAGTCTACGGGTGCCAAACGTCATTCCTTCCGACGTCTTACGTCATCGTGTTTATAGTCGGTAGCATGGTACAGGCCGATCACATGGTACTTTAAATAACAATTGGTTTAAGGTAGTTAGTACAGCAGTAGTTACTTAATACAACACTACAGTACTATTTCATTTTCCCATTGTATTCACTTTGTGATCTTCACACAATATACAGTAATGTAAAAACTATATTTTTGGTTAATGATAGTCTGATTTGGGAAAATACATACTCTTACAAGAGACAAACACGACCACTAGATGCTTTGGTAGAAGGCTACTGTTAGTAGGAAACATATGGTTTTCTAGGAGATTCAAACCTTTTACAAACATTCACAAACTTTTACAAACTTACACATCACATACTTACAAACACTTTCATACAAATACAGACACTAAAATACTTATGATCTCACCAGCTTTAAAGCTGATACTCTCTTTCAAAATAACTTGTATTCTCAGGTCACCAGTAGACAGGTACCGATGCAGGGTTTAGAGAAGATGGAGCTCGTTCAAGACTCAACTTTCATTTTGATTTATATTTTTGGTGTCTATACACTTGACAGAATACACTTGTATTAAAATTATATTATTAATGCAATGGATGATGTTGTTGCTTGTTTACTACTATTCATTGTTGTGATACTGTATATGACGTCCTCCACCCCCGAACGATTCCGTCGTTCCGGTTTTGGGTTGTGACATATGGACTCTTATGTATATATATATATATATATATATATATATATATATATATATATATATATATATATATATATATATATGGAATGGGCCAAGTTTGAGAACAATGGGTGGGCCGATTTCTAGAAGTGCATTCTATTCTCTCAAGTTTTCCAAGGTGTTTTTGGTGATTTGTGATTCCCCTTGAGGCTTCCACATTATTGGGGCTAAACTCTTAAAGTTCAAGACTTCAAGCTACACCAAAAGGTATGTTATCTAACTAGGCTTTTGTAGTATAGTTACTTCATATTATGCTAGTTAGGCTAAAACCTTGGAATATTGAATATTTGCATGTATAATAGAGAGAACATAAATCCAAGGTTTATAGGGTTGAATGTACACCATAAGAGTGTTAGAATGCTCAAAACCCATCAAGATGTCATATGAAAAAGAGTTTCCAATAGCCGCATGGGCTCTGAGATCAAGAGAAACGAACTGTTTCTCTTCATCATCAAATTTATGATCATGTTTTTCGACTAGATCACCTTCTTTGAAATTGTACTTCATGGGCTTGTACGTAGGAACACAAGGACCTTTTTTGTGGATATCAATCATTAAGTAGTCCATAGTTTCAAGAACCATCATTTCCTTAGATTTCCACATGGTAAAGCTCTTTTCATTTAACTGTGGAATTTTGCTACCGGAGGTGGTTTTGGTGGGTTTAGAAGAAGTAGAGGTAGACATCGTTAATTGGTATAGGAATCTGGCTCTGATACCAGTTGTAGGTTCCTTGATTGATATAAATTAACAAAAAATAAAGAAGATAAAATAGATATCATAAAGGTATTCACTAATAATAGGTTCTCACAAAGAGAACCAACATAAATCTCTTGGGTTAGATAATCAACCAATGATCAGAACCCAAGTATATAAAGAAAAGTAAATACAATGTGAATCCCTACAAACCAGGGATATCACCTAATCAACTATAATAATAAAGTATATCTAATATCACTAAGATATCAGATCTGTTGACTACCTGCGTATATACTATAGATACAAAATATTACACTCTATATACAATCTCACTAATATGGCATAATTATATGCTAATATATTGAGACGCTGGAGCTGATTAAGTCAGAGTAGCATTTTTACATCATCAGATGTTGGAAGTCAGTGTGACACTTTTATATTGATATATTTTGAACATATTTCCTACTCTCCTATGATGGACACATAACTTGATTTCCTTGAAAAATCGGATACCAATGTTTATTACCATCTTTTCAAATTCGGATGTGAGAAGTGATTTAGTGAACAAATCGGCCAAGTTGTTACTTGAATGAATTTCCTAGATTTTGATGTCACGCTCCTTTTAAAGATCATGACTGAAAAATAACTTTGTTGACATATGCTTGGTTCTGTCTCCTTTGATAAACCCTTCCTTGAAAATGACTATGCAAGCTGCATTATCTTCATATAGTATGGTTTGAACATATTAGTTAGAAGTGCGATCACATTTCTGACGAATGTGATGAGTTATATTTCTTAACCAAATACGTTCATAGTGTAACACCCTATTTTTGATGGTGTTTTTCCATTCTTTAATTGGGGTTTTAGTAGTCCAAAGTAAAGTAGAAGGAGGGGGTGCACTCTTTAAGAGGCACAATGTGCTTTCTGCCCAGTGAGTTGAACATTTATTAGGGTATTGGGGGTATTTAAAGACAATAGCCCCTAGGGTGGGATCATTCTTAGCCTCCAACACCCTTATATAATTCCTTGATAAACCTTAGCCCCATTTCTCTTCTTCTTGGTGATTTTGGAGCTTTGATGCATTATTCTTCCATTCTTGGTGTTCTTGAGTAGTGAAAACTGTTGGGTTTGGTATACAACTATATACTAGAATAAGGCAACAAAAGCATTAAAAATCATCCAAAATGTACAAGCATCCTAGGATCTAAGTTTAAATATTATAGCAATGTACTTTTAAAACTAACATTAGAAGCTAAACGAAAGGGATTAGTTTACTAACCTTTTGACAAATTCTAATTTATCTCTTGTAGCTTTGATTCCTTTGATCTCTTTGTTGCTCTTGGAAAGACTAGCACCCAATATAGAGTTCCTCTAAGGGTTCACATCCAAAAGATAAGAACCCTAGAAACTTTAGGAGAGTGATAGGAGAGGAATTGGAATCGGTTTCTGTATCGTTCCAGGAAGTTTATGTTCGAAAATATAAGGGCCCAAATTCTCCTTTATATAGTTGTGGTGGTAACAGGATAACCATAATTTCAAATAATTAAATATTAAGATTTAATATAGAATCAAATCGTTTCCTTATTTTTTAATCAGATTGATTCTAGAACCCTCCTATGAGCCCCCAAAATCGCCCGCTCTACATGGGTTCCAAAATGTTCCCGTTGTTCAACTACTGAACAATTAACATTCAGTCCCTATAACTCTAGATTAATTCTAATTAATTTCAACTTGCTTCTAATTAAATTATTAACATCTAGAAAATTATTAAACCATTTCCTCAATCTCCTAAAACCATTTCTAGCTATTCTTTCTCTCAAGGTTAACCCAAAAAAGAGTTTGCTATTATTCCCGAAGTTACACCAGTTAGTTATGATATTGGACACCTATTTCGAACAATAACAAGAAAGCTTAACATTGGAAGTTTGGTTTTTGAAGTGTTCAACCTTCATTCAGCTTCTGGACTTTGGTTAATCATAAGCATCCTTGATTTAACTTGTTTTCTCTTTCGATCTATGAGTTATCTAAGTAAATGATACATTTTAGCAAGTTTTGGTCCTTTATTGACTTTGAAGTAACTTCGGAGGTGTTTTATGATAATAGTATGTGAATCTAGCATTAGGTTGCAGATTTAGTGCATGATAGGGCTCTTCAAGACTCATGCAAGTTGATAAGTGCATTTTGGGTCATTTGGTGAATTAGATAAAGTTGGAAACTTTATCCATTAAGGAAACTTTTAGATTTAGATCTGAGAGTTGTGGCCCTTGGATTTATGGTTTAAGACTTTAAACATTGTTAGGAATTTGACTGTTCAGGGACCGCAACGTGCTTCTGTTAAAAATTGGTCCTACTTCAACTATCTTGTCTTTTTGTGAAGCATGGGGCATCTGGGGGATGAGTGACGCGCTTCTATATGGCGCGGTGTTCCTGGTAAAAGCAATAGTTTGACCGTTGATCGTAACTTTTGACTTGGTTTAACTTTGGGTGAAACGTTAAGGTTTTGTGGTGTAGACTGAGGTTTGGATTTTATGGGTGTGTAGGTGCTTCGCGGGTCTGATCTATGCCAGAATTCGAGTGTGTGGTTGTGATTCCTCAAATTTCCAAGAATGTGAGTCTCATCACTATACTACGTGTTACACTATATAGCTTTGTATGATATGATGTAGAGGAGTGATGATATGTTATAAGGGTAAGTAGGCTAGTATAGCGTTTTGTATGCTATTATGATGGTTATAGTGTAAATAGCATTGTTGATCATTAACTGAAATCCGTAGGGATTGTATGTAGCCAAATAAGATACCTTGAGAACTATTGATCAAAGACTTATTTCTTGTTCCTTGTTTGGTTGTGGCTTTAGGATGGGATCATGAGTTCGACTATCTATCTTATCTTTGTCTGCATACAAATATGGATTGACATGGTGGTTTCCAATAATAGTGTAGAGTGTTGTATGATCCCTTAGTATGTTGGAACATGATTGTCTTGTCGTATGTTGTCAGACAGGTAGACTAGTTTCAACAGTTACTAGTGTTGCTAGATTATTATTGACTTCTTATATATATATATATATATATATATATATATATATATATATATATATATATATATATATATATATATATATATATATATATTGACATATTCTGTGATGATTTGAGGGAGGACTAGCCATGTGTTGAAGGCGAAGAAACGTGAGACCGTCAAATTTTTTGTTGAAGGCGAATAGAAGGGACCAACTTTATGATGAAGGGCATGGCGGAGAAGGTTTGTGCTAAAGGCCGAGGGTAAGGGCGGACCATCTTTGTGTTGCAGGCCAATATATCTATGCATTGTGTCTATATTATTATATTTGGTATTTGGGGAAACTGACTAAGCTTTGTTCTTATAGTTATGGATTAAACATTTTCAGGTACTTCACATAATTGTTGGAAGGCGAACACATGATTATACACACACATCAACAACTTTCATATTGTGATCTCACTTTATATATTCGACTCTGATTTTATGATTTCACCTTTTGGAAAAAATGGTTTTACTGGCTTTGTTTTATTAAAATGGTGTGTTGTTTTAGTCATAAATGATATATATATATATATATATATATATATATATATATATATATATATATATATATATATATATATATATATATATATATATATATATATATATATATATATATATATATATATATATATATATATATAGAAAACTGGGGCGTTATAAGTTGGAATCAGATCCCTAGTTTGAGAGATTTGGATGAACACTCGTGTGAATCCATACTGAAACTACGATCCAAAAATTCTTACAAACGTTTTCGAAAATAATTTTGAAGAAACTTGTTGGGTTAGAAACATGAAATCGGTTTGTTTTCATGTCTTGTTTGATAGTTTGCTTGGGACCCCGAACATGGCCTTCTGACTTGAATTTATTTTTAAAGGGGAGATACAATGTGTATAGTCAGTCGGAGCTCGAACAGGAAAGTGGTTCCTAAAATATCCATACTTTTTTATGTTTTTTTATATGTGAGTTCTTAGAAATGCATGCTAGTGGATTGGCTAAGGATTCTTTCAGGAATTGCATGATATAATTTCTTGGTTTTTTGATGCTTTGTAGCCTAGGAGGTTGCTTTTTTGTGCTAACTATAGTTAGACTAATATCACTGGTAATTAAGTGTATGCTTCATTTTTATACATAATTAGGATTTTATAGCCTTAGAATGCTTAATTTAGTCTTACTTCATGTTCCTTGTTTGGTTGTGGATTTAGGGTAGAGTCATTTATTCAACTGTGTATCTACTCGACTATTTATCTAATCATGTATCATATACGACTTGCATACACAAGGTGGCTAATGATATTAGTAGAGACTCTATCATCACGGGAACGTGGTGTAGGAGAATCCTAAGAGAAGAATCTGGGAAGTTTAGTGTTGGTTCTATGGGGCATATAGGAGTGTGTTAGTACACCTATCAGTAAACGAGTGTAGTGATTTAGACCATTGGGATGATATGTGACATCCCCGATTTTTTCTGCCAAATAAAAACTCTTCTTTATGTTTATTTAGAACCATGTATATTTTAAAGGAATACATTGGTTCGGAATTGTCCCAAAACATTTTTGTTTTAAGATGTATCATAATGTAAACATTTTAGAGAAATAATTTATTTTCACTAATATTAAAAACCCTTGGATGCGATAACTGATATAAAAAACATAAGCATAAAATAGTCATTACAAATCTTTCAATTGTTTATTACACGAATGGTATTAATATTCTAAAATCTATTAACATGTTATAATCACTATCCTAGTGTCTTTGTACCACTACCTATGATACAAACAAACTGTCTGGGTCAGACATGGATCCTGGTGAGTATATAGGGTTTTTAGCTCACAATAATAAATTTAAATCTTTTTAAATATATATTTCACACCAAACAATTTACCGGATTACCCATTCATGTTATTCTCACATACTGATCCTCAAATAATGATCTCATAGGACCTATCCTAACGGGTCACTTTAACCAACTACTATACAATAATGCCTTAGCTATTCCTCAACAATATAAGTCAAAAAAGGTAACAATGAGGGGGATAGAGTCCCCCCAAATGAATGCAAAGTTCATTAACACATACAGATTGTGAATCTGCCAGTATTCCATAACACTATCTAGAAATGTTTGTAGTCACCATCTATACTTTTCTAGATGAATAGTCCCACTAGTACAATAGTATAATGTTTGTCACAACCTCACACCATTATTTTATCTTTCACAATCCTTTACTACTGAATATAGTTTAAGTATGATAACCACATTGATCATTACTTCAGCAAAATATGATTCAGTTAAGCATAATCATGTTATGCTACTTTATCTAACACACATATCATAAATATAGATAATAAACACATAAAACATTTAAGATTTAAATACTTTTATATCTATATGTAAGATGAAAGTAAGAACGCACTCAGCTTGTTGAAGGTGGATGATTTGTGAGAAAGTTACTCCTTCGCCTAACACTTTACATTTGCCATTTAAATGACCCACATACAAGTATTACTAAGTCGCAGTCATTTGTTTATATCAATTGAAACTATAATAACAATATTTTAGATTCCTCATTAATCACAAGAAATATTGTCACACCCCGCTAAAGCGGAAACACGAGGCGTAACAGTATAAAGGGTTTCATAGCAAAAGATAAAGCCAACACCAACCATAGTATTAAAAGCTATATAGTTTACAATGAGTTTGAACAACTTCAAAGAAAACTATTACAAGACATTTGAAAAATAACACATTCGAATGCTCCTACAAGTGATATGTCTCTATGTGCCACTTACTCGATGATACATCAAAAAGCATGTAAAACGAGCATCAACTAAAAAAATAGTTGGTGAGTTCACAGGTTTACAAAAATATTGGTTTCATGAATCATAATCAAAATTTTGATAGAAGTTTCCATAAATAAAAGTATATTGCTAAAATGAGTAAATAAGTTGGCATAAACAAAGTTCGTTGTCATCATGAGAAATAATGTACGTTTCCAAAATGAGATGCAAAGTTCATATTCTCATGGGGAATAAAGTTCGTTGCTAAAATGAATAAATAGGTTCGTTGTCATCACAAGAAATAAAGTATGTTGCCCACATGAGATGCAACGTTCATATTCTCATGGGAAATAAAGTTCAATGTTAAAACGAGATACAAGGTGCATATGTGTATAATGATTATACCATGAGTTCACAACCCAAGCCTAATAACCGAGGGTGCCCTCTTATATGTCTATCTCTAACGTAGGGAAAAAATGGTAAAATGCACTCATGCGAATCGTGCAAGTGAGGAGTTGTCTACCTCCTAATAGCGTTATCCATAATGACCATGGGCTCAAATGAGTTAATGAGTTCTGTGAATTGATTCCAGGGACTTAACCGCGATAAGGCCTGATGAATTAATAATAACATACACATATATAGCAAATCACTTTTGATACAATTGAAAATAAGTACAACGAACATAATTGAGTAAACGACATGCTTTTCCACCCCAAAACATTTAAAAACTAAAAATATGGGGAGGCGTGAATACTCAGAATGATGTGTGAAGGTATTTGTGATGGCTTGATCTAACTTCCCTCACGTCCTACTATTGATTAACTACGATAAGGTTACACGCTAGTAAGTCTCTAGTCGAAAATCTAACACTAGTATACTTAATTTCTACAATAGAATTATGTCAATATTGTGTCAAAATTAGGTTTTGCATAAGTTACAAACATTTTTCTATAAAACCAGATTTCCATGGATCTATTTGTTAAATAACAAATTTAAGTGAAAAATCTCATTTTTGGCAATGTCAATTAAAGTGTAACTATAACATTTTGGAAAGTGTTTCAAATGGTTAAATATTCAAAACTAAATCAAATAAGTTGTAAAATTTCCCAAACTTTTTATTTCAGTTTTAACTGAAGTCAAAGACATTAAAATAATTTTTTTTGAATTTTTGATTTGTCTAACTATTTTTCACCAATTTAGTTCCTTGAAAATATCATAAAATGGGGGGAAATAGTAAATTATCATGGAAAATTCTAAAAAAAATTGTTTCTGCTTCATAGTGTCCCTAAACTGGGAAGTTTATTTTAATGTCTTTGATGTTTAAAGGGATAAACACATGTGACAAAACCAAGTAATATGGATGTTTAAAGGGATAAACTAATAGTTTCAAATAAATACAACAGTACACAAATTTAAAATTTAAATTACTACCATCAAATTGTCGGTTTAAATAAAATACAAAAATAAAAAAACGAAATCTTACTTAAATCCAAATGATCATCTTGCCCCTTTACTCATTGCAATACAAAAAAAAATCCATGTTTTATATAATGTATTAATCAACTACACTTTTAGATGACAATTCCTTTAGCTTCCTATTTTTTTTTCTTTTATTCATCAGGTACTATTAAAATACAAAAAAATTATATTTCATCTTATACATCATTTTATTCCATGAAATCCAATCAATTATAAAAATATGAGAAAACAATATTACTTGCCACAATAAATGGTCAAATGAAAGGTGTTGATTAAAAACAAAAAATAAGTAGTAATCACTAAATGGAAACGAACATATGCACATATTTAACAAAACCAAAAAAATAAAAAATAAAAAAACAGAAAAAATAAGTTGAAGTAAGTAAATAGCAAATATGTCAAATTGACAGCAGTTAGTAATTTAAAAGAGCAATACAAAAAAATTAATAACAATGTATTTATGATTCAGAAATACATTGTTATTCTTTGGTAGTGACAAAATGGCAACTAGACAATTTTCTTTCATGAAAATGGTAAACTTTATAGTTGAAAGGGACAAATATGTTAAATTGATAGCAGTCAATAATTTAGAACAATACAAATATAAGAACATAATAATAATGTATTTATGGTTAAGAAGTACATTGGTATTATGCTCATTTGTAGAAAATGAAAGTATCCTACTATGAAGGGATAAGAAATTGTTTTCCAGATTTGCCCTTTGTATGAATAGTACCGAATGCTGCATTATCGATTTTCCATAAAGGCAAAAGTGTATGAAATTGAAACTTTTTTAAATTCAGAATGTTTAATTTAAATAAAAACAATAACAACATTGACAGAGCCATTAAATAGTTGGAGGAAAACGAATAAAATCAAAATAAATGGTTTTATTGGAAACATATGTATTGAAATAACTAATTAGATTAATGTGAAGATTGGGGTTTGAGTTAATGAAAGTATGCAGTGATTTGATAACAGGAATTGAAAGTGCAAAACAGAAAACGATAAGGCATAGAAGTACATACAATTGATCGTCGATGATAAGGTTCGAGAAGTTTTCGCTTTATTTTTCTGCAAAGGAAGTATGTCAATTGTTCCTGCGTAAATCAAAGAATAAAAATATTAGAATTTTGTATTATGTATAGAAGATATATAATGATGAAAAATAGGAAGTAAATAAACTGAAATGTATTTTAAATTTAAATTTGAAATAGAAAATAACATACCTTATAAGTTCCTTTTTACAAAGATATCATTTGACTTGTGAAAAGTCGTAACTATATATAATATCAATTAGAATCAATTGGAAGGATTAATATGGTAAGAAATTAAATATTCCAAAACGTGAATAAAGATTCTATAATTATATACTATTTGAATTCTATTTAGGGAAGATGATGTCAGCAATTTGATCTAAGGGTAGAAAACATAAGACTAAAATACAATCAAGGGTCCTGATTGCTTCATTGGTGAATTAAGGATTCTCTTTTAATAATATTTAGAGATGTCTTTTGCACCAAGAAATTTTAATTAAATATCAAACAGTAATTAAAAATCACCAAACTTTTTATTTGTCTTCCAACTGAGGTCAAGGACTTCAAGAAAACGTTTCACGACTTTTAGATATTTATAGATATTTTTCCTTTATTTAACAACTTGAATCCTCACATTCAAGAAAATTAGAAACCAGTTAATAAAAATTTTAAATCTTTTTTTACAACTTATATACAATGTATATCATCTGGGAAAAATATCAAAAGGGGCTTTCATGTAGTAGAGTCTTGTTTTCATGATTTATGTATATTTATTCTATTAAAAATGCAAACTAAATATAAAACACTTTAAAAAATTTCCCAAAATTTTTATTTTTGTTTATAATATAATACGAGATTTTATGATAATTTCTTGTGATTTTTAGAACAGTTTAACTAGTTTTCGTTGATTTATTCTCATAAATAAGCATTACTACATGAAAAATTAATAAAAAGTAAGGAAAATTTATTAAAATTTTTATGTACGGGTAATATATTTTGTATGATATTTTCAAAGAGTTTTATAATTTGTGGACAATTTTTGCTATTTTTAATCAATTTAATCCTTTAAACATTCATTAAATCGGGAAATATAAGAAATATCATTGGAAAAATCTGGAAACTTTTGCACGGCGTCTTTATGATTTCCAGAAGAGGAAAAAATTATCAAATAAGGTTTTGGACATTCGTAACTATATATTAAAATTTATTTTTCGTCAAAACAAATAAATTTGTAATCAACAGAAAACAGTCATAGAAATGCATGCAACTTCTAGAAAAGTCTTTAATCAGTGCATAGGTCATATCAGAAATTTACTAGAATTTATTGACCGTAAAAGGTATTTTATGTGAATTATTGCTCTATTTTATTGCTAAATTTCCAATAAATCGAAAAAAATGATTTGTTTTCTGATGTTTTCCAGATCATCTTATGTCGTTGTTTGGATTCTGTGAAAAATTGGATTTGAGGAGAAAATATGTTTTTGATATTTATTTATGAATAAATCCTTTATAAGCATTCTTAACAATGTACTTTGATCATCAAACCTTTAAGCTTGATGTTCATCACATGCATTATGATTTAAAGACCATGAATGAACTTATTTTGTTCCAAATGATGTTTCTAAATGAAAAACTTGACTCCATGTGGTTTTGGATCTTTAAAACTTGTAAAACTCAAGTTGATGGATGTGATTTAGGTTTTGATCATTGAATTTCACATTCTAACAACATGCATGTTATTTTTGGGTGAAATCCTACCACCATCATCATCAAGTTCGACATCCATGATCATGCATGTGAATAATCTCGAAGAAAAGTGTAGAAGAGGGAGAAAATTACAAGAAAACATGAAAATTTTGAAAGAAAAGTAAAGAAAATATAAGGAAATTAATTTTACCTTGAATGTCAACTTCAAATGATGAAGATTTTTTAGTAAAATAAGGGATATTTTTTTGGAAATTTCGTGGGTTTTGGAGCTAATTCATAGAGGTGAAGAATAGGGGTTTTAGAGAGAAGAAAAGAGAGAAACGAGAGAATGTGTCTCTCTGGATACCCAATCTCTCTTGTCATCTCTTTGGCGTTTCGCTCAACCAAAATTGGCCACAAAAATCCATTCATGTATATGAACCTATGAAGAATTAAATGTAAAACTCTCTCCCAGTTATTCTGCTTCTACGTCCGGATTTGTTAGAGAGAAGTTTTTAGAGAGAGAAGTAGAGAGATGGAGTGAGGGAATGAGTAAAATGATTGGGCTTAGGGAAGAGGTGACTAGGGGAAAAAGATGTGAACATGATTTTGAGGAGAGAGGGAGTATTTTCCAGCATTAATTTTTTTTATATAATTTATAAGGTTTGAGGGTTAGGTTTATAAAATATAAAATCTTGTATTGAATTTTATAACATTTTGGATCCTATGCTCATAAATAAGCTAATGTTTATAAATTATCCTCCATAATATAATTTAGGTCTCATGACATATGTAAATAATCAAAGATGTTATATATAATATAAATTTTGGGGGAAGTTTAAATTTTAAAAACTTGCGTTTATTTTATATAATTTTGTCACTTATTATAAAGTTTGGGCATTTTGGAATATCACAATGGATGTAGAATATCTTGGATTGTTTTGAACCAAATAAAATTTGTTAACACCATAATGAATTGATTTTAATATTTGAAAAAATCAAATTTCTGAAAATAAAATAATTATATTTGGTAGAAAGTTACATAGTTTGATCGAAATCAGATTATTGACATTCTATGTAGTGGTTCTGAGATTCAAGTGAAATTAAAGAACTAAGTATACTAGTCATAGTTTCAACTTTGACTTAAGTTCCTACGAGACTTGGACCTAATTTATATGACTAGGTCAAGTGCATGATGTGTCTACATGATTCATGCAAAGATATTCAATTCAAGGAATGACCTGAATTTGGATAGTCGTTATAGTTAAAGTAGTTGTAGAATTCACATATCAATGTGAAATCTAAGTACACTATCCTTCGATTCTACTTGTTTCCAAGTTTCAAGTAGGTTATAACTTAGCTTCTAGTTACTAAGTATTGTATGTTTCGTGCCTACACGTGCAACTAAGTTTAGTCAAGTCTAGAAGTTTCTCGAATTTTGATGGTTGTCACAAATATCGAGTTCTAAAAAATAAGGAATGAACACGTAAGAACATATCGGAGGTAGGATCCATTAGGTATACAAATATATTGTTTGGTAAAATCCACTTGAAATAACTCACTAAGATCATGCCTAGACATCACTCCCATAAGCAGATCATCAGTATTATGAGTGGAATTACTGATAAATCTTATTTTTTGGTCTATAATAACGACTATGAACAGAAATATAAGTTTCACTTGAAGTCATAGTAAGTGCAACTCACCTTATAGGTTTTCCTAGTAAAAGTTTGGAAAATCACGGGCATAACTTCAACACCAATTACTTATTTTTTTGGACCTTCTTTCACTGCAGCACATCACTACGAATACTCTGGAAATCCAAAATTTGGGCATCAAGTGGCGGGAGGAGGTTCTACAAAGAGAAATTCAGATCCGACAAAGAAACATGAAGGGAATTGATGCTATTTATAAGAATGAAGTTGCTCGTAAAGCGCATCGCACTTATATGTATGGCTTATCATCCCCTCGTTTCATGAATCTACATGATCCACCAGTCATCTGCTGGTAGGGGAGGAGTCATTTCATGTGGTGCCACGTGTCAAAATCTGGTGGAGTCGCATCACTTTTACAGGTAAAATCTAGCTTTTTTGAAAAATCATAACTCTCAAATATGAGCTCTGTTTTTTTACATTCTTTATATCCTAGGATTTGTATAGAAGAATACTACAACTTTCCTTTTGATATCAACAACGAATTCACATTCTATTTTCATTTGTATTCTATAAAGGTTACATCGTAAAAGACTTTGCGAAGTTCATTACTTCGCCGTACGAACTTCGTTCTCGACGTTCTTTATGCCGATCGATTCGTATTTACGAGGACATCAACTATCATCTACATTGTTTTAGCAAACAACTAATCTATTTTTTCGTATTCTTTAACACATATATATGTACTATGTCGGACACAAAACTTCGAAAAATCCTATCTTCTTCATATGATTTAAGATTTTTGGCTTTATTTATACCTACGTGTTCGTAATTACGATTACTGCAACTTTAGTTTAGATTATTTATTCTAAATACTCGTTTACTCATAATTGTTAACTTAGCCCGAGTTGCTAAGTTTTAGACTAGGCAGTTATAGCGGTCCAAAATCAAATATCTGTCAAGGGCCGACATTTAAGATATAAGTTATCGCGGTGGGATGTCGATATTTATTATATCGTGCATAATTTATATATATACACATAAAACATGTATAATAGTAATATAAAAAGTCAAAACTCAAAAGTGTCGGTGTTTGAAACATAATCTTATGTAAGCCATGGATTTTTCCTCCAAGTCCACATCAACCAAAGAATCTAATTATTTTATAAAGATCTTCCACATAAACTCTAATGCCATTATCATCATCATCATTTGAGAATTAATTACTTAACACAACAACATGATCAAACATGTTGAAACTAGAAACTTAACACTTAATTACTTAACAATTAACACAAAAATAGAATCAGTTAAGACTTAAAACCATGAGTCTATGACCTAAAACTAACTATTAAGTAATTAACATAACAACAGGTTCAATTATGTTAAGAACGTAAGGCTTAAGACCATAACTTAGCACCAACAAAAGCAAGTAAAATTACTTAACTAATATCCCACCTTCAAATCACCTGCAAGTATCAGCAAATATAGGTTAAATATTGGTAAATATCACCAATTTTTGTGGAATTGATATTTTGGATCGATATTTGACACCGTTATTTTGATAGGTACCGATAACCGATATCCCACCTGGAAATCGCTGATATTAACTACTTAGGTTTTAGAATAAGCTTTTATACAAATATTATATATACATAATATCTATCCAGACTCTATGCAAATAGTATATATATATATATATATATATATATATATATTGTAACATCCCGTTTCGAGAATTTTTTATATTTAAGATTATGGACAACGAATGGATTTAGTAAAGGTCTTGGGCTTCAAGGGAATGGGGTTTAGACCTTATTGGATGATGACAATTTTGGATTAGTGATTAAAGCTTTGGTTTGTGTCTTGGAGTCAAAGGGTAAAGCGGAAAATTGATGTTTTAGACTTTTTTCATGTATTATGGTTTTTAGTTCAACATGTGTTATGCCAGAATTAACGAGATAGAAGTATGGGACTCGTCAATACCTTTCTATGGATATAAAGATCGTCGAAATGGAGCTGAAACAAAGAAGTTCTGATTGTTTGAAGTTAGAGTGAAATTAGGTGAAAACCCATTCTCGTAAGGTGAGAAGTAATTCTATTGACGTGAAAAGTGCTAACGAGGTGAGAATATATTCTCACGACATGAGAACTGTGTAGCCCAAAGTCCACGAAAATTTTAGAGTTTTTAAGGTATTTAAAGGTAAGGATTCATATTTTAGGGTATTTTCTTAGCATTTTTCATATCTAGAACCTCTTGGAAGAAACCCTAGCCTCCATTTTCAAGATTTGAGCCTCCCATCTCCTCTCTCATCTAATTTTTGGAGTTTTTGGTGGTTTTAGAGTAATGTTTTCATGCAAGATTAATCATTGAAGCTTGGCAATTGAAGATCTCAACTTTCATCTACCTTCTAAACCTTTGTAAGTTATAAAGTTCCAAGCTTTATTGCATTTCATCTTCAGATCTATGTGTATTTAGTGTTTAGGTCCATTTTAAATTAGTTTTGACTGAGTGTTGGGAATAAAGTTTGCAACCTTAATACTCTCCAAGGTCCCAAGAACATTGTATGTATCAAATCTAGACTCCAATACATTTTGATCAAGTTTAGAATGATTTCTTGGACCTCATGGACTAGGAAAGTTTTGATCTTTTGCCTTCCCTTTTAGCCATGCAAGTTATTTTGGCCATTTAGGCCATTTGGGTGTATTAAAGTTTACATCTTGAAAGCTTTAGACATTATTATGGATAAAGTTGTAAACTTTATCCATCTAAACATTATGTTGATTAAGATTTGAAGGTTGGAGACTTGGACTTAATGGATTTAGGTGAGAACGATGCATTCTTGTTCCTTTTGAGAGTTAAAGACTAGATCTTGGTTGTTTGGACCATCCGAATGGATAAAGTTGGAATCTTTATTCATTATGAAGCTATTTAGGAAGTAGATAAGAGGTTATGGGCCTTGGTCTGAAGAGATTAAGCACTTAACGAAGATTTCTGAAAGACCTAAACTTTCATACTTTCATATTTCTAAAAGACCTAAACTTTCATATTTCTGAAAGACCTAAACTTTCATACTTGACAATATAGTTAATCCAAAACATGCTATTTGCATATTCATAAAAATAGTATTTTACATTGATAAAGTGTTTACAAACGACTGGATACAAACCGACTATTACAAAGTGTTATATATTACACAACTACCCAGGATACTATACTTTTATACATACATGATCCCTAAATACAAAAGTAATATTACAACTATTCTAAACCTTTGAACGGTATATGACTACACTGGTTACTTATCTCCTGCAAATTTGTTAAACATTGAGAGGGTAAGCGGTGACGCTTAGTGAGTTCAATAATAGATACAATATAATGTTATGCCATATATATACTTTAATATGGAAGAAGCAAAGAGGAGCAAGGAACTGTTGGATTAATGTCTAAGTCCATAACTATAATTGGTAAGACTTGACCCGACCCGGCATGGTCCATTTGGGTTGCATGGCATCATGCATTTGGATAGACTATAATGAGAGAAATAACACTAAAGGTTTGTTAATATATTATAAGTTATAATATATTAATAAGATTATTTAATTAGTATTGATCAAGAATTAATCTAGAATTAATTAAGTGATCAAAAGAAGACTAATTAAATGTATGGGTTGATTGTGTAAATCACCCATACTTGTATAGTGGGCTAATGCTCCATGGATTGTCAAGTTGGGCTAAAACCCATAAGATGCTCCATGGATGCTCCATGGTATGTTTAAACCCATGGATCCAAGGAAATGGAAAGCCATGACAATTAGGGTTTAGCCTAATTGTCACTAACTATATAAGCATCTTGTTGTTGACAAAATCGGCCACTATGTGTGAACAAAAGAGGGCTAGCCGATTTTTATGAAGTGTGATGTTCTCTCTAAGTTATTCCAAGTGTATTTGGTGTTGTGTGAACCATTTGAGGTGTCACACTTGGGGCACTAGGCACTCAAGCTTCATGAAGTCATTCTACATCAAAGAGGTATGTAATTCTAACTTGATATATTCATATGAATCAATTTTATTATGCTAGTTAGGATGAATACCTTGGAAATTCATATTTGCATGTATAATAGAGAAAACATAGATCCAAGGTATTTAGGGTTGCATGTACACTTAGGAGTGTTAGAATGCTCAAAACCCAACAGTGGTATCAGAGCCTAGGCTTGTTTTCTTGTTATACTTGCAAAAATGGCTGAAAAATTGAATTTTTGTTGCTGTCTGAACAGCAGACTCGTCGAGTCCATGAAGGGACTCGACGAGTCCATGCCTTAAAAGTGTTCAAAACGATCCAACTCGTCGAGTTGGTTCATGCACTCGACGAGTTGGACCCCCTGACAACATATCTTCGAGTTTTTTGGCTAGAAATGGACTAGGAACATTACCATAAGCTGTTTTTGAACCTATAAACCTGTTTTTGATGTGGTAATGTTCATGCTAATCCAATTTCAAAGATAATTTTCAATAGTTTCATGTTTTGTATTAGTTTAAAAGTTATGCTAATTACATGAAAAAGTTTGATCCTTGTTCTTATGAGTTGCTTAGATTAATAGAAAAGTTAATTGATTATGTGTTTTTAATCCATTTTAATCTAAGAGTTGATTCTAAAATGTGTTTGTGTAACTTGTCCTCAAGTTACATGAAAGGTCACATTTAAGTTTCTTAAAACTCATAAAAGTTGGCAAAGGTTACAAAATGAAGAGTCTTGTCCTCATTAAATGGTTTTATGACTCCATAACTTGTCCTCAAGTTATGGAGGTTCAAGAGTCACTTCATTAAATAATAAAAATGTGTAACCTTAATTAGTTCCATAAGTTACAAAAGAAGAAGAGTTACATTCTTTCATAGTTTAAAGTCTTCCATAACTTGTCCTCAAGTTATGGAACTTGAAGAGTTTTCTTATTTAAAACTACTTTAAACTCATAAGTTATGGAATTAATTAGTTTTGAATAGTTTCAAAAACTTGCCCTCAAGTTTTGGAATTTGTAAAGTTTCCCTCAAGAATACTTTAATTCCAAGTTAGGCCCTTAGAGTTTTAAAAGTTAAAATTCAACCCTTATACTTTATAATATTATAAGTTAATAATATATATATATATATATATATATATATATATATATATATATATATATATATATATATATATATATATATGTATAAGAGCAAGTCAGTCTTACCATTAGTAGGCCACATTCACGAAGCCGGTCTATAAGAGGGGTATAAGGTTGTTGCCTATAAAATGGCAGCTTAATGGGTGTCCACTCTCACCCACCGCTTCCTTGACTGGTGGAGGGTCGTTAGCCGAACAGGTAGGACAAGGACTATAATTCTCCCTTCATTAAAAGTATTAATGATAAATACTAAGTAACTAAACACTTAAAATTCTCAATCTTAGTTACTTAGGACAATGTGAATATGGTGCTAATCCATGAAATTACACTTTGCACTTTGTATTAGCCGTTAGTAGAGCTCGTGTGGTTAACCGGCACACTAACCTGGATTAAACAAGGTAGGCAAAGGGTAACTTAATATTTATCATAGTATCGGTGGAGCTCGTGTGTTTAACCGGCACACTAACCTGGATTTAACAAGGTAGGCAAAGGGTAACTTAATATTTATCATAGTATCAGTGGAGCTCGTGTGGTTAACCGGCACATCGATTGAGGGGTAAATATTAAGGGTACCAAGTATATTTGCATGGTTACTTCACACCTTGTTTTGTGATCCTCGGCATCCCAGTCACAAACCCTGAAGCGCACACCCGAGATTGAGACATGCCATTGAACAGTTCAATGAATCTCAAAAGATCTAGGAGTTTCAAATCCAATAAAAACCTAATAAATTATTTCGTTTTTCAGGGTGGAAATTGGTAAATCATCATTTACCTACCTTCAACTATTTTATAACTTGGATTACAGCATCCCTCTTCCAGTTATAAATAGGTTGTTGGGTCCTAGCCTTAATATTTCATATTAGGTGTTATATTAAGGACTTTAAATCAACTAAACTTGAATATCTCCCAAAATATGTCTAGTTCAGACATCTATGATCTTCCCAAATCTCTTGGAACTTCACTTCCCCACCTCCTCCAATTATTCACCCTAACCCACAAGTTTAAGGTCACTCAAGCCCTATTGGCAAGCAAGGTCTATGTGTGATCGCATCTTGGAGATGAAGTCACATATTGACAAGCCGGAAGAGTTGGGTGTCAAAGTCTTAACAAAGTTGGATGCCCAATCACTTTCTAAGTCACATAGTGAGTTCCTTTGGGACTCTTATGAAACAGACTATGACATGACCCTTAAAGATCTTATCTATTTGCTTGGTGCTGGTGAATCAGCAATGATTTGGAACGATAGTAAAGCAAATTTGATTAGAAGATCAACTTCCCAAAACATTATGGACAGTGACAATGGTGACACTGGAAATCCAGAAAAAACATTCTCTTCCCAATGGAAAGGGATTGGCCATAGTCAACCCGGTTGACCAAATGGTAAAGAGAAAGGCTAAGTCTGAGATAGTCCCATTACCAAAGGGTCCATTTGTTTATTTTGCCAAAGGAAGGGGCGTTGATTGCAAAGCTGCCAAATTTAGCTAAGGATGTTAAAGTCAATAAGTTTGACTCTTCTTCAGGTAAAAGTCCACTATCTAACTCTGTTAAGTTTCTATTATAAGATTCTCATTACATGATGTGACTGGGTCACATGTTGATGTGTTAAGAATCAAAGAAAACTGAAGAAACTTAAAGGAAGTACATGTTGATTCTGATCACGAAGATGGATTTCGATCGCATGGTTTGGTGATCAAAATTATTGAAGCTGTTACTTAGGAGTTATGATATATTGCTTAGGAATAGATAACAACAAGTTTTTCATATGCATTTGCACTGTAAGGATAAGTTTTTTCCGCAAAGTTTTGAAATAAAATAAAAGGTTTTAATTTTATATTTATTTTATATATCCTTACAAGTGGCATTTGTGAAAAATGATTGTTTATATGATTCCATTGATAGCAATATTTGAAAAAAAATGGACTTGATTCTTTCGTTTGTGGTAGTGTCATAATTTACCAAATAAGGAAAGATTCTCATTCCAAGGCTTCAGTCGGATAGAAACTTGGAATCATGCAAGTTGAATAGTATGATGAATGAGAACTTTCAAGCATTGGAAAATTAAGACTAATTACATGTTCACATGGATGTGTAAGTCATGTAAAGGACTAAAGGGATCGAGTACACATTCTTGTGCACTGGCCAAGTCCACCACAAAGATCGATAAGACTATTCGTCATGATTTACTAAAGTTTAGTAAATATGGTTATACTTATAAGTTTAAGTATAATTCTGAAGCATTGGAAAAGTGTCGATGTACGGCAGAACGAATGAGAAGAATCAAATTAGGCAGAAAGATAAAAGTTTCTCAAATCTGAAAAGATGGAAGAGTACTTTAGTATCTTGTTTGTGATCATCTTAATGATTTAGAAATCATATCACAATTAGTCCTCTAAAGGTTATCTTAGTGCATTCTTATGACTAAGAAGAGGAGTCATGAATTGTTGAAATGGTTAAATCAAGAAGATGAGTCATACCTCGTTCCAAAACAATTCTTAGAGTCATACTCCAAGATTATAACTTGAGTGACATATCTTAAAGAAAGGGTTAAAACACTTGTCAAATGTAAGAGTAAAAGTGTCCTACTCTTGTACATTTGAAATTGGTAAGTTTTGATGTTTTGGGTTAAACAAAGACCAGCTTAGGCCAAGTGTGTGAAGTGTTTGTCTTGATAAAGAAGCTGCACTATCTCTTGAATATTTGACAAGATAGTCTTATATGTCAAGAGGACAGTGGTAGTCTTAGAGATTCTGAAAGCTTCAAGGTCTAGTCAAGAATAAAAACTTGTAGTTTAACACTAGCACACGACATGAGGTTTATAACCTATCGTGTTGACATATTTCTATTTCTGTGCCCATTCCAGTTAAAGTTGGCTTTGCATATGAGTTCTTAAACTTCTCAGTTGGTTGCCTAACAACTTGGAAGCAATGGCAGGCGCTTGAGCTGCCATGTGGTAAGAAATTAAGATTGAGTTCAGTCCATATGTGTTTGGATTTGTCATTATCGTTGTCTTGTGACTATGGTTTTGACGTTTCACATTGATAAGAACACATACACCATAAAATCTAAGGGTCATAAGGTTTCTCTCCGATTCATGAAAATGATGGTGAGGAAACACTTCCACCAAGTAGATTTGAAGCAGATGGCAAAAGGTCTAAACAATTGAGACTATGATTACGACATCCCTTTTCACAGTTCTGAAATTGTTTAGACACACATGCATGCTATCTAAGGAAAGGTGTATGAGTTTGATAAAGTTCTTTATCAAAGCATCTCGTATCAGAAGTCTGAACTTTGGTAAGGAAGTCAATAAAGTATTGATTTCTAGCTGATTTCTGAGTACATGTCAAAGCTAGTGGGAGCATAAGTGTTATGCTAATAATCATCATGTTAGTGGGAGCATGATGTAACGCCCGTAGATCCGGGCTAGTCAATTTAGAGACGATAAGCATCAAAAATGACTTTTTGATGGAAGATTCTACAAGGAGTAATCTCAACTAAGTTGTAGTATATGTTACAAGGATTCAGTACATATAAAGAACGCCGAAATCGGAGTTATAACGAAGAAGTTATGACCCGTCGAAGTTTCGCGACAGAACCGGCACGACACAGCGCGACGTAAATAGTGAATTTACGTTAGAGTGATATTTGGCCTTAGAGATCTAAATGAAAGTCTTAGAATACGTTAAACCGAGAGCGTGCATAAAAAGAACGTCTAAATCTGACTTCGTATGAGGAAGTAATGATTTTTGGAAGTTTCAGCATTAGCAGTATGCAGCCCGAAACTCGAGATTGAGGTCGAGTGATATTTAGCCAAAACTTTCTAAATGAGAATTGAAGATCTCATCAATAGTAGTCCAACGATAAAAAGACAGATGAAAACGGAGTTCAGATGAAGGAGTTATGAATTTGGAACGGAGTTTTCCTGTCTCGGCCTACTAAAAATAATATATTAATAATATATTAAAATTAAAGTCAAAATTAGCCAATGAAGTCTAAACGAGAGTTGTAGAGCATAATCTCACCTACGCGTGGATATAGAGAACGTCGAAAACGGAGTTCGTATGCGAAAGTTATGAATTTATGAAGTTCGCGGCGCGAAACCCCAAAACTGTCAGAGTTCACGACATGAATACAGTGTTCACGACGTGAACTCAATATTTATGACTTCTGGAGTCTGACAGACGCAAGTTGCGATGACGCACCTGATGGCTATTGAATTCACGACGTGAGAACTTAAAATTCACGACGTGAGAGCTGAAAAATGACCCTATAAATAGAAATCGAGGGTCAGCCCATTTTGGTTGCTCTATCTCTTCTCTCCCACTCTCGATACCCTATTCGAAGCCCCGGTATCATCCCGAGACCCGAAGCAAGTCCCAAAGCCAAAGATCCTGAGAAGAAAAGAGTTTGCGAGCCGAGGCTCTGCCTGCGAGAAGCCCGGTGTGTGAAGATCTTCTAGTTTCACCGAAGAAATACTACTCTTAGAGCCGTAGTGCTGCCCGATCGTCTTCTAATCAAGTGAGTGTATAGTCCCTTTCATAAACACGATTTTAATACAAGTATTGTTTGAATGTATTAAGTATACGTTTGGTGTGAGTGTGTAGTTACTTTCTTCTAACACATAAATACGAAGTATTTGCTATGAAATACGTGTTATGTGTTTATATATTATTTGTGTATTTGAAATGGGCATGGAATTGATGTTTTATACAGGTGTTAAATGATTTAAACTGTATAAGTATTTATATCTACGAAAATGTTGGGTAGAACATGGGTAGATGGGATAGTTGGTGACTATGGAGTTAGCGCCTATTGTATAAACCTTGGTGACTATGGAGTTAGCGCCTACTGTTAAGTAAACCTTGGTGACTATGGAGTTAGCGCATACCGTTAAGTAAACATTGGTGACTATGGAGTTAGCGCCTACTGTTAAGTAAACCTTGGTGACTATGGAGTTAGCGCCTATTGTATAAACCTTGGTGACTATGGAGTTAGCGCCTACGGTTAAGTAAACCTTGGTGACTATGGAGTTAGCACCTATTGTATAAACCTTGGTGACTATGGAGTTAGCGCCTATTGAATAAACCTTGGTGACTATGGAGTTAGCGCCTACTGTTAAGTGAACCTTGGTGACTATGGAGTTAGCGCCTGATAACTATGGACTTAGTACCTGATAGATAAACTTTGGCAGCAATGGACTTCGTGCCAATTCCTTAGATAAATCCTTAGGAATGAATGGATGAAGGATAGTTGATTCTTAGGGTAAACCCTTAAGAAATAAAGGAGATATGGGGATGGGTGTTTAGGTTGATTGTTTGATGATTGAATATAATAAATGTATTATTGTGGGTTGAAAACCCTATATGCTCACCAGGCTCCCAAGCCTTACCCACTCAGTTTTCTTTGTATCACAGGTATCAATGCGAAGACCCATTTTACTGAGAGATTAAAAGAGATGTAAATCACTAGTGTAAATGAATTTATGATATGTTTATGCTTATGTGTCTGTATCGGAACATGACATCCCGAGGTTTTATTATTAAATAAAAATACATTCTCTTTGAGAAATGTTTTGATAAGTTATTATCATATCTTGTTTTGGGAACAAATTCCGCAACCGTTTTCTTTAAACGATCACTCTGATTTATAAAACAAAACATAAATAAATCGGCCTTTTCTGGCCGTGAAATTGGGGATGTCACAATTGGTATCAGAGCATTAGTTTAAGCGAACTAGGAATTTGTAGGATTTCTAGACTTAAACTTAGAATTCTAAGTAATGATTGTAAGGAGTGTGTCCAAAATATGTTAGGTAGTACACCTAAGTTGACACAAGCACTAGTTTATTTTAGGAATGATGCCTAAAATGCTTTTATGTGCTAAATGTTATATGTTTGCCATATATGATGTTATTTGTTCGGATCTATGGTCTGTTGCCGACCGGATGTGGAAACCTTATGTGTTTAGGATTCTAAGTGTATGACGACGACATTAGAACTAGCATGTAAACGTTTCGGAGTGGTAAGGAGATTTATACGTCTATCGTAAATAAAGCTTTCTTATCTTAAATTCTCGCCCGGTACACCGAACGTCTTCTTGGGTGTATAAAACGTTATGGTGGAGACTCGTAGAGAACTGAGTAAATGGAGGAAATGAAAGGCTTATGATAGTGAATGACACCTATCGGAAGATATCTTAAGAGTGGTATCTTGCCTTTAGAATATGTCTGATAAAATAACGAAAGGTTTAGGGGAGTACGGTACGTCTGAGGTACACCTTCGATTGGCAGGATGGTGGAACGATTGGTGTAATTCTTGAAGTTGTCCCATCATCTGGAATTTCCATCACCAACAGAGTTGAAGTAGAATTGATGATTGAAGATACGTATGGAAGAAGTCCTAGTAGAGTCTAGGAAAATTTTTATGATTAATTGAACACATTCGTATGTGTTAAATTGTTTTGTGATTTTAGAACTTGGGGACTGCGTGACAATACTTGGGACGAGTATGAGTAGGTGTGAATAGTAGTAGAGATCTATACTACTGGAAGCACAGGACTCACGCTTGGATCAGGGAAAGTCACAAGGTTACCAAGAAGCTAGTAATTGATTCCGTTTTATTCAAGTATGTCATTACCATTGTTTCGGTAATGACTAGTAAGATGGTTGTTATTCCGACCCTAGTGGTCATATCGAATTGAGTCCGACTACAATGAGTTTGTTACGTGGTTCGGAGAACCAAGTTCGAGGTAGCATCTGACTTAAGTCAGAAGATTGAAATCAATGCGACCAATAGCATCGCGCTCGTTAGTAGCTAGTGATGCTACATGTTAAAATGTGACTATATCACATTAGAATATGAAGGAAGGTATATTCCATTTTGGAATTTGACTCTAAGAGACTTGAGTCTAGACGTTTCATCATCCGATGAAGGTCATTAGAACATGAACCATCGATATGTTACAATAGATAAGGGGAAGTACTTATCCTAAGAAGAAGAAGGAGTCCTCAATAAGGATTTATTTTGTAACTTGTAGGTTACGATTGAAAGTCCAACCTAGTACGAAGAGCAAGTGCCAGATCGAGCATCATGGTTATTACTTAGGATGGAAAAATAACATATGAAATCATTATACAAGTCCTATTTCGTTGATGATTCCGGGACGTAATCATCCTAAGGGGGAGATAATTGTAACGCCCGTAGATCCGAGCTAGTCAATTTAGAGACGATAAGCATCAAAAATGACTTTTTGATGGAAGATTATTTATAAGGAGTAATCTTAACTAAGTTGTAGTATATGTTACAAGGATTCCGTACATATAAAGAACGCCGAAATCCGAGTTATAACGAAGAAGTTATGACCTGTCGAAGGTTCGCGACAGAACCGACACGACACAGCGCGACGTAAATAGTGAATTTACATTAGAGCGATATTTCGCCTTAGCGATCTAAATGAAAGTCGTAGAATACGTTAAACCGAGAGCGTGCATAAAAAGAACGTCTAAATCTGACTTCGTATGAGGAAGTTATGATTTTTCGAAGTTTCAGCATTAGCAGTATGCAGCCCGAAACTCGAGATTGAGGTCGAGTGATATTTAGCCAAAACTTTCTAAATGAGAATTGAAGATCTCATCAATAGTAGTCCAACGATAAAAAGACAGACAAAAACGGAGTTCAGATGAAGGAGTTATGAATTTCGAACGAAGTTTACCTGTCCCGGCCTACTAAAAATAATATATTAACAATAAATTCAAAATTAGCCAACGGAGTCTAAACAAGAGTTGTAGAGCATAATCTCACCTACGCGTGGATATAAAGAACGTCGAAAACGGAGTTCGTATGCGAAAGTTATGAATTTCTGAAGTTCGGGGCGCGAAACCCCAAAACTGTCAGAGTTCACGACGTGAATACAGTGTTCACGACGTGAACTCAGTATTTATGACTTCTGGAGCCTGACAGATGCAAGTTGCGATGACGCACCTGATGACTATTGAATTCACGACGTGAGAACTTAAAATTCACGACGTGAGAGCTGAAAAATGACCCTATAAATAGAAATCGAGGGTCAGCCGATTTTGGTTGCTCTATCTCTTCTCTCCCACTCCCGATACCCTCTCTAAGCCCTATTTTAACCCCCCGAAGCCCCGATATCATCCCGAGACCCGAAGCAAGTCCCGAAGCCGAAGATCCCGAGAAGAAAAGAGTTTGCGAGCCGAAGCTCTGCCTGCGAGAAGCCCAGTGTGTGAAGATCTTCTATTTTCACCGAAGAAATACTACTCTTAGAGCCGTAGTGCTGCCCGAACATCTTCTAATCAAGTGAGTGTATAGTCCCTTTCATAAACACGATTTTAATACAAGTATTGTTTGAATGTATTAAGTATACGTTTGGTGTGAGTGTAGTTACTTTCTTCTAACACATAAATACGAAGTATTTGCTATGAAATACGTGCTATGTGTTTATATATTATTTGTCTATTTGAAATGGGCATGGAATTGATGTTTTATACAGGTGTTAAATGATTTAAACTGTGTAAGTATTTATATCTATGAAAATGTTGGGTAGAACATGGGTAGATGGGATAGTTGGTGACTATGGAGTTAGCGCCTATTGTATAAACCTTGGTGACTATGGAGTTAGCGCCTACTGTTAAGTAAACCTTGGTGACTATGGAGTTAGCGCCTACTGTTAAGTAAACCTTGGTGACTATGGAGTTAGCGCCTATTGTATAAACCTTGGTGACTATGGAGTTAGCGCCTACGGTTAAGTAAACCTTGGTGACTATGGAGTTAGCGCCTATTGTATAAACCTTGGTGACTATGAAGTTAGCGCCTATTGTATAAACCTTGGTGACTATGGAGTTAGCGCCTACTGTTAAGTGAACCTTGGTGACTATGGAATTAGCGCCTGATAACTATGGACTTAGTACCTGATAGATAAACTTTGGCAGCAATGGACTTCGTGCCAATTCCTTAGATAAATCCTTAGGAATGAATGGATGAAGGATAGTTGATTCTTAGGGTAAACCCTTAAGAAATAAAGGAGATATGGGGATGGGTGTTTAGGTTGATTGTTTGATGATTGAATATAATAAATGTATTATTGTGGGTTGAAAACCCTATATGCTCACTAGGCTCCCAAGCCTGACCCACTCAGTTTTCTTTGTATCACAGGTATCGATGCGAAGACCCATTTCACTGAGAGATTAAAAGAGATGTAAATCACTAGTGTAAATGAATGTATGATATGTTTATGCTTATGTGTCCGTATCGGAACATGACATCCCGAGGTTTTATTATTAAATAAAAATACATTCTTTTTGAGAAATGTTTTGATAAGTTATTATCATATCTTGTTTTGGGAACAAATTCCGCAACCGTTTTCGTTAAACAATCACTCTGATTTATAAAACAAAGCATAAACAAATCGGTATTTTCTGGCCGTGAAATTGGGGATGTCACACATGATAATTATGATAAATATTGCAAGTTAGCAATGTTAATTATAGAAAACAAAAGTTTCAATTCGTGAAGTTGCAAGGGTTGAAAAAAAGTTGTTTTGCTATAATTAAGGGAGAGGATATACTTCATTTCAGTTCTAAAGGCTTAGATTGAGACCTTAATCATCTTTAGTCAAGAATATGAATTTCATGTTGGATTGGTTCAACTTAAGGAAATTCCATATATTGCGTTCTCAAAATTGGATTATGATTACGGCATCCCTCTTCATAGTCGAATTTTGAGAACATGGCAAATAAAATTTTTTGTAGCAAAAGACTGGTCTAGAATCATGTCTTTATGGGAGACATCATGAATCGTGTCCCATTTGCTTTGGGTACAGGATCGATTGCATGTGATATAATATTTATCCTTTCTAAAATTTTCCAAATGCCTGGGGCATTAAGAAGGGAAAAGGTCTAGAATTTGATATCACTAAAATGATTAAGCAATTATCGAGGACAATCTAAGGTTTACCAAAGATTGGTTGCTCAGGGACAGTTGGAAGTATAGTGCTAATTTTGGAAGGACCATATTGACATATTCTGAAAAGAGGCATCTCTTGTTCAGAAGTGATAGTCAAAATGAGAATATGGAGTTGTCTCCATAGGTGGAAGTTATCTGTGTAAGATTAGAAATCTTAATGCAAGAAGCATGTTCAAAGCAATGTACTTTGAATATGAGACTTAGTTTCCATGGAGTTGAACTCTATTGGAATACCTTATAATGACTGTTGACAAGTCTTTGTGACTTTGTACATATTCATTACAGGAGGGTCAGTGCATATAAGTTTAAAATCTAAACAGATTTCGATAAATGATAGGAATTTGAAATTCTCACATTTTTCGATAAGGATTTGGAAGTGTGAAATTAGAATCATTGAAATTATGTTCAATTGGTTTATTTCACAAAGTAAGGATCATAGAAAAACATAGAGTGCATACTTGGTGTATGGCAAAGCTATTGTTTTGAAAAACATAGTGTACTTGCTTGGAGCATGGGACAACTAGTGTTTTTAATGCAAGTATAAAGTTGATGAAACTGAAACAATGAATAATGAGTAATCAGTATGCTGATAAATAAAAGTGTCTTATTTCTATTCATAGGGTTTGATACCATATTTGATTAATTTATTCTTGTGTTTCATTTTGTATGTTTTGACTTCCAGAATAAACTAGGTTATTCTTCCCGAATGACTAAGTTATTCAAAATATCCACATTCGGTCATATGTTGGAAGTAGATATGAATCAAGACTGTCATGGGTTGTCTTGTAGAGGTCTAAGATGTTAGACAAAGCAGTGCTACAACACTCATGAGTGCCCATAAGTTCTGAGTATTGGATTCAACTCACGCTCATTTGAATCACTTCATGGATTTTATCACGAGTGATCATGAGAGGATAATATCTTATATTCTTAAAACCTAGAGATATGAGTTGTTACTATGAGTTGATTATACCTTGATTGCACGAAACCGCATCGGTAACTCGATGTTATAAAACGTGCCTTTGTGTATGATTCAACAAGTAGTAGAACAAGCCATATGAGTCGAAGTTTATCCATTCCTTTTACCTTCGGGATAAAAGTGATATCTGTGGGGCCCTCGATGATTTAGTGATGACACATGTGAGTGCTTGGCCAAGCCAAGACTGATTTGATTTGTTCAATCAGTCAGTCATCATAAATCGGAAATCGGGAAACAACAAATGGACTGAGAGAATGATTGATAATCCGTGTCTCGGTCCATATGATATCTAGAAAGGAGGAATATATGATCACTTATCTAATGGACAAGTCATTGACAAAGGTCAGAGATCATCGGCAAGGTCAGAGTTCGACGGAAGCTTTTGAGAGCTACGATTGCCAGTCGGTTCTTGAAGTCATACGCAATAATAGTTTTAGACTTATCCAAGTGGGAGACTGTTGGATTAATGTCTAAGTCCATAACTATAATTGGTAAGACTTGACCCGACCCGACATGTTCCATTTGGGTTGCATGGCATCATGCATTTGGATAGACTAATAATGAGAGAAATAACACTAAAGGTTTGTTAATATATTATAAGTTATAATATATTAATAAGATTATTTAATTAGTATTGATCAAGAATTAATCTAGAATTAATTAAGTGATCAAAAGAAGACTAATTAAATATATGGGTTGATTGTGTAAATCACCCATACTTGTATAGTGGGCTAATGCTCCATGGATTGTCAAGTTGGGCTAAAACCCATAAGATGCTCCATGGATGCTCCATGGTATGTTTGAACCCATGGATCCAAGGAAATGGAAAGCCATGACAATTAGGGTTTAGCCTAATTGTCACTAACTATATAAGCATCTTGTTGTTGACAAAATCGGCCACTATGTGTGAACAAAAGAGGGCTAGCAGATTTTTATGAAGTGTGATGTTCTCTCTAAGTGATTCCAAGTGTATTTGGTGTTGTGTGAACCATTTGAGGTGTCACACTTGGGGCACTAGGCACTCAAGATTCATGAAGTCATTCTACATCAAAGAGGTATGTAATTCTAACTTGATATATTCATATGAATCAATGTTATTATGCTAGTTAGGATGAATACCTTGGAAATTCATATTTGCATGTATAATAGAGAAAACATAGATCCAAGGTATTTAGGGTTGCATGTACAATTAGGAGTGTTAGAATGCTCAAAACCCAACAGAATCAACAAAGGCATAATTTGAAAAGCTTTCCATATCAATCAATGAGACATAACAATTTCCATACTTGATATACAATTAATAAAGCTTTGGCCCAAATGGCACAGAAGACATACAACTTCGGATTAACCTTTTAGTAGATTTCAGGCTTATAGCTCTGTTTAACCTTTTGCCAATACCATAGAATAGAAATCATTCTCTTACGGAGACATGTTCTACATGGCCAGAGGCTACATACCAGTACCAATATGAATCTAAGTCCTTTCACTGATCACATGGTCAAAGGTATTTCATTTGCTATTAAAAATAATGAATAAAAACAACACGAAAAATAGTCAGGAATATCATTTTGCTAGAATATGCAGGCTCTCAACCTTATCTTAGAATACTGCCGAAGCCAAAGTGATGCCTATGGTCAACGGTTCATACCAATACCCAAGTGATGCCTATGTCATACACTTCGTGGTCAGAGGTACAGCCTTGCTATAAAAATAGCGGAAATAATAACACGAGATGATACATGGAAAAGCACATAGCACATATAACACATAACATACAATTGTTCCTATATATTAAACTCACCTTGAAATAACCGGGGGTCTAAATAATAATTTGTGCAGCATTTCGGCTCTAAATATGACTTCCTTCGTTGAAAACCGGGCCCTGCGAGGGTTGGGCTTCAAAACCGAAAAGATAATTTTTTCGGGCTTCTCGGAAATTTTGGGGCGCGTTTCAGGCGTTGGAATTAATATCGGGGCTTCGGGGGAGGTGGAAGTAGAGGAAATATAAGTTTAGGGGTGAAAATTGCCAAATTTCAAACATTTATTCGGGAGGTCTCACACCCCTTATATAGGTGCGAGCCTCGGATCCGAAGCGAGGGGGAGAGGGCAGCTGTCTGCGAGGCTCGGAACAGGTGGCAGCAGGGCCAGGCTCGGTTCGGACAGGTGTGCGCTTTGGATTTGGCCAGATCCTCGGTCGAATCAGGAACCAACACACGGGTCGGGTCACGAGGGAAGCATGCGAGATCACGTGACCAGCTTCAAACACCTGTGCGACACGCATCGCTTCTCGGACGTGCCACGCAGCAGCTTCAGACACGTGGCCAGCTCAGAGCGAGGGTGATGTGGCTAGCACTATTCAAGCGATTTTTCTCGAAAATTGTGCCCAATCTTGTAATATCCATAACTTTCTCATCCGGGCTCCATTTTTGACGTTCTTTATATGCACGCGTAGAGAAATTTATGCTCTACAACTTTGGTTTAGACTTCGTCGGAAAATTTTGAATTTATTTTTATATTATTATTTTTAACAGACCGGGACTGGTAAATCCGTTAAAAATTCATAACTTCTTCATCCGACGTCCGTTTTAGTCAGACTTTTTACCGTTATACTACTATTGACGTGACCTTCGATTCTCGTTTAGGTTGTGTCGGCTAAAAATCACTCGATCTAAAATTCGAGTTTTTAGCTGTCTACTACTAAGCTGAAACTTAGAAAAATCATTACTTCCTCACACGAAGTCAGATTTTGGCGTTCTTTTTATCAAAATTCTCGTTTTAACGAATACTACGACTTTCATTTAGATCGATAAGGCTAAAAAGTAGTTTATAAAAAACTCACTTTTTACGTCATTCGGCACCGTGCCGGTTTTATCGCGGATCTTCGATTGGTCATAACTTCTTCGTTATAACTCGGATTTCGACGAGGTTTTCGCCTACATGTTTCTAATGAGATTATCTACAACTTTTAATAAGAAATGTTTACTTATTTTAAATTTTATATTTTCGCTAAATTTCACTATTTGGCTTTTAATCGGAATCCCATAAGACGTCCAATATTTTATGAGTGATTCTAAACATAGTTTTACTTTATTTCTAGTAAAAACTATCGGTTAGAACTCAACACTCAATTTCACATACTACTTCATAATATTATTAACTTTTTAAATTACATAACACGATTTCAAAACGTGTATGTTACATCACGACATGACAGGATGTGCCACCACATGATGGTGTCCAGAATCATAACCAAGGAATGGTCACAATGTGACGTTGACTTTGTCTAAGCTGACCGTTGTCTTTTTGACCAGTTTGACTATGGGTCAAACATGGGTGGAATGGAGTATTTGACTAAGGATTAGTCTCAGTTTGGTTTTAGGAAGTTGGGTGGGTTATCCTGATGTTGAGGTAGTTGTTGGGCTTCTGTTAGGTAGTTCAGGTGAGTCTCCTCATTGTACCCATTGGTCGAAGGCACTAATGCCGACCCACTAGGATTTGTATATGCTAGATGTCTTTGTGACTCTTGCATGATATGATTGCTGTTTTGTGATTATAGGTGTTCCATGCTCGGGTTGTAATTAACCCCAGGATGGGGCCCACTATTGTGTGTTCGGTTGAAATATACCCGAGGGCGGGGCCCATATCTTTTTATTGCGTGGAAATCTACCCCTGGGTGGGGCCCACTTTGGCATGATGGGGTTGAAATATACCCGAAGGCGGGGCCTATTCATAAGTATCAGGTTAAAACATACCCTAGGGCGGGGCCCACTGATTTGTATTATATGTGGTATTTTGGGGAACTCACAAAGCTTTGTGGTTACGGTTTATGTTTAAATGTTTTCAGGTACTACTGGTTTCGATAGGAAAGGCCCGACTTGATTGTGTTGCATCCCTTGGAAATTATTCCACAAGGATTGTTTATGATTTCACTCTGATGTTTTGAGGGTACTTTTACTCTGACCATCTTTTGGAATAATAAATGAATGGTTTTGACTTAATAAAAATGAAAATTTTTCTTGTTATGTTTGGGAAGTAACAAGTTGGTATCAGAGCCTTGGTTTGAGGGATTCGGACAAACTCTCGGGTGTCTCTAAACTCAAACTGAGGATTTTGTAAAATCTTTCAAAAAGAAAAATGATTTTCCAAAGTTTTTTATCAAAAATGGGTGCGATGCATGCCATCAGCCTAGCTCAAGTAAGTAATTCCTAAAATACCCATACATGTGTTTTTTTATTGTTTTTGTTTGAGTATATGAGAATTGCATGCTAGATTAGGGCTAATGATATGCTCAGGATTACATGATAAAATATTATGAGAGATGCATGTATATACTTGATGATTGAGGTTTTGGAACTGCATGCTAGTATGGATTCCAGATATTCGATAGAATTGCCTGATTCTGATGCCTTGTAGCCCACGAGGAATTAGATGTTATGTTAGATTTGGAATCAATGTTGATGGAATTTATTGATAAGTGTATGCTTTAAAAATTATATACGATTAGGATCATATAGCCCTAGAAGGATTGGTTTGGCCTTATTTCGTGTTCCTTGTATGGGTGTGGGCTTAGGGTAGATTCATTCATTCGACAGTCTATGTGATTCCGTTTTGTGTATAACTTGCATGCATAACGCAACCGACAATGCTAGTGGAAGTTCCTAGCATCGTAGTAGCTAATGAGTTGGATGCCTTTATGTTTTAGGGTATTACTGCCTGAATGTTGCTTGCTTTGTGCTTTGTGGGACTCATGTTGTTGTGATCTAAAAATTAAGTGGACATGTTAAGTTACATACAGTTAAGGTTAAATAATATTGGAGCATGTAATTATATTCATGAAGTAGTTAGTTGATATTAGTAGTGGTTCTTCAGCAGCTGATGGTAGGGTGAGGTTAGAATCCTAAGAGAGCCTAGGAAGTGCCTTAGAGGAATTGATGTGTTGTGTAGCGGTGGGTATTCGTTTGTGAACAGGTATATGTGGTTGGATATGATGGTAGTGGACATGAGTAGTTACTTAGAGGATCCGGAACGATACTTGAAAAAGTACGGATAGGTGTGGAAGGTAGTATTGGGCCTGTACTAATGAAAGCATAGAATCTATACTTGAATCTAGAAAATTTTCGAGGATTGTAAGGAGCTGATTGAGGGTAGATTATATCAATTGGCACCATGATTCATTGCAATGTGTTCCAGTATTATTCGCTTTATCAGTTATGGTTGTTCAGGCTGAGGATAAGTTTGGTGATTGTTTATGCCTTAATAGCCATGTCAGTCTGGGTTTGAATGATGCAAACCTAGGTGAGTTAGTTGATTTTGAGGTCTCGAGGGCCTTACTCGAGGTAGTGCCAGTTGAGTCGCGAGACTCAACAAGGAAGAGATTGTGATGATTGGATAAAGGGTTGCAACTGGAGGTTAGGTCATTGATTGATGGATTGAAATGTCCCTAACTACAAAGGGGGTTATGTTCTTACAGCTTTCCGTGTTCAGAGGTGAGAGTGAAAGAAGGTATTAGATTCTCAGGGTTCGAATGTAGACTCAGCATGGAGCTAGATAGTTGCGGTTTTGGCGTCAAGTGTGGAAGTGTGGGAATACACCAGAAGATTCTTGTGGTATGATTGCCTTGAGATGTGATCAAGGGTCTGTTTCCTTTGAGTTTAGTTAAATCAGGTGCGAGTTGATTGTTTCAGGTGATCACGGAAGGAGAATTGGGAAGGACAAGTTTTGTTGTCCCTAATGTATACCGACTATGATAATGATGCCTCTTGAATTTATGAATGATGCTCGCTGTTAAATGTTTGCTGGAGATTTATAGGCGTGGTGTGTGGTAGACCATTTGTTTCTAAATAAGGAATCGGTGATATGAATAGACCGACATAATTATTGCTTGAGCATCTGCAATGGATTATTAGTGTTAGGGGCGGTTAGGTTTGGAAAGTTTCCGGGGTCTCCATCAGAGATTCGAAATCTCTTTGAGGTTGGTTGGTCCATATCTGGAGGATCATCTTGTGTTGTTATTTACATGTTGAGAATCAGGGATGGTATGCATATGGTTGAGCCGGTTTGAGTTTTGGCCAGTTTTCAATGTCAGTTGGTGCTAGTTTGAATCCAAAGTGGGGGAGAATGGGATATTCTGCATGGAGGATCATCGGCATGTTAGAGTTTATGGTTTCAGAAGAAGGGGTCACATGTATTTGTGGTTCGTCTATGCGAGATTTTGGTTCAAGATTTGGTGAAAATCGGGTGCAGGTAAAGTTGCCATCAGATATATGTGCTCAGGAATGTACGAGTTGTCTTCGCTACAAGAAGTTATTGGACAAGAAACTATTTATATCCAGTGGTTCCTGCTGATAATGCGGATCAATAGAGAAAGAGGCGTTTGGGTCGCTCAGGCTGAGAATCCGTTATTGAGGGAATTGTCAGCTTGTTGCATAGATGGCTATCTATAGTCTAGTCCAGTTAGCTGTTGATTGGAAAATCAGCTTCAGAGTTAGGTATGTTTAGTTCCACATGGGTTTTGTTTAGTAGTGTATTAGATCATTGGATTAGTTTTCAATTCATTCTTGATCGTTAGTTATTTCATTCATCGTCAATAGCTAAGGTTCTTCGAAAATTTCGAGTTGTATCTGTGGATGTCAATGGATGTGTCAACCTATCGTCAAAATCTATACATTGTACCTTTTGGTTTCTGGGTATGGGTACCCTCAAATTTTGGTTATGGAATTATTGTTCATAGCAGGCTAGGGTTTGGTTGTCCTTGGTTATTGGGAGTTCGAACATCAGAGCGGTATTCATTAGCTTTTCAGGCGTGGCTTGGGATTTGCGCACAATCCAATTTTTGGCATGTCGTGTCGACATGGTTTATTGGAAATATTTTTATGTGATTGTCACTTGAAATAAGTTGAGTATTTATTTACATTTTCTAATAAACATTATCAAAATGTTTCAGGTTGGAAAGATCCTGAAGATTCAACAAGTGTTTGAAGAATCAGATGTTGGAGCACTTGAAGTTGACATGGAGCACTTGAACTGAACATGGAGCAGTTGAAGTGAACATGGAGCACTTGAAGTTGACATGGAGCACTTGAAGTTAACTTGAAGCACTTGTTAAACACATGGAGCACTGGCTGAACATGGAGCACTTGCAGCTTACATGAAGCACCTGCTGAAAACAAGTTGGACTATCATGATCTCAGATGGCACATCTAGATCATATGTGGAGCATCAAGATATTGATTGATCTTCTGGAATATTGATGGCTGATCATAAACATTGTTGGTTCATCCACAACTTTATGGCTCAACAAGAAGTTGATGGATCAACATGAATAATTGGTGGCTCAACTCAAGTCAATGGATCAACATGATCACATTGATGGCTCAACAAGATTGCTCATGGAACATCATGTACAATGAAGGCACGTCCAAGTTCTCAATGACACATGAAATTCATCCATGGTCTATCATGAACACTTGGTTGTACATCTTCAAGTTCAAGACAAATTCCAACATTCAACAAACAACTCAATTTGATCAATGACACTTCTGGAGGTTAATGACATCTTAGAAGACAATGGAGCAACATGATGCTCATGTTTCTCATCACACTTTCAATGTTGATCAAGCAGGCTAAAGAATTATGAAGACTCAGTCCTTGGATTGAATCCTAACGGATTAGTAATGGAACTAGAATATTCCCTCCATTCTCCGTTAAGTATGGCAAAGGTGTCAACTGGTGATTAAGTCATGATGATGTTGATGAGTTTTGAGCATTCTAACACTCCTAAGTGTACATGCAACCCTAATAAACCTTAGATCTATGTTTGTCTAAAATTCATGCAAAATATGATTTCCAAGGTTCATAATCCTATCTAGCATCCATGGAGCATCCTATGGGTGGTAGCCCAACTTGATAATCTATGGAGCCTTTAGCCCACTATACAAGTTATGGATGATTTACATAATCAACCCATATATTTAATTAGTTATCTTTTGATCACTTAATTAACTCTAGATTAATTCTTGATCAATACTAGTTAAATAATATTAATAATATATTAGAACTTATAATATATTAATAAACCATAAGTGTTATTTCTCTCATTCTCTCATATTAGTCTATCCAAATGCATGATGCCATGCAACCCAAATGGACCATGCCAACCGGGTCAAGTACATACCAAAAATAGTTATGGACTTAGACACCTTATCCAACAGTCTCCCACTTGGATAAGTCTAATAACTATAACTGCAAGTATGACTTCAGGAACCGATTAGCAATCGTAGCTCTTTCAAGGTCTCTCGGAACTGAGAAGATGAAGATACGCCATTTAAGATAAGTGATCATATAATCCTCTGTTCTAGATATCAACTGGAAAAATACATGGAACAATGTCTTACTTATTGTCCAACAATTTGTTTCCCGATTTCCGATTTGTTTGACATACAACTAAATTGAACACATCAATTAGGTTCTGACCGGGCCCGATACATAGGTCAAAACAAAATTATCGAGGGTCCCAGATATCGATTCTAATCCAAGAAGGAACAGATAAACTTCGACTCATATGCTTGTTCTACTACTTGTTAAATCACACATAAACGCACGTTTTATAACATCGAGTTACCAATGCATTTTCGCACGATCTATGTATAACCAACTCATAGACAACAAGACATATCTTTAGGTTTGAAGACTTATATGATATTACCGTCTCACGATAACTCGAGATAAATTCCATGAAGTGATACCAGCGAGAGTGGGTTGAATCCAATACTCAGAACTTATGAGTACTCATGAGTGTTGAGGCCATGTCCAACATCTTAGACCTCTTCAACCAACTCATGACAGTCTTAATTCATATCTACTTCCAACATATGACCGACTGTTGATGGTTTGAATAACTTAGTCATTCAAGAAGAGCGACTTAGTTATTCTGGAAGTCAAAACATGCAAAGTGAAACACAAGAATAAATGAATCTAATATGGTATCAAACCCTATGAATATAAATAGAACACCTTTTAATTATCACGATATTGATTACTCATTATTCATTGTTTCGGGTTTTATTAACTTTATACTTGAATTAAAAAAAAAAACACTAGTTGTCTCATGCTCCAAGCATGTTCACTACGTTTTTCAAACAATAGCTTTGCCATACACATAGTATGCACTCTATGTTTGTCTATGATCCTTACTCTGTGAAATAAACCAATTGAACATAATTTCAATGATTCTAATTTCACACTCCCAAATTTTTATCGAAAAATGTAAGAATTCCAAATTCCTATCATTTATTAGATTTTAAAACTTATATGCACTACCCTCTTGTAATGTACAAAGTCACAAAGACTTGTCACCAGTCATTACAGGGTATTCCAATGGAGATCAATTCCATAGAAACGAAGTCTCAAAGTACACTGCTCTGAACATCTTCCTTGCATTAAGTTTTCTAATCTTACCCAGATAACTTCCATCTATGGAGAAAACTCCATATTCCCATTTTTGACTATCACTTCTGAACAAGAATTACCTCCTTTCAGAATATGTCAATTAGGTCCTTCCAAAAAATTTAACACTATACTTCCAATTTTCCCTGAGCAACCAATCTTTGGTAAACCTTAGATTGTCCTCGACAATTGCTTAATCATTTTAGTCATATCCAATTCTAGACTTTTCCCTTCTTAATCCCCTGATCATTTGGAAAAGTTTAGAAAATATTATAACACATGCAATCGATCCTATATCCGAAGCATATGAGACACGATTCATGATGACTCACATAAAGACATGATACTAGACTACTCTTTTGCTACAATATTTCTATTTCTATTTGCCAAGTTCTCATAATTCAGATTATGAAAAAGGGATGTCGTAATCATAATCGAATTTTGGAACGCAAATAATTGACCCATTCTATTTGCCAAGTTCTCATAATTCAGATTATGAAAAGCGATGCCGTAACCATAATCGAATTTTAGAACGCAAATAATGGACCCATATATAGAATTTCTTTATGTTGAGCCAATCCAACATAAAATTCATATAAATATATATCCTTTGACTAAAGATGATTACAACCTCAATCTAAGCTTTTATAATTGAAATGAAGTATAATTTCTTCTCCCTTAACTATAGTAAAACAACTTTTCCCAATTGAAACCTTTTGTTTTCTATAATTAACATTGCTAATTTGCAAAACTTATTATAATTATCATGCTCCCACTAACATGATGATTATCAGCATAACACTTATGCTCCCACTAGCTTTGACATGTACTCAGAAATCAGCTGGACTTCTAGAAAAAAAATACTTTATTGACTTTCTTACCAAAGTTCAGATTTCTGATCCTAGGTTGCTTTGATAAGACTTTATCAATTTCATACACCTTATCTAAGATAGCTCATAGGTGTGTCTAAACAATTTAAGAACTATGAAGAGGGATGCCGTAATCATTGTCTCAATTGTTTAGATCTTTTCATTTATGATAAGTCCATGTTAGTGTGCCGGTTAACCACGCATGCTCCACTAACGACTTTGAGAATGCAAAGATCACAATTGCTATCTTACTTAAAATATACTTGGTGAAAGTGTATCCTCACCATCATTTTTCATGAATCGGAGAGAAACCTTATGACCCTTAGATTTTATGGTGTATGTGTTCTTATCCATGTGAATTTGTCAAAACCATAATCACAAGATAAGGTTAAAGACAAATTCAAACTCATATGGACTGAACTTATGCAATTTTAACTTCTTGCCACCTGGCAGTACAGGTCCTGCCATTGCTTCCAAGTAGTTATGCAACCAATTGAGAACTCTCAGAACCTCTATGCAAAGCCAACTTTAGCTGGAATGGGCACATAAATGTCAACCCGATAGGTTATAAAACTTCATGTCGTGTGCTAGTGTCAAACTACAGGTTTTTATTTTATTTTTATACTTGATTAAATCTTGAAATTTTTCAAGATCCTTAAGACTCCCACTGTCCTTTTGAAATATAAGACTATCTTGTCAAATATTCAATAGATTGTGGGGATTCTTTATCAAGACAAACAGTTGACACAGTTGGCCTTAGTTGGTCTTTGTTTTAACCAAAACATCACAACTTACCAATTAAATGTACAAGAGTAGGACACTTTTACTCTTACATTTGACAAGTGTTTATAAATCTTTCTTTAAGATATGTCACTCTACTTACCGTCTTGGAGTATGACTCTAAGACTTGTTTTTGGAACGAAGTATGACTCATCTCCTTGATTCAATCATTTCAGCAATTCTTGATTCCTCTTCTTAGCCATAGAAATGCACTAAGATATTCTTAGAGGACCAATTGTGATATGATTTATAAATCATTAAGATGATCACAAAACATGATACTAAAGTGCTCTCCCATCTTTTCAGATTTGAGAAACTTTTATCTTCATGTTTAATTTGATTCTTCGTATTCGTTCTGCCATACATCGAATTTTTCAATGATGCGGAATTATACTTAAACTGTTAAGTATAACCATATTTACTCAACCTTAGTAACTCATGACGAATAGTCTTGTCAACTTTTTGTGGTGGACCTTAGCAAGTGCACAAGACTGTGTATTGTATACCTTAGTCCTTCACTTGACTCACATATACATGTGATCAAGGAATTAGTCTTAATTTTCCAAAGATGAAAGTTTTCAGTCATCGTACTATACAACTTGCATGATTCCAAGTTTTGGTCCAAATGAAACTTGGTTGATGAGAATATTCCTTATTTGGTAAATTTGGGCACTACCACAAATGATAGAATCAAATTCACATTTCCATTATTGCTAGAACCATACAAATATCAATTTTTCATAAAATGCATTGCAAGGAGATATAATTAAGATAAAACAAAATTTTATTTATTTAAAAATGCGGAAAAACTTTTCCGTTACAATGCAACTTGAAGTGAAAACTATGCTATTACATATTTTTCTAGCAATCTATCATATCTCCTAAGTAGTAGCTCAAAAATCCGATCTTCAACCATACGATAGAAATCCATCTTCGCGATCAGATTCAACATACTTTTACTTTAAGTTTCCTTCCCTTTGGTTGATCCTGCAAAACATCAAAATGTAACTTAGTCACATCATGTAATAATAATAAGCAATTAGGAACTTAACAGAGTTAGATAGTCGGCTTACCTGAACCAGAGTCAAACTTTTGATTCTTCTTTTCTTCCAGATCCTTCAGGTAGCTAGGGAAATTTCGTTTCCAATTCCCTTTTCCTTCACAATGAAAACATATAGACTCTTTGGGAATGGTACAACAGGCTATTTCAGACTTAAACTTTCTCTTTACCTTCCGGTCAACCGGGTTGACCAAGGCTGATCCCTTTCCATTGGGAAGAGAAAGTTTTTCTGGACTTCCAGTGTTACCATTGTCCATGTCCATGGAAGTTTGAGAAGTAGATATTCCACCCAGAGTTGCTTGATTCTTGCGCCAAATCATTTTGATTCAGCAGCAATCAGCAAATAAGAAAGATCTATTAGGGTCATGTCATGATCTGTCATATAGTAATCTTTAATAAAATCACTATATGAATCAGGAAATGACTGAAGAACCCAGTCAATAGCAAAGTTCCTTGAAATAACAACACCCAACATTCTCAACCTGTCTGTGCCAACCTGAAATTTCAATCTCATACAAACCATTCAATCCATTCAAAGTTAGACTTTTTCCTACTAACTTTTAGTGCTATGTAAAGTCTATTTGAGCATTCTGAGTTTAGTACATCAAGGGAATAAGTGAACAAAAGTGCCAATTGAAGTTGTAACCCATCAACCAAGCCATAAACCCTCAAAAGAGGAGTTTACGGCCAAGGGTCATGGGTTTACGGCCGTAAACCCATGTAGGCCGTAAACTCCAGCTATATATACGACCCTTAGTCATTTTTAGCCACTTTTCACTTTCCCAAGCCTAGAACTCGAAATTCTCTCCCAAGGATCTTGAGGTTTTGCTCCAAATCTTAAAAAATGTAAGTGAATCCTTCCATACATGAGCTAATACATCTCTTCTTCTTGATTCACTCTTGATTTCATCCATGAAATCTCTTCTTTTGGTTAGATCTTCAAGTGTTCTTCATTTCACCAAAAACACACACTAGTGTTTTTGGGCTCTAACCACTCCCTCAAGCTTCTACTACGTAAGTACACTACCCTTGGCTTGTTATGTACTAGAATCCCTTGTTAAACATCAAGAAATCATGTCCAGAAGGGTGTTTACGGCCAATGCAATCTCCCTTGGACGTAAACCCAAGTAATGGGTGCATATGGACCCTAACTTCTTCCTATGGCCTGGCCTTTAGCCTAGAACACTTACTGGAAACTTATAGGACCTTACACACACCAAATAAATCAACATGACATGAGTTTATGGCCGTAAACCCATTGGGTCGTAAACCCATGGGCCGTAAACTCATGTGAGGCCCTACAACCCTTAGATACAACCCTATGCACTTCTAACACTTGAATCAAGGTGTTTTCCATGTCCTAGGGTGTCTTTACTTGCTTAATTAGTTGCTTAATCACTAATTAGATACATATATGTGTCATTATATGTTAAATAGGATCCGTGTGTGCTCAAGTCTTCACTTGACACTTAGCATCCTATCCAGCACTTCCATCCAAAACACTCACAACAGGTGAGTTCATACCCCTTAAACAACCTTTTAAATTATTTTAAATGCTTTTATGGGGGGGGAATACAAGTCGAATATTCTAGTTATTATATTAATCACATATGATTAATAACTAGAACAAACAGAAATATTTTCTATTGCTTTCAAATGGTTATCAAACTTATGGATTTCAAACACTTCAAACCATTTTATTAAACTCTTTTAAATGCTAAATCCTTTATCAAGCTCTTTTAAACTCACATTATTGTTAACTCATACCTATACAGATATATTTATATAAGTAAAGTTTGAAAGACTTAGGACTGATAGTTCACCTTATTTCCTGTTCCGTGTTTGGTTGTGGACTTCGGGTATCCTGTTATTTGTCCGAATGTCGTTGAAACCTTAGTTATATATCGTAGATATGTGTGTGGATATAAAAGCTTTCACTTCAGTTCAGTACCTTTGAGTATCAAAGGCATACCAACAACATTACTAGTTAACTATAATAGGTATAGTTAAGAGATTACTACTCACTATTACTATTACAACGATACATACAAGAGTCAATACATTTATGAGTCATTACAAAAGTACTATAATGAGAAACATTACATACAATACATTATACAAGAAAACATACTATACAATAGTACAAAGAAAAAATTACTACACAATGACTTACTATACAAACAATTGGAGACGATAAATTAATGTGACATACCATTTAAGGATACAACGACATTGTGTTGTATCACTTTGTAACCAGAGTCTCCTGGAGGGATAGCGGGCATCTTGTGTATAGATCTATACGCGACAGACACTCGCACACCCCGACTGCTAGCTACAGTCCCAGCCGACACGACGAAGGGGTGACAACATGTCACCTTACTACATATGACACCGGAGGGTCATATTTTATTCAGTCGTCGATCAGCATGGTTACATACGAGTTCACATTTAAACCTTTAATTAACTGAGTAAGGATTAAAGGCAAACAGACTCCCCGAGGTGTATTGTACATTTAATACTACCTGGAGTCTGCATTTATACACTTTATAGCCAGCAGTGTCACTGCTGAGGTCAAACATTACATTCCCCTACTACATGTATTTTGAAATCATCTCACCTTAACGATGACTTAAACTATATTTTTATAAATGATAGTTTTACTGGGGGAAACTCTTACATCACAAAAGAGCATACATACAAACAGTCGGGTCTTCGTAGAAGACTACATTCCAGTAGAAAATATAGGATTTTCTAGGGAGTTCAAACATTTACAAACAGTTACAAAAAACTACGAACATTTATACTACGTTGTTACAAACATTTTATACAAGCAATGATACTAAAATACTTATGAACTCACCAGCGTTAATGCTGATAAACTCTTTCAAAATAACTTGTATTCTCAGGTTATTAGTAGAGAGGTACCGATGAAGCTTTTGAGAAGATGGAGCATATACAAGACTCATATTTTATTTTGATTATACATTTTTGGTGTCTTATATACTACAAAACACGCTTGTATTAAAACTATTCTATTAATGCAATGGATGTTGTGACTTGTTTACTATTATGCTTTGTTGTGATACTGTACATGAAGTCCTCCACCCCAGAACGTTTCCGCGGTTCTGGTTTTGGGGTATGACAGATTGGTATCAGAGCATTGTTTATAGTGAATCAAGTATATCAACCCATAAAAGATATACAAACTATAAACGCACCGGGATTAAAACACTCTGACCAAGAGTCTATTCTTTTAAATAATAAAATATTTAACCAAGTATACATACCTGCATAAATACTAAAATCAGTGTCACTAGGATAGAACAAAAGTATTACGATTGTTGGACAACACAATTAGACTTAGAGATATATAGTCAAATCTTGGGGGATATAGCCTGATCAACTATATTTTCCGAGGAGTGACTAGCATGTGCCTAAGAATGATTGTGGTGTTGCAACAAGTCTAAAAACTTACCAACACTACTACAATGAGAACCATAGAACAAAACATAAACCTAAAATACTATAGGAGTATTTTGTTGCCATAATTACTTATTTGAGAACAAAAAGAGTCTCTACTAGTAGGTCAATAATTGCTAAGTGGATACGCTACGGTTATATGTGGCTAAAGGTGTTATAGACTTAGAATCTGTGATCTTTGCTTTACTTCCTGTTCCTTGTTTGGTTGTGGATTTAGAGTTAGGGTCACTTATTCGAAGGTCTATCCTACCTTGATTCCATATAATTGGTATGCACTATGTAGATATTGAAGTAACTAGTAAGGAATCATCTTATAATTATCTTAGGTAATACGCCTATTAGATTTTAAGATTCTTATATCCCTTTTCTCGCGTAGATATCATGGCTGGATTCCATATCCCCGGAGGCCCGTACTTTCCCAACAACGGCAATGGAGGATGGCTCGGTGATGAGCCAGAGGGAGATTAAGAAATCCCAATGGCCGATGCCTTGGCAGAGAATCTCTCGGAGGATTCCGACTTCGAGCCGGAAGTTAACGACCAACCCTTGGTAGCTCCAAACCCAAGCCCTAACCAACGCCCAACATTTCAAGGCCCGACACCTCTGTGGGTGGAGAGTTTGGAGACTTGGAGTCAGGAACTAGACCAACCTATCCCATACAATGGAGACCAAGGTTTCTACAACTTGAACGAAGGAAGCACAGCGGACAGAGTCCTGCCTATTCTAGTCCGTAGGGTTGCTCGAAATGAAATTCAGGGTAGAACCTCCCTTAACCGTATTGTGGAGCTAGTCGCCAACGCAAGGATGAGTAATGTCAACATCCGCCTCCTAGAAGATGCTAACGAGAGAGCCCAAGGAGACCGCGAGTCTCTATTGCAGGCACTAGCTGAGACTAGGGCTGAAGTCATCGAGCATCGCGTGCGCCAGCGAGTGTACGAGCAGCACCTTCTCCACCTGGAGTGACAGCTGGCTGACTTAAAAGTTCGCGCAAGGGGTGCCCGTGGCTAGTAGGGGATAATCTGCTCATCCGTTCTGCTATTAAAGGACTAGCCTTTTCTTTTCAGTACTTTATGTAGCATTTATCTGTAAAACATTCCTATCTTTTAAGTACTTTAACTAGGTTTCTAAGCTGCCAACATTTTCCCCTTATGGTTTGAAGTAAGACCTACTGTTAGGTCATTTTTCCCCAACTCATTTACATCATTAATACCAGTAAAAAAATTGGCAGTTACCTAATCTGTTGGAAAGTCTTTATTCTTGTGTTTTCCTACTCTATTGTTGTGTCTCTATTTGATGGTTGGGCTATGGCGATTTAATCCATGATTCACTCTCATTATATATGCAATTGGTTATTACTATTATCATCATGCCTATCAACTTTCAGTAAGAGGTGCCGCCTCGTCCGCGTCCGAGCAGAGGCAGACCTGCAAATCCAACTCCACCACCACCACCCCCTCGACAGTTCGAGGCGGTGATGTTTCAAGCAGCTGTGACCGCGGTTGTAAACGCAGCCATGGCTCAAGTAAATTTTGGTGGTGCCAGTGGAGGTGGAATGAGCACTAACTCTAGCAATGGTGAAACCCAACCACTGTCACACCCCAAAACCGGAACGGCGAAATCGTTTGGGGTGGAGGACGTCATGTACAGTATCACAACAATGCAAAGTAGTAAACAAGCAACAACATCATTCATTGCATTAATAATATAATTTCATACAAGTGTGTTATGTCAAGTTATATAGACACCAAAAATAATATACATCAAAATAAAGATTAGTCTTGAACGAGCTCCATCTTCGCAAAAACTTGGCTCCGGTACCTGTCTACTGGCGACCTGAGAATACAAGTTATTTTGAAAGAGTTTATCAGCTTTAAAGCTGGTGAGATCATAAGTAGATTAGTGTCTGCATTTGTATGAAAGTGTTTGTAAGTCTGTAATGTATAAGTTTTGTAAAAGTTTGTAATTGTTTGAACTCTCCTAGAAAACCCTATGTTTCCTACTAAAAGTAGCCTTCTACCAAGGCATCTAGTATATGTGTGTGTGTCTCTTGTAAGAGTGTGTATTTTCCCAAATCTGACTATTATTAACCAAAAATATAGTTCTTACATTATTGTTTATTGTGTGAATATCACAAAGTAAATGTAAAGGGAAAATAAAATAGTACTGTAGTGTTGTATTAAGTAACTACTGCTGTACTAACTACTTTAAACCAATTGTTATTTAAAGTACCATGTGATCGGCCTGTATCCTGCTACCAACTCAATAGAAAAACGACGATGTAGGACGTCGTAAGAAATGACGTTTGGCACCCGTAGACTTGCAAGTCCCACTGTAGCGAGTAGCAAGGTGTAGGATAGTCAATCCAGTATAGATCTATACACAAACTCATACGCTCCCCATTTAAGGATATTCTGGATACAAAAACGGTCATGGCAGGTAGTGCCATGCCCCGTTAGCTGGCTCACATAACTGTAATAATGTATATGTAATGAATGTGCTAGCTGTTTTGTATGTTCTACCTCTATCTAGCCTGTATGTTCTCTCTGTATGGTATTGTTTGTTATCTCTTTCTCTGTATGGTATTGTTTGTTATCTCTTTCTCTGTATGGTATTGTTTGTTATCTCTTTCTCTGTATGGTATTGTTTGTTATATACTCTGTATGGTATTGTTTGTTATCTCTTTCTCTGTATGGTATTGTTTGTTATCTACTCTGTATCGTATTGTTTGTTATCTACTCTGTATGGTATTGTTTCATGTATGAACTGAATCTTTGTATGTTTCATTGTTCTACCAATAGTATTAGTATCTTCCTACACTACTCCTATAGTAGCTTACTAGTAATGTATGAACATGTATGTATACCCTTGCTACCCAAAGGTATGGAGCTGAATGAAAGAAGGAACCTTTGTATCTATATACTTATACATAATATATAACTAGGATTCAAACGACCTTCGAACAGATAACCCTAATACCCTAAGTCCACAACCAAACAAGGAACAGGAAGTAAGGTGAGCTATCAGTCCTAAGTCCTTTCAATCCTACTTATATAACTATATCTATATAGATACACATTTAACAGAATATAAGTTTAAAAGAGTTTAAGTAAAAGTATTTGACATGAAAAGGAGTTTGTAAAATAGTTTGAAGTAAAACAGTTTGGTAACACAGTTTGAAAAGTAAGAAATCCACTTGTTTGGTAGTTATTAATCACATGTGATTGATATAATAACTATAATAATTCAACTTGGATTCCCCCCCCCCCGCCATAAAAGCATTTAAAAACATTTAAAAGGTTAATTAAGGGGTATGAACTCACCTGTAGTGAGTGGTTTGGATGAACTGATGATATAGGATTGCTACGTGTCAAGTGAAGACTTGTACACACACAATGATCCTAGTTAACATATAATAACACATATATGTATCCAATTAGTCTTTAAACAACTAATTTACAAAGTTAAGACATCCTAGGGCATGAAAAACACCTTTCATAAGTGTTATAAGTGCTAAGGATTGCATCTAAATGTCGTAGGACATTGCTATTGAGTTTAGGGTTCAAGGGAACCCTTTATATGAGTTTACGGTTTTGTGACCATAACTCATTGAGTTTATGGTCGTAAACCCATGACTTTACGGCCGTAAACTCATGCTTCTTTGACTATGTGTTATTTTGAAGCTCTACAAGTCCTTAGAAGCGTTTCCACTTGAAGTATAAGCCTATGGAAGTGATTAGGGCACCATTTCACTCCTAAATGGAGTTTACGGTCCTTGGACCATTTGCCTTTGGGTTTACGGCTATAAACCCAAATGGTTTATGGTCTTTTGATGTTTTCATGTACTTAACTGATTAGGGAAGGGATCTATGCAAGTTTCCAAGGCTTAGAAGGGACTAGGGCACACTTTGGCACCCTTTTTAGGGTTTACGGTTCAAGGTGTTCTTGGACCGTAAACACCTTTGATCCTTGGTTTCCTTGGTGTTTTCTTGATGTATAGAAGTATAACAAGCCTTATTACTCTCTAGGATAGAAGTACTTACAAGATAGAGGCTTGAAAAGGTGCTAAAAGTCCAAGAACACTAGTGTGTGTTCTTGGTGTTCTTGGTGAAACTTGAAGATCTAACCTTTTGGAATGATTTCACGGATGGAAGTGTGTTAAATCACTAGATTAGGCAATATATCAACTTAATAGGGCTAGAAACACTTACAAGTTGAAGATCTTGAAGAATTGTTGGATGATACTTGAGAGAGAATTGAGTTTGGATCTTGAATTTGTGAAAAATGGTAAATAATGACTAAGTGTCATATATATACCCCCAATTTAGGGTTTACGGCCGTAAACACCTTTGTTTAGGCCGTAAACTCCAAACTCTTGGAGCTTTGGGACTTTATTGTTGCACAATAAACCCTAGAGCATCCTCTCTCCTCGTATCTCCTGAAGTACTAACTTAAAAAGACTCGAACTTATTCCAAAAAGCTTGAAAGTTAGCAGAAATTGTTCTGACTTCTATTGAATTGAAATGTTGTACAGAATAGAAATTTCAGGTTGTCACATCATCCCCCCCTTAGAAGGAATTTTGTCCCGAAATTAGAGTTTAAGCAAATAAGTAGTTAAATAACTAAGTAAAAAGAAGAGGATATTTCAGTTTCATCTGATCCTCTCGCTCCCAAGTGAATTCAGGTCCTCGCTTGGCGTTCCAGCGAACCTTCACTATCGGGATACGGCTTTGCTTCGTTTGCTTGACCTCCCGGTCCATGATCTCTACTGGTTCTTCCACGAATTTGAGGCTCTCGTTGATCTCGATCTCGTCGAGTGGGATTACAAGAGTCTCGTCGGACATACACTTTTTCAAGTTCGAGACGTGGAAAGTAGAATGTACGTTACTGAGCTCGCGCGGTAAGTTAAGTTTGTAAGCTACAGGGCCGATTCTTGCGAGAATCTCAAAAGGCCCTATATACCTTGGATTTAGCTTTCCACGCTTTCCGAAGCGTATCAAGCCCTTCCTGGGTGAGACCTTCAATAAAACACGGTCGCCCATCTGGAATTCCAACGGTTTCCTTCGTTTATCAGCGTAGCTTTTCTGTCGGTCTCTAGAGGCTTTCAATCGTTCACGAATTAGAACGATCTTCTCTGTCGTTTCCCAAATGATCTCCGGAGCTGTGAGAGTGCTTTCAGGAACTCGTCCTTTACCTAACTGGGTATCACCCACCTCAGCCCAGCACAGAGGGGATCTGCACTTGCGGCCATAGAGGGCCTCGAATGGAGCAACCTTTATGCTTGTGTGATAAGTGTTGTTGTAGGAAAATTCGACAAGGGGTAAATGAGTATCACATGCTTTCCCAAAGTCGATCACCCAGGCTCGCAGCATATCTTCCAAGGTTTGGATAGTCCTCTCACTTTGCCCGTTTCTCTGCGGATGGTAGGCTGTACTCATGTCCAGCCTAGTTCCTAGGGAACTTTGTAACGACTGCCAGAACCTCGAAGTGAATCTAATATCTCTGTCCGAGATAATGGATATCGGAACACCATGCAGTCGTATAATCTCGCTAATGTAAGTTCTTGTAAGCTTCTCCATCTTGTCTGTTTCTTTGATAGGCAGGAAGTGTGCGGACTTGGTCAATCTGTCGACGATGACCCATATGGTATCAAGTCCACCCGTTGTCTTGGGCAACTTGGTTATGAAATCCATAATGATCCGCTCCCACTTCCATTCCGGTATCTCTGGCTGTTGTAATAGACCTGAGGGTTTCTAGTATTCGACCTTGACCTTGGCGCAAGTAAGGCATTTACTTACGAAGGTAGCAATGTCTGTTTTCATGTTAGGCCACGAGTATAACTTTTTATGATCCAGATACATCTTATCTGAACCTGGGTGGACGGAATAACGAGTGTTGTGCGCCTCGTTCATGACCAAGTCTCTGAAACCACCAACTTTTGGGGTCCAGATCCGATCCATGAGATAAAAAGCTCCGCCACCCTTAACCTCCAAGTTCTTATCCTTTCCTCTCAGGGATTCACCAGCCACATTTTCAGGTTTCAATGCGTCGAGCTGAGCCTCCTTAATTTGTGTGGACAAGTGTGAATGGATAGTCAAAGTCAATGACTTGACTCTACGACCGGAATATTCTATCCGACTTAGGGCGTCAGCTACTACATTGGCTTTACCCGGATGATAACGAATTTCGCATTCGTAATCATTGAGTAGCTCGACCTACCTTCGTTGTCTCATGTTGAGCTCCTTCTAGTCGAATATATGTTGTAGGCTTTTGTGATCTGTAAAGATTGTGCTTTTTGTACCATACAGGTAGTGTCTCCAGATCTTCAGAGCAAACACAACTGCTCCTAGTTCTAGATCGTGGGTAGTGTAGTTGACCTCGTGTGTCTTCAGCTGTCTCGAGGCATAGGAAATGACCTTACTTCGCTGCATCAGAACACATCCGAGTCCTTGATTTGACGCATCGCAATAGATGATGAAGTCTTCTATCCCTTCGGGGAGGGATAGTATTGGTGCGGTGCACAAGGCTCGCTTGAGCATTTGGAACGCTCTCTCCTGCTTCTCTTTCCAGTCAAAGGCCACGCCTTTCTAGGTCAGTGTTGTAAGAGGTTTCGCTATGCGGGAGAAGTTCTGAATGAACCTGCGGTAGTAGCCAGCGAGGCCTAGAAATTGACGAATTTCTGTAGGCGTCTTCAGTGCTGACCAACTCTCAATGGCTTTAATTTTGGAAGGGTCCACATGTATTCCCTCTTCGCTAACCACGTGCCCTAAGAATTCGACTCGTCGGATCCAAAATTCGCATTTCGAGAACTTCGCATAGAGCTTCTCCGAACGTAGTGTTTCTAAGACTTGTCGCAGATGTTGACTATGTTCCTCCTTACTACGAGAGTAGATAAGTATGTCATCGATGAAGATGATGACGAACTGATCCAAGTAAGGACGACACACCTTATTCATTAAATCCATGAATACTGTGGGCGCGTTTGTTAATCCGAACGGCATCACTACGAATTCGTAGTGCCCATAACGAGTTCGGAAGGCTGTCTTCGGAACATCCTCCCCTAGCACTCGTAGTTGGTGATATCTGGACCTTAAGTCGATTTTTGAAAAGAAGTTCGCCCCTTGAAGTTGGTCGAATAAATCGTCAATCCGAGGCAAAGGATAACGATTCTTGACGGTCAGTTTGTTGAGCTCCCTGTAGTCGATGCACATACGAAACGATTCGTCTTTCTTCTTGACGAACAAGACTGGAGCTCCCCAAGATGAGAAGCTTGGTCTTATAAAGCCCTTGCTGATCAGTTCGTTAAGTTGACAAGACAGTTCTTGCATCTCTGCAGGTGCTAGACGATAGAGCGATTTGGCTACGGGGGTAGCCCCTAGAACTAAGTCGATTCTGAACTCGACTTGTCGTTGCGGAGGTAATCCTGGGAGTTCTTCTGGAAAGATGTCAGGAAAGTCGTGTACCACTGGAATGTTCTGAATGTCTTTCGTTTCTTGGCTCACATCGACCACATGAGCAAGGAATACGCGACATTCCTTTCGCAAGAATTTCTGAGCTTGAATGCTCGAGATGATACGGAGGTTCGTGTCGGGTTTGTGGCCATATACTACTAGAGTTTCGCCAGACGACAGATTAAGGCGGACAGCCTTTTCATAACACATGATGTCGGCACGATGAAGACTCAACCAATCCATGCCGATGATGACGTCAAAACTTTTAATAGATACCGGTATGAGATCGATCGAAAATGAATGGCTATCTAAAGTTAGGGTACATCCTATAAATATACTGTTAGTACTCTCTGTCTTTCCATTAGCCATTTCTACAGTGAACGGTTCTTTGAGTGCTCGTGATTTTTGCTTAAGTAAATGAGCAAATCTTTGGTTCATGAAGCTCCTCTCCGCTCCACTATCAAATAGTATACATGCATATGAGTTATCGAGGAGAAACGCACCAATGACCACTATGGGGTCGGCAACCGCTTCCTTGTGGCCTATGGCCAGAACTCTTCCAACTCTACCAGAATTCCCTGCCTTTGGGCAGTCCCTCTGGTAGTGGCCCACGTCGCCACAATTGTAGCAAGCCTGGCCCACACCAGCGCCGGGGACTTGGTTGAGTGGTCTCGCCGGAGCTTTACTGAAACGGGCGGTGTGCCCCTTCCTGTTGCATTTCGAGCACTGCATTTCCCGGCAGGCTCCTGTGTGGTGGAAGTTGCACTTGTTGCACTTGGGCAAACTTCCGGCGTATTGCCTTACTGGAGCAGCAGTGGCAGGTGCTATTGCAGCATGTACTGCCACGATATGCTGCTTTTTGGCAGCCTTCTTCTTTTTCTTGTCATCCCAAAACTTCCGCTTGGAATCAGCGGTTCTGGCGGGTTCTGAGATGGCCAGGGTTGTTGTTGCGGCCGGGGTACGAACCCCATGGTCTATGAGCCGCTGTGCCAATCGCTTGGCACTATCAAATGTAGTGGGGTGTGATGCCAAAACATTTCCCTGGTATGGTGGCATCAGCCCCCATATATATCTCTCGATTTTCTTTCCCTCGGTATGAACCATGTTGGGACAGAGGGCCACCAGTTCACAGAACCTGGCGGTATAAGAGACTACGTCGGAGACCTTCATGGTTAGGCTCCACAGTTCCTCCTCCAGCTTTTGGATCTCGCCCCTCGGGCAGTACTCTTCAATCATTAGATCTCTCAGAGTTTCCCATCCCATAACATTAGCCACTATTAGAGATAGTGACTTGACATGGCTATTCCACCATGTCAGGGCTTTGTCTTCGAAGGTGCAAGCAGTGAACTTGATCTTGCTCCCTTCTAGGCAGGAGCAGATCTCGAAAACGGATTCAGTTTTCTCGAACTATTGCGAGAGGGCAATGACTCCACCAGTCCCTCTGAAAGACTTGGTCTTGCAGTTGTTGAAGTCCTTATAGGAGCACTCTCTCAAGTGCACCAGGATTTCACCATGAGTAGATAGGACAGGGGTTCCTCCTCCAGTGGAACCTGAGGAATGATATTGAGCCATGGCTGTAGCCACAGCCGCAGCTACAGCAGCATTTAGAGCTGCTGTATCGAATTGAGGAGCAGGTGGTGTCGGTGCGGGAGGATCGCGTCTTGTTGATTTACGTGGGGGCATCTTTTAACTATAAGTTTAGAAAGATGAAGATATTGATAAGAATTTAATAGGAAGTAGATAAGAATGACTCATGGACTAACTCTCCATAACCCAACAGCACAAGTGAATAGCACGATTGAATAGTATGATTGAATGAAGATCTAGTACTAGCAGATGATAGCAATTGGATATTGATGTCCATAAGATTAGATATCTGTCAATAATACTGGAATTACAGACGTAATGAGTTTGGGAAAAATGACCTAGAAGTAGGTCTTACATCAACCAAGATGGAAAATTTTGACAGACTACTACCAAATCAAGACCTAACGGTTCTAAGATTTACAAAGATAGGAAATTAGACTAGAGTTTTTACACAAACTAGGTTATATCCAAAAGAGAAGTCGACAAGACTCTATCGGCGACGAGAACTACTAGAGTGAGTTCTTGAATCTGACAGAAGGCGTTCTATGTCTCTTACGCGCCTATCAGATCTTGCTTGCTGAGCTCGAAGTTCCCTGACTTCAGCTTGGGTTTCAGCAAGTTCCCTCTGTAGAACTGCATTTCGGACCTGAGTCCTTTCATGAGCAGACTTAAGTTGGCGAATGCGGACGGTGTTAACGCCAGAGTTGGCGTCAATCTCCACGACTCGGTCGATAGCTGCTCGACCTTGCTCGATGTTCCGAGCAATCCTACGGACCATTATGGGTAGGACCCTGTCAGCTGAACGTCCCTCAGTGAGGTTGTAAAAGTTTGTGGCCCACAGAGGAGTGGGTCCTTGAAATGCTGGACGAGGGTTTGGGTTTTGGACAGCTGGGGGTTGGTTGTTGACTTCTGGCTCCGAGTCAGAACCATCAGAAAAGCCTTCAGCTTCGTGATCATCCAAAGCGATTAGGTGATCATCTTCTGGCTCTTCTTCAAGCCATCCAGCATTGGCGTGGTTAGGAAAGTACGGGTCTCTGGGAAAATGGAATCCAGCCATTATATCTACGCAAGAAAAGGGATAAGGAAATAATCAATAGACGAACTGACTAGATAATTATAAGATGATCTTTATCAGTTACTCCAACATTTGCGTAGTGCATACCAGTCATAGGTAACCTAGACAGGATAGACCTTCGAATAAGTGACCCTAACTCTAAGCCCACAACCAAACAAGGAACAGGAAGTAGAGCAAATATCACAGATTCTAAGTCTATGCCATCCTAGTTACCTATAACCTTAATGTATCCACCCCGCAACTATTGACATACCAATAAAGACCTTTTTAATTCTCAGATAAGTAATTAATAGACACACAAAATACTCCTATAGTATTTTAAGTTTATGTTCTGTTCTACTGTTCTTGTTGTAGAAGTGTTGGTAAGTTTTTAGACTTGTTGCAACCTCACAACCACACTTAGGCACATGCTAATCACTCCTCGGATAATGTAGTTGATTAGGCTACATCTTCCCCGGGTTGACCATATGTCTCTAAGTCTACTTGTGCTGTCCAACAATCGTAATACTTTTGTTCCGTCCTAGTGACACTGATTTTAGTATGAATGCAGGTATGTATACTTAGTTAAATATTTTGTTATTTAAAATTATAAACTCTTTATCAGAGTATTTTAATCCCGCTGTACTTATAGTTCGTATATCTTTTATGGGTTAATACACTCGATTCACTATAAGCAAAGCTCTGATACCAATCTGTTACACCCCAAAACCGGAACGGCGGAATCGTTCGGGGGTGGAGTACGTCATGTAAAGTATCACAACAATGCAAAGTAGTAAACAAGCAACAACATCATCCATTGCATTAATAATATAATTTCATACAAGTATGTTCTGTCAAGTTATATAGACACCAAAAATAATATACATCAAAATAAAGATGAGTCTTGAACGAGCTCCATCTTCGCAAAAACTTGGCTCCGGTACCTGTCTACTGGCGACCTGAGAATACAAGTTATTTTGAAAGAGTTTATCAACTTTAACGCTGGTGAGATCATAAATATATTAGTGTCTGCATTTGTATGAAAGCGTTTGTAAGTCTGTAATGTATAAGTTTTGTAAAAGTTTGTAATTATTTGAACTCTCCTAGAAAACCCTATGTTTCCTACTAAAAGTAGCCTTCTACCAAGGCATCTAGTATATGTGTGTGTGTCTCTTGTAAGAGTGTGTATTTTCCCTAATCTGACTATTATTAACCAAAAATATTGTTCTTACATTATTGTTTATTGTGTGAATATCACAAAGTAAATGTAAAGGGAAAATAAAATAGTATTGTAGTGTTGTATTAAGTAACTACTGCTGTACTAACTACTTTAAACCAATTGTAATTTAAAGTACCATGTGATTGGCCTGTATCCTGCTACCGACTCAATAGAAAGACGACGATGTAAGACGTCGTAATAAACAACGTTTGGCACCCATAGACTTGCAAGTCCCACTGTAGCGAGCAACAAGGTGTAGGATAGTCAATCCAGTATAGATCTATACACAAACTCATACGCTCCCCATTTAGGGAGATTCTGGATACAAAAACGGTCATGACAGGTAGTGCCATGCCCCGTTAGGTGGCTCACATAACTGTAATAATGTATATGTAATGAATGTGCTAGTTGTATTGTATGTTCTACCTCTGTCTAGCCTGTATGTTCTCTCTGTATGGTATTGTTTGTTATCTCTTTCTCTGTATGGTATTGTTTGTTATCTCTTTCTCTGTATGGTATTGTTTGTTATCTACTCTGTATGGTATTGTTTGTTATCTCGTTTTCTGTATGGTATTGTTTGTTATCTACTATGTATGGTATTGTTTGTTATCTACTCTGTATGGTATTGTTTTATGTATGAATTGACTCTTTGTATGTTTCATTTTTCTAGTAATTGTATTACTATCTTCCTAAACTACTCCTATAGTAGCTTACTAGTAATGTATGAACATGTATGTATACCCTTGCTACCCAAAGGTGTGGAGCTGAATGAAAGAAGGAACCTTTGTATCTATATACTTATACATAATATATATAACTAGGATTCAAACGACCTTCGGACAGATAACCCTAATATCCTAAGTCCACAACCAAACAAGGAACAGGAAGTAAGGTGAGCTATCAGTCCTAAGTCCTTTCAATCCTACTTATATAACTATATCTATATAGATACACATTTAACAGAATATAAGTTTAAAAGAGTTTAAGTAAAAGTATTTGACATGAAAAGGAGTTTGTAAAACAGTTTGAAGTAAAACAGTTTGGTAACACCATTTGAAAAGTAAGAAATCCACTTGTTTGGTAGTTATTAATCACATGTGATTGATATAATAACTATAATAATTCAACTAGTATTCCCCCCCATAAAATCATTTAAAAACATTTAAAAGGTTAATTAAGGGGTATGAACTCACCTGCAGTGAGTGGTTTGGATGAACTGATGATATAGGATTGCTAGGTGTCAAGTGAAGACTTGTACACACACAATGATCCTAGTTAACATATAATAACACATATATGTATCCAATTAGTCTTTAAACAACTAATTTACAAAGTTAAGACATCCTAGGGCATGAAAAACACCTTATATAAGTGTTATAAGTGCTAAGGATTGCATCTAAATGTTGTAGGACATTGCTATTGAGTTTAGGGTTCAAGGGAACCCTTTATATGAGTTTACGGTTTTATGACCATAACTCATTGAGTTTACGGTCGTAAACCCATGAGTTTACGGCCGTAAACTCATGCTTCTTTGACCATGTGTTGTTTTGACGCTCTACAAGTCCTTAGAAGCATTTCCACTTGAAGTATAAGCCTATGGAAGTGATTAGGGCACCATTTCACTCCTAAATGGAGTTTACGGTCCTTGGACCATTTGCCTTTGGGTTTACGGCCGTAAACCCAAATGGTTTATGGTCTTTTGATGTTTTCGTGTACTTAACTGATTAGGGAAGGGATCTATGCAAGTTTCCAAGGCTTAGAAGGGACTAGGGCACACTTTGGCACCCTTTTTAGGGTTTACGGTCCAAGGTGTTCTTGGACCGTAAACACCTATGATCCTTGGTTTCCTTGGTGTTTTCTTGATGTATAGAAGTATAACAAGTCTTATTACTCTCTAGGATAGAAGTACTTACAAGATAGAGGCTTGAAAAGGTGCTAAAAGTCCAAGAACACTAGTGTGTATTCTTGGTGTTCTTGGTGAAACTTGAAGATCTAACCTTTTGGAATGATTTCACGGATGGAAGTGTGTTAAATCACTAGATTAAGCAATATATCAACTTAATAGGGCTAGAAACACTTACAAGTTGAAGATCTTGAAGAATTGTTGGATGATACTTCATATATATACCCCCAATTTAGGGTTTACGGCCGTAAACACCTTTGTTTAGGCCGTAAACTCCAAAATCTTGGAGCTTTGGGACTTTATTGTTGCACAATAAACCCTAGAGCATCCTCTCTCCTGGTATCTCCTGAAGTACTAACTTAAAAAGAATCGAACTTATTTCAAAAAGCTTGAAAGTTAGCAGAAACTGTTCTGACTTCTATTGAATTGAAATGTTGTACAGAATAGAAATTTCGGGTTGTCACAACCACGTACACGGGAGTGTACTTATAAAGACTTCAATAGCTGTGAACCAACGTACTTCGACGGAACCGGATGGATCATGGCGCTATCCCAATGGATCGAGAGAACAGAAGCAATCTTTGAGATGTGCTCATGCCCAGAAGGAAGGAAGATAAAGTTCGTTGCTTTCACCTTCACCGAAAGGGCCCCGACATGGTGGAATGGCCATGTCAAAGCACTCTCACTGGTAGCAGCTAACGCCATGGGCTAGGATACACTGAAGGACCTGATGACCAGGGAGTACTGCCCGAGGGGCGAAATTCAGAAGCTTGAAGAGGAACTGTGGAACCTTAAGATGAAGGGTTCTGACATAGTGGCTTATACAGGCAGGTTCTGCGACCTGGTGACTCTATGTCCTAATCTGGTCCCCACTGAAAGCAAGAAGGTCGAGAGATTCATCTGGGGTTTGGTGCCCCCGTATCGAGGGAACGTCCTAGCATCGAAACCTGCGACCTTTGATAGTGCCAAGGAATTGGCCCAAAGGCTTATCGATCATGAGGTTCCTTCTCCTACAACAACAACTACAACTGCTGCCCCACCACCAACCAACGCGGCCGATAACAAGAAAAGGCGTTGGGACCGAAAGAAGGGTAAATCAACTCAACCTTCTTCCAAGAAACAACAGACGGTGGCCGTCCATGCTGCCACAACCCCTGTTGCCTCTGTACCAGCTAAACCATACGCAGGGAGCCTGCCCAAGTGCACCAAGTGCAATTTCCATCATAACGGCCCCTGCCGGGAAATGCACTGCACCAACTGCGACTAGAAGGGCCATACTGTCTGGTTTTGCAGAGCACCACCCAAACCCATCACCCAGGTCCCTAGTGCAGGAGTAAGCCAGACCTGCTATGGGTGTGGCGAGACAGGACACTTCAAAAGAAACTGTCATAAAGCTGGGAGTGCGGGAGGAGCAGGAAGACTACTTGCTATTGGCCACAATGAAGCCATGGCAGACCCCACAGTAGTCATGGGTACGTTCCTCCTCGATAACTCTTATGTATGTGTCTTATTTGATTGTGGGGCAGAGAGGAGCTTCGTGAACCAAAAATTTAAACACTTACTTAATCAAGCACTGCAAGAACTAAATGAAACCTTGTCGTAGAAATGGCCAACGGAAAGACAGAGAGTTCTAACGAGATTCACATAGGCTGTACCCTCACGCTAGAAAATCATTCATTTCCGATCGACCTCATACCCATGACAATCAAGAGTTTCGATGTCATTGTGGGCATGGACTGGTTGAGTCTCCATCGTACCGATATTCTATGCTTCGAGAAGGCAGTCCGCCTAAACCTACCGAATAACGAAACTCTGTTGATCTACGTAGACAAACCTAGTACGAGCCTTCGTATCATCTCAAGTATTCAAGCCCAGAAATACTTGCGTAAAGAATATCGCGCCTTCCTTGCACACGTAGTCGATGTGAACTAGAAAGCCAAAGACCTAAAAGACCTCCCCGTCGTACGCGATTTCCCTGACATCTTTCCGAAAGACCTCCCAGGATTACCCCCGCAACGTCAAGTCGAGTTCCGAATCGACTTAGTGCCAGGAGCTACCCCCGTAGCCAAATCGCCCTATCGTCTAGCACCAACTGAGATGCAGGAGCTATCCGATCAACTTAACGAATTGCTCAGCAAGGGCTTTATTAGACCAAATTTCTCACCATGGGGAGCATCGGTCTTGTTCGTGAAGAAGAAAGATGAATCATTCCGTATGTGCATCGACTATAGAGAACTCAACAAGCTTACGGTCAAGAATCGTTACCCACTACCTCGCATAGACGATTTATTCGATCAACTACAAGGGGCAAGCTACTTTTCAAAGATTGATCTGAGATTCGGGTATCACCAGTTACGAGTATTGGAGGAGCATGTCCCGAAGACAGCCTTCCAAACTCGTTACGGACACTACGAGTTCGTAGTGATGCCATTCGGATTGACCAATGCCCCCGCAGTGTTCATGGACCTAATGAATAGGGTATGCCGCCCTTACTTGGATCAGTTCGTCATCATCTTCATCGATGATATACTTATCTACTCTCGGAGTAAGGAGGAGCATAGTAATCATCTGCGACAAGTCCTAGGGACCCTACGAACGGAGAAGCTCTACGCAAAGTTCTCTAAATGCGAATTTTGGATCCGAAGAGTCGAATTCTTAGGACACGTGGTTAGCGAAGAAGGAATCCACGTGGACCCGTCCAAAATTAAAGCTATTGAGAACTGGTCAGCACCGAAGACGCCTACAGAAATTTGTCAATTTCTAGGCCTCGCTGGCTACTATCGCAGGTTCATACAGAACTTCTCGCGGATTGCAAAACCACTTACAACACTGACCCAAAAGGACGTGGCCTTTGACTGGGAAGAGAAGCAGGAGAAAGCGTTCCAAACGCTCAAACGAGCCTTGTGCACCGCACCGATACTGTCCCTCCCCGAAGGGACAAAAGACTTTGTTGTCTACTGCGATGCGTCGAATCAAGGGCTCGGTTGTGTCCTGATGCAACGAGGTAAGGTCATCGCTTATGCTTTAAGGCAACTGAAAACACACGAGGTCAACTACTCCACACACGATCTCGAATTAGGAGCGGTTGTGTTTGCTCTGAAAATCTGGAGACACTACCTGTATGGTATGAAGAGCATTATCTTTACATACCACAAGAGCCTGCAACACGTATTCAACCAGAAGGAGCTCAACATGAGACAACGACGGTGGGTCAAACTACTCAATGACTACGAATGCGAAATTCGTTATCATCCGGGTAAAGTCAATGTAGTAGCAGACGCCCTAAGTCGAAAAAAGTACTCTGGTCGAAGGGTCAAGTCATTGACTATAACTATCCATTCGCACCTATCCACACAAATTAAGGAGGCTCAGCTCGAAGTTTTGAAACCTGAAAATGTGGCAGGTGAAGCCCTGCGAGGAATGGATAAAAACTTAGAAGTCAAGGGTGACGGAGCGTTGTATCTCATGGACCGAATCTGGACACCGAGACACGGTGGCTTCAGAGACTTGGTCATGACCGAAGCGCACAACACTCGTTATTCCGTCCACCCAGGTTCAGATAAGATGTATCTGGATCTTAAAAAGTTGTACTGGTGGCCTAACATGAAAGCAGAGATTGCTACCTTCCTAAGTAAATGCCTTACTTGCGCCAAGGTCAAGGTCGAATACCAGAAACCATCAGGTTTACTCCAGCAACCGAAGATACCTGAATGGAAGTGGGAGCGGATCACTATGGACTTCATAACCAAGTTGCCCAAGACAACGGGTGGACTTGATACCATTTGGGTCATCGTCGACAGATTGACCAAGTCCACACACTTCCTGCCCATCAAGGAAACTAACAAGATGGAGAAGCTCACAAGAACATACATTCGGGAGATAGTACGACTGCATGGTGTTCCTAAATCCATTATCTCCGACAGAGATAGTAGATTCACTACGAGATTCTTGCAGTCGCTACAAAGCTCCTTAGGAACGAGGTTGGACATGAATACAACCTACCATCCACAGACCGACAGACAAAGTGAGAGAACTATCCAAACCTTAGAAGACATGCTGCGAGCCTGTGTGATCGACTTTGGAAAGGCATGGGATACTCCTTTACCCCTTGTCGAATTTTCCTACAACAACAGTTATCACACGGGCATAGAGGCTGCTCCATTTGAAGCCCTCTACGGTCGGAAGTGCAGATCCCCTCTGTGCTGGGCTGAGGTGGGCGACACACAGTTAGCCAAAGGACGAGTTCCTGACAGCACTCTCACAAGTCCGGAGATCATTCGGGAAACGACAGAGAAGATCGTCCAGATTCATGAACAATTGAAAGCCTCTAGAGACCGACAGAAAAGCTATGCAGACAAGCGGAGGAAACCTTTGGAATTCCAGGTGGGAGACTGAGTCCTTTTGAAAGTCTCACCCTAGAAAGGCTTGATACGCTTCAGAAAGCGTGGGAAGCTAAATCCAAGATACATAGGGCCTTTTGAGATTCTCGCAAGAATCGACCCTATAGCTTACAAACTCAACCTACCTCACGAGCTTAGTAACGTACATCCTACCTTCCACGTCTCGAACTTGAAAAAGTGCCTATCCGACGAGACTCTTGTAATCCCACTCGACGAGAACGAGATCAATGAGAGCCTCAACTTTGTGGAAGAACCTGTAGAGATCATGGACCAAGAGGTCAAACGAACGAAGCAAATCTGTATCCCAATAGTGAAAGTTCGTTGGAACGCCAAGCGACGACCGGAATTCACTTGGGAGCGCGAGGATCAAATGAAACTTAAATATCCTCATCTTTTTACTTAGTTATTTGTAATAACTTAGTTGCTTAAACTCTAATTTCGGGACAAAATTCCCTCTAACGGGGGGATGATGTGACAACCCGAAATTTCAATCTCGTAGAAACCATTCAATCCATTCAAAGTTATACTTTTTCCTACTAACTTTTAGCGCTATGTAAAGTCTATTTGAGCATTCTGAGTTTAGTACATCAAGGGAATAAGTGAACGAAAGTGCCAATTGAAGTTGTAACCCATCGACCAAGGCATAAACCCTCAAAAGAGGAGTTTACGGCCAAGGGTCATGGGTTTATGGCCGTAAACCCATGTAGGCCGTAAATTCCAGCTATATATATGACCCTTAGTCATTTTTCAGCCACTTTTCACTTTCCGAAGCCTAGAACTCGAAATTATCTCCCAAGGATCTTGAGGTTTTGCTCCAAATCTTCAAAAATGTAAGTGAATCCTTCCATACATGAGCTAATACATCTCTTCTTCTTGATTCACTCTTGATTTCATCCATGAAATCTCTTCTTTTGGTTGGATCTTCAAGTGTTCTTCATTTCACCAAGAATACCAAGAACACACACTAGTGTTTTTGGGCTCTAACCACTCCCTCAAGCTTCTACTATGTAAGTACGCTACCCTTGGCTTGTTATGTACTAGAACCCCTTGTTAAACATCAAGAAATCATGTGCAGAAGGGTGTTTACGGCCAATGCAATCTCCCTTGGCCGTAAACCCAAGTAAGGAGTGCATATGGACCCTAACTTCTTCCTATGGCTTAGCCTTTAGCCTAGAACACTTTCTGGAAACTTGTAGGGCCATAAACACACCAAATAAATCAACATGACATGAGTTTACTGCCGTAAACCTATTGGGCCGTAAACTCATGGGCCTTATCATATGGGCCGTAAACTCCAATGTGAGGCCCTACAACCCTTAGATACAACCCTATGCACTTCTAACACTTGAATCAAGGTGTTTTCCATGTCCTAGGGTGTCTTTACTTTCTTAATTAGTTGTGTAATCACTAATTAGATACATATATGTGTCATTATATGTTAAATAGGATCTGTGTGTGCTCAAGTCCTCACTTGACACTTAGCATCCTATCCAGCACTTCCATCCAAACCACTCACTACAGGTGAGTTCATACCCCTTAACCGACCTTTTAAATGATTTTAAATGCTTTTATGGGGGTGAATACAAGTCGAATATTCTAGTTATTATATTAATCACATGTGATTATAAACTAGAACAAACATAAAGATTTTCTATTGCTTTCAAATGGTTATCAAACTTACGGATTTCAAACACATCAAAACATTTTATTAAACTCTTTTAAATGCTAAATCCTTTATCAAGCTCTTTTAAACTCACATTATTCTTAACTCATACCTATACAAATATATTTATATAAGTAAAGTTTGAAAGACTTAGGACTGATAGTTCACCTTATTTCATGTTCCTTGTTTGGTTGTGGACTTAGGGTATCTTGTTATTTGTCCGAATGTCGTTGAAACCTTAGTTATATATCGTATATATGTGTGTGGATATAAAACCTTTCACTTCAGTTCAGTACCTTTGAGTATCAAAGGCATACCAACAACATTACTAGTTAAGTATAATAGGTATAGTTAAGAGATTACTACTCACTATTACTATTACAACGATACATACAAGAGTCAGTACATTTATGAGTCATTACAAAAGTACTATAATGAGAAACATTACATACAATACATTATACAAGAAAACATACTATACCATAGTACAGAGAAAACATTACTACACAATGACTTACTATACAAACAATTGGATACGATAAATTAATGTGACATACCATTTAAGGATACAACGACACTGTGTTGTATCACTTTGTAACCATAGTCTCCTGGAGGGAGAGCGAGCATCTTGTGTATAGATCTATACGGGACATACACTCCCACACCCCGACTGCTAGCTACAGTCCCAGCCGACACGGCCAAGGGGTGACAACATGTCACCTTACTACATATGACACCGGAGGGTCATTTTTTATTCAGTCGTCGATCATCATGGTTACATACGAGTTCACATTTAAACCTTTAATTAACTGACCAAGGATTAAAGGCAAACAGACTCCCCGGGGTGTATTTTACATTTAATACTACCTGCAGTCTGCATTTTTATCACTTTATAGCCAGCAGTGTCACTGCTGAGGTCAAACATTACATTCCCCTACTACATGTATTTTGAAATCATCTCACCTTAACGATGACTTAAACTATATTTTTATAAATGATAGTTTTACTGGGGGAAACTCTTACATCACAAAAGAACATACATACAAACAGTCGGGTCTTGGTAGAAGACTACATTTCAGTAGAAAATATAGGATTTTTTAGGGATTTCAAACATTTACAAACAGTTACAAACAACTACGACCATTTATACTACGTTGTTACAAACATTTTATACAAGCAATGACACTAAAATACTTATGAACTCACCAGCGTTAATGCCGATAAACTCTTTCAAAATAACTTGTATTCTCAGGTCATCAGTAGACAGGTACCGATGAAGCTTTTGAGAAGATGGAGCACATACAAGACTCATATTTTATTTTGATGATACATTTTTGGTGTCTTATATACTACAGAACACGCTTGTATTAAAACTATTATATTAATGCAATAGATGTTGTGACTTGTTTACTATTATGCTTTGTTGTGATACTGTACATGAAGTCCTCCACCCCAGAACGTTTCCTCCGTTCCGGTTTTAGGGTGTGACACTGTCAATGTGTGACTTCATTCTTAAGATATGAGTGCACACAGTTCTTCCATCTTTATGTTTCATTTCTAGTAGAGCTTGAGTGACTTTGAACCTTTCAAGTCTTCGGGCTTGTGGGTCAGCAAGAACAATTGGAGGAGGAGGAGGAAGAGAAGTATGATTTCCATGGGCCAAACTCAGGAAGTTATCTTCATAAAGAAAGCATGTTCCATTAGATTTGGGAAGACCATTGTTGTCTAAACCAGACATCTGCAATGGGATAAATTCAAGTTAGTTGATGAAAATCGTTAATATAACACCCAATTTGAAATATTAAGGCTAGGACCCAACACAATATTTTATAACTTGGAAGATGGATGCCGTAATCCAAGCTATAGAATATTTGAAGGTAGGCGAATGATCATTCACCAATTTCCACCATAAAAACAAAATATAAACTATTAGGTTTTAATTAGTCTTTAGAAATTCCTAGATTCTTTTGAGATTCAATGAACTTTTGAAGGCATGTTTCAATCTCGAGTGTGCCCTCCAAGTTTTGTGATTGGGATACAGAGGATCACAAAACGAGGTGTGAAGTAACCATGTGAATTACTTGGTACCGTTAATGTTTATCACTAAATCGATGTGCCTGTTAACCACACACACTCCACCGACCTATGATAAACCTTAAGTCAACCTTTACCTACCTTGTTAAGTCCAGGTTAGTGTGTCGGTTAACCACACACGCTCCACTAACTACTTTGACAAAGTGCAAAGTGTGATTTCATGGGATAGCACCTTATTCACATTTTCCTAAAGTGACTAAGATTGGGAATTTAATAAAACATTTAGTTAATTTATAATAATCATTATACTTTTAATGAGAATTTTATAAGTCCTTGTCCTACCCGTTCGGCTAACGACCCCCCACCAGTCAAGGAAGCGGTGGGTGAGAGTGGACACCCATTAAGCTGCCATTTTATAGGCAACAACCTTATACCCCCCTTATAGACCGGCTTCGTGAATGAGGCCTACTAATGGTAAGACGACTTGATCTTATACATATATATATATATATATATATATATATATATATATATATATATATATATATATATATATTATTAACTTATAATATTATAAAGTATAAGGGTTGAATTTTAACTTTTAAAAATCCAAGGGTTGGAACTAAAGTTTTTTATGATGACTTTACATACTCCAAAACTTGAGGGCACGTTTTGTAACTTTACAAAACTCTTCAATTCATAACTTATGAGATTAATGGGTTTATTCAAATGAGTGTCTCTTCATTTTATGTAACCTATGTGAATTTAAAGAACTTTAAAAGATAAACACTTTTGGTAATCCATAACTTGAGAACAAATTATGGATTCCATTAAAACACATAATGATCAAGAATTAAAACTACCAAGAAGTTACAAAATAATTCCAATGATCAGCTAATCTCATAAGAACATGAATATGAATATCAAAACTTCAAGAACATATGAACACATATAATCACGTAATTTTGATATTAGCCATTGTAAATGGATCAGAACAATTAATAACACCAAAACAGTTTAGGGTAATGTTTCTAGTCCATTTCCAGTAGCAAAAGTCGAAAATATGCATTCTAAGGCTCCTACTCGTCGAGTGCACGAACCTACTCGACGAGTAGGATGAGTTTAGTCATGGACTCGGTGAGTCCCCCCATTGACTCGGCGAGTTCATCATGCAGACAGCAATAAAATCGACTTTTTTTCACTATTTTGCATCAAGTATCAAACAAACAAGCCTAGGCTCTGATACCACTGATGAGTTTTGAGCATTCTAACACTCCTAAGTGTACATGCAACCCTAATAAACCTTGGATCTATGTTTATCTAAAATTCATGAAAATAATGATTTCCAAGGTTCATAATCCTATCTAGCATACATGGGGAACTTTTAACTTAAAAGATGGTTAGAATAACATACCTTGTTAATGATTTGATTCCTTGAAAACCTTGAGAGCCTAGCACCCCAAGTGTGATGCCTCAAATGCTTCACACAACACCAAATGCTTTTGGAGCAAACTTGAGAGAAATAAGAACATTTCTATTTTCGGCCTTTCCCTCTTTTATATGTAGTGTAGCTGAAAATAGGGAGTATGATGCTCTTTATATAGTGTGTTACAATTAGGGTTACACCATGTAAACCCTAATGTAACATGGCTCTTCATTTCCATGACCCATGGGTTTAAACTCCATGGAGCATCCTATGGGTGTTAGCCTGACTTGATAATCCATGGACCCTTTAGCCCACTATACAAGTTATGGATGATTTACATAATCAACCCATATATTTAATTAGTTATCTTTTGATCACTTAATTAATTGTAGATTAGTTCTTCATCAATACTAATTAAATAATATTATTAATATATTAGAACTTATAATATATTAATAAACCATAAGTGTTATTTCTCTCATTTTAGTCTATCCAAATGCATGATGCCATGCAACCCAAATGGACCATGCCAACCAGGTCAAGTACATACCATAAATAGTTATGGACTTAGACACCTTATGCAACAGATGTGTCAACACCTGATTGGTAAATCCATGTCATGGGCTTTTCCAAAGCTTATAAATAGGCCCCATGGGATCTATTATAAAGTTGATCAATTATGCTCTTCATGCTTAATTTTTGCTCATTCTGCAGAATTACAGTTTAAACTAGTTTTCAGAGAGCCACTTTACAGTTTAAGTGTCTTTTACTTTCAAACACTTGTAACTAAATCTTTATGAAAAAGAGACACTTATGAATCATTGATCTTGAACATACAAAAACGTTTTTATCATTAATTTGGTGATTCACAACTTTTTATTTTCCGCATTACTTGCCACTTGACGTTTCTGAAACTCTGTTTCAGTATTTTCAACACTTGGACTCTTTTAGTCTAGGTTTACTAATTTTTCTCATTTCATCTGGGTTGGTATTTGGATTGATCCAGCGAGGGTTTTAGCAGCATTTCTAGATAATTTTCGAAGTTTTATCAAGCTAGTTACGTATTGGTCGAACTTGTTCAGTTTCAATCAAGGTGTGGGATCTTGTTTCAGTCATTCATGAGGATGTTTCTGTTAATGGTTGAGGTTCTCCATTTTGTTAGATCTACTGGTATTTCACCATTTTGGTAAGGTTGTGAGGAAGAAGGAATGCAATATATCTAGGGTTTGGTTATGGGTTCCCTTGACGGTGGATATTATGGTAGTTCATCGAGTATGATCATGAGTGGTGTATGTGGACTGAGTAAGATATAATGAGAACACTTCGTCCGAATTTATTGGTATGGTTCTTATTTGGTTAGTAGAATTTGATTTGGACCAAGAGTGCAACCACCTATCTCATTCGTCGGTTGTGTGCGACCATGTTTTCGTCTGATTTTGCATTGGTAATAGCATGTACTATGAAAGGAATTTTGTGCGATAGAAGGATATGACATGTGTTGTGTTTGATTAGCATTGAGAGGGGTGTTGATTGGGTCCCTGCAATACGGTGGATCGATGGTTGACGTACCTTTCGATCCTTATGGTGCTTATCATGAGTCTTCAGGCCAACGATGGAATGATGGCAAGATTGGTGTGGTACCGTGACCTTATCATTTTAGTAGTCAGAAGGTGTCACGATGGATCGTGAACTAGTGGCTATATGATTCATGTGGGTGGGACCTGGCAGTCATTTGATCGAGAGTCTTAGGTCTCTGATTATTAGTCTTATTGGAATGTTTGGGTGTTTGTGCTTTGTTCGAAGTCGGGAGACTTAGTGACCAACTGACTTGGATCATGTGGACTAGTAAAAGTTGGTTAGGAGTATTAACTTCACATCAAATGTCTTATATTGAATGTTTGTGTTATGAAGCGTGTTGCTTGTAGGCTATCTATTAGGAGTTGGTTACCAATGTTGGGTATCGGTTTAGATATCTCGAGTCATGAAGTTCGTTGCAAATGTCTCAAGTGATTTTTGAGGTGGAGGTACATCTGAGCTGATAAGGGATTTGGATGCTACGTGAAATTCATGGATACACCATCATTATGCTCGTGGGGGCTGTGGGCTGATGATTACTTTTCAGGAAGTTAAATGTGTATTTAAGGTTTTTAGGCACATATTTCGGATTTGGGATTGTGGAAATTCATGATTGGTGTCTTTTGAGTATTTTTTATGCATGATTTGGTGGTGTTCCTAGTCAGGGACTAGGGGTAAGTATGACATATTGATGATCATCAGTCTTAGGGTATGGTTTCTGAAGTTTAGACTGATAGGTTCCCGGTTCTAGGAAGTATATTGACAGAGTTTATTTGTGGTTGTAGTTTTGAGAGTTCCTGGTATGAGTGGATTTCAATGGAAGTTGGGTCTTATAGTTCTGGTTGTGGTTGAGAATTTCAAATTATTGGGTTATTTTTTGGTAGCTGTGGGTTTCCGAGAGATATCTCGACTTCTCTATATAGGTTCCTTGATTTCAAAGGAGTTAGAGAGAGGTTATGTAATATGTTGACATTATCTTCAGAGATTCTAACCTAGTCGGATTTTAAGGACGAAATCCAGTTTAAAAGGGGGAGAGTTGTAACATCCTGTTTCGAGAAGTTTCTTATTTACAGGATTATATACAACGAATGGATTAAGTAAACGTCTTGGGCTTCAAGCGAATGGGGTTTAGACCTTATTAGATGATGAGAATGTTGGATTAGTTATTAAAGACTCAGTTTGTGTCTTGGAGTCAAATGGTAAAATGGGAAAAGTAATGTTTTAGACTTCTTTCATAAATTATGGTTTTTAGTTCAACATGTGCTATGCCAAAATTAACTAGATAGAAGTATGGGGATTGTCAATATCTTTTTGTGGATATAAAGATCACCGAAACGGAGTTGAAACGAAAAAGTTATGACTGTTTGCGGTTAGAGTGAAATTAGGTGAAACCCCATTCTCACCAGGTGAGAAGTAATTTTCATGACGTGAAAAGTGCTCACGAGGTGAGAATATATTCTCACGACATGAGAACCGTGCAGCCCAAAGTCCACAAACTTTTTACGGATTTCAAGGTATTTAAAGGTAAGGATTCATGTTTTTGGGTATTTTTTTAGGCTCCATCATATCTAGAACCTCTTGTAAGAAACCCTAGCCTTCATTTTTAAGATTTGAGCCTTCCCTCTCATCTCTCATCTAATTTTTGGGGTTCTTGGTGGTTTTGGAGTAATGTTTTCAAGCAAGATTGATCCTTGAAGCTTGGCAATTGAAGATCTCAACTTTCATCTACCTATTAGACCTTTGTAAGTTATAAAGTTCCAAGCTTTATTGCATTTCATCTTTAAATCTAAGTGTATTTGGTGTTTTCGTCCAATTTAAATGAGTTTTCAGTGAGAGTTGGGAATAATGTTTGCAAATTTAATACTCTCTAAGGTCCCAAGAACATTGTATGTATCAAATATAGACTCCGATACCTTTTGATCAATTTCAGAATGTTTTCTTGGACCTCATGGACTAGGAAAGTTTTGATATTTTGCCTTCCCTTTTAGCAATGCAAGTTATTTTTGTCATTTAGGCCATTTTGGTGTATTAAAGTTTATATCTTGAAACTTGAGACATTATTATGGATAAAGTTGGAAACTTTATCCATCTAAACATTATGTTGATTCAGATCTTTAGGTTGGAGAATTGGACTTAATGGATTTAGCTGAGAAAGGTGCATTCTTGGTGCTTTTGAGACTTAAAGACTAGATCTTGGTTTTTTGGACTTTCCTAATGGATAAAGTCGGAAACTTTATCCATCATGAAGCTAATTAGGAACTAGATATAAGGTTATGGGTCTTGGTCGGAAGAGATTAAGCACGTAGTGAAGATTTTGGCATTCGACCAGAGATCACGACGTGACATAGGATGTGTCACGACATGGTGGTGTCCAGTGTCATGATTATTTGTCATTGCATGCTTATGACATGACCAAGGAATGGTCAGGACGTGAAGTTAACTTTGTCTAAGTTGATCGTTGACCTGGTGGAGTTTGACCATTAACTTTTTGACTAGTTTGACTTTGGGTTAAACTTGGGTAGAATAGAGTATTTGACTAAGGACGTGAAGTTAACTTTGTCTAAGTTGATCCTTGTACTACCGCAAGGTGAAATCCTTGTACTACCGCAAGGTGTAATCCTTGTACTACCTCAAGGTGTAATCCTTGTACTACCGCAATGTGTGATCCTTGTAATAGTAATAAAAGGTATAAAACTAAGTCATATAGTCGCAGCTACAGACTCATTGTAGCACAACTTTAGAAGCATTATACTTTGTAGAAATACAAGTATGAATGTTAAGTATAAGTTCCCTAAAGAATTATACTCTAAGTATAAGAATCTAGTAGGTATATTACTTGTATATTAAGTAGACCACTACACCTATCCTACTTACTCGTATAAAATTGAAATAGATTTATACGTAGCGGTTTTACTCGTATAGAATTGAAATAGATTTATACGTAGCGGTTTTACTCGTATAGAATTAAAATAAGATTTATACGTAGCAACTTAGTTTGTATGGAATTACAAACATTTATATTTATAATATATGAGACTTATAGGTATATACTTATTTGGTAAGTAAACCATTATACCTAGGATATATATATTAAATGTTGGAGAGTCAAAATGATACTTTCAAAACTATACTTTTGAACTTGGAAAATGTAATATTTTATGGAGTCAAAACCTGTGAACTCACCAACTTTATGTTGACGTATTTTAAAATGCATGTGTTTTCAGGAAGTTGATAACTCTGATATGAGAAATGACTTTACACCGCTCGGTGTTTCCGCTGACGGCCGGGGTGTGACAGATTGGTATCAGAGCTATTAAATATAGTGAATTAGTACTTTCTTAGGAAAGCACGACTATTGTTTAGGGCTTACTCTGTTAGGTTTAGGTATATCCCTTAGCCTACAATATAAAGTATTAGTAATTATACTACTGACGGACTACTTACGGGAGCGGTGACAAGGATAGACATGTCGATTTGGGTTGTTGGATTTCAGAACGGCTATATGCTAAAATGATCCTGCCCTTTCGACTGTCCTGACTGGCCGGTGCCTTATCAGCTAGACCTGAAGTAACAAACAATAATTAATAATACTCGTGAATACAACAAACACAAAGATATAGAGTTATGTATGAACTCAGTCCCACGATGAGAACACATGTATAAACCAAAAATATAGAAAATCCAAACCCTCGATAAGAATTCAACACAAGGTTTTAGGTCAAACTACTTAGTCGAGTTTTATTGTACATGGGCCGAACCACAACTAAATGTAGACTGATCACCTATGTTTGATTATGGTCAGACCGATGCACAAGTAAATTTAGATACGGTGGTTGATAGAATAAAACACCTGAAGATTCAAGAAGATTCAAGATAGATCTCAGATCATGATACCATCAACTCGGAGTACAAGAAGACGATGTTCTGAAGACAACATTTAGGACTCGGTATGGTCAATCTAAGTTCCTAGTTATGTCTTTGGATTGAGCAGCGCTCCAACAATGTTTATGGATCTCATGAATAGTGTTGGCAAAACCGTACTTTGATAAATTCATGATAGTGTTTATCGATGATATATGGATATATTCACGAGCCAAGGAAGAACACGGTCAACACTTGCAAATAATCTTGGAGCTAATAAGAAAAGAAAAGTTGTACGCCAAATTCTCCGAATGTGAATTTTGGATTAGAAAAGTACAATTTTTAGGTCATGTAGTTAGCAACAAAGGGATTCATGTCCAACCCTACAATATTGAAGCAATCAGGAATTGAGAAGCACCAAAGACACCAACAGAAGATTTCGTTGTATACTGCAATACATCAAATCAAGGATTGGGATGTGTATTGATGCAAAGAGGAAAAGTTATCGCCTACGCATCACGACAACTTAAGGTGCATGAGAATAATTCCACTACCCATGACGTTGAATCGGGAGCTGTAGTTTTTGCACTGAGAAGTTGGAGACACACAATTGGCCAGAGAACATATAGGTGATACCTTATGTGCCGAGCCAGAAATAATCCACGAGACAACCTAAAAGATCATGCAAATTAAGGATCGATTAAAGGCAGCACGTGATCGTCAGAAGAGCTATGCTGACGTAAGACGTAAGCCTTTGGAATTCCAAGTTCAAGACAGAGTAATGTTAAAGGTCTTTCCTTGGAAAGACGTAATTCGATTCGGGAAACGAGGCAAACTAAACCCACGGTATATAGGACCTTTTGAAATTCTAGCAAGAATTGGTTCTGTCGCATACCAACTCAAGTTACCTCAAGAGCTAAGTAATGTGCACGATGTTTTTTTTACGTATCAAATCTCAAAAGATGTCTATGCGATGACACTCTTGTTATACCCATCGAAGAGATTCAAGTCAATACTAAACTCAACTTTGTAGAAGAACCTGTCGAAATCATGGATCGATACGCCAAACGATTAAAACAAAGTTGTATTCCCATAGTGAAAGTTCGATGGAACTCTTTACGAGGACCTGAATTTATATGGGAATGTGAATATCAAATGAAACAAAAATACCCCCAACTATTTAACAAAACGCCATCCACAAGATAAATTTCAGGACGAAATTATTCTAACGAGGGGAGAATGTAACACCAGTCAAAATAGGTCAATAATAATCACATGTGATTATGCCAATCATGTAATGTGATTTTGTTAAACAAGTAATATGATAAACTTACTATGAATTTATGATAAAGTATGAACTTTCATTCATAATTTATGATACAACCCAAAGTATATGTTCATACGATTCCAAAAATGAAAGAACATCTAAATCTGACTTCGCGTGAAGAAGGTATGATAAACCGAGCACTATAAATCTCTATAATAAGAGGAATTTAAAATATACTTAGAATTAGCTATTGGAGTCTAAAATAAATTCGTAGTACTCGGAATTAGCTACGCGTTCATATAAAAAACGTCAAAAACGGAGTTCGTATGCAAAAGTTATGACCTTCCGAAGATGCAGCTGTCTTAGAGCATGACACGTGGCAAGAAACCCTAGCCGCCTTAAGTCACGATGTAGACATCAAATTCACGACGTTAAAGGTGTCAGGGACACTAATCGGGGCTAGAAAACATGTGTTCAAGCTACCGGATAACTCATGGATGTTCACGACGTGACCCTCGGTATGCCACGATGTGAAATGGCCCAGAAGAGCCTATAAATAGCGATCAAGACCATTTCATTCCTTACACCAAATATCTTCTTTCTCTCTCATTTCCGAAGGCCGTTTTCCTTCCTGAGCCTCACTACGATGGGCTTCTGTCCGTTTAGATTCTATAGATCACGCTACTAAGGTGAGTTTCACGGCCCCGCTTCCTAATATTTCCGGGGAAAACGCATGCTAAATATTGTATATACGTTATTATTATTTCTATATGATAGTATATTAATATCAACGTAGATAGTTATAATAACCAGGATATAGTTATTTCGTATTTGAAAATACACAACTATTGTAAAGTTGTTAGCATGTTATTGTTATAGTAGTATACTAATATAGATCTTGAGTTATACTTAGGATTCTATATATATGTTGTGTGCGATATAGTTCCAGAGTTATACTCGGAAGTTCTATATGTTAATTATGTTGTTATTGTTGGTTTTATGTCAAGATAAAACCAAGTATGTTATACGTTGTTGTTATTGGTTTTATGTCAAGATAAAACCTGGTTTTAATTCTAATTATAGATGTTGTACTACCGCAAGGTGTAATCCTTGTACTACCGCAAGGTGTGATTCTTGTACTACCGCAAGGTGAAATCCTTGTACTACCGCAAGGTGTAATCCTTGCACTACCGCAAGGTGTAATCCTTGTACTACCGCAATGTGTGATCCTTGTATTAATAATAAGCGGTATAAAACTAAGTCATACAGTCACAGCTATAGACTCATGGTAGCACAACTTTAGAAGCATTATACTTTGTCGATATACAAGTATGAATGTTAAGTATAAGTTCCCCAAATACTTATACTCTAAGTATAAGAATCTAGTAGGTATATTACTTGTATATTAAGTACACCACTACACCTACCCTACTTACTCGTATAGAATCGAAATAGATTTATACGTAGCGGTTTTACTCGTATAGAATTGAAATAGATTTATACGTAGCGGTTTTACGCGTATAGAATTGAAATAAGATTTATACGTAGCAACTTAGTTTGTATGGAATTACAAAGATTTATATTTATAATATATGAGACTTATAGGTATATACTTATTTGGTAAGTAAACCATTATACCTAGGATATATATACTAAATGTTGGAGAGTCAAAATGATACTTTCAAAACTATACTTTTGAACTTGGAAAATGTATTATTTTATGGAGTCAAAACCTGTGAACTCACCAACTTTATGTTGACGTATTTTAAAATGCATGTGTTTTCAGGAAGTTGATAACTATGATACGAGAAATGACGTTACACCGCCCGGTGTTTCCGCCGAAGGCCGGGGTGTGACAGAAATATACCCTAGGGCGAGGCCCGAGGGCGGGTCCCACTATGGCATGATCAGGTTGAAATATACCCTAGGACGGGGCCCATTGATATGTATCGGGTTGAAACATAAACTAGGGTGGGGCCTACTGATTTGTATCATATGTGGTATTTTAGAGAACTCACTAAGCTTTGTGCTTACGGTTTGTGTTAAAAATGTTTTAAGGTACCTCTGGTTTTGAAAGGAAGGGCCCAACTTGATCGCACTGCATCCCCTGGAGATTATTCAACAAGGATTGTCTATGATTTTACTCCGATCTTTTGAGAGTACGTTTACTCTGACCATCTTTTGGAATAATGAATGAATGGTTTTGACTAAATAAAAATGAAATTTTTTCTTGGTATGTTTGGGAAGTTGTAATGACCCAAAATCACAGGTAAAAATTTCATTTTTAATATAGTCAAAACATAATTGTCATTTAATCCAAACATCCAAAACATCGTTAGTTAAAAACATTTATCATAGTTCATCGCAAAATCAGTCAATGCGGAAAACAGGGGTGTGTGCGCTGCGATCAAGCAGAGCCCTTCTTTTCGAAATCGATGATACATGAAACCAAAATTGTAAACCGTAAGCTCATAAGGATGTCGTGGGCTCCACCCAAGGTCTTACTCCAGGATGCCATGGGCTCCCCGACATGGTCTTACACCTAAGTCCCATGGGCTCCCCATGGTCTTTAGCTGGAAAGCCATGGGCTCCGCCACATGGTCTTACATCCGAGTGTTATGGGCTCCTCCCATGGTCTTTACTTGGAAAGCCATGGGCTCCCCCACATGGTCTTACATCCAAGCGCCATGGGCTCGTCCCATGGTCTTCCCTGCAAGTATCACATATATAGCTAGCATAACACTAAGCATAACTAACTATCATACGACATTTCTCTACAACAACGAGTGTACCACATATCACATAATGGGCTGGCCTTTGTGCCTTAGACCAAATGGTATGGTGAGGACACTCACCTCGATTGCAGAAACTTCCCGAATGAAATCCTTAGCTGCTGCCCTGCCAGCTTCCCGAGTTGTCACTACCAATCAATATACCCAATTAGCAATTAGGTTCTAATTCATAATTATAACTTTATACCCAGGGTAAAAAGACCATTTTTACTCCAAACCTATGCCTTGAACAAAACTATGGCCCAAGCTATAATCTGAAAGGCCCAAAGGCCAACTAATCTAGTAATGGCCCAATTTTCCAAATTTGGCCGAAACCTAATAGTCCACAAGGCCCAATACCAAAAAATCCTCAAGAACCAACCTATGGCCCAAGTTTCCAAATTAGGCTCAAAACCATAATGGGCCTCCAAAAATAAATATCAATCGCAAAACCTGATGGCCCAAAGGGTCCCAAAACACAAGGTCCAAAACCATAAGATCCATAAAGGCCATTTAGAGGCCCAATTTTCCAAATTGGGACCATACTCCTTATTAGGCCTTATCCCAAGGTCCAATCCTTCAATTATTCCAGAACACAACCATTCTGATAATCCATTAGAGCCCAAGAATTTAGTCCCAAACAGATGGCCCAAACCCGAAGCCCAACGTCCGAAATCCAACCTAACTGAGCACGCATGGCATACTCAGTAGTAGGCTGCGCGTACTTGCTTAATGGCTTGTACGCCCAGCTTACTACCTTCTAGTCCCACTTTTTCCATTAATCACTTAATGCTTTAAGCCATAAGTCCAAACCACATATCTGAGTCCTACATAAAGTCTAAACCCATAAAGTCACTGACTTGGTGACTGTGTATGCCCCATAACGACCAAATAACATTCTACTATCATGGAAATGACTCAAACTCCCACATAGATGGTCTTAAACTCCAAACGTACCAACTATATGGAAGTTGAACCTCAAAAACACTAAGAGGGGCAACTCAAAGCTTCTAGAATGAAATCAAGACCACTAGATCTCATACTTGGGACCAAAATGAACTAAAACCCATACATGGAAGGTCTAAGAGATGGATGATCAAGTTCCAAGCTTCATACCTTCATTAAGCTAAAAATGAGCCCCAAAATCCAGAGGCATAATGTGACAACCCGAAATTTCTATTCTGTACAACCATTCATTTCAATGGAAGTCAAAACTGTTTCTGTTAACTGTTAAGCATTTTCGAGTCAGTCTGAGTGTTTTAAAGTTAGTACTCCAAGAGATAACAGGAGAGAGGATACCCTAGGGTTTATTGTACAACAATAATGTCCCAAAACCCCAAGAGTTTGGAGTTTACGGCCTAAACAAGGTGTTTACGGCCGTAAACCCCAAGGTGTAAAAATATGGCACTTAGCCATTTTATTCACTTTTTCACATTTTCAAGAACTAGAAACTCAAATCCTCTCAAGTAGCATACAACTTTTCTTCTTGATCTTCAACTATGTAAGTGTTTCTTTCCCTAAAAAGTTGATATCTTACTTAATCTAGTGATCTTACGTGATTCCATCCGTGAAATCATTCTGTTTGTGTAGATCTTCAATTGTTCTTAGTTTCACCAAGAACACCAAGAACACACACTAGTGTTCTTGGACTTTTAACACCCTTTCAAGCTTCTACATAGTAAGTACTCTTACCTTGGCTTGTTATAAGGCTTGTTACACTTCTAAATCATCTAGAAAACACAAGGAAACACAAGATCAAAGGTGTTTATGGTCCAAGATGTTCTTGGACCGTAGACCCTAAATAAGGGGCCAAAGTTTGCCCTAGTCCCTTACCAAGCCTTGGATACTGGTCTAGATCATAACCTTAAAGTGCTTAGGACCTGAAAACATCAAAAGACCATAAATCATTACAGTTTACGGCCGTAAACTCAAGGAGAACTGGTCCAAGGGCCGTAAACTCTACAAAGGGGTGAAATGTTGCCCTAATCACTTCCAAAGGCTTAGACTTGAAGTAGGAATGCTTCTTATGACCTTCAAAGCTTCAAAACACAAAATGGTATAAGTATCATGAGTTTACGGCCATAAACTCATGGGTTTACGACCGTAAACTCAATAAGAGTTGGTCCCAAAACCATAAACTCATAAAGAGCTTACCCTTGGACCCTAAACTCAATAGCCAAGTCCTACAACACTTAGATGCAATCCTTAGTACTTATAACACTTAAATCAAGTGTTTTACATGTCCTAGGATGTCTTAACTTGGTTAATTAGTTGTTTAATGACTAATTGGATACATATATGTGTTATTATATGTTAACTAGGATCCTTGTGTGTGTTCAAGTCTTCACTTGACACTTAGCGTCCTATATCAATCCGTTCATCCAAACCACTCACTACAGGTGAGTTCATACCCCTTAATTAACCTTTTAAATGATTTTAAATGCTTTTATGGGGCGGAATACAAGTTGAACTATTATAGTTTTTATATCAATCACATGTGATTAATAACTACTAAACAAGTGGATTTCTTACTTTTCAAACTGTGTTATCAAACTGTTTTACTTCAAACTGTTTTACAAACTCTTTTACATGTTAAATACTTTTATTAAAATCTTTTAAACTTATATTCTGTTAAATGTGTATCTATATAGATATAGTTATATAAGTAGGATTGAAAGGACTTAGGACTGATAGCTCACCTTACTTCCTGTTCCTTGTTTGGTTGTGGACTTAGGGTATTCAGGCTATTTGTCTGAAGGTCGTTTGAATGCTAGTTATATATTATGTATATGTATATAGATATAAAAGTTCCTCTTTCATTCAGTTCAATACCTTTGGGTAGCAAGGGTATACAAACATGTTCATACATTCAAACAACATTACTAGTAAGCTATAATAGGTATAGTTTAGGGAGATACTAATACTATTACTAGAACAGTGAAACATACAAAGAGTCAGTTCATACATGAGTCAATACCATACAGAGAGAACATAACATACAAATAGAGAATACTATGATGAGAAACAAACAATACCATACAGAGAGAACATACATACATGCTAGACAGGGAGAGAACACACAATACAGCTAGCACATACATATACAAGAACATTACTACAGTTATGTGAGCCACGTAACGGGGCACGACATCACCTGTCATGGCCCGTTTTGTATCCAGAATCTCCTTAAGTGGGGATCGTATGAGTTTGTGTATAGATCTATACTGGATTGAGTATCCTACACCTTGTTGCTCGCTACAGTGGGACTTGCAAGTCTACGGGTGCCAAACGTCATTTCTTCTGACGTCTTACATCGTCGTGTTTATAGTCGGTAGCAGGATACAGGCCGATCACATGGTACTTTAAATAACAATTGGTTTAAGGTAGTTAGTACAGCAGTAGTTATTTAATACAACACTACAGTACTATTTCATTTTCCCATTACATTCACTTTGTGATCTTCACACAATAAACAACAATGTAAAAACTATATTTTTGGTTAATGATAGTCAGATTTGGGAAAATACATACTCTTTCAAGAGACACACACACAGATACTAGATGCCTTGGTAGAAGGCTACTTTTAGTAGAAAACATAGGGTTTTCTAGGAGAGTTCAAACAATTACAAAACATTTTCAAACTTATACATTACATACTTACAACCACTTTCATACAAACTCAGACACTAATATACTTATGAACTCACCACCTTTAAAGGTGATAAACTCTTTCAAAATAACTTGTATTCTCAGGTCACCAGTAGACAGGTACCGATGCCAGGTTTTGAGAAGATGGAGCTCGTTCAAGACTCATCTTTTATTTTGATTCATATTTTGGTGTCTATATAACTTGACAGAACACACTTTTATTAAATTATATTATTAATGCAATGGATGATGTTGTTGCTTGTTTACTACTTTGCATTGTTGTGATATTGTAGATGACGTCCTCCACCCCCGAACGTTTCCGCCGTTCCGGTTTTGGGGTGTGACAGATTAGTATCAGAGCGTTGTTTATAGTGAATCGAGTGTATCAACCCATAAAAGATATACGAACTATAAACACAGCGGGATTAAAATACTCTGATAAAGAGTTTATACTTTTAAATAATAAAATATTTAACTAAGTATACATACCTGCATTCATACTAAAATCAGTGTCACTAGGACAGAACAAAAGTATTACAATTGTTGGTCAACACAAATAGACTTAGAGACATATGGTCAACCCTGGGCAGATATAGCCTGATCAACTATATTATCCGAGGAGTGACTAGCATGTGCCTAAGTGTGGTTGTGAGGTTGCAACAAGTCTAAAAACTTACCAACACTACTACAACGAAAGCACTAGAACAAAACATAAACTTAAAATACTATAGGAGTATTTTGTGTTACTATTAACTACTTATCTGAGAACTAAAAACGTCTTTATTTGTATGCCAATAATTGCTGAGCGGATACGCTAAGGTTATAGGTACTAGGATGTCATAGACTTAGAATCTGTGATCTTTGCTCTACTTCCTGTTCCTTGTTTGGTTGTGGGCTTAGAGTTAGGGTCACCTATTCGAAGGTCTATCCTATTTTGAGTACATATAACTGGTATGCACTAAACAATTATTAGATTAACCGATAAAGATCCTCTTATAATTATCTAGTTAGTTCGTCTATTAATTATTTCTTTATCCCTTTTCTCGCGTAGATTTCATGGTTGGATTCCATATCCCCGGAGACCCGTACTATCCCAACGAAGGCAATGTTGGATGGCTTGGAGAAGAGCCAGAAGATGATCACCCAATCCATTTGCATGATCATGAAGCTGAAGGCTTTTCTGATGGTTCTGACTCAGAGCCTGAAGTCAACAACCTACCCCCAGCAGCTCAAGACCCAAACCTGAACCCTCGTCCAACATTTCAAGGACCCACACCTCTGTGCGCCACAAACTTGAACAGATGGAGTCAGGAACAGGGTCAACCCATTCCCTACAATGGAGAAAGAAGCTTCTACAACCTCACTGAGGGAGGTTCAGCTGACAGAGTCCTACCCATCATGGTTCGTAGGATTGCTCAAAACACCGAGCAAGGTCGAGCAACTATCGACCGAGTCGTGGAGATTGACGCCAACTCTGGCGTTAACACAGTCTGCATTCGCCAACTAGAGTCTGCTCATGAGAGGACTAAGGTCCGCAATGCAGCTCTGCAGAGGGAACTTGCTGAAACCCAAGCTGAAGTCAGAGAACTTCAAGCTCAGCAAGCAAGATCTGAAAGGCGTATGAGGGACATCGAACGTCTTCTGTCGGAGTCAAGAACTCACTCTAGTAGTTCTCGTCACCGATAGAGTCCCATCGACTTCTCTTTTGGATATAACTTAGTTTATGTAAAACCTCTAGTCTAATTTCCTATCTTTGCAAGTCTTAGACCTGTTAGGTCATGATTAAGTCGTAGTTCTGTCAAAATTTTCCTATCTTGGTTGATGTAAGGCCTACTTCTAGGTCATTTTTCCCCGAACTGGTTACATCTGAAATTCCAGTATTATTGACAGATATATAATCTTATGGAAATTATTATCCAAATGCTATCATCTGTTAGTACTAGATCTACAGTCAAATCGTGCTATTCAATTGTGCTGTTGGGCTATGGAGAGTTAGTCCATGGGTCATTCTCATCAATTTTCCTATTAAATTCTTAACAATATCTTCATCTTTCTAAACTTATAGTTAAAAGATGCCTCCACGTCTATCAACAAGACACGATCCTCCAATCACTACAAAACCACCTGCTCCTCAAATCGATACGGCAGCTCTGAATGCTGTTGTGGCTGCGGCTGTGGCTACAACCATGGCGCAATATCACTCTTCTGGTTCCACCGGAGGAGGAACCCCTGTTCAATCTACTCTTGGTGAAGCTCCTGTGCGCTTGAGAGAGTGCTCCTATAAGGACTTCACTAACTGCAAGCCCAAGTCCTTTAGAGGGACTGGCAGAGTCATTTCCCTCTCGTAATGGTTCGAGAAGACCGAATCGGTTTTCGAAATCTGCTCCTGTCCAGAGGGGAGCAAGGTCAAGTTCGCCGCTTGCACCTTTGAAGAAAAAGCTCTGACATGGTGGAATAGCCATGTCACGTCACTATCCCTAATAGTGGCAAATGATATGGGTGGGAAGCTCTGAAAGAGCTAATGATTGAGGAGTACTGCCCGAGGGGCGAAATCCAAAAACTAGAGGAGGAACTATGGAGCCTAACCATGAAGGGCTCCGACATAGTCTCCTACACCGCCAGGTTCTGTGAACTGGTGGCCCTCTGTCCCAACATGGTTCACACAGAGGGGAAGAAAATAGAAAGATTCATAGGGGGGATGGTGCCTCCATTCCAGGGAAATATGTTAGCTTCAAACCTCACTACCTTCGATAGTGCCAAACGATTGGCACAGCGATTTATAGACCATGGGGTTCGTACCCCGGCCGCAACAACAACCCTGGCCATCTCAGAACCTTCCAAAACCGCTGATTCCAAGCAGAAGTTCTGGGATGACAAAAAGAAGAAGAAGGCTGCTAAAAAGAAGCAGATCGTGGCAGTTCATGCTGCGATAGCACTTGCCACTGCTACTGCTCCGGTAAAGCAGTACGCTGGAAGCTTGCCTAAGTGCAACCAGTACAACTTCCACCACACAGGAGTCTGTCGGGAAATGTAGTGTTCGAACTGCAACAGGAAGGGGCACACAGCCTGCTTCTGCAAAGCTCCGGCTAGGCCACTCAACCAAGTCCACGGCGCTGGCGTGGGCCAAGCTTGATACGGTTGTGGCGAGGTGGGCCACTACAAGAGGGACTGCCCTAAGGCAAGGAATACTGGTGGAGTGGGAAGAGTTCTAGCCATAGGCCACGAGGAAGCGGTTGCCGACCCCACAGTGGTCACGGGTATGTTTCTCCTCGATAACTCTTATGCATGCATACTGTTTGATAGTGGAGCGGAGAGGAGCTTGGTGAACCAAAAATTTGCTCATTTACTTAAGAAAAAATCACGAGCACTTAAAGAACCGTTCACTATAGAAATGGCTAATGGAAAGACGGAGAACACTAGCCGTATATTCATAGGGCGTACCCTAACTCTAGATAGCCATTAATTCTCGATCGACCTCATGCCGGTCTCAATTAAAAGTTTCGATGTCATTATCGGCGTGGATTGGTTGAGTCTTCATTGTGCAGACATCATGTGTTACGAAAAGGTTGTACGCCTAAATCTGTCGTCTGGCAAAACTCTAGTAGTATATGGCGACAAACCCGGCACGAACCTTCGTATCATCTCGAGCATTCAAGCTCAGAAATTCTTGCGAAAGGAATGTCGCGCATTCCTTGCTCATGTGGTCGATGTGAGCCAAGAAACGAAAGACATTCAGAACATTCCAGTAGTACGCGACTTTCCCGACATCTTTCCAGAAGAACTCCCAGGATTACCTCCTCAACGTCAAGTCGAGTTCAGAATCGACTTAGTTCCAGGGGCTACCCCCGTAGCCAAATCGCCCTATCGTCTAGCACCTGCAGAGATGCAAGAACTGTCCTGTCAACTTAACTAATTCCTCGGCAAGGGATTTATAAGACCAAGCTTCTCACCCTGGGGAGGTCCAGTCTTGTTCGTCACGAAGAAAGACAAATCGTTTCGCATGTGCATCGACTACAGCGAGCTCAACAAACTGACCGTCAAAAATCGTTACCCTCTGCCTCGTATTGACGATTTATTTGACCAACTTCAAGGGGCGAACTTCTTTTAAAAAATCGACTTAAGGTCCGGATATCACCAACTACGAGTGCTAGGGGAGGATGTTCCGAAGACAGCCTTCCGAACTCGTTATGGGCACTACGAATTCGTAGTGATGCCGTTTGGATTGAAAAATGCGCCCGCTGTATTCATGGATTTAATGAATAGGGTGTGTCGTCCTTACTTGGATAAGTTCGTCATCGTCTTCATCGATGACATACTTATCTACTCTCGTAGTAAGGAGGAACATAGTCAACATCTTCGACAGGTCTTAGAAATGTTGCGTTCGGAGAAGATCTATGCGAAGTTCTCGAAATGCGAATTTTGGATCCGAAGAGTCGAATTCTTAGGGTACGTGGTTAGTGAAGAGGGAATACACGTGGACCCTTCGAAAATCAAAGCCATTGAGATCTGGTCAGCACCGAAGACGCCTACAGAAATTCGTCAATTTCTAGGCCTCGCTGGCTACTATCGCAGGTTCATTCAGAACTTCTCCCGAATAGCGAAACCTCTTACAACACTGACCCAGAAGGGCGTGGCCTTTGACTGGGAAGAGAAGCAGGAGAGAGCGTTCCAAATGCTCAAGCGAGCCTTGCGCACCGCACCAATACTATCCCTCCCCGAAGGGATAGAAGACTTTGTTGTCTATTGCGATGCGTCTAATCAAGGGCTCGGATGTGTTCTTATGCAGCGAGGTAAGGTCATCGCCTATGCCTCGAGGCAGCTGAAGACACATGAGGTCAACTATACTACCCACGATCCTGAGCTAGGAGCAGTTGTGTTTGCTCTGAAGATCTGGAGACACTACCTGTACGGTACAAAAAGCACTATCTTTATAGACCACAAAAGCCTACAACATATATTCTACCAAAAAGAGCTCAACATGTGACAACGACGGTGGGTCGACCTACTCAGTGACTACGAATGCGAAATTCGTTATCATCCGGGTAAAGCCAACGTAGTAGCCGACACCCTAAGTCGGAAAGAATACTCTGGTCGTAGAGTCAAATCATTGACTATGACTATCCATTCACACTTGTCCACGCAAATTAAGGAGGCTCGGCTCGACGCTTTGAAACCTGAAAATGTGGCGAGTGAATCCCTTAGAGGGATGGATAAGAACTTGGTGGTCAAGGGTGGCGGAGCTTATTATCTCATGGATCGGATCTGGACCCCGAAACACGGTGGCTTCAGAGACTTGGTCATGAACGAGGCGCACAACACTCGTTATTCCGTCCACCCAGGTTCAGATAAGATGTATCTGGATCTTAAAAAGCTATACTGGTGGCCTAACATGAAAGCACAGATTGCTACCTTCGTGAGTAAATGCCTTAATTGCGCCAAGGTCAAGATCGAATACCAGAAACCCTCCGGTCTACTACAACAGTCGGAGATACCTGAATGGAAGTGGGAGCGGATCACTATGGACTTCATAACCAAGTTACCCAAGACAACGGGTGGGCTTGATACCATATGCGTCATCGTCGATAGATTGACCAAGTCCGCACACTTCTTGCCTATTAAAAAAACCGACAAGATGGAGAAGCTTACAAGAACTTACATACGGGAAATTGTACGACTGCATGGTGTTCCCATATCCATTATCTCGGATAGAGATAGTATATTTACTTCGAGGTTCTGGCAGTCGCTACAAAGTTCCCTAGGAACTTGGCTAGACATGAGTACAGCCTACCATCCACAGACCGATGGATAAAGTGAGAGGACTATCCAAACCTTGGAAGATATGTTGCGAGCCTGTGTGATCGAGTTTGGGAAAACATAGGATACTCATCTGCCCCTTGTCGAATTTTCCTACAACAACAGTTATCACACGAGCATAAAGGTTGCCCCATTCGATGCCCTCTATGGCCGAAAGTGCAGATCCCCTCTGTGCTGGGCTGAGGTGGGTGATACCCAGTTAGCTAAAGGACGAGTTCCTGAAAGCACTCTCACGGGTCCGGAGATCATTCGGGAAACGACAGAGAAGATCGTTCAGATTCATGAATGATTGAAAGCCTCTAGAGATCGACAGAAAAGCTACACTGATAAACGAAGGAAACCGTTGGAATTCCAGGTGGGCGACCGTGTTCTATTGAAGGTCTCATCCTGGAAAGGCTTGACACGCTTCGGAAAGCGTGGAAAGCTAAATCCAAGGTACATAGGGCCTTTCGAGATTCTTCCCAGAATCGGCCCTGTAGCTTACAAACTTAACTTACCCCGCGAGCTCAGTAACGTACATTCTACTTTCCATTTCTCGAACTTGAAAAAGTGTCTGTCCGACGAGACTCTTCTAATCCCACTCGATGAGATCGATATCAACGAGAGCCTCGACTTCGTGGAAGAACCTGTAGAGATCATGGACCGGGAGGTCAAGCAAACGAAACAAAGCCGTATCCCGATAGTCAAGGTTCGCTGGAACGCCAAGCGAGGACCTGAACTCACTTGGGAGAGAGAGGATCAGATGAAACTGAAATATCCTCGTCTTTTTACTTAGTTATTTGTAACTACTTATTTGATTAAACTCTAATTTTGGGTCGAAATTCCTCCTAACGGGGGGATGATGTGACAACCCGAAATTTCTATTATGTACAACCATTCATTTCAATGGAAGTCAAAACTGTTTCTGCTAACTGTTAAGCATTTTGGAGTCGGTCTGAGTGTTTTAAAGTTAGTACTCCAAGAGATAACAGGAGAGAGGATACCCTAGGGTTTATTGTGCAACAATAATGTCCCAAAACTCCAAGAGTTTGGAGTTCAAGAATTAGAAACTCAAATCCTCTCAAGTAGCATCCGACTTTCCTTCTTGATCTTCAACTATGTAAGTGTTTCTTGCCCTAAAAAGTTGATATCTTACTTAATCTAGTGATCTTACGTGATTCCATCCGTGAAATCATTCCGTTTGTGTAGATCTTCAAGTGGTCTTAGTTTCACCAAGAACACCAAGAACACACACTAGTGTTCTTGGACTTTTAACACCCTTTCAAGCTTCTACATAGTAAGTACTCTTACCTTGGCTTGTTATGAGGCTTGTTACACTTCTAAATCATCTAAAAAACACAAGGAAATACAAGATCAAAGGTGTTTACGGTCCAAGATGTTCTTGGACCCTAAACCCTAAATAAGGGGCCAAAGTGTGCCCTAGTCCCTTACCATGCCTTGGATACTAGTCTAGAACATAACCTTAAAGTGCTTCGGACCTCAAAACATCAAAAGACCATAAATCATTAGAGTTTACGACCGTAAACTCAAGGAGAAATGGTCCAAGGGCCGTAAACTCTACAAAGGGGTGAAATGTTGCCGTAATCACTTCCAAAGGCTTAGACTTGAAGTAGGAATGCTTCTTATGACCTTTAAAGCTTCAAAACACAAAATGGTATAAGTACCATGAGTTTACGGCCGTAAACTCATGGGTTTACGACCGTAAACTCAATAAGAGTTGGTCCCAAAACCGTAAACTCATAAAGAGCTTACCCTTGGACCCTAAACTCAATAGCCAAGTCCTACAACACTTAGATGCAATCCTTAGTACTTATAACACTTAAATCAACTGTTTTACATGTCCTAGGATGTCTTAACTTGGTTAATTAGTTGTTTAATGACTAATTGGATACATATATGTGTTATTATATGTTAACTAGGATCCTTGTGTGTGTTCAAGTCTTCACTTGACACTTAGCGTCCTATATCAATCCTTTCATCCAAAGCACTCATTACATGTGAGTTCATACCCCTTAATTAACCTTTTAAATGATTTTAAATGCTTTTATGGGGCGAAATACAAGTTGAACTATTATATTTTTTATATCAATCACATGTAATTAATAACTACTAAACAAGTGGATTTCTTACTTCTCAAACTGTGTTATCAAAATGTTTTACTTCAAACGGTTTTACAAAATCTTTTACATGTCAAATACTTTTATTAAAATCTTTTAAACTTATATCCTGTTAAATGTGTATCTATATAGATATAGTTATATAAGTAGGATTGAAAGGACTTAGGAATGATAGCTCACCTTACTTCCTGTTCCTTGTTTGGTTGTGGACTTAGGGTATTCAGGCTATTTGTCCGAAGGTCGTTTGAATCCTAGTTATATATTATGTATATGTATATAGATATAAAAGTTCCTCTTTCATTCAGTTCAATACCTTTGGGTAGCAAGGGTATACAAACATGTTCATACATTCAAACAACATTACTAGTAAGCTATAATAGGTATAGTTTAGGGAGATACTAATACTATTACTAGAACAGTGAAACATACAAAGAGTCAGTTCATACATGAGTCAATACCATACAGAGAGAACATAACATACAGATAGAGAATACTATGATGAGAAACAAACAATACCATACAGAGAGAACATACATACATGCTAGACAGGGAGAGCACAATACAGCTAGCACATACATATACAAGAACATTAATATAGTTATGTGAGCCACGTAACGGGGCATGGCATCACCTGTCATGGCCCGTTTTGTATCCAGAATCTCCTTAAGTGGGGAGCGTATGAGTTTGTGTATAGATCTATATTGGATTGACTATCCTACACCTTGCTGCTCGCTACAGTGGGACTTGCAAGTCTACGGGTGCCAAACGTCATTTCTTCCGACGTCCTACATCGTCGTGTTTATAGTCGGTAGCAGGATACAGGCCGATCACATGGTACTTTAAATAACAATTGGTTTAAGGTAGTTAGTACAGCAGTAATTACTTAATACAACACTACAATACTATTTCATTTTCCCATTACATTCACTTTGTGATCTTCACACAATAAACAACAATGTAAAAACTATATTTTTGGTTAATGATAGTCAGATTTGGGAAAATACATACTCTTTCAAGAGACACACACACAGACACTAGATGCCTTGGTAGAAGGCTACTTTTAGTAGGAAACATAGGGTTTTCTAGGAGAGTTGAAACAGTTACAAAACATTTTCAAACTTATACATTACATACTTACAACCACTTTCATACAAACTCAGACACTAATATACTTATGAACTCACCAGCTTTAAAGCTGATAAACTCTTTCAAAATAACTTGTATTTTCAGGTCACCAGTAGACAGGTACCGGTACCAGGTTTTGAGAAGATGGAGCTCGTTCAAGACTCATCTTTTATTTTGATTCATATTTTGGTGTTTATATAACTTGACAGAACACACTTGTATTAAATTATATTATTAATGCAATGGATGATGTTGTTGCTTGTTTACTACTTTGCATTGTTGTGATACTGTACATGACGTCCTCCACCCCCGAATATTTCCGCCGTTCCGGTTTTAGGGTGTGACACATAAGCTCCTCTTTGATCCCCATCTTTGCATCAAACTCCATCTTCTTGAGAATGGACCAAATACTCCAAAAATGGACTCTATAAGCTCAAAATGCCGCCATGAATGATATATGATGATTTATAGGGTTTTAGAGGGTGGGGGCTGCTTTTAGAAATGAAGAATGAGGCTAACATTATGATTATATAGGGTACAACCCTAAGATTAGGGTTTTCAATCTGACCATCGTACACACCGCGTATGAGGCCGGGTACCCGGTCCAATCCTCGCGCCTACGATACACGTTCCTCCCATCCACACTGCGTGTAGTCCCTTCACCTTGGTATGCCTTGCATTCCTCCTTGGTACGCCTTGCATACCTCCTTGGTACTGCCGTGTACTATGGCTTTTTCCCAAAATTCAATTCTCTCGAAGGCCATATCTCACTCGATACCATTTCGATTCCAATGATCCTTACACCCATAGAAAGGTATCGAGACGCTCAACACTATTATCAATTCTTGCCTGCCACAAAATATCCCGAACTCAAATCCATTTTCCATAAAACTGAGTTGACAAATTACCGAAATACCCCTTTAGTCCAAAAACTCCAACTGAATACCCGAGCAAGCCAGATACATTGCCTAATTCCAACTGGGTCCAAAACCCAACTCTCAAGGTTCTGAAGCCCGATAATACTCAATCCTTGATTAATACTTCAAAATGGGGAACAATCTGAAATAGGATGTTACAATTCCCCCCCACTTGAATTAGATTTCGTCCTCGAAATCCGTTCTTACGTTCCTCAGCATATCCAACGATCTGTCCAATGTCCCCACAATTCGAGACTAATACAGCCTTTCCAAGACAATCGAAACTAACCCTAAAAGGACTCAGCCATCCTAAAAATGATGAACCTTAAACCCTTACAGAAAACTACCTCTATCTTTCCAAGAACCGAAATCCACATTGCCTTGGTTTCCCAACTGACCGTCCCCACTGATACAACCCACTGCCGATTCTCAAGTCACTAAACCCATTTCAACTTTTCCTGCTACCACTTGCTGCTTTCCAAATGCAGCCAAGACCTTTCAGATTCCACCTTATCTGTCAACCACTATCCGTAATACCGGATTCCTGTCCGGTTGTTGTGTCAAAGAGCAACCTCAAAGTCGCCCCATGCAACCTCCGAAGAAACTTCGGTTGTCCATAACTTCTCTTGCCATATCTCCATCCACGGCTCCATCACCCGTTCTGATCGATCCTATCCTAATGGCCCGACAATCCGTCGTCATCAAATCCAATGCGAAAAGTGAGTGATACCAATACAATTGTAGTCTTACCTCATCCCCGGTCACCAGCGACCTAGTGCTTCATGTTTCTAGTTAAGTTGTGCCCTACCTATAACCTTGCGACCTAGCCTACCCTGACCTAAATCATTCGAAGAATCTGTGAATGCTACAGCTATCCCACAATCTTACAGCGCTTCCCACGCCATCTGGCTGCTAGTGAAACTTTATGGCTCCCCCGCAGTCTTACAACACTTTTCCACACTATCCAGCTGCTATTGAATTTTACGGCTCCCCCGTAGTCTTACAACACTTTCCACACTATATGACCGCTTGTGAATGTTACGGCTCCCCTGTAGTCTTACAACACTTTCCCCCTATTTAACCATTAGTGAATGCTACCGCTCCCCCGTAGTATTACAACATTTTCACCCTAACACAACTGCAACCCAATGTCTTACCCCTAATCTATCAATTCGATATGTACATGGAGTCAAACCCGTACTCGACCGATCACCCAAACTGAACTCAATTCATGACTGGAACCCCACTTGGTCCCCTCCCCCAAAGCCTGCTGTATGACGTCAAGAAGGCACGATCCAAATGTTAGGGAGTTTCCCGAACTCCCAACCACAGAATCCTACATTCAGACGGCCATTAAGGCCGCCTTCCTTTCCCTGAGGGGGGATGCAAAACGTATCCTAGTTTCACCTTGCTTCTGTTCTGGCTACCGGGACAGTTCTCCCCCACTTAGATTCAACTAAGTCCGCTCAGCACATCCAAATTGAAGGATTTCCAATCCTTCTTATGTTCCAATGATCAATCTGCTGACGATGGGTGCTTACCAAGGCGAATGTGCCATAAGTAAACCTTCCAAAAACAACGCGACTCCTGATAACCAGCTAATACTTCCTAAATCTAAAAAACATCAATGACTCCAGATGCTTAAAATGATACCACATTCAGATCTCGAAATCCAAAGGACGGATGGTCTAACCAAAACCTCAACAACAACTCTCTCTTACCTCGACAATCCCGATTGCTCTTCCAAGCACAAATACTAAGGCTACTGAAAACTAATTATAATTCCCTCATACAAGCCCTTAAACTAACGCTGAATACACCCCAGATGACATCTGAACACTGGAATCCCCTACGTATAGGAGGACGGCCTCGTACTACTCCATCAAAGATTCATGGTATGAAGATGGCATATAACTCTTCTTGATTATAACGAACTCGACCACAAACATATATAACAACCCCACGATACGCTTACACCACGCTGATGCAAGATAACCTCCACAAATCCAGGAAAAGCCGAAGGCAAAAGGGTACGTACCCCGCACCCTCACTTACAGAAGTTCCGATCTCCCCTGCCTGGTACTACGAAGTGTGGCCCCTCTTTGTTGGAGCTCCTGCCTCACCCTCTTGTCCGTCAGTGATCCTCAAAATAACTGGAGCAGGTGAACTCACCGCTCCTCCCTGATCATCAGACTTTCAACCTCTTTTTCGCCCACATTATCACAATGATAATATAACGGGCTTGCCCCTAGAACAGATTCCGTCAAGGACTCGGAACAATAACGGTAATCACGGGACCCACTCCGCAAGAAACTTCTGTCTTAAAATTTCTCAAAGACTCCTCGGCATGCTGAATGGCATCTAACAACCCTTGCTAATTTAGACGATAGCAGAGAACCGACCTGAGATCTAACTTATCACAATTCCACGGTGGTGCAATTTCCTGACATCCACCTAAAGTGGCAGAAGATAGCATATCCACAGACATTTGAAGGAATCCTGACCTCCTCCTCTTGTGTTACCTCAACCATCCTGACGACATGGTGTAACACTTCCATCCGATCCCAATGACAATCCAAACCCCTTAAATGAAACTCCATTGTGCATTTTCTGCAAGCATTGCACCGAACCCGACCCTACTGACCTCTCAAAAGCTGATCCGAACTCTTGGGTCTACGTCCGAGATCCTCCACTAATTTCGTCCGACCTGAACCTCTCTTATCGAGGTACTCCTAATCAATTTTCTGCTACTCCTAATCAATTTTCCGCCCTCCGCTCTGGGATCCATATCATTTAAGGTCTCGCACCCTGAAATACTCACCAGCTTAATCGCCAATGGCTGAACTGCAATAGCTGGAGCCACCTCCACTCTAAACCGGCTACAAACTACTCCCAAGAAATAGTCTCTAATCCCAAAGCGCAAAATGTCGCACAATCAATCCTTGCCGCCCGATACAAGAGATTTAAGGCGACTCAAAATCCTGGCAGTCCTTCTGCAAACTGGCTCACCACCGGAGCCGGGACCAAACCCTAGTCCTTCCTATACGTGCTCATCCTCATTCTGCAAAGCAACTATCCTCTTGATCAAATGATAACCAAGAATTCTCCTTCCCATAAGCTTCTCAGATTCTACAAGACTGTAAGGGCAAAATATGTTGTAATTAGTCGAAGTCTATTTTGCACTCTTTGTATATTTGGAATGTATTTTACTAAGGCTCTTTATATTCGAAGCTTAAGTGTTTTATGCCTTAGTATATTTTTTCCACGCTTTCTGTTTCCTATAAATAGGGACATTTACTAGAGTTAGATAAGAGTTTTTGCAATCCAGTCTTTGTGCTCTGTAAACATTCGAAAGCGTAATAGAGCTGAAACAAGATCATATTTACATCCTGTGTTCAATCTTATATTCTGAATTCAATTCAAACTCTGATTCGTTTTATTACTCGATTCTTTGGTTCATCAATTGGTATCAGAGCAGGAATCATATCTGTGATCTAATTTCCATATATTCAAAAAGTTTTTGAATCAAGTTTTTGGTTCAAAAGTTTCCGCACTTTTTGATAGTGAAAAATTGTTTAGATTTTAGTTTGTGATTCGATTCTGCATTTGAATTGTTGAATCGAGTGTTCGTCTTGTAATTCCGATTTGATTCAACCAGTTTGTTCTCAAATTTTCTTCAAAAATTCTCAAAATCATTTTATGTACAACAATGGCGAGTTTCAATCTCAATTCTATGACCTCCTTTTCTCATCTGTTAGGATCATCGACCAAAATTCCAATGCTAATTCCTGAATACTATGATCAGTGGGCGGATCGTATGCAGGATTATCTGAATGGTCTTGATGAAGAATTATGGTCATGTATTTCTGGAAATGTCAACCCTCCGATGAATGTTCATGCAATTGGATCATCTTCTGCAAGTTCTGGTGTTGAAAATCAAACTGATCGTCTGAAGAAACTGGAGAAGAGATGTATGAGGGAATTGCGAGGAGCTTTACCTCCAGTTGTGTACAATTATCTAAGGAGTTGCACAACTGCTAAGGAGATCTGGAACAATTTGAAAGAAAATTTTCAAGGAAGTGAAAGGACGAAAATCAATTCAGTCGAACAGTGCTTGGTTGAGCTGAAAGGCTTCAGACAAAAAGAAGGTTAAACAATTGAAGTATACTATGATCGTATTAACGAGTTAATCAACCGTTGCAATCGCTATGGAATCACCTGGACTTCAATGGAATTCAATCTTATCTTTGTGATGGGTCTTCGAAAAGAGTGGAGAAGCGTGAGTATGATGGTGAAAAATCAGCAAAGTTTTGATATATCATCTCTCAATGATCTGTAAAATCAGTTGAAGACACACGAAAGTGAGGTTAATGAAATTGATGAAGAATCGAAGCTGAATTGGGAGGTCCATTGGCACTTGTGTCCAAGATATCTGAGAAAGAAGATGAAAAAGGTAATTCAAAGGAAGAAGAGTGATTCTTCATGAATTCTGATGATGGGGCAATAGCGTTTTACTCGAATAATCGTGTTAAGAAGTTTTTCAAAAAGTCGTTCAATTCGAAGGCAAAGCTAGCTGAGGTGAAAGGAAGTGTTGTGAGTAAAGTTGTTGTTGAGGAAAAGAAGAAGGTTGAGAAGAAAGATTCGAAGGTGTCTGAAGGAAAAAGTGAAAAGAAGTTGAAGGGTGATGCTGGAGTAGACTGTCATTATTGCAATGGTGCCAATCATCTTGCAAATGATTGTATGCTCAGAAAGAAGGATGAGAGGAAGAATAAAGTAAAAGATGAGGCTTATTACGTAGAGAAGCTTGAGGAGTTTCGTGCGAAAGAAAAGAACTTGTCGTTGGTCGCAAGGGATGAACAAGAGGAAGATGGAACCTATCAAATCTGGTCATCTGGATCAGACGATGAAGAGATGAGGAATCCCACACACGGAGCAATGTATGCGAAGATGGAGGAGGACTCAGATGAAGAGGAATTCGAAGTAAAAGGAAGATGCTTCGTATCCAAGGCAGCTGACAAATCTCCAATGACGACAAAGGTACGTAATATTCTCGAATCTTTTAATATTCCTAAAAGTGCTTATGATTCTGAACTAATATCTTTTGATGAGACGGTTACTTATTTTGATTCAATTGTTGTGTCTGCAAGTAATGAGGCCAACAGGATGTCCATGGAGTTATTAGAGACCAAAAAGCGTTTAGACATGAAAATAAGTAAAGTTGATTGTTTAGAATTACAAATAAAGAACATTATGTGTGATAGGGATACTTTATCAACTGAAGTCAAACTTTTGCTTGCACAAAGAAATATTTACTGTAATTCAGCTAAGAGATTGTATGGCAAATTAACTGATTTACATCATTCATGTGAGATAAGTAAAGAGCAACATAGAAAATTACTAACTTTTCTAGCATACGAAAGAGCTAAGGTAGATAATGTTTCGTTTGATTGTAAGAAGATAATCGTTGAATTTGACAAAGTTCCTGATAATAGATGTAAATATGGAATTGTCAAAATTGATGAATGCCTTGATACGAATGAATTAGTTAACATAGTGAATGATACTTTGACTAAATCTGAACAAATCCAAATTTTGAAAAAGACTGAGAATTCAACATCTGATTCTCAATCTAATTTTGCTGATATTGAAGATGATTCTGACGATATTACTGAAATTAGTGATCTTGAAGATGTTGATTGTTCCCAGTTGTCTATTGTTAATGTTGCATCAACATCTAAAGGGAAAGAAAAAGTTAAGGATTTGTTGGTTGAGATAGAAACTGATATACCCTCAACTTCGAAAGTTTGTGATTTGGACTTCGTGGACATCAGAGATAGTCAAACTGATAATAGTGATGATGAAAAAGAAGAGAAAATTTCAAAGGAAAAGAAATCATTAAAGGAAGAAGAAATTCCTCGAATTGTGGTTGATCAAGTGTATGGTGATACACAAAAGTTCGAAAAGGTGATGAATGAACAAGGTGCTCACTATCTTGAAACGAATACTGTGGTTTATCCAAATTTCAAATGTGCAGATGATGTCATATTTCCAAATCAAGTGTTCGTAAGTACTGGAAATGTTGAGAATGTCAAACCAGAATTAAAGAAGTTAGTTGAAGAAGATTATTTGAAAACAACAGATGAAGGGTTCTTCGCAAATCAAAGCACTGTTGAAAACAACCTAACAAAGAATTCGTACGTTTTTCAACGTCAAAAACCACAAAGAAAATGGGTTGAAAAATCAAAAATTGAAAAAGAAGTTTCAAAACCAGTTGTTGTGAAAGATGAAAATGTTGTCAAACTAAACTCTAAGGAATTCAAAGATCAAATTGACAAATTTTAGAAAGAAAATAACATATCAAAAAGACAAGCTAGGAAGAAAATATTTTGGCAAAATATTGAGTCTCAAAAGACATCAAATGAAATGACAAAACCTGTTATGACTGTGAATTCAGCAATATTTTCAGACAAAAAGAACAATCCCGCTCAAACAAATATATATGTGTCTGAATCAAAATCATCTAAAAATGTGTTCAAAGCCAAAAATTCATCTTTGTCGACTTCATATAAATCAAATAATTCAAGGTCTGAAGTGAATAAACAACCAAAGTTTTCGAAAGTTTCAAAAACATCTTATAATCAATCTTTTCTAACAAATTCTAAAGTTGATTTCATTCCTCGAAAGCCAAATTTTCCTAATCACACGAAGAAACAAACTTTAAAAATTTCACATGAAAAAAGAATAACTTCAAGGAAGAATATTGATCATTCGCTTGAAGGCATAGGAAAAATATATCAGTCGAGTAAATTTTCAAAGGAGAAAATTCACGAAGCCTATGAGAAGTATGTAAATACTTCATCAAACGGAAGTTCATCTTCTAAGGATTCGAACATCTCAGTCAAAGCATGGAAACCTCTAGTGAAAGCAATGAAAGTACAATCACAAACTCATAATACGAAGGGTAATATCAGTGAACATCCGAAATCATCAAAATATTATGTTTCAATTCCTTTAAATGATGATGTGAACTTAATGGATAGTCTCAAAACCAAGGTTTGTGATTGGGTTAAAAGTTCTTCATTACATTCGAAATTGAAATCTAATTTCCAAGGACCCAAAAAGCCTTGGGTACCTAAATTTTTCCACTAATTGCAGGTACTGTGTGACGAGCAACACGATAACAAGTGGTATATTGATAGTGGTTGCTCTCGTCACATGACTGGGAAGAAGGAGAATTTACGAGATTTTCGAAGCCTAAAGAATGCTGGAGTTGTGAAATTTGGTAACAATCAAAAATGTCAAGTCAAAGGATATGGGAAGATCACGAACGGACAATTCATAGTGAATCGTGTTGCTTATGTTGAAGGTCTTCAACATAACTTGATAAGTGTTTCACAACTTGTTGTGGGCACTGGCAATCAAGTTCTTTTCAACGAAGAAGTTTTGCTTAAATCCAAAAGGAAAGGTGACATGTTCACTTTGGACATCAATCCGATAGTAGGCAAACCTGCTGTATGTCTTCTTTCGAAAGCTTCATCATACATAAGTTGGCTTTGGCATCGAAGACTCTCACATCTCAACTTTCGAAACATCAAAAAACTTGTTGTACAAGATCTGGTAAGAGGTTTACCTGTACTTAAATTTGATAATGATTCTTTATGTCCAGCTTGTGAAGTTGGCAAGAAACATAAACAAGGTCATCCGATTACAATAGATTCAAAAATTGTCGAACCACTGGACCTCTTACATATTGATTTGTGTGGTCCTTCGACAGTTTCAACACTCAACAACAAAAGGTACATATTAGTAATTGTTGATGACTTTTCAAGATTCACGTGGGTTTATTTTCTCAGGCTTAAATCTGAAGTTGCACAAATCATGATTGACTTTATCAAAAAGATGGAAACAACGTTGAAGAAGACTGTTCGAAGAACTAAGAGTGATAATGGAACTGAATTTAAGAACAATGTTCTTGATTCATTTTTGGTGGACAAAGGAATTTCGCATAATTTTTCGTCTCCATATACACTAAAACAAAATGGTGTAGTTTAACGAAGAAATAGATCTTTATGCGAAGCAGCAAGGACTATGCTGGCATATGCGAATCTTCCATAATACCTTTGGGCTAAAGTAGTATCAACTGCATGTTTTACTCAAAACAGATCTTTTATCCCTCGACGTTTTAACATCACCCATTTGAAATTATCAACAATCGAAAACCTAATGTGAAATTTTTCCATGTTTTCGGATGCAAGTGCTTTGTTATGAATCTCAAGGACAATCTTTCAAAATTTCAAGCTAAAGAGCAGATGAAGGGATTTTCTTGGGATATTCACATAATTCAGTTGCATATCGTCTATTGAACAAAAGAACACGAAAAGTGGAAGAAACTTTTAATCTTACATTTGCTGATTACTATATTAAACAAACTGAAAATTATTTTGAAAATCATCCTATTCTAAAAGAAATACAAGATGACTCTGAACCTTCACAAACGATGGATATTGATTATGATTTAATTTTTGGTATTTCAGATCATGCCGTTGATGCTGAAATTAATGGCAATGATAATCATCTTCCTGAATTAACAAAGCTTACTGATGATTCAACATCAACTTCTCAAAAGCTAGGCGAAAGTATGCAATTTAATCCAGTGGAGGGGGAGCACTTGGATTCGAACACTGTTGTTGAGGGGGAGCATTCTTTCGAGGGGGAGAATGAGAGATTGGATGCTAATGTTGAGGGGAAGCATAATGTTGAGGGGGAGCATTTAGAATATAATGAAAATAATAATGATTTTAATGATGTTTGTTCGGTTGTAGGTTCAGAGAATGATGATTTATACGAAGATGTACCTTTGGACTTTGATCCAGCGTATCCTCCAATGGAAAAGTGGATAAGAGATCATCCGAAGGATCAAGTAATTGGGAATCCGCAAGAAGGTGTTTTAACTAGAGCTCAAATTCGTGCAAAGAATGAGGTATTGAATGCTCATCAAGAATTTTGCATGTTCAATGTTTTCATCTCTAAAATTGAACCAAAGACAGTTAAGGTTGCAATGGAACACTCATATTGGGTTGTTGCGATGCAATCTGAATTGTCTGAATTTGAACGAAACAAGGTTTGGAGATTAATTCCTAAGCCTGAAAATGTTTCGATTGTCGGGTTAAAATGGATTTTCAAAAACAAAACCGACAAAGATGGAAATATCATTCGAAACAAAGCCAGACTTGTTGTTAAGGGATATTCACAACAAGAAGGAATTGACTATGAAGAAACTTTCGCCCCTGTCGCAAGTCTCGAGGCTGTTCGTATATTTCTGGCTTATGCAGCTCATAAAGACTTTAATGTTTATCAAATGGACGTGAAGTGTGCATTTTTAAATGGAGAGCTTGAAGAATCAGTTTACATGGAACAACCCCTAGGTTTTATTAACGAAGAACATCCTAATCATGTTTATATTTTAGATAAGGCAGTTTATGGGTTAAAACAGGCACCACAAGCATGGTATGCAACTCTTACTTCATTTTTGAAGCAATCTAAATTTAAACAATGATCAGTTGACCCCACGTTATTTCGAAAGAAAGTAGGGAATCATCTAATGCTTGTTCAAATTTATGTTGATGATATTATTTTTGGCTCAACTGACCCTGCCTTGTCTAAAGAATTCGAAGATCTGATGAAAAGTAAGTTCGAAATGAGCATGATGGGAAAAATCACATGTGATTATGCCAATCATGTAATGTGATTTTGTTAAACTAGTAATATGATAAACTTACTATGAATTCATGATAAAGTATGAACTTTCATACATAATTTATGATACAACTCAAAGTATACGTTCATACGATTCCAAAAATGTAAAGAACATCTAAATCTGAATTCGCGTGAAGAAGGTATGATAATCCGAGCACTATAAATCTCTATAATAAGAGGAATTTAAAATAGACTTATAATTAGCTATTAGAGTCTAAAAGAAAGTCGTAGTACTCAGAATTAGCTACGCGTTCATATAAAGAACGTCAAAAACGGAGTTCGTATGCAAAAGATATGACCTTCCGAAGATGCAGTTGTCTTAGAGCATGACACGTGGCAAGAAACCCTAGCCGCCTTAAGTCACGATGTGGACATCAAATTCACGACGTGAAACGTGTCAGGGACACTAATCGGGGCTAGAAAAAATGTGTTAAAGCTACCGGATAACTCATGGATGTTCACAACGTGACCCTGGGTATGCCACGACGTGAAATGGCCCAGAAGAGCCTATAAATAGCGATCAAGACCATTTCATTCCTTACACCAAATCTCTTCTTTCTCTCTCGTTTCCGAATGCCGTTTTCCTTCCTGAGCCTCACTATGATGGGCTTCTGTCCGTTTATATTCTATAGCTCATGCTACTATGGTGAGTTTCACAGCCCCGCTTCCTAATATTTCGGGGGAAAACGCATGCTAAATACTGTATATACGTTATTATTATGTCTATATGATAGTATATTAATATCAACGTAGATAGTTATAATAACCGGGATATAGTTATTTCGTATCTGAAAATATACAAATATCGTAAAGTTGTTAGCATGTTATTGTTATAGTAGTATACTAATGTACATCTTGAGTTATACTTAGGATTCTATATATATGTTGTGTACGATATAGTTCCAGAGTTATACTCGGAAGTTCTATATGTTAATTATGTAGTTATTGTTGGTTTTATGTCAAGATAAAACCAAGTATGTTATATGTTGTTTTTATTGGTTTTATGTCAAGTTAAAACCTGGTTTTAATTCTAATTATAGCTGTTGTACTACCGCAAGGTGTAATCCTTTTACTACCGCAAGGTGTGATTCTTGTACTACCGCAAGGTGAAATCCTTGTACTACCGCAAGGTGTAATCCTTGCACTACCGCAAGGTGTAATCCTTGTACCACCGTAATGTGTGATCCTTGTAATAATAATAAGAGGTATAAAACTAAGTCATACAGTCGCAGCTACAGACCCATGGTAGCACAACTTTAGAAGAATTATACTTTGTCGATATACAAGTATGAATGTTAAGTATAAGTTCCCCAAATACATATACTCTAAGTATAAGAGTCTAGTACGTATATTACTTGTATATTAAATAGACCACTTCACCTATCCTACTTACTCGTATAGAATCGAAATAGATTTATACGTAGCGGTTTTACTCGTATAGAATTGAAATAGATTTATACGTAGCGGTTTTACGCGTATAGAATTGAAATAGGATTTATACGTAGCAACTTAGTTTGTATGGAATTACAAACATTTATATTTATAATATATGAGACTTATTGGTATATAATTATTTGGTAAGTAAACCATTATACCTAGGATATATATACTAAATGTTGGAGAGTCAAAATGATACTTTCAAAACTATACTTTTGAACTTGGAAAATGTATTATTTTATGGAGTCAAAACCTGTTAACTCACCAACTTTATGTTGATGTATTTTAAAATGCATGTGTTTTCAGGAAGTTGATAACTATGATACGAGAAATGACGTTACACCGCCCGGTGTTTCCGCCGACGGCCGGGGTGGGACAGAAATACACCCTAGGGCGAGGCCCGAGGGCGGGTCCCACTATGGCATGATCAGGTTGAAATATACCCTAGGATGGGGCCCGTTGATATGTATCGGGTTGAAACATAAACTAGGGTGGGGCTCACTGATTTGTATCATATGTGGTATTTTAGAGAAGTCACTAAGCTTTGTGCTTACGGTTTGTGTTAAAAATGTTTTAAGGTTTCTGGTTTTGAAAGGAAGGGCCCAACTTGAACACACTGCATCCCCTGGAGATTATTCAACAAGAATTGTCTATGATTTTACTCTGACCTTTTGAGAGTACGTTTACTCTGACCATCTTTTGAAATAATGAATGAATGGTTTTGACTTAATAAAAATGAAATTTTTTCTTCGTATGTTTGGGAAGTTGTAACGACCCAAAATCACAGGTAAAAATTTCAGTTTTAATATAGTCAAAACACAATTGTCATTTAATCCAAACATCCAAAACATCGTTAGTTAAAAGCATTTATCATAGTTCATCGCAAAATCAGTCAATGCGGAAAACAGGGGTGTGTGCGCTGCGATCAAGCAGAGCCCTTCTTTTCGAAATCGATGATACATGAAACCAAAATTGTAAACCGTAAGCACATAAGGATGTCGTGGGCTCCACCCAAGGTCTTACTCCAGGATGCCATGGGCTCCCCCACATGGTCTTACACCTAAGTACCATGCGCTCCCCCGATGGTCATTAGCTGGAAAGCCATGGGCTCCGCCACATGGTCTTACATCCGAGTGTCATGGGCTCCTCCCATGGTCTTTACTTGGAAAGCCATGGGCTCCCCCACATGGTCTTACATCCAAGCGCCATGGGCTCGTCCCATGGTCTTCCCTGCAAGTATCACATATATAGCTAGCATACCACTAAGCATAACTAACTATCATACCACATTTCTCTACAACAACGAGTGTACCACATATCACAAAATGGGCTGGCCTTGGTGCCTTACACCAAAGGGTATGGTGAGGACACTCACCTCGATTGCAGAAACTTCCCGAATGAAATCCTTAGCTGCTGCCCTGCCAGCTTCCCCAGTTGTCACTACCAATCAATATACCCAATTAGCAATTGGGTTCTAATCCATAATTATAACTTCATACCCGGGGTAAAAAGACCATTTTTACTCCAAACCTATGCCTTGAACAAAACTATAGCCCAAGCTATAATCTGAAAGGCCCAAAGGCCAACTAATCCAGTAACGGCCAAATTTTCCAAATTGGGCCGAAACCTAATAGTCCACAAGGCCCAATACCAAAAAATCCTCAAGAACCAACCTATGGCCCAATTTTCCAAATTGGGCTCAAAACCATAATCGGCCTCCACAAATAAATATCAATCCGAAAAACTGATGGCCCAAAGGGTCCCAAAACACAAGGTCCAAAACCATAAGATCCATAAAGGCCATTTAATGGCCCAATTTTCCAAATTGGGACCATACTCCTTATAAGGCCTTATCCCAAGGTCCAATCCTTCAATTATTCCATAACACAACCATTCTGATAATCCATTAGAGCCCAAGAATTTAGTCCCAAACAGATGGCCCAAACCCGAAGCCCAACGTCCGAAATCCAACCTAACTGAGTACGCATGGCGTACTCAGCAGTAGGCTGCGCGTACTCGCTTAATGGCTTGTATGCCCAACGTACTATCTTCTAGTCCCACTTTTTCAATTAAGCACTTAATGCTTTAAGCCATAAGTCCAAACCACATATCTGAGTCCCACATAAAGTCTAAACCCATAAAGTTACTGACTTGGTGACTGTGTATGCCCCATAACGACCAAATAGCATTCTACTATCATGGAAATGACTCCAACTCCCACATAGATGGTCTTAAACTCCAAAGGTACCAACTTTATGGACCTTGAACCTCAAAAACACTAAGAGGGGCAACTCAAAGCTTCTAGAATGAAATCAAGTCCACTAGATCTCATACTTGGGAGCAAAATGAACTAAAACCCATACATGGAAGGTCTAAGAGATAGATGATCAAGTTCCAAGCTTTATACCTTCATTAAGCTGAAAATGAGCCCCAAAATCCAGATGAATAAGCTCCACTTTGATCCCCATCTTTGCATCAAACTCCATCTTCTTGAGAATGGACCAAATACTCCAAAAATGGACTCTACAAGATCAAAATGCCACCATGAATGATATATGACGATTTATGGGGTTTTAGAGGGTGGGGCTGCTTTTATAAATGAAGAATGAGGCTAACATTATGATTATACAGGGTACAACCCTAAGATTAGGGTTTTCAATCTGACCATCGTACGCATCGCGTATGAGCCCGCGTACCCAGTCCAATCCTCGCGCCTACGCTGCACGTTCCTCCCATCCACGCCGCGTGTAGTCCCTTCACCTTGGCACGCCTTGCATACCTCCTTGGTACGCCCCGTGTACTATGGCTTTTTCCCAAAATTCAATTCTCTCGATGGCCATATCTCACTCGATACCATTTCGATTCCAATGATCCTTACACCCATAGAAAGGTATCGAGATGCTCAACACTATTATCAATTCTTGCCTGCCACAAAATATCCCGAACTCAAATCCATTTTCCATAAAACTGAGCTGACAAATTACTGAAATACCCCTTTAGTCCAAAAATTCCAACTGAATACCCTAGCAACCCATATACATTGCCTAATTCCAACTGGGTCCAAAACCCAACTCTCGAGGTTCCGAAGCCCTATAATACTTAATCCTTGATTAATACTTCAAAATGGGGTACAATCTGAAACAGGATGTGACAATTCCCCCCCCCCCCCACTTGAATTAGATTTCGTCCTCGAAATTCGTTCTTACGTTCCTCAGCATATCCAACGATCTGGCCAATGTCCCCACAATTCGAGACTAATACAACCTTTCCAAGACAATCGAAACTAGCCCTAAAAGGACTCAACCATCGTAAAAATGATGAACCTTAAACCCTTACAGAAAACTACCTCTATCTTTCCAACACCCGAAATCCACATTGCCCTGGTTTCCCAACTGACCGTCCCCGCTGATACAGCCAACTGCCGATTCTCAAGTCACTAAACCCATTTCAACTTTTCCTGCTACCACTTGCTGCTTTCCAAATGCAGCCAAGACCTTTCTAATTCCACCTTATCTGCCAACAACTATCCGTAATACCGGATTCCTGTCCGGTTGCTGTGTCAAAGAGCAACCTCACAGTCGCCCCACGCAACCTCCAAAGAAACTTCGGTTATCCATAACATCTCTTGCCATATCTCCATCCACGGCTCCATCACCCGTTCTGATCGATCCGATCCTAATGGCCCGACAATCTGTCGTCATCAAATCCAATGCGAAAAGTGAGTGATACCAATACAATTATAGTCTTACCTCATCCCGGTCTCCAGCGACCTACTGCTTCATGTTTCTAGTTAATTTGTGGCCTACCCACAACCTTGCGACCTAGCCTACCCTGGCCTAAATCATCCGAAGAATCTATGAATGCTACGGCTATCCCACAATCTTACAGCACTTCCCACGCCATCTGGCTGCTAGTGAATGTTATGGCTCCCTCGCAGTCTTACAACACTTTTCCACACTATCCAGCTGCTATTGAATGTTTCGGCTCCCCCGTAGTCTTACAACACTTTCCACACTATATGACCGCTTGTGAATGTTACGGCTCCCCCCGTAGTCTTACAACACTTTCACCCTATTTGACCCTTAGTGAATGCTACGGCTCCCCCGTAGTATTACAACACTTTCACCCTAACACAACTGCAACCAAATGCCTTACCCCTAATCTATCAATTCGATATGTACACAGAGTCAAACCCGTACTCGACCGATCACCCAAACTGAACTTGCTGAATGGTATCTGACATCCCTTGCTAACTTAGACGATAGCAGAGAACCGACCTGAGATCTAACTTATCACAATTCCATGGCGGTGCAATTTCCTGACATCCACCTAAAGTGGCAGAAGATAGCATATCCACAGACATCTGAAGGAATCCTGACCTCCTCCTCATGTGTTACCTCAACCATCCTGACGACATGGTGTAACACTTCCTTCCGATCCCAATGACAATCCAAACCCCTTAAATGAAACTCCATTGTGCATTTTCTGCAAGCATTGCACTGAACCCGACCCTACTGACCTCTCAAAAGCTGATCCAAACTCTTGGGTCTACGTCCGAGATCCTCCACAAATTTCGTCCGACCTGAACCTATCTTATCGAGGTACTCCTAATGAATTTTCTGCTACTCCTAATCAATTTTCCGCCCTCCGCTCTGGGATCCATATCGTTTAGGGTCTCGCACCCTGAAATACTCACCAGCTTAATCGCCAACGGCTGAACTGCAATAGCTGGAGCCACCTCAACTCTAAACCGGCTACAAACTACTCCCAAGACATAGTCTCTAATCCCAAAGCGCAAAATGTCGCACAATCAATCCTTGCCGCCCGATACAAGAGATTCAAGGCGAATCAAAATCCTGGCAGTCCTTTTGCAAACTGGCTCACCACCGGAGCCGGGACCAAACCCTAGTCCTTCCAATACTTGCTCATCCTCATTCTGCAAAGCAACTATCCTCTTGATCAAATGATAACCAAGAATTATCCTTCCCATAAGCTTCTCAGATTCTACAAGACTGTAAGGGTGAAATATGTTGTAATTAGTCGAAGTCTATTTTGCACTCTTCGTATATTTTGAATGTATTTTACTAAGGCTCTTTAGATTCGAAGCTTAAGTGTTTTATGCCTTAGTATATTTTTTGTACGCTTTCTCTTTCGTATAAATAGGGACATTTACTAGAGTTAGATAAGAGTTTTTGCAGAACTGTCTTTGTGCTCTGTAAACATTCGAAAGCGTAATAGAGCTGAAATAAGATCATATTTACATCCTGTGTTCAATCTTATATTCTGAATTCAATTCAAACTCTGATTCGTTTTATTACTCGATTCTTTGGTTCATCAATTGGTATCAGAGCAGGAATCATATCTGTGATCTAATTTTCATCTATTCAAAAACTTTTTGAATCAAATTTTTGGTTCAAAAGTTTCCGCACTTTTTGATAGTGAAAAATTGTCTAGATTTTAGTTTGTGATTCGATTCTGCATTTGAATTGTTGAATCGAATGTTCGTCTTGTAATTCCGATTTGATTCAACTAGTTTGTTCTCAAATTTTCTTCAAAAGTTCTCAAAATCATTTTCCGTACAACAATGGCGAGTTTCAATCTCAATTCTATGACCTCCTTTTCTCATCTGTTAGGATCATCGACCAAAATTCCAATGCTAATTCCTGAATACTATGATCAGTGGGTAGATCGTATGCAGGATTATCTTAATGGTCTTGATGAAGAATTATGGTCATGTATTTCTGGAAATTTCAACCCTCCGATGAATGTTCAAGCAATTGGATCATCTTCTGCAAGTTCTGGTGTTGAAAATCAAACTGATCGTCTGAAGAAACTGGAGAAGAGATGTATGAGGGAATTGTGAGGAGCTTTACCTCCAGTTGTGTACAATTATGTAAGGAGTTGTACAACTGCTAAGGAGATCTGGAACAATTTGAAAGAAAATCAATTCAGTCAAACAGTGCTTCGTTGAGCTGAAAGACTTCAGACAAAAAGAAGGTGACACAATTGAAGTGTACTGTGACCGTATGAACGAGTTAATATACCGTTGCAATCGCTATGGAATCACCAGGACTTCAATGGAATTCAATCTTATCTTTGTGATGGGTCTTCGAAAAGAGTGGAGAAGCGTGAGTATGATGGTGAAAAATCAGCAAAGTTTTGATATATCATCTCTCAATGATCTGTACAATCAGTTGAAGACACACGAAAGTGAGGTTAATGAAATTGCTGAAGAATCGAAGCTGAATTTGGGAGGTCCATTGGCACTTGTGTCCAAGATATCTGAGAAATAAGATGAAAAAGGTAATTCAGAGGAAGAAGAGGGATTCTTCATGAATTCTGATGATGAGGCAATAGCGTTTTACTCGAATACTGGTGTTAAGAAGTTTTTCAAAAAGTCGTTCAATTCGAAGGCTAAGCTAGCTGAGGTGAAAGGAAGTGTTGTGAGTAAAGTTGTTGTTGAGGAAAAGAAGAAGGTTGAGAAGAAAGATTCGAAGGTGTCTGAAGGAAAAAGTGAAAAGAAGTTGAAGGGTGATGCTGGAGTAGACTGTCATTATTGCAATGGTGCCAATCATCTTGCAAATGATTGTATGCTCAGAAAGAAGGATGAGAGGAAGAATAAAGTAAAAGATGAGGCTTATTACGCAGAGAAGCTTGAGGAGTTTCGTGCGAAAGCAAAGAACTTGTCGTTGGTCGCAAGGGATGAACAAGAGGAAGATGGAACCTATCAAATCTGGTCATCTGGATCAGACGATGAAGAGACGAGGAATCCCACACACGGAGCAATGTATGCGAAGATGGAGGAGGACTCGGATGAAGAGGAATTTGAAGTAAAAGGAAGATGCTTCGTATCCAAGGCAGCTGACAAATCTCCAATGACGACAAAGGTACGTAATATTCTCGAATCTTTTAATATTCTTAAAAATGCTTATGATTCTGAACTAATATCTTTTGATTAGACGGTTACTTATTTTGATTCAATTGTTGTGTCTGCAAGTAATGAGGCCAACAGGTTGTCCGTGGAGTTATTAGAGACCAAAAAGCGTTTAGACATGAAAATAAGTAAAGTTGATTGTTTAGAATTACAAATAAATAACATTATGTGTGATAGGGATACTTTATCAACTGAAGTCAAACTTTTGCTTGCACAAAGAAATATTTACTGTAATTCAGCTAAAAGATTGTATGGCAAATTAACTGATTTACATCATTCATGTGAGATAAGTAAAGAGCAACATAGAAAATTACTAACTTTTCTAGCATACGAAAGAGCTAAGGTAGATAATGTTTCGTTTGATTGTAAGAAGATAATCGTTGAATTTGACAAAGTTCCTGATGATAGATGTAAATATGGAATTGTCAAAATTGATGAATGCCTTGATACGAATGAATTAGTTAACATAGTGAATGATACTTTGACTAAATCTGAACAAATCCAAATTTTGAAAAAGACTGAGAATTCAACATCTGATTCTCAATCTAATTTTGCTGATATTGAAGATGATTCTGACGATATTACTGAAATTAGTGATCTTGAAGATGTTGATTGTTCCCAGTTGTCTATTGTTAATGTTGCATCAACATCTAAAGGGAAAGAAAAAGTTAAGGATTTGTTGGTTGAGATATAAACTGATATACCCTCAACTTCGAAAGTTTGTGATTTGGACTTCGTGGACATCAGAGATAGTCAAACTGATGATAGTGATGATGAAAAAGAAGAGAAAATTTCAAAGGAAAAGAAATCATTAAAGGAAGAAGAAATTCCTCGAATTGTGGTTGATCAAGTGTATGGTGATACACAAAAGTTCGAAAAGGTGATGAATGAACAAGGTGCTCACTATCTTGAAACGAATACTGTGGTTTATCCAAATTTCAAATGTGCAGATGATGTCATATTTCCAAATCAAGTGTTCGTAAGTACTAGAAATGTTGAGAATGTCAAACCAGAATTAAAGAAGTTAGTTGAAGAAGATTATTTGAAAACAACAGATGAAGGGTTCTTCGCAAATCAAAGCACTGTTGAAAACAACCTAACAAAGAACTCGTACGTTTTTCAATGTCAAAAACCACAAAGAAAATGGGTTGAAAAATCAAAAATTGAAAAACAAGTTTCAAAACCAGTTGTTGTGAAAGATGAAAATGTTGTCAAACTAAACTCTAAGGAATTCAAAGATCAAATTGACAAATTTTAGAAAGAAAATAACATATCAAAAAGACAAGCTAGGAAGAAAATATTTTGGCAAAATATTAAGTCTCAAAAGACATCAAATGAAATGACAAAACCTGTTATGACTGTGAATTCAGCAATATTTTCAGACAAAAAGAACAATCCCGCTCAAACAAATATATATGTGTCTGAATCAAAATCATCTAAAAATGTGTTCAAAGCCAAAAATTCATCTTTGTCGACTTCATATAAATCAAATAATTCAAGGTCTGAAGTGAATAAACAACCAAAGTTTTCGAAAGTTTCAAAAACATCTTATAATCAATCTTTTCTAACAAATTCTAAAGTTGATTTCATTCCTCGAAAGCCAAATTTTCCTAATCACACGAAGAAACAAACTTTAAAAATTTCACATGAAAAAAGAATAACTTCAAGGAAGAATATTGATCATTCGCTTGAAGGCATAGGAAAAATATATCAGTCGAGTAAATTTTCAAAGGAGAAAATTCACGAAGCCTATGAGAAGTATGTAAATACTTCATCAAACGGAAGTTCATCTTCTAAGGATTCGAACATCTCAGTCAAAGCATGGAAACCTCTAGTGAAAGCAATGAAAGTACAATCACAAACTCATAATACGAAGGGTAATATCAGTGAACATCCGAAATCATCAAAATATTATGTTTCAATTCCTTTAAATGATGATGTGAACTTAGTGGATAGTCTCAAAACCAAGGTTTGTGATTGGGTTAAAAGTTATTCATTACATTCGAAATTGAAATCTAATTTCCAAGGACCCAAAAAGCCTTGGGTACCTAAATTTTTCCACTAATTGCAGGTACTGTGTGACGAGCAATACGATAACAAGTGGTATATTGATAGTGGTTGCTCTCGTCACATGACTGGGAAGAAGGAGAATTTACGAGATTTTCGAAGCCTAAAGAATACTGGAGTTGTGAAATTTGGTAACAATCAAAAATGTCAAGTCAAAGGATATGGGAAGATCACGAACGGACAATTCATAGTGAATCGTGTTGCTTATGTTGAAGGTCTTCAACATAACTTGATAAGTGTTTCACAACTTGTTGTGGGCACTGGCAATCAAGTTCTTTTCAACGAAGAGGGAAGCATTATTTCGAATATCAACACAAAAGAAGTTTTGCTCAAATCTAAAAGGAATGGTGACATGTTTACTTTGGACATCAATCTGATAGTAGGCAAACCTGCTGTATGTCTTCTTTCGAAAGCTTCATCAGACATAAGTTGGCTTTGGCATCAAAGACTCTCACTTCTCAACTTTCGAAACATCAACAAACTTGTTGTATAAGATCTGGTAAGAGGTTTACGTGTTAAATTTGATAATGATTCTTTATGTGCAGCTTGTGAAGTTGGCAACCAACATAAACAAGGTCATCCGATTACAATAGATTCAAAAATTGTCGAACCACTGGACCTCTTACATATTGATTTGTGTGGTCCTTCGACAGTTTCAACACTCAACAACAAAAGGTACATATTAGTAATTGTTGATGACTTTTCAAGATTCACGTGGGTTTATTTTCTCAGGCTTAAATCCGAAGTTGCATAAATCATGATTGACTTTATCAAAAAGATGGAAACAACGTTGAAGAAGTCTGTTCGAAGAATTAAGAGTGATCATGGAACTGAATTTAAGAACATTGTTCTTGATTCATTTTTGGTGGACAAAGGAATTTCGCATAATTTTTCGTCTCCATATACACTACAACAAAATGGTGTAGTTGAATGAAGAAATAGATCTTTATGCGAAGCGGCAAGGACTATGCTGGCATATACGAATCTTCCATAATACCTTTGGGCTGAAGCAGTATCAACTGCATGTTTTACTCAAAACAGATCTTTTATCCATCGACGTTTTAGCATCACTCCAGACGAAATTATCAACAGTCGAAAACCTAATGTGAAATTTTTCCATGTTTTCGGATGCAGGTGCTATGTTATGAATCTCAAGGACAATCTTTCAAAATTTCAAGCTAAAAGGGATTTTCTTGGGATATTCGCATAATTCAGTTGCATATCGTGTATTGAACAAAAGAACACGAAAAGTGGAAGAAACTTTTAATCTTACATTTGATGATTACTATATTAAACAAACTGAAAATTATTTTGAAAATCATCCTATTCTAAAATGATGGATATTGATTATGATTTAATTTTTGGTATTTCAGATCATGCTGTTGATGCTGAAATTAATGGCAATGATAATCATCTTCCTGAATTAACAAAGCTTACTAATGATTCAACATCAACTTCTCAAAAGCTAGGCGAAAGTATGCAATTTAATCCAGTGGAGGGGGAGCACTTGGATTCGAACACTCTTGTTGAGGGGGAGCATTATTTCGAGGGGGAGAATGAGAGATTGGATGCTAATGTTGAGGGGAAGCATAATGTTGAGGGGGAGCATTTAGAATATAATGAAAATAATAATGATTTTAATGATGTTTGTTCGGTTGTAGGTTCAGAGAATGATGATTTATACGAAGATGTACCTTTGGACTTTGATCCAGCGTATCCTCCAATGGAAAAGTGGACAAGAGATCATCCGAAGGATCAAGTAATTAGGAATCCGCAAGAAGGTGTTTTAACTAGAGCTCAAATTCGTGCAAAGAATGAGGTATTGAATGCTCATCAAGAATTTTGCATGTTCAATGTTTTCATCTCTAAAATTGAACCAAAGACAGTTAAGGTTGCAATGGAACACTCAGATTGGGTTGTTGCGATGCAATCTGAATTGTCTGAATTTGAACGAAACAAGGTTTGGAGATTAATTCCTAAGCCTAAAAATGTTTCGATTGTCGGGTTAAAATGGATTTTCAAAAGCAAAACCGACAAAGATGGAAATATCATTCGAAACAAAGCCAGACTTGTTGTTAAGGGATATTCACAACAAGAAGGAATTGACTATGAAGAAACTTTCGCCCCTGTCGCAAGGCTCGAGGCTGTTCGTATATTTCTGGCTTATGCAGCTCATAAAGACTTTAATGTTTATCAAATGGATGTGAAGTGTGCGTTTTTAAATGGAGAGCTTGAAGAAACAGTTTGCATGGAACAACCCCCAGGGTTTATTAACGAAGAACATCCTAATCATGTTTATATTTTAGATAAGGCAGTTTATGGGTTAAAACAAGCACCACGAGCATGGTATGCAACTCTTACTTCATTTTTGAAGCAATCCAAATTTAAAAAAGGATCGGTTGACCCCACGTTATTTCGAAAGAATGTTGGGAATCATCTAATGTTTGTTCAAATTTATGTTGATGATATTATTTTTGGCTCAACTGACCCTGCCTTGTCTAAAGAATTCGAAGATCTGATGAAAAGTAAGTTCGAAATGAGCATGATGGGAAAAATCAATAATTTTCTTGGATTGAATATTCGTCAAAGCAGAGAAGGAATTTTCATCAACTAAGAAAAATATATGAAGAATCTGCTAGAGAAGTTTGGATTGAATAATTGCACAAAGTTACGAATTCCTATGGAAACTGGCATAAAGCTGATACCGTCGTTAGATAAACATGCAGTTGACCTAACTCTTTACAGGAGCATGATTGGTTCGTTACTTTATCTTACAGCTAGTAGACCTGATATCATGTTTTCTGTGTGTAATTGTGCTAGGTATTAGTCAAATCCACGAGAACCACATCTCACTGCTGTGAAGAATATTTTTCGTTATCTCAAGGGAACAACCTCTTTAGGATTGTGGTATCTTTCGAAAACTGGGTTCTTTGTTCAAGCTTATTCGGATGCAGATTTGGTTGGTTGTAATCTTGATAGAAAGAGCACAAGCGGTGGATGTCAATTGCTCGATGGCAAATTGGTGAGCTGGCAGTCGAAAAGGCAAACATGTGTATCAATTTCAACGGCTGAAGCAGAATATGTGGCTGCTGCTGCTTGCACATCACAAACTATATGGATCCAAAGTCAATTGCGTGATTATGCAATTAATATGAAAAAGGTTCCATTATATTGTGATTCACAAAGTGCAATAAGAATTTATCATAATCTTGTGCAGCATTCGAAGACTAAACATATAGCTCTTCGTTATCATTTCATCAAGGGTCACGTGGAGGAAGAAAATATAGAAGTACATTTCGTGAAAACAACTGATCAGTTAGCTGATATTTTCACGAAACCTTTAGATGAAAAATCCTTTGTGAAAATTTTAGAAGGACTTGGAATGATCGATGGAAATTTTGTTCCATGCGAAAAAGGAGAATGATGGTTGACCGAGAATGCTTCAGAGGCGCTGAATGAAAGACAGAGTAATAACAGTCAACGTTCAGAGGTTACTGTTCATATTCAACGCTTCGACCCCTTCGAATTCGTAAATGTATCACTTTTTTAAGGGTTGATTCAGAGGTTACTGTTCACGGTCAACGCTTCGACCCCTTCGAATTCGTAAATTTGTCACTTATTAGGGTTTGATAAAATTTCGTGTATTTGCAACAAGTACATTTTGCTTTGTCATTTAATTTTCGAAAAATTAAAAATTCAAAAAGTTTTTCTCTTTATTTTTCACCCAAAAAGTTCTTACACGATCACACACGAAGACATATGTCCGAAAGGTCTCTGATCAAACCCATCGAGACTTAGACATATCAAAAATCTGTGTTTATGATCTGACATCATGAGACCCTGATGAAAGTGAAATCCAATTTTCTAAACTTTTAAGGAATTGACGGGGAACTATGTTCCAGATTTTCACGAAACATTTGTTTCAGTACCCAAATTCGAAACTCCAAATCATATTCATTTCATATGAGTGGTCTTGATCAAACATTCGAAAGCCATGATGTTTGTTACCCTACAAGATCCAGTACAAATTTTTTTCTTGAATATGATTTCCGTGTGAGTTTCATTCGAAATCCAATGTCACTTAAACTTTTCAAAGCAAACTTGTCACTGACTACACTGGTCAAACAAGTAATTTCTGTTACAATTTATCACCTTATGTTTAGGTTGACATGTAATGAAATTTTTATAGCTACCCATGAAGCCTTATAAAAGAAGCCCTTCGATACTTCTCTACAAGTATTTGATTGTATTTTACGGGAACATACACAAGCTGTTGATCATCTCTCTTGATGATTAACAAAGCAATCTTTGCCCGGGATTTTATCTGCCTTCGTGTCAAAATTAATATTTTGACATCACAGTATCCCAAATTTTTATTATCTTTGTTTCTCGTCTAAATTCTTTGGAACACTGTACTCATGAAATCCTTGAGGTTCTGAGTAATACCAACTCAGACTGATGATTTCAAACATCTGGCATATGACTTCGCTTTTCATCCCAAAAGTGAAAGAGCCTTAATTCCATCTGAAGGGTTCTGACGGTTACAATTCTCTTGGGGATAACAATACAGGCTATTTTTAATGACGTATGGTATTTTGTCCGGTTTTCAAGGAGATGTGACAACTACTTTTTGACGCATGACTACTTTTAAGCAGTAATGGTCCGATTTTCAAGGTGCCACATCAGATCTCATTAAATGCACATCCCCCTTCAAATTCAAACTTCAGGGTTACATATAAAAAGGGGATTCAAGGTTCAATTAATAGTTTACGCGTTCAAAAGAAAAAATTCCCAAATTCTATGATCTTCAAAGCTTTCAAACCCTAACAATGGCGACTTCTGTTCATGTCGATGCTGATCCTTCTCATACCACTGATGATGTATCTTCATTACCAATTATGAAGATTAAAGGAACTAATTATCATGTGGAGTATGATGTTTCTCAATACCTGGAAGAACTAAAGATGTTAATCGTTGCCTTGAAGAGCTCTGTTTTGTCAAAAGCTATGTTCAGTTCGTTCTCAGTTCCAATGTCATGGCTTTCTCAAGCAGGATCAACCGCTACTTACAACAAAGCTTTTGATATCATTACTTTCAATCTGGTGAATGACAAAAAGGTCAGATTATCCAAGAAACTCTTTTGCCAAATTCTTGAAATTCCGAATTCACCACCGTATGTTGATTTCACATTCCCACAAATCGTACATATGTTCAATGAGATGGGATATCAGCCTCAACTATCCAAGATCAGTGATTTCAACAAATCTGGTCTTCCAAGTATCTAGAATTTCTTATTTGGTATTTTTCGAAGATGTTTAACTGGGAGAACAGTTGGTCTTGATAAAGGAATAATGGAGGTATATGTCATGGTTGCTGGGCTATACTATGATCTTCAAGTGGATTATTCTACACAATTGTGGAAGGAATTCCAAAAGAGTGTAGAAAACACGAATGCTCTTCATGATATTTCGTGTGCAAGGTACTGGAGCTTGATTTTGCAATATTTCTACAACAAGGAAGGGATTTTGGTACCCAATGATGAAGAACAAGTTGTTTTTCAATCGTACTACTATCCGAAGGATGTCACAGATAATGCTGAGGATTTTCCATTTGTTGTCCGTATTCCTGATGCTATGCTCAAACGGTTTGATCCTTCGAATTTAGTCTTGGTCGCTTTTTTGAAAAATATTGATACTACTGCTGAAACGGGGAAATTATTACCGAGAGAAGAGAAGAAATCCAAGCGATCGAAGAAAACTGAACCTGATTCTTCTGAAAAGAAAGTCAAGGATTCGAAATCTTCGAAATCTCCAAAGAAGACGCCAGTTATAGTTGAAGAGTCCGGGGTACACGAAGTGTCGATTGCTGAGACTCAATCAATTGAGCTTGTTGTTGACGAGACTCAAGAGAAAGTGGTTATTCCTTCGAAGACCGGTATGTTTCGAAGAACCAAAATGAAGTCTTCGCTTCTACGCAAGTCTCCAACATCTAATGTGGTACGAAAGCCTCAAGTTACTCATCAAGAAGTTTTAATTCGTGAAATTCCAGCGCCTATTTCTCCATCATCAAAGAAACGAAGGGCTGAAGATATGGCCAAACACATTTCTAAGAAGAAGAAGAAGAAGTCAAGAAAGCTTTTGCTCAACACTGAGTCCACAGAAGATGAAGATGAACGAATTCCAGAAACCCCAGAAGCAACTATTCACAAAGAAAGTTCAACTCCTAAGCAGAAAATTGTCATACCACTCGAAGTCTCGGTTGCCAAATCAGTTCCTGAGGAGGTCCGAACTTCAGGCATCACTGCAAACATATCTGATACGGATGCAAATGTCATCATGAGTGAAGGAGATTCGAAGAAAGAAGCTCAAGGTCATCCTACTTCTGCTACCTTCGAAAGTATTGTTTCTTTACCACCACCAATTATTTCAATTACTTCAACCACTGATTCACCGACTTTCGAAAATATTATCAATCAACCTTTTACTTCCATTTTTTCTTCTCAATCCACTGATCCACCCAAACCTAATTCACCTGTTCAAGAAACCATTCTTATGGAAACAGAAACTGATAATGAGGGTTTTGGAGGCACGTTTGAGGAATTAGAGTTTTATGACGAAGAAGAAGATTTTCCAGATCATATGCTGATGACAATGAAGCAATTTAAAATTTTGAATAAGAAGTTGAATTCTATAATTCAATCTCAAGCTGATCTGGGGGGTGGTTCGTCGATTTCAAGTTTGGAAGTTGATACAATGTTGAAAATGTTCGAAGCCAGAGTAGTGAATAAAGTATATGGGATGATTACAGACTCAGAGTCAAGAATTTTGCAGAAGGTTGATCATAGTGATCAAAACAATGAGCTCCGAATCAATTCTCAAAATTCGAATTTTGGCGGAGACATGAAAGAATTGAAGAATGTGGCAAAGGAAAGGCATGTTCTCTTTGTTCAAGAAGTAAAGAAAGTCAGGGAGGATGTCAATTTATAGATTCGTGAACTTCGTGAAGATATGCAAAAAGAGATTGAAAGTGTCCAACTGTTGAGAGAAAAACTTTGAGATACACTTGTTTAAACGTTAGAACAAGTATAGTTGCGGAATAGTTTATCTCGAAGGATCTAAAAGCTCAACAATAATATTAATAAATTAGAGTTAGATAGTTAGAGAGTTAGTTGCGGAAAGTAAAGAAATGGAAATGACAACAATTGTTATATCAAGTATACACATAAGTTGATTCATAACGAGGAATGCATTCAAACCAAGTTAATAAGTGAGATCAAACTTAGTGATTAAGTCACAAGAGACTTGCTCAGAAGAGAGATTGTAATCAGTTATATTCTAGTAAAGTTTGAGAGTAAGAAGAGATGCGTAATCAAATAGAGAGATAGAAAAGATAGCTTCTCAGTTGTATTGAATAAGAACGAATGAGCTCTATTTATAGAGTCTCAAGAAATACACTAGATTACGTCTCTAGGAGTAGCCATGCAAGGCATACTGGACAATAGAGAGTATTACAAAAAGTAGACAAAGTAAAGTAATCTAGTAATGAAAGTGACTGCGGTTGATGATGACTTCGGGTGAGGTTGCTGATGAGGCCTTGACTGCGGATCCTTGTGGACTGCGGTAGCTGAAGATCAAGAGGGTCACTTTTCATGATTCAACAATTTCCCCCTAAGTGACCTCTTTAACTTCTCTTCAGTTGTCAAGTTTCAAAAACTTGATCAGTATCCACCAAAACTTCCTGATATTTTCTAACTAGGTGATCCTTCTCAATATCTCAAACTTGACCTCGGCAATTGTATGTTTTGATTTTTCAACTGCGGTTCTACAAACTTCGATCTGCTTCCTTGTAAGGCGGTTCATGGCAGTTGTTGAGAGAAAAAAAAACTTTGAGACACACTTGAACAAACGTTAGAACAAGTAGTAATGCGGAATAGTTAATCTCGAAGGATCTAAAAGCTCAACAATAATATTAATAAGTTATAGTTAGATAGTTAGAGAGTTAGTTGTGGAAAAGTAAAGAAATAGAAATGACAAAAATTGTTATATCGAGTATACACTTAAGTTGATTCATAACGAGGAATGCATTCATACCAAGTTAATAAGGAAGATCAAACTTAGTGATTAAGTCACAATGACTTGCTCCAAGGAGAGATTATATTCAGCTGAATTCAGATAAGATTTAAGTAAGAAGGAAAGAATAAGAGAGAGATAGAAAGATAACTGCTGAAGTGTGTATTCAGATTAAATGCCTTAGTTATCCGTTAAGAATACAAGAGAATAAGTCTCTATTTATAGAGACTCAGAAATGCACTAGATTACATCTCTATACGTAGCCATGCAAGGCATACTGGATAATAGAGTGTATTACAATAAAGACAAATAAAGTAATCTAGCTAAGTTGACTGCGGTAGGAAGAGTCCGGTTGCGGTTGCGGTTGATGTTGCTGTTGAAGAGAGTGACTGTGGGTGCTGAAGTGGTTGTGGTAGCAAAGTTCAAGAGGGTGACTTTTATGATTCAACAATTTCCCCCTAAGTGACCTCTTTAACTTCGGTTCAACTATCAAGTTTGAGGAACTTGATCAGGATCCACCAAAACTTCCTGATGTTTTCCAGCAAATGGATTCCCCTTAGGATCCCGAACTTGACTTCTGCGGTAGTATGCTTTGATTTTTCAACTCCGACTTTGCAGATGTCAAGTTGCTTCTTGGTCAGGCGGTGCATGGCAGTCATTGGAATGAAATCTTTGACATTCTCAGTCTTCCTTTTGAAAATGACTCCAAGTTCAGGAAAGTTTGTTGCACCTAAGGATCTTTCTTGAAAGCCTTCAGTACACATTAGCACAGGCTCAAGTGGTGGGAGGTCAAACATCTTGATGATGGTGGGGTAGATATCCGCATCTATCTTGGCAAAGTCGCAGACTGTTTCCTTCAGAAAAGTGTTGGCCCTTTCAAGCGCAATCTTCATTTTGGAGTGCTTTTCTGATTTGTTTTGAAACACCTTGGCAATGAGGAATATTTCTTCCGGATTTATGCAAGGGAAGTCTGCCTGGCTGCGGACGTAGTCATGTTCCCTTCTTGTGAGGATGTACTGGATGTATTCAGCCTTCATAAATTTCCGGACTTTGTAGTTCTTGACTGCGGATGGTCTGTCGTTAGACCATATGTTCTCAATGGAAGAGGCATGCTTAGCATAAAAACGATTAAGCCTCTCAAATTCCATTGCAGTCTCTTGTGATCAGGAAGGTTGCGATCAAATTGCTCAAATACTGTAAAGTACTTGGCATTTGGAGAAATTGGTACATCCCAGTACCCGTCCGAGGGGGGTTCAGCGTAGGTAAGGTGGGGTCGGTAGTCTTCATCCAGCAACCTGCGGTGAGAATTGATCCAAGAATTTATCAAGGATTCATCCATCATGGTATCAAAACCACATTCTCTCCAGATAAGCTCTGCCAGTTTGGCTGCCTTCCAGTCGTGTTTTCTTTGTGCGGTGGCAGGAGAGTCTGTTGAGCTTAGATATGAAATGTTCTCCGCAAGGTTTTTAAAGGGGGGAGGAGTTTCTGGCTTGTTGGGAGTGAACTCCTTTTGAGGTGAAGTGTGAAGAGATGGAGTATGTTGAGATGGTTGCGGTGAAGGCTGCGGTCTGGGAATTTTTTCTGTGATGATGGGGGGACTCTGATGTTGAGAAACGGATTCAGAGTAATGGACTTCTTCTTCTTCTTCTTCACTTCCCCCTCTTGAGGGATGCAACGGTGGAGCTTCCTCAAGCCATTTCTTAAGTCCATCAACCTTGGTACAGACTTCTTGGAATTGAGCTTTTAGAGATTCTGCCAATTGTTGATTGTTGGGTGTGGAGGAGCTGAAGAGCAGCTTGTGGATTTCCTTTGTGAGCTGGAGGATCTCTGGACCATGGAAATTGGAGGACATGGATTTCTGCAGTCTGTTAATTGTGGCTTGAAGAACAGAGATAGTGGACTCATAAGCAGTATGAGTCTCATCTATCAATTTCTTAGACTGAGAGGCTTGATCCGCGATGGCCGCTTGGAGATCCGTTTTGATTGCGGTCACCTCAGTGATAAGGCGTTCTGCTGCAGCCATAAATTCCTTGTGGTCCGCCTTGCGGTTGTTGTCAAGGGACCAGATTCCCATCTCTACTTTGAGAGAGATTCTTTCAGCAGCCATGCGTTCCCTTGTTTCCAGACGTTCAATACGTTCGATCAGGGACTGAGGTCCCGGAGTGTCTTCAGGTTGCGGTTGAGTGGGCTTGACCGTAGCCAAAATCTGATCAACTTTGGCTTGTAGGCTTAGGAACTCTTTTTTGGAGACCGCATTCTTCTTCTTTTTCTTCTTGTCTTTTGGCTTGGAAGTTTAATGGTGAGAACCGCTGGACTCCTCTTCCTCATCAAACATCATTAAGTCATCATCTGAGGGGTTGGGCTTGTTGACCTCTTGGATATCTTCATCATCAAGACCGAAGGTGGGTGCAGAACTAACTTCGACTGGGGTTCCTTCGTCTTGGGATTCACGGACTGTTGGAGTGGGAATTGGAATGGGAGTTGGAGTAGGAGGGACTTTGGAGGTACCTGCGGCTGCACCTGAAGCTTGAGCTTTTAAAATTGTTTCAGCCATCTCATCCATCCAATCTTGAACCTTTTGAATGGTGGCTATGGTATTGGCATTGCTGATGGCATTTGCCCAATCCTTTGCCACGAGCTGGATTTCCTGCTCCTTTTGCTGCTGCTGCTTGATATGTTGTTCCTTGCGGGCTTGGAACGCCCTTCTGAATGCAGCATATTTCTTTTTATCTGACTCGGTTACTGGTGTGTACCGTAACCAAGAATCATTTGAATCTTCTTTGTCAAATCCACAAAAACGCACCGAAGTGTCCTTCGGGTCCACGGATCCTAGCACATTTGTGCTCACCGTGCCTAAACCACCTGTAAAAGATGTAAGCAGAGTAGGATTTCCTGAGCTTCCTCGGTCTCCTTGACCCGTTGTCAAGTTTGGCCTCGGCTCAGTTCTGGCATGGGCGGAAGAAGTGCCCTGCGGGTGGGAAGGTGTTTGTAGTGTATGGGTGACGTTCAAAAGGATGGAGCTCAACTCCTCGGGTGAAAAGAAATACAGTCGGGAAGCCCTGGAGACCTTAGGGTGAGAACCAGTGTCATCCTCGTGGGAGTGAACTGGGGGGAGTCTCCATGAAGTTGGGAATCAGACTCAGTTTTTGAGTCTGACTGGAAAATGATGGTGGTGTTGAATGGGTCTGCGGCCACCCCAAGGACTACTGGAGCCTCTTGAGAGGCTTCAACATCTGTCCGGTCACGCATTTGGCCAGTGGTTGTGGTTTTCCGTTTCTTAAGGATGGCAATCGGTTGCGCATCCTCAGAGTCACTATCAGATGGAGGGGGGTGACTGGTTTGGTTTTTCTTTTCCTGGAGGGTGTGGTTGGTTTGGGAGCGTTTTTCTTTGGGGTTCTCTGCTTCTTGGTTGCCAACTGCTTTCTTCTTTGAGAAAGATTGGATAGTGTAGTGGCAGAGGGGACTGCGGTACCCTCAGGGTTTACAATTGCGGATATTTGAGGAAGAGGCGGGGTAGGAGGATATGGGGCAATACCTTCCGTAGCCTTAATGTGGTCTGAGAGATCAGCAGTCTCAAGAGCAAGGGTTGAAAGAATATGTGTAGGGAGTCTGCGGATTGGTCCAAAAACAGATTGATTGGGAGAGGGATTGTACCTTTTGATATCCTTAGTGACAAACAGATTTATTGGGAGAGATTGATTGGAGTCTGCAGATTGGTCCAAAAACAGATTGATTGGGAGAGAGATTGATTGGAGGATATGGTGAATATGCTCCATACTAATTCCAATAGCTTTAATCCCATGTTGTCAATGCCTCCGGTTCTACCAGATAGACAGCGGATGACAAAGTGGCATACGAACTGCCAAACCGCAGGCAGCTAGTTCTTCTTGAATTCACCAATCCCTCTGATTGGTTTTTGATACCCCATTTGATAGAGTGCAGATGTAACGTCCGCCATTGAAGGTGAGAAAATCTTGATGGATGGATGAACCAAAAGATTAATGGCAGATAGGAACTTTTCTTTGGTCAAGATGACCAAAGAATCGTTAATGAGGTTGAGGTGAACTTCTTGGGGGTTTTCTAGTGGGCGATAAGCAGAAAAAGCACACTTGAAGAGAGTTGAAACTGGAACAACATCTGTGAATGCGTCGAATGGACCAAATAGTGGATGGTTCTTCAGAAACTTGATCATGAGCCTGGTTGGAGCATTGTATGAGGGATGATCTTCAAACACTGCTTGAAAATTGCTCGATGCGATCGTTGGAGTGTCTGAACCAGTGGGGTTTACTGAGCCTGAAGCCTTAGATTGCTTCTTTGATGCACCTGATTTCACCATTTTTGAGAGCTTGAGAGAAAAAGTAGAAAACAAAGTTCTTGAAGGTTGTTTTTTAGAGAGGGAATGATCGATGTTCAGAAAGCGTAAAGTGAATTTGGGGAAGAAGATGGGTTTATAAAGGGTTGAAGGATTTTAACCCTTGGTAAAAGGTAAAGATAGGGTAAAAACGTCGTTTGGTATTTGGGGGGAATCTTTGAATTTGGGATTAAATGTCAGCCACAAATAATTAAAACGGTTTAAAAAAGATTTGGGAGATTTACTAAAAGGGGTTTGCATTTATTGAAAAGTCAGACCTTAATCGATGTGTCAGGTGATCGTGGGGGCGATGAGAGAGGAAGTTGTAACGGATGGGACGTATTAGGGAGAGGAAAGGACAAATTAAGGATGAGTTTATGGAAAAACGTTCTTTTTGTCATCATCCCTAAAATAGGTCTGACACAAGGATTATTCATAAAGAGAATGAGACAGTTTCTAAGGGAATGTTTTTTATTTAATGAAGGATCATTAGATAGCACACAAAAAGATTCAGGAGTTGATGAAATAGTTGAGAAATGAGTAAAGTGATCGCGGATGGAAACTGCATTGCGGTTGGAAACGTCATCACGGATGGAAATTTCATTGCGGTTGGAAGCGTCATCGCGGATGGAAATTTCATTGCGGTTGGAAACGTTATCGCGGATGGAAATTTCATTGCGGTTGGAAACGTCATCGCGGATGGAAATTTCATTGCGGTTGGAAACGTCATCGCGGATGGACAAGGAAAAGACTGCACTGAGGAACTGAGAAGAAACACTTGTACAAAGATTAGTAATAACAGATAATAAAGACCCATGAGAGATAAGTATAATATATGGTTGCGGTACCTAGACTGCGGTACCAAAACCATCTATCATAGGTAACTCTTAAGTAGAACCGCAACGGAGACCAAGGATGGTCTGCGGTAGCTAACAACTCAAAAAGAATTGCGGGTCTGGATTCATCATTCCTAACATTTGCAGGAAGGTGTTAAGCTTTGTGGATTCGAGCGCTTTTGTGAACACATCAGCAATCTCTTCATGAGTATGGACAAAGATGAGTTCAATGTTACCTTTTAAGATGTGTTCTTTGATGAAATGATATCGTAGTTCAATATGCTTAGTCTTGGAGTGCTGAATTGGATTGTGAGAAATAGCAATAGCACTTTCAGAGTCACAATAGATTGGTATCCGCAGCATTCTATACACGTAGTCCATTAGTTGAGTTTTCATCCAAAGGACTTGAGAGCAACAGCTGGCTGCGGCCACATACTCAGCTTCTGCAGTAGATAGAGAAACACAACTTTGTTTCCTTGAAGACCAGCTGACGAGTCTTCCACCCAAAAATTGACATCCTCCTGAGGTACTTTTTCGGTCTAATCTGCATCCGACGTGATCCGCATCTGTGAAAGCTTGCAGGCCGAAGTCGTTGCCTGCGGGGTACCATAGACCAAGTGACTTGCTTCCTTTCAGATACCGCAGTATTTGTTTGGCTGCGGTCATATGTGACACTTTTGGGTCCGCCTGATATCTTGCACATACACTAGTTGCAAAGACAATGTCTGGCCTGCTTGCGGTGAGGTACATCACAGAACCAATGATACCTCGATAAGTCTTGTGATCCACAGATTTGCCTTCGGGATCAGCAGAGATCTTATAACCGAAGGCCATGGGGACCTTAGCAGAAGAACAGTTGTCCATGGAATATTTCTTTAAAAGTTCAGTGGTGTATTTCTCTTGATGAATGAATATCCCTTGCGGAATTTGTTTCACTTGAAGTCCTAGAAAGAAATTGATCTCTCTATTCATGCTCATTTTGAACTTGTTGGTCATGAGCTTAGCAAATTCATCCACCATGCCTTGATCAGTCGAAACGAAGATGATATCATCCACATATATTTGTACAATCATAAGGTGGTTACCATTTTCTTTTCTAAATAACGTGGGGTCAATCACTCCTCTCTTGTACCCGGATGAGACGAGGAATTCAGAATGAGTCTCATACCATGCTCTTGGGGCTTACTGCAGACTGTAGACTGCTTTTCAAGTTTGTAGCAGTGGTCTGGGAATTCAACATTTTCAAAACCTAGAGGTTGCTGAAGATAAACCTCTTCTTTTAGTTCCCCATTGAGAAAGGCACTCTTAACGTCCATTTGGTGTACCTTGACGTTCTTGTGGGCTGCGTATGCAAGGAAGATCCGGATAGCTTCCATGTGTGCTACCGGAGCATACGTTTCATCATAGTCAATGCCTTCAAGTTGACTATACCCCTTTGCAACTAGTCTTGCCTTGTTTCTGACTACCGCACCAGATTCATCCAGCTTGTTTTTGAACACCCATCTAGTGCCAACAATGGAGTGACCACGTGGCTTTGGGACGAGCTGCCAAACTTTGTTTCTTTGAAATTCTTCTAGCTCTTCTTGCATTGCAGCTATCCAATAAGGTTCAAGCAATGCTTCTTTGATCGTTCTGGGCTCTACCGAGGACATGAATGTTGCGTAGTGGCAGTGGTCAGATATGTCCTGGGAAGATCGAGTTTGGATGCCTGCAGACGGGTTGCCGATGATTTGACCTGGTGGGTGGTCCTTCGTCCATACATGTAGACGGGGCTGCATATGATCAGCAGTTGCGGTAGAGGGAATATCTTGAATATCAGAGGAATCTACGGTTAGAGATGGCAGTTCCCCCTGGATTTGAGAACATCCTGCTGAGTCATCTTGGTTTGTTGGAACGAGAATGGAGTTTTCTTAAACAGTTAGGAGAGGTTCCCCCTGGATTGCTGATGGGAGTTCCTCTGGAACCTGAGAAGGTTCCCCTGGACTGCGGATTGGAGAGTGATAATCCTTGGATCGGTTCTAGTGTCAATGTTTTCTATGATTTCATCATCTGAATCTGAAGATACGTTTGTTGGTAATGTTTCTCTGCGGGTGGGACTTTGAACAGCATCAGGTACTGGAACCTCGACGGTTGGTGCTTGATCCGGAGTAGAGCTTTCCCCCTCAACCGGAGAGGTGAAAGTATTGAGAGATGCTACTTCAGATAGAGGTGGTCCAGAAGCATCAGCGTGTTGTTGTTGAGCTGCGGGTGACACAAGAACTTCGGATAGTTTTGCCGTTTCAGCAGGATCAAAAAGATCGTAATAATTGACTTCAACTAGATTCAAGGGACCTGAAGAGGCAGGAATATCGCTTTCCATGATTGCAGTGGTTTCAGTGGATGGAGGGGCGTTGCGGATGTGAGAATCATCAAATTTCACATCGAAGCTTTCAATGATCAGCCTTGTACGCCTGATGAGCACTCGATAAGCAACCTTGTTAGTGGAATAACCAAGGAATATGCCTTCATCAGACTTCGGTGCAAATTTGTTAAGCTGATCGCGGTTGTTGATCACGAAACATCTACACCCAAAGATATGAAAGAATCGAACATCTGGCTTGCGGTTGTTGAGTCCCTCATATGGTGTTTTGTTGAGTCGTTTCCACACAATGCTTCGATTTTGAACAAAGCATGCGGTTGCTACAGCTTCAGCCCAGAAGTAGAGAGGAAGATGGGCGAAGTTAAGCATGGATCTGGATGCTTCTACTAGTGTGCGGTTCCTTCTTTCAACTACTCCATTTTGTTGCGGTGTAAATAGGGCTGAGAAGTTGTGAGTGATGCCCTTTGACACCAAGAAACTATTGAGAAGATGATTAGTGAACTCAGTGCCATTATCACTGCAGATCTTTCTTACTGGGAGCTTGATCTGAAGTTCGATCTCTTTGATGAAGTTGATGAAAATCTGCGGTGTTTCTGACTTGAGTCTGAGGAAGAAGACCCATGTCAAGCGTGTATAGTCATCTACAATAACCAGTATGTATTTTTTATGGTGAAGACTGGCTATGGTAGATGGACCGTAGAGATCAATGCGCAATAGCTCCAGTGGTTCAGAAATTGAAGACTCCATTACCAGAGGGTGACTTGCTTTGGACAGTTTACCGCATTCACATGCCGGACAAAGAGTATCGTTGCTGAATTTGAGAATAGGGAGACCTCGGACTAGTTCTCCTGTGACCAAGTTGTTGATGTACCTGAAGTTGAGATGAGCTAGCTTGCGGTGCCATAGCCAGCTGACTTCTGATACAGCTTTGGACAGGAAACATAACTGCGGTCTGCCAATGATCAGAGATACATCCAAGGGATACATGGTACCTTCAGCCCTAGATTTGATCAGACAGGTGTTTCTGTCACTTGTCATTACGTAGCAAAATTGATCATCAAATTCAACACGATGTCCTTCTTTACATAGTTGGCCAACACTGATGAGATTGTGTTTAAGGCTTTCTACATAAGAAACCTTCTGAATGGAAAAGTTCCCCGTAGTGAGAACACCGTAACCTCGGATGACACCATTTGCATTATTGCCAAACGTGACATTTCCACCATTGCATACAGGCCTGAAGTCTCGAAGGTATTCTAACCTTCCGGTCATGTGCAAGGAGCAGGCACTATCAATTAACCATTCATCTTCTTGTTCCTCCTTGCACAAAGCCTGAGAATTAGACGGTTAGTTTAGGCATCCAAACAAGTTTGGAGACTGGGGCAATTTGTGAGTTGTGGAATGATGCATGGACCGAGGTTGCAGGGATGGGTTTCTTGTCAATTTTTAATCCTAGTCCTGGATGTTTGTGCAGAATTGGAGTGTTGTGAGTTTTTGAAAAAGTACGAGGTTTGTGACTCTGACTAGTTTTGACATGGGATGAACTCTTTTGACAATTACACTGACATGTACAAGAAGATTTTTTGTCTTTGGATTTGACACTATGCTTAATCAGCTGTCCATAGGATGAAATGGGCTTGTTACCGGTCCGAGGTGGGTTATTCCTGAATGAGTGGTGTTGGAGTTTGAAAAAGTTTATTTTTGAAGAGACTTTGCACGTGTAAATCTTTGAGTTCCTTTAGGTGGACTTGGCAGAATACCCTTCCATTTGTTGAAATTTTGAAGTGACTTTAAAAGTGTTGGTGTGGGTAAAATACCTTTCCATTTACGATCATTTGAGGAATAGACCTGAAAACCATTGTTTTGAAAAGACTGAACACCCCTTTTGGTTTTGACAGAGGAAGCAGGAGTGACTTTTGAAGCTGGACTTTCCTTTTTGTCTGTTTTCTTGGAGAGAGAGTTTTTTGAAAAGTAGTGTGAGAAAACAAATTTTTCTGGACTCTTGGACTTAAGAATTCTGACATGCTTCTTATTTTTCAAAAAAATTTGTTTGTTTGTGCTTCGAGATCTAATTTCCTCTTTGAAGGCCTTTTTGGCCAAGGATTTTGGTGAACCGCAGTCATGGTTGTTCAACTGTGGTTTCCTGGAATTCTTAGAGTGATTTTGAAAACGTGGGCTTGATTCATCTGAACTTGAAGATTCTGGGGTCTGTGAGCATTGACCCACTTCAAAGTTCTCTATAGGCAATTCATGATGAATCGCCTGAAGAGTCACAGTTCCATTTTGTTGAGGACTGCGGTAGTGACGATGTAACTATTGTAGAGTAGGTCTGATTTGAGACTGCAGTGGGACTTTTGTGAGACTTTTGACGGCAGTGTGATACACTGCGGTCTGAGGGCAGAGGTGGAAAGTCTACTGAGGCTTCGGGGCCCTCAACAACGATTTCTTCATCAACTACGGATGATGTTTGAGAATTTGGGTAAATGGTGCAACAGATAGGAATTAGATCACTTGTGTGACCCGAAACCTCAGGCACAATTTCCTCAATGACACAGTTAGTACTTAGACTATGCAGTCTACCGAAGTCAGTTTTGATATCTTCGGGAAAGGTTTTGTCATTGACAGGGAAAAGAAATTCTCGGTCCAGAGGGACATACAGTGTGTCTTTGTTGAACCGGGGTGAGGAATCCATTGCGGTAGGATATCCATTTGACCAACCCCAATGGTATGTATTGTCCACGGTTCCAATATTTACCAAGTTTTCAATAGCTTCACTGTCATTGAACAATTTTTCGATTAAAAGATATAGGCGTACAATTTCTCTCTGAGCTAAATCTCTCTGGTTCAAAGCTATCTCTAATTGGGTTTCACTTAACATTCTTGCATCTTTCTCTAACTCTAAATCCTTTTCTAACATAGCGAATTTGAGTCTTTTGTTGTCCAGACGTCCTCTAACATGGAACATTTCTTGGGACACAATGTTCTTCTCATCTAAGGCTTTGTTATAGTCTGTAAGGACGGCAGCACAAGTATCATTAAGATTATCTATGTATGGTTGACAGTCATGCATGCTATAATTTAGAGTTTGGATCATGAGTTTTACCGGTTCAACGATGCTAAGAGTTCCATCCTTTTCCATGTAGCAGTAGTTCTTGTTCAGCATTGTAGACCCATCATCATCCGCAGTTGCCAGCATGCAGATTTTCCCTTTTTCCTTGACACTGCTGATGGCTTCATCTTCAGCTCCGGATGACCAGACTTGATGGTCTCTTTTGACATGGGCTACGTATGCCCTTGCCTTTTCCTTATCTTCCAACTCTTGAGCCATTCTAAGGTAGAATGCTCTGTCTTTTACTACATTGGCCTTACAATCTCTTGCAAAATGATTCTCTTTGTTACATTTGTGATAGATCACAACATCAGTCTTGTCTTCAGAGGGAGTACCGGAGTCAGTGGTTTGAGGAGACTGCGGTACCTCCTTTGGTTAAGTGCTTTGAGATTGCGGTGGTGGATGAGAACCTTTTGGATAACGAGAATCATTATCCTGTGGACCGAAGTTACGGTTGAACGGAGGCTTGTTGAAGTGTTGATTCTTTCGGTAGGAAGGAGGTGGTAGACGGTTGAACTGTTGGCTAACCAGAGCAATAGCCTTCTGCAATTCTTCTTCATCATCGTACTCTGAATCAGCTTCGTATGAGTGCGGTGGAGTGTCATACAATGAAGAGTAGGGCGACTGCGGTGGAGCTTGTGCTATGAGAGCAAGTGGTCCTCCGAAGTCAGCACAGTCTTTGAGTACAGTGGATTCTTGAGCTTGCAGCTCTCCATAGAGCTTGTAGAGTGACAAAGAGTGAATCTTTCTGTCGCCTTGGACTATCATCTTAGCCGTAGTCCAATGTCTTCCCAAACCATTGAGAAACTGAAGATTTGTTTCATGGTTACTGCGGATGGTACCCGCATTGGATAACTTGGTGACTATCAGGTTGAACCTTTTGAAGGAGTCTTCCAAACTTTCTCCAGTATGAGCCTTGAAGTTGTTGAACTCATTGAGTGCGGTAGTGAGCTTCTTGTCTTGTTCTTGTTCTGAGCCTTCGTACAAGTTCTTGAGAACTTCCCAGATCTCTTTTGCTGATTTACAATTTATGATAATATCGAAGTTGTCAGGAGCAACTCCACAGGAGATTTCATAAAAAGCAACAACATCATTTTCCATTTTATCGAGATCATCCTTGGTGGGACGACTCATAACTGGTTGACCTCCTCCTAGTCTGGTAGTAGCGCCGTTAGTTTGGACTGGAGTCAGAACAGGGACATGTGGTCCTTCTTTTACGGATCGTCATACATCTCTACCAAGTCTCCTCAAGTACCTTTACATTCTTTGTGACCAGTGATGATATTCATTTGCTACCAGTATTGGGGCTCGGTTAGAACGACCAAAACTGTTGTAAACATTCAGAGATAACGATTGTGCCATTTGAAGATTTTTTTTTAAAGAAATTATCTTTAGTGGTATAGAAGGCCCTTTGAAAGATCAGAGTTTCGTTTTTCAAAAAGCAACCACTATGGCTCTGATACCAATTTTTGAGAGAAAAAAATACTTTGAGACACACTTGAACAAACGTTAGAACAAGTAGTAATGCGGAATAGTTAATCTCGAAGGATCTAAAAGCTCAACAATAATATTAATAAGTTATAGTTAGATAGTTAGAGATTTAGTTGCGGAAAAGTAAAGAAATAGAAATGACAACAATTGTTATATCAAGTATACACTTAAGTTGATTCATAACGAGGAATGCATTCAAACCAAGTTAATAAGGAAGATCAAACTTAGTGATTAAGTCACAATGACTTGCTCCAAGGAGAGATTATATTCAGCTGAATTCAGATAAGATTTAAGTAAGAAGGAAAGAATAAGAGAGAGATAGAAAGATAACTGCTGAAGTGTGTATTCAGATTAAATGCCTTAGTTATCCGTTACGAATACAAGAGAATAAGTCTTTATTTATAGAGACTCAGAAATGCACTAGATTACATCTCTATACGTAGCCATGCAAGGCATACTGGATAATAGAGTGTATTACAATAAAGACAAATAAAGTAATCTAGCTAAGTTGACTGTGGTAGGAAGAGTCCGGTTGCGGTTGCGGTTGTTGTTGTTGTTGAAGAGACTGACTGCGGGTGCTGAAGTGGCTGTGGTAGCAAAGTTCAAGAGGGTCACTTTTATGATTCAGCAGCAGTCAACGGAATGAAGTACTTTGTATCGTTGAGTTTCCGTTTGAAGATGACTCCGAGGTCCGGGAAGTTTGTAGCACATAAGGATCTTTCTTGGAATCCTTCAGTGATCATGTGTGCGGGGTCAAGTGGTTCAAGATCGAATTTTGTGGCCAGGATAGCATGAATGTCTGCATCGATTTTGGCAAAGTCGCAGACAGTTTCCTTTAAGAACGTACTTGCCTTTTCAAGCGTCATCTTCATCTTCGGATGCTTCTCTGAATTGTTCTGGAACACCTTGGCTATGAGGAAGACTTCTTCAGGGTTCATGCAACGGAAGTCTGCTTGGGTGCGGACATAGTCATGTTCCCTTCTTGTGAGAGTGTATTGAATGAAGTCAGCCTTCATGAACTTCCGGGGTTTGTAGTTCTTGATTGCTGATGGTCTATCGTTAGACCAGATTTTCTCTATGGAAGACGCATGTTTGGCTTAGAACCTATTCAGTCTTTCGAATTCCATAGGCAGTCTCTTGTGGTCGGGCAAGTTACGGTCGAAAGGCTCAAATACCGTAAAGTACTTGGCATTGGGGGAGATTGGAACATCCCAATAACCATCAGAAGGGGGTTCAGCATAGGTGAGGTATGATTTGTAATCATCATCAAGGAGTCTGCGGTGGGGGTTGATCCAGGAATTCATTAAGGACTCGTCCATAGTGATGTCAAATCTGTTCTCTCTCCAGATGAGTTCCGCAAACTTTTCTGCTTTCCAGTCTTTCTTTCTTTGTTCAGTTGCGGGGGAGTCATCAGAGTGTTCGGATGACATGTTCGGATGACAGCTGATGGAAGAGGTTCCCCCTGGATTGATGATGGGAGTTCCTTTGGAACCTGAGAAGGTTCCCCCAGGATTGCGGATGGGAGAGTGATAATCCTTGGGTCTGTTATTGTGTAAATGTTCTCTATGTTTTCATCATCCGAATCCGAAGACACGTTTGATGGTAATGACATACTTCTTGATATCTGACTCAGACACCGGAGTGTAGTGCAACCATGAGTCATTAGATTCTTCTCCGTCAAATCCTTGGAATCGCACCGAAGTCTCCTTCGGGTTCACGAATCCTTGCACATTGGTGCTCACCGTGCCTAAACCACTTGTTACTGATGTAAGCATAGTAGGATTTCCTGAGCTTCCTCGGTCTCCTTGACCCGTAGTCAAGTCTGGCCTCGGCTCAGTTCTGGCAAGGGCGGAAGAATTGCCCTGCGGTTGGGAAGGTGTTTGAAGTGTTTGGGTTACATTCAAGAGGATGGAGTTCAACTCCTGAGGAGAAAAGAAATCGAGTCGGGAAGTCCTGGAGACCTTAGGGCGTGAACCAGTGTCATCCTCTGGGGAGTGAACTGGGGGGGAGTCTCCAAGATGTGATGAATCAGACACACTTTCTGTGTCTGATTGGAAGATGATAATGGTGTTGAATGGGTCTGCGGCCACCCCAAGGACTACTGGAGCCTTTTGAAAGGCTTCGGTATTTGTCCGGTCATGCATATGGCCAGTGGGATCGGGTTTTTGTTTCTTCAAGATGGAAATGGGAAGTGTATCCTCATCAGAATCAGTTGAAGAGGATTCGTCATTTGAAGGCACACTTGTTGGGGTTTTCCTTTTCTTTGAGGGTTCAGTTGGTTTGGGAGCATCCTTCGTTGGGGTTCTTTGTTTCTTAGATATGTTGCGGGGGCCTTGACGGGGTGAGACTAGTTATTTTCGTCTTTTATATGAAAGGGTGGTGGAAGATGGGGTTGCGGTACTACCAGGAACGGTGAGTGCGGATGTGGTTTGTAGAGGCGGGGTAGAAAGATATAGGCTAATACCTTCCGTAGCCTCAATATGGTCTGTGACATCAGGGGTTTCAAGTCCAAGTGATGTCAAGATGTGAGTAGGTAGACGTCTGATAGGACCGAAGTTAGATTGGTCTTTTGAGGGATTGTACCTTTTGAGATCTTTGGTGATGAATAGGTTGGTGTCGTTGCCCATGCTGATTCCTGCATCCGTATGAAGATCTGAGATGCAGAGGGACCAGAACCTGGCAAAAGTGAGTTCGGTAGGGTTCTCCCTTGGGCTCTCCTTGGGAATGTATTGCAGAAAGTCATCCCACAATAACTGACCGTAGTTCAAGTCATGGTTAGTAAAAATGCTCCAAACTATTTCCAAAAGTTTAAGACTCATGTTTTCATTGCCTCCGGTGCGGCCTGACAGACTGCGGATGACGAAGTGGCAAAAAAATTTCCACATCGCGGGCAGTTGATTCTTCTTGAATTCGCCAATTCCCTTGATCCTTTTCTGATAGCCCATTTGGTAGAGGGCTGAGAGAATATCTGCCATACTTGCAGTGAACACCTTGGTTGAAGGATGAACCAGTAGGTTAATGGCGTTGAGGAACTATTCTTTGATCAGAATGACCAAAGAACCGTTCACTAAGTTCAGATGAACTTCTTGACGGTTTTCGAGTGGTCGGTATGCAGAAAAAGCACATTTGAACAGGGTCGATAGAGGAACGACGTCTGTGAATGCATCAAAGGGGCCAAACAGGGGATGATTGTTTAAGAACTTGATCATGAGCTTGATAGGAGCATTGTAGGAGGAATGCTCTTCGAACACTACCCTAAAATTGCTTGAAGCAATCGTAGGCATTTGATTCCTAGTTGCAGAATCAGACCCAGTTGGGTTCGCAAACCCAGAAACCTTGGAGATTTTCTTCGAAACGCCTGATTTCACCATTGTTGAGTTTGAGAGGGAGAGTGCAGAAGCAGAGTGCAAGTGAGAGTGTTTGAGAAAGATTGTTCAGAGGGCGTAAACTGATCTTGGGGAAGAAGAAAGGTTTTTATAGGTATGGATTTGTACGGTAAATTGATTTTACCCTAGGTGAAAAGGATAAGGTAAAAAGAACGTTTGGGGGTTCTTTTGATTTGGGAGGTGAAATCTCAGCCACATATTATGAAACGGTTTAAATTATTTTCGAGATTTACCAAAAAGAGGTTTGCATTTAATGAAATGTCAGACGTATAACATCACGTCAGGTAATCGTGTGGTGGCGGTTGGTTTAATCCGTTGTGCAAAGAGAAGTTGTAACGGATTGGACGTGCTGGTAAGAGGAAAAGACAAATTAAAGGATTTGTTTATGGAAAAACGTTCTTTTTGTCATCATACCTAAAATAGGTCTGACACAAGGTTAATTCAAAAAGGAGAGGGGACAGTTTCTCAAGGAATGTTTTTATTTAATGTTTTCTTATTTAATGAAGGATCATTAAATAGAACACCATGATTCAAAGATTAATGAAACAGTTGAGAAACTATCAAGGTGGTTGCGGATCGAGACTTCATTGCGGATGGATAGATGTCATTGCGGATGAACTGATGGATGTCTGCAGTAGATGAATTGAGGAGAACACTTGTACAAGAAGTTAGTAACAACAAACAATAAGGACCAGAGATGGATAAATATGATATATGGTTGCGGTACATAGACTGCGGTACACAGGATATACCAAAACCATCTATCATAATTAACTTTCAGTTACGACCGCAACAGAAACCAAGGATGGTCTGCGGTACCTATCAATTCAAAAAGAATTGTGGGTCCAGATTCATCATTCCTAACATTTGTAAGAAACTGTTGAGTTTTGTAGAGTCAAGTGCCTTTGTGAACACATCAACAATCTCTTCATGAGTGTGGACAAAAATGAGTTCAATGTTACCTTTCACGATGTGGTCTTTGATGAAGTGATACCATAGTTCAATATGCTTAGTCTTGGAGTGCTGAATTGGATTGTGAGAAATAGCTATAGCACTTTCAGAGTCACAATAGTTCGGTATCCGCAGAATTCTGTATCCATAGTCCATAAGTTGAGTTTTCATCCATAGAACTTGAGAACAACAGTTGGCTGCGGCCATATATTCAGCTTCTGCGGTTGACAGAGAAACACGATTATGTTTCCTTGAAGACCAACTGACGAGTCTTCCTCCCAGAAATTAACATCCTCCTGAGGTACTTTTGTGATCTAATCTGCATCCGGCATGATCCGCATCTTTTAATGCCTGAAGACTGAAGTCATTGTCTGCGGGGTACCATAAACCGAGAGTTTTGATTCCTTTCAGGTATCTTAGAATTTGTTTGGCTGCGGTCATGTGTGACACTTTTGGGGCAGCCTGATACCGTACGCATACACCAGTTGAAAGACAATGTCTTAGGAATTCCTTTCTTGTGACCGCATTCTTCTTCTTCTTCTTTGCTGTGGGCTTGGAAGTTGAGTGTTGAGAACCACTCGATTCTTCATCTTCATCGAAAATCATTAAATCATCATCAGAGGGAGGGGGTTGATTTACGTAATTCATGTCGAAGTCATCGAAGCCGAGTGTGGGAGCTGAGCTGACTTCGATTGTGGTACCTTCTTCTTGTGATTCTCGAGCAGTTGGAGTTGGGATTGGATTTGGAGTTGGAGTTGTAGTTACTTTGGAGGGACCTGCACCTTTATGAGTGGACTGAGCCTTGCGGATCGTTTCAGCCATCTCAGACATCCAATATTGGACTTACAGGATGGTGGCTACGGTATTGGCATTATTAATTGCGTCTGCCCAATACTTAGCCACAGATTGGATTTCCTGTTCCTTCTGCTACTGTTGCTTAATTTGCTGATCTTTTCTTGCTGAGAATGCCCTACGGAAAGCGGCATACTTCTTGATATCTGACTCGGACACCGGAGTGTAGTGCAACCATGAGTCATTAGATTCTTCTCCGTCAAATCCTTGGAATCGCACTGAAGTGTCCTTCGGGTTCACAGATCCTAGCACATTGGTGCTCACCGTGCCTAAACCACCTGTTACTGATGTAAGCAGAGTACGATTTCCTGAGCTTCCTCGGTCTCCTTGACCCGTAGTCAAGTCTGGCCTCGGCTCAGTTCTGGCAAGGGCAGAAGAATTTCCTTACGGTTGGGAAGGTGTTTGAAGTGTTTGGGTTACATTCAAGAGGATGGAGTTCAAATCCTCAGGAGAAAAGAAATAGAGTCGGGAAGCCCTGGAGACCTTAGGGCGTGAACCAGTGTCATCCTCTGGGGAGTGAACTGGGGGGAGTCTCCACGATGTGATGAATCAAACACACTTTTATGTGTCTGATTGGAAGATGATGGTGGTGTTGAATGGGTCTGCGGCCATCCCAAGGACTACTGGAGCCTTTTGAGAGGCTTTGGTATTTGTCCGGTCACGCATATGGCAGTGGGATCAGTTTTTTATTTCTTCAAGATGGAAATGGGAAGTGTATCCTCATCAGAATCAGTTGAAGAGGATTCGTCATTTGAAGGCACACATGGTGGGGTTTTCCTTTTCTTTGAGGGTTCAGTTGGTTGGGGAGCATCCTTCTTTGGGGTTCTTTGTTTCTTAGATACGTTGCGGGGGCCTTGACGGGGTGAGACTAGTTGTTGAATAGTTTATCAAATTCTCGCTGCGAAATAGTTTATCAGATTCACTTGTTTAAACGTTAGAACAAGTATAGTTGCGGAATAGTTTATCAAATTCTCGCTGCGGAATAGTTTATCAGATTCACTTATTTCTTCAAGATGGAAATGAGCTTCAGTGGTATATAAGGCCTTTTGAAAATCAGAGTTTTGTTTTCAAAAAGCAACCACTATGGCTCTGATACCAATTGTTGAGAGAAAAACTTTGAGATATACTTGTTTAAACGTTAGAACAAGTATAGTTACGGAATAGTTTATCTCGAAGGATCTAAAAGCTCAACAATAATATTAATAAGTTAGAGTTAGATAGTTAGAGAGTTAATTGCGGAAAGTAAAGAAATGGAAATGACAACAATTGTTATATCAAGTATACACATAAGTTGATTCATAACGAGGAATGCATTCAAACCAAGTTAATAAGTGAGATCAAACTTAGTGATTAAGTCACAAGAGACTTGCTCAGAAGAGAGATTGTAATCAGTTATATTCTAGTAAAGTTTGAGAGTAAGAAGAGATGCGTAATCAAATAGAGAGATAGAAAAGATAGCTTCTCAGTTGTATTGAATAAGAACGAATGAGCTCTATTTATAGAGTCTCAAGAAATACACTAGATTACGTCTCTAGGAGTAGCCATGCAAGGCATACTGGACAATAGAGAGTATTACAAAAAGTAGACAAAGTAAAGTAATCTAGTAATGAAAGTGACTGCGGTTGATGATGACTTCGGGTGAGGTTGCTGATGAGGCCTTGACTGCGGATCCTTGTGGACTGCGGTAGCTGAAGATCAAGAGGGTCACTTTTCATGATTCAACAATTTCCCCCTAAGTGACCTCTTTAACTTCTCTTCAGTTGTCAAGTTTCAAAAACTTGATCAGTATCCACCAAAACTTCCTGATATTTTCTAACCAGGTGATCCTTCTCAATATCTCAATTTTGACCTCGGCAGTTGTATGTTTTGATTTTTCAACTGCGGTTCTACAAACTTCGATGTGCTTCCTTGTAAGGCGGTTCATGGCAGTCAACGGAATGAAGTACTTTGTATCGTTGAGTTTCTGTTTGAAGATGACTCCGAGGTCTGGGAAGTTTGTAGCACCTAAGGATCTTTCTTGGAATCCTTCAGTGATCATGGGTGCGGGGTCAAGTGGTGGAAGATCGAATTTTTTTGGCCAGGATAGGATGAATGTCTGCATCGATTTTGGCAAAGTCGCAGACAGTTTCCTTTAAGAACGTACTTACCTTTTCAAGCGCCATCTTCATCTTCGGATGCTTCTCCGACTTGTTTTGGAACACCTTGGCTATGAGGAAGACTTCTTCAGGGTTCATGCAAGGGAAGTCTGCTTGGGTGTGGACATAGTCGTGTTCCCTTCTTGTGAGAGTGTATTGAATGAAGTCAGCCTTCATGAACTTCTGGGGTTTGTATTTCTGGATTGCTGATGGTCTATCGTTAGACCAGATTTTCTTTATGGAAGACGCATGTTTGGCTTAGAACCTATTCAGTCTTTCGAATTTCATAGGCAGTCTCTTGTGGTCGGGCAGGTTACGGTCGAAAGCCTCAAATACCGTAAAGTACTTGGCATTGGGGGAGATTGGAACATCTCAATAACCATCAGAAGGGGGTTCAGCATAGGTGAGGTATGATTTGTAATCATCATCAAGGAGTCTGCGGTGGGGGTTGATCCAGGAATTCACTAAGGACTCGTCCATAGTGATGTCAAATCCGTTCTCTCTCCAGATAAGTTCCGCAAACTTTGCTGCTTTCCAGTCTTTCTTTCTTTGTTCAGTTGCGGGGGAGTCAGTCAGAGTGTTCGGATGACATGTTTGAGGCAAGATTTTTGAAGTGGGGAGGGGTCTCTGGTCGCTCAGGAGAGATCTCCTTTTGCGGTGGAGTCTGATACGATGGCTGCGGTGAATGTTGTGGTGAAGGAACTTTTTCAGTAATGATGGGGGGACTTTGATGGTGTGAGATGTTGTTGGAATGATTGGAGTGATGGTCTTCTTCTTCACTTCCCCCTCTTGAGGAATGCAACACAGGAGCATCTTCAAGCCATTTTTTGAGACCATTATCCTTGGCATAGACTTCCTGGAACTGGGCTTTAAGAGCATCCGCCAGTTGTTGATTGTTGGGAATGGTGGTGTTGAAGAGCAGCCTGTGAATTTCCTTAGTGAGTTGAAGAATTTCAGGACCATGGAAATTGGAGGATAAGGATCGTTGCAGTCGGTTGATTGTAGCTTGAAGAACCGAGATAGTGGACTCATATGCAGTGTGAGTCTCAGCTATCAGCTTTTGAGATTGGGTGGATTGGTCCGCAATGGTTGCTTGTAAGTCTGTCTTGATTGCGGACACCTCAGAGATGAGGCATTCCGCAGCAGCCAGGAATTGTTTGTGATCTGCTTGACGACTGATGTCCAGGGACCGGATTCCCATTTCAACTTTGAGGGAGATACGCTCAGCAGCCAATCTCTCACGAGTTTCCAATCTTTCGATCCTTTTGATCAGAGACTGCGGTCCAGGAATGTCTTCTGGTTGCGGTTGTGTTGGCTTGACCGCAGCGAGAATCTGATCTACCTTTGCTTGTAGGCTTAGGAATTCTTTTCTTGTGACCGCATTCTTCTTCTTCTTCTTCTTTGCTTTAGGCTTGGAAGTTGAGCGTTGAGAACCACTCAATTCTTCATCTTCATCGAAAATCATTAAATCATCATCAGAGGGAGGGGGTTGATTTACCTCATTCATGTCGAAGTCATCGAAGCCGAGTGTGGGATCTGAGCTGACTTCAATTGCGGTACCTTCTTCTTGTGATTCTCGAGCAGTTGGAGTTGGTATTGGATTTGGAGTTGGAGTTCGAGTTACTTTGGAGGGACCTGCACCTTCATGAGTAGACTGAGCCTTACGGATCGTTTCAGCCATCTCAGACATCCAATCTTGGACTTTCACGATGGTGGCTACGGTATTGGCATAATTAATTGCATCTGCCCAATACTTAGCCACAAATTGGATTTCCGGTTCCTTCTGCTGTTGTTGCTTGATTTGCTGATCCTTTCTTGCTTGGAATGCCCTACGGAAAGCGGCATACTTCTTGATATCTGACTCGGACACCGGAGTGTAGTGCAACCATGAGTCATTAGATTCTTCTCCGTCAAATCCTTGGAATCACACCGAAGTGTCCTTCGGGTTCACGACTCCTAGCACATTGGTGCTCACCGTAGCTAAACCACCAGTTACTGATGTAAGGAGAGTAGGATTTCCTGAGCTTCCTCGGTCTCCTTGACCCGTAGTCAAGTCTGGCCTCGGCTCAGTTCTGGCAAGGGCGGAAGAATTGCCCTGCGGTTGGGAAGGTGTTTGAACTGTTTGGGTTACACTCAAGAGGATGGAGTTCAACTCCTCAGGAGAAAAGAAATGGAGTCGGGAAGCCCTGGAGACCTTAGGGCGTGAACCAGTGTCATCCTCTGGGGAGTGAACTGGGGGGAGTCTCCACGATGTGATGAATCAGACACATTTTCTGTGTCTGATTGGAAGATGATAGTGGTGTTGAATGGGTCTGCGGCCACCCAAAGGACTACTGGAGCCTTTTAAGAAGCTTCGGTATTTGTCCGGTCACGCATATGGCCAGTGGGATCGGTTTTTTGTTTCTTCAAGATGGAAATGGGAAGTGTATCCTCATCAGAATCAGTTTAAGAGGATTCTTCATTTGAAGGCACACTTGGTGCGGTTTTCCTTTTCTTTGAGGGTTCAGTTGGTTTGGGAGCATCCTTCTTTGGGGTTCTTTGTTTCATAGATACGTTGCGGGGGCCTTGACGGGGTGAGACTAATTGTTTTCGTCTTTGAGATGAAAGAGTGGTGGAAGATGGGACTGCGGTACTACCAGGAATGGTGAGTGCAGATGTGGTTTGTTGAGGCGGGTTAGAAAGGTATGGGATAATACCTTCCGTAGCCTCAATATGGTCTGTGACATCAGGGGTTTCAAGTCCAAGTGATGTCAAGATGTGAGTAGGTAGACGTCTGATAGGACCGAAGTTAGATTGGTATTTTGAGGGATTTTACCTTTTAAGATCTTTGGTGATGAATAGGTTGGTGTCCTTTCCCATGCTGATTCCTGCATCCGTATGAAGATCTGAGATGCAGAGGGACCAGAACCTTGCAAAAGTGAGTTCGGCAGGGTTCTCCCTTGGGCACTCCTTGGCAATGTATTGCAGAAAGTCATCCCACAATATCTTACCGTAGTTCACGTCATGGCCAGTAAAAATGCTCCAAACTAATTCCAAAAGTTTAAGACCCATGTTGTCAGTTCCTCCGGTGCGGCCTGACAGACCGCGGATGACGAAATGGCAAACAAATTGCCACACCACAGGCAGTTGATTCTTCTTGAATTCACCAATTCCCTTGATCCTTTTCTGATAGCCCATTTGGTAGAGGGCTGAAAGAATATCTGCCATACTTGGAGTGAACACCTTGGTTGAAGGATGAACCAGTAGGTTAATGGCGTTGAGGAACTTTTCTTTGTTCAGAATGACCAAAGAATCGTTCACTAAGTTCAGATGAACTTCTTGAGGGTTTTCGAGTGGGCGGTATGCAGAAAATGCACATTTGAACAGGGTCGATAGAGGAACGACGTCTGTGAATGCATCAAAGGGGCCAAACAGGGGATGATTGTTCAAGAACTTGATCGTGAGCTTGATAGGAGCATTGTAGGAGGAATTCGCTTCGAACACTGCCCTAAAATTGCTTGAATCAATCGTAGGCATTTGATTCCTAGTTGCAGAATCAGACCCAGTTGGGTTCGCAGACCCAGAAACCTTGGAGATTTTCTTGAAACGCCTGATTTCACCATTGTTGAGTTTGAGAGGGAGATTGCAGAAGCAGAGTGCAAGTGAGAGTGTTTGAGAAAGATTGTTCAGAGAGCGTAAACTGATCTTGGGGAAGAAGAAAGGTTTTTATAGGAATGGATTTGTGCGGTAAATTGATTTTACCCTAGGTGAAAAGGATAAGGTAAAAAGAACGTTTGGGGGTTCTTTTGATTTGGGAGGTGAAATCTCGGCCACATATTATGAAACGTTTTAAATTATTTTCGAGATTTACCAAAAAGAGGTTTGCATTTAATCAAATGTCAGACGTACAACATCACGTCAGGTAATCGTGTGGTGGGGGTTGTTTTAATTCGTTGTGCAAAGAGAAGTTGTAACGGATTGGACGTGTTGGGTAAGAGGAAACGACAGATTAAAGGATTTGTTTATGGAAAAACGTTCTTTTTGTCATCATACCTAAAATAGGTCTGACACAAGGTTTATTCAAGAAGGAGAGGGGACAGTTTCTCATGGATTTTTTTTATTTAATGTTTTCTTATTTAATGAAGGATCATTAAATAGCACATCATGATTCAAATATTAATGAAACAGTTGAGAAACTATCAAGGTGGTTGCGGATCGAGACTTCATTGCAGATGGATAGATTTCATTGCGGATGAACAGATGGATGTCTGCAGTAGATGAACTGAGGAGAACACTTGTACAAGAAGTTAGTAACAACAAACAATAAGGACTAGAGAAGGATAAATATGATATATGGTTGCGGTACATAGACTGTGGTACACAAGATATACCAAAACCATCTATCATAAGTAACTTTCAGTTAGGAACGCAACAGAGACCAAGGATGGTCTGCGGTACCTATCAATTCAAAAAGAATTGTGGGTCCGAATTCATCATTCCTAACATTTGTAAGAAACTGTTGAGTTTTGTAGAGTCAAGCGCCTTTGTGAACACATTAGAAATCTCTTCATGAGTGTGGACAAAAATGATTTCAATGTTACCTTTCAGGATGTGGTCTTTGATGAAGTGATACCGTAGTTCAATATGCTTAGTCTTGGAGTGTTGAATTGGATTGTGAGAAATAGCTATAGCACTTTCAGAGTCACAATAGATCCGTATCCGCAGCATTCTGTATTCGTAGTCCATAAGTTGAGTTTTCATCCATAGAACTTGAGAACAACAGCTGGCTGCGGCCACATATTCAGCTTCTACGGTTGAAAGAGAAACACAATTTTGTTTCCTTGAAAACCAACTGACGAGTCTTCCTCCCAGAAATTGATATCCTCCTGAGGTACTTTTGCGATCTAATCTGCATCCGGCGTGATCCGCATCTGTGAATGCTTGAAGACTGAAGTCATTGTCTGCGGGGTACCATAAACCGAGAGTTTTGCTTCCTTTCAGGTATCTTAGAATTTGTTTGGCTACGGTCATGTGTGACACTTTTGGGTCAGCCTGATATCGTGCGCATACACCAGTTGCAAAGACAATGTCTGGTCGGCTTGCGGTGAGGTACATCAAGGAGCCTATGATACCTCTATAAGTCTTGTGATCCACAGATTCGCCTGAGGGATCAGCAGAGATCTTATATCCGAAGGCCATGGGCACCTTGGCCGAAGAACAGTTGTCCATAGAATATTTCTTTAACAGTTATGTGGTGTATTTCTCCTGATGAATGAATATTCCTTGAGGAACTTGTTTCACTTAAAGTCCTAGAAAGAAGTTAATCTCCCTATTCATGCTCATTTGGAACTTGTTGGTCATGAGCATAGCAAATTCAATCAACATTCTTTGATCAGTTGATCCGAAGATGATATCATCCACATATATTTGTACAAGCATAAGGTGATTACCATTTGCTTTTCTAAATAAAGTGGGATCAATCACTGCTCTCTTGTACCCGGACGAGACAAGAAATTCAGAAAGAGTCTCTTACCATGCTCTTGGGGCTTGCTTCAGACCCTAGATTGCTTTTTCTAGCTTGTAGCAGTGGTCTGGGAATTCAACACTTTCAAAGCCTGGAGGTTGGTGAAGATAAACCTCCTCTTTTACATCCATTTAATGAACCTTGATATTCTTGTGAGCTGCGTATGCTAGGAAGATTCGGATAGCTTCCAAGCGTGCTACCGGAGCATACGTTTCATCATAGTCAATTCCTTCAAGTTGACTATATCCCTTTGCAACTAACCTTGCCTTGTTTCTGACTACCGCACCAGATTCATCCAGCTTATTTTTGAACACCCATTTAGTACCAACAATGGTGTGACCATGCGGCTTCGGGACGAGCTGCCACACGTTGTTTCTTTTGAATTCTTCTAGCTCTTATTGCATTGTGGATATCCAATCAGGTTCTAGTAATGCTTCTTTGATCGTTCGACGCTCGACCGAAGACATAAATGCTGCGTAGTGACAATGATTAGATAAGTCCTTTGTAGATCGAGTCTGGATACCTGCGGATGGGTTGCCAATGATTTGACCTGGTGGGTGGTCCTTCGTCCATACGTGTAGACGGGGTTGCAGATAATCAGCAGCTGCGGTAGAGGGAATGTCTTCTATATCAGAAGACTCTGTCGTTGGAGATGGCAGTTCCCCCTGGATTTGAGAACATCTTGCGGAATCATCTTGGATTGTTGGAGCGAGAATTGAATTTTCTGGAGCAGATGGAAGAGGTTCCCCCTGGATTGATGATGGGAGTTCCTTTGGAACCTGAGAAGGTTCCCCCTGGATTGCGGATGGGAGAGTGATAATCCTTGGGTCTGTTCTTGTGTCAATGATCTCTATGTTTTCATCATCCGAATCCGAAGATACCTTTGATGGTAATGATTCTCTGTGGATGGGAACTTGAGCAACATCAAGTACTGGAACCTCGATGGTTGTTTCTTGATCCGGAGTAGAGCTTTCCCCCTCAACCGGCGAGGTGGAAGTATTGAGAGATGCTACTTCGGATAGTGATGGACCTGATACATCAGCGTGCTGCTGTTGAGCTTCCGGAGACACAAGAACTTCAGATAATTTCGCTGTTTCAACAGGGTCGAAGAGATCGTCATACTTGACTTCAACTAGATTTAATGGACCTGAAGAGGCAGGAATATCACTTTCCAGGATTGTTGTGGTTTCAGCGGATGGAGGGGTGTTGCGGATGTGATAGTCATCAAATTTCACACCGAAGCTTTCAATGATTAGCCTTGTACGTCTAATGAGAACCCTGTAGGCAACTTTGTTAGTAGAATAACCAAGGAAGATGCCTTCATCAGACTTCGGTGCAATTGTTAAGATGATCGCTGTTGTTGATCACGAAACATCTACACCTAAAGATATGAAAGAAGCGGAGATTTGGCTTGCGGTTGTTAAGGCCCTCATATGGTGTTTTGTTGAGACGTTTGCACACAAGGCTTCGGTTTTGTACAAAGCATGTGGTGGCTACTGCTTCAGCCCATAAGTAGAGAGGAAGGTGTGCGAAGTTGAGCATGGATCTGGCTGCTTCGAATAGAGTGTGGTTCCTTCGCTCTACTACCCCATTTTGTTGCGGTGTGTAGGGAGCAGAGAAGTTGTGAGTGATTCCCTTGGAAACCAAGAAACTGTTGAGGAGATGATTAGTAAACTCGGTTCCATTATCACTATGGATGCGTCGAACTGGCAGTTTGATTTGGAGTTCTATCTCCTTGATGAAATTGATGAGAATCTGCGGTGTTTCTGACTTGATTCTAAGGAAGAAGACCCATGTGAAGCGTGTGAAGTCATCTACTATAACCAGTATGTATTTCTTGTGATGGAGACTGGCTACGGTGGATGGACCGCAGAGATCAATGTGCAAGAGCTCTAAAGGTTCAAAAATTGAAGAGTCAATCACCATGGGGTAACTTACTTTGGATTGCTTGCCACATTCACACGCATGACAAAGAGTATCATTGCTGAATTTGAGAATAGCGAGTCCTCTCACTAGTTCTCCGGTGACCAAATTGTTGATGTACCTGAAGTTGAGATGAGCTAGCTTGCGGTGCCATAGCCAGCTAACTTTGGATACGGCTTTGGATAGGAAACACAACTGTGGTTTGCCTATGATCAGAGAGACATCCAGAGGATACATCGTACCTTCGGATCGGGATTTGATCAGACACTTGTTCCTATCACTTGTCATTACATAGAAAAATGGATCATCAAATTCAACTCGATGGCCTGCGTTACATAGTTGGCCAACACTGATAAGATTGTGTTTAAGGCTTTCTACATAAGCAACCTTTTGAATAGAGAAGTTCCCTGTAGTGAGAACACCATACCCTCGGATGACCCCAGTCGCATTGTTGCCGAATGTGACATTTCCACCGTTGCAAATTGGTCTGAAATCCCGAAGGTATTCTAACCTTCCGGTCATGTGCAAGGAGCAGGCACTGTCAATTAACCATTCATCTTCTTGTTCCTCCTTGCACAAAACCTGTTCGACGATGCTTAGAGTTCCATCCTTTGCCATGTAGCAATAATTCTTTTCCAGCTTTGTAGACCCATCATCATCCGTAGTTGCCAGCATGCATATTCTCCCTTTTCCTTTGATACTGTTGATGGATTCATCTTCATCTCCGGATGACCAAACTTGATGGTCTCTTTTGACATGGGCTACGTATGCCCTTGCCTTTTCTTTATCTTCCAGTTCTTGAGCCATTCGAAGGTAGAATGCTTTGTCTTTTACTACATTGGCCTTGCAATCTTTCGCGAAGTGATTTTCTTTGTTGCACTTATGACAAATTACAATATCACTTTTGTTTTCTGATGGAGTACCGGAGTCAATGGTTTGGATAGACTGCGGTACCTCCTTTGGTTGAGTATTCTGAGATTGCGGTGGTGGATGAGAACTTTCGGGATATCGAGGATGGTTATTCTGCGGGTTGAAGTTACGATTGAATGGAGGTTTGTTGAACTGTTGATTCTTGCGGAAAGAAGGAGGTGGTAGATGGTTGAACTGTTGGCTAACCACAGCAATAGCCTTCTGAAATTCTTCTTCATCATCATACTCTGAATCAGCTTCGTATGACTGTGGTGCAGTGTCATAGGAGGGAGAGTAGGATTGATTGGGTGGAACTTGTGCCATGAGAGCAAGTGGTCCTCCGAAGTCAACACAGTCTTTGAGTACGGTGGATTCTTGTGCTTGTAGTTCTCCATAGAGCTTGTAGAGAGACAAAGAGTGAATCTTTCTATCACCTTGGACTATCATCTTGGCCGTAGTCCAGTATCTTCCCAAGCCATTAAGAAACTGAAGATTTGTTTCATGGTTTCTGCGGATGGTGCCAGCGTTTGATAACTTGGTGACTATCAGGTTGAACCTTGTAAAGGAGTCTTCTAGACTTTTTCCAGTGTGAGCTTTAAAATTGTTGAACTCATTGAGTGCGGTTGTCAGCTTCTTGTCTTGTGCTTGTTCTGAGCCTTCGTACAAGCTCTTGAGAACTTCCCAGATCTCTTTTACGGATTTACAATTTATGATAATATCGAAGTTGTCAGGAGCAACTCCACAAGAGATTTCATAAAAAGCAACAACATCATTTTCCATTTTATCGAGATCATCCTTGGTGGGACGGCTCATGACTCGTTGACCTCCTCCTAGTCTGGTTGTAGCGCCGTCAGTTTGGACTGGTGTAAGAACTGGGACATGTGGTCCTTCTTCTATGGATCGCCATACATCTCTACCAAGTCTTCTTAAGTATCTTTTCATTCTTTGTGACCAATGATGATATTCATTTGCTACCAGTATTGGGGCTCGATTAGAACCACCAACACTGTTGGAAACATTTAGAGAAAACGATTGTGCCATTTGTCTTTTTTTTTTTGAAATGAGCTTCAGTGGTATATAAGGCCTTTTGAAAATCAGAGTTTTGTTTTCAAAAAGCAACCACTATGGCTCTGATACCAATTGTTGAGAGAAAAACTTTGAGATATACTTGTTTAAACGTTAGAACAAGTATAGTTGCGGAATAGTTTATCTCGAAGGATCTAAAAGCTCAACAATAATATTAATAAGTTAGAGTTAGATAGTTAGAGAGTTAGTTGCGGAAAGTAAAGAAATGGAAATGACAACAATTGTTATATCAAGTATACACATAAGTTGATTCATAACGAGGAATGCATTCAAACCAAGTTAATAAGTGAGATCAAACTTAGTGATTAAGTCATGAAAGACTTGCTCCGAAGAGAGATTGTAATCAGTTATATTCTAGTAAAGTTTGATAGTAACAAGAGATGCGTAATCAGATAGAGAGATAGAAAAGATAGCTTCTCAGTTGTATTGAATAAGAACGAATGAGCTCTATTTATAGAGTCTCAAGAAATACACTAGATTACGTCTCTAGGAGTAGCCATGCAAGGCATACTGGACAATAGAGAGTATTACAAAAAGTAGACAAAGTAAAGTAATCTAGTAATGAAAGTGACTGCGGTTGATGATGAATTCGGGTGAGGTTGCTGATGAGGCCTTGACTGCGGATCCTTGTGGACTGCGGTAGCTGAAGATCAAGAGGGTCACTTTTCATGATTCAACACCAACAGGATTATGCATCTTTGAATCAGAAAGTTGACATTATTTGTGACGTTGTCACGAAATTTGTCAAACTGTACGAAAGTTTGAGTCCTCAACTTACTCAACCTTCTACAATGGAAAGTACCAACTTTTTGGAAGTGATTAATTTGCTAAAGGAGTTAAAAGATCTATCAGTCAAGTCGGTTTCTTCTTCCCTGATTACTCCTGAATTTTTATCCCAGAAGTTCACACAATTCGAAGCTATTCTCCACAAGCAACTGGCCCCTCTTTCTCGCATATCAAGCCTTATTCCAACAACAGATGCCCCACCTGTTTTCATAGGGGTGCAAGGGGGAGAAAGAAAAACTGAAGATTCGAAGGCTAGTGGTGAAGATGGGAAGGTTGTGGGAAAGTTGTTTTCTTCGAAGATCCCAACAACAAAGCCAGTCATAGCATCTGCTGGGCCAGTTACTTCAACAGTTGTAACAAGTGTGCCAATTACAGAACCAATTTCGAAAGGAATTGTGATTGGTAGATCTGCTGATACTGGTGGGAGTAGTTCGAAAACAAAGGAGGTGAAAGATGATTCAGCTTTAAAAGACAAAGGGAAAACAATAGTTTTCGAAAAGTCGAAAGAAGAAAGGAAAGCAGAAGCAGAAGCTGAACTTGAAAGGCTAAGACTGATACAAAGCATAATGACTCAACGTGCTAGTAATCCGAAGGGTATGGACAAAGGTGATCCTTCCAAACACTACAATTATGAAACGATTGAAGTCAAGGTTGCATATAATCATATGTATTCGTTTGAGAAGAAACCAAAGTAAAGTTACATGGTTACGAATACAGATACAAATCTGCTTGACTTTCCAGTGAATGAGATGATGTTTATCCTGCCTCAATTTAAAGCTGAAGGAAATTTCAAAGTGAAGGAGGATGGTACTCACATGAAGATTCGATTTCATGCTGTTCTAGCAAAAGCCCCTGAAGAAGTTTGGTCTTTGGTGAAAATCAAAAAGGTTATCAGTATGAAGAAGGATGTGGTGTTCGAAAACACAGTCCAAAATATCAAGTATGTGGTGGTCAGAGCGAATGGAAGTACTTGTGAATATACAATTGCAGACTTTCCATTAATGAACTTGTATGATCTCATACAAGTTACATTGATTCTAAAAGACAAATCTTTTTCGTATCTGCAAAACACTGAACCAGATGAATTTAAGCTTGGAGTTGCTCACATCAAAATTTTCATCGAAAATTATTATGAGTGCTTGGCTCTAACTGATGTGGAGTTAGCTACAGCTAAAGGCATGGAAATAAAAGCTCCAATGGCTCCTACGAAGAATCAAGCTGAACTGAAAAAGTATGCTGATGGGGAAATATGCTTGAAGCCTTTTGGGTTAGTCTTCGCAGGAAAAGACAAAGCTGGAAAAGCAAAACGTTTCTTATTCCAGGCGTGCGAAGTGGAGAGATACGCAACGTCTCAATATACGAACTTAATTGTTTGTATGAATCATTGTAATTAGAACAATGAAGGAGATAAGAAAGAGCTTAAAAAGATACTTTCCTGGTACACGGAAATTCGAAGAGTGATGTTGTATTCCATCCAGCTTCTCACAAATTAAGATGTTCGACTATGATTACAAAGGGAGAGATTGTAAGGGCGAAATATGTTGTAATTAGTCGAAGTCTATTTTGCACTCTTCGTATGTTTTGTAATGTATTTTACTAAGGCTCTTTAGATTCGAAGCTTAAGTGTTTTATGCCTTAGTATATTTTTTGTACGCTTTTTGTTTCCTATAAATAGGGACATTTACTAGAGTTAGATAAGAGTTTTTGCAGAACTGTCTTTGTACTCTGTAAACATTCGAAAACGTAATAGAGCTGAAACAAGATCATATTTACATCCTGTGTTCAATCTTATATTCTGAATTCAATTCAAACTCTGATTCGTTTTATTACTCGATTCTTTGGTTCATCAAAGACTCTCACCGATTCGAGTATGGGTCCTGTGCTTTCCGTAGTACGGGCCTAATACTACCTTCCACACCTATCCATACTTTCCTCAGCAATCTTCCTGAATTCACTAAGTCACGTACTCCACTGATGCACCGAATATCCGATAAATAGCAGCACATTACCCATCGAAGCAGCTCCTAGGCTTTCCTAGGTTCCCAACCCACCCAGTCCTCAGCTGCTAAAAGATTTCCAATAATGTAAACTAGCTACCTCATGAATATAGCCAAATGCAGCAGAGATCAGATAATCCTTATACTCATACATGAGTTGCGCAATAGGTTCAAGTCCATCACTCTGAGATTATCCATCCTGTGCTACATGTGACTTAGCATATTCACTTAGTAGCTAACTCACATTGCTAAGAGTCCTAAAAAGCACAAAGCAAGCAGCATTCAGACAACGGAAAACTAACCAACATACTCCAATCAAGCAATTCTATCACTAATCTCATCCTATGCTTACCCTAGGGCAATCTACGACCCCTGAACTATCATAAAACATTCGGCCCACATACCACAACTCATGCTGTCCACATCCATATATCCTCGCTGTCGGCTGCCTTATGCATGCAAATTATACACAGAACAAGATCTAATAGACATTCGAATAATAGAATCTACCCTTAAACCACATGAAATAAGGCCAAATCAGCTATTCTAAGGCTATAAGATCCTAATCGTATATAATTTTCAAAACATACACTTATCAGTTACCAATACCAATAATCGTTCTCATTCTAGCATGGCATCCAGTATCTCCAAGGCTAGAAGCATCACATATCAGGCTAGTTTGTCGTTGTCTACACAGCACTTGCATGCAAGTCTACTAGCTCATACAACATATAAAGGCATCTCTCCTAGCCCTAACTAGCATGCGATTCTCATATGCATAAATCATGTCATAACAGATAACATATATGGGTATTCTGGGGAAACTTACTTGAGCTCGACTGATTTCATGCACCACACCCTTTCTTGTCGTAAAAAACGTTTTTCTTGAAAAAAAATTCTGTGTTTTTGAAACTTTATAGATATTCAGTTTGAGTTTAAGCACACCTGAAAGTATGTCTGAATCCCTCAAACCAAGGCTCTAATACCAACTTGTAACGACCCAAAAACCATGGGTAAAAAATTCATTTTTAATATAGTCAAAACATAATTGGCATTTAATCCAAACATCCAAAACATCATTAGTTAAAAACATTTATCAGAGTTCATCCCAAAATCAGTCAATGCGGAAAACATGGGTGTGTGCGATGTGATCAAGTCGGGCCCTTCTTTTCCAAATCGATGATACGTGAAACCAAAACTATAAACTGTAAGCATGAAGCTTAGTGGGTCCCCCAGAGCATAATCCACACACAATCAACATAACACATATCATATTAGCTATGAAAGCTAAATATATCACATAAGCCATGCATACAAACACATAAGGATGTCGTGGGCTCCTCCCAAGGTCATACTCCAGGATGTCATGGGCTCCCCCACATGGTCTTACACCTAAGTGCCATGGGCTCCCCCCATGGTCTTTAGCTGGAAAGCCATGGGCTCCCCCACATGGTCTTACATCCGAGTGTCATGGGCTCCTCCCATGGTCTTTACTTGAAAAGCCATGGGCTCCCCCACATGGTCTTACATCCAAGCGTCATGGGATCCTCCCATGGTCTTCCCTACAAGTATCACATATATAGCTAGCATAACACTAAGCATAACTAACTATCATACCACATATCTCTACAACAATGAGTGTACCAAATATCACAAAATGGGCTGGTATTGGTGCCTTAGCCCCATTGGTATGGTGAGGACACTCACCTCGAATGCAGAAACTTCCCGAATGAAATCCTTAGTTGCTGCCCCGCCAGCTTCCCGAGCTGTCACTGCCAATCAATATACCTAATTATCAATTGGGTTCTAATTTATAACTATAACTTCATACCCGGGGTAAAAATACCATTTTACCCCTAACCTATCCCTTGAACAAAACTATGACCCAAGCTATAAACTGAAAGGCCCAAAGGCCAATTAATCCACTAATGGCCCAATTTTCCAAATTGGGCCCAAACCTAATAGTCCACACGCCCCAATACCAAAAACTCCTCAAGACGCAATCCATGGCCCAATTTTCAAAATTGGGCTCAAAAACAAAATGGGCCTTCACAAATAAAATTTCAACCCCAAAGCCTGATGGCCCAACAAGGCGCAAAACACAAGGTCCAAAACCATAAGATCCACTAAGACCCATTAATGGACCAAATTTCCAAATTGGGACCATATTCCTTATTGGGCCTTATCCCAATGTCCAATCCTTCAATTAGTCCAAAACACAACCATTATGATAATCCATTAGGGCCTAAGAATCTAGGCTTAAACAGATGGCCTAAACCCAAAGCCCAAAGTCTGAAATCCAACCTGACTGAGTACGCAGGGCGTACTCAACAGTACGATGCGCGTACTCGCTTAATGGCTTGTACGATGCGCGTATTGGCCTGTACGGCCAGCGTACTTCCCTCTAGTCCCACTTTTGCCATTACGAACTTAATATTGTAAGCCATAAGTCCAAACCACATATCTGAGTCCCACAGAAAGTCTATACCCATAAAGTCACTGACTTGAAGACTTTGCATGCCCCATAAGGACCAAATAGCATTCTACTTTCCTGGAAATGACTCAAACTCCCACATAGATGGTCTTAAACTCCAAAGGTACCAACTTTATGGACCTTAAACCTCAAAAACACTAAGAGGGGTAACTCAAAGCTTCTAGAATGAAATCAAGACCACTAGATCTCATACTTGGGACCAAAATAAACTAAAACCCATACATGGAAGATCTATGAGATAGATGATCAAGTTCCAAGCTCTATACCTTCATTAAGCTGAAAATGTGCCCCAAAAGCCAGATCCATAAGCTCCTCTTTGATCCCCATATTTGCATCAAACTCCATCTTCTTGAGAATGGGCTAAATACTCCAAAAATGGACTCCATAAGCTCAAAATGCCACCATGAAGGAGATATAACAGTTTATAGGGTTTTAGAGGGTGGGGCTACTTTTATAAATAAAGAATAAGGCTAAAATTATGCTTATATAGGGTACAACCCTAAGATTAGGGTTTTCAATATGACCCTCGTACGCCCCGCGTACCTTCTTGTACACGCCGCGTACGAGGCTGCGTACTCCGATCCAATCCTCGCACCTACGTTGCGCGTAGCTCCCAGCTACGCCTCGTGTAGTCCCTTCTCTTCGGTACGCCCTGCGTACTAAGGCTTTTCCCAAAACTCAATTCTCTCAAAGATCGTATCTCACTCTATAAAATTTCAATTCCAACGATCCTTACACCCATAGAAACGTATCGAGACGCTCAACACTATTATCCATTCCTGCCTACCACAAAATATCCCGAACTCAAATCAATTTTCCATAAAACTGAGTTGAAAAATTACCAAAATACCCCTTTACTCCAAAAACTCCAACTGAATACCCGAGCAACCTAGATACATTGCCTAATTCCAACTGGGTCCAAAACCTAACTCTCGAGGTTCCGAAGCCCGATAAAACTTAATCCTTGATCACCAATTCAAAATGGGGAACAATCTGAAACAGGATGTTACAGAAGTTATATATATATATATATATATATATATATATATATATATATATATATATATATATATATATATATATATATATATATATATATATATATATGTATATATATATATATATATATATATATATATATATATATATATAAACACATATCATGTTTGAAGAATTTTTTATTCATTAATTCGCAAAAAAGTTTACTTTATCAACCAACATAAATACATATTTTTCTACGAAATGCCAAGCAGAAAATGTGAGTATTACACTTATTTCCCCATTAGGATGATTCTGTCCTGGAATCATGTATCACCAAAACATATGTGGATAATGATGCCTCATGTCACTTTCTATTTTCAAAGTAGGATTTGGCCCTACCGCATGTTTCCATCACACAAGCACTAACTAGATCATCTTGCATCGCAACTTTTTTGTTTTACGGTTAACAAATGCTTTAAGATCTTTAACTAATCTTTTGTTTTCATCGACTCTTGATTCCAAAAGTGGTGTAACATCCTGTTTCGTGAAATTTCTTATTTCAGGATAGTGGACAATAAATGGATCAAGGAAATGCCTTGGGTTTCAAGCGAATAGGCTTTAGACCCTATTGGATGTTGATACTATTGGTTATGCGAGCCAAACCCTTGGTTTATGTTGGAGTCAAAAGGGCAAAACGGGAAAAGTGATGTTTCAGACTTCTTTCATGAAATATGGTTTTTTATTCAAGATATTTTTATTCCAAGAGATCAACATATTATTGTGTGGCTCTTCAATACCTTTACGTGGATATAAAGATCGTCAAAGACGGAGTTGGAACGAAGAAGGTATAACCATTTGATGTTAGGACACTTTTGGGTTAAGCCGCGTACGGGTGGCGTACGAGGATGTATGATGGTTGTACTAGGGCATCCCTGAGTACACTAGACGTACCATGAGTACGTTGGGCATACACGGTTAGTGACCAAACCCTATTTTCGTGGTTTGAGCCCTATTTAAGCTTATTAACTTCCCCAAACCCATTCCATTCTCAGCCTCCACCGCTCCAACACCCTCGCTTGAAACCCTAACCCTAGTTTGAGCCTTATGAGCAAAAAGAAGGTGTTCTTTAGCGCTTTGGATTGTTCTTGGCGTATCTTGGAGAAGTGTTGTTTGAATTGGAGCTTGTAGATCCACACTTTGTTCACCTTGATCTTTCTTGAAGAGGTATAAAGCTTGAATCTTGATGATACATTCATTAGATCTAGCTAGATTTGGATGTTTGGTGCTTTTGGTCACTTTAGTACATAATGTTTAGAATTTGAATGTTTGTGACCTTGTTATGGATAAAGTTGGAAACTTTATCCATCAAAAAATCATTTTGATTCAGATCTAAAGGTTGGAAAATTAGACTTAATGGATTAAGTAAGAACGATGCACTTTTAGTCCCTTTGAAACTTAAAAGACTAGATCTTAGTCGTTTGGACCATTCTAATGGATAAAGTTGGAAACTTTATCCATTATGGAGCTATTCGGAAGCATAAAAATGTTGTCTTGATTGTTAAGTTTCCTTCTATGCATGATCTAGGTTGTCTTAATCTGTTGAGTAGTTAGAGTTTTTGTGTTTGAGCAATTAATAGCCATGGACGACTAAGCTTTTAATAAGAAGAAAAAGATCCCATCGCATACGCTGGGCGTAACCAAGGTACGTTGGGCATATGAGGTTAACCCATCCATTTCGGTCAAGCCCCGTGTACACCGTGCGTACCAGCTAAGTACGTTGGGCGTACTCAGCTCTGTTCACCAAGTTTGGATTTTTGACTTTTTGACTATGACCAAAATTTGACCTAAGGGTATTTTGAGTTGTCTTTGAGATTGGTCACTATTTGATAAATAGGTGATGGGTAGAGCTGATATTCGAATCAGAGACCTATTCAGCTATTTGTTCGGACTGAGAGGCGAGTTTTCCAAACTGTACTTGTGGGTCGAAGGCACCAATGCAGACCCACTAGGTTATGTATCCTGGTATATAGGATGATGTTATGCTAGTTATATGATAGATTAATAGCTCTATATGATTACCTATATTTGTTGGATATGTGTTTATGGTTATCTATTGTATATATCGACATATTGTGGAGGGGTTGAGGCGGTCATGCTTTGTGCTAAAGGCCAAGTTACCCGGGGCGGTCCGGATAGGCTGTAGGCCCTGTGAGGCGGTCCAGTAACGCCAAAGGCCCGGAGAGTGGTTCGGATAGGATGTATGCCCTGCGAGACGGTCCAGTCATGTCGAAGGCTCAAAGAGTGATATAGATAGGCTGTAGGCCCTGCGAGGCGGTCCAGTCAGGCCAAAGGCTCATATTTGCATGTTGTTGATTTTTATGCTGTGTGGTGGTACATTGGGAGAACTCTTTGAGCTTTGGCTTATGGTTTCAGTTTATTTTTTCAAGTACTTCATCGGATCTTAAGAAAGCAAAGGCATGATAGTGCGCATCTTCCAGTTTATATGATATTGGATTTTGGGATACTCTGATTATGATCTATACTTTTGAAACAATGGCTTTTGTAAACACATTATGAATAATGGGTTGTTTTTGAAAATTTTAAAATTCTCTGATTTTTGGGATGGTACAAGTGGAATCATGTTGGATACTTCTTCCAAAAAATTTCTCAAGTAATAAACATCAAAGGTGCTATGAGTACGTTCAAGTTCAGGTGGAAACTCCAACTTGTATGATTAGATCCTAATTGTATGAATAACTTTGAATGGTCCAATAAATCATGGACTCAACTTTCCAATTTTTCCAAATCTGATAAGTCCCTTCTATGGAGAGAGTTTGAGCAATACCAGGTCTCCGACTTAAAAAGTCATCGGTTGTCGCTTTCTATCCGCGTAACTCTTTTGATGGTTCTTGGCTGCTATCATTCTTTCTCTTATTATATTCAACTTTTAGACGGTCTAATGGACAATCTTAGGCCCCATAAATTAATTTTCTCCAGCCTCGAGCTAACAACATGGCATACAACACTTATGTATGTATAACATGTGATAAGGTATCATCTTAATATTTGAAAAATAACTATTGTAGGAAAATTCAACTAGTGGTAGATGCTCATCCAAGTTACCCATAAATTCCAGATTACATGCTCGCAACATATCCTCCAGTGTTTGAATCGTTCCTTCACTTGGTGTATCTATCTTTGGATGGTAATCCTTACTCAAACACAATATTTTTCCCATCTCATCATGTAATCACTTCCAAAATAGAAGTAAATCAACTGTCTCGATCTTAAAAACTCGTCAAGGTACACCATGAGCTTTTACTATTTCTTTCACATAAACTTTAGCATGTCTTTCAATAGACAATATCTCGTTAGCTTCTATAACGTGAGATCTTTTTGTTAATCGGTCCACAATCACCTAAATCATATTGTTTCATCCCTTTGTTCTGGATAGTGTGGTTATGAATCCATGGTAATGTCCTCCTATTCACCCATGGTTACTAATAACAACTCCAAACTCCCATATGGTTTCTGATGTTGAGTCTTAACTCTTGAACATGTCAGACACTCGGCCACATACTTCGCGACATCGAGTTTCTTCGTTGGCCACCAATAGTATGGTTTCAGATCCATATACATCTTGGTGTTTCCTGGATGGATAGATTACATGGTTTTTTGAGACCCTTCCTTAAGAAGATATTTTATACCACCCCTATTTAGCTTCCAAATTTTATTATGTAACACTTTCAACCCTTAGTTGTACGTTCCAAACACTAATGTCTTGCCTATACATTCTTCGTTTTTGTTATCTCCTTCCAAAGCATTAGTTTGATCCTTTTTGATACTTTCATAATTATGGAGATAATTTCTATTATTAACGCTCGTGGCCTTTTCATCTCCATTTTTATCTTTCTACTCTAGGCATATTCTAGAACATTTGCTTTACCAGTATGATAAAGTATTTGACATTCGTAGTCTTTCAGTAGTTCTAGCCAGCATCTTTGTCTCATGTTCAACTCCTTCTAATCAAATAGAAATTGAAGACTCTTATCATTAATGAAAATTTTACACTTCGTACCATAAAGATAATGTCTTCATATTTTTAACGCAAAAACTACCGTTGCCAAGCCCAAATAATGAGTGAGGTAGTTCCATTTTGTAACGCCTAGTTCCTGGTATTCATTTAATTATAATTTATTAATTTTTAAGGAGCTACTCGACGAGTTGGGAGCCCCAGACTCGTCGAGTAGAAACGAGATTGGACGCAGGATCTCAAGCCACCTACTCGACGAGTTGAGAGCCTCGACTCGGCGAGTAGCTCTGCCAGAATGAAACCCTAATTTCAGGGGTTTTGCACCCTGTTTAAGCATGTTAATACCTACTTTATGGCCTCATTTCCAGCCTCCAAGTCACAAACCCTAATCCACCAAACCCTAGAGCCTTTTGTGAGTTTATGAGCCATTTTTGAGTGAACTTTGTCTATTTGAAGCTTGTGAAAAAAAGAAGAAGCTTGGAGTCTCATAAGGAAGCTAGTAGATCCAAAAATAACTTCTCATCCTCTTCATTTTATGGTAATCAAGTCTCAACCTTGCTTAGTAGTTTGTTAGATCTCTTCTTTGTCACTTTATGGGCTTTTTGGTTCAAGAAACTTGGTCCTTGGGAAATGGACGTCCGAAGTCATCTATCTTTCAGATCTGGGGTCTAGAAGGGATTTCATGGCATAAAGGTGCAAACTTTATGACCATCGAAGCCCCACGCAAGCTTTAAGGTGTTATTTTGGCCTTTTAAGCCCCAAAAGGCCATGCAGGGAAGCAAAAGTCTGAGACTTTACATGTCCATTTGGTGTCTAGGACATACATCTCAGTTTTCATGCTTTAGTTTGGAATATTATGGATTTTGGACCAAGATCCATGTCTTAGAGAGCTAGGGTTTGAGTTAAACCCGTTAAGAAGGACTAATAACAGTTAAAGTTGGAAAATTTACCCTTAAAAGGGCATTTCCAGATTGTAGATGAACTATGGAGTTTGGATCTGAAGAGTAGTGGCTTAATCCTTTAAGATGGACCAAACAGACTGAGGAACTCGCCGAGTCCAGAGAGGGACTCAACGTGTTAATGTCGTTCTGTCCCGATTTTGTAGAAGGTAAAACTCGGCGACTCTGCGGAGGGACTCAACAAGTTGACTCGCCAAATCGCGACTATAAGTAGCTAGGAAACTCGACGAGTCGGGGGGATGACTCGACGAGTTGGGTCAACTCGGATGGTTGACTTTGACTTTGACCAAAAAGTCGACTTTCACCAGGGGTAAAATGGTCATTTTACCCTAAGAAGGATTGTCAGGTTTTGACTAACTGTTATTGTGATAATAATAGTCGGGGAGTCGTTGGTGCAGCCGTCAGAGATTCCTCACTCGAGGTTTTAATAGTCAGCTTTGCGGGGTGAGTTTCCTTCACTAGGAACGGGACCACAGCACCAATTCCAGCCCGCGTACAGTAGCTAAGTGTAGGTTGGGCCCGTATCTTAGAATTGTTTATGATTAGTAGCTAATTGTGGGCAGGGCCCGTATCTTAGTATTATCTGAGTATGTTTATGAATTGGTAGATTATGGTATACTTCTTGTCTGTGTGACACTGGTATGTATGTCAAGGTAGCGGGGAGTGGGCAGGGGCCCGTATCCTCCAGATAGCATAGTGTGGGCGACGCCCGTACCTCCTAGTTAACAGAGTGTGGGCGAGGCACGTATCTCTGAGATAGTTGAGTGTGGGAAAGGCCTGTAACTCATAGTTAGTCGAGTGTGGGCGGGGGCCCGTATCTCCTTGAGTGTGGGCGAGGCCCGTATCTCCTAGTTGTATGTTATATGCTATGTGTATAGTATGTGGTAGTTTCGGGAGACTCACTAAGCTTTGTGCTTACAGTTTACAGTTTTGGTTTCAGGTACTTCCGATAGCAAGGGGAAGAGCTCGGGATGATTGCGCTGCACACATCATTTGTTTAGCCTGGGATGTTTTCACTCTGATATGTTAGACAGATATTTATGATATTTTGAGATACATGATCTATGGTTTTATATGATGTTTGGATAATTATGGTGTCATCAATGATTTAAAAATGAAAATTTTGGACCGTATTTTTGGGATGTTTCAAGTTGGTATCGGAGCCTTGGTTTGAGGGATTCGGGCACACTCTCGGGTGTGTCTGAACTCAAACTAAGGACTTGGTATGAAAATTTTCAAATGAAAATCTTTTTTATAAAAGAATTTTGGTAAGAGAAAAAGAACTTTTGAAAAGAGAAAAGGGTGTGGTGCATGCAATCAGCCGAGCTCAAGTAAGTACTCCCAAATTACCCATACAAGTTTTATTTATGATATGTTTATGAGAACTGCATGCTAGATTTGGGCTAAGGATCTAGGAAGGATGCATTATATGCATGTTGTATGTGTATCAGCTTTATGCACTGCATGCTAGTACAGATTAGTCAGTGATATGATGGTCTGATTAGGATATGATTGATTATATTTACTCAATGCTCGAATGTTGCTTGCTTTGTGCTTTTAGGAATTTTAGTCATCTTTAACTAACTAGTAAATGAATATGTTAAGTTACATATTGTAAGGATTAAATAATTTCAGAAGGTTAGGTTTAGCTCTATTTCGCAGCTGTCGTTTGAGTCTAACCGTTGTAGGGTAGGACCTCTCATTCGAAGAATTATTTAGTCTTAGTGATATGTAATGGTATTCGCAAGCTAGTTAGGGGGAGATAGCAGGAACTTCTTATGCAGCTGATGGCGGAGAGTGGGTTGGTCATTACCCTAGGGCAAGCCTATGATGAGATTAGCAGCAGCAGTAGTAGTAGGGACTTTGTGGAGTCAGGCAGTTCTTGAGGAAAGTACGGATAAATGTGGAAGGTAGTATGGGTCCGTACTAATGAAAGCAGATAATCCATACTCGAATCAAGGAAGGCCGATATGAACCCAGGAAACTTGTAGTATGTGATATCCCTCAACTTATGATGTGCATACTGTTGTTTGTTATGTTGTATCTTCAGTATGGTGACCCTACACCCTAGGCCAGTTGGCAGTTCAGGTGCCGGTGAGGGGTCAGGCTCGGGCTCTGGAGCCGGGCAGCTAGACGAGCAGACAAGGGAGTTCATTTCAACTAAGGTCACGCGCAGTATTCTGGATCAGACTCCTGTGATCTTCGACACGATCAAGGAGGGTATTTTAGAGCTTTTGGATGAGAGACTGAGTGCATTTCGCACCGAGGTGGTGGCCATGATGGGGTCGCGCACACTGACATTCAGGGAGTTTCGGGCTTGTGGAGCTCCCGATTACTGTGGGGCTCGGGACCCCATTGCTAGCACTAGATGGTTGACTGATGTCGTCAATGCGTTCCGTACGAGTTGATGTCCCGAGGGGGACAAGGTCCGACTTCCGTCCTGCCTTCTGAAGGACAGGGCACGTGGCTGGTGGGAGGAGGTCGGTCATACCATTGGTGATGATGCAACTCTTGATGCCATGACTTGGAGTGACTTCTCGGCCAGGTTCAGGGCCGAGTTTTCACCTGTGATGGAGGTGCAAAACCTTGCTAGGGAGTTCCAGGATCTCCAGGAAACGACTGAGATGGTGACCGAGATCACGGCTATGTTCAAGTAGAGGGCCCTTTTCATTCCATAGTACGTGGCGGACGAGGAGATAAAAAAGGTCTGATATCATGAGATGTTGCGGAGTGACATTCGACGGTTTGTGAGCCGATCCAGCTGCAAGACACTTTAGGATATGATAGCGACAGCTAGGGAGAGGGAGATTGATTTAGAGATATAGAGGAAGAGGAAATCAGATGTTGTGTCTAGTGTAGAGGGTTCGGGTAAGAAGCCAAAGGTAGATTCCCAAGGGAAGGGCCAACAGGGCCGAGGCCGCTGTGAAAAGTGTGGCAGGATACATGATGGGGCGTGCAGGGCAGGTAATTCAGGCTGCTTTAAGTGCGGACGAACTGGACATGTTAGCAGGGATTGTACTGCTACCACCACCACCACTATAGTATCATATCTGATTTGCTTTTAGTACAATCAGAGGCGCCACAAAAAGGCCCAATGTCCGAGTTTAGCAGCATCGGCAGGACGAGTGGTGGCACCCACTCCTGCTACATTAAGGATTACCGCAGCTGCCAGGGCCGGGCGGATGCGCCAGTAGCAAAGATCCTAGACTTCCAGTTGACAGCAGAGGAGGCACGTGCAGCACCCGACGTGGTGACGGGTATGTATCTTCTCCTTATCTCTTTACTTATATTGATTATTGTTTATGTTTATGTGTTTCATTATAGGATCGTTCTTTGTGAATGATATACATGCTCTGGTATTGTTTGACTCGGGGGCTACCCGATCATTTGTGTCGCTCACGCTTAGCAGTTGATTTGTTGGAGCTTTGGGGAAGCTAGACTGTGCACTCGATGTAGAGATAGCATATGATAGGACCGTCAGGGTTTAAAGGGTTCAACGAGGATGTACACTGCAGTTGTTTGATGAGTATTTTTCTGTGGATCTAGTCCCTATTCCCCTTCGAGGGAATAAGGTTATAGTTGGTATGGACTGGTTGAGCCCCAATGGGGCAGTGATCGATTGTGAGCAGCAGCTAGTGAGGGTTTGGACTCCTAGTGGGGGAGGGTTAGTGGTTCATGGCGAGAGGCCGCAGGGTGGACTGACTCTATGTTCAGCAACGAGAGCGAGGCGCTACCTTCAGTAGGTTTGCGCAGGTTATGTCGCATATGTTATGGATACCCGAGATAAGGGTAAGGTGACAGTGGATGACGTACCGATCGTGCGAGAGTATTTTGATGTGTTCCCTGAGAATTTCTCTGGGATACCTCCGGAGAGGCAGGTTGAGTTCAGGATTGACCTAGTTCCTGGTGCGGCTCCGATAGCCAAGGCACCATATTGGTTGGATCCTCCAGAGATGCAGGAGTTGTCTACGCAGATGCAAGAGCTTCGCCATGGGGAGCCTCAATTCTGTTTGTGAAGAAGAAGGACGGTTCACATCGGATGTGCATAGACTACCAGGAGCTGAATAAGGTAACGGTGAAGAACCGTTATCCCCTCCCGAGGATTGCTAATTTGTTTGACCAACTACAAGATGCATATTGGTTCTCCAAGATTGATCTACGATCGGGTTATCATCAGATGCAAGTCAGAGACGATGATGTGAAGAAGTCAGCTTTTAGGACTCGCTATGGTCACTATGAGTTCGTGGTGATTCCGTTTGGGCTCACAAATGCTCCATCCGCATTCATGGATCTCATGAACCGCGTGTGCATACCGATGTTTGACCGGTCTATGATAGTTTTCATCGATGACATCTTGGTTTACTCCAAGACTCAGAAGAAGCATGAGGAGCGCCTGAGGGAGGTGCTGGAGACTTTGAGGAGAGAGAGAGACTTTTCGCCAAGTTCTCCAAGTGTGAGTTCTGGTTGTGTGAGGTGCATTTTTTGGGGCACCTTGTCAATCAGAAAGGTATTCTGGTCGATCTGGCCCAGATAGAGGTTGTGATGCAGTGGGAGGTTCCGAGGTCTCCATCTGAGATTCGGAGTTTTCTTGGTCTAGCGGGTTATTACCGAAAACTCATCCAGGATTTCTCCAAGATCGTTGTTCCGTTGACCCGACTGACCAAGAAGTCGGTGACATTCCGTTGGGGACCTGAGCAGCAGGCAGTCTTCGAGACTCTCAGACAGCAGTTATGCGAGGCATTAATTCTGACTTTGCCGGAGGGCGTCGATGACTTCGTGGTTTACTGTGACGCTTCAATCAGGGGTATGGGTGCAGTGTTGATGCAGCGGGGTCACGTGATAGCCTACGCTTTGAGGCAGCTGAAGCATCATGAGGCTAACTATCCGACGCATGATTTAGAGTTGGGGGTTGTGGTTTTCGACCTCAAGATTTGGCGGCATTAACTCTATAGGGTTCGTTGTACCATTTACACGCACCACACGAGTTTGAGGTACCTCATGGATCAGCCGAATCTGAACATGAGGCAGCATCGGTGGTTAGATGTGGTGAAGGATTACGACTGTGAGATCCTTTACCACCTGGGCAAGGCCAATGTGGTGGCCGATGCTCTGAGCCGCAAGGCAGCGGTGGCTCCGATTCAAGATATATGTTTGAGGATGACAGTGATTAGTCCATTGCTAGAGCAGATTAGAGAGGTGCAGGTTGAGGGCCTGAAGGAAGAGCGCCAGAAGTGCGATCGGATCGTAGACCGAGTGGCCTCATTTGATTATGACAGCCGAGGGTTGTCAACCCTACATGGGAGGATCTGGGTTTCGTACTGAGGCGGAGTATGATAGTTTTTGATGGATGAGGCGCACAAGTCGAGGTTCTCCATCCATCCCGGGGCGACGAAGATGTATCGGGATCTTCGCATTGATTACTGGTGGCCCTGCATGAAGCGAGACGTAGCATGGTATGTAGAGTGGTGCTTGACGTGCAGGAAGGTCAAGGCCGAGCACCAGAGACCACACGGCAAGATGTAGCCGCTAGACATTCTCATGTGGAAATAGGAGGATATCACCATGGATTTCATCACCAGGCTTCACAGGACCGCACGTGGAGTAGATTCGATATGGGTCATCGTGGATCGGTTGACCAAGAGTGCTCATTTTATCCTGATCCAGGAGAGTAAATCGGCTGAGAAGCTGGTCGAGATCTACGTGCGTGAGATAGTGGCACGACATGGAGTGCCTGTCTCGGTGGTGTCAGACCGAGATGTCTGTTTCACTTCCAAATTTTGGAAGCGGTTTCACGACGAGATGGGTACTCGTCTCGACTTCAGCACCGCTTTCCACCCTCGGACGGATGAACAAAGCGAGAGGATGATTCAGACACTCGAGGACATGCTACGCACATGTGTACTGGATTTTGGTGGCAGTTGGGATACGTATCTTCCGTTAGCGGAATTTTCGTTTAACAACAGCTACCACGCTAGCATACATCGACCTCCCTTCAAGATGCTCTACGGGAGGAAGTGTAGGACCCCAATTTGTTGAGGCGAGGTCAGTCAGAGAGTCAAGGGGAGTACTGAGGTAGTACTCAAGACTACCGAGAGGATCCACCAGGTCCGGAGCAGGCTCCAGACTATTCAGAGTCGGCAGAAGAGCTATGCCGACAAGCGGTGTTCAGACATGTAGTTTCAAGTAGTCAGCATGGTCCTCCTGAAGGTGTCACCTTGGAAAGGTGTCATCCAGTTTAGCAAGCGGGGCAAGCTGGGGCCCAGGTACATTGGTCTATTCAGGGTGCTGGCTCTAGTGGGCAAGGTGGCATACCGATTAGATCTTCCAGCAGAGCTCAGCCAGATCCACAATACTTTCCATGTTTCTCAGCTGTAGAAGTGCTTAGTGGATAACTCAGCGGTTGTGACTCTATAGGACATTCAAGTGTATGACATCCTTAATTACAATGAGGGACCAGTAGCTATTCTCGACAAGAAGACAAAGGAGCTGAGGAACAAGAGGGTTGAGTTGGTGAAGGTGCAGTGGCGGCACTGCAAGGGTTTAGATTGGACATAGAAGCCCGAGGAAGAGGTGAGGGAGCACTACCTAGAGTTGTTTCTCAATGCAGCAGACTTCGAGGACGAAGTCTAAGAGAAGTGGGGAGAATTGTAAACACTGGTTCCTGGTACGCATTAATTATAATTTATTCATTTTTGAAGAGCCAATCAACGATTTGGGAGCCCCAGACTCGTCAAGTAGAAACGAGATTGGACGCGGGATCTTAAGCCACCTACTCGACAAGTTGAGAGCCTCGACTCGGCGAGTAGTTCTGCCAGAATGAAACCCTAATTTTGGGGTTTTGCACCCTATTTGAAGCTTGTGAAGAATAGAAGAAGCTTGGAGTCTCAGAAGAAATCTAGTAGATCCAGAAACAACTTCTCATCCTCTTCATTTTCTAGTAATCAAGTCTCAACCTTGCTTACTAGTTTGTTAGATCTCTTCTTTGTCACTTTATAGGCTTTTGGTTCAAGAAACTTAGTCCTTGCGAAATGAACATCCCAAGTGACCTATCTTTCAGATCTGGGATCTAGAAGGGGTTTCTTGGCATAAATGTGCAAACTTTATGACCATGGAAGCCCCATGCAAGCTTTAAGGTGTTATTTTGGCCTTTTAGGCCCTAAAAGGCCATGGATGGAAGGAAAGTTTGAGACTTTACATGTCCATTTGGTGTCTAGGACCTAGATCTCATTTTTCATGCTTTAGTTTAGAATATTATGGCTTTTGGACCAAGATCCATGTCTTAGAGAGCTAGGGGTTGAGCTAAAACCGTTAAGAAGGACTAATAACGGGTAACGTTGGTAACTTCACCCTTAAAAGAGCATTTCCTATATGTAGATGAAGTATGGAGTTTGGATCTGAAGAGTAGGGGCTTAATCCTTTAATATGGCCCAAATAGACTGAGGAACTCGCCGAGTCTAGAGAGCGACTCAATGATTTAATGTCGTTCTCTCCCGATTTTGTACAAGGTAGAACTCAACGAGTCTTTGAAGGGACTCGACGAGTTGATTCGCCAAATTGGGACTATAAGTAGCCAAGAAACTCGACGAGTCAGGGGGATGACTTGATGAGTTGGGTCAACTCGGATGGTTGACTTTGACTTTGACCAAAACGTCGACTTTGACCAGGGGTGAAATGGTCAGATTACCCTAAGAAGGATTATGAGGTTTTGACTAAGTGTTATTGTGATAATGATAGTCGGGGAGTCGTTGGAGCAGCCGTCAGAGATTCCTTACTCGAGGTTTCAGCAGTCAGCTTTACGACCTGAGTTTTGCTTCAGTAGGAACGGGTCTACAGCACCAATGTCGGCCCGCGTAGAGTAGCTAAGTGTGAGCTGGGCCTGTATCTTAGAATTGTTTATGATTAGTAGCTAGGTGTAGGTAGGGCGCGTATCTTAGTATTATCTGAGTATGTTTATGAATTGGTAGATTGTGCTATACTTGTTATCTGTGTGATATTGGTATGTATGTCAAGGTAGCGAGGTGTGGGCAGGGGCCCGTATCCTCTAGATAGCAGCGTGTGGGCGAGGCCCGTACCTCCTAGTTAGCAGAGTGTAAGCAAGGCCCGTATCTCTGACATAGTTGAGTGTAGGTGAGGCCTCTAACTTATAGTTAGTCGAGTGTGTGCAGGGGCCCGTATCTCCTTGAGTGTGGGCGAGGCCTGTATCTCCGAGTTGTATGTTATATTCTATGTGTATGGTATGTGGTAGTTTGGGAAGACTCACTAAGATTCGTGCTAAGAGTTTACAGTTTTGGTTTCAGGTACTTCCGATAGAAAGGGGAAGAGCTCGGGATAATTGGGATGCACACATTGTTTTTTTAGCATGGGATGTTTTCACTCTGATATGTTAGACAGATATTTATGATATTTTGAGATACACGATCGATGGTTTGATATGATGTTTGGATAATTATGGTTTTATCAATGATTTAAAAATGAAATGTTTGTTCCGTATTTTTGGGATGTTTCACATTCGTAGGTTTTCAGTTTTCATGATGCATATGATATTACTTTCTGCCTTTGGGTTAGAACATACCGTAACCCAACTCCAAATCCATCGCTATAAACTATAAAGTCTTGAACCCCATTGGGTAAAGCAAGGATCGGTTCTTCACACAACCGTTTCTTCAGTTTATCAAAAGCTTCGTCATGCTTCTCACTCCACGTATACTTAACCCCCTTGTGGATCAAGGATATGAATGGAGTATCTATTGAAGAAAAGTCTTGGATAAAACTTTGGTAGCATCCAGCTAACCCTAGAAAACTACGAATATCAATGGGACTTTTCAGCCTTTACCATTTCATTATTGCCTTAATTTGTGTTGGTTCAAGCTTTATGTCTTTTTGGTTAACCACATGACCCAAGAATTTCACCTCTCGGATCCAAAAATTGCATTTGGATAACTTTTCATATAACTTCTCCTCCTTCAGTACTTCTAATACTTCATATAGATGCTTGTCATGCTCTTGCTTTCTCTTAGAGTATATTAGAATATCGTCAACGAGCACTATTACAGATCTATCGAGGGAAGCTTTAGAAACCCAATTCATTAGATCCATAAATATTGTTGGAGTATTGGTTAGTCCAAAGGACATAACAAAAAACTCGTAATGTCCATATTTTTTTCCTGAAAATTGTTTTGTTGATATCTTGTTCCCTCACCTTCAATTGTTAATAACCTGACCTGATATTAAATTTTGGAAAAAAGATTATGCCTCGCAGTGGATCAAAGGGTCATCAATTCAAGGTAATGGGTATCTATTCTTCACTTTTTCTTTATTAAACTCCCTATAGTCTATGCACATTCTAATGGTTCCATCCTTTTTTTATGAATAGCATAAGGGCTCCCCAGGGTTACGAACTAAGTCTAATAAAATGTTTGTCTAACAATTCCAGAAGTTGCATCATAAGCTCCATCATCTCTACCAGTGCTACTCAATATAGTGCTTTTTCTATTAGTGACGTTCCTGGAAACAAGACTATCTAAAACACCACTTTCCTATCAGGGTGAATTCCAGCAAGATCTTCTAGAAATACTTCTGGAAAGTCGCACACTGCCGCTATCTTGTGTATTCCCTTTATCTCTTTCTTTGCATTAATCACAAATTCCAAATATGATGTACATCTTTGGCCAAACATTTCTCGTCTTTCGTCGTAGTGATGATTCCAAAATTTACTCAGCGTTTGTCCCCGTACACCATAAATGGTTCTCTTCCAAGAGGGTTTATTTTCACCATCTTCTTTCTATACAATATTTCGGTATCGTTTTCCCATAGCCAAACTGTTCCTAGTACTATGTCAAAACTATTTAACTTAATGGGCACTATTTTCTCATGGAATTTATTCCAATTCAAGTTAATGACGATGTTTCTCATATAATCGCTAACAAGTACAGTCTTATCGCTAACAACTTCAACTAATAGGGAAGTTTCGTGTTTGTATAGAGGTAATTCAAGTATTCTACCGCATTTATGAGAAATAAAGGAGTATTTTGCTCCTAAATCAAAAAAATATTGGCAGGTAAATCATTTACTAGAAATGTACCTGAAGCGACATTTGCTTCTTCTTTTGCTGCCTCAAGGTTCATTTAGAATGCTCGTCCCTTCAGTTTTTGTTGCATGTTTGGCTTTCAAGCTCCTTTGTTCTTCGGGCAGTCATTCTTAAAATGCCCTTCTTTACCATACTCGAAAGAACTCTCTTGTTGGATATACTCGTTAGTATAGTGACCAGACAACCAACACTTGAAGTAGGTCATCACTTCGTCACATCTTCCAGGGCATTTCTTCTTGTGGTTATTACACCACTTTACTTCGTTGTCATTCCGTGACTTCTTATTGTTGGGGCTAAACTTGGAAACCTTTAGTTTTTGTTGGATTTTGAAGATCATTCAAACTTCTTTTTCTCTCTAGTCCCAGCTTTTTCGATATCTTTCTCCTTAATCTATATTTCCACATTCTTAGCCGTCCAGATAACTGTTTTCAAAGTAGTAGCTAATTTCAATGTTGGAACATAATATTATGGTAGTCCAATAGCGAATTTCTTAATCTTGGATAGTTCACTAGGGATCAAGCATTGATCTAATTTCATCTTCTCAGAGAAAGCGGCAACGTACTCACTGAGGCTCCTCTTTCCTTTCTTCATGTCTTGGAACTCGTTATTTATTTACAGGAGAGATCTATTTCTAAGCAGTACTCGCTTTTCAAGTTTTACAAGACGTTTTCCCATGATATATTCATCGCATCTCGTTCTGGTATAGTCTAAGCCAACAGTTTTGTTAGTACATGAAAGTGGCCCTTAGTCAATCCGAGATGAAGAGTAGATTCGGAGATGGCTAGATTTCCGAGATGCAGTTGTTTCGGATTTAGTCAATGTATTCTGAAAGAAGTGATAGTATTGGTTTATTTTTTAATGTTTGTAATGTAGTGTCGTACAACCGACAAAATCAGCATAAATGGTTGCGTCAGGCTGTTGATCTTCAGTCCATGCACACTTTACTAGTATTTGTCTTTTGTAACTCCTTTGGCTATAAAAAGGAGTGTCAACCATTGTAATACTCACCTACGTTTACAAGTGCACCTTTTGAACAACTTCACTTCTATCAAATCATAGAATCATTCAGTCAATCATTTTTCTAACATTCTTCTTGGTCTTATTTACTTTACACTATTTGTACTTTATATTAAACTTCTTGACCTTTTTGTTGAGTTATTTACTTCAAGGATTGACTGGTTTATCAAAACTTGATTGGATCTTTATTATAAGAAATCATTGATGTAAGACTAATTCAAGGTTTGAGTTTTCAAACCTAGTTCGTGCAAATTCGTGAACTCACAATTGGTATCAGAGCCTAAGTGGTTGTTCTTTGAATCCATAAGAATAGATTATAGTTGGTTTAAGATTACATTGGTATCTCAATCACTTCAACTCTAATATCTCAACATCAATGGTTGCTTTTAATCAATCTCAAAAAATGTATTCAATGCAAATCGCCAATAGCGTGGGTTGCCCATCGCGTGCCCCATTATTAGTTATTGAAGAGTATGATCACTGGAAATTCAGAATGGAGAGATTTTTGGTTGGAAAAGAAAAAAGTGAAGAAATATGGCGGTCAGTGAAAGAAGGTCCTCATGTTCCTGTTAAGAAAATGGTCAGAGATGTTGATGTTACTCTCATGGGTCAAGATGAGCTCCGACCATTACCTCTCACCGTAAATGATGTCGACAAACTCCATGCAGACCAGATTGTTTTTTCGAAATGGTGTTTGGTGTTCCACATCTCCCGTTGAGCACATTAAGTTATGCAACTCTACAAAAGAGATTTGGGATACACTTCAAGATTTGTTTGAAGGATCGAAAAATATGAAGGACAAGCGTATGACGTCTATGGTGAACGACATTTACACTTTCACTACCACACCTGGTGAATCTGTTGCCTCTGCATCAAGTCGGTACAGAATCGTTGTGAACAACATGACTGCACATGGTGTTGTTTTCACTCCATTTCAGTACAATCTGAAGTTTATCAACAATCTTGAAAAATGATGGAGAAATGTTCAATCATATCTTCAGAGTAATGGATCTCTAAAGAAACCGAAGTTCTCCTAGTTGTTCGAAGAATTGCAAGGCCACGAATCTAATGTTGTTCAAACATTGATAGAACTCTATGGAGACCCTCTCGGTCTAGTCAGTTTCATCAATCCACTTCTTCCAATCCAATTGTCTCGGATCCATTTAGAGTTGTCCCACTTGTTCAACTTACTCTGCCTGTTCCACCATTTCCAAACTTCCCTTATGAAGAAAACTTTGATCCAGAAGTCGCTGATTCCGAACTTCATTTCTAGAAAGAGTTTGCACTTCTGTCTATGAAGTATAAGTGACAACGGAATCCCAATCAAAAAAAAATTTAGAACAGATTTCAAGCTCCTCACCAAAGCAATGATCAACCTAACCCTAAACCGACTGAAAATCCGCCAACTTTTCAACCCAACAATCTGAATCACTCTTCGGAACCTCAGGAAGTTCCCACTTCAGCCAAACCCAAGATTATATTTCACAAGTGTGGTCTTGGAAACCACTATACAAACAACTATTTGGTTAATGTTCATCAGAAACCAAAGGTGAAAGATTCTACCTATTATGCTCGTCGAGCATAGGAACTTGCAGAAAGTGAAAAGGAATTTCTCGCCACTGTTTTGCGAAATATTGATGGGTATTGGTTATCTAATGATGAGGGTGAAGTAAAATATAAAAGAAACTTGTGTTTTATGGCTAGATAAACTATCGAGTATGATGAAGGATAATGGTCTTCAAGTTCTGAAAATGATGATAAGGATGCTGAGCCAAATTACTGCGACATGCCAACCAACGATCCACCTGATAAAAGCATCATCCAACAGGTAAAATCCATGATTACTTAAAATAATTTTGATTTATCTATATGTGAACTTTATTTAACTCAAATTGAATCTGATATGACATTCATTCTTAAAGCCTATGAGTTTGCCATAGATGTGAGTGAGAAACTGGATAGTGAGTTGACCAGAGTTAGATTACGAGTCGAAGACCGCAAGCTTAAGATTGAATACTTAGAGCATGAACTTTTAATAGCTATGGATGAATTTATTATCCTTAATGACAAATGTGTCATTTCAGTTAGTGAAAGAAATGTTATTGTCAATGATAATATGTGTCTTAATGCTAAGATCGATAGTTTGCATAATTATTTCCATCCTTGGTCCGATGCACCTGGTCTCGGAAGCGAGTTTCTGAAACCTGTTGCTTGTCCCTTGAAGGAACTTCAAATTTGACATTTATGGGAGACATTTTGAACCGTATTTATTTGGATACCCCTGTCTCACCATTGTCGTCCCCTCAATGTACTTCAGACGGATATCAATCATTAATTCCTGAGTTCAAAACGATCACTATTATATGTCTTGATTCCAATCAACTTCCGCCTATCCATAGACCTGAATATGTCTTTGAAACTTCCACATGACACAGGTGGCACTGGAGTTTATCTTCCAAACTCCAGTCATCCAAATAATTGTGTTATTGAGGAAATCATTCCTGAGACATGCGGACATGAATCAGACCCACCTACCACATTTTGGGTATCCCTTGATAGTGATGTAGATGAAGAATTTAAGTCTGATGATGAGTCCTCATCAGATTCGCTTGTGTGAAACTCAAAAGTCATTTCTAAGTCTACCTTAGTTCCGATTAAGCCTTGTTTCAACAATCCATCTGCAGAACAGTCTTCTAGGTCATCATCTATGAAAAAAACTTGGTTGAAGAATAAGGATATTTTTCATCCGAAGACTGAGGCTAGGAAAGCTATAGAAAAAGAAACTAGGCGTAGACAACACTCTATGTTCCTTGAGAAATCCGACAAGAAAGTGTCTCAGACAGTTGTTAGCCCAGCTAGTAGGAATCATAATACATTCATGACTCTTAATATTATTAAGTGACCATCTATTATGTTATCTCGGATACGCATGACACTACAGTCAAAAATTGTGTGAAATTTGTTACTGTCGAGACCTCATCAAAATGACTCTCCTCGGAAAGTATCCTCTTTTGTGTTTATTGCTACCTCGAATGGCATAATTTTTAACCCAAATCAATTTTCGAAATCCAATGTGCCTACGATAGCAATGAGCAAAGGAAAAAAATACTCCGAACACCATTGATAAGGATCCTTCAAAATGTTCAAATTTGAACTTCAAATGGAAAGTTAAAGAGAATGATATTACAAATGAATCTCAAAACACAGTTCTTCCTGAACCATCTCATAAAACTATTCCTCCGAGGAAAGCAGTGGTTAACATACCAAAAGTAGAGTATGACTTTTGGACTAATGAAAAGACCTTGACATTCTGCATATTCCCAAAAGAATCTTAGAAGGAGCCTTCCGAGATACCAGTTGTTCAGAATTCAAAAGTTAAGTCTAAAGCCCATGTTAAAGTCCCTAAGGCTAACTCGGAGCCTGAAAACTCCAAAACTCACTGATTTTGCAGGCTTTTTGTGCTTCAGAACAATATAAAATATGGTATATTCATAGTGCTTGTTCCATGCACATGAATGGGCAGAAAGATTTTCGACGTGATCTGAAGGTTACTCTGAATGCTAGTTGTGTTAGATATGGCAACAACACAAATTCACAAATTCTAGGTTATGGCATCCAAACCAATGACAATTTCTTTGTTTCCAATGTGGCGTACGTGACTGATCTCAAGAAAAGTCAAATAAATGTAGCCCAACTCACTGATATAGATCGGAGGGTTGAGTTCTATGAGAAGCATATCTATGTTGTAACAGAAGATCGGAATGAATATCTCATTAAGTCAGATTGGAACAAAAACATGTATTCTCTGGATTATGATTATCAGAATGCCTCAATTGTGTCTTCTTACGAAATTCGTTCCTGACGTAAGTTAGTTATGGCATTATAGGCTTGCTCATCTCAATATCCGATATATGAATGATCTTGTTTCTAGTGAAATGGTGTGAGGTTTGCCACTCCTCAAGTTTAAGAATGATCATCTATGTATTGCATGTGAATGTCGGAAGCCATCCTAGAAAGATCATCCCGTTCTAATTGAAAAATCCATTTCCGAACCAGTTGAACTTCTACATACCGATCTCTTTGGGCCATCTTACATTGAAAGCTTGCATCACAAAAGTACATTTTTGTGATTGTAGATGACTACACAAGGTTCACCTAGGTTTTATTTTTAAGATTGAAATCGAAAACTACTTCCAAGCTCATCAATTTCATAGAATGAATTGAAGTTCAGAAAAAACTACTCGGCCAAAGAATTCATAGTGACAACGGATCCGAGTTCACTAATGCGACAATCGAAAAGCCTCTGACTGATAAAGTCATTGAACACAAATTTTCTGCTCCTTACATTTCACAACAAAATGGTGTCAGTGAAAGAATAAACCAAACTCTAGTTGAAGTTGCTCGGTCAATGTTGGACTTTGCAAATCTTCCTCTTTGGCTAAAGGAGTCTCTACAACCTATTTTATTTAAAATCATAGTATTATCAATTATCGCCTCAACAAGACTCGATATGAAGCAATGAATGGTCAGAATTCGAGTATCTCGTTCTTACATATCTTTGGATGCAGATACGTCATCAAAATTAATCGTGAACAACTCACCAAGTTTCACCCAAATTCAGATGAAGCCATCTTTTTAGGATACTCAGCTAAATCAAAAGTTTACCAGGTTCTAAATCGGCATACCCATGTAATTAAAGAAAGATTTAACATCACTTTTGATGATAATTCTTTTCGGAACTCAAAACCAACTCATGTTACGACACACATCCTGGAGTCCGATGCTCCACCTCCTAGGTCTCCGAATGCTCAAGTCATCTATTAAGTCGATTTCGAAAGCATTTTCGGACTAATAGAAATAGCTCTTGACTCGAAATCTCGATGAAGACCATCTTCAACTCCCACCCCTATTTCTCAAAACATATCTGGTCCGAATCCAACATTTCCACTAATTGATTCTGAAGTATTACCATCTCGGGTTGAGGGGGAGAATGCCTCCACTTCTATGCCTCAAGGGCATGGAAGTAATCCAATCCTTGAATCAAATGTTGATGGATTTCAAGATGCAAGACATCACATATCAATTTTCCGAAGTTGATCAAATTCCAAACAACATTGAAGACGAGGCTAACTTCTTTGACTTTACGAACAATGAAGATGCAAGAATATCTGATTCAAAAGTTCGGGGGGATAATCATCTTCAAATTTAAATAGTTCAGGGAGAGTAACACAACCCTATTGTTGACGTCGGATGATCTTCTGCACAATAAATTCTGATATTACATATTTGGACAAGGGATCATCCTCCAAATCAAGTTATTAGAAATATAAACTCTGGAGTTCAAACTCGCTCTATTGCTAATATTCAAAATGAGTGTTACTTCTCGGCATTCATATCAATGGTTAAACCCAAATCCATTAAGGAAGCTCTCGAACATTTCGATTGGATTACAACCATGGAAGGAGAATTAAAAGTGTTCGATTGAAATCAACTGTGGACTCTTGTCCCTCCTCCTCGGGATCACCCTATTATTGGAACTCGATTAGTTTTCTGAAAAAACTTGATGACGTAGGAGTCATAATCTGATACAAAGCGAGGTTGGTACCTAAAGGATTCACTCAGATTGAAGGTCTTGATTACGATGAGACTTTTGGACCTATTGCCTATCTTGAAGCTATCTGAATCTTGCTTCCATACGCTGCTCATAAGGCCTTCAAAGTTTATCAAACGGATGTCAAAAGTTCCTTCCACAATGGTGAAATGGATAGTGAAGTTTATCTTTAACAACATCTTAGATTTGTAAATTTATCATATCTGAACTACTTCTACAAACTCTAGAAGAGGTGTGTGGCCTGAAGCAAGATCTTCGTGCCTAGTATAAAACTCTCACTCGTTTTTTGAAGCCTTTTGTTTTTCAAAGAGAAATTATGGATCCTACACTATTCCAAAGATTTAATGGATATCATCTCATGTTAGTTCAAATATATTTCGATGACATCATCTTTGGATCAACTAATCTGACGATGGTTGCCGACTTTTCCAAGCTGATGGTTATTTAAATCTGGATGAGTATAAATCGTGAGTTAAGTTTCTTCCTCTGACTAAAAGTTAAACAGACCAACAGATCAAGCTTCATTCACCAAGAGAAATACATTTACGGACATCTGAAGAAATATTCAATGGACACATGTGCATCTACAAAAGTTCAGATGGGCTTCAGACACAAGATCTTTTCGGACCTATCCGATATAACTGTTGATCAGAAGTGTAAGTCCCCAATCTGCTTGTGTATCAATCAGATCCGTTTGATGGTGTGGAATCCCTATCGAACGGATGATGCCAGAACAAATGAAGAAGAAGGAGAAGAAGAATAACTTGAATCTATGATGTATTGAATATATGAATGAAGATCCTTACAATAGATTCACACACTCTCTTGTTTCTCTCTCTAGAACACCTTGGAATACACACACTTAAGCTCCCCTCCACTTATGCATTTTTACCAATCCTCACCCCCTACACCTATATTTATAGGAAGACGGACCGTAAACCTGATTACGGTCAGGCAGACCGTAAACAGGTTTACGGTCATAACAGACCGTAAACACCCTGACCGTAAAAGAAACCGTAAACACTGAAAAATAAATTTTCTTAGAAAAGTAGAGTATAAACCATCATTTTGACCCAACAATCTCCCCTTGGTTTATAGCTTTCTTTTCTTAATTGACCCAACAAGCTCCCCCTAAAAAGTAGCTGGCTTTTCTTGTCAATCTTCATCGAGAGCTTGGCTTCAGCATTAATCTTCAAATTCTTCACAACTTCAAGATGAACTTGATGAATCTTCAACAAACGACTTCATCTTGAGCAGTTGGCCTTGTCTTCAAAATTTGACTCTGAACGCACATTGGGTGAGGAGGCTTCTTGTAGAGATTCTTGAAAGATGGCAGCAGGTTTATAGATAGCAGCAAATTGTTGAAGGATTGAATGTTGAAAGAATAATCTTCATTTCTTGCTCCTTCGAATGAGAATTCTACGATGCTCACGGATGAAGCTTCGGTTCAGAAATCTCGATACAGACTCCACGAGTCTCATCTACATCTGAATTCATTTTTCAAGACAAAACAAAACTAAAAGAAAACTTTAGCACACAATATTTTTGGGTTTTTCATATTTTCTGAACAAATAAAACAGAAACAAAAATATTTTTGGATTTTTTGATTTTTCTGAACAAGAAATAACACTATTTTTGGATTTTTTTAATTTTTGTTTGATTTTTGAAGATTTTTTTTTTTAATTCTCCCCCTAAATTTGTGCATAGAGAAAAACTATGAACAAATTTAACAAAAACAAAAATATTTGGGATCAAAGTTGTGAGACAGCCTGAACTTGTTTATCAGTACCTTCAACTTTATGAATAGATCTGGTCAATTTCCGGTATTGTGGTCCACTTAAACACGAAGAATATTGACAAACTTTTCTAAATAAACCATTTAGCTGACAACGACCACGTGTATTGTTGTCCACTTAAATTAAGCAGCGAGATCTACAGACAACCTCTAAATGATTCAATTTTAGTTTCACTAGAACGTGTTCCCCGCATCCCGATATACGCTGGTTATCAAGAACTTCCTAAGGACTCCTTACTTTAGGTGAGTAAACAATTATTAAGGAGGAAGTTAGATTTAGAAATAGGTGCATATGTTGTGTCCCAGGTCGGATCTCTTTCAATCACGCAGAGGGGACAACATATGGCTAACTAGGATAGAGGGATTGAGAGGTAGAATATTGCATATGGTGTGTCCTAGGTCGGATCTTCTGATCACGCAGATAGAAATAGTTTCATAGATAAGAAGGTGTGTAGAAAAAGAGTTGCATATGTTGCATTCCAGGTCGGATCTTCCAATCACGCAGAGGAAGCAACATATGACTGACAGATAGAAAGCAAGAAAATAATTTCCTACAGACCTACTTTATCAGAACCCCCCACTCGCTTTATCAGAACTACAATTAAGGACATAAGTCTGTACATCAAGGAAAATTCGAACCACTGTTCTAGATGCGTATTAATTTAGTGTATCCTGTAGGTTCCCGTGTTTATCTCACTGCTCAATCTACCCAAGCGTCGTATGGTCAGTCCAAACAATTCCATCCAAATCCACACTGTCAAATACTTCGTGCCTACCAGCACATTGAACACAGAGTCTAGACAATTCAGATTCAGTCCCTTACACATGTTTTAGACTGGCCGTTATCACTTTATCTTTATATCACTTCCCAAAACAAAACTAACGAAAAACTATAAGAAAATAAATAAAATTGTCTTTAAAATGAATCGATGCAAGATAAACTCAGGAGTATAGAGAAGAAAACTCAAACCGTAAATCACCGATTGAATTTGCATCTAGAATGTCTGAGAACAGCACGCATAATCTCAGAACAGATCCGAAAATTCTTCATGTCATTAAGCACTGACCCCATTTGTGATCTCTTCCTTTCCTCATTTCCCGCAAAAGGACACATACTCTCACACAAAGGTCTGAATGTTGTACAGTTGAGAGATGTCCCCTATCATGTGCCTGGAATAGCCACTACCAACAAACTGAAGTCTGATGATATGCCTCCATAGCTGCTCCGACATAGAGCGGGATCAGTTGGTCTTTCGAACCCAGTCCATTTTGAAACTGGTTCGACCTTTGTCATCTTTGCAAGGAACATTCTCCCATGACATGTCCTGTTTATCACAAACAGAAGATGTAGAAATATTAGAGTCATTAGGTGATTTGGGAGACTGAACCTTTGGAACCCATTTGTAGGTGGGTTTGACCCATTTCTTTTTCGATCCGATGGGTGCCTCGATACTTGCATTTGATCTTGATGTAGGGCGTTGAGATGAGTTTGATTTTGGCTTCACGGGAGCATCTCTTGGATTTGGCTTCTTGGTCGGCATTCCCTTCTTGCCCTTGGGATTCTGATTCTTGGCCTTGTGGGTTTGATTCTTGGCCTTCTGCGCGTTCCATTCACCATTGTCTGAACGTGACCTTGAGGGGTTTCTTTTGGAAAATCTCCCTCTTGGCGCGTTCTGCCACCCTTGTGCATAGTAGGGAACGTATGCGCAATTAGGACAATTTATGGCAATGTGTCCAGGTGTTCCATAGTGAAAGCAAGTCTGCTTCTTCACGGAGGAGTTGTTTCTTCCTGCTCCTGGTGGCGTATCCTTGCCTTGTTTCTGGTTGTTCCTACAAGCACAATTACAGCAGGCACTCTGTTTAGCGTGAATTGGTGGCCTTTATTTACCAACAGCAGGTTGATAAGAAGTAACTGAGTTAGAAGTAACAGATTCAGAGTTTAAGGAGACATTGGTTTGTTCAATAGTGTTCTCCTTGTTCTCATCTTCCGCAACTTTACCTGCACAGGAAGTAGAAACATTGGTATTCTTCACCTCAACACCCTCAGTTGACCCTGATTGTTCAGTCTTAACTGAAGCTGGAGCAGGGGTTTGGCCATACTGAGCAGGCATTTCTTCCTCATTGGTCTCAAGGGGTGGGTTATAGTTGTCATTAAAAGGAGGTGGCACACTGTGTGTGACAACCCGAAACTTTTCCCGTTATCATTTCCCAGTTTCCGTTAATAAAAATTGGGTTTTTATTTATTTCCGTTCACATTAGTATTAGTTTTGGTCTAACGAAACATTCTAAACTCAGTTCGATCGAGTTTCGTATTCAAAAACGAGGTTTTCTAAGTCAAAGCATAGCATCCGGGCCAAACGACCCTTCGACAGGCGTTCACGGCCGCAAACTCAGTTTACGGCCGTAAACCCTGTTTACAACCGTAAACCCTGTTCACGACTGTAAACACTCCACCCCACCCCCTTGACCGTAAACTCACCCCTATATAAGGGATGAGTGGCCTTCATTTCTCACTTTACACACTCCATAAGCTTTCTCCCTCTACTCTTTACTCTCTCTCTCTCTCTACAAACTTCGAATTTGCTCAAGGATCCTCAAGAATGTAAGTGATTCTTCACCTTGATTATGTTTCTATCTCACTTCTAGTGGCAAATCCATGTTCCTAGCTCATCAATCTCATCTTTTTCTTGATTTTCTCTCTCACGAAGAACACCAAGAACACACACTAGTTCTTGGTGGCTAAAAACCTCATTTCAAGCTTCTACTACGTAAGTATACTACCCCTAGCTTGTTGAATACAAGAATCACTTGTTAAGCATCTAGAAATCGTGACCAGAAGGGTGTTTACGGTCAAGGCAATCTCCCTTGACCGTAAACTCTATTTTAGTGGTGCAAAGTTGCCACAACACCCTCCTAAGCCTAGGAACGAGGCTTACAACACTTCCAGAAGACTAGAAAGGACCTTGAAACACAGAAAATCGCATCTTTCACCAAGTGTTTACGGCCGTAAACCCTTGGGCCGTAAACCCTTGGGCCGCAAACCCTTGGGCCGTAAACGCCTTTTACGACCGCAAACTCCCCATTTTCAAATCTCATGTGATTCTAACACTTAGTTTTAAGTGTTTCCTAGTCCCTAAGGTGGTTTCCTTCAATAACGAATAGCGTTATGCCCTCACCTAATGTATATATGTACTTTTACATGCTAAATAGGATCCGTTTGTGTCCGAGGCTTTATTTGACACTCACCAATTCCTAGCAACTTACACCCGAACCCCACGTCAAACGGTGAGTTCATACCCCTATGTTTTTCCGAGTTTTCATGTTTTCAGGGGGGAATACAAGCAAAAGTACAAGGAAACTTATGCTCAACTATATTAATTTGTTAAAATAATTATATGTTCATTATGCTTTTAACACAGAAAATCGTTTTACCAAACGATTAAGATATCAACTCGTAGAAACAGTTTTCAAAAATAAAGCAAGGAACTTGTAAATCTTGTCATAAAATGTGATATTTTATAAAGGATTTATGCAAAACCTAAATAGGATTTTCGTTATCATTATTTGTAAATTTGTTATTTTAAGTTGGAGACACGTCCTTGGTAACACTCCACCGGATTCGAGAGTGTGGGACTAACACTTGTAACCAGAATCTCTAGTAGGAAGAGCGTGACTATTGTGTATAGATCTATACGGGACTGACTACCCCGCACCTCGCTGCTAGCTACAGTGGGACCGTCAGGTCTACGGGTGACAAAGTCATAAAAAGGATACTGACCCCCGTTACGTGCCATATCAAGTTTAATGTATGGTTATAAAACTCGCAACCTAGATAACAGAGATTTACTTTCGTAATAATGAATCAAGTGAACTAACCTCAAAGTAATAACCGATTTGATTACTAGAGGGTATTGATAATACCCTTAAGATTTAGTTCACTACCTATTTATTAGTTTTATTTATGTAATAAGGCTAATACATCTCACTGAGAGAAAACAGGGATTTTCAAGGAAACTACATCTAACGATACAAGAATGGATATACTTGTACACCTCATTCCAGATCAGATAACCAACCATCAACTTTTATGGAAAATATAAGATTTTCCTGGGATAACTCAACATTACATAAACGGGCTGTTAAACCAATAACGAATGGATAAACAAACACCTTTCATAAGAAAATACAGGATTTTCTTGGGAAACACTTTTCAAAGGCTCAAAGAAACATTTATTTCACCCGAACTAAACGTTTATGAACTCACCAGCTTTATGCTGATATTTTTAAAACTGCTTGTATTCAAAGGGCATCAATAGACAGGTACTCTAGCCAACTTTTGGAGAAGACGGAGCATTTTGGAGTCACGTCTCTTACTTTTGCTATATACGGTTATGTATAAACCATGTTTTCAAACAATGTAAATATTCTTATTATAATCTAATGGTTGTGTTTACTTCGCTTACGATGATACAACTGTTGTGATACTATACATGACGTCCTCCGCCTCGGAACGTTTCCTCCATCCGTTTCGGGGTGTGACAGATTGGTATCAGAGCTTTTGTTTATAGTGAACTAAGTATACCGAACCTTACATGGTATACAACTATAAGCACAAAGGGGCTGGAGTGCTCTAAATTAAAAGTATACTTTTAAAAATATAACTATTTTTACAAAAAGTATACAAGTATACCTACACACCAGAAACAATATCATGAGTAGAACAAAACAAAAGTATTTTGGATGTTGAACACTGCGGTTAAACCTGGGCAGTTATGTAATCATGTCTAGGGTCAATATAGCCTGATCAACTATATTCATTCGAGACATGACCAACATGTGCTTGGGAGTGACTTTGGTGTTGCAGCAGGCCTAAAACTTGTCAAGTATCCATACAATAAGACGTCGATAGAACAAAACATACAACTTAAAATACTATAGGAGTATTTTAGTTAGAGCCGAATACATTGTAGAAATTCATTTCTAGCTTTGCTACCAGTTCGTTTCTTAGCGATAACTTACTTGCATTAGTAACCTTTCTTTGCTTATCGCTTGGTAGAACACTTTATTATCAGGAAGAGATATATTTTGTTTCGTATATCTTGAGGACTTACCAACCTCTTCTTCCTGATTATTTTTAGAACAAGATGCCTCCCCGAAAAAGACCCATCAGAAGAAATGACAACACTCCACCACCACCACCGCCCCCTCAGTTTGATCCTGCAATGTTCCAGGCAGTTGTTACTGTTGTTGTGGCTGCCGCTATGTCACAGATTAACCCTGGCGGGTCTGGCGTACAGGGAGGTGGTACTCATCCCCAAAATCAGGAAGGTGGTCAGGGACACCAGAAGGACTGCTCTTACAAGGACTTCATGAACGCGAAACCCACATCTTTCGACGACAAAGGAGGTGTTATTGCCCTGACTCAATGGTTCGAAAAGATCGAGTCCATTTTCGAAATCTGTTCCTGTTCTGAGGCCAACAAGGTAAAATTCGTCGCTTGCAATTTCGCCAACAGAGCACTGACCTAGTGGAATGGCCGAGTCAAATCCCTAACCCTGCCAGTGGAAAATGTTATGGGTTGGGAAAGTTTAAAGGAACTCATGCTAGCTGAGTACTGCCCACGGGGCGAGATGCAGAAACTAGAGCACGAACTCTGGAACCTAAAGTTGAAGGAATTTGACATTGCTTCCTACACTTCTAGGTTTGAAGGCCTAGAACTTCTTTGTCCGGGAATGGTCACCCCGGAAAGCAAGAAGATAGAGAGATACATTTGGGGACTGACACAACCCACCAAAGGAAACGTCTTGGCTGCTAGGCCAAACACCTTTGACAGCGCTAAGTGTCTGGTGCAGACTCTCATAGATCACGGAGATGATCTTCATAAAGTGGCAACCGCTCCTGAGCCAGCAAAAGGTAGTGGTGAGAAAAGAAAGTTTTGGAAGCAGCGGAAAGGCCAGTCTTCACAGGAGCCCTCGAAGAAACAGCAAACGGTGGCAGTCAACGCTGCTACTACTCCTGTCGCTGCTCCTGCCACTCAAGCACCTACCAGTAAATATGTTGGTACCCTTCCTCGGTGCGACAAGTGTAACTACCATCATAATACCGGCCCATGTTGTGAAATGCCATGCACTAACTGTGGCAAAAAAGGGCACACAGTTCGATTTTGCAAGGCACCAGTCCAACCAACCATTCAGGCATCTGGAGCAGGCGTCGGTCAAGCCTGTTATAGTTGTGGAGAAGTCGGGCACTATAAGAGAAACTTCCCTAAGGCGACAACAGATGGTAGCACAGGGAGAGTACTAACGATGGGTCAAAAGGAGGCAGTCGCTGATCCCACAGTTGTTTCGGGTACGTTCCTCCTCGACAACTCTTATGCATGCATTCTTTTCGATTCTAGTGCGGAGAGAAGTTTTGTTAGTCATGCATTTAAACATCTCCTCAAACATAAACCTCAACCACTAACTGAAACATTTACCGTCGAGATGGCTAACGGTGAGAAAGAGAGCACTAATGATATATATGTAGGATGTACCCTTACCTTAAACAATCATTCTTTTCCTATCGACGTTATGCCAGTTTCTATAAAAAGCTTTGATGTCATCATCGGCATGGATTGGTTGAGCCCCAATCATGCTGATATTCTTTGTTACGAAAAAGCTATCCGTCTCAATCTTTCCTCGGATGAAGCTCTTGTAATCTACGACGATAAACTCAGTTCAAACCTTCGCATCATTTCGTGCATCAAAGCTCAGAAACTCCTGCGGAATGAGGGTTATGCATTCCTAGCCCACGTCATTAACGAGAAACAGGAAGTTAAAGACCTCGAGAGCATCCCCGAAGTCTGCAATTTTGCTGATGTTTTTCCTGAAGATCTCCCGGGAATCCCTCCCGAACGCCAAGTCGAGTTTCGCATCGACTTAGTCCCCAAAGCTACCCCCGTAGCTAAATCCCCATACCGATTAGCGCCGGCAGAAATGCAGGAGTTATCCAGTCAGCTCAATGAGCTGCTCAGCAAAGGGTTCATCAGGCCGAGTGCCTCACCCTGGGGAGCCCCGATCTTATCTGTGAAAAAGAAGGATGGATCCTTTCGGATGTGCATAGATTACCGTGAACTGAACAAGCTCACTGTCAAAAATCGTTACCCTCTTCCTCGAATCGACGACCTCTTCGATCAACTTCAGGGAGCCAGTTACTTCTCCAAAATATACCTAAGATCAGGGTACCATCAGATGCGAGTCCATGAGAGTGATGTTCCTAAGACAGCATTTCGGACTCGGTATGGTCACTACGAATTTGTAGTGATGCCCTTCGGTCTAACCAACGCACCGACAGTATTCATGGACCTGATGAATCGGGTGTGCCGTCCTTTCCTGGGCAAGTTCGTCATCGTGTTCATTGATGATATACTTGTCTATTCCATAAATGAGGAAGATCACAAACAGCACTTGAGGTTAGTGCTGGAAACTCTAAGGGCGGAGAAGTTGTACGCGAAATTCTCCAAGTGCGAATTCTGGATTCGAAAAGTAACCTTCCTAGGTCACGTGGTAAGCGAGGAAGGCATCCATGCGGATCCCTCAAAAATCAAAGCGATAGAGAGCTGGTCAACACCGAAGACGCCCACAGAAATCCGTCAATTCTTGGGTCTCACTGGCTATTATTGCAGATTTATCCAAAATTTCTCCAGAATTGCCAAACCCTTAACCACTCTAACTCAGAAAGGCGTACCCTTTTGTTGGAGTGAAAAGCAAGACACTGCGTTCCAAATGCTGAAGCGGGCCCTATGCAGCGCACCTATCTTGTCTTTGCCCGAAGGGACGGAGGACTTCGTTGTCTACTGTGATGCATCCAACCAGGGCCTAGGTTGTTGGCTCATGCAACGGGGAAAAGTTATTGGTTATGCCTCGAGACAGCTGAAAGCACACGAAGTCAACTACACAACACACGACTTGGAGTTAGGAGCAGTGGTCTTCGCATTGAAAATATGGAGACATTATCTCTACGGAACCAAGTGCACTATCTTCACTGACCATAAAAGCCTGCAGCATATTTTCGACCAGAAGGAGCTAAACATGAGGCAACGGAGATGGGTTGAACTACTCAGCGATTACGAGTGAGAAATCTGCTACCATCCCGGCAAGGCCAATGTGGTGGCAGATGCTCTCAGCCGGAAGGAGTACTCAGGTCGTAGAGTGAAGGCACTGACCATGACTATCCATTCCCATTTATCCGTGCAAATCAAGGAGGCTCAGCTGGAAGCCTTAAAGCCAGAGAACATGACGGGTGAAGCCTTGAGAGGAATGGAAAAGAACCTAGAGATCAAGGGAGACGGAGTCTATTATTTCATGGACCGGATTTGGACCCCAAAGTTCGGTGGGTAAAGAGAGGTTGTAATGAATGAAGCTCAGAAGACTAGATACTCCGTTCATCCAGGCTCGGACAAAATGTCCCTCGATCTCAAGAAACTGTATTGGTGGCCAAACATGAAAGCAGAGATCACTACCTTCGTGGGCAAGTGCCTAACTTGCGCCAAGGTAAAGGTCGAATATCAGAAGCCCTCAGGTCTACTCCACCAGCCAGAGATACCTGGGTGGAAGTGGGAGAGAATTGCTATGGATTTTATCACCAAATTACCCAAGTCTCCGAGTGGGCACGACACCATTTGGGTAATTGTCGACCGACTGACTAAATCCGCCCACTTCCTGCCGATAAAGGAAAGCTTCAAAATGGAGAGACTCGTGCGAATCTACATCCGAGAGATAGTTCGACTGCATGGTGTGCCTGTGTCCATTATCTCCGATCGAGATAGTAGGTTCACTTCGAGGTTCTGGCAGTCACTATAGAAGGCTCTTGGAACTAAACTAGATATGAGCACAGCTTATCATCCTCAGACATATGGGCAGAGTGAGAGAACCATCCAGACCTTGGAAGACATGTTGAGAGCATGTGTCATTGACTTCGGTGAGTCGTGGGACACCCATTTGCCCTTGGTCGAGTTTTCCTACAACAACAGTTACCACACCAGCATCAAGGTTGCGCCTTTCGAAGCCCTCTATGGTCGCAAGTGCAGATCCCCTCTGTGATGGGCTGAGGTGGGCGACACGCAGCTAGCCAAGGCGCAAATCCCTGACAGCACTCTCACTAGCCCAGAAATCATCCGCGAAACCACAGAAAATATCGTACAAATCCGAGAAAGACTTAAGGCCTCACGAGATAGACAAAAGAGCTACGCCGATAAACGACGAAAACCCTTGGAGTTCTAGGTTGGAGACCGTGTTCTGTTGAATGTCTCGCCCTGGAAAGGCATATACGCTTCGAAAAGCGTGGAAAGCTAAATCCAAGATACGTAGGACCTTTCGAGATCCTCGCTAGGATCGGTCCCGTAGCCTACAAACTTCGTTTACCGCAAGAACTTAGCAACATTCATCCTGTCTTCCACGTTTCAAATCTTAAGAAATGCGTATCTGACGAAACCCTTACGATTCCTCTCGACGAGATTGAAATCAACGAGAACCTGAACTTCGTGGAAGAACCAATCGAAATCATGGATAGAGAGATCAAGCGAACGAAACAAAGTCGCATCCCGATAGTGAAGGTTCGCTGGAATGCCAAGCGGGGACCCGAATTCACTTGGGAGTGCGAAGACCAAATGAAACAAAAGTATCCGCATCTCTTTTCTAATCCATGATTTATATTCTATGTTCAAATTTCGGGACGAAATTCCCTCTAACGGGGGGATGATGTGACAACCCGAAACTTTTCCCGTTATCATTTCCCAGTTTCCGTTAATAAAAATTGGGTTTTTACTTATTTCCGTTCACGTTAGTATTATTTTTGGTCTAGCGGAATATTCTAAACTCAGTTCGATCGAGTTTCGTATTCAAAAACGAGGTTTTCTAAGTCAAAGCATAGCATCCGGGCCAAACGACCCTTCGAAAGGTGTTCACGGCCGCAAACTCAGTTTACGGCCGTAAACCCTGTTTACGACCGTAAACCCTGTTCACGGTCGTAAACCCTCCACCCCACCCCCTTGACCGTAAACTCACCCCTATATAAGGGGTGAGTGGCCTTCATTTCTCACTTTACACACTCCAGAAGCTTTCTCCCGCTACTCTCTACTCTCTCTCTCTACAAACATCGAATTTGCTCAAGGATCCTCAAGAATGTAAGTGATTCTTCACCTTGATTGTGTTTCTATCTCACTTATAGTGGCAAATCCATGTTCCTAGCTCATAAATCTCATCTTTTTCTAGATTTTCTCTCTCACGAAGAACACCAAGAACACACACTAGTACTTGGTGGCTAAAAACCTCATTTGAAGCTTCTACTACGTAAGTACACTACCCCTAGCTTGTTGAATACAAGAATCACTTGTTAAACATCTAGAAATCGTGACCAGAAGGGTGTTTACGGTCAAGGCAAATCTCCCTTGACCGTAAACTCTATTTTAGTGGTGCAAAGTTGCCACAACACCCTCCTAAGCCTAGGAACAAGGCTTAGAACACTTCCAGAAGACTAGAAAGGTCCTTGAAACACCAAAAATCGCATCTTTCACCAAGTGTTTACGGCTGTAAACCCTTGGGCCGTAAACCCTTAGGTCATAAACCCTTGGGCCGCAAACCCGTGGGCCGTAAACTCCTTTTGCGACCGCAAACTCCCCATTTTCAAATCTCATGTGATTCTAACACTTAGTTTTAAGTGTTTCCTAGTCCCTAAGGTGGTTTCCTTCCATAACGAATAGTGTTATGCCCTCACCTAATGTATATATGTACTTTTACATGCTAAATAGGATCTGTTTGTGTCTGAGGCGTTATTTGACACTCAGCAATTCCTAGCAACTTACAACCGAATCCCACGTCAAACGGTGAGTTCATACCCCTACGTTTTTCCGAGTTTTCATGTTTTCAGGGGGGAGGGAATACAAGCAAAAGTACAAGGAAACTTGTGCTCAAGTATATTAATTTGTTAAAATAATTATATGTTCAGTATGCTTTTAACACAGAAAACCGTTTTACCAAACGATTAAGAAATCAACTCGTAGAAACAGTTTTCAAAACTAAAGCAAGGAACTTGTAAATCTTGTCATAAAATGTGATATTTTATAAAGGATTTATGCAAAACCTAAACAGGATTTTCGTTAACATTATTTGTAAATTTGTTATTTTAAGTTGGAGACACGTCCTTGGTAACACTCCACCGTATTCGAGAGTGTGGGACTAACACTTGTAACCAGAATCTCTTGTAGGGAGAGCGTGACTATTGTGTATAGATCTATACGGGACTGACTACCCCGCACCTCGCTGCTAGCTACAGTGGGACTGTCAGGTCTACGGGTGACAAAGTCATAAAAAGGATACTGGCCCCCGTTACGTGCCATATCAAGTTTAATGTATGGTTATAAAACTCACAACCTAGATAACAGAGATTTACTTTCGTAATAATGAATCAAGTGAACTTACCTCAAAGTAATAACCGATTTGATAACTAGAGGGTATTTATAATACCCTTAGGATTTAGTTCACTACCTATTTATTAGTTTTATTTATGTAATAAGGCTAATACATCTCACTGAGAGCAAATAGGGATTTTCAAGGAAACTACATCTAACGATACAAGAATGGATATACTTGTACACCTCATTCCAGGTCAGATAACCAACCATCAACTTTTATGGAAAATATAGGATTTTCCTGGGATAACTCAACATTACATAAACGGGTTGTTAAACCAATAACGAATGGATAAACAAACACCTTTCATAAGAAAATACAGTATTTTCTTGGGAAACACTTTTCAAAGGCTCAAAGAAACATTTATTTCACCCGAACTAAACGTTTATGAACTCACCAGCTTTATGCTGATATTTTTAAAACAGCTTGTATTCTCAGGGCATCAATAGACATGTACTCTAGCCAACTTTTGGAGAAGACGGAGCATTTTGGAATCACGTCTTTTACTTTTGCTATATACGGTTATGTATAAACCATTTTTTCAAACAATGTAAATATTCATATTATAATGTAATGGTTGTGTTTACTTCGCTTACTATGATACAACTATTGTGATACTATACATGACGTCCTCCATGCCAGAATGTTTCCGCCATCAGTTTCGGGGTGTGACACTGTGGTACCCTAAACCCTTGGTTTGATTATCTTTAAAACTTAATTGTTTTTCTACTAAGGACTCGACTGTCTTACTTGATGCAGTATAATTTTTGAAACTAACATCTGTTTTTCCACACTTAATTTTCAAAGTGTCAAGTTCTTCAGTTACAGCAGCAAGTTTGCTTTTAATGTGATCGTAATTTTCACACTGGTTGCTGTAATCTTCTTGAAGCTTTCGGACATCCTTGATTTTGGCTTCTAATTGTGCTTTTAATGGTTTCTGACCTTTCCTAAGTTGATATCCTTCGTATTTTAGGTCCTCATTTTCCCTTTTTAGCAAATCAATTTGTTCGCGAAGAAATTTAATCGTAGCTTCACAAGATGGAGTACATGAAACTTCATTTACCGGAATGGACGAGGAACTCATTTTTATAAAAATATGCCCTTTGACTAAAAACTCAAAAGTCAACCCTAAAAGTCAAATTTAAAAAGTCAAACTTGAAAAGTCAAACCGAAAAGCTAAATTTGAAAATATTAAAGTCAACCGAGAAAGTCAAAATTTAATGTCAAAGGTCAAACTTTAAAGTCAAAATTTAATGCGAAAAAGGAACCGAGAAAGCGAGTCTTTAAGAATTAAAAACGGAAGTAATGGAACAACACGGAAGCTAGAGGAGTTGGTAAGGCGTGTGGCTGAGTTGGGAGGACAACCGAGTTCGATCCCCGACACCCTCAATTTCGATTCCTATTTTTTATTGGAAGCGCACTGCGAGGACGAAAGTTCTTGAATAGGTGCGAGGTGCGAGGACGACTATCGCTGCTGACAGAGGCCGAACCAAAAACCGAGAACGAGGTGCGAACCGGAAACGCTGACCGTACACGTGCGAGGCTGACCGTACACCAAACCGTACATGTGCGAGATTGACCGTAAACCGTAGACCGCAAACCGAGGCCGTAAACTCCGAGGACCGTAAACCTCGGACCGTAAACTCTGCTTCAGATGCGAAGAAAAACGACGTTTTTTACCATTTTTGCTCCAAAACTCGATCAAAAACTCGTTTTTATCATAAACACGAAGAACAAACCCCCCTTATTTTGCCAAGATCTATCCAAAAACGCAAAAATCCTTCCAAAATAAGATCAAATAAGCTCCATATTTGACAAAATTGATTGATACAACCAAGCTTTGATACCAATTGTAAGTCCCCAATCTGCTTGTGTATCAATCAGATCCGTTTGATGGTGCGGAATCCCAATCAAACGGATGATGTCAGATCAAATGAAGAAGAAGGAGAAGAAAAATAACTTGAATCTATGATGTATTGAAGATATGAATGAAGATCCTTACAATAGATTCACACAAACTCTCTTGTTTCTCTCTCTATAACACCTTGGAATACACACACTTAAGCTCCCCTCCACTCATGCATTTTTACCAATCCTCACCCCTTACACCTATATTTATAGGAAGACGGAGCGTAAACCTGATTACGGTCAGGCAGACCGTAAACAGGTTTACGGTCACAACGGGCCGTAAACACCCTAACCGTAAACGAAACCGTAAACACTGAAAAATACATTTTCTTAGAAAAGTAAAGTATAAACCATAATTTTGACCCAACCAGAAGAAATATAGGGGAATGATTGGATAATTACTGTACATCACTATAAGTTGTCCTGACATCATGTTCTCCACATCGAGAACGTGAAAATGAATCTTATCCAGATAAATCATATGTGATTAGATATATAATCACATTTCGTTATATGCATTTAATCATATATGATTTATGTAAAAAAATATTTATTTTCACGTTTTCGATTCAAAAGTTGGTTTTGTATTTCTTTAATAGAAAATAAGATTTTTTTAATAGTTTTTTTACAAATGTTGACATATGATAGTTTTTATATATTGTTTACTTCTATTGCAGTTGTAATACAAAATATATAAAAAAAATTAAAATAAAACTTTATAATTTTTATTATTAGAAAATAATAGTGCTTTGTGAATCATGTACCAAAAACATGGTCGACTATGTGTAGGCAAAACGGGGTTTAAAAAAGTAAGTACCTAAAGTAAAATATGTACAATAACATGTCAGTTAATTACAAGGTGTATTAAATAATTTCACAGATTCCAATAAAATTACTCTGTAGAAAACAAATATACTTTTTAATCTATGTAACTTTATTTGTCTTAATTATTTCTCAAATTTTAAATAAGTATGATAATTAAATTTATTAATCAATTCAATGGATTTAATATGCAAAAACATGATTTAACTTCACTTTAGTATTAAGTCTGTTAGCATTAGTCCAAAAATTAGGTCCATTATTTAACAAGCCCAAATAAAATTTAACCTAGATAGAATATTTGAAAAGTCAAAATAAAAATTCAACCTGCTCATCTCAGTTTACAAAAAACAACGCCAAATTCCAACTCCTTCTTTCACTTCCGCCGACACCTTCATTTCCGGTGGTTCCCTCCTCCGACGAATATTTCTTCTCCGACTAAGAAAAAGACTCAAATCTATGTTGCAGTAGCAGGAGGATGTTGGAAAGCAGAAAATAACGGTGGAATTTACCAAAAATATGTTCTAACATCCCGAAATCAGGTATATTTTGTTATCTCTTGAACCTTTTTCAAAAGTGTCACATTTGGTCCCTCATGGAAAAAAGCTTGCAAAATGGTTGTACGTGTGGCGTACATATGAGTACGTGCAACGTACTCATGCAGGGTGCATGATCGCGGATGGCTAGCTAGTATGTTGAGCGTACATGTGGTACGTCGGGCGTACTAGCCCAGATGTTAAACCCTAATTTTAAGGGTTGTCCATATTTAAAGAACATTGTGACTTCATTTCTGGCCACCCTTATCATCCTCCAACCCTCTCATAAACCCTAATCTTGTGTGAGTTGCTTGTGTGTGAGATATTGCAAATTTTGAGTGTTCTTGGCTCTTCTAGTTGAAGAATGAGGTTAGAGAAGAAGAAGAAGAAGGTGCTAGAAAGCTTGAAGATCTAGAAACTTCCCATCTTTGTGCATCATTTTTGGTCATAAAGTCTTTACCTTGGCAAGTTTCCTTTAAGATCTCTTTGGTTTAACACTTATGAGCTAAAAGTCCCCAAGTTTGGACCCTTATGAGTTTGGTACTCCCCAGAAGGTTTTAGTTGTCCTTTCATGCATATTAGGACATTTAGATTCATAAAAAATGCTTTCTTGATCTTTCCCTTTTGCTCACGCATGAGTATAGTAGCTTAGAATGGATGAACTGATGCTTTAAGCTTTTCCCAGCCATGTAATGGATTAAAGCCAACGACTTTATGGATTAAGATGTCTTGGACTAGTCAGGTCAAAGGTTGTGTAACACTCGGTATCAGAAAGGCCAAGAAAGGAAGGAAAAACCCTAAGTCAAAAGGGGGTCAACTCGTCGAGTCAAAGGAGGAACTCGACGAGTCGAAGCGGGATCCAGGTGCAAGATTAAATGACCGACTCGACGAGTCGGGGAGTGGACTCGTCGAGTCAGGTCTGTGTTAGGAAACCCTAATTCTGGGACTCGGTACCCTATTTAAGCATCTTATTCTTTTCCATAGGGTTCATTACAGTCTCTCTCGTCCAGAACCCAAAACGCTAGCCACCCAACTCCATTGTGTGAGCTTTTCAGAAGATTAAGGGCCTTAGAGTGCATCTTGGAAGCTTGGAGAGAATAGATCAAGGAAGGAAGAGTAGATCCAGCCTCCATATTGTCTTGGAAACTGTTAGGAGGTAAAAAGTCTGAACCTTGAGCTTTCAATTGATAGATCCTATTTCTATCTTGCCTTTTGTCACAATTGGATCATTTCCAAGTAGAATCCGAGTATTAAGCCTTTGAGGATGGATTGGACAACAGATCTGGACACTTTTGAGCTCTAGAAGCTCAAAGTTGTTGGCTTTATCCAGCTAAGGTCCCATTTCATGACCTAGGCCTTCATTGTAGCTTGGATTAAGTGTTCTAGCCTCATAGAACCTTGCATGCACGAAAGTTAGCAACTTTACGTGCAATGCTAGCATTAGGAGTCCAGATCTATGATTTGGAAGTGTTGGAATGGACTGTAATCGACATAATAGAGATGTCATAAGGTGGACTCGACGAGTCCACTCATGGACTTGGCGAGTCGGGTCACAGACTCAAACCCTTCTTTTATGATTCGGATCAGGGAGTGGAGTTAGTGAAGGATTCAGCCAGACTGAGTCCGTAATGGACATGAAGATCATAGTACTCGACGAGTTCAAGGAGGAACTCGGCGAGTCAAAGACAATCTCCTTAGTTATGAATATGAACTCGATGAGTTGTTCATACAACTCGGCGAGTCAGGGTCTAGACATTCATACGATGATTATGAACTCGACGAGTTCAAGGATGAACTCGGCGAGTTGGTTGAAGATAGTACCGAAGTGTTAGATGAAGGAGAACTCGTCGAGTTCTCGCTAGACTCGACGACTGGAGTCGGGGTTGTTTTGGGATTTGAGGAGCATGGACTCGGCGGGTTGGCAGAACAACTCGACAGGTCGAGTCAACTGGAAGGATGACTTTGACCAGGACTTTGACCTTGAAAACGACTTTGACCAGAGTTGACTTAGTTGACTTCTTGAGGACAATTAGGCTAAGTGTTACTATTATTGGTATTGGTAGCTCGGGGAGCTAGAGGAGCAGCAGTTCAGAGAGTCGTTGGATAGCAGCCAGAGGGTTATCAGCAGTTTCAGCAGTACGAGGTGAGTTTCCCTTTGTGTGTATGGGTCTACGGCCACAATGTCGGCCCATGTAGTTATGAGTAGGAAGACCCGGGGGTTATCCCTAGGCAATGTATGGTATTATGTTATTCCGGACCAAGGTCCGATGTCGGGCGGGTGCCTGTGGAAGGTTTATGTGTTTGTTATTCCGGATCAAGATCCGATGTCGGGGTAAGCCCGAGGAAAGTAGCATGTTAGATTATACTCAATGTATGTATGATACTTGTAGGTGCCTGGTTGGGAGGTGAGTGTGGGCGAGGTCCCGTATCTTACCATCAGCAGAGTATGGACGGGGTTCCGTATCTCATTATTAGTAGGAATGTGGAAGGGGTTCCATGACTCATCAGTAGTAGACAGGGGCGAGGCCCAAGATAGGCGAGGCCTTAGATCAGTAACACAGTAGAGTACTATAGCCTAGGTGTTATGTGATATGTTATATGTTTGTATATGTTTAGTGGGCGAGGCCCAGAGACAGGCGAGGCCTAAGTGGGACAGATCTGTATACCGAGCGAGGCTCGATGCCAGGCGAGGCCTGATGCTGGGCGGGGCCCGATGCCAGAGTGAGTCTGATGTCGGGCTAGTCCCGACGCAGCAGGGGCGAGGCCCAGTATGTGATTATGAGTATGGTATGTGGTAGGTTGGGGAACTCACTAAGCTTCGTGCTTACGGTTTTCAGTTTTGGTTACAGGTACTTCCGGTAGCGGAGGGAAGAGTTCGGGGTGATCGCATGGCACACACACATAGCAAAAGAAGTTTAGCCTGGGATGTTTACTCTGATAAAATGAACAAGTGTTTTGAAAAGATACTCTGATTTTTTATAACCCTTTTTGTACGTTGAAATGACTCGATACTATGATTTAATAATGTTTTAAAAGAAATTTGAGGTCATGATTTTTGGGTCGTTACAAGTTGGTATCAGAGCCTTGGTTTGAGGGATTCGGGCACGCTCTCGGGTGTGTCTAGACTCAAACTGAGGAATTGGTATGAAAATTTTCAAAAGGAAAATCATTTTTCGAAAAAGAGCTTTGGGAAAAGAAAAAGAATTTCTAGAAAAAGAAAAGAGTTTTGGAAATAGAAAAGAAATTTGAAAAAGAAGAAAGGAGGTGTGGTGCATGCAATCAACCGAGCTCAAGTAAGTACCCCAAAATACCCATGCAAGTGATGTTATGATATGCTTATTAGAACTGGATGCTAGATTAGGGCTAAGGATCTAGGAGGATGCCTTATGTGCCTGTTATATCTGTACGAGATTTATGAATTGCATGCTAGTACAAATTCCTGATTAGAGGATAGAACAGCTTGATTGTATTATGTGGATAGCTTTCCCAATGCCCGAATGCTGCTTGCTTTGTGCTATTAGGAGTTTTAGTCATCTTTGATTAACTAGTAAATGAATATGTTGAGTTACATATTGCAAGCACTAAATAATTTCAGAAGGTTAGGTCTAGCCCTATTTCGCAGCTCTTGTCTGAGTCTAACCGTTGTAGGGCAGCACCTCTCATTCAAAAAAAAATATCTAGTCTAAGCAATATGTAATGGTATTCGCGAGTTAGTTAAGGGGAGATAACTGGGACTTCTTATGCAGCTGATGGCAGATAGTGAGTTGGAGGTTACCCTAGGGCAAGCCTAGGATGAGAGTAGTGCTGGGAGTAGTGTTAGTAGAAGTGAAAGGGACTTGGTGGAGTCGAGGCAATTCTTGAGGAAAGTACGGATAGATGTGGAAGGCAGTAGGGGCCCATACAACTGAAAGCAGAGGATCCGTACTCGAATCAAGGAAGGCTGAGATAAAACCAGGGAACTTGTAGTATTTGTGATCCCTTCAGCTAAGAGTAGTATTCTGACTCGGTTTTAATGAATTTTCAGAATGGTGGTTTTAAGACCCAGACCAACAGTCGGCAGCTCAGGTGCCGAGGAGGGATCAGGCTCGGGTTCTGGAGTCGGACAGTTAGATGAGCAGACCAGGGAGTTTATTTCCTCGGAGGTCACGCGCAGCATTCTAGATCAGACTCCTGTAATCTTTAGCACGGTCAAGGAGGGCATACTGGAGATATTGGATGAGAGGCTGGGAGCCTTCCGCTCAGAGATGGTGGCTATGATGGGAGTGCGTACTTTGACATTCTGAGAGTTTAGAGCTTGTGGCGCACCAGATTACCGGGGGGGCTAGGGACCCCATCGCTTGCAGCAGGTGGTTGGCCGATGTTTCCAACGCCTTTCGTACGAGCCGATGTCCTGAGGGGGACAAGGTCCGACTTGCCTCCTGTCTTTTGAAGGACAGACCACAGGATTGGTAGGAGGAGGTTGGACACGCAATTGGAAATGATGCCGCGTTGGACACGATAACATGGACTGATTTCTCGGCTAGGTTCAGGGCCGAGTTTGCACCAGTGATCGAGGTGCAGGAGTTAGCACGAGAGTTTCAGGATCTGAGGCAGACTACCGAGACAGTGGCGGAGATCACCGCCAAGTTCAGAGAGATGGCTCTTCTTGTTCCGCAGTATGTCGCGGATGAGGAAATGAAGAAGGCCCGATATCACGAGATATTGAGAGATGATATCAGGAAGTTTGTGAGCAGGTCCAGCAGCAAGACGCTGGAGGACATGATAGCTCAGGCCAGGGAGAGGGAGATTGATCTAGAGCAGATCAGGAAGAGGAAGCCAGATGAGATTCAGGTAGCCACAGGTTCGGGCAAAAGACCCAAGGGATCAGACTCGAGATCGAGGGATTTCCAGAGCCGCAGCTGCTGTTGAAAGTGTGGCAGGACGCATGAGGGTGCATGCAAGAGCGGTAGTGGTAGTGATTCTGGCTGCTTCAAGTGCGGCCAGACTGGTCATTTTAGTAGAGATTGTACGGCGACCACCACTCAGGGATCAGACCTGATATGTTTTCATTATAGTCAGAGGGGCCACAAGAAGGCCCAATGTCCGAGTTTACTTTCAGCTGGATAGGTGATAGCACCTGCCCCTGCGACTTTGAGGATCACCTACGATCAGCAGGGTCGGGCAGAGGGGGGGGCTAGGGACCCCATCGCTTGCAGCAGGTGGTTGGCCGATGTTGCCAACGCCTTTCGTACGAGCCGATGTCCTGAGGGGGACAAGGTCCGACTTGCCTCCTGTCTTTTGAAGGACAGACCACGGGATTGGTGGGAGGAGGTTGGACACGCAATTGGAAATGATGCCGCGTTGGACACGATAACATGGACAGATTTCTCGGATAGGTTCAGGGCTGAGTTTGCACCAGTGATCGAGGTGCAGCAGTTAGCACGAGAGTTTCAGGATCTGAGGCAGACTACCGAGACAGTGGCGGAGATCACCGCCAAGTTCAGAGAGAGGGCTCTTCTTGTTCCGCAGTATGTCGCGGATGAGGAAATGAAGAAGGCCCGATATCACGAGATGTTGAGAGCTGATATCAGGGAGTTTGTGAGCAGGTCCAGCTGCAAGACGCTGGAGGACATGATAGCTCAGGCCAGGGAGAGGGAGATTGATCTAGAGCAGATCAGGAAGAGGAAGTCGGATGAGATTCAGGTAGCCACAGTTGCGGGCAAAAGACCCAAGGGGTCAGACTCGAGATCGAGGGATTTCCAGAGCCGTAGCTGCTGTGGAAAGTGTGGCAGGACGCATGAGGGTGCGTGCAAGAGCGGTAGTGGTAGTGATTATGGCTGCTTCAAGTGCAGCCAGACTGGTCATTTTATTAGAGATTGTACGGCGACCACCACTCAGGGATCAGACCTGATATGTTTTCATTATAGTCAGAGGGGCCACAAGAAGGCCCAGTGTCCGAGTTTACTTTCAGCTGGATAGGTGATAGCACCTGCCCCTGCGACTTTGAGGATCACCTACGGTCAGCAGGGTCGGGCAGAGGCGCCTACGGCACGGAGCAGGGCGTACCAGTTGGTTTTAGATGACATGCGAGCAGCCCCGGATGTGGCAGGTGTGTATCCTTTAGCTGCTCGACAGTTTTATTTATGATTTAATTGCTATGGTACTGCATCGGTATTAGTGATTGTATTTTGGATTCTGTTTCCTGCTTATGATTGAGTCATATGCCATTTGCATACCATGGGTTTAGAGTAGTAATCAGTAGTTGTACCCTTTTTAGAGCAGGTTACTCAGGATGCGGTCGTTGTAGCAAGTGTGAAAATTGGGACTCTAGAAGTATTTCGCCATCTTTCAAGGATGGTGGCATCATGAAATTGGTTAGTTTTGGAGCACCGGCAGCGGTAAACCTCAGTTTTTAACAGAACAATTGTGGAATGGTGAGAATGATTGGAAATCCTTCCCAGACGGAAAACTGCAAGGAGCTAGTTGAGTCAAAGTGGGAGAGAGACCTCCAAGTATTCAGGATCAGAAGTAAGTAAGGAGTTGGAATGAGTTCATAACTCTATTAAGAAGGGTAATATTCCGAGTGGCTGTTCGGATGAGGAACGCTTGAGCTGGGAATTTGGGGAACTTCCCAGTGTTGAGTGTGTGTAGTAGCGATCAGTAGATGATTGGTTTAGGAAACCAGGTTGAAGATTTTCTCGGAAGGACATGATTTTGGCTTGGATGTAAGACTACGGGACAGCCGTAGCATTCACCAGCAAGTAGACAGTACGGGAAGTGTAGTGAGGCTACGGGATGACCATGGTAATCACGCTAGACGATAGCTAGTTCGGAAAAACCAGCTTGGCGGATAGCCGGCAGGACTAGAGTGAGTCAAGATGCAGATAGAATGAATGTCCGGCACGGGATGCCTTCGGATTAGTAATCAGTGGTAGGGCAGTATGGAGAGTGTGGTAGAACTGCGTGATAGCCACAACTTTCAGTAGAGGCCAGTCAGAGGAGTGTGGGCGAGGGCCCGTATCTCCTAGTTAGCGGAGCTTGGGTGAGGCTCGTGTCTCCTAGTAGCACGATAGGAATCAGGAAAGGATAGTTCATCATGTTTAGTAGGGAGTTGGCATGCTTAGTCCTAAAGAGGTGAGACCTTGGGAGGGGCTGCTCCAAGATATAGTTAGGTGAGACCCGTGGGCGAGGCCCGTATGTGAGTAGCAGTACAGGTGGGACCTGGTAGTGACCTTGCGGTCAAGATAGGGGATCGAGGATCCCAGGACTTGTAGACTCAGAGTGGCAGTGTAGTTAGAGCACTTTAGATAACCGAAGTTCTTCATAAGTCGTTGGGAGTGACTGATGTGTTTGAGCTAGGGTTTAGTAACCAGTGAGAGTCCGGTGACCCAGTCATTGTAGATTAGTTGGGACCAGGGTGGTCTCGATTCATCCTGAGGTTGGATAAGAGACGACAAAACCTCCAGTCAGGGCAGTAATGAGAAGAGAAGTTGTTGTGGGACAGCCAGCGACCGAGAAGTGTTACGCTCCTTGCAGCAGGTTAGATAATCTCAGAGGGAAAGGTTTGACCCTGCTGCGCAGCTCTTGTCTGAGTCTAACCGTTGCAGGGATAAATCTTTTACTCGAAGGATTATCTGGTCCATTTGCTGGGAAGGGTGCAACACTGAGATATAGTAGAAGGAAGCAGTTAGCAACTAACAGCGAAGCGGCCAGCACTGGGAGGGGTTGGGTATGTAGACGGCGGAAGGTATATCCTTCATAGAGGGAGGAAAGGTTTTAGTGGTGTGGGAAGATGCTTTGGGAAGGCCAGTGAACGTGAAAGGAAAGAGGGGATGAAATCCCTAGGATGTTCAGCATGAGTACTCGGGGAGTACCAAGGGGGTTGTTGGTTGGATTAGAGCAGCGTTTTTAGGGTTGTTGATGAGTAGAGTGCACTTGAGAACTGTTATTCGCAAAGACTAGTGCTAGTCTGAACGACCAGTCGGAAGGTCAATGAAAGTGGTCAGCAGGAGTTAGATTCACCAGGCAGGAAGGTTGAAAGCAGATTGAAGGATAATTGGCCGTAGCGGACTTCGAGGACGAAGTCTAGTTTAAGTGGGGGAGAATTGTAACACTCGGTATCAGAAAGGCCAAGAAAGGAAGGAAAAACCCTAAGTCAAAAGGGGGTCAACTCGTCGAGTCAAAGGAAGAAATCGACGAGTCGAAGCGGGATCCGGGTGCAAGATTAAATAACCGACTCGACGAGTCGGGGAGTGGACTCGGCAAGCCATGTCTGGGTTAGGAAGCCCTAATTTCGGGACTTGGTACCCTATTTAAGCATCTTATTCATTTCCATAGGGTTCATTACAGCCTCTCTCGTCCAGAACCCAAAACCCTAGCCACCCAACTCCATTGTGTGAGCTTTTGAGAAGATTAAGGGCCTTAGAGTGCATCTTGGAAGCTTGGAGAGAAAGGAGCAAGGAAGGAAGAGTAGATCCAGCCTCCATATTGTCTTGGCAACTGTTAGGAGGTAAAAAGTCTGAACCTTGAGCTTTCAATTGATAGATCCCATTTCTATCTTGCCTTTTGTCACAATTGGATCATTTCCAAGTAGAATCCGAGTATTAAGCCTTTGAGGATGGATTGGACAACAGATCTGGACACTTTTGAGCTCTAGAAGCTCAAAGTTGTTGGCTTTATCCAGCTAAGGTCCCATTTCATGACCTAGGCCTTCATTTTAGCTTGGATTAAGTGTTCTAGCCTCATAGAACCTTGCATGCACGAAAGTTAGCAACTTTACGTGCAATGCTAGCATTAGGAGTCCAGATCTATGATTTGGAAGTGTTGGAATGGACTGTAATCGACATAATAGATATGTCATAAAGTGGACTCGACGAGTCCATTCACGGACTTGGCGAGTCGGGTCGCAGACCCAAACCCTTCTGTTATGATTCGGATCAGGGAGTGGAGTTAGTGAAGGATTCAGCCAGACTGAGTCCGTAAAGGACATGAAGATCATAAGACTCGATGAGTTCGAGGAGGAACTCGGCGAGTCCAAGACAATCTCCTTAGTTATGAAGATGAACTCGACGAGTTGTTCTTACAACTCGGCGAGTCAGGGTCTAGACATTCATACGATGATGATGAACTCGACGAGTTCAAGGATGAACTCTGCGAGTTGGTTGAAGATAGTACCGAAGTGTTAGATGAAGGAGAGCTCGTCGAGTTCTCGCTAGACTCGACGAGTGGAGTCGGGGTTGTTTTGGGATTTGAGGAGCATGGACTCGGCGGGTTGGCAGAAGAACTCAACGAGTCGAGTCAACTGGAAGGATGACTTTGACCAGGACTTTGACCTTGAGAAGGACTTTGACCAGAGTTGACTTAGTTGACTTCTTGAGGACAATTAGGCTAAGTGTTACTATTATTGGTATTGGTAGCTCGGGAAGCTAGAGGAGCAGCAGTTCGGAGAGTCGTTGGATAGCAGCCAGAGGGTTATCAGCAGTTTCAGTAGTATGAGGTGAGTTTCGCCTTGTGTGTATTGGTCTACGGCCACAATGTCGGCCCATGTAGTTATGAGTAGGAAGACCCGGGGGTTAGCCCTAGGCACTGTATGCTAGTATGTTATTCCGGACCAAGGTCCGATGCCGGGCGGGTGCCTGCGGAAGGTTTATGTGTTTGTTATTCCGGATCAAGATCCGATGCCGGGGTAAGCCCGAGGAAAGTAGCATGTTAGATTATACTCGTTGTATGTGTGATACTTGTAGGTGCCTGGTAGGGAGATGAGTGTGGGCGAGGTCCCGTACATTACCATCAGCAGAGTATGGACGGAGTTCCGTATCTCATTATCAGTAGGAGTGTGGACGGGGTTCCATGACTCATCAGTAGTAGACAGGGGCGAGGCCCAAGACAGGCGAGGCCTTAGATCAGTAACGCAGTAGAGTACTATATCCTAGGTGTTATGTGATATGTTATATGTTTGTATATGTTTAGAGGGCGAGGCCCAGAGACAGGCGATGCCTAAGTGGGACAGATTTGTATACCGAGCGAGGCTCGATGCCAGGCGAGGCCTGATGCCGGGCGGGGCCCGATGACGGAGCGAGTCCAATGTCGGGCTAGTCCCGACGCAGCAGGGGAGAGGCCCAGTATGTGATTATGAGTATGGTATGTGATAGGTTGGGGAACTCACTAAGGTTCATGCTTACGGTTTTCAGTTTTGGTTTCAGGTACATCCGGTAGCGGAGAGAAGAGCTCGGGGTGATCGCATGGCACACACACATAGCAAAAGAAGTTTAGCCTGGGATGTTTACTCTGATAAAATGAACAAGTGTTTTGAAAAGATACTCTGATTTATTATAACCCTTTTTGTATGTTGAAATGACTCGATACTATGATTTCGTAATGTTTTAAAAGAAATTTTTGGTCATGAGTTTTGGGTCGTTACAGGTTGGGTTGGTTTTCTTAAAGGATTAACGAACTAACTTGATGGGGTAGAGGCAGACGAGTACGTCGTGCGTACTCGTGGCTACACGCAGCATAGCCTGATACGCTCAGCGTACTCACTGATTGTTGACTTTCATTAACTTTGACCCTTGGTCAAGAGTTAGGGTTTTTGGACCATGAGAATGGAAAAACGGTCCTTTTCCCTTAGAATGTTTAGTTGTGGGATTTGGACTCGTGCATTGAGTTTTAGACCTTAATTATTAATTAGGGTTAGTTATTATGTTGATTAGGCAAAGTCTAGTTCTGGCAGTTCGGGAGTGAGGTTTACTAGCTGTCAGTGTCTGGTAAGTCTCCTCACTTATTCTCAACTATGTTATGGAATAGTTGTATCTGTGATGACCAGCTAGGTATTGTTATTTTTATTATGCATTTTTGATTATATGTGATTGAGACTGTTGATGGTCTCCAGGGTGGCTGATAACCCATCGGGTGTGCTGTTAGCTCATTGGGACTGTTTATAGTCCCCAGGATTGCTGATAATCCATAATTTTATATTTTTATGTTGTGCTATATGTGGTATTTTGGGGAACTCACTAAGATTTGTGCTTACAGAATTTGATTATATGTTGTAGGCACTTCTGAGGACCGCAGGAAAGCGAAGGTCTAATTGTACACACTCGGTGGGATGTTTGTTGTTGGGACGGATGTGAACTATGATATTATGGAAATGAATGTTTTGAATAATTATGTACTTGAAAACTTGTTGGTGAAACCCTGATTTTGTTAACTTAAAACGAAAATTCAAGTTTGGAAATTTAGGTGTTACACTTTGGTATCAGAGCCCTGGTTTGAGGGATTTGGATGAACCTCAGGGTGATTCCAAACTCAAACTAAGGATATGAAGGACTTTTAAAGAATTTAACAAGAAAAAGGTGTTACGAAATGAAGATTTTTACAGAAGAAAAACCCAGAGAAGCAATGTGTACAATCAACCAGCGCTCGAGCAGCAATTTCCCAAAATACCTAAATCTACATTATGAATATTGCAGAGTAGATTTATTACGAGCTGGTAGAATTGCGTGTTAGTTAGAGGTAGGCTACGAAATCATGGAGAGATAGTGTGATAATGTTGTTTGATTTGTGATGCCTTAGCCTAGGAGTTCACTCTTATGGGATTAAATTTGTCATTACTGTTGTCTCTGTGTATGTTATATAGTTGTACATAGTAGGGATTTTATAGCCTTAGAATGTCTGATTTAGCCTTTCTTCATGTTCCTTGTTTGATTATAGATTTGAGGTAGGATCATTCATTTGAATGTATATCGAGTCTCGTATTATGTACAATTGGCATACACGAAACAAATGGCGAGGAATACAGAGGTCTCGTCAGGCGGAGCAGTGCCGGGGAACAATCTAGAGTTAGTGTCTAGATGCTTAGTAGTGGTTCCAAGGAACCTACAGGGAGATTTCTTAGGTGATGTGAAGGAGTAGAATCCGGGTAACTAAGGGTCCTGAGGGGACAACTCGAGACAAATATGGGTTGGTGTGGAAGGTAGTTTTGGGCCCGTACTACTGAAAGCACTGGATCTGTATTCGGCTCTAGAGAAACCTTAAGGAACTAAGGTGTCACACCCCCGGACCAGACAGCGGAAACATCCGGAGGCGGGTGACTACATTGTGTAGTATCATAACAATTGAAAATAAATAAAACATAGTAATCCAAACATCATACATTGAGATAACAAACTTACATTGTTTACGTATTGTATTTGTTCTTCGAGTTACACAAAAGAGGCATAAGCAGAAAAATTCCAAACTATAGCTAAATAGGCCTGCATCCGCGTCCCTTGTTACCTGCTTACTAGATCCCTGAGAATACAAGTCGTTTTGAAAAGCGTCAACTAAAAAGATGGTGAGTTCATAAGCATTTTTGTATGAGATAGTTTTACACTTGTTTATAATCGTTCTCATTGTACTTTCAGAAAATCTGATATTTTCTATTAAATCGTTTGAAGCCTTGCTTTGAAAATCATGGATATATGTGCATGTCGTTACTTTTGTTCATCCATATAAGGCGTGATTATGAAAAGTAGTGTAATTTGTAAAGGCGCTGTGTTCGAGAATGGTTCTTTTGTGTAGTAATAGTCAACCGTTTCTAGAAAATCCCCTATTTTCAACAAGAGAATATAGTTGTAAATCTTGTTTTTCTTATCGAGTAAAATTGAGTGTGCGTTCTAGTTTATCGTTATCGAAATCGTATAAAATCGTTTTCTCCAGAAAATCCTATATTTTCTGTTATAAAATATTCGTAAGTTCTGTTTCCAACTGTGTATACTGGCATATGTGTGTGTTAGTTTACCGTTTTCAAAATCGTTTACAAACGTTTCCCCAGAAAATCTTATGTTTTCTTATTGGTAAAATAGCAGTATTTAGACTCTAATACTTGTTAGGTGAAAGAAATCAACATGGCAATTGTGGACATGCTACACAATGAAAAGGAACAGTCAACACAACAAATGCAGACCATCACTACCATGCATAGCACAGTCAACACAACGTGCCAAAATTTATTTATGAGGTTTTCCTTGCATAAATTTCTTGATAACATAACACATTCTAGTGAGTCGTTATAACCATACTAATATGACGGAAACCTATTTTGGCGTTTCTCAGGCGCCATCGTTTTGATAAAGACATTTGTCACCCTAGACTGGTCGGTATAGCTGTAGCGAACAGCGAAGGTGCAGGGTGTCAACCCCATATAGATCTATATACAAATTCCCGCTCTCCCTCCAGAAGACTCTGGCTATAACTCCTTACAGGACTTTAGACGTACACTAATATTTTTATATTTAGGTACTTTTGAGATTTGTCTAACTAGAATATTAATAAACTTTTGAGCAATCATTTGAGAACCATTATTTGTTAGATAAATAATGAAATTCGTACTCATCGATTATAAATATCGTTTTCATTCCATATCGTTTATTGTGCTTGTGAACTGGGTGCCCGTGTTCGTTCCGTTTCGTTTATTGAAAAACAAGCCATTTTGAACGTTTATCAAAATGACCCAACATTATCGGAATTGGCAAAAATGGTCTTTCCTTTCTGTAAATTGTCGGCTCAGGCCCACATTAGTCAAGAGAAAAGTGTCAAGTTATAATTTGTGTAAATTTATGACTGCGGGTTATGACACGCATTTTCTGTTTTATGACATATAGAACATTACTTATGTTCTTGAAGGTTTTACGACATCAGTTTATGACATGCAAATATTTTTGTCATGAAAACTCTGTTTTCGTATGTTTTTCTTGATAAAATTATTTATATTAAATATTTATAAATAATCACAAGTAGTTTGTTAATCTGGTAAAAATTCATGAGTATGACATAATATTCCAGATAACCCTTGTATTTATATTAGGCCAAAAGTGATCCAAATATTATTATTTCCATAATTTAATCACTTTCAAAATATTTTGTCCCACAACTTGTTTAAGTAAAACTTGAAGCAAATCATTATAGTTTTTGTTATAAAAATTCGTGATTTACACTTGGTAACATACTAGTTCTTGTTTCCAAACGTGATTTGTGATATATAATCCAAACACTTGAGACTTAACCAAAATCTCGAGTTTTTGGACTATTTATAAGGGTTTTCATACTTAAGCACATGTAAGATGGCATGCATACACAATAAGCAAATAGATCATGATTTACACAAGACTTTGACTTGTATTCTCCCCCCAAAAAAATAGAAATCTCGAAAAAAGTAGGGGTATGAAGCTCACTGTGATTTAGTTTTGTGGGTGATTTGATGAAGTGTTAAGGAGCTTCCAAGTTCCAACACTTGAAAGGTTCTTTGAACTTTAGAATATCCTAAGAAAATTTGATCTGTAAATATAATGAAATCTTAGGAATAATGTGGAGAATCATTAGTCAAAGAAGATGAAACACTTACAAAAAGAAATCTGGGAATTTTCTTTGAAGGCATGAGACTTGAAGCTTGAATGAGTTGAGGAGTTTATTGGATGTGAAAGTGAGAAGTGGAATATGGGGAGGAAAAGAGGAGTTCACGTACCAAGAAGTAGGGGATAAGGGTGACATGACACTTGCTTGGAGGACTGGTGTACAATGCTTGGTTACTCATGGATATTTTGTGTTTAACTGGGATTGCATGGGGAAATGAAGGATTTGTATCACTTCATAAAGTCAACCCTTATCTTATTTGAATCCCTTTAAAAATTTTGGGTATTATTTCATATAAATATGTTTAAAATAATCAATTTTGGAATAAAATGACGGTTTAAGGGGTCTAAGATATGAAAAATACGAGTTTAGAGGAATTCCAGACGTCAAAATGTCTTAAAATGTCGAAAAAGTCTGAAATGGACAAAAATCCGGAGTGGAATCTTGCTCCTGCGAGGGTCTGAAGTCTAAACCCACAATTCCAGAGCCATTCACAAAAATTTGGAGCCCTTTAGCAATTTCTGGAGTCAACAGGGCGAGTTCCGAAGCTGCATGCTCACTTCCGGAGCATTTCCCTCGGATCCAGAGTCAGGCGCGGATTCAGTGGTCCGGACTTACGTGCCAAGTAGGCTAGCAATTCCGAGACGAGGCACCTACGATATCTTCCGGAGTAGCAAGAATATCCGAAGCAGCTTCTAATTTCCGGAGTGGATTCAAGGGTTTCCGGATGAGAGGCTTCTCTCTAGTCCATGAGAGGGTCTGGAGTAGGGAGGGGTTCCGGAGAGAACTAGGTCATTCCAGATCAAGAGGGTTCCGGACCAAGAGGGTCCTTTTGGGTTTTCTCCTTCGGTTTTGAGCTGTTTTTTACTAAGGAATGTACATAGGGAGATTTGAGAGAGATTTGAGATACATGGAGAGATTTGGGAGAGATTTCATATACTTGCAGAGATTTGGGAGAGATTTCATATACTTGGAGAGATTGGGGAGAGATTTCATATTCTTAGAGAGATTTGGGAGAGATTTCACATACTTCGAGAGATTTGGGGGAGATTTCATATTCTTGGAGAGATTTGGGAGAGATTTCATATTCTTGAAGAGATTTGGGAGAGATTTCATATTCTTGGAGAGATTTGGGAGAGATTTCATATTCTTGGAGAGATTTGCATTCTAACTTTACATGGTCCATTAGGAACCATAATGTACACTTTTAATGTGTTAGCACAAGTCTCACATTACTTATTTCTTACATGAGGACGGAGTTTTCTAGCCAAAATTCTAGTTGTGACATCATCCCCCCGTTAGAGGGAATTTCGTCCCGAAATTCTTTCGAAAGATAGGGTCATGAATATGGGAATAGGTGAAGGTACTTTCGATTTATCTCATCTTTGTGTTCCCAAGTGAATTCCGGCTCACGTCTAGCATTCTCTCGAACCTTCACAATCGGGATGCGGCTTTGTTTTGTTGTACTTAACTTTTCCGTTCATTGACTTGGTAGGCTGATGAATGATTAGTAGGTTATAGTTCACTTTAGTCTTGTCTAGTGGAACGGGGAGGGTTTTGTCCAATAGACACCTCCTAGGTTCGAGACATGGAATACAGGTGTACGTCACTAGGCTCTGAGGGTAGTTGGAGTTCGTAGGCTGTTGGGCCGATTCATGCAAGGATTTCGAATGATCTGATGCATCGGGGATTTAGTTTACCTTTCCTTTCAACTCGTGTCATTCTTCCCCGAGGGGAGTTCTTAAATAATACCCTGATTCCCTACTTGGGATTTCAAGGTTTTTAAGATGTAATTTGCATTCTTTTTAAAAAAAAGATGTTATCTGCATAGCTCTTTTGTCGGTGTTACGATGTTTGGAGTCGTGCTTGGGTTTGGACGATCTTTTCCGTGGTTTCTCGAATAATCTCGGGTCTATTGTTGGGGTACAAAGTTTTCCATGAATGACTTTGTAATGTTTGACTTTTGTAAAACCCACTTGCATGTGGTGCATTAGCCTTGTGGCATGAGATAGAGAGTGAGAGAGAGACATGTAAACACCTCAATATAAGGTGGGTTTATTCCACTTGTAGAGGTGTGCTTGAGAGGTGTAAAAGTTGAGTGTGTAAGTGTGTGTTATTTATGTAGACTAGATCTATGTCCCTTTTTGTGTAACACTATACATAATCAATACATCTCTTGAACACCCAAATCACCATGTTCATTGTGCAATCTTTAATTCCGCATGTCAAACCATGTTCTTATGTCACAACAATTGGTATCAGAGCTGGTCTTCAAGATCAACATGATTTTTGAAGAACGATTCTCGGTTTGGCAACTTTTGTCATAATTGGAGCAATTTTTGGTGAGTCTCTCTCTATGATCTCTCTTAATCTCATTGAATTCGTGCGTTGCGTTATTGATTCTTGATCGTCTTGATTCATTGGATCTATTTCGTTTTAAATCCCATTGATGATCCAACATAATTTTTTTTTATCAAATCAGAAAAATCAAAAGAAAATATTAATGTTTCTTTGTCACTGTTCATCAGTTTTTGCTTTCGAAGCCCAGTCCATCTTTAATTCATTTGTTATTGATTTTGAGCCCAAAACCAATATTCTTCACTGTTCATAAATGATTTGAGCCCAAATTGTAATCCACTATTGTTTGTAATCGTTTTATCCTATGTCCGCTTATATTCGTTTTGATTTGAAGTCATTTGTTCTCACTCTAAAAATCAATGTTCATCAGTTGACTTGTACGCATGCTTTATTCAGTTGTACTATCAGTTCCATTAATCGATTACTCTTGAGTTCTTATTCTTGATTTCTCATTTCTTTTAATCGATTAGTGTTGGATGATAATCTGGAATTGTTAAATCGATTTCATATGAGATTTGTTCTATTACAAAATCGATTGTATTCCGTTTCAAGTGTAGAAATCGTAAAATCGAGTCTTTGATTTTAAAGAACTTGACCAAGAACACTTGAAGGAGGTTTAGAACAGATGTTTGAACACGTTTTTGATCTGAAATTTGGTGTTGGATTCCTTGATTTCGTTTTTAGTGATCTTTGACTTTGAAAAGTCAAACTGTGAAATAGTCAAAGATGGAATTCAAGAGGTGAATCAGTGGATTGTACGCTGAAATCAATAGTTACAAGTTGTTTTGGAGTTGAAAGAATCAAAATCTAGCCTGATTTGAGTCTAATTTCGAATTTGGTAGTGTCGATGATTGCTGGTATGCTTGGGAACGAAATCATTTTTTTTGTTGATCTTTTGATGTTTGGGTTAATTGATTTCAAAACCAGTTAATAGATGATCTGGATATGATCGATTCGATGTGTACAGCTTGAAATCGAAGTTGATTTTAGACGTTTGTGATTCTTAGAGTCGATCAATCGAAGTCTTTGGGTTGTCGATGTTTGCAAAAGAACAAATTGTCGACTAGAAATCGTTGATGTACGAAGGTTTATGGTCGATGATTTGGGAACGAACAGTTAATTGTTGGTGTTTTGGATTGATGAATAAAAGGGAAGAGTGAATGAACGAAGGGTATGTGGTTAACGAACGAAAAACGAAGAACTGTATGAACTGGGTTAATATACGAAGGGTCTCTGTGTTGGATTTTGAAGATACGAAGGGTCGATTGTTGATATCGGTATGTTGATTATACAGTCGATTAAGAGGATGAATGGTTAAGAGGTTACCGTTCATAACTGAGGCTTCGTATGCTTCTTATGCTGAGATTTTTTTCGTTTGATTGGGAAAATGGAATTATACGAAGAGGATAAAATAGTGTTTTGGATTTTACACGAAGGGTGTTTGGGAAAGCATATTTGAAATTTCGTACGAAGAGGAGAGAGAAAAAAAATTTGTACGAAGGGGAGAGAGAAAAATTTTCCGTACGTTTGAAAGGATTGAAATTTCGTGTGTTTTGAAAAGAAACCCAAAGTTACGAAAATGACCCCTGAAATTTCGACTGTTTGGCACCTTTTCAAAACCCTTCGTATGTTTGATCAAAGCCTTCGTACGTTTGAAGAAAAATTGAAAATTTTCAAATTCATTCCCTTAACCTTCGAATATTTGGCAATCTCAACAATTAATTGAAGTTTCGAATGTTTCACCCAACTTCGAAAATTGTTTGAGGCTTCGTATGTTTGGTGTAACTCTTCGTATGTTTGGAGCACAAATGGCAGAATTTTCGAAAATAGTCCCTAAGGCTTCGAATATTTGGCGGTTCATACCCAAATTCGAAAAAGGACTGTTTTTGCTGAAAATTGAAGAAAATGCATTTCAAGCCCCTGCAGTTTATGCAAATTGACGCTTTCTACCCAGCTTTGGAAAAGGGGGGAGAGTTTTGCATTTATGGCTGTTTTGGGTGCACCGGGTCACTGCAGAATTTTGAAATTGACAATTTCTACCCATTTTTGAGAAAATTTGTCAAAGGCAGTCAGTGAACGAAGCTAAAAATAGAAGATTTTTTGGTTTTTCCGGATTAAAGCACAAAGTTTATGTCACATGTTAGGGGGGAGTTTTGACACGAAAAATTCCGAATAGAGCACGTTCTCTTTCCTTGAAGGTTTTATAATCAAATTTCGATTATAAAATGGGGGAGAAATTTATATAGAAATTCGAACTTGAATTTTTCATATTACACGGATTTGGTGACCGAAGTGACCTTGAATTTTTGAAGTATACAAAATAAAGAGATTGGAGATTCGGAAGTGATTTCATTTCGAAATGGGTTTGGTTTTATTGAAGATTTTTGGGATGTGATTTTGTGCTCAACTTTTGGTGATCAATTTGGAGTTTGAGAAGCTCGTGATCATTCGTTGATGCTCGGTTTGTATGGTTTCACATCCTAGAGCCCAAATTGAAGAATCACGGAAGAATTGAAGATTGAAGTTTGTTTCGACATGTGTCACCCTTGAGGCTCGGATCGCGTAGTTGCTCGATTTTGGAAGATTTGAAGTGGGTCATTCATTCCTAACTTTGAGGGGGAGAATGTTGGGGTACAAAGTTTTCCATGAATGACTTTGTAATGTTTGACTTTTGTAAAACCCACTTGCATGTGGTGCATTAGCCTTGTGGCATGAGATAGAGAGTGAGAGAGAGACATGTAAACACCTCTATATAAGGTGGGTTTATTCCACTTGTAGAGGTGTAAAATTTGAGTTTGTAAGTGTGTGTTATTTATGTAGACTAGATCTATGTCCCTTTTTGTGTAACACCATACATAATCAATACATCTCTTGAACACCCAAATCACCATGGTCATTGTGCAATCTTTAATTCCGCATGCCAAACCATGTTCTTATGTCACAACATCTAGTGAGTGCGCTATTGGGCGTTTGTCATCTTGTCGGCTGGGTATCTCCCACTTCAGCCCAACAGAGGATGATATGCACCTCTGGCCATACAGGGCCTCGAGGGGTGCAACTTCTATGCTCGAGTGGTAGTTGTTGTTATATGAGTACTCGATTAGAGGTGGGTAGGTATCCCAAGCTTTGTCGATGTCCATTACACATGCTTCTCTTCGGGGTGTAGGTTTTTATTTATCTTGACCTTGACAGGTGGGATTTCTAGGGTTTCGGTGGTCTGACACTTATGAGTCCTGAATATATGGAAGGTGAAATGTCTGAACCTGGGTCCTTTGGTTAATCGGAGACTATCAGTTACTGGGCCTATCTTGCCTAGAACTTTTGAATGGTCTTCTAGAGATCGGGATATTGGTGCCCTAGAAGTAGAGTGTTCTGAGCTCTAAGAGCTAGTACCAAGGTTGATCTTGCGTTTGATGTAGTTGACCTTTTGAGTCTTACATTATCTTGTGAGTTTTATCCTTATAGTTTTCCGAGCTAATGGTAGGTCGGCCTCGCGATGTTTCGTGCTGTTAGTTGAACAAGTCTCCGATTCGGGGTAGGGAGTATCGATCCTTGAGGATGGGTTTGTTTGGCTTATTCGTATTCGGTGGTGCCTATGGTAGTTTCGTCTTTCTTCCTTATGAGTTAGATAGGTGCTTCATGTGGTTAGGGACTGGGTCTGATGTTTCCTTATCTATTATGTCGATCTTGTGATCAGACACTATCTGTTCTTGTGACCGTGCTAAGTGGTATCGGGTGTTTTGTTATTGGGGTGGTTCTAGGAGTCGGGGTGATTCTATTTCCGCTTAGCACTTGGTTGAGGTTCTCAAAGGGATCCTTGGGAATCTCTGGAGGAAGGTTGGAAGCCTTTCGGATTTCCCTGATGCCTTTCGCTTCTTGATTTTCCATCTTTATTGGGGTTAGGGAAGGGTGTGGTATTTCTTACACCAGGACATAGGTGTCTGGTTGCTAGGGATTCGTCGTTACCGGCTGAAAGAGTTTGCTTATTCGGTTGAGTAGGACGAAACTCTATTTGTAGTGCTCGAGGTTTGTAAGGTGAGAATCCAGTTTGCCCGTGCCAATTGATGACATTGGACTCCTTGTTACAACAGGTGTTACATTGATTTGGGTAGTATTGGTTGCTAGGAATGACAGGGTGTTCTATGTTCATGTTCTTATCCCTAATAGTTTCGTTTTTGTTGTTCCCATTGGGTCTATTTGTTCCTGCTTGCTAGGTGTTTTAGCTACACAAAGGTGCTGCTATAAGGCAAGGGAATTCGTAATCCGAATTCTACCAGGTTCTTCCACTATAGATGGATGTGACCTAACTGTACATACTTAGGATTTTTAAAGATAATTGACTGCGGGGTTCTTTCCAGATCACTATTCAACCCAGGGACAGGAAACAAGGCGGAAATCACACGCTCTTGGTTTGTGGAATCCTAACTACATATGATATTATCGTTCATATGGAACCATCATGGTCCATTCGCTAGGGTTTCAAGTTTCTCTGTGACTTACAGGATTTTCTCGAATGGGGAAATAGTTTTTGATTATGTTTTCAATTGGCAAAAACTTTTTGTGAAAAAATCATTACATAAAGTTTATTGTTTGAAACGTACCAAAAATCTCGATAAGGTTTCTCGTCTTCTCTTATTGTCTAGTTGTCAACTCCTTCGTTAGTCATCTCTGTTGGACAATCTCTCTTGAAATGTCCTGTTGCACTGCACTTGTGACAAACTGGACTTACTTCTGGGTTAAGGGTTGGAGTGACGCATGGGGCCAGGGCCTTACAGTAGTGGGACGTGTGCCCCATCTTCTGGCACCTTTTGCAACGAAATTTCCGGCAGGCTCCCCAATGATGGTATTTGCACTTGTTACAGGGTGGATTGTTCCCAAGGTATGATTGTCTCGATGTGGGAGGAGTAGGGTTAGTAGGGGTAGGGACTGATCCCGCTTGTTGTCTTTTAGTACGCCTCTGAGTCGAACTTCCTCCTTTTTCGCTTCTGAACCTTCGTTTCTTGAGCTTAGGTTTTGGTTTTAGGGTGCATTGGCGAGTTGTCCTTCATTGGTTTCCCTGGTTGTTGTTACGGTTGAATTTATCGATATTGATTCCATTTTCGTTTGTGTTTTTGGCATTGAAGTATGTCATGCCGGCTGCCACGGCAGCTGTTACAGTGGCTTGGAAGGTGGCGGAGTCTGTTCGTAGGACCGGTGCATCGTCGGGGTACTGGTTATCTTCTTGAGAAGACATGACTCTGTTGCACACGAAAAGTGAGTTTGTAAGTACTCATAGTTAATTCCAAGTGAGTTTATTCGTATAATCTTATCGTGCTGGTGTCAATTGTGCCAGCCTACATCCCCATGATGTAGTTATAGTGGAGAGTGGAAACATATATTGTATGACGTTAAGTCCGTCAAAATAGCACATAGTTAGCAATATAGTTAGCGGATTTGGTTTTATGGATTCTTGGAGGGCGTACTACTCTTGGTTTACTACTACTGGTTGCGATTAAGGGCATTATGAACTTGAAGTGGGTAGTTAGGTGATCCTCTTTTGGCGAACAAAGTGCTTGGTCATTTCACTTCTACTATGGGTGCCCTTTTTGTGTCCCTTACGCTGCTAAGGTTGTCCTATCCTTGATTGCTATGAGTTGTGGTCTCCAAATGACCATTTTTGCGTTCAAAGAGTGTAGATGGTCTGCATAGTTTTCTGATCCTACTTGTGGGTTTCGTAAAGCATTTGGGATGGTGTTCTTGTTACTTGTGGGGATAGGATTTACATTGTTGCATACTGGGCTTTGTTTACGGTCTCCATAACTCCATGATAGAGAGTTGGAAACTGGGAGTCAATTCGGGTCACTAGTGGCCCAAACGGGGTGATGCTTGATTCGTGAGGGTGTTGGCTTTCGGAGTTCAGTGCACGTCGATTGTGGATCGGGGTGTCTTTCGTGAAGGTGCGCCCTGAATTGGATAGGAGTCAATTACTCAACTTGTTTTTGCATGGGTATCGTTTTTTTTTTCTAGGTATGTCTATATCAGGAGTACCCATATGGGGTGTTTATGTATCTGGTAAGAGAAAGGCGAAAGGTTCCTTTGCCAATAGGGATAAGCTTCCTATGAGTTCCCTTGGCGCTTTCATCCTTGTTTGGTCCTTAGTCGAAATCCTCCCTTTTCACAATTCATCTCTTGGTATTCCTTAGGATCCACTTCTGGGTTTTTCCTCATGGACTTCTTTTGGTCTCTCCTTTCCCCATCCGTAATTTACCGTGATAGGGTAGTAGAAGTCCTGGCGAGGAATTTCAACTACGTTGTTTGTGCGAGAATCGAGGTACGAGATATACGGGGAAAGTTTATGTGTGGGAGGGGTTTATAGTATCCTAAAATACTCCTATAGTATTTTAAACTTGATGTTCGATTCTAATATTCTCTTGTACACATAGTTGGCAGGTTTTTGGTTTGTTGCAACACCACCATCACTCCCAAGCACATTTTGGTCATATCTCAAATAAATATAGTTGATCAGGCTATATTTACCCCAGATATGATTACATAACTTCCTAGGTTTGACTGTAGCGTTCAACCTTTAGTTACTTTTGTTTTCTTCTCGTTATGATACTGTGTTAGTAGATATGTATACTTTTATAAAATACTTGTCTTTTTAACGTATACTTTTAGGCAGAGTGTGTTTTAGTCCCATTGTATTTATAGTTGTATATCTGGTATGGCTAGATATACTAGTTCACTAAAAACAATGCTCTGATACCAATCTGTCACACCCCCGAACCAGACGGCGGAAACGTCCAGAGGTGGGTGACTACAATGTGCAGTATCATAAAAATTGAATATAAATGAAACAGAGTAATCCAAACATCATACATTGAGATAACAAACTTACATTGTTTACGTATTGAATTTGTTCTTCGAGTTACACAAAAGAGGCATAAGCAGAAAAATTCCAAACTACAGCTAAATAGTCCTGCATCCGCGTCCCTTGTTACCTGCTTACTAGATCCCTGAGAATACAAGTCCTTTTGAAAAGCGTCAACTAAAAAGTTGGTGAATTCATAAGCATTTTTGTAAAAGATAGTTTTATACTTGTTTAGAATCGTTCTCATTTTACTTTCAGAAAATCCGATATTTTCTATGAAATCGTTTGAAGCCTTGCTTTGAAAATCATGGATATATGTGTGCATGTCGTTACTTTTGTTCATCCTTATACGGAGTGATTATGAAAAGTAGTGTAATTTGTAAAGGCGTTGTGTTCGAGAATGGTTCTTTTGTGTAGTAATAGTCAACCGTTTCCAGAAAATCCCTTATTTTCAAAAAGAGAATATAGTTGTAAATCTTGTTTTTCTTATCGAGTAAAATCGAGTGTGCGTTCTAGTTTATCGTTATCGAAATCGTATAAAATCGTTTTCTCCAGAAAATCCTATATTTTCTGTTATAAAATATTCGTAATTTCTATTTCCAACTGTGTATACTGGCATATATGTGTGTTAGTTTATCGTTTTCAAAATCATTTACAAACGTTTCCCCAGAAAATCCTAATTTTCTTATTGATAATATAGCAGTATTTAGATTCTAATACTTATTAGGTGAAAGAAATCAGCATGGCAAATGTGGACATTCTACGCAATGAAAAAGGACAGTCAACACAACAAATGCGGACCATCACTACCATGTGTAGGACAGTCAACACAACGTGCCAAAATTTATTTATGAGGTTTTCCTTGCATAAATTTCTAGATAACATAACATATTCTACTGAATCGTTATAACCATACTAATATGACTGAAACTTGTTTTGGCGTTTCTCAGGCGCCATCGGTTTGATAAAGACATTTGTCACCCTAGACTGGCCGATCTAGCTGTAGCGAACAGCGAAGGTGCGGGGTGTCAACCCTGTATAGATCTATACACAAATTCCCTCTCTCCCTCCAGGAGACTCTGGCTATAACTCCTTACAGGACTTTAGACGTACACTAATATTTTTATATTTAGGTACTTTTGAGATTTGTCTGACTAGAATATTAACAACCTTTTGAGCAATCATTTGAGAACCATTATTTGTTAGATAAATAATGAAATTCATACTCATCGATTAGAAATATCATTTTCGTTCCATATCGTTTATTGTCCTTGTTAACTGGTGCTCGTGTTCGTTCCGTTTCGTTTATTGAAAAATAAGCCATTTTGAACGTTTATCAAAATGACCCAACATTATCGGAATTGGCAAAAATCGTCTTTCCTTTCTATAACTTGTCGGCTCAGGCCCACATTAGTCAAGAAAAAAGGGTCAAGTTATAATTTGTGTAAATTTATGACTGCAGGTTATGACACGCATTTTCTGTTTTATGACATGTACAACATTACTTATGTTCCTGAAGGTTTTACGACAGCAGTTTATGACATGCAAATATTTTTGTCATGAAAACTCTGGTTTCGTATGTTTTTCTTGATAAAATTATTTATATTAAATATTTATAAATAATCACAAATAGTTTGTTAATCTGGTAAAAAGTCATGAGTATGACATAATATTCCAGATAACCCTTGTATTTATGTTTGGCCAAAAGTGATCCAAAATATTATTATTTCCATAATTTAATCACTTTCAAAATATTTTGTCCCACAACTTGTTTAAGTAAAACTTGAAGCAAATCCTTATAGTTGTTGTTATAAAAATTTGTGGCTTACACTTGGTAACATACTAATTCTTGTTTCCAAACATGATTTGTGAGATATAATCCAAACACTTGAGACTTAACCAAAATCTCGAGTTTTTGGACTATTTATAAGGGTTTTCATACTTAAGCACGTGTAAGATGGCATGCATACATAATAAGCAAATAGATCATGATTTACAAAAGACTTTGACTTGTATTCTCCCCCAAAAACAATAGAAATCTCGAGAGTGGATTCAAGGGTTTCCGGATGAGAGCCTTCTCTCTAGTCCATCAGAGGGTCCGAAGTAGGGAGGGGTTCCGGAGTGAACTAGGGCATTCCGGACCAAGAAGGTTCCGGACCAACAGGGTCCTTTGGGTTTACTCCTTCGGTTTTGAGCTGTTTTTGACTGAGGAAGGTACATAGGAAGATTTGAGAGAGATTTGAGATACATGGAGAGATTTGGGAAAGATTTCATATACTTAGAGAGATTTGGGAGAGATTTCATATACTTGGAGAGATTTGGGAGAGATTTCATATTCTTGGAGAGATTTGGGAGAGATTTCACGTACTTGGAGAAATTTAGGAGAGATTTCATATTCTTGGAAAGATTTGGGAGAGATTTCATATTCCTAAAGAGATTTGGGAGAGATTTCATATTCCTGGAGAGATTTGGGAGAGATTTCATATTCTTGGAGAGATTTGTATTCTAACTTTACATGGTCCATTAGGAACCATAAAGTACACTTTTAATGTGTTAGCACAAGTCTCACATTAGTTATTTCTTACATGAGGACGGAGCTTTCTAGCCAAAATGCTAGTTGTGACATAAGGTTCTTGTAGGAGTGTGTCTCGTTTGTGCACTTTAGCCTAATTTCTGATGATTGTCTTGTGTGTTTCAGTATGGTGGTTACCCGACGTTCAGGCTCCAGCGACCCCGAGAGGCCAGTGCCAGCGATGATGAGATCCACAGGATTGTTGCCACATAGGTGGCCACAGTAGTTAGAGGATCTGTTTCAAAGGTGTTTGGGTATGTCAAGACCACTTTGATTGAGATGTTTGATGAGCGTTATATTGCTATCACTGACGTTGTTGTTGTCGCAGCCACTGCAACTCTTGTTGCTGCTAGACCCTAGGGGGTGATTCGTTGTGGTATCGGGAGTTCACCAACATGAAGCCACCTGAGTTTGATGGGACTCGGGATCTAATTGCGGCTATGAGATGGATCTCCAATGTTGAGGGATGGTTTTTTACTTGCTCCTGTCTGAAGAATTTGAGGATTCATTTTTCACTGAACCTGCTTCGCTTGGGAGCGAAGGACTGGTGGAAATTTGTGACAGTTGAATACACACTCGCAGAGCATGCCACGATGACTTGCGAGAGCTTTACTGCGATGTTCAGGGATGAGTTTGTACCCGCAACTGAGTGGGAAAGGTTGGACCAGGAGTTCTTGTCCTTAGAGTAGAGGAGAGAGATGGTGACGGAGATTACCAGGATGTTTCATGAGAGGGATTTGTTTTGCCCTGAGCTGGTCTCTATGAAGCAGGCCCATATGAGTTGGTATTTAAGTATTTTGAGGAGGGATATTCTCGATTTTGTGGTGAATACCACTTATCAGACATTGGCTGAGTTGCAGACCAATGCCAGGAGGAGGGAGACTGAGCTGGAGACTCAGGCTAAAGAGGAGAGGGAGACCCAGGGGAGAGACAGGAGGCCAGTACAGTCGCACGCGGCGACCAAGCAGGCTAAGCCCACCGATTAGAGAGTTAGAGGCCAGAAGGGTCGCACTTGTAGTAAGTGCGGTAAGGGACATGAGGGACCCTGTCGGTCCGGGTCAGCTTGATAACTGTATCGCAAGGAGGGGCATTTGGTTGGGGGTTGCCCAAGGGGATTCGGGTTTGTTTCAGCTGCAACCAGACGGGCCACATGAAGGCATATTGTCCTCAGCTTGCATCCAGGACGGTTCCGACCCGGGCTCCCGCAACCCTGCGCATCACTGATGGCTTGCAAGGGAAGGCTGAGGCACCCATGGATTGAGGGAGAGCCTTTCAGTTGACGGCATAGGATGCATGTGCAGCTGTATACATCGTCACTGGTATGTGTTCTCAATATTTCTGTTGATTTATATATGTTGCTTATATTATCGGTTGTTTAGGTACTTTTCTTGTGAATTCTATGCTTGCGCTTGCGTTGTTTGACTCGGGTGTGAGTCAATCGTCTGTATCTATGTCTTTCTGTCGCACTTTTAGTATTGCACAAGAGACCTTGAGCAGGCCCTGGAGAGTCTCTATACCAAATGAGTGCCCAGTCTCTGCCACTGATCTATACCGAGGTCGTGTATTGGAGATCTTCTGCGTTGGTTTTCCGATAGATCTTATTCCTATCACAATGGGGGATGTATGCATGATCGTGGGCATGGATTGGTTGAGCCGGTTTGGGGCTCTGATTGACTGTGAGCATCAGTTGGTGACGATTCGAGAACCTAGGGGGGATTATTGACTATCTACGGAGAGGGTACTAGGTCAGGATTAGCTTTCTGTTCTGCCGCTAGTGCAAGATAGAGTTTGCAACATGGGTGTATGGGTTACCTGACTTATGTTATGGATACTCGGGTTGAGAAGAAAGGATTGACCTCTATTACTGATGTTCTGGTGGTTCGAGAGTTTCTTGATGTTTTTCCCGAGGAGTTACCGGGTGCGGCGCTGATCGCCAAGGCACCGTACCATCTTGCACCTCCTGATATGCAGGAGTTATCCTCTCAGCTGCATGAGCTATTGGGAAAAGGGTTTATTCGACCAAGCAGTTCTCGTTTGGGAGCATCGATCCTATTTTTTAGAAGAAATGATGGTTCACATCGGATGTGCATCGATTATCGGTAGTTGAGCAACCAGACGGTGAAGAACAGTTACCCATTGTCGGGGATTGATGATCTTTTTGTAACATCCCAAAATTCAAGACCAAAAAATTCATTTTTAATTTAATAATCATAAAACCAGAAGTCTGGAATATCCATAGTGTTAACCCATTTCATAATCAAAAACCAGTTTTTCAATTAACTAAAACATGTCATAGAAAAGTATTATCAGAGTACAACTCCCAAAGATCTCGTAACGCGGAAATCATAGTGTGATGCGCTGCGATCCTTCCGCCTCCTTTCCTTTTGAAAAAGAAGTACTTGAAACCAAAACTGTAAACCTTAAGCACGAAGCTTAGTGGGTTCCCACATCATACCACATACCATATGATACACATACTGCCTAGCATATCCGGGTGCTGGCCTACCCCTTCAGTCTCTTTCAACCGGTAACCACCTAGCATATCAGGGTGTTGGCCTACCCCTTCGGTCTCTTTCAACTAATAATTGCCTAGTATATCAAGGTGCTGGCCTACCACTTCGGTCCTTTCGACCGGTACCGGGGACTATTTCACCCCATACTACTACCATATATCATGCTAATACATAAACACATAAGTCACATACTGCCTAGCATATCAGGGTGCTGGCCTACCCCTTCGGTCCTTTTGACCGGTAACGGGATCTGTCCTACCCCTCCTACCACTAACACACAATATCATAGCATATTATCACATAAAGCATAACAGATAGTGGCATACTACAAAATTATCACAAAGACAATCATATCTACTCTATACTCCTACTAGTGGGCCGGCATTGGTGACTTCGACCCACTCCTATAGGAAGGTAACTCACCTCATGCTGCTGAACTTCACTGCGAGAAATCCTTTGTTGTTGTCCTGGAAACTCCTCGAGCTATCAATACCAAAATATCACCCAATTAGCAATTGGGTTCTAAACCATTATCCATAATCCATACTTGGTGTAAAATGACCATTTTACCCCTGGCCCACAAGATACCTAACTAACTCCTAAGTCCAAAACCAATCACGTCCAAAACTCCAAAATCTATAAAAGCCCACTAATGGCCCAATTTTCCAAATTGGGCCCAAACCCATACATGGGCCTTTCCCTAAAGCCCATTTACTTTTTCTGAATCATTATACATGTCCATAGTTAGCCCAACCAAATCCTTGTACTTACAAGCCCATAAGAAAGCCCGAATCTGAAATGGCCCACAAGGCCCAATAAGGCCCAAATCCATCATGGACCTACCCAAGAAGGCCCAATATTCATAAAGGCCTGAAATAGTAAATGGGCTACCCCAACTATCTCCTGGTCCATGGTCCAAGGCCCAAAAGGTCAATCAAAGAAGCACTAAATCACTTCAGCCCTTGCTCCAACTATCCAGTCTGACTTCTATAAGTGACTTTTCAAGTAAAGTTGGCAACCTTACTATCATGCATGGCTTAATGGGACTTTAGAGCTCAAAAGAGCTTAATGGATGGTCTTAACTCATGGTTGGACTCAAACACTTCACAAAGCTTGCACCTTTATGAGAAAAGGGACCATAGAATGTCCAGATCTACAAGTTTGAGTCCCTAAAATGACCCTAGCTCACCAATACAAAGCAAAAGGCTAAAAATGGCCAAAAACCAACCCAAAAGAGGATCTATGAAATGGAAAGTCAAGATCAGAGCTTTTTACCTCCAATGGGTTGCAGAATATGAGAACTTTCTGGATCTACAAGCTCCCTCCCATGATCAACACTTTAACACCACCTTCCTCTTCTTGTACACACACTAACAAGTCTTCTTTTAAGCTCCAAGCTCCATCCAAGGCAAATCTAGGGTTTCATGGACGTGAAAAGGGTGGTGGCTGACTTGAAATGAGCTAAGGAGTGATATAATGTTGCTTATATAGGGAACAAGTCGATATATTATGGGTTTGGTCTGAAGGGAGACCTCGCATAGTTGGATCACTTAAACCGTGGCAACTACATTCAAAATCGGCTAAATCCTTCCTTCCTCTAAGCCCTAAACCCTATGGAAACTGATGAGTGGGTCACAGCCCCGAGTAATGAAGCACTTTCAAAACCGGGTGTTACAACTCTCCCCCATTTAAATTAGATTCTGTCCTCGAAATCTCTCCTTACTAACACCCATATTCCAACGAATGATCTGAGGAATGCAAACGATGATTCTACGCGTATAATAATCTTCTCAAGACAGTCGAAACCCTAAACCAAAAATTCTATCCTAAAAATACACCCAAACCTTCAACCCTTACAAGCCGCTTCTACCTTCTGGGGCCTGACATCTATAATAACCTGACTTCCCGACAGCTCGCCTATGCTGAAACAACCCATGCCATCTCTTAATTGATGGCAAACTAGTCATAACCCTTCCAACTCTGATCATAGAACAAATCCTTAGACTAATTCTTCAAACCTGGTGAAGAACGAATTCTCAATCTCTCAAATAAAACCAACCCTACTTCACCTAAAATTTGAAGCCGAAGTCTCACTGGCCTGACTCCCTGTCAGATCTTCCACCAAACCATCCTCATAGACTCTCACACCACACATATTGCTTCCAGTCCCTGCTCGCCCTGCTATCTCGAACGGAGAAAAATTACCGACCATAAGCCACTACAAAACACTTATACTCGGCAGAAGGCTCAGATAATCCTTCGAGTAACAGATTCATCCCTATAATGGTTAGACTCCGAAGAGAGCTGCGCAACAGGGTCAAATCATTTACTATGATATTATTCAATCCCGCTGTGAGTGACTTAGCATTACCTAGGCAATCAGTTACCTATCCATTCCTGAAATCATAAAACCCTAATACCGCCAAGCGTATCTGGGTGCTGGCCTCCCCTTCGGTTTATTTCAATTGGATACTGTCCAGCATATCTGGGTGCTCGGCTTACACCATCGGTCCAACCCAACTGGATACTACCGAGCATATATGGGTGCTCGACCTACCCCTCCGGTCCAACCCGACCGGATACTGTCCGTAATAGCATGTTGCCCTTGACTGTTTTTCCAAAATCTACAGAGACCTCCCTAGTCTCAAATCGTCTGCCAGTCATCTGAAATACCGAGTTCCGGCTCGGTTGCTGAGCCAAAAAGGCTCCCACACAATCGCCCCCACACGACTTTCGAACGAACTTCTCGGTTGGAAATAACAACCCGAGCCCTATCAGCACCAAACCTGGGGCTAAGCTGAACACTAAAAAACCAACTGTGATCTTACCTCATACCCAGTCTCTCATGACCTATCAACCCGTGATTCTAACCACCCTGTGGCCTTTCCACAATCTTGCGAACAATCCGCCTTGGTCTAAACCGTCTGGAGAAATCCATGAGCAAGTCACGGATTCAATGAAAGTCTCGCTGCTGAACCGAAACCGATGAATGCTAGGACTACACCTGCACTCTGTCAACACTCCCCAGACTAACTCAATCGCTGACCATGGTCTTACTGCCAATTACCAACCCGAAAATGACCGAAGTCGAGCATCCACATGTTCTAACGTCCCAAACTAAACCCATGTACTGACTGGGATTCCCCATCCTCGTTCCTTAAAGCCTGCTATCAAACATCACGAGAATGCGATCTCTTTATTGGCAAGTTTTCCAAACTTCCCACTCGCACTATTCTCAATCCCTACAGCTGCTTGGTCAGATTTCTTCTTGACAATGATGCAAAACTAATCCCAGTTTCAAAAACGCTCCTGCTTCTGAATCCCTGGGCGATTCTCCCCCGCTTTGATTCAACTAAATCCCCCAAGCACACAAGAACTGAAGGGTTCCCATTCCTTCCTTCCTTACACGATTGTCTTGTTGACTACCAACGCTTAACCTTGCTAGCGATCGATTATCAGTCAATCCTAAGATCACCCATCCTCGGAAATCTTGAAGAGTACTCTTGAAATCTGGTCCATCCTGATACCTCAGTCCTCCTTCCATGATATTATGCCAACTCCTTGAGCTCCTATGTTGGCGACTAGAAACCTTAACCTTTACTCTGGCAGACGAATCCTCGCAGAACCATTGAACTCTAATCAAACATGATCCATTCGAAAAATGCAATTCCCTTGGAACAACCAAGGGTTAAATGACCCATGCGACTACATCAGTATCCTTCTGCTACCACTCCTCTCCTAGAGACGTTAATCCTAGAACCCTGAAGTTCTCCCATAGGCCACCGTCGCTCAAACCAGAACATATGATGAAACCACTATATCACATTGATACAGGTGGACCAGCTTGATGAAGCTAACCACCAATCTTCCACACAATACCCCTGACCGATTTCTACTACGAACCGAGAGAACACTGAACACCCCGATCCAGAAAAAGGAAACGAACCTTCACTAACTACTTAGTAATTCACGGTATGCAATTGTCATATGACATTTCTTGAAAACATGATTCAAACACAAGCAGAGAGCTGAACCCATAGATACTCTTGCTCAAATCTGAGGCAAGAAAACAACCACAAAATATAGGTAGAACCTAAAGAGAAAAAGGTACGTACCCATAACATCGCTTGCTAAAGTCCTGGCCACCTCTGCCTGACACTTAAAAGCCTGACTCCTCTTTATTGGGACTCCTTCCATACCCTCTCGTCCATCGGTGATCCCCAAAGTGGTCGGAGCAAGAACACTCACTGCTCCTCCCCTCAACATCGGACAGTCGGCCTTCTTGTGGTGCACCTGGCTGCAGAGGAGACATAACGAGCTTGCCCCCAGAGGGCAAACCCTACTATCATGACCAAACCTGCCACACTCGCGACAGGCCAAACCTCTAGAACGAAAAGTCCCCTTGTAAAGTTTCCTTCACATGCGGCACAAATTCAGGCCCTACTGGCCTTTCATATACTAGTCAGAATCTTAGGTCTCTTCCCGGGACCCTCCAATGTCTGCACCTGATCTATACCCCTCTTACCAATGTACTCCAAACCTATTTCCCACTTACGTGCTCTGGAAATCATATCATTCAGGGTCTCGCACTCCGAAATACTCACGAACTCCCTGATATCATCCTGCAGCGTGTCATGATTCCTAACTTTCTTCATCTACTCTTTTGTTACATGATGCGGTACCAACAAATCCCTCTCCTGGAACCTGGCAGTGACCCCTGCCATAGTCTCAGTAGTCTGGCGGAGACCCAGAAACTCTCGCGCCGACTGCTACACCTAAATTTTCGGAGCAAACTCCGCTAGAAACCCGATCAAAAAATCATCCTATGACACAGCGTCAACCGCATCATCACCCAACTCACTACCAATCTCTTCAACCAATCACGTGCTCGGTACTTCAATAGGCAGGACGCACATCTGACCTTCGCCTCCTCGGGGTAGAACTTGTCCTGAACACGTTAGCAATCTCTGCTAATCACCTCCTACTGAGAATAGGGTCCTAATCCCATGATAGTCTGGAGTTCTACAAGCTCGGAACTCCCGAAACGTCATCGTGCGCGCCCCTATCATAGTCATCACCTCAGAGTGAAATGCGCTTATCCTCTCATCAAGGATCTCTAAAATACCCTCCTTGACCGTACTGAAGATCCCAAGAGTCTGGTCTATAACACTGTGCGTAATCTCAACTGGTATAAACTCCCTCATCTGATCATCGAGTTGCCTGGCTCCAGAGCCCGACCCTGATCCCTTGCCAGCACAGAGCTACCATCTGTTCTACCATGAAGCATCACCATGCTGGAAACATACTATAACAACCATCTGAATACTCATTAAATACCGAGGGATCACATATGCACTACGAGTTTCCTGGTTTCATCTCAGTCCTCCTTGACTCGAGTACGGATCCTCTGCTTTCAGTAGTACAGGCCTATACTACCTTCCACATCTATCTGTGCTTTCCTTAAGGATTTCCTTGACTTCACCAAGTCCCTTCTACTACTAATTCTTCCATGCTAATCTCATCATAGGCTGACCCGAGGGTAATCTCCGACCTACTCTCCGTCATCAGCTGCATAAGAAGTCCCTGCTACCTTTCCTTAACTAGCTCGCGAATACCATTACATATTACTAAGACTAGATAATTCTTCGAATGAGAGGTCTCTCCCTACAACGGTTAGACTCAAACGAGAGCTATGAAATAGGGCTAAACCTAACCTTCTTAAATTATTTAGTCCTTGTAATATGTAACTTAACATATTCGTTTACTAGTTAGCTAAAGATAACTAGAACTCCTAAAAGCACAATGCAAGCAGCATTCGGGCATTGGGTAACCAAAACCAAGCATATCCTAATCAAGCCATCATATCACTGACTAATCAGTACTGGCATGTAATTCGATAAGCACATATAGCAGGCACATAAGGCATCTTGCTAGATCCTTAGCCCTAAACTAGCATGCAGTTCTGATACACATACAATACGCATATAAGGCCTCCTTCCTAAATTATCAACCCGAATCTAGCATGCAGTTCTCATAATCATATCATATCATAACATATCACGCATGCGTATCTTGGGGAAAACTTACTTGAGCTCGGCCGATTGCACGCATCACACTCCTTGTTCTCACAAAAACCTTAATTTTTAAATTTTGGAAAATTTATCTTTTGTAAAAACTTTTTCAAATCCTCAATATGAGTCCAGACACCCCCGAAGGTGTGTCAGAATCCCTCAAACCAAGGCTCTGATACCAACTTGTAACATCCCAAAATTCAAGACCAAAAATTTCATTTTTAATTTAATAATCATAAAACAAGAATTCTGGAATATCCATAGTGTTAAACCATTTCATAATAAAAAACCATTATTTTGTTGGATTAGATGTCTAAGCCCATAACTATTATTGGTCTGTACTCGACCCGAGAGTAGCATGGTCCATTTGGGTTGCATATCATCAGGACAGTTTGTTATGATGGACTTTTGAGAAGAGGTTATATATGATCTATTAATATATTATATGTTCTAATATATTAATATGAAATCATATGATTTAATTAGTATTGATCAAGATTTAGTTTGGAATTAATTTAGTGATCAATAGAGACTAATTAAATCTATGGGGACTAATTATGGTAAATGGTTATATGTATATGTGTTGGGATTATGATCTATATTGGACTAAGTTTATATATGGATACATAAAGAGTTTGGCCACATGAACCATGGATCACAAAACCCATGGGTATGGATTCGGGTTATACCCATGACTCTTGGAATCCAACATATAAATATAAGCTCCATAACCTAAAAATGCCACTTCTAGTTCTTGGAGTTCATGGAGGTGTTTTTGGTGCAAGGAAATTCTCTCTCAAGAGTCACCTTTGTCCTAGATGTGTTGTGATTCCATTTGAGGTGCAACACTTGGGGCATTAAGTTCTTAAAGGCCAAAGTCTTCCTAGCAACATCAACAACATCAAGAGGTATGTCTAAAACTTGCTTTATTATTCATATGTTATTTATATGCTAGTTGTAGGCTTAAAGCTTTGGAAACCATACGCATTTATAATTAGAGAAAACATAGATCCAAAGCTTTTAGGGTTGTATGTGCATCATAGGTTATGAAAAATGAAAGGTCTTGTTTTTTAAATGTCGTCATAAAATAGTTTTATGTCTTCCATAACTTGTCCTCAAGTTATGGAACTTGAAAAATCTTCCATAAAAACCATATTAAACTCATAAGTTATGGAAATCAAAAGTTTTTGAATTGTTCAAAACTTGCCCTCAAGTTTTGGAATTTGTAAAGTTACCCCCCCCCCCCCCATGTATACTTTAATTCCAACCCTTAGAATTTTAAAATTTTAAAATTCAACTCTTATACTATTATAATATTATAGGTTTAATATTTATATATGTATAAGATTAAGTCAATCTTACCGTTAGTAGGCCTCATTCACGAAGCCAGTCTATAAGGGGGTATAAGGTCACTGCCTATAAAATGGCAGTTTAATGGGTGTCCATTCTCACACACCGCTTCCTTGACTGGTGGAGGGTCATTATTCGAACAGGTAGGACAGGACATTAATTCTCCCTTCATTAAAAGTTTAATGATAAATATAAAGTAACTAAACTTTATTAAATTCCTAATCTTAGTTACTTTAGGAAAATGTGAATTTGGTGCTAACCCATGAAATTTCACTTTGCACCTTGTTAAGTCGTTAGTGGAGCGTGTGTGGTTAACCGGCACACTAATCTGGGACTGACAATGTGTGGCAAAGGGTAGCTTGATGTTAATCATAGATGAATGGAGCGTGTGTGGTTAACCGGCACATTGATTAGGTGGTTGTAACATTAAGTGTACCAAGTTAATTTGCATGGTTATTCACTCCTTGTTTGTGATCCTCGGCATCCCAGTCACAAACTTGAAGGGCACAATCGAGATTTAAACATGCCATTGAATAGTTCAATGAATCTCAAAAGATCTAGGAGTTTCAATTCATTTAAAACCTAATGTTGAATTTCGTTTTTCATGGTGGAAATTAGTAAATCGACATACACCTACCTTCAAATATTTTGTAGCTCGGATTACGGCATCCCACTTCCAAGTTATAAAATATTGTGTTGGGTCCTAGCCTTAATATTTCATATTGGGTGTTATATTAAGGGCTTAAATCAACTAAACTTGAATTCTCCCTCATAGATGTCTAGTTATGACAACTATGGTCTTTCCTATCCTTTTAGATAAAGCTATCCTAATGAAGATGATATCCCAAATGGCGATCAAGGTGAAAGATTAAACCCTTTGTTGCGTATTAATGGGACTGGAAACCATACTTCACTTCCTCCACCTCCTCTAATTGTTCTCCCTAACCCACAAGTTCTTGAAAAGTTCAAGGTCACTCAATCCCTATTGGCAAGCAGTGTCTATATGTACTCACATCTTGGAGATGAAGCCTCATATTGACAAGCTGGGAGAGTTGGGTGTCGAAGTCTAAAGGAATTTGAGTGTTGACTGGGTTCTTTAATCACTTTTCGAGTCATATAGGACTACTATGTGACAGACCACGACATGACCCTTAATGATCTTATCTATTTGCTTGTTGCTGCTGAATCAGCAATGATTTGGAGCACTGGTAAAGCAAATTTGATTGGAAGATCTACTTCCCAAACTTTCATGGACATTGACAATGGAAACATTGGAAGTCCAGAAAAGTCTTCTCCTCCCAATGAAAAGGGATCGGCCATAGTCAACCCGATTGACCAAATGGTAAAGAGAAAGGCTAAGTTTGAGATAGTCCCATGTACCATTACAAAAGAGTCGATATGTTTCTATTGCCAAAATAAGGGGAATTAGTTGCGAAGCTGCCCTATTTACCTGAAAGTTCACTAGGATGGTAAAAGTCAAAATTTTGACTATGCTTCAGGTAAAGTCCACTATCTAACTCTATTAGGTCGCATTTTGTTGTTTTGTAGAATCGGAAAAGGAGAGGAAGCTTAGAAGAAGAGTATGTTGAATCTGATTGCGAAGATGGTTTTTGATCGCATGATTCAAAGATCAGAAATTTGAGCTGCTGCTTAAGAGTTATGATAGACTGCTTAGAAATAGATAACAACATACTTTTCATATGTATTTGCATTGTAAGGATAAGTTTTTCCGCAATTTTAAAATAAAAGGAAAATTTTTTGATTTTATTTATTTTAAGTATCCTTACAATGGGATTTGTGAAAATTGTTGTTTATATGATTCCATTGATTACAATATTGGAAAATGGATTTGATTCTTTCGTTTGTGGTAGTGTCATAATTTACCAAATAAGGAAAGTTTTTCATCACCCAAGTTTTAGTTGGATAGAAACTTTGAATCATGCAACTTGTATTGTATGATCAATGAGAGTTTTCATCTTTGGGAAATTAAGAGTAATTCCTTGTTCACATGTAGATGTGAGTCAAGTGAAGGACTAGGAGATCGGGTACACTTGGTTGTGCGCTGATCAGGTCCACCGCAAAGAACGATAAGGCTATTCGTCATGATTTACTAAAGTTTAGTAAATATGGTTATGCTTACAAGTTTAAGTGTAATTCTGAAACATTGGAAAAGTGTCAATGTATGACAGGACGAATGAGTAGAATCAAATTAGGTAGAAAGATAAAAGTTTCTCCAATCTAAAAAGATGGGAGAGTACTTCAGTATCATGTTTTATCATCATCTTAATGATTATGAAAAACCATATCACAATCAATCCTCTAAGGACATCTTGGTGCATTTGTTTGGCTAAAAAGAGGAATCGTGAATTGTTGAAATGGTTAAATCAAGAAGATGAGTCATACTTCGTTCCAAAAACGAGTCTTAAAGTCATACTCCGAGATTGTACCACGAGTGACATAATCTTAAGAAAGGTTTATAACACTTGTCTAATGTAGAGTAAAATGTTTTCTACACTTGTACATTTGAAAATGGTAAGTTGTGATGTTTTGGATAAAACAAAGACCAACTAAGGCCAGTTGTGTGAAGTGTTTGTCTTGATTAGAATCCGCACTAACTCTTGGATATTGGTTTGTCAAGTAATGTTCCTTGACAAAGTGAATCATATATGTCAGGAGGTCAGCAGGAGTCTTAAAGATCTTGAAAAGTTTCAAGAACTAATCAAGAATAAACCTATTGTTAAACACTAGCACACGACTTGAGGTTTGTGACCTATCATGTTGACATATTCTTATTTTTGTGCTCATTCCAGTTAAAAGTTGTATATGCATGTGAGTTATATGAGTTCTCAGTTGTTTGCATAACTACTTGGAAGCAATGGTAGGCCCTTGTGTGCTGCCAGGTGGCAAGAAATTAAGATTGAACAAGTTCAGTCCATATGAGTTTGGATTTGTCACTAACCTTGTCTTATGATTATGGTTATGACAAATTCATATGGATAGGAACACATACACCATAAAATCTAAGTGTCATAAGGTTTCTCTTCGATTCATGAAAATGATGGTGAGGAAACGCTTTCACTGAGTAGATTTTAAGAAGATAGCAATTGTGATATTTGCATTCTAAGATTCAATTATGATTACGTCATCCCTCTTCATGATTTGAATTGTGAGAAAAGGCAAATGGTCTAAACATTTGAGACTTATTGCTACAAGTTCTAAAATTGTTTAGACACACATATGAGCTATCTAAGGAAAGGTGTATAAGTTTGAGACGCCTACATAAAGTCTTATCAAAGCATCTCATATCAGAAATCTGAACTTTGGTAAGAAAGTCAACAAACTATTGATTTGTAGAAGTCCAGCTGATTTCTAGGTACATGTTAAAGCTAGGGGGAGCATAAGTGCTATGCAGATAAGAACATAATTATCATGTTAGTGGGAGCCTTATTATTATGTTGCAAGTTAGCAATGTTAATTATAGAAAACAAAAGTTTCAATTTGAAAAGTTACAGGGTTTGAAAAGTTGTTTTGCTATAATTAAGGGAGAGGAAATTATACTTCGTCCAATTCTAAAATATTAGATTGAGATTTTAATCAAATTTAGTCAAGTATATATATGAATGTTATGTTGGAATTGTTCAACATAGGGAAATTCTGTATATGGAAATATTATTTGCGTTCTAAAATTCGATTATGATTACGGAATCCCTTTTCATAATTCAAATTATGAGAACATGGAAAATAGAAAAATTATAGCAAAAGACTGGTCTAGGATCATGTCTTTATGTGAGACATTATGAATCGTATCCCATATGATTCGGGTATAGGATCGATTTCTATGTGTTCTGAATTTTCCAAATGCCTAGGGCATTAAGAGGGAAAAAGGACCAGAACTGTACATGACTAACATGATTAAGCAATTATCGAGGATAATCTAAGGCTTACCAAAGATTGGTTGCTCATGGACAATTAGAAATATAGTGTTAATTTTGGAAGGACCATATTGACATATTCTGAAAAGAGGCAACTCTTGTTTAGAAGTGTTAGTCAAAATGGGAATATGGAAATGTTTCCGTAGGTGGAAGTTATACATTAAATCTGCGTAAGATTAGAAAACTTAATGCAAGAACGATGTTCAAAGGAATGTACTTTGAATGTAAGACTTCGTTTCCATGGAATTGCTCTCCATTGGAATACTTTGTAATGTCTGTTACCAAGTCTTTGTGACTTTTGTGCATAGTCATTACAAGAGGATCATTGCATATAAGTTTAGAATCTAACAGATTTCAGTAAATGGAAAAGAACCTTGTATTCTTACATTTATCATAAGGATTTGTAATCATGAAATGAGCATCATTGAAATGTTTTCAATTGATCTATTCCACAAAGAAAGGACCATAGGTAAACATAGTGTGAATGCTTGTAGCATGGGACAACTATTGTTTTAATTCAGGTATTAAGTTGATTATTTGAAACATTATACAATGAATAATGAGTAATCAATATGATTCAAAATTTTTGGGACCATATAGGATTAGTATTATTCTTGTGTTTCACTTTGCATGTTTTGACTTCCCGAATAACTAGGTTATTCAAACCGTCCACAGTCGATCATACTTTGGAAGTAGGTATTGAGGCAAGAAGTAGGACCAAACTGAGAGTTAGCAGCATAAACAAAGATGAATTTGTGAATGAGAAATAAAAGTTTCCTATCTTCATAGAAATCAATGGGAGAATGGAAAATGTCACGAATGGGTCTGTAGTATGTCTAGGTGTTTTAGACATAAGTGAAGTATTCATGGGTTCTCCTGGAATAAGATTCGAGTATTGGATTAAACCCACGCTCATTTGAATCACGTCATGGATTTTATCACGATTGATCATGAGACGATAATATCTTATATTCTTTAAACGGAGACATGTGAGTTGTAGTTGCGAGTCGGTTGCACATTGACATATGTAAACACACCAGTAACTTGGATGTTATAAAACATATCATTGTGTGTAATTTGATGAGTGAGTACAAGCGAGCGTTTGGGTCGAATTTTATCCATTCCTTTTACCCCATGTGGATAAAAGAGATATCTGTAGGCCCCTCGTTGATTTAGTGATGACAACCCTAAGTGCTCAGCCAGGCCTGGACTGATTTGATTTGTTCAATTAGCCAGTCGTAATAAATCAAAAATCGGGAAACAACACATGGATAGAGAGAATGATTATAATCCATGTCTCAGTCCGTATGATATCTAGAATGGAGGAATATATGATCCCTTATCTAATGGACACGTCATTGACTAGGTCAGAGTTTGACAGCGGTTTTTAAGAGATACGATTGCTAGTCGGGATTTTGGAGTCCTATTTTCAATAATAGTTTTAGACTTATCCAACTGGGAGGCTGTTAGATTAGATGTCTAAGCCCTTAACTATTATTCGTATGTACTCGACCTGAGAGTAGCATGGTCCATTTGGGTTGCATATCACCAGAACAATTTGTTAGGATGGACTTTTGAGAAGAAGTTATATATGATCTATTAATATATTATAAGTTCTAATATATTAATATGAAATCATATGATTTAATTAGTATTGATCAAGAATTAGTTTGGAATTAATTTAGTGATCAATAGAGACTAATTAAATCTATGGGGACTAATTATGGTAATTGGTTATATTTATGTGTTGGGCTTATGATATATATTGGACTAAGTTTATGTATGGATACATAAAGAGTTGGGCCACATGAACCATAGATCATAAAACCCATGGGTATGGATTTGGGTTATACCCATGACTCTTGGAATCCTACATATAAATATAAGCTCCATAACCTAAAAACGCCACTTCTAGTTCTTGGAGTTCCTGGAGGTGTTTTTGGTGCATAGAAATTCTCTCTCAAGAGTCACCTTTTTCCTAGATGTGTTGTTATTCCATTTGAGGTGCAACACTTGGGGCACTAAGTTCTTAAAGGCCAAAGTCTTCCTAGCAACATCAACAACATCAGGAGGTATGTCTATAACTTGATTTATTATTCATATGTTATTTGTATGCTAGTTGTAGGCTTAAAGCTTTGGAAACCATATGCATGTATAATTAGAGCCCAACTTCGTGACTTTCAAACACTTGCATGGTTGTGGCTTAACGACCAGGGTCCGATTTTTATTACTCTAAGTGCTTCTAAGAGCCCAAAAGGACAGCTCTTATGTTCTGAAAATATCAAGACTCAAGCAAGCTCAACAATGGAGTCCAAAAGTGGCATAAAACACCCCAAAATCAATCTAAACATGCAATGATCAAGTTTGAAGCTTGATACCTCAAATGAGTCAGAAATGGTGCTAATCTTGCGTCTACAAGCTCCCTTTGAATCCTTTCTTCTTCTTCAAACTTCTTTCTCTTCTAAACACCAAAACAACACTAGAATGCTCTCAAGTGGCTTCCAAACCACAAGAACACACAAATATGAGTTAGGGTTTTTGTGGTGGCTGTCTAAAGGTGAGAGGGAGGTTGGACCAAAGGCATAAGGTCCTTTACATAGGGATCAAACCCTAAACTTTTGGGTTTTAGAATCTACGTACGTACGCTCCGCGTACTCCTGGTACGTTGGGCGTATGTGCATGACTTCCGCGTTCCAGTCTCTTGAGTACGCTGAGCGTACATGGCAAGGTACGCTCCTCGTACGGTGCTTCCTTAGCCCAAATACAAGGTCCCAAAGGGGTAAGCCCAACCTTTCAAAACTATTAACCTTATATAAATAAAAATAGTACCTTATAAATCCCGGACGTTACCAATCTCCCCCGCTTAAATTAGACTTCGTCCTCGAAGTCTGCTCCTGTTGTTGGGAATAACTCGGGGTAGTGCTCCCACATCTCATCCTCCGGTTCCCAAGTCCATTCTGAGCCCTTGCGGTGCTGCCATTACACCTTCACCAACTCGACCTTCTTGTTCCTCAGATCCTTCTTCTTCCTGTCGAGAATGGCTACCGGTCGCTCGATGTAGTTCAGGCTGTCATCCACCTGAATATCCTCTAGAGGTACCACCGCAGAGTCATCTACCAGACACTTTCGTAGCTGGGAGACATGAAAGGTACTGTGGATCTGACTAAGCTCGGTTGGCAGATCCAGCCTATATGCTACCTTGCCCACCCGGGCTACAACCCTGAAAGGAACAATGTATCTGCAGCCCAACTTGCCTCGCTTCGTGAACCGGATGACACCTTTCCAAGGTGACACCTTCAGGAGAACCATATCCCCGACCTGGAACTCCAAGTTCGATCGACATATGTCGGCGTAGCTCTTCTGCCGACTCTGAGTAGTCTGAAGCCTACTTTAGACTTGTTGGATCCTCTTTGTTGTCTTAAGTACCACTTCGGTACTCCCCATGACCCTCTGCCCAACCTCACCCCAACATATCGGGGTTCTGCACTTCCTCCCATACAACATCTCGAAGGGAGGACGGTCGATACTCGCGTGGTAACTGTTATTATAGGAAAACTCTACCAACAGAAGGTAGGTATCCCAGCTACCATCGAAGTCTAAAATGCATGCTCGCAGCATGTCCTACAAGGTTTGGATGGTCCGTTCACTCTGACCATCCGTCTACGGATGAAACGTCGTGCTAAAATACAGACAAGTACCCAAATCGTCGTGAAACGTCTTCCAGAATCTGGAAGTGAACCACACATCTCTGTCAGAAATCATGAAGAATGGCACTCCGTGTCGTGATACTACCTCTCGAATGTAGATGTCGGCCAACTTCTCGTCGGAAATGATCTCCTGTATCGGGATGAAATGAGCACTCTTGGTCAACCGATCTACGATGACCTGTAAGTCCCCAAATCTAGATCCAACAAGTGATCAAACACACAATCAAGTTGTAATCAATAAGGATAAGAAGGAGTAGAAGCAAGATCAATCCAACAATGCACACGTTCTATTAGGTCCGTAAACGTCTGGTACACTTGGATAACACACACATGCAACTGTCGTACATCTGACACGCTATTTATAAGGGACCAAGACCGAGAACACGTTCACGGCCATAAACAGGTTCACGACCGTGAACACCCATACAGCCACAAATACACAACCGCACACCCAAACCTTACATGACCAAAACCCTATACAGATTGATGCCTAGCCCAAACCAATAAAATATGACCTAACAGTCTCCCCTTTGGTTTGAGGCTAGCATGGGCTCAGTCTTTTTCGATTATCAGCACGAGACGTTCCCATCGCATCCAGCCACATCTTCTTCTCGATAATTTCCGCAATCATGCTTGTAAATTCTTTCGCAGCAATTTCAAAATATCATGCTTGCATACAATTTGATGGCGAGCCAAGGTGTGAATATCTCGTTCACCAAACTACAGCAAATCCTTCTTATCAACAATGTGAAAGACACCATCTGGAAATTTGATGACAGCGGAGGCTGTGGCCTCATCGTAAACCCAGTATTCCATATTGTTAAGTGATCCATCACAAAAATTCTTAACAATAGGAATATGCGTCATTTGTTTAGTAGCAGGACACATCACATACTTGAGGGTCTTGTTGGTCTTAGGATCAAGAAGACCTTTGACACTCATCATGAAGGATTCGACAGTTCTCATCACATCAAATTTCCTCTTAACTTGATTCTCCATGAAAAGTTTGAAATCAGTTCTGCGAGGTTCATTGATTGGGTTGGAGAATGGAGCTTCAGAAAGCTCAGTGAGGTACACCTTCGTCCAAGAGGAAAAATCATTCTTGTGCTTGTAATATTCCACATTTCCGCTCTTTCTCTTCACCAGCCAGCAACTTAATCTTTCATGAAAACCCCACATAAGAATTCTGGAACGGTCGCCATATTTGTCTCAGAATTGCTTATTTCCGATCTCAGTTACAGTTAGTTGAGGTTGATCTCCACGAACATTTTTATCGGAGTTTTTCATGAAGACCAAACCTCCCTTTTGTTGAGCAGTAACTTGTCTTGGACCTTGTTTTAGAGTTATCCTTGGATGAGCTTGGGCTGGTTCGGTGTCAAAGCGATCAACAATTCTTGTGGTTCTGGCTGGTGGATCTGGTTGAGATGTATTGGCAGGGGCACTTTGAGAGGTCTCGACTGCACTTGATTCTTCGACAGTTGTTTTGATTTTGTCGCCAAATTCTGCTATCAGTTTGTTCTTTAGGTCGAAGTAACCAGCGGTCACGGCTCCAAGGTTGAATTGTAGAGCAGAAATTTGTTTTGATTTTAGCGAATTTTCTTCCTCAAGCTCGGAAACTCGAATGTCGAGATTTCCAATCAAAACGTCCTTCTCTATAATTTTTTTATTCAAGACAGTAATCTCCTCCTTGAGCTCAGAATCTGATGGATCCGCTCCCTCCGAACTCCCTTCACCAATAGATATCCCTTTGCCTCGGGGTGAAGGATCTGAATCTTGTTGGGCCAAAAAACTGGCAAGCCTCACGGAGGCAGCATCATGCGCGGGTAATGGTGGAGAGGAACCCCCAAGAGCTGAAGAGCTCCCGACTTCATGAGAAGATCGAGCAACACTTGGACCTTCTTTCATAACTTGACTTTCATCCAGGGTCGGTTGGGTTGGTGCAACAGAAGTAGAAGCTTGTTGGACATGCGGCGCTTGTTCCCATAGAAGCACTCCCAGCCTAGGATCATCTTTTCTCCGTTTAATTGGAGGTTGGGAGACTTGTGTCAAAATGGGATCACTTTCAGATGGCAAGGATGTTGGAATAGCAACTGGAAGGGGAGGAATCCTTGAAGTTGTATCCAGATCAGTTGAAGGGTCGGCCATCTGAGTAGAAGTTGGAGGCGTTGTCTTGAGAACATCATCAACTCCCTCTATCTTCGTTGCAGTTTGTGCAACATCATTGACATTTTCAAAGAAAGCATCGAGGTCGTCACTGCTTAGCCTTATATCATGACTTTGCTCAAGACCGAAGAATAAGTCATCATGATCATAACCAGAAAGATCACCACCAAGATCCATATTCTCTTCATCATCATCCTCATCATCATCATCATCCCCTTCTACATTAACCATTGGTACATGTTCCTCATTAATGATTGCAACTGGAGGAACACGCTCATCTTCATGTTCGGAAGCAGTAATCACCTCATCTTCATTTTCTTCATGAGTTGAGGAGCTTTCAGTCTCAGACGCATCACTGACTTCTGCGAATTGGCCAAATTTCACCAATGGATATTTCCCTTGGAACATGAACTTTCCTTTTCGATTCTGCTTCATGAGACCAAAAGTGTTAGAACCAAGGGACTTCACATCTAGGGTTTCTCCTTTTCTTTCAAGTTCCGGATATTTAATGTTGAATATCATTTGTAGAAATCTCAGAAACATGAGAAATTTATCCTTCCTCTTCCCTTCCACATTGCCTATCATTTCGTTCAGGATGTATTTTAAGAAGTTGAAATCGAGACCCGTAGCGAGAGCAGCAATGGCACCCGTGTTGAGTACTGAGATCTCGTCAGCACCGGCTCTCCTTTCTGAGATGGAACTCACGAACACATGAACACAGAACCTCCAATAGGGTGGCAACAGCTTCTTAATTGTAGGAGGAAACACTCCCTCATAGCCCATTCGTTTAATGATGTCATCTGTTTGTTCAATGGATATTTATGTTGGAAACCCTGGCTAGTCATTGATCTGTAACACTTCATGGATGGTTTGCTCATTCACTATGATCTTCTTTCCATTAACGGCTTATTCAACAGAGTCTGTACTATCTTCTCTTTTTTGCACAACAGCTTTGTTCCAGAATTGCTTCACAAGATCTTGATAAATGATTGGACTTGATGTGAAGGCATAAGCGAGGCAACATCTCTTGAGTCCATGAATCATGGACTTGAAATCATTGTGTGCAGTTGGTGGATCGAACAAGAAGGCTGCAATGTTGTGATTGTCTGAAAACCTCAATTCTGCCATTTTGATCTGCACCAACCGAGCCAAGTGAGAAAACAAATGATTTATTCAATTAAAATCTAAGTTTTCTCAATTATCAATTAGTTAGGCTTTAATTTTGAATTTAATTGAATAAAGAATGTGTTTATGTCCAAAAGAGGGTTCACGGCCGCAAACATGTTCACGACCGTAAATGCTTCATCGAACGTGAACACTTCAACGGCCGTGAACACTTCAACGGTGCCGAAAAACATTTTTGCTTTAATAAACCCTCAAAATGTAGTCGATTCTTGGTAAATTTAGCATGAATGGGATCGCCTTTGCATTACCTAGAAGATGCAGTGGTCAATTTTCGATGAAAAACACAAAATGATGATGAAGTGAGAAATCTAGAGAGAGAACACGCTTTGGGGTTCACGGCCATAATCAAAAATTAAGGGTAAAGAGGTTTACTGCCGAGAACCCTTGCTTTTATACCTGGACCCATACCTGGTCCAAAACCCATGGGCTGCAAACCCAAGAAGCTTCAAATCTAAGCCCAATACTTCAATTTTCAAAAATAAAACATTTTGAAAGACTTAAAATTAAAACAAAATAAAATAAAATTCTAAAAATTTAAACTAAATTAATTTTTTAATTTTTGATTTTTAGAAAAATTAAAAATAAAAATAAAATTTTATAACACTAATTCCTCCTTCATCATTGCTGATATTATTTTTGTGATTTTGGGATCAAAGTTTTTAGAAAGCCTTAATCCGTTTTTCGGTACCTCCACCATCATGAATAGATCTAGTCAATCGTCGGTATTGTGGTCCACTTAAGCACGAAAAATTGTGACAAATTTGGACATGCTACAAGTGACAAGACAATTTACCCTATGTACCTAAATAATATTCCTAAAGGACCATTCAGCTGACGACGACCAAGGATATTGTTGTCCACCTAAATTTAGCAGCGAGATTTACAGACAACCTGTTAAATGTTCAATTTTAGATGTACTAGAATGTGTTTCATGCTTCCTGATATACCCCGGTAATCAAGGACTTCTAAAGTACTCCTTACTTTATATGAGCAGACAATTATTAGGAGGGAAGTCAGATTTAGAATGCATATGTTGTACACCCAGGTCAGATCTCTTCCAATCACGAAGAGGGATTAACATATGACTAACCAGAGTTAGAGGGGTTGAGAAGTAGAATGGTGCATATGTTGTGTACCAGGTTGAATCTCTTCCAATCACGCAAAGGAGACAGCATATGACTAACAGATAGAAATAATTGCATAGATAAGAAGATGCAGAGAGATAGAATTGCAAATGTTGCAGTCCAGGTTGGATCTTTCGATCACGCAGAAGATGCAACATATGACTGACAGAAAGAAAGCAAAAAAATAACCTTCTACAAACATACTTTATCGGAATTCCCCAGTCGCCCTATCAGTACCGGAATTAAGGACATGCGTCCATACATCGAGGAAAAGTGACACCACAGTTCTAGATACAGATTACTTTAGTGTAGCTCGCAGATTCCCATGTATATCTCACTGCTCAATCTACCCGAGCGTCGTATTGTCAGACCAAACGGGACTATCTAAGTCAATGATTATCAAGTCTTTTCTTAGTCCAACTATGCCTAGTCCAGTCCATATAATCTTTCGTTCCTACAAGCGCATTGAACATAGAGCCTAGACAGTTCAGCATTGGTACCTTACACAAATGACAATTGCCTGTTATCACTTGTTGATATCACTTCCCAACACATCACCTGCAGACAAACTTTCATGAGATACTATTTTTGGATTTTTCATATTTTCTGAAAAAAAAACAGAAATAACACTATTTTTGGATTTTTGATTTTCTAATTTTTGTTTTGTTTTGATTTTCTCATATTTTTGGATTTTTTATTTTCTAATTTATGTTTTGTTTTATTTCTCCCACTAAATTTATGCATAGGAGAGAAAAGAAAGTAAATGCGCAAATTTAAACAAACCTAAAACAAAAATCAGTCCTCAAAACGTAGCATTTTTAGAAAGCCCACAAGCACATTGAATCGAGCTTTGTTAAACGGTTTTGTGAATAGATCTGCCACATTTTTATCAGTGTGAATCTGCTCCAACCGGATGAGCGAACGCTCATAACAATCTCTGATAAAATGAACTTTGATGTCGATGTTCTTGGTTTTAGAGTGTTGGACAGGGTTTTTGGCTATTTTGGATTGCAACATAGTTATTGTAGAAGATAGGGGTTTCAAGAAAAATTCAAACCGTAGTCCAACAGCTGATGTTGAATCCAAATGACTTGAGAGCAACAAGCAGAAGCAGCAACGTATTCCGCCTCCGCCGTTGAGGTTGAGACAGGATCCATTCTTTATGGATAATGATTCCAGGCTTCAAGATAAGGCACTCTTTGTCAGTGAAGTGTGTTGAATAGCCTTTGTCGCAGATCTGTGAGACACTCAACAAGCTATGCTTTAACTCGGGAGCGTAGTTGACATTCTCAAAGCTCAGCACTCCATTTGTGACAGTTCCTCTCTGTGTGATCTTCCCTCCATCTCCTCCCGCGAAGGAAACATAGCCCCCATTAAAAGTCTGAATGTCGTGTAGTTGGGAGATGTCGTTGGTCATGTGCCTGGAACAACCGTTGTCGACATACCAGGGTCTAAAGACATTCCTCCACAGCTGATCCTGCACAATGCGCGGGATTAATTAGATTTAGGAACCCAAGTCATAAGAACACTGGGTTTTCCCTTGTTAACAGCAGCTTTTCCTTTTTCAATTTTTGAATTTGTTTTATTACCAGATGCACTTTCATAAGATTGAGATGATTGGACATTTAGATTATTGGGAACCCATTGGTAGTTAGGTTTAGAAACTTTTACAGGTGATTTTGAAATGTTTTTCTTTGAATTTGATCGTTTTGGTTTCCGTCTAAAATTAGCCGAAGACCCAGATGAAGCCTTTGACGAACCCGATCTTGGTTTAGCCATGTTTGGATTCATAAAAGTTCCTGCTTTATTTTCATTGAAAACCTGTTTATTCTTTTTAAGATCATCCCATTTTCTGTCTTTGTTTACATTCCAATCATCATCACAAGGACGAGATCTCGAGGATTTTCTAATGAGAGACCTTCCTCGAGACTCATTCTCGCTTCTGTGTGCATAGAAAGGTATAAATGCCCGATTTGGACAATTCCGTGCAATATGACCAGTAGTACCACAGTTAAAACATCTGTGCTTCTTAGTATAAAAACTGGTACCGCCTTTTTCTGGTTTAGTGGTTTTATTGACTCCCTTATTTTTCCCGCACGTGCATGTACAAGAATCAGACTGTGTGACATGTGTAGGTGGAGTGTGTGTGCTAGTAACAGAAACATCAGACTTATTAGACACATCATCACCCTTATCATAATCCTCATAAATCAACACATCAGTTTTAAAGTTAGAAACACAAGCATCATTGTTTTGAAAAAAAACATCAGATTTTGAAACACTATTATTATCAGACACGCTCTCTTCTGAAGCCTGCTTGCCTTGACTTAAAGGAGATTCTGCATAGGAAGTAGAAATGTTAGTATCCTTTTCCCTAGCACTACTCTCCGTCACAGGTATAGCAGGTTTGCCATACACAAGATGTTCTTCTTTGTCCATCTCTTCCTGAGTCATAGGGATAGCAGTGTAATTGTAATTAAAAGGAGGAGGGGCACTCTCATACCCTAGACCTACCTGCTTCTTATCTTTCCATTTCATTTGTTTTTATATTATGGTTGCAACTCTCTCACTTGACACATCAAACTTTTTGAAATTAAAATCAGCATTTTCAAATCGGATTTTTAATGTGTCAAGCTCGTCAGTCACAATGGCAAGTTGTTTCTTAATGAAATTGTAATTCTCACACTTGTTGATGTAATCTTCCCGTAACTTCCTAAAATCCTTAGCCTTGGCCTCTAATTGTTCTTTTAATGGACTTTGGCCTTTCCTAAGGGTATAACCTTCGTACTTAAGGTCCTCGTTCTCTCTACGCAATAATTCGATTTGTTCACGTAAAAATTTAACAGTACTTCATTCACCGGAATGTTTTGTGGTTCCATTTTTTTAAAATTTTTTAATTTGAATAAAAAACAAGACTTAAAAGAAAATGTAACCGAAAACGAAAAGGGTTCTAAAACCAAGAGGGGTTCACGGCCGCAAAGGGTTCACGGCCGTACAAAGGAGATGATTCACGGTCAACGAATGGTTCACGGTCAATGAATGGTTCACGGTCAAATGAGTGATTCGCGATCAATAAAGATGAGTGGTTCACAGCCGTACACACTGTTCACGGCCGTAAACAATTTAACAGATGAAACTGTAACACCCATATTTCGACGAAAACAGATGATTTTGAGCAGATTTCAATTCCTTTGGCCTTAAATTCACGATCAAATACAGAAACCCAGCAACCAAGCTTGAAATAATCACGAAAATGAAGAAACCTCCAACCGTAAACTCCACTTGAACAAATTTGACACTAGATTGGCTCTGATACCAATTGTAAGTCCCCAAATCTAGAACCAACTAGTGATGAAACACACAATCAAGCTATAATCAATAAGGATAAGAAGGAGTAGAAGCAAGATCAATCCAACAATGCACATGTTCTATTAGGGCCGTGAACGTCTGGTACACTTGGATAACACACACATGCAACTGTCGTGCATCTGACACGCTATTTATAAGGGACCAAGACCGAGAACACATTCACAGCCGTGAACACCCATACAGCCACAAACACACAACCGCACACCCAAACCTTACATGACCAAAACCCTATTCAGACCTATACATATTGATACCTAGCCCAAACCAATAAAATATGACCTAACATGACCCAAATCGAATCCACCTCTCGTGCAGTCCTGGGAAGCTTCGAGATGAAATCCATAGTAATATCTTCCCATTGCCACATAGGGATATCCAACGGATGTGTCTTCCTGTGAGGCCTCTGGTGCTCGGCCTTGACCTTCCTGCAGGTCGGGCACCTCTCAACGTACCATGCTACATCATGCTTCATGTAGGGCCACCAGTAATCAGGACGAAGATCTTTGTACATCTTCGTCGCCCCAAGATGGATAAAAAACTTGGATTTGTGTGCCTCCTCCATCAAAACTTGGTGCACGCCTCCATGATAGGGAACCTACACTCTCTGATGGAGTGTCAACAACCCGCGGCTATCATAGTCGAAGGAGGAAACCTGACCCACTATACACTCACTCTTCCAATGTTCCTCCTTCATAGCCTCCTGTTGGGCCTCTCGGATCTGCACCAAAAGCGGAGTCACCACCGTCATCCTCAAGCAAATATCTCTGATCGGGGCTGCCTTGCGGGTAAGCGCATCGGCCACAACATTGGCCTTCCCCAGGTGGTAAAGGATCTCACAGTCGTAATCCTTCACCACATCTAGCCACCGACGATGCTTCATGTTTAGATTCGGCTGATCCATGAGGTACCTAAAACTCTTGTAATCCGTGTAAGTGGTACATCGGACCCCATAGAGGTAATTCCGCAAGATCTTGAGGGTGAAGACAACCGCCCCCAACTCCAGATCGTGCCTCGGGTAGTTCGCCTCGTGAGGCTTCAGCTGCCTCGAGGCGTAGGCAATAATGTGCCCTCCCGGCATCAATACTGCGCCCAAACCAGAAATGGACGCATCGTAGTATACTACAAAGTCCTCCACGCCCTCTGGCAGGGCTAAGATCGGCACCTCGCATAACCTCTACCTCAGCATCTCGAATTTTGCCTGCTGCTCAGGCCCCCAGCGAAAAACAACGGCCTTCTTTGTCAGTCGGGTCAAGGGTACTGCTATCTTGGAGAATTCCTGAATGAATCTCCGGTAATAGCCTGCTAACCCTAGGAAACTCTGAATCTCAAATGGAGACTTCGGAACCTCCCATCTCATCACGGCCTCCACTTTCGCCGGGTCGACCAACGCTCTGGTTGACAAGGAGCCCCAGAAACTGCATCTCTCACAACTAGAACTCACACTTGGAGAACTTGTCGTACAAGCTCTCCCTCCTCAAGGAATCCAACACCTCCCGTAAGTGCTCCTCATGCTGCTCCTGCGTCTTGGAGTAAACCAAGATGTCATCTATAAAAACTATCACACACCGCTCCAGCATCGGTCTGCATACGCGGTTCATGAGGTCCATGAACGCGACAGGAGCATTGGTGAGCCCAAAGGGAATCACCACGAACTCGTAATGGCCATAACGAGTCCGAAAAGCAGTCTTCTGTACATCCTCATCTCTGAATCGCATTTGGTGGTAGCCTGAGCGTAAATCTATCTTGGAAAACCAAGATGACCCCTGAAGCTGATCAAAGAGATCATCAATCCTCGGGAGTGGGTAACAGTTCGTCACCGTTACCTTGTTCAGCTCCCGGTAGTCGATACACATCCGATGCGACCCGTCCTTCTTCTTCACAAACAGGATCGGGGATCCCCAAGGCGAACTTCTCGGCCTAATGAATCCCTTGTCTAACAGCTCATGCAGCTGTGTAGACAACTCCTACATCTCGGGAGGAGCCAACCGATATGGTTCCTTGGCTATCGGAGTCGCACCAGGGACTAGGTCGATCCTGAACTCCACCTGCCTCTCCGGAGGGATCCCAGGCACCTCCTCTGGAAATACGTCCACATACTCTCGCGCCACTGGTACATCACTCACAGTCGCCTTACCCGCCTCCCGGGTATCCAGAACGTAGGATACATACCCTGCGCAACCCTGCTGAAGGTAGCGCCTAGCCATCACTGCTGAACACAAAGTTGGTCCTTGTTGTGGCCTCTCTCCCTGAATCACCAGCTCTCCCACACTTGGGGTCCTGATATGCACCAGCTGTTGTGCACAGTCGATCACCACCCCATTAGGGCTCAGCCAATCCATGCTGATGATAACCTTGTTCCTACGTAACATAATGGGTAGCAAATCTACAAGGTAACGCTCATCATGCAACCACAAGACGCAATCTCTAAATACCTCTGATGCCCAGACAGCTCGGTCGTCAGCAATCTCGACCTCTAAAGGATAATCTAACAAGCCTGAAGACTCAGAAAACCTCTTGCTAAGAGCAAGAGAGACAAACGATCGGGTAGCCCCCGAGTCAAATAACACCTAAACTAGGATGTCATTCACATGGAACGATCCTAAATATAACACATAGACACAGCACATAAATATCATAACCGACATGTAATAAGAGTTAGGGAGAAGAAAACATACCCTTCACCACATCTGGTGCGGCACGTGCCTCCTCGGCGGTCAGCTGGAAGGCTCGGATCCTCACCACTGGAGCATCTGTCTTGCCCTGTCGGCCATCCGTAATCCACAGGGTCGCTGGAGTTGGCGCCGCCACAGGCGCTGCTGCTGTCAGTCTCAGGTAGTTGGCCTTTTGTGGCCCTTCTGATTGCAATGAAAGTAAATCAAGTCTGATTTCTGAAATGTGGGGGTAGGGGCAGTACAATCCCTACCAAAGTGCCCAAGCGTGCCGCACTTATAGCAGCCCGATGATCCCAGTCTACAAACCCCCTCATGAGTCTTGCCAGATTTCCCACAGCGGCTCCGACCCTGTTGGCCCTTCGACCTAGTGCCGGATCCCTTGGGTTTCTTCTCCGAAACCCCAGTAACCTGCCCAGCCTCCCCCTTCCTCTTCCGGATGTGTTATATATCAATCTCCCTCTCTCTCGACCTGGCTATCATGTCCTCTAAAGTCGGGCATGCTGAGTAGCTGACATGTTTCCTGATGTTAGCTCTCAACATGTCATAGTACCGGGTTTTCCGAATCTCCTCGCCCCCCTCATACTGAGGTACCAGTAAGGCCTTCTCCCTGAGCTTGGTGGTAATCTCCGCCACCGACTCAATCGTCTGTCTCATGTCAAGAAACTCCCTGGCCAGCTGCTGAATCTCCACAGGTGGCACAAACTCAACCCTAAATCTGGTCACAAAATCCGACCAAATCATAGCCTCAATGGCTGGGGCTTCCAATCGAATCACTGACAGCCTCCCACCAATCTCAAGCTCGGTCTCTCAAACAACCTGCAGCATACTGGACCTTCGACCCATTAGGGAAGAAGCACGTCAACTATGCAGACTCGATGTCTGCAATCCACCTCCTGGAAACAATAGGGCCCTTCACCCCGTGGAAGTCTGGCGCACAACATCCCCTGAATTCCTTGAAGGAGAGTGTGTGTGTCCCTGACTGGGTGGACGTCATGTCACTCCGAAATGTCCTGAGGCGATCCTCCATCAGATCGATAATCCCTTCCTTGATCGACCCGAAAATCATCGGGATCGACTCAAGGATGCCTCTCGTGATCTCAGAAGCAATGAACTCACGTAGTCCCTCATCGACTGGCTCGGTACCCGATCCCGAACCTGATCCTGAACCTCCTGCTCCATGTTGTGTCACCACCATTCTGAAACAAAACATATAATTATCAGGGTCATACATAATCTCAAGAGGTCTCATATACTCTACAAGTTCCCTGGTTCAATCTCAACCCTCCTTGACTCAAGTACGGATCCTCTGCTTTCGGTAGTACGGGCCCATACTACCTTCCACATCTATCCGTACTTTCCTCAAGGATTGCCTTGACTTCACCAAGTCCCTTCTATTACTATCGCTCTTCCTGCTAATCTCATCCTAGGCTTACCCTAGGGTAATCTCCAACCCACTCTCCGCCATCAGCTGCACAAGGAATCCCTGCTATCTTTACCTAACTAGCTTGTGAATACCATTACATATCACTAAGACCAGATAATTCTTCGAATGAGAGATCCTACCCTACAACGGTTGGACTCAAACAAGAGATGCGCAATAGGGCTGGACCTAACCTTCTGAAATTGTTTAGTCCTTGAAATATGTAACTTAACGTATTCGTTTACTAGTTAGTTAAAGATAACTAGAAGTCCTAAAAGCACAAAGCAAGTAGCATTCAAGCATTGAGTAACCATACCAACCATATCCTATTCAGGCTATCATATTACTGACTAATCAGTTCTAGCATGTAACTCAATATGCACATATAGCAGGCACATAAGGCATATTCCTAGATCCTTAGCCCTAATCTAGCATGCAGTTCTCATACACATACAATAGGCATATGAGGCATCATTCCTAGATCCTTAGCTCTAATCTAGCATACAGTTCTCATAATCATATCATATCATAACATAACATGTATGAGTATCTTGGGGAAAACTTACTTGAGCTCGGCCGATTGAACGCATCACACACCTTGTTCTTTATCGAAAACTCTTTATTTTACTTTTTAGAAAAATTATTTTCTTGTAAAAATCCTTCAAACGCTCGATTTGAGTCCAGACACCCTCGACGGTGTGTCCAAATCCCTCAAACCAAGGCTCTGATACCAACTTGTAACATCCAAAAAATCATGACCAAAAATTTCATTTTTGGTATAGTGATTCATAAAACCATTATAGAAAACACCAGCAAGTTATTTCATTTCATAAAACCATAACTCATAAGTCTCAAAAGCATGTCATAAAATAGTAACAACGCTAGAGTACAAATCCCAAGAATCTCATAATGCGGAAATCATGTGTGTGCGATGCGCTGCTACCGTGTCGGCTCCTTTTCCCTTTGCGGAGGAAGTACCTGAAACCAAAACTGAAAACCGTAAGCACAAAGCTTAGTGAGTTCCCCCATCATACCACTTACCATATAACATACATACTGTCTATCATATTTGGGTACTAATCTACCCCTTCGGTCTCTTTCAACCGGTAACTGCCTAGCATATCAAGGTGCTGGCCTACCCCTTCGGTCCTATCGAGTGGTACCTAGCCTAGCATATCAGGGTGCTGGCCTACCCCTTCGGTCTTTTCGACCGGTACCGGGGACTATTTCACCCCCTACTCTACCACATAGCATCCTAGTGCATAAATATATAATCATATACTGCCCAGCTTATCACATATCACATATCACATGACATACTAGCATGTAATCATAACAGATAGCAACATACCAGATAGTTATCACAAAGACAATCATCTTTACTATAACTCTTACTAGTGGGCCGGTCTTGGTGCCTTAGACCCACTTCTACTGGAAGGTAACTCACCTCATAAAGCTGAATGTCGAATATCACTAGAAGGAACCTCTAACAACTGCTCCGATGACTCCCCGGCTATCATTAACATAACAACACTTGGTCAAAATCCATAATACTTCTTAGGGTAAAATGACCATTTTACCCCCTTGGTCGAATTTGGACCATACCCAAGCCCCATTTCCATCTTATCTTTCCTAGCCCACTATTAGCCCACTAAAGGCCCACTAATGGCCCAATTTTCTAAATTGGGCCCGACTCTTCAAATGGGCCTTTTCACAAGCACAATAAATCCTTAGCCCAAAATAAATAATCTCGAGTGGCCCAATATGGCCCAAAAGGCCCAATACTCTAAGTCTCAGTTCTAAGCCCAGAAACTCTGCTCTACATTGGGCCATGGGGCCCAACTATCTAGGCCCAGAATTCTAAGGCCAAAAGCCCAATTTCGCCACTCTGCATGCGTACGCACGGCGTACCTGGCACGTACGCCCAGCGTACGTTGGCCTTAACCAAAACGGGAAGTTGACCCAGTACGCATAGCGTACTAGGGTGTACGCACGACATACTGGCCAGCTTCCTTGGGACTTCATTTGTGACTTAACCCATTAAGTCCTCGCTCATCTAACTTGAGTGGCTTGACGCTCCTATGACAGTCCTAGTTGGAACTTGTACCCCCCCCCCTCGCTATATATCGTCAGTTATTGTCCCAGGCGAGGAACTGCTTGTATCAGACCTGATTCTCGCGCAACAAGATCTTTCACGTCCAGAATTTAGATCCAGGTCCTTTAAGGCATCCTAGTCCATAAAGTCACAAACTTAATGTGCTTGCATGCATGGTTGCGGTCAAAACATGATTTTTGGTCCTTAACCTAACTTTGTGACCTTCAAACACTTGCCTGGTTGTGGCTTAACCATCAAGGTCTGATTTTTATTGCTCTAAGTGCTTCTAAGAGCCCAAAAGGACAACTCTTATGTTCTGAAACTATCAAGACTCAAACAACCTCAACAATGGAGTCCAAAAGTGACATAAAACACCCCAAAATCAATCTAAGCATGCAATGATCAAGTTTGAAGCTTGATACCTCAAATGAGTCAGAAATGGTGCTAATCTCCTGGATCTACAAGCTCCCTTTGAATCCTTGCTCCTTCTTCAAACTTCTTTCTCTTCTAAACACCAAAACAACACTAGACTGCTCTCAAGTGGCTTCCAAATCACAACAACACAAAAATATGAGTTAGGGTTTTCGTGGTGGCTGTCTAAGGGTGAGAGGGAGGCTGGACCAAAGGCATAAGGTCCTTTATATAGGGATCAAACCCTAAAATTTTGGGTTTTAGAACCTGCATACATACGCTGCGCGTACTCCTGGTACGCTGGGCGTACGTGCATGGCTTCTGCGTTCCAGTCTCTTGAGTATGTTGAGCGTACATGGAAAGGTACGCTCCGTGTACGGTGCTTCCTCCTCCCAAATACAAGGGACCAAAGGTCTAAGCCCAACCTTTTAAAACTATTAACCTTATATAAATAAAAAATAGTACCTTATAAATCCCGGACGTTACAGCTTGGGGGTCGAATGTTCTTACAGTGAGTCAAAGTCGTTTTGGAAGTGACGAAAATAACTTGGAGTCGATCGATGTTCGAATCATGGTTTGGAATTGGAATTGGAAGTATTGAGGGTATGATAATAGGAATCAAAGAGTTGATATCGAGTATTGTTTTTGAATGGGTTGCGAATATTGAATGTTCTTGGGATCAATTTCAAATTTGACTGATGGGTTATTAGAGTCGAACTCACAGTTAACTGTTGTAGTCTGGATTCGATTTGGAGTCAAAAGTCTTGATGATTGAAGGATTCGTTATGTGAATTTGATTTCGAAGGCTAATTTTGGGTGTTGACTTCTGATGGTCAAAAGTCTTGAACGTTCTTTGTGTAACGAATTGGGAAGAAGAAAGCAATTGTTTCGAATATCACCCTAATGTTTCGAAGATATGGCAATTTAAACCCAAATTCGAAATGGTGACAAAAACTGTGAAGAATGCAGAAGTTTTGAAGTGAGTCCCCAATGTTTCGAAATGTTGGCAAAAATAACCCAACTTCCAAATTGGGGTAACAATTCTATGAAATGGTGGAATTTACTTTTCAGGCCCCTACAGTTTGTGCGAATTTACACTTTATGCCCAGTTTTGCAAATGGGATAGAGTTTCTTATCTTAAGTTGTTTTTGGCACAACGGGTCCATACATAATTCAGAAAGTGATAGTTTTTACTCGGATTTTAGAAATCTTGCAGCTCTCCACGAAAAGTCGAAAATTTTCACAAATTGGGAATTTTTCAAGGCTTTTTCGTGATTGTTTTTCTATGCAAGTTTTTCAGTGTTTCATTTTTGGAACACATCAAGGGGGATTTATGTGAAGATTAATCCTCGAAAGCTTCTCACTGTAACACCCATAATTTAAGCAAATTTATAAAACATTTTAACTCATTCAAACCATTAAGTTACTTTTTAATTCATTCGAAAGCCATTAAATTCATGCATCTTGTTTTCAAAATAGTTTAAACATCAGAGTATCCCCAGAACCAAATCACAAAATCATGAAATATGAGGAGCGGTACGATCACGCCTTCGCCTTGCCACGATCTCCTGAAGTACCTAAAACATAACAGTACAACTGTAAGCCCGAAAGCTTAGTGAGTTACCCCCAAAATACCAATCACATATAACCATACACATATCATATCACAATACAGAACAGTCATGCATATCGAGTCTACAGTGTGACTGGTCCGCCCGCACCGGGCCTTCAGTCCACCAGGTCCATTCTCTGAGTCTACAGTATGACTGGTCCGCCCGCACCGGGCCTTCAGTCGATCTGGTCCACTCTTCGAGCCTCGGCGCGTCTGGACCGCCCTCTCGGGGCCTTCAGCCTATCCGGACCGCTAGCTGGGCCTTCGGTCTATCCGGTCCGCCCTGGGTATGTTGGCCTACAGCACAAAGCAGGACCCGCCTCAACCCAACCCCAGTCAAACAACCATGTACACATAAAACAATTAATCACATAACAATCCTCGGCCAACAAACGAATCTATCAGATCATGCAGCATAACAACATCCTAACCAGGATACCGACCTAACCGGTTACTAACATATCATTACCCTACATACCAGGGTACCGACCTTAACCAGGTCACTAACATAACACCATCCTAAACCAGGATACAGATCTAGCAACTCAAAAACATATCAAACAAATACCCGGATTCCCATCCGATAAAGGGTCGGCCTTGGTGTTGTAGACCCTGTTGATATAGTGAGGATAACTCACCTCGCAATTGCCGACTGAAAGGATAAGATCAGCTGCTCCGACCACCGACACGAACTCCACCACCGTACACTACCAAGAACCAGATTCATAAGCACCAATATTACCAAAATACCCTTGGAAGTCAAACTGGTCAACTCTTGGTCAAAGTCAAGGTCCTCAGTCGAAGTCAACCTTCCTGATTGACCCTACTCGCCGAGTCAACCCGTTGACTCGTCGAGTCCTTCTACTCTGAAACTCTTAGAACGCGACTCAACTCACAGAGTCACCCCAAGACTCGTCGAGTTCGACGATCTCTAAATTCCTTCCTGTCCAAACTCATTGAGTTGCCAACCGACTCACTGATCTGAAGCTTAACCAAAAGAGGTTGGGGTTCTGCGACCTGACTCGCCGAGTCCAAGAATAGACTTGCCGAGTCCAAGACAATCTTCAACAGACTCGCCAAGCTATTCTTCCAACTCGTCGAGTCCATGCCCATCTTCCTATAACTCGCCGAGTGCACCCAGGTGACTCGCCGAGTCCCTTCAGTCCTTCATCCATACAGAGGCTTTTCGAGCCATGCAGGGGCCCCAAACTGTAGATCCACTCTTCTAGGGCATAACCCCTACGTAAAGTTGCAAACTTTACGTGAAACCAAGGAGTTAAAGGTCCAAATCACTCTAGGGCTTGGGTTTAAGACAAAGGATCCTCTCAACAAACCCAAAGGATGGTGCTTTATGCTCTCATAGCTCAAAACTAACCTAGATCCGAAGTTGCAACCTCAGATCTAGCCTCTAAACCCGAAATGGATCTCAAACAAGCTAAGGAACCCCAAATCAACCACCATGGATGAATCTAAAAAGGAAATAGCTTAGGATAAAGGCCTCTTACCTCTGAGATGTGCCCAACTAATGTAGATTCTGGATCTACACAAGCCCCTTGATGCTAGCCTCTAACTCCTCAAGATTTTTACACCAAAATCTTCTTCCAAGCTCCAATCTCCTCAATCAATGGTGTTTCACATGAACTAGGGTTTGCTAGAACTCTCAGGATAGTAAGGGGCTGAGGGAAGGATATAATGTTCTTTATATAGGGTGCAAACCCTAAGATTAGGGTTTTCTCTTCCTAGCACCAACTCGTCGAGTCCAGCTTCCGACTCGGCGAGTTGGTCACTTAATTCGCGACCAAAATCCCGCTCCGACTCGACGAGTACTCGCACCTACTCGTCGAGTAACTTCCTCAATGCACACTTTATGTCCTTACACCATATTTCTAAAATTTGGGATGTTACACTCACTCTAATGTGTTTTATAATCATTTTTTTATTATAAAAAGGGGGAGAATGAAGCGTGGGTATTCGAAGCTTCGGGTATTCATTTGCGGATTTGAAGACCGGTATCACTTCGAGGGGGAGTTTGGTCTTCATCGTGCGAGATCGTTGGATGTGTAAAGTCATGCTTGTATGTGTAAATGGGATGAGTCTTTTCCAATAATTAGGAAGTGAGTAACTCCCATTATGTAATGATCATATTTGGAGTGTTAGACTAGAGAGAGAAATTATACAAGACCCACTTTGTATGTTCTTTCTAGATCTGATGAGAGCTTAACAAGATTTATTTACTCCATGTGTTCATGATTTGTATGATGATTCACTAGATATTTCTTATTCCGCACATGTTATCATAATCAACACCACTACAGTTTGACAAAGAGTGCTCACTTCTTGGTTATTAGTGAGAACTCTTCTGCAGAGAAGTTGGTGGAGATTTATATCTGAAAGGTAGTGGCACAGCATGGGGTGCCTACGTCTATTGTGTATGACTGGGATGTGCGCTTTACTTCCAGGTTCTAGAAGAGATTTCATGAGGATTTGGGTACCCGGCTACACTTCAGTACAAATACCATCCGCCAACGAACGGGCAGAGCGAGCAGACTATTCAGACACTCAAGGATATGCTACGTGCATGTGTCATCGATTTTAGTGGGAGTTAGGACTCCTATCTTCTGTTGCTGAGTTTTCTTATAACAATAGTCATCATGCCAGTATCGGTATGCCCCCGTTCGAGCTCTTTTATGGAAGGAGATTTCAAACTCCTATCTGTTGGGGCGAGGTGGGACAGAGGGTCATGAGGAGCACGGAGGTAGTGCTCAAGAAAACTGAGCTTATACAGCAGGCTCGACAGCGATTGTTGACAGCGTAGAGCCGCCAAAAGAGTTATGCGAATCAGCTACACTCTGAGCTGGAGTTTCACGTGGGGGATCTTCTGCTCCTGAAGGTGTCTCCCTAGAAGGGTGTCATCCGCTTCAGGAAGCGGGGCAAGTTGGGCCCCAGGTTTATTGGCCCTTTCCAAGTGTTGGCCTGTGTGGGAAACGTGGCCTACCAGTTGGAGCTACCGTAGGAGCTGACACAGATTCATGATACCTTCCATGTTTCCCAGCTGAGGAACTGTGGTCCCTCTGGAGGACATCCAGGTCGATGATCACCTGAATTATATGGAGAAGCATGTGGCCATTTTGGATCGGAAGGTGAAAACCTTGAGGAACAAGGTTGTAAGTTTGGTCAAAGTCCAGTGGCAGCACCGAAGGGTTCGGAGTGGACATGGGAACCTGATTCCGAGATGCGTGAGCAATATCTGGAGTTGTTTCCTAAGGATTACTTCACGGGTGAAGTCTGATTCTAATAGGGGAGATTATAACATCCCGAAATCAGGTATATTTTGTTATCTCTTGAACCTTTTTCAAAAGTGTCACATTTGGTCCCTCATGGAAAAAGGCTTGCAAAATGGTTGTACGCGTGGCGTACATATGAGTACGTGCAACGTACTCATGCAGGGTGCATGATCGCGGATGGCTAGCTAGTATGTTGAGCGTACATGTGGTACGCCGGGCGTACTAGCCCAAATGTTAAAACCTAATTTTAAGGGTTTTCCATATTTAAAGAACATTATGACTTCATTTCTGGCCACCCTTATCAGCCTCCAACCTTCTCATAAACCCTAATCTTGTGTGAGTTTCTTGTGTATGAGATATTGCAAGTTTTGAGTGTTCTTAGCTCTTGTAGTTGAAGAAGGAGGTTAGAGAAGAAGAAAAGGGTGCTAGCCAGCTTGAAGGTCCAGAAACTTCCCATCTTTGTGCATTATTTTCAGGTATAAAGTCTTTACATTGGCAACTTTCCTTTAAGATCTCTTTGGTTTAAGATTTATGAGCTAAAAGTCCCTAATTTTGCACCCTTATGAGTTTGGGACTCCCCCAAAAGGTTTTTGTTGCCCTTTCATGCATATTAGGACATTTAGATTCATAAAAATGATTGCTTGATCTTTCCCTTTGGCTTATGCATGAGTATAGTAGCTTAGAATGGATGAAATGATGCTTTGAGCTTTTCCTAGCCATGCAATGGCTTAAAGCCAACAACTTTATGGATTAAGATGTCTTGGACTAGTCAGATATGTGGTTGGGTTGGTTATCTTAAAGGATTAAGACACTAACTTGATGGAATAAAGGCAGACGGAGTACGTCGTGCGTTCTCCTAACTACGTGCAACGTGGCCTGATCCTTCCTCGATGAAAGTTGGCCCCGTAGTACGCCCAACGTAAGGAGTGGTACGATCAGCGTAGTCGTTGAGTGATGAATTTCGTTGACTGTCACCCTTCGTCAAGATTTAGGGTTTTTGGACCATAAGAAGGGCAAAATGATCCTTTTTCCATTAGAAAGTTTAGCTGTGGGATTTGGACTCGTGAGTTGGATTAGCCCAAAGGCCAGTTTGAAGAAGGTCCGTGAAAAGTAAACGAAACTGACGGGCTGATGAAAACCCAGCAACTTGTTAGGACTAGGTTTTGGCTTGCCCTTTAATTATTAATTAGGGTTAATTATTATGTTGATTAGGCGGAGTCTAGTTCCAACAGTTTGGGCGTGAGGTTTACTAGTTGTCGGTGTCAGGTGAGTCTCCTCACTTATTCTCACTTGTGTGGTAGAATAGTTGTATCTTTGATGACTAGTTGGTTCTTGTTGGTTTTATTATACACTGTTGATTATATGTGACTGAGACTGCTGATAGTCTCAAGGGTGGCTGATAACCCATCGGATGTGCTGTTAGCTCATTGGGACTGCTAATAGTCCCCAAGATTGCTGATAATCTATAATTGTTTGCTTTTATACTGTGTTGTATGTGGTATTTTGGGGAACTCACTAAGCTATGTGCTTACATTTGTTAATTATATGTGGCAGGTACTTCTGAGGACCGCGGGAAAACGAATGTGTGATTGTACACAATCGCTGGGATGTTTGCTGTTGGGACGGATGTGAACTCTGATATTATGGAAATGAATGTTTTGAATAATTACGTACTTGAAAACTTGTTTGTGAAACCCTGATTTTGGTAACTTAAAATGAAAACTTTGGTTTGGAAATTTAGGTGTTACATACGCTCCTGAGTCGTCCTAATTATTCCGACGACACCTTGATCTTCCCTCCTCCGACGAAACTATCTTCTCTGATTAACTGAACGTCGCCACCAGTGACTCATCTGAGCCAGATCTCTTTTGACAGTTTAATCATTCACAACCTCCGAACTTCAAAGAGCCTAGATCTCAGGTGTTTTCTTTTACTTTTCTATTTGTTTAGATCAGTTTGTTATCAGTAAAACATGTTGAGTTGTATTGTAGGTCTGATTCGATATGTAGGCCCTCTCCGTCACGGAAATCAATCGGTGGCCACCCTTGGCTCAAGCTGCAGCGACGTCGGAAGGGGGAAGTCTCTTATTCACTTTCTCATTTCTTCAACTATGATCTTAAACAGATGGAGGCGGAGGGAAATGGCGAGAAGTGAAAAGGTGGTTACGACGGTGGGAGGTCGAGGGAGATGGCAACATACAAATCTGGAGAGTGAAGAGGAGCCGGTACGCTAGATCTGGCGGCGTTACGCTTGTTCCGGCGATGTAACGGTGGTTCCGACGGCAACATAACGGTGGTTCTAACAATAGTCTTGTGGTCTAAATGTAAATTAAGATGAGAAAGTGTGTGTAAAGTGTGACGGATACATCATTCAATATTTAAAACTTGTTAAAAAAAACTAAAAATCTAGAAATTCATAATTTTTTATCATTTTTCCAATGATATCAAATTCGATAAAAAAATCGTCAAATTCACAGTGTGAATCTGTGTGTAGATTTACAATGTGAATTTGAATTCACATGGTGAACTCAAAAAATATATAATTTATTTTTAAAATTCATAATATGAAGTTATTAATTTAAAAATTTTTAGTTTTTTTTTCGATAAACAATAGGCTCTAAATTTGAAAAAAAAATTGGTTCCTTGATAACTAATAATTATGGTTATCTACTGAACTTTTCTATATATATATATATATATATATAAAAGCCTAATTAAGTATCAGGTCAATTAAGTGTTGGGCCTCTTTATGGTTGGCTTCAACTAAATGAATAACTATGAGTCTATGAACTAAATAAGAATAAAAAGGTTACAAGTTGTCAAGTTCCAAAGTTGTAAAATTACGATATGTGATCTTTACTTCTTGTCATATTCCTATTCTTGGAACTTAATTTTGTAGGAATGAGATTCTAGGATTAAAAAAAAGTAAATTTGAGACCTCTAACGTGAGTAATTTCCCAACTTGGTAAGATAGTAAGTAATAGTGACTGAAAGTCTCTTTTAGGGTGGTGAAAAGCTAAGGAAATATATTACATGTCGACATAAAGATAATAATTAAAAAAGAGACGTGGGAAAAATGAATTCTAATAGAAAAAATAGAAAAGCAAGGTATGGTAGGCTCTCGTTTTCTAACATACTAAATTTAGTAAGATACATTTTCAGCTTCAACAATTTGCTTCTTTTGTATTTTCTATTTAATTTGTCAACCTGTTATTAAAAAATTAAATTAATCGATTCTTGAAAAACATACTATAATTAAAAAAAATGAACCTTCCAAGTAATTCATTGTATTTTTTTTGTCTGTATACATATAGGTTGGCATATATATCTTAAATTCCAAATGATTTATATATCCTATATTTTAATCTATAAAAGAAAAATAAATTTCTCGAGTATATATATTTTTCATACCTATCGATTTTTTATTGTATCTATACATTTTGTTTGGCGTTTTAAATTTTCATGATTGACCAACTAGAGCGTAGCTTATAAACTATATTTTTACTATTTTAGACTACTTTTTTAAGTGTCTTTTTTTAATTTTTAATATACATTTAATTAATTATAAACACACATTCTTCTAAATACTTTTTTATGTAATTTTAATATTTTATATTATCCACCTAACTTATTAACTAATTTTATAAAAAACATTATTTTTAGTTAGCTTTTCTATTAAGGATAACGACTTAAAAGGGTAATATATTATTGGATTTGTATATATTTGGTCATTGAGTTTTTTTTTGTCCACATTTACCCTTTCAACTTGTTAAACTGTACACATTCAGTCCTTATGACCGGTTACTCCAGGTTAGCCGAGAAAAATGACTTAATAGGGTAATATATTTCTCATTTTGTACACATTTAGTCATTGATATTTTTGTACACATTTAGTCCTTAATATTTTTTTGTTTCAAAATAAGTCATTTTTGTTTTTGTACTCATTCAGTCCAAAAAAACTTCATTTTTAAATAAAGCAAAACTCTCTAATTATAAATCTATTATTAAGAAAAAAAACGTTTATTCCAAAATACATTTATCGAAAATCAAAGTAATATAGGAAACGCGGAATCCTCAATACTGTTGATGAATGTGTACAGTCCTGCATTCGCCTTCACACGATCAACGTAAGAACCTGAAAACATAAACAACTGGGTAAGCACAAAGTTTAACGAGTTTCCCCCAAAATATATGATACAACAAACGTATTATCATGCATAGCGGGCTCACACTCATCAGACTGGAATACATTGGCCCAATCAGTTATCGGAATGGAATGTCAACATGCAACAGATCCAATTAGTCATCGTACTGGAATACCCATGGTTTGTTGGTCTGCCGCCTTAACCCAACCGCTCTTCTCGAGCCTCCGTGCCTACGACTTACAGCCGGCCCACACCAGGTATCTTGGCCTACAACATATAGCACGACCGCACCAACCCATCCCACCACCATATGGCTATCACACGTAAGATGTCGTGAGAAAAACGTAAAGAAATCATTCATAAGTACTGAATGAATACAAAAAAAAAATAACTTATTTTGCAACAAAAAATATTAAGGACTAAATGTGTACAAAAATATTAAGGACTAAATGTGTACAAAGTGACAAATATATTACCCTATTAAGTCATTTTTACCAGCTAACTTGAAGTAGCCGGTCATAAGGACTAAATGTATACAGTTTAACAAGTTGAAGGGGTAAATGTGGACGAAAAAAAAAAACTCAATGACCAAATGTATACAAATCAAAAAATATATTACCCTTTTAAGTCATTGTCCCTTTCTATTAATACAATAAACATGATCTTACATAATATTAATAATAAATCGTATTATCATATGTATGAATGTAAATTTCATGTACATTCTAACATAAAATTTTTAATAAAATAAATATTTTTATATATTTGATACTCGCATACCATTACCATCCCACATGGGGTGTCCATTAAACCTAATTAAACCAAACCCCACAAAAAGGCACACCACCAAATTCCTCGTGGACCAACACTCCAAAAATACATTACCTTTTATTAATTTACATCCATTATTTTTCTATTTTCTCAATAGTCGATATATAGCAAATACAAATATACAACCACTTTACAACTTACTATGTCATTCACACAAAACAAAGTTTCAAATAAAGAAAATGTAATTAGAATTATAATCAAACAAATAACGAAAACTTATAATAAAAGATTCATTGATTAATTGTAAAAATATATAACATTTAAATTCATCATCATACAACATGTCAACGATGATAATTTTCCATAACTTTCTCCTTCTTTCCATTTCCATCTTTCCTTTTTTCCTTTTTCCTTTTCCTTTATTCTCATCCAGCGAAATTTACAAATTCATATTTCATCCATCCATCCACGTATGCTTCCAAAATTATATCTTCATATTAAAAATTGAAAGTGTGAATCGTGAAAAAAGAAACACAACCTAAAACGACGTCGTTCATCATGACATCATCATCAAACATCTTCTCCACTTCACACTTCACACATTCACACTGCATCTGGTCGACAACTGGTACTTAATTCCGGTGCCGACGACAATCCCCGGAATCGCCGAATTCAACTTGTTCCCGAACGGAATATACGCCGGACAACTCACGTGAATATGATACCTCCCGGAGATAAACCTCCCAACTCTCCATCTCACCCTTCCGTTGATCTTAATAATCAACGATATCTGACCATTGGATTGATCCTGAGTCAACGACGCGCCGTTGTACGGCGCCACCGGGACGTTGGTTCCGTACACAAACGGCGACCAGACGTTGTTGTCTTTGTGGCCCTGGTACACCGGCTGGATGGCGGTGAAGTAAGTGATTTGCTGGTTTTTGTAAGACGCGAAGACGTCGAGTTTATCGTAGTAAACTCCGATTCTGTCGTTGGGGTTATGGGAGGAGATGGTGACCTGAAAGTTGGAGGAGAGGAGGATAGGGGCGGAGACGTTGAAGGAGTAGATGGTGGCGTCTTGGAGAGTGAATCTGGGTTTTCGGGGTTGAAGGATTGCCCATGTGATGAGGAAAGTGAGGAGGACGAGGAAGGCGAGGATGAGGAATCCGGCGAAGAGTTTTCGGAAGAGTTTTTTGCTCTTGTTTTTGTGGTGGGTGCACTCTTTGACGGACATGGTGACGGCTGTCGGTGGTGGTGGACGGTGGACGGTGGTCGCTTTTTCACCGATTGTCCACTGGTGTGGACAGGAGAGTGTTTTTGAGTAGAGAAATGTAGAAAGTTCAAGAGAGTGATTAGGTTTTATGGAGTTCAGTGTGGGGTGTTAGGTTGTACGTACAAGTAGATAATGCAAGTAGAGAATGCAATGTATCATATTCATATATTCCTTTATGATTTTCTTTTTGATGTCTTTTCAATGTTATATTCTCAAAAAAAAATTATTATTATTATTATTATTTAGATGATTCTGCTATAAGAGGAAATAGTTAGAGATTATTAGTGGACATTTTAAAGAAAATATTACCTTCAATGTTTAAAAATTATAATTTATAAGAATTATATTATGTTTTTTGTTTAAACTATTGATTAATAAACTTTTTTAAGATTCTGATTTTTTTTTAAATTGACATGAGCTACTAGAATATCATAATATGGATTCTACTCGACTTTGAAGTAAAATTACTTGGTTTTTAATTAAAATATATTATCAAAAAATTACTGTAAAATATTAATTTATGCAATATCAAAACATAAAATAATTACCGCAAAACATTAATTTTGAATGGATCCAATAAAAACGTTTCTAATTAAGGATGAAATATGGATTAATACTATAAAATAAAAGTCTAAAGTTTTATACGTATAATTAGGAACAATCCTAATATTTTTTTGGTTGGCTCTAGCTATAACTTTTATGCAGAGTTATCGGTCTACCATACTTAATCAGTTTCATGATTAACTTTGTTATCTGTTTTGTAAAATTTGTCATTGTATTTTGCAAAAAATTATAAATGAGATCCGAAAAGTTTTCAACTTACCCATCACGCACAAAGACATACCCTCAATTTCAACCTCCTGTTGCCGGAAAAGTCTCACCGAAGAATCCTATTGTCATCGGAAAATCTCAAAATCAGGACCTGTAGTGTAAGTTGAAACTTTTAGACCTATGGTGTAAGTTGAAAACTTTTTGGACCTTATCCATAATTTTTTGCAAACTACATAGACCTATTTTGCAGAAAAGATAACAGAATTAACCATGAAACTGGTTAAACGGACTACAGTGATAACTCTATGTAAAAATTGTGGCCAGGGTCAACCAAAAAAGAAATTGAGCTCTTCCTAATTACACTTGTAAAACTTGAAACTTCTATGGTATTAGTCCTTGAGTCAGATACATAAAGTGCTATTTTATTAAAGTAAAACTGAATATTGTACATGTCACAATAAATTATAATAACGTTGTATATCTTTTATATGAAAAATAGTCCATAAAGATAATTAACAACATATTTCGGTCAAGTTTTGCACATGTATATATGCTACTAAGAAATTAATGATTACGCACATGGTGGTTGAGTGGATATTGTGTTCGGTGGAATTAGAATGTATGTAGCGACGGATACGTAAATATTTTATATACAACGTTTCGGTTGAATATGATCCAGGTGGCTTGAAGTGTGTGCCTGGATTACTGTCAACTGTTGTTGATCACAAATCTTGTAACAAAAATAATATTCTATATTAGATTGGATAAATTATTGATAAATTGATATTCTATATTGGATTAAATAATTACTCCAATGGGTTTATTTAAAGTATTTATTTATTTCGATCAGCCGAATGTATTTCTTTTGAGAGCAACTTAATAAAGATAGGAGTTAGAATTTTCGATAAGACTTGCAACAAGACACGATCTGACTAGAAGATAATGGGTTTAGATTGAGTTTTTATGACGCGTCAACCCGTTAATTATACTAATCAGGTTTGGGTTTACAAATAATTTTGCTGAGTTAATATGTGAACATTTTTATTTTATTAAATTAAGGTTTAGAAAATCCATTAAAACCGCAAAACTAAATTTCAACCTTGGAAAATGACTTGTGCTCCTCGACTAGCATGGGGGCGTTGAGGGGGCTAGATTAACAACTGTATAGGGCTTAATTTTTTTATTATATATATTTATTTAAAAATAAAAACTAATAATAATGATAAGGGTCTTTTTTATCTAACTCGTCTTGGGCGTTTGAGGATATTTAATTCCTCAGGACCGACCCGATCGATTAGTGACACTAATCTTTAATCTAAACCATAAGTATCCAATGAAACCTAAATTTGAGAAGAAGTTCTATAAATAAGAGCTTAAATCGACAAGATGGTGTTAAATTTACTACCTTATAACTCTTCTATTAGGGATGACAGAATCGTTTCTCTCCTCTCGGTCAAGTCGCTAGACCCAAGGTGAAGGGAGCCGAACTCGCCCAAGCCGGACGCCTCCCAACCCGTCTTCCCCAAATTTCTTCTTTGGTTTCAACCTCCAGCGGGTTCCTCAAACCGAAACACCCTTTTCTTTATATCTTACTCTCCTCCCGCTTATCCCTCTCCTCCTCCAACCCGGTACGACTCCTCCCCCCCCCCCCCCCCCCCCCTTAGAGATTTTGATATAGGTTCACTAAAGTTCTTCAATAATTCTTCCAATCGTTTAATTTGCGATAAAAATTGGACGCGTCAACCCGTTAATTATACTAGTCGTGTTTGGGTTTACAAATAATTTTGCGAGTTGATATGTGAACATGTTTATTTTATTAAATTAAGGTTTAGAAAATCCATTAAAACCGCAAAACTAAATTTCAACCTTAGAAAAGGACTTGTGCTCCTCGACTAGCATGGGGGGCGTTGAGGGGCCAAAATGAACAACTGCATAGGGTTTAATTTTTTTATTGTATATATTTATTTAAAAATAAAAGCTAATAGTAATGATAAGGGTTCTTTTTATCTAACTCGTCTTGGGCGTTTGAGGATATTTAATTCCTCAGGACCGACCCTGTCGATTAGTGACACTAATCTTTAATCTAAACCATAAGTATCCAATGAAACCTGAATTTGAGAAGAAGTTCTATAAATAAGAGCTTAAATCGACAAGATGGTGTTAAATTTACTACATTATAACTCTTCTAGGGAGGACAGTATCGTTTCTCTCCTCTCGGTCAAGCCGCTGGACCCAAGGTGAAGGGAGCCGAACTCGCCCAAGCCGGATGCCTCCCAACCCGTCTTCCCCAAATTTCTTCTTTGGTTTCAACCTCCAGCGGATTCCTCAAACCGAAACACCCTTCTGTTTCTATCTTGCTCTCCTCCCGCTTATCCCTCTCCTCCTCCAACCCGCTATGACTCCTTCCCCCCTTAGAGATTTTGATATAGGTTCACTAAAGTTCTTCGATAATTCTTCCAATCGTTTAATTTGCAATAAAAATTGGATGCTAACACACTCATAGCTTCCCATCCTTTGAAGTGAAAAAAAAGGAGGGGGGGGTCGTTAAAAATTCACAAGTAATTTCTTTCTCCTACATGATGAAAAAACCTAGTAGATCGTATATCGTATGCTGTAAATTTGGTGTTTGTTAAGGTTTGATGGAGAATTATGGTGATCTTTATCGTTCATATGAGATTGCTTATCGAAATCGTTTGGTGTTGTAAAAATGAATGTGATATCTGAGATATGGCAGTAAAAAAAAAAAAAAAAAAAAAAAGAATGACGTAAGCAATGACATAAGAAGCCATTATTAAAGAAGACACATTATTGAAGACATGTGGCCTTTCAATATGGAAAGGAATTTGTAATTATTTATGGTTTTGTCTTTTATAATTATTGTATGCAAAGTGTCGGTAGTATAGTAACATAAAGTATGTAAGACCTTCAAGACTCTAGGGGGCATTAATGTAAATAGGTTTGTCATATTGCAATCAACCGATTGCAATTCTATTATTGTACTCGGCTCCTTTGAGCCTATAAATAGGGCTTTAGCCCATATGGAATAAAGAAGCTAAGTTTGAGTGTTTAAGATTTGAGTTGATCTCAATCTTCTTCTGTTGAAATAGCTCGTCTATTTCTGAATAGTAGAACCCTATCCAAACATATCCATATATTCATATAAACATATCTAACCCAGACAAACAATCCATCGTCAATCCATTTCCGACGCATCATTCAGGTATATTTTATCCTAATCTTTTTATTAATTCCGCCATGTCGTTAATTTTGGTATCAGAGATAAGTAACGTTCTTATTATTCTTATTATCAGTTTGCATATTCAATCTATCGTTAATAAGAATATATGCATATGCAGCATCATAAAAATGATAAACATCATGAACATGAAAATAAATAATCATTATTTTCAAGTACCCATATTCAAAAAATCATCGTTATTAAAACAATTAAAACTTATCGAAAGAATATTTAATATTATAAATATGTCTCAAGATATTCTATTCAATTGTTATATTATTTCTCCATGATAATCTCATTCCGAGTTATTTTAACTATTAATTCTACAAAATTTGAAATTTTTATTAAAATAATACTCGTTCTTAATAATCAAATTAATCAAATTCATGCTTGAAATATATATTTATGTCTAACAAAATTTTGATGAATTGTATTCCTAATAGAAATATTATTTTAAGAATACAACAAATCCAAGAATCTATAAATAATTCTAAGAAAAATCTCAAGGATTCTTACAAACCTAATAATCAAGGTACGATTTTAAACAATAACCATATTCATGATGTTAGATATTTCATAAGAACTAGTATTAAAATCCGTTACAAGCAAATACGACGTCTAAAAACAAAACTATTTGTATTCTAAAACATATGTCTTTTAAACACTATTATAATTAACACTACTATTAAATAAATTTTAATCGTAACTTTAAATCTAAAACGAAACTAAACTATTATTATTATAAAATTATAATCATGAGTTTTTCAAGTCTAGATACAAATAAACAAGAATTAAATTTTTTTCGTAAAACATTGAAGCAATCTAAAAAATTTCTTTTAGACTTAAAAATAGATTCTGACATATCAAGGATAAATTGTATATCTAATATTGAATCAATACATATAATAAATAATAGTATAAATTGGAAACAAGAACAAATAAAAAATCTTGAAGATAAAATAACAAAATTAATTTGTTAAATATGATAGAAAAAACAACTACTTCACTAGAAAAAAGAAACTAAAAATTTTATATATGGAAACTTTACAAGAAAAAGTAGAAACACTAACTAAATTATTTGCAGCACTAGAAATTCCATCTGAAACGCAAGAAAATAATATAGAAATAGAAAATAATTCAGATGATAATGACGCAGAAGTAATATATGATTTTTCTTCAGATGATGAAAACCCTTATTCAAATCCATATAGAGATTCACAAAACAATTTTGGATTAAAACGAAAACAATCATATGTTGAAGATGATTATCAAAGTCAATATATTTATGGACCACCTTCATTAGAAGAAAATTTTTTATATAGACAAGGAATGGTTAAAAATAAACAAAACAAATGGGAAAAAATACCTCCTCAATACATACCTAAATTATTTACATTTCCAACAAATTCAGATATTCTTTTTATTGATTGTGACCAAAATCCTGAAGCAAAAATTCAAGAATGGAGTAATAAAATGGGAGTACAAATTCAGTTAACCGAAGAATTAAGAAATTTACACCCAAAACACTTTCTTAATTATATCATTCATAAAACACAAGGTAACGCATATCGTTTCCTTTCATCTCTTGATGAAACCGAAACAATGATGATAGCCACCACCGATGCTATGGAAACATTTAAAAATGTATTAAGTCGTCTTATTCAGGAATTCATAGGAAAACAAATTGAAGATAAAATATCAAAAGAAGCTTTTCAATTAGAATCACTATGGCATTTAACTAATTTACGAATTTGTAATATGTGTTATCTAGAACCATTTATATGCGAATATTCCGAACATTATTATAATTTAGATCCCACTAGAAAAAAGGCAGCGTTAGATATGTTCTATCAAAAACTATCATCATTAGTAAGCCAAAGTGTAATAAAAGATTTCCAAGAAGCATTACAACAAAATAAAGTTGCAGACACCTTAGGAGCACGAATAAGCATATTAAAAGCATGGATGCAGAAAAAATGTTTAGAACAAAAAACAGCACAAGATGCAAAAATTGATTTATGTTGTGACATCCTTTCTAACAAAGTAAATCAATATGGTTGTAAAGAAAAACAACAAAGTAAAAAGAAAATTTGGAAAAAACAAACTTATAAACCCAAATATAAAGAATATTACAAACAAGGGGAAAGAAAATATTTCCGAAATAGGAAACAATATAAACAAAAATATCAATCCAAAACAAATTATTGCCCATCGAATAAAAAAGACTGTAAATGTTGGATATGTCAAGAAGAATGACACAAAGCTTATGAATGCCCGAAAAAGACTAAAAAAGAAAAAGAAACAAATATATTAAAAATTGCATACGACCTTGGATACGAACCCATAGAAGATTCAGATATAAATTCAGATATAGATATTTATGCATATACAACTGATTCTGATTCAGATGCAGGTACATAATCCTATGGAACAAATATTACTAGAATTAGAACTTGAAGGAAACCTCATATCTAATCTATCTGGAATATACATTGCTAAAGCATACAATGGTATGAAAGTACCATCTGAAGTAAACAATAATAAAGTATACAGTGATATGAATATATCACCAAAAGCATACAGTGATATGAATATATCACCAAAAGCATACAGTGATATGAAAATATCACCAAAAGCATACATTGATATGAAAATTTTCATATCATCATTTGAAACAAACAAAATTCAGCAATTATTCAGGTACCCAAGAGACGCAAATATTCAATCCACAGATATATTGAAATGGAAGCAATGATGAAGTAAATCAAACACCAGTTCAAACAAAAAGAAGAGCAAGAAGCATCATTAGTCAGACAACTCGAAGCAGTCAGACGAGAAAAAGAACAACTACGACAAACAATACAAATTCTATCATCCCAATCAGTACCTAAAGAAGAAGCAGCTAGCAGTTCAACAACGAAGCAACCAAAAGAAGACATTCAAGAAATTTCATCCGATGATAGTCAGCCACAAACAATGCTCAAGTCAGAAAAACAACCTATAATACAAAATCCAGAAGAATATCCACCACTTCAAGCAGATCAAAATATAAAGAAATGGTACGTAATTTTCAACGGAGAAAACAAAGGAGTATATGACAATTGGGGAATTGCCAGTTCATATATTCTTGGAAGAAATATTATTCACAAAAGTTACAAAACAAAAAATGAAGCAGAAGCCGCATACAACGAAGCATACAAAGCAGTAATAAAAGATAACGTAGAATGTTCAAAAACAGTTCTCCTAACACCACAAAAACCTATGACCAGCTTCACACCACAAAAACCTGTATCCATCCCAAGATCCCTTAACCAATTAAATGCAAAAATTGCCCTTGAATCCATTCTATCAACCAAAGAAAAGGAAGCCATGAAAAAACCATCTGCCAAAAAATTTGCCGAATTATGGGACAGCCTAATCTCATACACCGAAGTCCATTCTCTGATGGGCTTTTACCCAGTAGCCAGACGACCAGGTCCTAAAGCAGTTTTCTTAGCCGATTTATCAGATCCTATGACTTTATGGGATTATTTTATTCATGGATTCATCGACACTATCTATCTAGAAGGCACCAATTTACACTGCATCAGCGAATTCCCCTCTGCTGTGCAAACTATCATCAGAAATTATAAAATACGCTTTGCAAAACAAGAAAGAGGATTATTCATCAAAATGCATTCTAGCTACCCAATTTTTGATGAAGAATCTCAACTAATTATCCCAAGTATTACTTTTGCAAACATGGGAATAAGCAACGGCTCAAAACCAACAAAAGATGATCTACCCCATGAATCCCCAACACAAGAACATCTAATCTTTGCACTTGCCGGTGTTTATTTAGCATCATCACGCATTGGCAACGGTAAAGATCAAAGGTCAAGAATCAGAGTAAATTATGCTAGTAAAACTTTCATTATCTACTCTTTAACAGACAATGAAATCACTCCGGAAGCAATGAAAGCAATTGAAACATTCGAACAACCTTTCGAAAAATTTTCTCATAAACTGGCTGAATTACCCGATGATATCAAGAAACAACTTTGCAAACATATTATGCATGCTCCAAGACACAATTGCAGTCACTGTTCAGAAAACACAGAAGAAACACCATTCATGGAAGATTAACGTCAGCCATGACACAAGCAAACATTATTCAAAAACATGTCTTTTCGGAGGCGGGAGGAATGACGTAAGCAATGACATAAGAAGCCATTATTAAAGAAGACACATTATTGAAGACATGTGGCCTTTCAATATGAAAAGGAATTTGTAATTATTTATGGTTTTGTCTTTTATAATTATTGTATGCAAAGTGTCGGTAGCATAGTAACATAAAGTGTGTAAGTCCCTCAATAGTCTAGGGGGCTATAATGTAAATAGGTTTGTCATATTGCAATCAAACGATTGCAACTCAATTATTGTACTCGGCTCCTTTGAGCCTATAAATAGGGCCTTTGCCCATATGGAATAAACAAGCTAAGTTTGAGTGTTTAAGATTTGAGTTGATCTCAATCTTCTTCTGTTGAAATAGCTCGTCTATTTCTGAATAGCAGAACCCTATCCAAACATATCCATATATTCATATAAACATATCTAACCCAGACAATCCATCCATCGTCAATCCATTCCGACACATCATTCAGGTATATTTTATCCTAATCATATTAATTCCGCAATGTTTTTCAATTTGGTATCAGAGCTAAGTAACGTTCTTATTATTCTTATTATTAGTTTGCATATTCAATCTATCGTTAATAAGAATATATACATATGCATATGCAGCATCATAAACATGATAAACATCATAAACATGATAAGCATCATAAACATGATAATGAATAACCATTGTTTTTAAATATTCATATTTAAAAAAGTTATCAACAATTAAAATATTTATCGAAAGAAGATTTAATACTATAAGTATGTCTCAAGAAATAGAAAACTCACCAATAGTTATTAATAACGAAGAAAATGAATCTGGATACACTTTTGATGCTTTAATTAATAAAAATAACATCAATAAAGACGCTATAAGAAAATCAAATTTCACACTATCCGAAAGACACAATTTTAGATATAACACATTTAAAAATTTCTTTTCTAGAAAAAATATTATATATTATGGAAAAATTATAGGAGAACAAGCAATACCTATAGAATTAACTCAAGGAAATATTACTATACCCATAATAAATAAACAACAAATTAGAAATAGATTATCTCATATTAAAGAAACAGATAGAATAAAAATTGCTTATATTCATATATCAACTATTCAAATAATCTTAAAAAGTACTGTAAGTAATTTAAATACACCCATAGAATTAGAAATCAGAGATGATCGTATAATTAATAACCAAGAAAGTATTATTGCAAAAGGAGAAGGTAATTTAATTGAAGGAAAAATAAAATTTGATATTAATATTCAATTAGGATTAAGTCTTAAAGATAAAAATTTAAGTAATAGTATTACTGTACGATATAAATTATTAAGACAAAATTTTATGATAAAAGGTAATCATCCATTTACTATTACATATCAAATAAATTATGCATTAACAAATTCTCATCATAGTATTACATTTAAAACAGAAGATAGAATTTATATAGATAAATTATTTACCCCTTTATTATCCCTTGAATCACCAAATATGACTAATAATAGAATATTCAATGAAACTAATTTTCAACCAATAATAACTACTCTGTTAATAAAAGAAGTCCAATTATAGAACCTCCATTTTCAACTATAATAGATAGATCTTCTATTTCAGAATGTCAGCCTTCAACATCTAATGAAAATAACGATGAAAAGTTAGAAGATATTAAAGAAATGATTAGATCATTAAGTTTAAGAATATGACAGAATCATCTAGTAATTCTCTAAAATATTTTAAAACACTTGAAGGATCATATCAAAATACGAAACCATGTATACCAGATAAAGAAATGATTATAGAAATACCACAAAATTTACCACAAGGAACAATATATAACATCGGTCTTAATCCTGAAGAAGATAAATCAGTAGGAGAAAAATTAAACATAATTAATCAAAAATTAAATAATATTATAGAAGTAGAAAGTTTAATTGTATTAAAACAAATTCCTGAATTATTACAGAATTTAACTCAACAGAAAAATCTACTTGAAAAATATTTAAAAATAAAAACTATTAAAGAAGAACCACTTAATAAAAAACAGCTACTTAAAGAAAAACCACTTACTATTAAACGACCTTTCACATGGTAAAATAAAAATTATGAGTAATAAAACTCAAGTATATTAGTTACGATAATAAATATAAAGTTGATCTACTTAAAAAATTATGGAAAGATTTAGAAAAATCCACAAAACATTTAAAAGAAATTTATAAACTAATCCTAAAATGAGTAAAAGAAAAACAAATATTAACCCAAATCGTACCTTTATTACAACCAAAATACAAGATAAAGAATTAGTTTCATATATAGATACAGGAGCTACTTTATGTTTTGGAAGAAAAAAGATATTAAAAAATTAGGAAAAATTAGAAAAACCATTAAAAATAACAATTGCTGATAAATCAATTCACAAAATTTGGTTCGTAGGAAGAGATATAGATATAGTAATTGAAAAGGCACCATTTAAAACTCCAACTATATATCAACATGATTCAGGAATAGATTTAGTAATAGGAAATAATTTCCTTAAATTATATCAACCATTTATACAAACAAATGACGATATAAGTCTCAATCATCCAACAAAAGGTATTATAAAAACTGCAATTATCAAACATTATGATCTTATTAAAATAATCAAACAAGAGGTTGGCTTTCAATTACGCATATTACTAACATTTGCTAAAGAAATTGCTGAAAAACAACTCGAAGAAGTATGTAGCGAAAACCCGCTAGATCATTTAAAAAATAAAAATAATCAAGAAATAATAATATTATTAAAAAACCCTAATGATGAAGTTAATGTTCCAAATAAAATTCCATACAGCATAAAAGATGTTTCTGAATTCAAACAGGAATGCATTGAACTATTAGAAAAAGGAATCATTCGACATAGCAAGAGTCCTCATTCAGCACCTGCATTCTATGTAGAAAATAATAATGAAATAAAACGAGGCAAACGAAGAATGGTAATCAATTATAAAAAAATGAATGATGCTACTATAGGAGACTCATATAAATTACCACGAAAAGAATATATTTTAGAAAAAATAAAAGGAAATACACATTTTAGTACATTTGATGCAAAATCCGGATATTGGCAATTACGCTTACATGAAAATACGAAACCACTAACCGCTTTTTCATGTCCTCCTCAGAAGCATTATGAATGGAATGTTCTTCCATTCGGTTTAAAACAGGCACTAGCAATATATCAGCGATTCATGGATGAAACCTTAAATGGTTTAGATCATATTTGTCTTGCATATATTGATGATATAATTGTTTTTACAAAAGGAAACGAACAAACACACATTGATGCAGTTATCAAGGTTTTACAAAGAATTAAAGAAAAGGGTTTAGTTTTATCAAAAAAGAAATCAAAACTTTTTCAAACTACAGTTGAATATCTCGGTTTAAAAATTGGAGAAAATGGTCAATTATCGTTAACAGACAATATACGAGAAAAATTAAATATGTTTCCTAATAAACTTGAAAATAGAAAACAAATACAACGATTTCTTGGTTGTTTAAATTATATTGCAGAACAAGGATTTTTAAAAAATTTAGCAAAAGAAAGAAAAGTTTTACAAAAGAAAATATCAGAAAAAATACCTTGGTCTTGGACCAATACAGATACTATTTTAGTACAAAATATAAAACAAAACATTCAAGTTCTCCCTACTTTATATAATGCAAAAATAGATGATTTCTTAATCGTAGAAACAGATGCATCACAAGACACTTGGGCAGGATGCCTAAAAGCAATTATACGGGGAAAAGTATTATTGAGATTAGATAGTGAGGGAAACCTCATACCTAACTCATCAAAAGTATACAATGATAAAGCACACATTGGTATGAAAATACCATCTGAAGTAAACAATGATAAAGTATACAGTGATATGAAAATATCACCAAAAGCATACATTGATACAGATGTATCATCTGAAGTATTAAAAACAGATAAATACGAGCAAAAACTATGCAAGTATATATCGGGAACATTTTCCCAAACGGAGCAAAATTACAGCACACATGAACGAGAAACACTAGCATGTCTCAGAACATTGAAAAAATGGAAAGTCGAGCTTCTACAAACAAGATTCGAGTTACGAACAGATTCCAAGTATCTACTTGGATTTTGGCGCTATAAACTTCAAGAAGATTATTGCCGTGGACGATTGATTCGCTGGCAATTACAATTACATCAATTTCATCCTTATCTTAGATACATCAAAAGCGCAAACAATCATATAGCAGACACTTTGACGAGAGAATGGAAGCCATCATGAAGCAAGAACAACAACAGTTCAAAAAAGCATTCATTCATGAAAGAAACATTGTGAACACCATTAACGTCAGCCATGACACAAGCAAACATTATTCAAAAAACATGTCTTTTCGGAGGCAGGAGGAATGACGTAAGCAATGACATAAGAAGCCATTATTAAAGAAGACACATTATTGAAGACATGTGGCCTTTCAATATGAAAAGGAATTTGTAATTATTTATGGTTTTGTCTTTTATAATTATTGTATGCAAAGTGTCGGTAGCATAGTAACATAAAGTGTGTAAGTCTCTCAATAGTCTAGGGGGCTATAATGTAAATAGGTTTGTCATATTGCAATCAAACGATTGCAACTCAATTATTGTACTCGGCTCCTTTGAGCCTATAAATAGGGCCTTTGCCCATATGGAATAAACAAGCTAAGTTTGAGTGTTTAAGATTTGAGTTGATCTCAATCTTCTTCTGTTGAAATAGCTCGTCTATTTCTGAATAACAGAACCCTATCCAAACATATCCATATATTCATATAAACATATCTAACCCAGACAATCCATCCATCGTCAATCCATTCCGACACATCATTCAGGTATATTTTATCCTAATCATATTAATTCCGCAATGTTTTTCAATTTGGGGGGGGGGGGGTCGTCTTCGATCCAATCCTTCAATATGGTAAGTTTGGTCCCTCAACTTCCTGGCTTTTGACTTTGATTTAGTAACTCTAACTTTAGACCTAAAATGTTAATATATTAACAATCTATGTAGTTAAAGAAGTTAATTAAAAGTCATTACTTAATTTGCATAATTAACAAGATTGGCCCTTCAACGTTCTAATTTTTATTAACTCCATGATGGCTTTCTAGTTAACATATCTAGTCTCGAATCTTTTAATTCAATATTAGGTGTTTAAATTCTTACAAATCAAATCCATATTCTACTTAAATAAACCCACTAACATGCAATGTTTTAAAAACTGGGTTTTTAGTTGAATTGGTATGGTAACCGGTTTCCGGCTCAACCGGATTAACCGGTTCGACCGTCGGTTAAACCGGTTTCTATAAGTTTCATATTTTTTACTATTTTCCTACACACATATAGACATCCACAAGTTTAAACATTAATAATACATATAAATACAAGTTGTAGATTCATCCAAATACATTAAAAAACACATAACCATAAGTTTTACATCAATCTACATACATTAAATAGAAAATAAAGTATAATACGGAAACAAAATATAGTTTTACATAAATACAAACGAATTAAAATCTAGTTTTAGAAACATAACCAAAGTTTGTTAGGCAAAATTATTCAATTTCATGTGTTTTTATTTAATTTAACTGTTTTAACCGGGTTTTGTAAAAATCGGTCGGTTCATTCCGGTTAAGAAATAGACATAAACTGGTATTAGTTGAACCGTTCTCTTCTCCGGTTCCCGGTCCAACCGATTCGACCAGCCGGTTTAAACCAGGTTTTAAACATTGCTCACATGTCTTTCCTTAAGTCATAGTTTCAAAGTTTTTGAATTTTAACTACCACCTAACATTTAATTTAACTATTGAAATTAAGTAAATTTGAAATCTTAAATAATTTATTTTTATTTTATTTAATATTATTAGTTATCAATTTTATAGAATTTTTTGTTAAGGTTAAAACTTCTATCATAAGTTGAGGATGGTACAAGTTTTACAGTGGACATTCATCAAACGAAATATAAGAAATTAAAAGTGTCATTATTAGCACCTTTTACCATTGCCACATCGAGGCTTGTGGAAGTTGAGAATTGGCAGTTACTCCGATTTCATAAAACAATCTAATTCATTCTTCTTGTGAACCTAGATTCAAACAAAATTCAACATCAATTTCTTATCACTTCCATAACAAAAAAATTCATATATAAATCACAAACAAAACCAAGATGATGAATATGAGGTTGGAGTTGAGGTAGTATGATTGGGGTCCAGAGGAAAAATCAATGTGGGGAAATGGAGATGGAATGGGGAAGAGGGGTAGGGGTCCCTTGACTTTTTATATAACTACAAACGTTATAAAAAAAGATTTAAAAAATGTTAATAAATGTAAAAATTAAATCAAAGGGGTAAATTAGGCTTTTCAAATTGACATGGACCAAATCGAATACCAAATTAGCTAAAAGGACGAAAATTATAACTTGAAATGTAAGTGTACCCCAAAGAAAACACCAAATTGTAAGGACCATTTTTGAAGATTTACTTTTTTAACTACAGTAATTATGAGTATCAATGACTATTACGAAGAGAGATATTATCATAAACGGATTAATAACAAAAAGTATGAAAAATGTCAGCGAAGTTTTAGTATTAGATTAACGACAAAACTCAACACCATTTCTTTGGGTTTAGCGATAAATCAATGACAAAAAATTTCCTAATCATAACATAATTTCGAACTAATCCATAGGGACGATTTCAGTCATTTACTCTATTTTAAATTCTCATAACATCTAGTTCATGTGAAATTGATATGAAGATTTTTTTTTTTTTTTTGACTTGACCATATTTAAAGACCATATGTAATGTAACATACTAGAATTTAAATGTACACTTGTGTATATACATATATGAAATGAAATTAATAACTTAAAGATGATAGTTTCATATATTATGTGTGTGCTTTTTTTTTTTGAACGGCAGTGAAAATTAAAAAATTCTAGCTAGCAGCTAGCCAAAACAAAAAGAGAACAATTAGTTCATGAGCGGATTTTGAAGCCACCCGGTTATAGTTTTCTTAATTTTACGGCTCCTACTACAAAACCAATTAAAAGAAAACGAGACAATAGAATCAAACATCAACTCTTTCTTATACTTCACGATCCCAAAAACTAACGCATTGTGATAAGTCCAAAGAACCCAAATTAGAGTAGCACAAGTCGTCTCAATGATCAATCTCCGAGCATTTGCAACAGCTTGACTATCAATCCACTCGAAAACATCTTCAAAAGAGTTAAAGGATGGCACCGTCAGATCTATCCATCTAGCAAACTTAAGCCATAATTGACGAGCCATCGAACACTTCAAAAATAAGTGAACACCATCTTCTATCACCTCCCCACAACATGGACATAAAATAGTAGACAAATCAATTCCCCGATGATGAAGGTTACTCCTCGTCGGTAAGCGATTAAGGATAAGCCTCCATATAAAAATATTAATTTTTATAGGAAGATAAATATTCCACCTGGTAGGACAATCACCCATAAAAAGTGACATGAGGTCTAAACGAGATCTAGCAGACTTGACGGAGAAAATGTCTTCCACCCCAAGAGACCATCTCCACGAGTCTATTCTATCCGTAATATGAACCGAATCCAACATCTCATGTAATTGCTGAAGATGGGATTCCAACACTCCCCCACTTATCGATCTCCTCCATGGAATCTCCCAAGTATTACCCACCCAATAATCACTGATAACCGCCTCACCATTGACTGCCACAGCAAACAACCTTGGAAATCTAGCCTTTAAAATAACATCCCCCACCCACACATCCAACCAAAATCTAATACTCACACCATTACCTACTTCTCTTCTCATAGAATCAAACGGAATCTTACCATTATTATGAAGATTCCAAACTAAATTAACCACCCTCATCTAGACCCCCGACTTCGACCTATAAGATGAAGACAACAAAAAACCACCATCACTCCCATGACAACTTTTTATCAAACTAACCCAAAGGAGATTAGGACCATTTAGGAATCGCCATCTCCACTTGTAAATTAAAGCCTCATTGAAAGCTTTCAAACTACCAATCTCCAACATGCCATACTCTTTCTTGTTTAAAATAACCTCCCATTTCACCCACTGAAGAATTCGATCTTGATCTTTTGCGCCCCAAAAAAATCTAGCCCGAATTCTCTCCAACTTCTGACACACAGTATCTGGCATCTTAAAAAGAGATAAATAAGAAATTCTCAGACTCCCCAAAACAGACTTAACCAACGTGAGTCTCCCACCGATAGATAACATTCTAGACTTCCAGACAGAAAGTCTTTTTTGAAACCTATCCAAAAGAGTATCCCAAGCCGCCACCCTATGCATTTTATCCCCAACAGGTAAACCAAGATACACAAAAGGAAATGAATCTGGAGCACAACCTGTACAATTAGCGACTTGTTGACACGCATTTGTAGACACTCCAATCCCATAGATCTTTGACTTATGAAGATTGATCTGTAGGTCGGAAGCAATGAAAAAAACCCGAAGGATACGAATAAGACCACACACATTTTCAACATCCCAGTCGCCCATAAAAATAGTATCATCAGCATAAAATAAATACGATAGCTGTAAATTTTGATCACCAATATTCAAGCCTTTGAACATACCATTCTGAATAGCATCCTCCAAACACACATGCAACCCTTCCATAACAATAATAAATAAAAAAGGAGATAAAGGGTCACCTTGTCGGAGACCTCTATACATCTGAAATTCACCAGTAGGGTTACCATTGAGTAGGATCGACGATCTAGCAGAAATCAAACACCCTCATATCCAATCCCTCCATCTAACCCCGAACCCCATAGCATCAAGAATAAAATCTAAATAATCCCACGATACCGAATCGTATGCCTTTTCAAAATCAACTTTAAAAAGCATCATCTTTTTCTGTTTAGCTATCGCCCACGTAACTACCTCGTTAACCATCAAAGCACCATCCAAAATCTGCCTTCCCTCAACAAAATCCGACTGCACAGGATGAACAATCTCTCCTACCACCTTATCCAACCGATTAGCTAACAGTTTAGCAATTATTTTATATTGCAAACCAATCAAGCTGATAGGTCTATAGTCTTTAATCTCGGTAGGATTATCAACCTTAGGGATTAAGGTTATAAAAGATGAGTTACACCCCCGAGGAAACACTTTCGTCCTATAGAATTCTTTAACCATATCACAAACATCATTTTTAAATAATTCCCAAAACTGTTTTAAGAAACGAAAAGTGAACCCATCAGGCCCCGGGGATTTGTCACTACCACACGACCAAACCGCAACCCGCACCTCTTCTTCATTAAATTCAATCTCAAGATCACGCACCATTCCTTCACCAAGTTTAGTAAAACGAGAACTAGCCCTACTAGGGATACAACCACAGAAATGATGAAACTTTTTCTGATAGTAATCATGTAACATCCAAAATTTTACGCCCAATTTAAACTTTTCAAACATAAATAAAACCAAATAGTAATTATTTACAAAAGCGTTTTCAATTCATTATTCAATCAGAGTGTCCCAAAATCCAGATCATAAGGATGAGGAGCGGTACGGTCACGCCTTCGCCTTGCCTCGATCTCCTGAAGTACCTGAAACAACAAACTGAAAACTGTAAGCCCGAGGGCTTAGTGAGCTATCCCCAAAATACCAATACCATACTGATAACACCAAATCCGTATCAATCATTCAATCAACATGCATACTGGGCCATCGGCCTGACTGGACCGCCCTACAGGGCCTACAGTCCCACTGAATCTATATCGAGCCTTCAGCATGACTGGACCGCCACATGGGCCTACAGTCTCCCCGGACCGCTCATAGGGTGTGTTGGCCTTCAGCACAGAGCAGGACCGCCTCAACCCAAGCAACAAGCAATTAATCATGTGCGCATAACCAACATATACTGGCATATACAATCATCAAACATATCTATCTCACTGATCACCAAACATAGCAATCACTCATAACTATAACACTGACCTAGCAGGTCACTGACATATTAATCCCTACGAATCATACGAGCATAACATACTGTCTATCCTGATTTCGATCTAACAGATCATATCCACATGTAGCATACCATCACGATAACAACCATAAAGGGCCGGCCTTGGTGCCTTAGACCCTATCGATATAGTGAGGATAACTCACCTCGCAGATGTCGACTCGGTAAATAAGTCCCAACTCTCGGATCACTTGTCAAAGACTCCACCACCTATCACCATAGTACGAAAATACTCATAAGTCCTTAACCTCACAAGGTACTCCATAAACCGACTAGTCAACCCCTGGTCAAAGTCAAAGTCCTCAGTCAAGGTCAACAGTCCATGTTGACCTTAACTCGCCGAGTACCCTCAGCTACTCGCCGAGTACCCTCAGCTACTCGCCGAGTTCCTTGAAGTTCTTTCCCACTCGCTGAGTCACCGGGGTGACTCGTCGAGTTCTTACGATTTTCAATCGAAACCCTAAGGCCACCTGCCGAGTTTCCTTCTTGCAACACGACGGATACACACACATTCATAACTTGGGGAAAACTCATCCGACTCGCCGAGTTGTTCATACAAATCGTAGAGTCTATGGCAATCTTCATCGGACTCGCCGAGTTGTTCATCCAACTCGTCGAGTTCATGGCAATCTTCATATGACTCGCTGAGTCAACCTTGCGACTCGCCGAGTCCCTTCAGTCCTTAAGCCATACAGACTCATTTAAGCCATGCAATGGCTCCAAATTACAGATCCAAGCTTCTAGGGCATGCTTTTCACGTAAAGTTGCAAACTTTACGTGCATGCATGACTAATAAGGCTCTTAATGCCAAAACTAAGCTCTTAATGGGGCTTCATGCACAAGGAGGGCCTCATTCTCGACCAAAACAGAAACTTTATGATTCTAGAACTTGGGAAGGGTCCAGATCTGAAGTTACAACTTCAGATCTAGTCCATAGCCCATCTTATCAACTCAAGGTCCATAAAAAGCCCCCAAAACTCAACCATAAAGAGATCTAAAAGGGAAAGAAGTAGAAGGTAATTGGATACCTCAAGAAGATGCTAACTGAGGTATGATCTGATTCCCACACTTCCTTGCTCCAATTTCCTTGCCTTCCAAGCCTTTCCTCGTCCAAGAATCTTCTTTCCAAGCTTAACACACACACAAATAGGCACCACATGAATTAGGTTTTTCTTAGGAACTCTCCAGAACTGTAAAGAGACCAAAGGAGGCTGAGGCTCCTTTAAATAGGGTGCAAGACCCCGGGATTTAGGGTTTCATTTGCCAGCTCCTACTCGTCGAGTCCCTTCATGGACTCGGCGAGTAGGTCACTAAACACGCGATCCCACCCCGCTGCTACTCGACGAGTAGGGCAACCAACTCGTCGAGTAGGACATAAAACCAAATAACCTTTTATTTAAATCCATACCTGAGAATCGGGGCGTTACAATTCTCCCCCACTTGAACTAGACTTCGCCCTCGAAGTCCCTTGGGATAAACAATGTCGGGTAATGCTCACGCATCTCCGCCTCCGGCTCCCATGTCCACTCGGATCCCCTCCGATGTTCCCACTGCACCTTCACCAAAGGTATTTCCTTGTTCCGAAGGATCTTCTTCTTCCTTTCCAAAATGGCCACCGGCCTCTCCACATAATTCAGGCGCTCATCGACCTGAATGTCGTCTAGTGATACCACTGCCTCCTGGTCCATGATACACTTCCGCAATTGCGAAACATGGAACGTGCTATGAATCCGGATAAGCTCTTCCGGAAGCTCCAGCCTATACGCCACCTTACCAACCCTGGCAACGATCCTGAACAGCCCAATAAAATGGGGACCCAGTTTTCCCCTCTTCCTGAAACGGATCACACCCTTCCAGGGTGAGACTTTCAGGAGTACCATGTCACACACCTGAAATTCCAACTCAGATCGGCGTCTGTCGGCACAGCTCTTCTGTCGACTCTGAGCGGTCTGCAAACGCTGTCTAACCTGCTGTATCTTTTAAGTAGTCTGCAGAACTACCTCTGTCCACCCCATAACCCTGTGCCCAATCTCACCCCAGCAGACTGGGGTTCTACACTTCCGACCATACAACAACTCGAAAGGCGGGGCGCCAATATTGGAATGATAGCTGTTGTTGTAGGCGAACTCTGCAAGCGGTAGGTGGGAATCCCATCTCCCACCAAAGTCAATAACACACGCCCTCAACATATCCTCAAGGGTTTGGATGGTCCGCTCACTCTGCCCATCTGTCTGCGGATGGAAAGCTGTACTAAAATGCAGTCGCGTACCCAGTTCCTCATGGAAATTCTACCAAAAACGGGAAGTAAACCTGACATCCCTATCGGAAACGATGGAAACTGGAACCCCATGGCGAGAGACAATCTCGCTGACATACATGTCGGCCAATTTCTCAGCCGACGAACTCTCCCGCATAGCCAAGAAATGGGCACTCTTGGTCAACCGATCCACGATGACCCATATAGCATCAAACCCCTTCGCCGTCCTCGGCAACTTTGTAATGAAATCCATCGTGATCTGCTCCCATTTCCACATGGGAATCTCCAGAGGCTGTAGCTTGCCATGCGGCCTCTGATGCTCGGCCTTGACCATCTTACAGGTCAAGCACCTCTCAACATACCCATCGATTTCTCGCTTCATGCACGGCCACCAGTAGCTCAAACTCAGATCCCGGTACATCTTGGTGGCCCCCGGGTGTATAGAAAAGTGAGACTTATGAGCCTCCTCCATCACTGTCTGCCGGACTCCTCCGGTCATCGGAACCCAAACCCGACCGTGTCGGGTCAATAACCCGCGGCTATCTTGAACAAACTGGGCGTTCTCGCTCTTAATATGCTCCATCTTCCAATTCTATGGTCTCATGCCCTCGACCTGAGCATCCCTAATCAAGCTCACAAACGGGGAATCCACCGCTATCCTCATACACCTTGCCGGGGTAGAAGACCCAGCTGACATGCGGCTCAAAGCGTCCGCAACTACATTCGCTTTACCAGGATGGTAAAGGATCTCGCAATCATAGTCCTTGACTAAATCCAGCCACCTGCGCTGCCTCATATTCAGGTTCGACTGATCCATAATGTGCCTCAAACTCTTGTGATCCGTGTATATAGTACATCAGACCCCGTACAGATAATGCCTCCAAATCTTGAGAGCGAAAACCACCGCTCCCAACTTAAGATCGTGCGTGGGGTATCTCGTCTCATGCGGCTTCAGCTGCCGCGATGCATAGGCTATCACCCGTCCCCTCTGCATGAGGACCCCCCAGACCTGTGATGGATGCATCACAAAATACCACAAAATCCTCGACTCCCTCGGGGAGCGTCAACACTGGCGCCTCGCACAAACATTGTCGGAGGGTCTCAAACGCCCTCTGCTGCTCAGGGCCCCACCGGAAATCCACCCCATTCCTCGTTAGACGAGTGAGGGGTACTGAAATCTTGGAAAAATCTCGAATAAATCTCTGGTAGTACCCTGCTAATCCCAAGAAACTCCTGATGTCGGAGGGAGATTTCGGAATCTCCCACTGCATAACGGCCTCGACTTTGGCCGCGTCGACCAAAATCCCCTCCTGGTTAACGAGATGCCCGAGGAACTGGACCTCTCGTAACCAAAACTCACACTTCGAGCACTTGACATACAGCCGTTCTCGTCGCAGAACCTCCAGCAGCTCCCTGAGGTGCTCCTCGTGCTGCTCTCATGTCTTGGAATACACCAATATATCGTCTATGAACACAATGACCGAGCGATCGAGCATCGGTCTGCAGACTCGGTTCATCAAATCCATGAACACTGTCGGCGCGTTGGTGAGCCCAAACGGCATCACCACAAACTCGTAATGACCATAACGAGTCCGAAACGCGGTCTTCTCCACGTCTTCCTCCCTCACCCTGACCTGGTGATATCCGGACCTCAAATCGATCTTTTAGAACCAAGATGCACCCTGCATTTGATCGAAAAGATCATCTATCCTCGGGAGTGGATAACGGTTCTTCACCGTTAACTTATTCAACTCCCTATAGTCAATGCACATCCTGTGTGAACCGTCCTTCTTCCTGATGAAAAGGATCGGTGCTCCCCATGGGGAACTACTCGGATGAATAAACTGCTTACCCAGCAGCTCCTGCAACTGAGATGACAACTCCTGCATCTCTGGCGGTGCCAGTCGGTACGGTGCCTTAGCGATAGGGGTCGCACCCGGCACTAGATCAATCCTAAACTCAACCTGCCTCTCCGGAGGCACTCCGGGTAACTCCTCCGGAAACACGTCAGCAAACTCTCTAACTACTGGGACCTCCGAAACCGAGGGCTGATCCCTAACCCGCGTATCTACCACATACGCCAAATAACCGGCACACCCGTGCTGAATATACTGTCGAGCCCTAGCCGCCGAACAAAACCCTGATCCCATCCAGGTGCCCTCGCCATATACCACCAGTTCTCCCCCACTTGGGGTTCGAACTACCACTCGCTGTCCCTCACAGTCGATCATGGCGCCAAATCGACTGAGCCAATCCATCCCTACGATCACGCACACTTCCCCCATGGGAATAGGAATCAAATCTATCGGGAAGGGCACCCCGAAAATCTCCAACTCGCATCCCCGATAGACCGAAGAAGCAGAAACCCCGTGTTCGTTGGCGATCGAAACTCACAACGGACACTCAAGCTCATCTACCGGCACACTAAACCCTCTACTGAAAGTCTGAGATACGAACGACCGACTCGCCCCCGAGTCAAATAAAACCAAAGCAGGCAAAGAATTCACTAAAAACGTACCTATTCACAGGTACAACCAATAAGCATAACACAAATACAATAATTAAGACAGAGAAAAGAAACGTATCAGCAACCACATTCGGTGCTGCCTTGGCCTCCTCGGCCGTGAGCTGGAAGGCGCGACCTGAGCCTTCGGAGGCTCCACCTTGACTGGCCTCCCATCCCCAATCCTCACAGTAGCTGACGCGGGACCCTGCGCCGGCTTGGCGGCGAGCTGCGGACAGTTGGTCTTCACGTGACCAACCTGATGACAATGGTAGCAAATCCTCATATCCGTTGGAGGGGCGGACTGATGGCAGTCCCTGACATAGTGCCCCTCCTTGCCACATTTGTGGCATGCACCTCCTGCTCGACAAACCCCCGAATGACCCCTGCCACACTTTCCACAAGTGCGGCTCTGCTGACTCCCACTCCGAGTATCAGCGGTCTTAGACCGCTTAGGCGCCGGCTGAGACTGTGCTAGTGCCTGACGCTGCTCCTTCAACTGCAGCTCTATCTCCAACTCACGCCGCCTCGCGGCTTCCTGAAGATCCAGAAGGGTATCGCATCGCTGTGTAGACACAAACTGTCGAATATCAGTCTTGAGCATACTCAGATAACGAGTCATCTGAGACTGCTCTGAAGCAAACTCTGGGCAAAACATAGCCCTCTCCGTGAACATACGGGCAATCTCCATCACTGACTCCCCATCCTGTCTCAATGTTAAAAAATCTTGAGCAAGCCGCTCCCGTTCAACACGTGGAACGTAGCGGGTGCGGAACATATCTCGGAACTGCTCCGAAGTAACAGCAGCTCGCTGATCATCCGTGTACGACCCTGTCGTCAGTCTCCACCAGTCCTTTGCCCCAAGCCTCAGCAGGTTCAGGGCACACCTGACCTTTTAGTCAGCAGGACATGAACACGTGAAGAAACATCCCTCCACGTCTAATAACCACCTCATAGCTCTGATCGCATCCTGTGTACCATCAAATGTCCGGGGCTTCGTATTATTGAAGTCCCGGTACTGGAAAGCCCTGCTGGCTCCTCCTCCAACCCCTGCCGCAGTTACAGCCGAAGTGGCTGCAGCGGCAGCTGTCTCTACTAGAGCTGCATATCGCTCATCAAAGTACTCGACCATCGCGGTCTTAATCGACCCAAACATCTCTGGCAGCTGTGCTCGGAACGCTGCAACAATCTCGTCGTGCATAATCTCCCGGATCCTGGCATCCAACTCCTCGGTCCCTATCTGTACCACGGGCTCAGGTGCTACCGGCACCTCCGACCCTCCGTCTCCCAACCCTGACCCCGATCCGGACCCTGATCCTGATCCGTGCGCAGCAGCAAAACGTCTCGTCACCACCATACTGAAAGATATACTCAATCATCAGATAAATAACATAGTATCATGAGACCAAAACCCACAAACTCTAGGGGTTGTGACTTCCTTGCTACGCGTATGGGTCCTGTGCTTTCAGTAGTACGGGCCCATACTACCTTCCACACCTACCCATATTTGTCTCAAGTATCACCACAACACCCTAACACTAGCATCAACATAGAATGCGCTCAACCCTCATCCCTAGAGGAATATCAACTATCTCGCAACTGGTCTTACCGCTTCTCACAACTCACACATCCATGAAACTTTCATCATCCCCTGCAGCTCTAGTGTATGCTAATTGCACATGACGCTGGACCCAATAGACTTTCGAATGTCCCATCCTGCCCGAAGACCGAATCAACATTCTCAGGCTATGAGGTCTTTATTATGCACAGCCGTGATGCATATACTAAACATCTACAGTTATGATGTCAATCCCACATACAAGAAAACCTAGGCTAATGGGTATCATATAATCAGGCAAGTCTATCATGCGATTCCTGAAGATCCCTAGCCTAGCACTAGCATGCTGTTCTAACATATCAAAATACCAAATAACTGTATGGTATTTTGGGGTTTACTTACAGGCTCCGGCTGATCGTACCCTCTGCATCCTCCATCCTTTATTTTGAAATTTTTTTTTACTTTCCGAAAACCTCCTTGATTTGAGACTGGATTCACACGAGTGTTCCTCCAATTCACTCAAACCAAGGCTCTGATACCAACTTGTAACATCCAAAATTTTACGCCCAATTTAAACTTTTCAAACATAAATAAAACCAAATAGGAATTATTTACAAAAGCGTTTTCAATTCATTATTCAATCAGAGTGTCCCAAAATCCAGATCATAAGGATGAGGAGCGGTACGGTCACGCCTTCGCCTTGCCTCGATCTCCTGAAGTACCTGAAACAACAAACTGAAAACTGTAAGCCCGATGGCTTAGTGAGCTATCCCCAAAATACCAATACCATACTGATAACACCGAATCCGTATCAATCATTCAATCAACATGCATACTGGGCCATCGGCCTGACTGGACCGCCCTACAGGGCCTACAGTCCCACTGAATCTATACCGAGCGTTCGGCATGACTGGACCGCCACGTGGGCCTACAGTCTCCCCGGACCGCTCATAGGGTGTGTTGGCCTTCAGCACAGAGCAGGACCGCCTCAACCCAAGCAACAAGCAATTAATCATGTGCGCATAACCAACATATACTGGTATATACAATCATCAAACATATATATCTCACTGATCACCAAACATAGCAATCACTCATAACTATAACACTGACCTAGCAGGTCACTGACATATTAATCCCTACGAATCATACGAGCATAACATACTGTCTATCCTGATTCCGATCTAACAGATCATATCCACATGTAGCACACCATCACGATAACAACTATAAAGGGCCGGCCTTGGTGCCTTAGACCCTATCGATATAGTGAGGATAACTCACCTCGCAGATGTCGACTCGGCAAATAAGTCCCAACTCTCGGATCACTTGCCAAAGACTCCACCATTTATCACCATAGTACGAAAATACTCATAAGTCCTTAATGTAACGCCCATAGATCCGGGCTAGTCAATTTAGAGACGATAAGCATCAAAAATGACTTTTTGATGGAAGATTATTTAGAAGGATTAATCTTAACCAAGTTGTATTATATGTCTCAAGGTTTCCGAAAATGTAAAGAACGCCGAAATCCGAGTTAAACCGAAGAAGTTATGACCTGTCAAAGTTTTGCGACAAAACCGACACGACACAGCGCGACGTAAATAGTGAATTTACGATAGATAGATATTTGGATTTAGCGATCTAAACAAGAGTCGTAGAATACGTTAAACCGAGAGCGTGCATAAAAAGAACGTCTAAATCTGACTTCGTATGAGGAAGTTATGATTTTTCGAAGTTTCGACTTAGCGGTATGCAGCCCGAATACTCGAAATAGAGATCGAGTGATATTTAGCCAAAACTTTCTAAATGAGAATCAAAGATCTCATCGATAGTAGTCCAACAGTAAAAAGAGAGACGAAAACGGACGTCAGACGAAGAAGTTATGGATTTCTAACGGAGTTTTCCTGTCCCGGCCTACTAAAAATAATATAATAAAAATATAATAAAAATAAATCAAATTTAGCCGACGAAGTCTAAACGAGAGTTGTAGAGCATAATCTCACCTACGCGTGGATATAAAGAACGTTGAAAATGGACTTCTTATGCGAAAGTTATGAATTTCTAAAGTTCGGGGCGCGAAACCCCAAAACTGTCAGAGTTCACGACGTGCATACAGTGTTCACGATGTGAACTCAGTATTTATGACTTCTGGAGCCTGACAGACGCAACCTGTGATGACGCATGCAGTGACGACTAAGTTCACGACGTGAAAACTTAAAATTCACGACGTGAGAGCTGAAAAATGACCCTATATATAGAAATCGACGGTCAGCCGATTTTGGTTGCTCTATCTCTTCTCTCTCACTCCCGATACTCTCTCTAAGCCCTCTTTTAACCCCCCGAAGCCCCGGTATCATCCCCAGACACGAAGCAAGTCCCGAAGCCCGAAGATCCCGAGAAGAAAAGAGTTTCCGAGCCGAAGCTCTGCCTGCGAGAAGCCCGGTGTGTGAAGATCTTCCAGTTTCACCAAAGAAGTACTACTCTTAGAGCCGTAGTGCTGTCTGATCATCTTCTAATCAAGTGAGTGTATAGTCCCTTTCACAAACACGATTTTAATACAAGTATTGTTTGAATGTATTAAGTATATGTTTTGTGTGAGTGTGTAGTTACTTTCTTCTAACACATATATATGAAGTGTTTGCCATGAAATACATGCTATGTGTTATATATAGTTTGTCTATTTGAGATGGGCATGGAATTGATGTTTTATACAGGTGTTAAATGATTTAAACTGTGTAAGTATTTATATCTACGAAAATGTTGGGTAGAACATGGGTAGATGGGATAGTTGGTGACTATGGAGTTAGCGCCTATTGTATAAACCTTGGTGACTATGGAGTTAGCGCCTATTGTATAAGCCTTGGTGACTATGGAGTTAGCGCCTATTGTATAAGCCTTGGTGACTATGGAGTTAGCGCCTATTGAGTAAGCCCTGGCGATGATGTGACTTCGTGCCTATACCTCAGGTCAATCCTTAAGAATGAAGGATAGATGATTCTTAGGGTAGATCCTTAAGATAAATGGAGATAATGGGGATGGGTAATTAGGTTGATTGTTTGATGATTAAATATAATAAATATATTATTGTGGGTTGAAAACCGTATATGCTCACCAGGCTCCCAAGCCTGACCCACTCAGTTTTCTCTGTATCACAGGTATCGATGCGAAGACCCATTTCACTGAGATTATAAGAGATGTAAATCACTAGTGTAAATGAATGTATGATATGTTTATGCTTATGTGTCTGTATCGGAACATGACATCCCGAGGTTTTATTATTAAATAAAAAATACATTCTCTTTGAAAAATGTTTTGATAAGTTATTATCATATCTTGTTTTGGGAACAAATTCCGCAACCGTTTCTTTAAACGATTACTCTGATTTATAAAACAAAGCATAAACAAATCGGTCTTTTCTGGCCGTGAAATTGGGGATGTCACAGTTGGTATCAGAGCATTAGTTTAAGCGAACTAGGAATTTGTAGGATTTCTAGATTTAAACTTAGAATGCTAAGCGATGATTTTGAGATGAGTGTCTACCATATTATATACACGAGCACTAGTATATTTTAGGAAAGATACCTAAAATGCTTTTATGTGCTAAATGTTATATGTTTTCCATATATGATATTAGTTGTTCGGATCTACGGTATGTTGCCGACCGGATCTGGAAACCTTACGTGTTTAGGATTCTAAGCGTATGAATACGATATTAGAACTAGCATGTAAACGTTTCGGAGTGATAAGGAGATTTATACGTCTATCGTAAATAAAGCTTTCCTATCTTAAAATTCTTGCCTAGGTACACCGAGCGTCTGCTTGGGTGTACAAAACGTTATGGTGAAGACTCGTAGAGAATTGAGTACATGGAGGAAATGAAAGGCTTATGATAGTGAATGACACCTATCGGATGATATCTTATGAGTGGTATCTTGCCTTTAGAATATGACTGATAAAATAACGGAACGTTTAGAGGAGTACGGTACGTATGAAGTACACCTGTGATTGGCAGGATGATGAACGATTGGTGTAATTCTTGAAGTTGTCCCATCGTCTGGAATTTCCATCACCAACCGAGTTGAAGTAGAATTGATGATTGAAGATACGTATGGAAGAAGTCCTAGTAGAGTCTAGGAGAATTTTTATGATTAATTGGACACATTCGTATGTGTTAAATTGTTTTGTTATTTTAGGACTTGGGGACTGCGAGATAATACTTGGGACGAGTATGAGTAGGTGTGAATAGTAGTAGAGATCTATACTACTGGAAGCACAGGACTCACGCTTGGATCAGGGAAGGTCACAAGGTTACCAAGAAGCTTGTAATTAAGTTCGTTTTTTTATTCATATATGTCGTTACCATTGTTTCGGTAATAACTAAAAAGATGATTGATATTCTAACCCTAGTGGTCATATCAAATTGAGTGAGACTACGATGAGTTTGTTACGTGGTTCAGAGAACCATGTTCGATGTAACATCTGACTTAAGTCAGAAGATTGAAATCAATGCGATCAATAGCATCGCACTCGTTGTTAATGAAGCTTGTAGCCAGGAATGTTATATGATAAAATGTGATTATATCACATTAGAATATGAAGGAATGTATATTCCATTCTGGGATTTGACTCAAAGAGACTTGAGTCTAGGCGTTGCATCATCCGATGAAAGGTCATTAGAACATGACTCGTTGATCTGTTACAATAGATAAGGGGAAGTACTTATCCTAAGAAGAAGAAGGAGTCCTCAATAAGGATTTATTTTGTAACTTGTAGGTTACGATTGAAAGTCCAACCTAGTACAAAGAGCAGGTACCAGATCGAGCATCATGGTTATTACTGCTGGGTTATGAGCATTCTAACACTCCTAAGTGTACATGCAACCCTAAATACCTTGGATCTATGTTTTCTCTATTATACATACAATTATGAACATCCAAGGTATTATCCTAATCTAGCATACAAAATAATAAATATAACAAGATAGAATACATACCTCTTTGATGTAGAATGTCTTCATGAAGCTTGAGTGCCTAGTGCCCCAAGTGTGACACCTCAAATGGTTCACACAACACCAAATACACTTGGAATAACTTGAGAGAAACTTGAACACTCCTTGAAATCGTCTAGCCCTCACACTCACACATTAGTGCACGATTTCTTAAGCCATGGGATTCTTTTATATGGTGGCTATTAGGGTTACACCATGTAACTCATAACTTTACCCATTCCTTATGCTCCATGGATTTTAACCTCCATGGAGTATCCATGGGTCACCCCATGGACTTAGTCCAACATAAGGAATCTTGGATCACAAGCCCACATATATAAGAATGAATGATTTACACAATCAACCCATATATTTAATTAGTCTCCTTTTGATCACTTAATTAATTCCAAATTAATTCTTGATCAATACTAATTAAATAACCTTATTAATATATTAGAACTTATAATATATTAACCAACCTTAAGTGTTATTTCTCTCATTATAGTCTATCCAAATGCATGATGCCATGCAACCCAAATGGACCATGCCGGGTCGGGTCAAGTCTTACCAATTATAGTTATGGACTTAGACATTAATCTAACAGTCTCCCACTTGGATAAGTCTAAAACTATTATTGCGTATGACTTCAGGAACCGATCAGCAATCGTAGCTCTCAAAAGCTTCTGTCGAACTCTGACCTTGTCGATGAACTCTGACCTTTGTCAATGACTTGTCCATTAGATAAGGGATCATATATTCCTCCATTCTAGATATCATATGGACTGAGACATGGATTATCAATCATTCTCTCTGTCCATTTGTTGTTTCCCGATTTCCGATTCATGATGACTGACTGATTGAACAAATCAAATCAGTCCTGGCTTGGCCAAGCACTCACATGTATCATCTTTAAATCATCGAGGGGCCCACAGATATCGCTTTTATCCCGAAGGTAAAAGGAATGGATAAACTTCGACTCATATGGTTTGTTCTACTACTTGTTGAATCATACACAAAGGCACGTTTTATAACATCGAGTTACCAATGCGTTTTCGTGCAATCAATGTATAACCAACTCATAGTAACAACTCATATCTCTAGGTTTGAAGAATATAAGATATTATCGTCTCATGATCACTCGTGATAAAATCCATGATGTGATTCAAATGAGCGTGGGTTGAATCCAATACTCAGAACTTATGAGCACTCATGAGTGTTGTAGCATCACTTTGTCCACTAACTTGGACCTCTACAAACCAACCCATGACAGTCTTGATTCATATCTACTTCCAACATATGACCGACTGTGGATGGTTTGAATAACTTAATCATTCAGGAAGAGCGACTTAGTTATTCTGGAAGTCAAAACATGCAAAGTGAAACACAAGAATAAATGAATCAAATATGGTATCAAACCCTATGAATATAAATAAACACTTTTATTTATCACCATACTGATTACTCATTATTCATTGTTTCGGTTTTATCAACTTTATACTTGAATTTAAAACAATAGTTGTCCCATGCTCCAAGCATGTACACTATGTTTTCTAAACACTAGTCATGCCATACACCAAGTATGCATACTATGTTTGTCTATGATCTTTACTTTGTAAAATAGATCAATTGAACATCACTCCAATGATCCTCTTTTCACAGTCCCAAATCCTTACTGCAAATGCAAGAACTCCAAATTCATGCCATTTACTGAAATCTGTTAGATTCTAAACTTATATGCATTGATCCTCTTAATGATTATGCACAAAGTCAGAAAGACTTGACAACAATCATTACAGAGCATTCCAAAGGAGATCAGCTCCTTGGAAACATCCTTCTTTCATTAAGTTTCCTAATCTTACACAGATTGAATAATTTCTAACTTTGAAACATTTCCATATTCCATTTTGACTATCACTTCTGAACAAGAGTTGCCTCCTTACAGATTATGTCAATATGGTCCTTCCAGAATTAACATTATACTTCCAACTGTCCTTGAGCAACCAATCTTTGGTAAACCTTAGATTGTCCTCGACAATTGCTTAATCATTTTAGTCATATCCAATTCTAGACCTTTTCCCTTCATAATGCCCCAGGCATTTGGAAAATTTTAGAAAGGATGAATATAGCACATGTAATCGATCCTATATCCGAAGCATATGGGATACGATTCATGATGTCTCACATAAAGACTAAACCAGTCTTTTGCTATAATATTTCCATTTCAATTTGCCAAGTTCTCAAAATTCAGATTATGAAAAGGGATGCCGTAATCATAATCGAATTTTAGAACGCAAATAATGGACCCATATATAGAATTTCCTTATGTTGAGCCATTCCAACATGAAATTTATATATATATATATATCCTTGATTAAATACGATTAAAATCTCAATCTAAGCTTTTAGAATTGAAATGAAGTATAATTTCCTCTCCCTTAATTATAGCAAAACAACTTTTTCCACCCCTGCAACCTCACGAATTGAAACTTTTGTTTTCTATAATTAACATTGATAACTTGCAACCTTTGTCATAATTATCATGCTCCCACTAACATGATGATTATTAGCATAACACTTATGCTCCCACTAGCTTTGACATGTACTCAGAAATCAGATGACTTTCTTACCAAAGTTCAGATTTCTGATACTAGATTGTTTTGATAAAACTTTATCAAAATCATACACCTCTCTTAGATAGCTCACATGTGTGTCTAAACAATTTTAGAACTATGAAAAGGGATGCCGTAATCATAGTCTCAATTGTTTAGACCTTTGCCACTTCTCACAAGTCCATGTTAGTGTGCCGGTAAACCACACACGCTCCACTAACGACTTTGAGAATGCAAATATCACAATTGCTATCTAGCTAAAATCTACTTAGTGAAAGTGTTTCCTCACCATCATTTTCATGAATCGGAGAGAAACCTTATGACACTTAGATTTAATAGTGTATGTGTTCTTATCCATGTGAATTTGTCAAAACCATAATCACAAGACAAGGTTAGTGACAAATCCAAACTCATATTGATTAAACTTGTGCAATCTTAAATTCTTGCCATTTGGCAGCTCAGGTGCCTGCCATTGCTTCCAAGTAGTCGTGCAACCAATTGAGAACTCTCAGAACTCCTATGCAAAGCCAACTTGAATAGGCACAAAAATTTCAACACGATAGGTTATAAACCTCAAGTCGTGTGCTAGTGAAGGACTTTAGGTTTTATTCTTGATTAAGTATTGAAACTTTCAAGAGCTTTAAGACTCCCACTGTCCTCTTGACATATAAGACTCCCTTGTCAAATATTCAAGAGATAGTGCGGATTCTTTATCAAGACTAACACTTTACACAATTGGCCTAAGTTGGTCTCTGTTTTATCCAAAACATCACAACTTACCAATTTCAAATGTACAAGAGTAGATAACCTTTTACTCTTACATTTGACTAGTGTTAACAAACCCTCTTTAAGATATGTCACTCAAGTTACAATCTTGGAGCATGACTCTAAGAATTGTTTTGGAACGAAGTATGACTCATCTTTTTGATTTAACCATTTCAACAATTCATGACTCCTCTTCTTGACTTTAGAGGACCAATTGTGATATGGTATCTTAATCATTAAGATGATCATAAACATGATACTAAAGTACTCTCCCATCTTTTCAGATTTGAGAAACTTTTATCTTTCTGCCATACTTTGATTCTTCTTATTCGTTCTGTCTCACATTGAAACTTCTCCAATGCTACAGACTTATACTTAAACTTATAAGTATAACCATATTTACTGAACTTAAGTAAATCATGACGAATAGTCTTCTTGATCTTTTGTGGTGCACTTGAAAAGTGCACAAGAATGTGTACTCGATCCCTTAGTCCTTTCCTTATTCACATAAGGAATTAGTCTTAATTTTCCAAGCTGAAAGTTCTCATTCATCATACTATACAACTTGCATGATTCCAAGTTTCGGTCCAATTGAACCTTGGGTGATGAGAATCTTTCCTTATTTTGTAATATTAGACACTACCACAACCGAAAGAATCAAATCCATTTTTCCAATATTGCTATCAATGGAATCTTATAAGCAACAACTTTTCACAAATGCCATTGTAAGGATACTTAAAATAAATAAAATCAAAACCTTTTTCTTTTATTTTAAAACTTTGCGGAAAAACTTATCCTTACAATCCATATGAAAACCTTGTTGTTATCTATTCCTAAGCAATATAAATATCATAACTCTTAGGTAATAGCCCAAAATTCTGATCACCGAACCATGCGATTGAAATCCATCTTCGCGATCAGAATCAGCATGTACTTAATAGAGTTAGACAATGGACTTTACCTGAAGTAGAGCCAAACTTATTGACTTTAACATCCTTAGGTAAATTTGGCAGCTTCGTAACCAATGCCCCTTCCTTTGGCAATAGTTACCTATGGACCCTTGATAATGGGACTATCTCAGACTTCGCCTCTCTCTTTACCATTGGGTCAACCGAGTTGACTATGGCCGATCCCTTTCCATTGGGAAGAGAGAGCTTTACTGGATATCCAATGTCATCATTGTCAATGTCCATAGCGTTTTAGGAAGTTGATCTTAGCAAATAGATAAGATCATTAAGGGTCTTGTCTTAGTCTGTTTCATAGGATTCCCAAAAGAACTCACTATGTGACTTAGAAAGTAGTTGAGCCACCAACTTTCTCAAGACTTTGACACCCAACTCTCCCGGCTTGTCAATATGTGACTACATCTCCAAGATGTGATCACACCTAGACCTTGCCTTGCCAATAGGGCTTGAGTGACCTTAAACTTTTTAGGAACTTGTGGGTTAGGGAGAATAATTGGAGGAGGTGAAAGAAGTATGATATCCATGGGACATCATCTTCATTTAGGAAAGCTTGTTTCAAGAGATTTGGGAAGATCATAAATGTCTAGACCAGACATCTTTTTGGGAGATATTCAAGATAGTTGATTTAAAGTCCTTAATATGACACCCAATATGAAATATTAAGGCTAGGACCCAACAAACTATTTTATAACTTAGAAGAGGGATGCCGTAATCCAAGCTATAAAATATTTGAAGGTAGGTGAATGACGATTCACCAATTTCCACCATGAAAAACGAAATAATTTATTAGATTTTAATTGGATTTGAAAGTCCTAGATCTTTGAGATTCATTGAACTGTTCAAAGGCATGTTTCAATCTCGAGTGTGCCCTTCAGGTTTTGTGACTGGGATGCCGAGGATCACAAAACAAGGTGTGAATAACCATGCAAATATACTTGGTACCCTTAATATTTACCCCTTAATCAGTGTGCCGGTTAACCATACACGCTCCACCGATACTATGATAAATATTAAGTTACCCTTTGCCTACCTTGTTAAGTCCAGGTTAGTGTGCCGGTTAACCACACACGCTCCACTAACGGTTTAAACAAAGTGCAAAGTGTAATTTCATGGATTAGCACCTTATTCACATTTTCCTAAGTAACTAAGATTGGGAATTTATAAGTGTTTAGTTACTTAGTATTTATCATTAATACTTTTAATGAAGGGAGAATTATAGTCCTTGTCCTACCCGTTCGGCTAACGACCCTCCACCAGTCAAGGAAGCGGTGGGTGAGAGTGGACAACCATTAAACTGCCATTTTATAGGCAGTAACCTTATACCCCCCTTATAGACCGGCTTCGTGAATGAGGCCTACTAACAGTAAGACTGACTTGCTCTTATACATATATTTATTATTAACTTATAATACTATAAAGTATAAGGGTTGAATTTTAACTTTTAAAATTCTAAGGGCTAACTTGGAATTAAAGTATTCATGGGGAAAACTTTACAAATTCCAAAACTTGAGGGCAAGTTTTGAAACTATTCAAAACTAATTAATTCCATAACTTATGTGTTTAAAGTAGTTTTAATTAAAAAAACTCTTCAAGTTCCATAACTTGAGGACAAGTTAGGGAAGACTTTAAACTAATAAAAGAATGTAACTTTTCTTTATTTTTGTAACTTATGGAACTAATTAAGGTTACACATTTTATCATTTAATGAAGTGACTCTTGAACCTCCATAACTTGAGGACAAGTTATAGAGTCATAAAACCATTTAATGAGGACAAGACTCTTCATTTTTGTAACCTTTGCCAACTTTTATGAGTTTTATGATTCTTAAATGTGACTTTTCATATAACTTGAGGACAAGTCACAAAAACACACTTTGGAATCAACTCTTAGATTAAAATGGATTGAAAACAACTATTTCACACAACTTTTCTATTAATCTAAGAACCTCATAAGAACAAGATAATTCAAATCATCAATCTTCAAGAAATTAGCATGAACATACAAACTAATACAAATCTTGAAATTATGACAATTATCTTAGAAATTGGATTAGCATGAACATTACCACATCAAAAACAAGTTTATAAGTCCAAAAACATCTTAGGGTAATGTTCCTAGTCCAATTCTAGCCAAAACAATCGAATATATGCATCCAACTCGATTTTTCAGCTACTTTTGCAAGTATAACAAGAAAACAAGCCTAGGCTCTGATACCACTGCTGGGTTATGAGCATTCTAACACTCCTAAGTGTACATGCAACCCTAAATACCTTGGATCTATGTTTTCTCTATTATACATACAATTATGAACATCCAAGGTATTATCCTAATCTAGCATACAAAATAATAAATATAACAAGATAGAATACATACCTCTTTGATGTAGAATGTCTTCATGAAGCTTGAGTGCCTAGTGCCCCAAGTGTGACACCTCAAATGGTTCACACAACACCAAATACACTTGGAATAACTTGAGAGAAACTTGAACACTCCTTGAAATCGTCTAGCCCTCACACTCACACATTAGTGCACGATTTCTTGAGCCATGGGATTCTTTTATATGGTGGCTATTAGGGTTACACCATGTAACTCATAACTTTACACATTCCTTATGCTCCATGGATTTTAACCTCCATGGAGTATCCATGGGTCACCCCATGGACTTAGTCCAACATAAGGAATCTTGGATCACAAGCCCACATATATAAGAATGAATGATTTACACAATCAACCCATATATTTAATTAGTCTCCTTTTGATCACTTAATTAATTCCAAATTAATTCTTGATCAATACTAATTAAATAACCTTATTAATATATTAGAACTTATAATATATTAACCAACCTTAAGTGTTATTTCTCTCATTATAGTCTATCCAAATGCATGATGCCATGCAACCCAAATGGACCATGCCGGGTCGGGTCAAGTCTTACCAATTATATTTATGGACTTAGACATTAATTCAAAAATTACTTAGGATGGAAAGATAACGTATGGAATCATTATACAAGTCCTATTTTCGTTGATGATTCCGGGACGTAATCATCCTAAGGGGGAGATAATTGTAACGCCCGTAGATCCGGGCTAGTCAATTTAGAGACGATAAGCATCAAAAATGACTTTTTGATGGAAGATTATTTAGAAGGATTAATCTTAACCAAGTTGTAGTATATGTCTCAAGGTTTCCGAAAATGTAAAGAATGCCGGAATCCGAGTTATAACGAAGAAGTTATGACCTGTCAAAGTTTCGCGACAGAACCGACACGACACAGCGCGACGTAAATAGTGAATTTACGATAGAGCGATATTTGGATTTAGCGATCTAAATGAGCGTCGTAGAATACGTTAAACCGAGAGCGTTCATAAAAAGAACGTCTAAATCTGACTTCGTATGAGGAAGTTACGATTTTTCGAAGTTTCGACTTAGCGGTATGCAGCCCGAATACTCGAAATAGAGATCGAGTGATATTTAGCCAAAACTTTCTAAATGAGAATCAAAGATCTCATCGATAGTAGTCCAACGGTAAAAAGACAGACGAAAACGGACGTCAGACGAAGAAGTTATGGATTTCTAACGGAGTTTTCCTGTCCCGGCCTACTAAAAATAATATAATAAAAATATAATAAAAATAAATTCAAAATTAGCCAACGAAGTATCAACGAGAGTTGTAGAGCATAATCTCACCTACGCGTGGATATAAAGAACGTCGAAAACGGAGTTCGTATGCGAAAGTTATGAATTTCTGAAGTTCGGGGCGCGAAACCCCAAAATTGTCAGTATTCACGACGTGAACTCAGTATTTATGACTTCTGGAGCCTGCAAGACGCAACCTGTGATGACGCATGTAGTGACGACTAAGTTCACGACGTGAAAACTTAAAATTCACGACGAGAGAGCTGAAAATGACCCTATAAATAGAAATCGAGGGTCAGCTGATTTTGGTTGCTCTGCCTGCGAGAAGATCCCGAGAAGAAAAGAGTTTCCGAGCCGAAGCTCTTCCTGCGAGAAGCCCGGTGTGTGAAGATCTTCCAGTTTCACCGAAGAAGTACTACTCTTAGAGCCGTAGTGCTGTCTGATCATCTTCTGATCAAGTGAGTGTATAGTCCCTTTCACAAACACGATTTTAATACAAGTATTGTTTGAATGTATTAAGTATATGTTTTGTGTGAGTGTGTAGTTACTTTCTTCTAACACATATATATGAAGTGTTTGCCATGAAATACGTACTATGTGTTATATATAGTTTGTCTATTTGAGATGGGTGTGGAATTGATGTTTTATACAGGTGTTAAATGATTTAAACTGTGTAAGTATTTATATCTACGAAAATGTTGGGTAGAACATGGGTAGATGGGATAGTTGGTGACTATGGAGTTAGCGCCTATTATATAAACCTTGGTGACTATGGAGTTAGCGCCTATTGTATAAACCTTGGTGACTATGGAGTTAGCGCCTATTGTATAAGCCTTGGTGACTATGGAGTTAGCGCCTATTGTATAAACCTTGGTGACTATGGAGTTAGCGCCTATTGAGTAAACCCTGGCGATGATGTGACTTCGTGCCTATACCTCAGGTCAATCCTTAAGAATGAAGGATAGATGATTCTTAGGGTAGATCCTTAAGATAAATGGAGATAATGGGGATGGGTAATTAGATTGATTGTTTGATGATTAAATATAATAAATATATTATTGTGGGTTGAAAACCCTATATGATCACCAGGCTCCCAAGCCTGACCCACTCAGTTTTCTCTGTATCACAGGTATCGATGCGAAGACCCATTTCACTGAGAGATTATAAGAGATGTAAATCACTAGTGTAAATGAATGTATGCTATGTTTATGCTTATGTGTCTGTATCGGAACATGACATCCCGAGGTTTTATTATTAAATAAAAAATACATTCTCTTTGAAAAATGTTTTGATAAGTTATTATCATATCTTGTTTTGGGAACAAATTCCACAACCGTTTTCTTTAAACGATTACTCTGATTTATAAAACAAAGCATAAACAAATCGGTCTTTTCTGGCCGTGAAATTGGGGATGTCACACTTAACCTCACAAGGTACTCCATAAACCGACTCGTCAACCCCTGGTCAAAGTCAAAGTCCTCAGTCAAGGTCAATAGTCCATGTTGACCTTAACTCGCCGAGTACCCTCAGCTACTCGCCAAGTTCCTTGAAGTTCTTTCCCACTCGCCGAGTCACTGGGGTGACTCGTCGAGTTCTTACGATTTTCAATCGAAACCCTAAGGCCACCCGCCGAGTTTCCTTCTTGCAACACGACGGGTACACACACATTCATAACTTGGGGAAAACTCATCCGACTCGCCGAGTTGTTCATACAACTCGTCGAGTCTATGGCAATCTTCATAGGACTCGCCGAGTTGTTCATCCAACTCGTCGAGTTCATGGCAATCTTCATATGACTCGCCGAGTCAACCTTGCGACTCGCCGAGTCCCTTCGGTCCTTAAGCCATACAGACTCATTTAAGCCATGCAATGACTCCAAATTACAGATCCAAGCTTCTAGGGCATGCTTTTCACGTAAATTTGCAAACTTTACGTGCATGCATGACTAACAAGGCTCTTAATGCCAAAACTAAGCTCTTAATGGGGCTTCATGCACAAGGAGGGCCTCATTCTCGAATAGAACATAAACTTTATGATTCTAGAACTTGGGAAGGGTCCAGATCTGAAGTTACAACTTCAGATCTAGTCCATAGCCCATCTTATCAACTCAAGGTCCATAAAAAGCCCCCAAAACTCAACCATAAAGAGATCTAAAAGGGAAAGAAGTAGAAGGCAATTGGATACCTCAAGAAGATGCTAACTGAGGTATGATCTGATTCCCACACTTCCTTGCTCCAATTTCCTTGCCTTCCAAGCCTTTCCTCGTCCAAGAATCTTCTTTCCAAGCTTAACACACACACAAATAAGCACCACACGAATTAGGGTTTTCTTAGGAACTCTCCAGAACTGTAAAGAGACCAAAGGAGGCTGAGGCTCCTTTAAATAGGGTGCAAGACCCCGGGATTTAGGGTTTCATTTGTCAGCTCCTACTCGTCGAGTCCCTTCATGGACTCGGCGAGTAGGTCACTAAACACATGATCCCACCCCGCTGCTACTCGACGAGTAGGGCAACCAACTCGTCGAGTTGGACATAAAACCAAATAACCTTTTATTTAAATCCATACCTGAGAATCGGGGCGTTACAAATCAAAAAACTCTTTTTTAACTAAGTCGGGTTCCGTGATCCACCCCACATCAATTGAAATGCCTCTAATTGCCATTTGTTTTCTTTTTCTTTTTAGCGTGCCGTGGAAAAATTTACTATTCTCGTCACCTTCTACCGACCACTTGATTTTTGCCTTTTGAATACAATCCAACATATCTGAATTATCAATATCCGCCACCTTAGAAATAACATTTTGTCTTTCCGCCATAATCTCAACCGAAGCAACCCCATCATCCACCAATTTATCGATTTGAACAAGACGGGAAATACAATTTTTCCTTATCTCCTCTTTAGACGCCCGCATCAGCAACTGCCACTCCTTAATTCTGCTTTTAACAAATTTAAGTTTATTTTTCAGATGAACAAACCTACTCCAACTAGAGTCTGGAACAAACTCATCACACGCTAAGTGAACAATCTCCGAAAAACCATCCATCATAATCCAAAAATTAAAAAGTTTGAATGAAAATGGACCATAGTCTAACGCACCCTCCAATAAAAGAATTGGACAATGATCAGACCAACGTCTCTCTTTAGCCAAGCAATGTAGATCAGGAAACACGTCAATCAAGCTTTCAGAAACCAAAAATCTATCTAAACGACTCATTTTATTGCCGGCCCGATCAGCTCGAGTAAACTTCCTACCGCCCATAGGAATATCCACCAAACTCGCTTAAAAAATAAACTCATTAAAGGCATTTGCTTGAGAAGAACTAAAAACCGATCCATACCTTTCCTCTGTCAATTTAACAACGTTAAAGTCACCAAACACAATACACTCTCCCAAAGTTCTCTCAATGGTAAACCGTAAAAAATTCCACAAATCTTGCTTTTTTCGAGCCTCCTGAGGAGCATAAACATTAAAAATAGAACAATTAATATTTTTACTAACCCATTTCCCTTCAACTATCACCACATTCTCCATGCAAAGAACCTTGTCTTTCTTGAACACCAAAGGATCCCAAACCGAGAGGATTCCCCCCGACTGACCTCTCGCATTAGTACACGCAAAATCAAAATTCGCATTGCCCAAAAAAGAGTGAATTTTAATAAGATCAACGTGTTTCATCCTCCTGTAACCCAAGGAAATTAACAGAATTATACGGCAATAATTAGAACTCAAAAGTTAGTCTAAATTGTATTAGTAATGTTTATTGAAGTGTGATTATGCAATAATATTTTTATTTGATTTCAAATACGGTGTGTGATGTGTAAATGAGTAGAAAGGAAAAAAGGAAAGCATTATATGATGGAGAAGGACATATGATGAAGAAATATGTTTGATTGATGGGTGAAGCTTTAAAAAAAAAAAGTTACTAACCCCTAACTTATCAAAACATTTTATAATTTATAACTCTCCAACATCTCTAGGAAGCCCTTTTACGGTCATTTTGCCAAACACACAAAATGGCTTATCAACTTATATCGTTTTGAGATAAGCTAATCTAAATATTTTTTTAAAAACTTCGTTTTAACACCGTTATAAGTTAATAAACTATAAGCTAAAAAGTTAAAAACATTTTTAAATAAGCTTAGCCAAACATCTTCATTATCTATTTCACCATACATGTAAATTATGTTGCCTAAACTAGATGAGCTAGTGAATGAAGTAAATGAATTGACAAAGGTAGCTATAATCTTTAAAACAATAGAAATAAAGGTTATAAGGTGTGCATATATGACGGTAATGTCTTGAAAATATAACGATATAGTACTTCACGTATTCATATGTATACATGATGTTTGGGAGTGTTGTATGAGATATATTAGTCTTATTTTAGTAACTAATAAGTATCTAATGTATTTTGATGATAATGGAAGAGTATTAATGAATTATGTGAGTCAAAACATTGAAAAGGGATACCAAAAAATTACCTCTCAATAAACAAAATTTTGTAACATTTTGAAACACAATTAGTGTGTCATATATGGATATTAAAATATTGTGAACTAAATTGCATTTAACTGACAAAAAATTGTTACATATCCTTTTGTAAATTAAGCAATCTTTCATTTTCCAACGTCGGTGCTCAGAAAATAATCTGAACACAATTTGTTTTCAATTAAGGAATCAGACCACAGCTTATGATGTAACATCTATGTGTTAAGTAACAGTTCGGATAGAAAAGAATATACAGTTTGTGATTATTTTGAATGTTAATCACTTGTATAATGATTGATTCATCACAAAAGTCCAACAATAGCATTGATTGACATCATCTTGAATACACAAAATACTTACTAAAATACAAAAAACAGGTTGTGTTTTACATGTGCTCACATGCATGTTCATACACAATAACATTCATAACATCCTATATATGAAGATCGTATGTTGTCTGTTTCAGTCTATGATAACTTTCACATTATATATATATATATATATATATATATATATATATATATATATATATATATATATATATATATAACTTAAAATCCTTTTTTTTTACAATATTTTTTAACTAAAACACAACTAAATGGACATTTTTTTTAACCGGCAAATCTAATCTACTACTAAACTAACACCACCTATTCCACCTATGTCCACGACGGAACTTGAACCCTCGACCTCAAAGAAGGAGGGCACCACCTGATACCGCTGGGCTACAAGCCGTTTGGTAACTAAATGGGCATTAATGAGCCATTTTGACGAACTTTTTGTCATGATAATAGTTTTCAATTATTTCCACTAATTATCTTCTTTTCCTACATGGTAGTGTCAACAACCACATCGAAATAAAAAATATATATATTTTTATATCTATATAAATAATAATTTTACAAAAAAAAAAAAAAAAGATGAATTTTGTTATTATATATTTTTTTTCCGAAAAAATTGAATCTCTAATTATTAAGTAATAGTAATATTGAAACTGGAAACAAATTCCAATTTTTTCTTTATAACTTAGGTAAAGATTAAAACTCTAAATAAAAGATGTCGGCCGTCACCACAAGAAGACAGAGACTCTTCGGTCCTCGGTCCTCACCACAAATGCATGCATTATTCATGTTTTTAAAACTTAGGTAAATAATTGGGTCCAAAGCCGTATAAAGAATAGTAAATAATTTATGCGTATTAAATACTTCAAAACTAAAGAAATTAGGTGATTATTTTAATGATATAATGTTTGATAGTCAGCAGCTCCTTTTGTTTTCTCTAATAAAATCTTTAGTGTTCAATAAAAAGAAAAAAAAAAGTCGGCTAAAAAAGACACTTAATTTTACTATATAGACATCATTCTCAATTATTAAATTATTTTTATTGATTGAAACTTATTTTCCAAAAAAAAATTATAAATAATTAATTATAAATTTACTTAGATTAACTTAGGTAATAATTGGGTAGGCTCCACTGCAAGCAAAATATGAATGCATTTTGTTTTCAACTCCAACGATTGCCTTTAACAACTGTTTAATTAATGTATATATATGTACTTACTACAGTAAGTTTTTTGAATGGAACTAAAAGACACGTCAATTAATATGGAATAAATGCTTTTGACCACAGAAGTTTGGTTTCGGATATCGACATGAAAAATATCAAATCTACCTCTTTAGGCCACTCGGAGTGGCTTCGGTGACCACCTCGGCTAGCTCGGCAAACACTTAGCCGAGCTTTCGGCCAAGCCCTCGGCATGCCGAGCTCGGCTTGGCAACTCAGCTAATAGTTACCAATGAAAGAGGGTGTATTGGTTCGGGTAATATTTAGGGTTTAATCTGGTTATGTTTTGGATTGTAAACTTGTACGCTTTTTCTCAACGAAGAAGACAACCAGATTTGCAATTTTGACAGATCTTGTCCCTGTAGTTTGGTCTAATAACAGATCTTATCCCAGAGTTGAAATATCTCTTCAAAATTGACTTTAGGAAATTACATAGTACCCTCATAAACTTATAAAATCTATTTGTATCGAATAAATTGATTTATTTTTAATTATTATTAATATTATTATTATTATTTATATTATAACACCTACAAAACTTGGTCGTTGATTATTTTCTATATTAATTAATTTAACAAAAATTATTATGCTAAATGTGGCAATCCATGCCATGTAAAAGACAAATTTTGGTTAATTTTGGTTAAAGTGTGGCAAAGCTGACATGACACCTATGTGGACTGTGACAAGTGTGGCACCACTTCTACTAGCCTTTTAACTTATGTCGGAATTTTTTTATTTTATTTATTTATTTATTTATTTTTTGCATGTAGCTAAATCTCAAAGTCTCAATTCTCCAAAATGTTAAGGGGAAATGACAAAAATGCCCTACGAACTTTCTAGGATTTACCTATTGAGTCTCTAAAGTTTTTTTTCGGGCTTTATGAGTCCCTAAACTAGGATATAACCTACTCTTTTAGTCCATTTCAACCTGTAATAGCCGGTTCAGTGACCTTTTAAACAAAAAAAAAAACTCACATTGTGCCCCTATAAAGCCAAAAAAATAAGTTCGGGGTTCAATTCGTACAAAAAAACTCTCCTTCTTTTCTTCTAAAGCTGATTCAAACTCAATTCGTACCCTCCCAAGAAATCGATCGCTGCTCTTCTTTCCGTCTTCACCCTCGATCGTCACACACACTCACCGAAGATCACAACCTTCTTCCCATTCTAATCGATTCTCGATCACATCCCCCTTCCACTATTTTCTTTGATTCGATTTCAGCTCTTCAAGGAATTGACCCCCTCCTTCCTTCTTCTCTGTTCAAAATCGCACTAGCTACCTCTCCTTCTCCCTCCTAGTTGCATGTTTGATGGATGCGATGTTGAGAAGGATGTGTGGGTTTGATGAGGTTCACAGAGAAAATGAGAGTTAATCTCTTTTTTTCTTCGATTTGCAGGTGATTGGTTATAGTGGTTGACTGATGGTTTTTAGGGGTTATGGGTGCTCCAATGGTGGCTTATTTCACGAGACAAAGGGGAAGAATAAGGGTGTTTGGATTGGGCTGTTGTGATATTGATTCGATGGTGATTAAGGTGGGTTATGGTGGCTGTAATAGCTGAATAAAATGTTGATGAGCAGTTGATTTAGGAGAGTACGAATTGAGTGTGAATCGACTTTAGAAGAAAAGAAGGAGAGGTAGCTAGTGCATGAAAAATAAATTGAAGGATATTTAATTTCTCTATTTATGGTATATGTAGGACTTGGATTCCACTAGGGGGATGATGGTTTATGACGATCGCACCTGAATCAAGGTTTCTGAAATTCTATTATTGATTCACGTCAGAGATTAGAAGAATTACACGGAGCCACACCTCGACAAGCAAATAGTTTTCTTGGATAACTTGAGGTAATCCTCTTAATTGGCAATTTTCTTGTTATTTTAATGGTGGTCAGTTTTAGGGATTTTAAATTTCTATAAATCGAGGGTTAGAAAAAAGTTAATAGGAAGAAGTGACAAAGATATACCTACCTGATAAAATTGATGGACCAAAATAAGCTTTTATAATTTCAATAATAATCAAATGAATTACATAGAAAACTATATATAGCCAAATGAGAATAGAGGCCCGATAAACCTAAAGGAATAAAAAATAGGCTAGGTACTAGAAGTGTGACATAATCTTTTGTGCTAGACGCCAATAGTCATCATCATGGCTTTCCTTTCTGTCCCAATCAGTCCGATCGAGTATACACCCTTTCTGCACTCACCCGTACCAATCAAGTTCCTCGTATACAACTTCTGCACAACAAAAAAATCACGAAAGAAAGTTACAATGCATTGAAGATCTTTACTTATTCGACACACAAATACAAGGTTGCAAGTGAATTTTGGTCTATGTAAGAACCCTTTTCGTTCCACCCAACAATGTGTATTCAACTCTTCCTTAAATAGGTACAGGTTCACCGTTGGGAATAAGGACAAGGCTTCCAAAGTGAATTTTAGTTTTTTTTCAACGATGTTGACATTGTGGGTAATGTGCTCAATGGAACCTGATTCCACTTCCCAATAATTATCATTATCCTTTTTATCTGTCATGTAAGCCATTGGATTTGCGTCGTCTTTAATTATACCTCTTTTTTCTTCAAAATTCCTCAACATGACTCATATTGGTCAGCCATCAAACCTGGAATAGGATTGGTGTTCATCTCAATGAATGCCGCTTTGGCTTTGACTCTTGTCTCTTCCGGTTTCTCGTCCACTACTCCGGGTGACCAATCTTCTTGAAGTAGTGTGACAATTGCGACAATTGTCACCAGTCACCAATTGAAAAAAAAAACTTAGAATATGATAAGCATCTAAACGCAAGACTTAGAACCCTGACATATGAAAGAAAAACGTTCAAAATATGCTTAAATCGCATAATTAAGTGCACAAAAAGCTGTGTTAATTAGTATAAAGGGTAACATAATAGGAAAGTACATTACGATGTGATTACAAGGATATAAACTTCGTAAAAATAAGACTTTGATTGAAAGGGTTATGAATTTTGTAAAAATTAAAATCAACCGCGTACATAAAATTTACAATGTGAAAATAGTACTAAGAGATTGGTTCAGTTTTGGCTAAATTCATTAAAAGGAAAGTTGTAGTATTCCTCGAAATAAGAGCTTTGAAGCAAAGAAGGCTAAAAACAGAGTATGTACGAAGAAGATATGATTTTTGGAAAAACAGAAAATGCTAGCCAAAAACGAAAGTAAGAATTAGCTAAAACAACCTAAATGAAAGTTTTCGTACTCATCGATAGCTACAAAAATATATAAAGAATGTCAGAAATAAGATTCATACAAGGGAGATATGAATTTTACAAAATATTAATCGTGCGCGCGTCATGCACGCCACGCACGACGTGCACGTTTGACACTCAGATTCATTGAGATGCGAGATACGTGGACCACCAGGAAAATGACATATGGCAAGTTTTAAATGGGGCCACGATGCCCTTATACGGCTTGCATAGATATTTGCGCCGCACGCACGCCAATATTGGTCCCATAAATAGAGGCCTTCACTTCTCCAATTTCCACACCTCAAACATCCTCTCGTCTCTCTGAATCAATCCGAAGTCCTCTTCCTTTTCCGATGGCTCGAAACTCCCAGTACGATAGTTAGAGTCTCTTTGATCTCACTACTAATGTGAGTTCACGACCCACTTTTACTGTTTTCAAATGTTTTACTGGGGGGGGGGGGGAGGATACATGCTATAAAACTATTTCAATGATTTAACAAAAATATTATTATTTGTAATAATTCAATAGTTTTGAAAATTCATGCAACGTTAGGTTAATATTATGCCCGATTATTACCCTGCCTAAGCTTTAAGAATGATATTATGTTTAGTCGCTATAATGCCTAAGATTACATTAGAGGATTATACCTAGTTGTTATGATGGTCAATTCCCTAGAATAACCTCATATCTAGTTGTTATACTAGCTAAAATTTAAGGATAAGCATTGTACCTAGTTGTTACTCTGCCCTAATATCTTATCAATATCATAATAATTATTTTGTGTATATGATTAAATATACATACGTATCCGAATAATTATGGAATAAAACTATATTAAAGGAAAACTAAAGGATAGACAATGTACTTAGTTGTACTCTGCCCTAATATCCTATCAAAGAATATCAATACAAAGATAATTATATATATATATATATATATATATATATATATATATATATATATATATATATATATATATATATAAGGTTAAGTATATATATGGATGATTATGTAAGGAAATTGTATTAAAGGAAAAACTAAAGGAAAGAATAACAAGGATAAATAATTATACTTTGAAGATTTATCAAAGCAAGTTGTTAAATAAGACGTATTATTCATCCTTTAGCTGATTAATATTCATTAACCCCACATCTATAATCGTTAATCTTAAGTGAACATTAAAGGTATGTATAGATCTATACTGGATTGACACTCCCACCTACGGTTGCTAGCTACAACCCCGACATGCGTAACTTTATAATCTTGCGAAGTCTGATGAAGCGTCGTGGCGGGGAAATTTCAAGTCATATAGCTCGATTATAGGAACTCATTGTAACATTTCTCGCCAACCTTAAGTAATTAAACTACCTAAAGGGGAACGCCTTGAAAGTAGTCAAAGTATGAAAAAGATAAGGAAAAAGTGATAAAAAAAATCTATAAAAGGAAAAGTTATATGATAAGTACTCAAGATGTAATTTATCCGATGAAAAAAAAAGATATAAGGTATATGTTTAAAATATAAAGATAGATACTTTCCTAAGTATCTTATCAAATAACTACTTGAAACTAATCGAGTGTATAAATCAAATCTCTTCCTGAAAGGTGGAAGAAGCGCATCAAATATTAAAGGAAATTATGATAAGTTATGAAGTAAGGATAGTAAAAGAAAATACTCCCTAGAAACTAATAATGTTAGAAAGTTTCGAAAGTCTATATATTCATAAACAAAGATCCTATATCAAAGAGTAATTTAAAAGCTATAAAACCTATGAACTCACTAAAATTATGTTGACTGTTTTTAAAACCCATGTATTCCTAGGAAACTGAATGGAGAGAAGATCGTTGCAAGGAAGTACAATAAGCATGGGACTAGTTATATTTTATCATGTAAGAGTCAATGTAGTCGTGGGTTATTAATAATAGAATTATATTGTTCATTTTATGCTTTGTGATTTGGATAATCAATGTACCCTGTAACGGCTCAGCGTTTCCGCCACCGGTCGAGGGTGTGACAGAGAATGGTATCACAACCGAAGTTTATAGCGAACCAGTAATCCCTTAGACTGGAAGGAGTGGGAGGAAAGCTTCCCTCACTTTTTGTGGGCCATACCCTCCTTTCCCTCACTTTTCTTTCCCTCACCTCAAACCCAAGGAATGAGTGGGAAGCCCTTCCCTCACTTTTTTTTATTAAATAAAATTAATTTTTTTGTTATGAATTATAATTTTTAAATTAATACTAAACATAAAATTTAATTAAAAATAAAAAGCATTTCATTAATTAAAATAAAACTTACATTAAACCTAAAATTTAAAAAAGTAGAAAATAAAAAAAACACACACACACACACAAACTAAAAATAAACAAACCAACAACGACCTATGAAACATATTTTTTCAGAATTTTTTCCCTCTTCTTCATCACGAGCTCGAGAGCCGGTCCCGAGAGATGATCGACGTTTTCCATCAAAAACTTCATGTCCTCCATTTCTTGTCTCTCCGCCCGCTCCTTTTTCCTTGTTTCTTCTTTTTCTTTGTCGAAAGCCTAACGTTCGGAGAAATTTAGATTATATCGATCAAACGACGATGTTATCTTCCACATTTCGTCAATGTCCACGCTGAAATCAGATGCACTCGAAGAAGTCCCTTTTCCCTTTCTCTTCGCTTTGTCCCTACCCATTGGGCAGACAATTTCTTCTAGCTCAAGTTCGTCGTCCTGATTTAAATCTAGACCGACCCGAGCATCGGAGGAGGTTGTGTAACCACTAGAGCCCGTTTTCGTTCGCTTTGATCGTTGGACTCCAAAAATAAAATCTTGCTCGTATTTTTTCCACGTAGGACTTCGGACCAATAATTTCCAACAATCGTGCCACTTGAATGGTTTTCCGACTTCCTCAAGGTAAAACTGCAACGCTTCTTGAAGTATTTCTTCGTCGCCTTGGCCTCTTTTTTGTTGGGTTTTTAGGTTGTTGTACAACCCGTTTATTTTTGAAACCCCCTTTGCTATTTCTCGAAACTTCGAATTAAGTTGATGTTTCGTACGGTAGTCGTCACATTTTCCTAGCTCCTCTCGAAATCGTTCTAAAATGCGAAACCAAAAATGTTCTCCCGGTTGTCCGTTTCCCTGAATCGAATCTTCAGAAATATCAACCCAAGCTTTGACCAAAACTAGCTCTTCGTGTGGAACCCATGTTGTCGGCTTTTGTCTTCCCGGTTGTGCGACACCCTCGCGCGCTTGTTTTTTCCCTTTACGTCTTTGTGGTGGTGGTGTTGGTTGAGTTTCGGGAACCATGTCTTCTTCTTCCGCGTCATCCGATTCATCAACAAGTTGGTGTTGTTGTTGGGTTTGGGTTTGGGTTTGAGTTTCAGATTGAGTTTGGAGTTGAGGTTGATTTGGCAATTGTTAATCCGTAAACACAACAAAGTTTGAAAACATTTGCGACGGAACATTTGGAACTTGCATCGGGTAATATTGGCCAACATTTTGGTATTGGAATTGTAGTGGGGATTGAATGGGAGCATCGAGTTGGGGGCGGTAAACTCCTTGCGGGGATGAATCGATAACAAAAATGTTTCGAGGAGGGATGTTTATACTCGAACCATGACTTTTTTTCCTTCGATCGGAAGTTGGGATTTGATTGTCGGGATTCGTTTTTTTTTTGATATAAAGTAGAGAGAATAGAGGGTAGTGTGATGTTTGATGTTATATGTATGTATTTATAGGAGTGGAAAAAGGATAAAAAAAACTAAAAAAAACCACAATTAGCCGTTACAGCCAAAAAAAAAATTACATTTTTTACCGTTGATTAACGGTTCTTTTTCAAAAAAAAAAAAAAATTTCCCAGCCAATTGCAGCAAGAGAGAGAGAGCGGGAGAGGCTCCCCTCTCCGTTTCCCGCACAAAGCTTCCTCGCGCCGACGGTGCGGTGTTTCGCCGGGCGGGAAGCTTCCCGCTGCCGTTCCCTGCGCCCGCTCTGTCCGACCTTAGGAAATTACGACTATAGCCTAGGGCATATACTCCGATAAAGTTTATCCTCAAACCTATAAATAAAAATATTATTATTAATTACACAACTGATAGACTACTTACGGGAAAGGTGACTAGTTTGAACTGTCACTTGGGCTGCTGGATTTCAAAACGACTATATGTTAAAATAGTCATACCCTCCGTCACTTCTCACCTAGTCGATCCTTATTTGATAGTCTAGAAGTACTAACAAAGATAATAATATCAAATCCAGAACATTTACATATACTAATCAGAAGCATCATATATAACAATCAGTTATCCTAACTAAATCAGAGTGCGTATGTCAAACCACAACTAAGCGTAGACTGATCACCTATGTTTAGTTCTGGCCGGATCAATGCACCAACTAAATGTAAATTCGGTAATTGATAAACTAAGATAAACACACATATAGATCATACAAATCAAAATAAAAAATATAACATACATAAATGTATAAAAAGATTTCAAATCCGTAGAAGCAATATCAAAATACAACAAATCACCAAATCAAATCGCCCCACCATCACCATTGCCGTCAACACTCGCGTACTCGTCCTCCTCATCCTCATCGCCGTCACTATCGACATCACTAGTATCCCCTGTTGTGTGGTTGAAGGTCCTACATCATGGTCTGATCATGGAAAGGGTGGAAAATCCATCCCATGAAACTCCATAATCCTGGTAAGAGATGACATGATCCACTGCTAAGCTTGTAAGATTGTATGATGTTCCTCATGTAGAACATCCATGCGTCGAGACAAGTGGTGGAAGTCGACCTCAAGCTCAGGTTCCTGTCTAGCAGCCTCTGGTGAGCGCCTAGGTCTTTTTCGCCTCTCGAATGTAGGCCAAGGAATATGCTCTAGCTCCACTTGTCTAGGAGGCAAAACAATATCATCGTAAGGGATCCTCATAATCCGATAAGCTCCCCATACCATATACCACATCTTCCTCATAGTAGTCACATCTAACTTGCGGATGGGAAACAGAACCATCCCATTAGTGTCGATCCCATTGGAATGAGCCAAACGAGTAAGCGAATGACCTCCACATATCTGAATCTTCTTATGGGTTTTGATACAATATATAAGTTAGTTTTTCATAAAAACTGGTTAACGGAAGCGTTAAAAATAACAAATTTATTTGTTAGTTTATAACAAAAACAAACCATCAAAGATACATTTATAAAGGTTAGAATGAAACAAAAACAACCATAGAGTTTTTAGAATGAGAACCTTTGAAGCCTCTAAACACACTTGGTTTTGGGGTGTTGATGAAGATAGCAAAAAATCAAAGAGCATGATTTTCTCTGTGTTACACCATCAAGAGTAAGGTACTTGGAATGCTAGTTCCTTCTTATATTCTTGAGTGTCTTAAGCCTTTAAGTGTTTAACTCAAATAAGCACTAAAGGAAACAAATCAAGGAAGCTTTAGGTACCAAATTAAAGCACCAAACTTCAAAAGGAAGGAAGCTCTTCATACTCAAAATTTTAGATAGAAAGAAGGGATGAAAGTAAGACAAAAGAACTAGCTACTTTTTCATGCAAAGAGTCCCTTATTATATCCCATGCAAGGTAAGGGGTTTACATTAAAATACTGTAAAGTATTTGTAGCCTTTAGAAGCATGGGGAGACAAAGCATGGAGGTTGACAAGTAACCTCCATATTTAATTATTAAATTCGGCCATACCTCTCAAAAGAGGATGAATTCTTTAATTTTAATAAACTCTAAGCTTATAAAATATAAACTTTATCTTTAGGTAAAAGAGAAAAGAATCCAACTAGCCCAAAAGGTTATGCATGACTTATTAATTCATATCATATGAAATAATAACTAGTTATACTCTCTTATAATTATTATTTTCATAAAATAATAATTATTCCTTAATTAAAATACAAGAATTGATATGATTTATTAATAATCACATTAATAGTAAATATACAAAATATGACAACTTGATGAATGTGTGATCATATATTATTAGCACTGTCACTCAATAATGATTTTTGGGCATATAGATTCAATAATATCCCACTTGCATAAGATTCATTACAGACTGACATAGATAATATATGGAATCTAGCAACAGGCTACTGCCCCTAACAACATATGAAGGGTGTTATCTCATTAACAACCAATTCCAAGAGTTCTAAGCTGCAATTGTTACTAATGGTGTGGTATCAATTATTCCTTTGTCTCAAACATCATGTTGAACATGAGATATAGATCGCGATCAATCTCATTTAGAGTTCAACTTTGTTTAAGGTCTTAGATGTCTAACTCTCAATGAATAAGAGGGATAAATCCCATCTTGAGTACATATGCCTGTCAATGTAGTTCATGCCATACCCAATGATATCCCTTATGACTGCCTTTTACGGAACAACGTTAAACCAAATCAAAGCACAACAATTCCTACACATCAAGTCCCAAATATGTATCTCAGGTCTAAGAATACAAAGATACAACCTTGATTAAAACATCACTCATGACTACAATCCATAAAGTGATTTTGATGCGGGTCAGGTCCAATACTTATTATCCTAATCGAGTATGTACAAATTTGGAAGAAACTCTTGCTATTCTGATTTTATGAGAATCAACAAGTCCAATCATATAAGTCTTACCTCATAGATGCTCCCACAACTATGAATTACTATGGACATTTAGAATAACATAGTTATTCAAGGATTTAAACATGCTAATATAGAACACAACAATTTATTAATGAAAGACTCATATCCAATATCTCAAGTCATTAAAATATATGTTGCTTTTATTGTTCGAATATCCAAATACTAAATTTTAATCAAATACATCTACTTATATCAACAATGCCCTATAGCACCAACATGACTTTCATGCTTTAGCTAATGAAGGATCTTTGTTAAGTAGATTTGACAAACTTGATTTATATAAACTTCGTGAATATAAACATTTTCAGTTTTATACATAACTCATATATAAAGAAAACTATTAAGAATGTATTAGATGCATAAATATGAATTAGATACCAATACTTGCGTAATGGAATTACTCATGGTCATAATGAACTATACATTAAGCATATTTGTATGTGGTTCTCCAAAACACAATATACTCTCACTCTGATATGTAACTGTAATTAAAATCTACATGGAAACACTACCATGTAAGTTTCTCCTTTATTCATAATGAGGAAACGTCCGATTATGACTGAGAATCATCTTAATCTATTTGGAAGTTTATCACATGTGCAACAACTTTAAACATAGTTTTCTTTCAAATACTCTGCAGATTAGGAATATTTATCTAGTTCTCGCAAGTACTTTAGAGTGTTCCTATAAGTCACATAATGACTTGTTCTAGGATTATACTAGTATCATTCGACATTCTCTGAGCATATGACTGATTTGGCCTTTATGCATAATCATGACATATATGATTAATCTAATTTCAACAACATATGAAATACAATCATATTATCTAGTTCAAAAGATTTGCACTAGGATTTTTCTCAAAATCAGGGCATGTGGTATTTGACATGATAACTCTCTCAAAGTCCTTTATCTTAAGCTCTTTAAGATCCTTGACAATTAATTCGATTTTACTTAATCCTTTAAGTTGTCATGATCTATCTATATAGATCCTTATTCCAAGGATTAGTATGTCGACTACATATAAGACTAGAAATGTTACTGCGCTTCCACTAGCTTTGTATAAAACACAAGAGTCTTTTTGATTTATAATCAAATCACACTATGAAATTATCTTATAAGAAAGAAGATTCTTACTTTGAGATGTTAGCTTAAATCTTGGAAAGATTTTCATTTGTGTATGTTTTCTCCTCTAAAAACTTACTTACTCTTTATATTCATAAGATATCGAGGAAGATTAATCAAGCCCATACTTGATAATCATATATGAATGCATCTCTATGTGTTTCATTACTTTTTGATCAACTATTGAGCAGATTCAAAAACAGTTGAAATACTTTCTAGTTCCAAACTATCATGCACTTGGTTTATGGTTCTTTAGCTCTTAAAGTTCGATATAGCTCCCACTTAGAAAAAGAACTTACTAAGAACTTGTCTTCTGGAATGACAATTAGTGGGATGGTAGAAACTCCATCTTAAACAATCATTTAGGATAGTCTACATAAATTTAGTTAGTAGATGCTAGAGCGGTTAAGCTTATTGTCTAACATAAGCTCTATAACTCCATACCTTTTAGACAATGACAAACAATTACATTCTTAGTCTAATGAAAACATTTAATCTACTTGTTTGGTTGAAAATATATATTTCTTGCAGTGAGCATAATTCCAAAAATTTTATTAAGTAAATAGTTCTTTTTAAAACATCATATAACAGACTGAAAGGTCTATTTTTATCCTCTTCAAAAACTTGTACTATCGACGTTCAGCTAGTGTCCAGGTGACCCTATCCCACTAGAGAATTCGAAGGCTACCTCGAACATCATAAGATAGATCCAAGTGACCAGGTGATCCTGTGCCATAAGAACCATATTAATGACAAGTGAGTGTTTTTGACGGAATAAGTTGTGAATCGATTCCACAACTCCTAAGATGTTCCAAGAAGACTTAGTTTTCAAAAATCATTTTATTTATCACAACAAAAGGTTAATGATGATCTCATTAAGTTGTATTTCAATCTTCACCATGAAACAATTTGAGAAAATCAAAAGTTTCAACAATAACTAATAAAAGTCATCAGTGAAATTGATTAAGTATCTATCACCAAATCTATTCATGCATTGAAGTCTTGTCCAAGTCAGACTTCTTCAACTCGGTAAGATTAGAGAAGCAGTTCTTCTTTCAATGTCTAGTTTCTTCCACAATAGAAATAACATTAATCATTTAGACCCTTTCTTGATTTCTTGGTTTATGTTGTATATCCCTTAATTGAACTATAAGTCTATTTGAGTACATAATCTATTAGATTTCCTTTATTCATATATTGAACAAACTTGAAACACTTTCTATTGTTCTGATTGAATATCTGCTTCACTTGATGAGACATCTGATATGTTTCATAATTATCCAAGACTACTTGCAAGTCAAGGTTAATTTCTCCAGTATGACATGAGACACATCAATATCATCACAATAATACTTCCATTAAAGTATCATGATCAGACTGACTGGCTTGCAGATGTTAGTATGGGATCGTTCAGTATATAGAATTTCTATTTATCCTTAAAGTAGAACCTCAAGGTACTATACCAGTTATAGATATTATAACCATCAAATGTTACTGTCTCTTGAAAACCAACAAGAGAGAGATTTTGCAGGGCGTAAGAGTATTAACATTTATTAACAGAATTTAACAAAGTTTCATTTAGTATTTTCAATATTTAGTCTTTAAAATTTAATACCTTTTATTGTTTCTTAAAATATTAATTTACTAAAGTCTAGGATCCAAGTAACGAAACAAGTAAATGGTTAGGTGAACTTTATCCCATAAACTTAATCAAACTCAGCAGGTAGCGATTACCAATTGCATACAATATGTAACTAATAGATTATGGGATCTTAAACAACTGTTGTTTGACTTGGCATGTTTATCCCATCTATCCCTCGAACCTCTCATTCTTAGGTGACATTTATCATACAAGATTCCGATCAAGTCGTCCTACTTGAAACAACTTGTAGTATTGGTTTTTGGCTTAATTATAGTCTTAAACCATTAAGACTATAATTAAGCCAAAAACCAAAAGTAGAAGCTTATGATTGGGATTATGGTCTTAAATGGTTAAGTCATCTTCAAGGAGGTCATTTATTCATCTTTTTACATATAAAAAGAAATATAACTAGTCTAACTAATTTATTACAACAAATCAACAAATGAAAAATACCTATTTATCTATACATCTTATGAATAAATAAATATCAACCAAACACAACACAAAGGTCCAAAGGGCTTGTTTATACACAACAAAATATCAAATATAATAACACACAACTCTATGTTTTTTCCAAGGCAACTTTTATATATCCAAAATGCATGAAAATGGTTATATATAAAAATAAACAATTTTAACCAAGAAGTTGCCAAAGAAGACAAATATGATTTTTTCTTAACCAAAAGAAATCCATTCTTGTTTTCCACAAACCAAAGATTATTAAACATAAAAAATCATTCTAACAGATAAAAGATGGCTCTGATACCACTAATGAGTTTTGATACAAACTACAAGCTAGTTTTTCAAAAAAACCGGTCAACAGAAGCATTAAAAATAAAAAGTTTACTTTTTAGTTTATAACAAAACCAAACCATCAATGATCAATTTATAGAGGTTAGAATGAAATAAAAACAAACATAGTGTTTTTAGAATGACAACCTTTGAAGCCTTTGAACCCACTTGGTTTTGGGGTGTTGATGAAGATAGCAAAAAATTAAAGAGCACGATTTTCTCTATGCGTATTCACCATCAAGAGTTAGACACTTGGAATGCTAGTTCCTTAGGAACTTGGAATGTTAGTTGCTTCTTGTATTCTTGAGTGTCTTAAGACTTTAAGTGCTTAACTCAAATAAGCAGTAAGGGAAACAACTCAAGGAAGCTTTGGATACCAAAGTAAAGCACCAAACTTCAAAAGGAAGGAAGCTCTTCATACTCACAGTTCTAGAGAGAAAGAAGGGAAGAAAGTAAGTATAAAAAACTAGCTAGTTTTTCATGCAAATAGTCCCCATTTATATCCCATGCAAGGTAACGCTTTACATTAGAATACTTTAAAGTATTTGTAGCCTTTAGAAGCATGGGGGACAAAGCATGGAGATTGACAAGTAACCTCCATATTTCTTTATTAAATTTGGCCATACCTCTCAAAAGAGGATGTATTCTTTAAACTTTATAAACTCTAAGTTTATAAAGTATAAATTTCGTCTTTAGGTAAAAGACAAAAGAATCCAACTAGTCCAAAAGGTTGTGCATGAAATATTAATTCATACCATATGAAATAACAACTAGTTATACTCTCTTATAATTATTATTTTCATAAAATAATAACAATTCCCTAATTAAAGTACAAGAATTGATATTATTTATATATTATTAACAATGTCACTCAATAATGATTCTTGGGCATATAGATTCAACATCTTTGTAATAGAGCCTACAACCAAGGAAGATAAGTACAAAGCAAGAGAGTAAGGGAGGTTGAGGAGAACCTCAGTATGGATTAGAAACCACATGTAGAATAGGTAACTCGAAGGAACCTTTTCACACTTCTCGCAGTGGCAGATAGTGGAAGTAATCAGATGATGAATCAACCTACAGATAGGAGATCTAATGGAATTCTCCTTGGCCACCCTAGAGACATAGATGCCCTTAGCATGAGCCCATACCTGTAGCTGATCATACTCATGTGGTGGTGAGATGATGCAGGTGTCTAGATAGGAAAGGAAATGAGGACTAGAAACCTCCACATCAGTTCAAATCCCTAGTCGTCATCCCAGCTCTGCAATGCTGCAGTAGCGGGATACCCCTCCCAAATGAAAGGTAAGGACTGACTGATATTTCCAAATCGTTGACTACTTGTCAAAGCGAATAGTAGCAAAGAACTCCCTACAAATCTCCTAATAGATGAACTCCTGGATCCTAAAGATCCTACGCCAACCCTGGCAGGTAAAAAGCCCAAGATCGTTATCATCGTGAAGGACCCGAGTGAGATATGGCTGCAAATGTGCCGTCAGTCCAAGATCATCAACGGTCCTCAATATAAGGGCCTGAGGAATACTAAAATTCTTGGACAATAGAACAGTCAACCGGGAAACAAAGAAGCTCCGATCATCAGAAGGAATATAAACTGGAAACTGTATGAATGGATAAGATGGCTAGTTAGGCGGTAACTGACCAGCACGCTGACGACCTGATCGAGACATAACCTGAGAAAAATAAGGCAAGATAGTTAGAATTAAGATAAGATAAGTTAAAGACTAGAAAAATGAGAAATGATAGAAAAATAGTTCGTACGCATGAAGAACTGCGCCACGTGCAGGATGAAGATGCGCCACATGCAATGAAGTTGCCCGATGTGCTTCAAGAACACGAAGAACAGTCGGTTCCAAAAGCCTAGATTTCATCCAAATTTTAACATAAAAGCTATAGGGGATCAATAATTAGGGATTTTATAAGTAGAATATAACATCAATTTGGTCAAAAACATCATGAATCAATGGATTTATTAAAATAATTATTTTCCCCAAAATTGAAAACCCTAAATTGAGGTTAGATTAATTGATTAAACTAGAAATTAATTATTAGGCTTTAGTAATCGGTAGTTAAACTAGATATATGACCAATTAATTTCGAATATTTCAACAAAAAATCATAGAAGCTCAAAAACCCAAAAAACTGAGAAGCAAAGGATCAAGATGCTCAAGATAGATGATAAGGTTCAGTAAGTAACCTAGAAGCAAGGAAGTCGAGAAATCAAAGAATGGAAGCTCGAAAATGACAAACGCATAGCGTGCTAGTCGCGTGTGGGACCGGTTGCAAAGTGGGGACCAGTTGTATAAGGAAACAAGTGTCAGATAAATACAAAAATCATCATTAAATACTAAACTAATGAAGGTGCGTACGACGCACAACACCCAATTGTCAAAAAATCGACACTTTTTACCCTAAATTTATTTTAGCTATCACTTCTACACCCTAAAAATTTAAAAGGCCATATAAGCTTAGAAACCTTGTCTGTCCAAAGTATCGAAGCACGAAAGAAATAATGTACCATTATTCTCTTATATGACAATGAATCTTATTTAAAGATAGGCAAGCCGTATGGGTGTCACATCCCCGTCCGACGGTGGAAACACCAAGCTGTTCGACTTTTAGGGATGTTGGATTTGAAGGCAAGTATATTGAACAATACATGGAAATATAACACAAATACTTCTTTTATTCATTATTGAAAATGGTTACATTGTTCGACTTCTAAACACTCCCTAAACATAATCTAAATAACAAGAAAAACAAAATAAAACTTCCATCGACCATGTGATGACTTCCTTTGACACTCTACTTCCACTGCTACTCATTTCCTGAGAATACATGGATTTTGAAATATCAACGTAATGTTGGTGAGTTCATAAGTTTTTATGGTTTTATACTTTTTAGAATAGTCTTATAATTCTTAAAAAAGGGTTTCTATTCTTTGTATTTTGTTTTCCTAGGATAAACTACTCTTTTAGTATTTATCCTATAGCTTTCTCTTTTATAGATTTATATTTCATTTTTCATATCTTTTCATACTTTAATTACTTCCTAGGCATTCTCCTGTAGGTAGTTTAATTTATAAAGGTTGGTGGGTAATGCTACAATGAGTCCATATAATCGAGCTATATGACTTGAAATTTCTACGCTATGATGCTTCATCAGACATCGTTAAAAAAAACTATAAAGTTATTTTTATCAGGGTTATAGCTAGCAACCGCAGGTGGGAGTATCAATCCCGTATAGATCTATACATGCCTTTAACACTCACTTAATATTAAGGATTATAGGTCCGAGGTAGCTGAATATCAATCAGATATGGATGAATATTATGTCTCATTTAACACTTAATTTGATAAACCTTTTAAGTATGATTATTTATCTTTGTTATTCTTTCTTTAGGTTTTCCTTTAATATACTTTTTCTTTACATAATTATTCACACATACACACATACACACCGACACACACACACACACACACACACACACACATATATATATATATATATATATATATATATATATATATATATATATATATATATATATATATATATATATATATATATATATATATATATATACGCACACATACACACACTTAAGCTTATATATAATAATTATCTTTACTTTGACATATTTGATAGGATATTAAGGCATCATAGATTTATGTACATTGCCTACCCTTAAGTTTTCTTTAGATATAGTTTATCTCATAATCATTGATATATATATATATATATATATATATATATATATATATATATATATATAATACCATATCTATAACATAATTATTAGGTTCTTGATATTCATTAGGATATTAGGGCAGAGTAACAACTAAGTACCATGCTTATCCTGAAATTTGGTCAGAATAATGACTAGAAACTAGGTTAATCTAGGGAATAGGCCATCATATCGACTAGGCACAATCATTTTAGTATAACCTTAGGCATTAAAATGACTAGGCATAATATCATTCTTAAAGCTTAGGCAGGGTAACTGCTTGGCATAATATTATCGTAAAGTTTGTATGCAGTTTCACAACTATTGATATGTTACACGTAATAATCTTTTTGTAAAATCATTGAAATAGTTTTATAGCACGTATTATCCCCCATAAAACATTTGAAAACGGTAAAAGTGGAGCCGTAAAACTCACCCTAGAAGTGTGATACATTGATGTAGGGTAGATATAGGGCTCACGACTTCGGAGATCGCCTCGGGATGAAACGACTTCGACCAAAGAGAGAGAACTTTGCTTGAGATGGGTGTGCAGACGGGGTCTGTGGACACCTATATTTATAGCATAGTTTTAAGGTGCGCGCGACGCAAATATCTGTGTGTTACGCATGAGCTTCGTAGATATATCATGGATTCGCCACGTGTCACTCTCTCGCTGGGTCATGTCACCCACAATCTTCGCGAATTTAGGGTCAGAATGCGCGTCGAGCAATACGTGTACCTTGTGCACAAAAATGATTTTGTAAAAATTATATCTCTTGCATGCAAGCTCCGGTCTTAACCCTTTTTATATTTATGTGATGATCTCATCTAGTACTACAACTTTAATTTAGATTATTTTGGCTAGTTTTAACATTCACTTTTTTGCCTAACAGTGGTATGATTTTAATGATTTTATAAAAATCATAGCTTCTTCATTCAGACTCCGTTTTCGGCATTCTTGGTCTTATTGTTCTCACCTCGAGAAATACTATAACTTTCCTTTTGGTGACACTAGCCAAAACACGATCGATTTCTTAATCTTATTTCAATGTTAATAACTATTATTACGCGGTTGATTTTTACTTTTTACAAAAATCATAATTCCTCTAATCGAAGTTAGGTTTTTATGAAGCTTATATCCTTAGAATCATATCGTTGTGTACTTTCCGAATATATTAACCAGCTTAGAAAATGGCACGACTTTTTGGATACTCATTTTTGAGCCTACGAGTCGATTTATCCTTAAATGTAAGAGTATACTCAATCATATTTACTTATAAAAATGAAATATTACATTGATACTTTATTACATTTATTTATTTAAGATAATTTATAATGGTGGTCAGTAACGAAGTTTTCCCAGTTGTTACACTAGGAAAAGCATAGGCTTATAAGAAGACGAGTTGTTATGAAATTAACTAACTAGAGACCATAAAACGCGTTAAAAACACAAATAGGAAGAATAGTACATTCCGAAAAATGCATAAAGATTTAAAAATTTTAAATTTTACCAGTAAAATCTATGCGGAAGTAGTAACGAGTAACCTCATTATAGGACGACAACACGACAACATTAGCATTAGTGGATCCAACGACCATCAAGTCAATGATTGAGCATCAATTAAAAGACATTCTAGGAAATTATGGAGTTGCTAGAAAGGAAGAAAATATCGAGCAAGGAGATAAAGAAGGTAAGCAGATAACAGACACCTACAAGGAGTTTGTCAATAGCAAACCAAGGACCTTATATGGAGGTGAATGAGTAAATAGCTTAATCCACTGGATAAAAGAGATGGAAAACAAGTGTGCAAAGGGATGTAGGGTAAAATTTACAACCTGCACATTTATGGGTAAGGCACTTATCTAGTGGAATGCTCAGGTTAAAACCTTAGGCGTAGACGCAACTTATGCAGTTCTATGGGAAGAATTGAAGAAGTTGATGATAAAAAATTTTTGTTCAAGGGAAGACATGACCTAAGTGGAACATGATTCCACCACTTGACTACAAGAAACACACGCTTAGAAACCTATACCATATGATTTGAGGACCTAACCACAGTATGTCCATAATTGATCGGCTCAGAAAGTGAGAAGATTGAAGCATACATCAAGGGGCTAGCTCCACGAATTCAAAGGATGATATACACATTACCTATAAAGATGCTAGTCAATTAGCCTTTAGTCTAGCTGAACGCGTAAACAGGAGAGAACCATTCGAATCAAGAAAGAGTAAGAAAGGAGTCATGGATTTCAGAAAGAAGTGGGAAGAAGGTTCTAAAGGAGAATCAAGTCGATCCTCATGGAGAAAAGGAGACATTAAGAAGTCCCAAGAAGGATTGCCAATTCCACTGAGAGAATACTTGGGGAATATTTCAAAGTGTGAAAATTGCAGTTATCACCATCAGGGTAATTGTAGAAAACAAGTTTGTGACAACTGCGGTAGAAAAGGACACACTGCCAAGTCTTGTAGAAACTAGCAAAACCAGTGGAGAGATACTTGAAGCAAAGTATCTAGAGGCAATGTAATAATTCTAGGACTACCCCATGAAAACACCTATATAGCGCTTAAGATATTAAGTGAAATGACTAATAATCCTTGAAATGTTTACTTTTGGAGGAAATGTAATATAAAGCACCTATTTATAATACAATTATGTGTAACAACTTTATAAGAATAGTAAGAGTTAATACTTAGGCATGGAGATTAAAATACATAAATCCCTCGAGAAATCCATAACAAAATTAAGAGGAAATAAAACCTAAGCCTAGGTTTTCTCTTGGTATAAAATAAGAATAAATAAACACCAAAAGATGATATTAAAGAATTATAAGTAGAAACAACGTAAACCCCAATATGGGTGATAAAGGGAGAATAAGTTATCCCAACAAAAGGGAAGGATCAGACAAGGATAAGAAATCGGTCTCTCCTAATAAGAAAAACTCTACGGTCTAAATTTTGGGACGAATTGAAAAAGACTTAGAATATGATAAGCATGTAAACACAAGACTTAGCAACCCGACATATGAGAGAAAATCGCTCAAAATATGTGTAAATTGCATAATTAAGTGGAAAAAAAGTTGAGTTAATTATTATAAAGGGTAACATAATAGGAAATTATGTTGCAATGTGATTACAATGATATAAACTTCATAAAAATCTGACTTTGATTGAAGGATTTATGATTTTTGTAAAAAGTAAAATCAACCGTGTACATAAATTTTACAACGTCAAAATAGTATTAAGAGATTGGTTGAGGTTTGACTAAAGTCATTGAAAGGAAAGTTGTAGTACTCCTCGAAATAAGATCTTTGAAGCAAAGATGGATAAAAACAGAGTACGTTCGAAGAAGATTTAACTTTTGTAAAAACATAAAATACGGGCCAAAAACGAAAGTAAGAATTAGCTAAAACAACCTAAAGGAAGGTTTTAGTCCTCATCGATCGCTACACAAATATATAAAGAATGTTAGAAATAAGATTCATACAAGGGAGATATGAATTTTTACAAAATATTAATTGTGCACGTGTCATGCACGCCACGCACGACGTGTATGTCTGACACCCGTATTCGTTGAGATGCGAGAGATGTGGACCACCAAGAAAGTGACCTGTGGCAAGTTCTAAATGGAGCCACAATGCCCATGCACGATGCACATAGATATTTGTGTCGCACGCATGCCAAAATTGACCCTATAAATAGAGGCCTTCACTTCTCTAATCTCCACACCTCAAATATCATATATTCTCTCTGAATCGATCTAAAGTCCTCTTCCTCTTCATGATGGCATGAAACTCCCATTGTAATAGTTAGAGTCTCTTTGATCACACTACTAAGGTGAGTTCACCGCCCCACTTTTAGTGTTTTCAAAATTTTTATGGAGGGCGGGGGGGGGGGGGGGAGAGAATACATGCTATTAAACTATTTCATTGATGTTACAAAAATATTATTATTTGTAATATATCAATAGTTTTGAAAATGCATGGAACATTAGGATAATATTATGTCTGGTAGTTACCCTGCCTAAACATTAAGAATGATATTATGTCTAGCTGTTATAAAGCCTAAGATTACACTAGAGGGTTATACCTAGTTGTTATGCTGCTCAATTCCTTAGAATAATGTAGTATCTAGTTGTTATGTTGGCCAAAATTTAAGGATTAGAATTGTACCTAGTTATTACTCTACCCTAATATCATATCAATATCATAATAATTATTTTATGTATATGATTAAATATATATACGTATCTGAATAATTATGGAATAAAACTATATTAAAGGAAAACTTAAGGATATGAAATGTATTTAGTTGTACACTGCCCTAATATCCTATCAAAGAATATCAATACAAAGATAATTATTATATATAAGGTTAAGTATATATATGTATAATTATGTAAGGAAATTATATTAAAGGTTAAGTATATTTATCACAGCAAGTTGTTAAATGAGACATATTATTCATCCTTTACCCGATTAATATTCAGCTAACCCCGCACATATAATCGTTAATCTTAAGTGAGGGTTAAAGGTATACATAGATCTATATGGGATGACACTCCCACCTGCGGTTGCTAGGTACAACCCCAACAGGCATAACTTTATAGTCTTGCGACGTCTGATGAAGCGTCGTGGCGGGGGAATTTCAAGTCATATAACTCAGTTAAAAAAAATCATTTTAACATTGCTCTCCAACCTTAATTAGTTAAAATAACTAAAGGGGAATGCCTTGATAATAGTCAAAGTATGAAAAGGATAAGGAAAAAGAGATAAAAAAACTATAAAAGGAAAAGTTATAGGATATGCACGAAAGAAGTAATTTATCCTAGGAAAGAAAATGAGATATAAAGTAAATGTTTAAAATATAAAGATATATACTTTCCTAAGTATCTTATCAAATAACTACTCGAAACTAATCGAGTGTATAAATCAAATCACTTCGTGAAAGATGGAAGAAGTGAATCAACTATTAAAGGAAAATATGATAAGTTATGAATTAAAGATAGTAAAAGGAAATACTTCCTAGAAACTGATAGTGTTAGAAAAGTTTCGAAAGTCTATATATTCATAAACAAAGATCCTATATCAAAGAGTACTTTTATATCTATAAAAACTGTGAAATCACCAACATTTTGTTGACCGTTTTCAAAGCCCATGTATTCCTAGGAAACCGAAAGGAGAGAAGATCGTTGCAAGGAAGGACAAGAAGCATGGGACTAGTTAGATTTCGTCATGTGAGAGTCAATGTAATCGTGGGTTGTTAATAAAAGAATTATGTTGTTCGTTTTATGCTTTGTGATTTGAATAATCAATGTACCCTGTCACAGCTCGACGTTTTCGCCACTGGTTGAGGGTGTGACAAGCAGCCTCCACATGACTTATTGTCTTTCCCATAGAAGGTATGATGCTCAATGATGTTGCTTTGTTTAGAGTCCTTTGGTCTTGGTTTTTTCCGACGTCAGATAAAAATCCCTTTTGTCAAGCAGGCATGATGGTCTTGAAGGTTGCCACATCCATCGAGGGTTTCTTATTGGTAGATATCGCTCTCTGTCGATTATGTTCTGCAACTAGATGGTATGAATTTCCTAGACTAGGGATCGACTTTGTTATGAGTATTTGAGTTCTCATGAAAGAAGAAGCGTTATCAAGACCCATAATAAATTCTTAGTATTTTTTCTTATCTTTGAGTTGGCTTATATTCTTTCCGATGTCACATGTACAACAACTACATGTGATTGAGGCGTACGTAGCACAACTTCCATCTTATCCAGTTGCCTTGAAGTTTGGTGTAGTATGAAGAGACTGAAGCTCCATTCTTTTGATTTGAGGTGAATATTTGCTTCAACTCATAAGCCTAAACGACGCTTTCTTTTCCAAATCTTTTGATAAGATCAAACCATATCTCTAAAGATGTGTTAGCCTACTTCACGCTAACCCTAATACAATTTTCCATTGTTGTTGTGATCTATCTCTTCACTACGTGATCACATCACATCCATAACATGTAATCAATGGAGTCCTTCTTGGGTTTCTGGATCAAAACCTTCATTTTTTTGCGAAGATGAAATTCATTATCTCTTGAGACCAATATGCATAATTTAGGTCGGTGAGGGTGTCATTGGCGTGCATCTATTTTGTGTATTCTGATCCATGGATACAGAGCGTTGATATCGAATCTGATGCACCTTCATCTTTCTTTTTTGATGGTTCTGCATCGCCGACCATGGCTGCCGACTTGGTTTTATGGTGTTTAGGGTTTATATTATATCTTGCTCTGATATATAGCCAAACAAGAATAGATGCCCGATAAACCTAAAGGGCTAAAAATAACTCAATGTACTAGAAGATTAATATGAGAAATATTTTATCCCATAATACTAAAGTCATGTTTCATGTTTAGGAGATGAAGTTAGTCATCTTCATCATATATGGTTAACAGGTTATCATGCATGTTTTATGTAACTAAGTTCCCTCTAGATTAAGAGCTTCTTGAGTTATGGAAGATGTTTGAGAAGTATGACATGGTAAGCGATGTATCCCTTCCATCTACAATGTAACAATTATTGATGACTTATTGAAGAGATAAGAGAATATATAGATATCTTATAATATCATTGTCTTTATGGCTAAGTTTGATAGAAAACGGTTAACCATATTCATATGCGCAAACATGTTAAACTAATTGTAAACATACTCGACACTTATAATGCTAAGATTCATCGTGAGTGCAAGAGTTTGAGACTCTCTAAACTTAACCTTATTTTATTTTATCAAGAAAGAGGGTGATCCACAAGCATCACACATTAATGGGTACAACGAAAAAAAGAATGGTGGAATGAACTATCAGGGTAGTTTCAGATTAATGGCTAGTTCGATTGTTTGTGGATTGTTTTATCTCAAATCATGTAGGGACCAATGCTTATTAATTGGGTATCTCAAACAATTGTCGACATTGTGTAATATGTATTTTATCTGCCAAGATTAAGGATTTGTGGTGGTTTGTTGGTCTCGATTGAATTTACTTGAAGGGATGGTAAGTATTTTTATGATTCTTTCGATGTTTGAACTTTGTTTGGGGATATCTTCAATTGGGCTAATAAGTTTGTTCCACTGAAAACAACTATGGTTGAGCATTGATAGTATTCCACCTGAGGATTAGTGTCTATTGGCTTTTGCATTGGTGAGACATAAATGGATGAGAATCTTATCACATAATCTTGCATTTTCGACAACCTATTTATAGGTTTTATAAATCCCCCCTTCCCAGTGCGAACAACGTTCTAACCCAAGTGATGTTTATACCTAAAAACGTTTGACCCAATATACACAGTCGGTCAATAATGGCATGAATGAAAGACAACACCCTCGGTCGGGCCAATATTTGGTGAGCACTGGTGGTAGTATCGATGATGAGTAGCAGCGATGGCTTGCCCCTTGTGGTATATGGAAGACATAGAAAGCAATGTGGGGGGGGGGGGGGCGTATATTGTGAGGCATATTTTGTTAGGGTTTAACGTAATCAACATATCAGTTTAAAAGCACTTTGCACGACGGAAGTATCAAGTCAATTTTTTATCAACACTATACCATGGATCCAATTAGACATCATTTTACCCAAAAAAAATTAGTGAGTTCAAAAATAGACACCCTTGATGCGTAGGAGATCACAATCTATACAGATTGTACCTATGATGTATCCATACAAGTAAATCTAACTAACTTCTAGATCTCAACTTGATCAAAGACAGATTCTCTTTCTTTCCTTTATGTAACGTCTGGTCCCAGGTAAAAATCTGTTAAAGTTTAATTATTAAAATCTTTGCATTTTGGCCGTTACACGGGGCGTAACTAGGGAAGTATGTAGGGCGTACTCCATTAATTTGGATGTGGGATCTTAGTGAGTATGTTGGGCATACTCATGCAGGGTGCAAACCCTAATTTTTTAGGGGTTGGATCCTATAAAACCTCATTATCTCCCTTGAGACTAGCCTTATCTTCAGCCTCCATACTCTAAAGCAGGACCATCGAAACCCTAGCCCCATTTGTGAGATCTTGAGCCCTTTAAGTGATTTGGTGCATATTGAAGAAGACGAAGCTCATTGGAGAAGTGTTGGTTGGCTTGGAGCTTGTAGATCTAGATTCTACTCTTCTTCATCATCTTCCTGAAGATATAATGTCTCAACCTTTATGATTCATTTCTTAGATCTAGTTTAGCTTAAGGTTTTGGCATATTTTGGTCCCATGGGTTGATCCTTGTGAGTAAAATCTACTCCAGCAGCTTAGGTTGGCATTTATTGATGTTTCTAAGGTCCCTAGAGCATAAACATCATATCTTGATGGTTTTGGTTTAGCCATGCATGAGTTGTTGTTCATAATATGAAGTTAGGAGGTTATAGTTTGGTTTTGGGCTTCTTTAAGCCATGCAAAGGCATCAAGTTGTCGACTTTATCAGTTAAGATATTCCTTAGGTTGGGTTATGTGACTTAGACGTTTGGTCTTAATGGATTAAGTCTTAAAAATGAAGTTTGGTAAATTAAGGAGTACGCCCTGCGTAAGGTTAGAGTACACAACACGTACTGATTAGTCAACTTGTTTTCTGGTTATCTTCTCTATGCATGGCGTGGAGGAGGGGTACGTACGGTGTAGCCTTAAAAGTCAAATTTGGTCAACTTTGATATTTTAGGGTATGTTTGGATGGGTTAAGCCATGGAAGGGTTAAATGGTCGTTTTACCCTAGGGAGTGAAAGTACATATTAGACCGTTGACCTTGGATTATTATCACCTTAATTGTTAAGTAGGGTTGTTTGGATATGTATAGTGTGCAGAGCTTTTGTTAGCATTAGTTCAGGGGTGGGATTTATTATCTCCAGTTTGACATGAGTCTCTTCACTATACTCATGGGTCCAAGGCACCAATGTCATCCCACTGGATTATGTTTGTTAGATGCTAGTTGTCTGTGTGATACTTGCATTTTTTGTAAGTTGGGTGGGGCCTATTATGCGAGTTAGGGCAAGGCCCGTTATACTCATTATGTGGGGCTTGTTATGCAAGTTAAGGAGAGGTCCATTATACTCACTGGGCGGGGCCGATTATGCGAGTTAGGGCGAGGCTCGTTATACTCATTGGGCAGGTCCCGTTATGTGAGTAAGGGTGAGGTCCGTTATACTCATTTGGGCAAGGTTCGTTATTAGTATGGTATGTGGTATTTTGGGGAACTCACTAAGCTTTGTGCTTACAGTTTAAATTTTATGTTTCGGGTTCTTCCGGTTCGAAAGGGAAGGTTCCGGCCTGATCACATCACATCCACCCGTGTCGAGCATTTTACGATTTTAGGATTATACTCTGATAACTATTTTCTATTTTGAAGTACATGAGGATTTGAGATGAATGATTATTGATTTTGGTTGATTTAAACCAAAAACTTTTACTTAGTATTTTTTGGATGTTACAAGTTGGTATCAGAGCCTTGGTTTAAGGGAATTGAGTTCACTCTCGCGTGTGTCTAAACTCAATATGAGGAATTAGTAAAAAGAAAAATATTTTTCCAAAAAGATTTTTATGCAATGGGTTGTGATGCGTGCAATCGGCCGAGCTCAAGTAAGTGTTCCCAAAATACCCGTACATGTTTGTTTGATTTTGTATGTGAATATGTGAATAGCGTGCTAGATTAAGGCTAAGGTTCTGCTCGAAATTGTATGTTAGGAGAGATGCCTTTGTATGCTTACTGTATTAGCCTCTAGAAATGCATGCTAGTATGGATTACAGATGATATGTTAGGATGGCCTGTTAGGTAGTTCTCTGGTTAGAACTCGATGCTCGAATGCTGCTTGGTTTGTTCAATTAGGAACCACTGCTAATACTAGTTAACTATCAAGCGAATATGTTAGGTTACATGTTACAGAAATTAGATAAGTATAGAAGGTTAGGATTAAACATATTGCATAGCTCTTGTTTGAATCCAACCATTGTAGTGCGAGACCTTGTAGTCAAAGAATTATCTATTCTCGAGTCAAGGGAGTCACGATGATACTAAGGGGCCCGCCTGGTGTGAGATGCTTTGAGTGTTTTCTGATGGTTTTCATTGTTTATTTTTCAGTATGGTGGTCACTCAAGGTGGTTCAGGTCCTTGTGAGGGATCGGGTTCGGGCTCCGGAGTCGGATCCTTGGATGATCAGATGCAGGAGTTCATTTTGTCTGAGATTACCTGCAAAATTCTAGAGAAGACTCCTATGATCTTTGGTTCGATCAAGGAGGGCATCATGGATATTTTGTATGAGCATCTGGGCACATTTCATACTGAGATGGTGGCTATGGTGGGTGCACTCTCCCCGACCTTTCGAGAGTTTCGTGCATGTGGGGCTCCTGAGTTCTTCAGAATGAAGGACCTCATTGCTAGGATACGGTGGTTGGTGTACATCGACCATGCCTTCCCGACTAGCTTCTGCCCTACGGGGTCGGAGGTCAGATTTTCATTCTGTCTTTTGTAAGACAGAGCCCATGATTGGTGGGAGGAGGTGGACTATGCTTGGGGAGGCAATGTTGTTGAGACGATGTCTTAGGATGACTTTTTTATGAGATTTAGGGCTAAGTTTACGCCAGTGATTGAGGTTCAGCAGCTAGCGAGGGAGTTTCAGGGCCTTTGCCAGACTACCGAGACTGTGGCTGAGATCACCACCATGTTCCTTGAGAGGGCCTTATGTTGGATTAAGTGTCTAAGCCCATAACTATAATTGGTATGTACTTGACCCGAGAGTAGCATGGTCCATTTGGGTTGCCTTCACCAAAGCAATTTGATAGGATGGATTTTTGAGAAGAGGTTATTTATGATTTATTAATATATTATAAGTTCTAATATATTAATATGAAATCATGTTATTTAATTAGTATGGATCAATAATAAATTTGGAATTAATTTAGTGATCAAAAGAAACTAATTAAATTAACGGGGATTGATTATGTAAATAAGTGATATATATTGTTTGGGCTATTGATCCATGATGGGCTAAGTTTATGTAAGTATCCATAAAGAGTTAGCCCACATGAAATATGGATCATAACCCAAGTGTATGGATTAGAGTTTACCCATGACTCTTAGATTCCTACAATATATATATATATATATATATATATATATATATATATATATATGTCACCCATTTGGCCTAAAATTGGTTGAACATGTATTCTTGGAGAAGCATAGCCGAATTTTAGTGCTCCATATTCTCTCTCAAAAGTCCTCCATTTATTCATGGTGTTTGTGAATCATTTGAGGCATCACATTTGAGGTGTTATGTTCTTAAAGGCCAAAACTACAAGCTACAACAAAGAGGTAATTATATAACTCAATTCTATGTTGTTTATGTCAATTGTATGCTACTTGTAGGCTTCATGCTTTGGAAACAATATTGCATGTATAATTGGAGAAAACATAGATCCAAAGCAATTAGGGTTGTATGTGCACCATTGGATGTTCTAGTATGCAAAACCCAACAGTGGTATCAGAGCCATGGGTTGTTTTCTATTATATTTGATGCTTAGTTATTTTTCAAAGCTGAAAAAATCGATTTTCTGGACTCTGACTGATGAACTCGCCGAGTCCACTGTCTGACTCGACGAGTCCACTCAGTAAAAGGGCAACTCGACGATTCTACTTCATGTACTCGTCGAGTAGATGCTTTTGGTTGCAGAATTTCAAGTTTTGGCCAGAATTGGACTAGGATCATTACCACAAACTGTTTTGTAATCATAAAAAATGTATTTTCTGATTTGGTAATGATGATCATCATCCAATTAAAGGACAATTTTCAAATTTTAGGATAATAAGATAATTATTTGTATTATTTGATATGAATTGCCTTGCTATATGAGTTAATTTAGATCATGAAAAACTATATGATAATTTTGCTTGGTAAAATTGATCTTAAATATTTTTTAAAGTCCTCCATAACTTGTCATCAAGTTATGGAACATGAATTTTTTTTTCATAAAAACCACATTAACTCATAAGTTATGGAAAACCAAAAGGTTTTAAAGAGTTACAAAAGTTGTCCTCAAGTTTTGTTATTTGAAAAGTCTCAAATTAAGAAACTCTTGTAATTGAAAGGTTTCAAAAGATGCAACTCTAGGGTTCATAACTTGAAAATTAATTAAATAGTTTTAATTTTGAATTTTTAATAACGTAGATGCTTTAAATAGTTCAATTACACCTTATAGACTTTATTAAATTAATTAAAGTGTTTAATTAAAATAGAAGTTTAATAAATCCATTATAACATGGTTTAAGATTAATTAAATTAAGAGTATAATTTATTAATAGATTAAGCCACCAAGTATTTTAAATGATTAAAATACACCCTTATAGTATATAAAATTAAAAGTTTAATATATTATATATGTATAAGTAAAAGGTCAGTCTTACCGTTAGTAGGCCTCATTCACGAAGCCGGTCTATAAGGGGGGGGGGGGGTATAAGGTTACTGCCTATAAAATGGTAGTTTAATGGGTGTCTACTTGTTGGATTAGGTGTCTAAGCCCATAACTATAATTGGTATGTACTTGAATTGATAGCAGCACAGTCCTTTTGGGTTGCCCTCAACCTAGCAACTGGACAAGGAAATTATGAAAGGAGAGATATTAATTTATAAGATTAATAAATTAATATATATATATATATATATATAAATGATTTATTAATATGTTAATGGATTAATATATTAATTAGAAATCATTATGTTTACTTAATTGTTAGCCAGAAATTAATCAGAATTGATTTTGGGGTTAAAAGAATTAATTATAAGGTGCAGGGACTAGTTTGCAATTATCTAATAGTTGAGTGGAAGGCTCTAGAACCCCCTTGGAAGAGGGTGGACGAAATCTTTAGGGGAAACCCTAATAATTTCGTCCATAGGGGCTTGGATAAGGCCCTTGGGTTTGCTTTGGCCCTAAGCAAAGGATAACTAGGGTTTCCCTTAAACCCTAGATCCCTCAGCTATATAAGGAGCCTCCTGGTTCATGTTTTTGGTCACTCTTTCTTTTGAAGAAACCCTAAGGCCGAGATTTTGCATACTCCCTCTCCCCTCTCTCTTCTACTTTCCTTCTTGCTAGTTTGGGTGTGATTCCATTAGAGGCATTACACTTGTGGTGCTAAAGCTTCCAAGAAGATCAAGATCAAGATCAAGGGAATATCAATTGTTTGCCATAACAATTGAAAGGTATGTAAACCCTAAACCCTAGTTTGTTAATTTCAAAATTAGCCTCTCTCCTCTAGGGTTCTTGTTTTGCAATTCAAAGTTGTATGTTCAATAGTTAAAACATAGATCCAAAGTAGGTTGCATGTGAACTTAGGAATTGTTTTCTAGTTTATTTGTTGTACCTAAAACCCATCAGTGGTATCAGAGCCTGGTTGTTTTAAATTGAATTGCTACAATTGTTGAATTGCAAATTAGGGTTTATAGCTATTAAACCCTAAAGGCCAAAATTTTCGATTTCTAGGGTTTTGGATCAAAGGGTTTTTTCGAAAACCCTAGCCTCCAAAGAACCCTAATCGAAATTAGGGTTAGGGTTTTGAAAACCCTAGCCTCCTCCCTTGTAAATTTCGAAATTTGCTTAGAAGTTTTAGGGTTTCTTGTTTTGGATAATTGTTGCTTAATTAGATTAATTGGATAATTATCCTTACCCTATTTTTCGAAATTTAGAGGGATAAGGATTAGGATTAAATTAATTGATTAATTTAATTAGATAATCCTTACAAGATTTAATAATTTGATTAATAGTTAATTAATAGATAAATATTAAATCTAGTTAATTGGTTTATTTAAATTTGAATTTAATAGCTTAAATTTCGAAATTTATATAAACCCTTGAAGTTTTAAAAAGTTTTAAAACACACCTTATATATATATTATAATTAAAGGTTTAATATTATATGTATAAGAATATGGTCAGTCAAATCGCTAGTATGCCTCATTCACGAAGCTAATCTATAAGGGGGGTATAAGGAAACTGCCTATAAAATGGTAGTTGAATGGGTGTCCACTCTCACCTACCGCTTCCTTGATTAGTGGAGGGTCGTTAGCAGAACGGATTTGATAGGACAACTACTTCTCATTAAAAGTATAATGATATTAAAAGTACTAGAACATTATTTTCAAAAATCCCAACTCTAGTTACTTTAGAAAAAATGTGAAAAGTATGCTAATCCATGAAATTGCACATTATGCTTTATTGGTCGTTAGTGGAGCGTGTGTGGTTAACCAGCACACTAAAAGGCACTAATAAAGAGTAGCAATGGGTATCTCATAATTGTCATTTTGATGGAGCGTGTGTGGTTTACCAGCACATCAATAGTTAATGATAAAGACAATGAGGTTACCAAGCACATTTGCATGGTTATTCACATCTTGTTTGTGATCCTCGGCATCCCAGTCACAAATAGAAGAGCATAATCTGAGATTAAAACATGCCATTGAATAGTTTCAATGTATCTCAAAAGAATTAGGAATTTCACTTCGTTTGTTTCGTCTAATGGTGGAATTGGTGAATCGTCATTCACCTACCTTTATGAAATTTGCACTTGGATCTCGGCATCCCATTTCTGAGTTGTGAATCTTCATAGTTGGATCCTAACCTTGATATTATATCTTTGGGTTATTTTATTAAGGTATCTTGAAATCTAACTAAAACTTTCTTTCTTTTCAGATGTCTACTCCTGGAAACACTTCTGCTTCATCCTCCTCCAACCAGAACTTCTCTTTGCTCAATATCTGCTCCAAAGTCGTTATGGATGGCTCAAACTATAACGATTGGATGCGCAACATCAAGATGGCTCTTCGTTTCGAGAACAAAGAATATGTTCTTGAAAAGGAGCTCAAAGAGCTTGATGAGAATGAAGCTACTCCTGAAGATCTTGCTGCCTACAAGAAACATTACGATGATGCTACCAAAGTGGCATGCATCATGGTGGCAACTATGTCCCCAGAACTGCAGAGGTACTATGAGGATTACTGGCCTTTCGAGATGAACAAGGACCTTATGGAAAAGTACCATAAGCGAGCTCGTCAAGAAAAGTTCGAAGTAGTCAAGTCACTCATGGCTTGCAAGATGAAGGATGGGGAGTCGGTAGTGTCACATGTGCAAAGAATGCAACGCTACATAGAGCGTTTGGTCAAGCTCAATATTCACTTTGATGAGGAATTGGCCATTGACATGGTCTTGAACTCACTTCCTGAATGTTATGGTCAGTTTATTCTAACTTACCATTTGAACAATACTGAGCAGACCTTGGCCCAATTGCACAACTTGTTGCAGACAGCTGAGGCAGGGATGAAGGGTAAAAGTATACCCTCCACACCTACGAGTGCCCCTGTTTTGGCTATTAGACAGGGAAAGGGGAAAAAGAGGAAAGGTCCTCCCAAGCAAAACTGGAAGAGCAAGGCTCAAGCTGGGTCATCTAGTAATGGCCCAAAGGCTAAGCCCAATGGTTCCACTCCCCATGTTTCTGATCCAAAAGAGGCAGTTTGCTTTTACTGCAACCAAAAGGGGCATTGGAAGAGATCTTGCCCACAATATCTGCAAGATATCAAGGATGGCAAAGTGAAGCCATCTTCGGCAGGTATTTACACTATTTCTGCTAATAACTCATTATCTTCTCGTTCATGGGTCCTTGATACAGGATGTGGTTTTCATATCTGTTCTGATTTGCAGGGTCTAAAGGAAAGTGAGGAGATAGAGCGAGGAAGGATAAACCTGATCATGGGAAACAGAAAGTCTTCACCAGTAACCAAGATCGGAGTTTATCAGCTTCTGCTTAGTAATGATGTTAGATTAGATTTAATAAATTGTTGCTATTCGTCTGAGATGACGAGAAACATTATTTCATTTCATGCATTGTTCAGACAAGGTTTTACATATTCTTTTAATGATTTGAATGGTTCAATTTCTGTTTATAAGAATGGTGTTTTTATGTTTGAAGCTTTACCTTGTAATGGTGTGTATGAAACAGTGACTTGTGTTGATAGCCTAGGAAATAGTGTACTTAATATTGACTTGTCTAATAGTGTAGACAAGGCATGCTTGTGGCATTGTCGTCTTGGACACATCAACAAGAAACGCATAGCCCAACTCCAAAAGGATGGAGTGTTGGAATCATTTGACCTAAAGTCAGATGACATGTGTGAATCTTGTCTTTTGGGAAAGATGACAAAATCACCATTCACAGGGTCTTGTGAAAGAGGTGAAGGTCTGTTGGATCTCATACACACGGATGTGTGTGGGCCCTTCAGATCAACTACAAGAGATGCTAATCGATTCTATGTGACTTTCACTGACGATTATAGCAGATATGGATATATCTACTTGATCAAGCATAAGTCAGAAACTTTTGAAAAGTTCAAAGAGTTTAAGCATGAAGTCGAAAATCAATTGGGCAGAAAGATAAAGATACTTAGATCCGATAGAGGCGGGGAGTATCTTAGTATCGAGTTTAACGACTATCTGAAAGAATGTGGGATAGTCTCACAATTGACTCCTCCTAGGACACCACAGTTAAATGGTGTAGCTGAGAGGCGCAATCGAACCTTGTTAGACATGGTTCGTTCTATGATGAGTCGGGCTTCACTTCCTATTCACTTCTGGGGGTATGCCTTAGAGACAGCCGCCCACATCCTCAATCTTGTCCCTACAAAGAAGGTTGCCAAAACACCTCACGAAATGTGGACAGGGAAAGTTCCCTCGTTAGCACATATTAAAGTCTGGGGTTGTGAAGCTTTCGTAAGACGAGAGAATCACGACAAGCTAGCAGCTAGAAGTGAGAAATGTGTTTTCATTGGTTACCCAAAGCAGTCTTTTGGATATTTGTTCTACAGGCCTAGTGAAAACGTGGTCTTTGTAGCACGAAGAGGAGTCTTTCTTGAAAGAGAGCTCATATTCAAAGAGGACAGTGGGAGCACTATTGACCTTGAAGAAATTCAAGAGTCAGCCAATGAGGGAACCTTAGATGACACTAGCACTCAATCAGAGGAAACAGTTCCTGTTGAACCAATTGATAACTCATTACCTCTTAGAAGATCCACTAGGGTAAGTGTGCCACCTGAGTTGTATGGTTTTCATATTACTTCAGATGGTGACACATTCATAAGTGACAGAACACTGGTAAACTTAGATGAACCAGTCACTTATAAGGAAGCAATGGCAGGCCCAGAGGCTTCCAAGTGGAAAGAGGCAATGGACAGCGAGATTAAGTCCATGTATGACAACCAAGTTTGGAATTTGGTTGATAGTGCACCAGGTCGTAAGACAGTTGGGTGCAAATGGATCTTCAAGAAGAAGACAGACATGGATGGAAATGTGCACACATTCAAGGCTCGACTGGTTGCAAAAGGTTTCACTCAAACCCCAGGGGTTGACTATGATGAGACCTTCTCACCAGTAGCTAAGATTAAATCTATTAGGATATTGCTCGCCATAGCTGCCTTTCATGATTATGAAATCTGGCAGATGGATGTCAAAACTGCTTTCCTTAATGGGAAGTTGGCTGAAGATGTTTACATGAGTCAGCCAGAGGGTTTTGTTGATGCAAAGTTCCCCAATAGTTTATTTGTTGTACCTAAAACCCATCACTACTCTCACCCACCGCTTCTTTGACTGGTGGAGGGTCGTTAGCCGAACGGGTAGGATATGACATTAATTCTTATTAAAAGTATAATGAAAATACCAAGTAACTAAACACTTATAAATTCCCAATCTTAGTTACTTAGGAAAAATGTGAATTTGATGCTAACCCATGAAATTGCACTTTGCACCTTTCCAAGTCGTTAGTGGAGCGTGTGTGGTTAACCGGCACACTAACCTGGACTAACAAGGGTGGCAAAGGGTAGATCAATGTTTGTCATAGATCAATGAAGCGTGTGTGGTTAACCGGCACATTGATTAGGTGATAAATGACATCGAAAGTACCAAGCTAATTTGCATGGTTATTCACACCTTGTTTGTGATCCTCTGTATCCCAGTCACAAACTTGAAGGGCATAATCGAGATTAAACATGCCATTGAAAACTTTAATGAATCTCAAAAGATCTAGGAATTTCAATTCATTTAAAACCTAATGTTCAATTTCGTTTTTCATGGTGGAAATTGGTAAATCGTCATTTACCTACCTTCAAATAGTTTATAATTGGATTACGACATCCTTCTTCCGAATTGTAAATTATTGTGTTGGGTCCTAGCCTTAATATGTCATTTGGGTGTTATATTAAGGACTTAAATCAACTTAACTTCAATTTATCCCATTATAGATGTATAGGTCAGACAACTATGGTCTTCCCGAATCTTATGGAAAAAGCTTTCCTCATGAAGATGATATTCCACAAGACAATCAAGGTGAAAGATTAATCCCTTCTTCTGGCTGTAGTGGAACTTCACTTCCTCCACCTCCTCCAATAATTCCCCCTAAACCCACAAGTTCAGAGACTTGAAAAGTTCAAGGTCACTCAAGACCTATTGGCTAGCAAACACTAAGATGGAAGGTCTGTGTATGCACATGTCTTGGAGGTAAAGTCACACATTGACAGGCTGGGAATGTTAGGAGTCGTTGTGTCGAGGAAGTTGGCTATTGACTGGGTTCTTCAATCACTTCCCGAGTCGTATAGTCAGGTTGTTAAAGACTACTTAATGAAAGACCGCGACATATTTGCTAATTGCTACTGAATCAGCAATGATTTGGTGCAATGGTAATGCAAATTTGATTGGAAGATCTACTTCCCAAACTTCCATGGACATTGACAATGGAAACATTGGAAGTCTAGAAGAGATTTCTCTTTCCAAGGGAATGGGAAAGGCTAAGTCTGAGATTGTCCCGTGTACCATTCCAAAAGATTTTATTTGTTTCTATTGCCAAGAGAAGGGGCATTGGTTGCGAAGCTTCCCTAACTACCTGAGAGATCTAAGAATCAAATTGTATGGTTCTACTTCAGGTAGGCACATTATCTAACTTTATTAAGTTCCTACTTATTGATTCTTATTACATGATGTAAATTTACATTTCGATGTTTTGCAGAATCAAAGAGAAAGAAGGAAGCTTAAAGGAAATAGTAAGTTGAATTTGATCGTTAAAAGATAGATTTCGATCGCATGGTTCGATGATCAGATTTTTGAGCAGATGCTAGGAGTTTTGATAAATTGCTTAGAAATATGTAGTAACATAGTTTTCCTTTGTAATTGCATTGTAAGGAAAAGTTTATCAGCATATCATAAATAAAGAAATTTTTTTGAAATTTATCTTATTTATATTTCCTTTCAATGGCATTTGTGAAAATTGGTGTTTATATATTGTTAGCAATATGGATTTGATTCTTTCATTTGTGGTAGTGTCTAAATTTACCAAATAAGGAAAGATTCTCATCACCCAAGTTTCAATTGAATAGAAATTTAGGATCATGCAACTTGTATTGTATGCTGAATGAGAACTTTCATCTTTGGGAAATTAAGACTAATTCCTTGTTCACATGTACATGTGAGTCAAGTGAAGGACTAGGGGATCGGGTACACTTGGTTGTGCGCTGGTCAGGTTCACCACAAAGAACGATAAGACTATTCGTCATGATTTACTAAAGTTTAGTAAATATGGTTATGCTTACAAGATTAAGTATAATTATGAGTCATTGTAAAAGTTTCAATGTATAGCAGAACGAATAAGAAGAATCAAATTAGGCAGAAAGATTAAAGTTTCTCCAATCTGAAAAGAAGGGATAGTACTTTAGTATCATGTATTATGATCATCTTAGTGATTATGGAACCATATCACAATTGATCCTCTAAGTGCACTTGTATGGCTAAGAGGAGGAATCGGGAATTGTTGAAACGGTTAAATCAAAAGGTGAATCATACTTCGTTCCAAAATCAAGTCTTAGAGTCGTACTCCAAGATCGATCCTTGAGTGACATGATCTTAAGAAAGTTTTATAACACTTATCAAATGTAGAGTAAAATGTTTTCTACTCTTGTACATTTGAAATTGGTAAGTTGTGATGTTTTGGATAAAACAAAGATCAACTAAGACTGATTGTCAGAAGAGTTTGTCTTGATAAGAAACTGCACTAACTCTTGAATATTTGTTTGTCAAGTAATGTTTCTTGACAAAGAGAATCTTATATGTCAAGAGGTCTGTGGGAGTCTTAAAGATCTTGAAAAGTTTCAAGAACTAATCAAGAGTAAACCTATTGTTAATCACTAGCACACGACTTGAGGTTTGTAACCTATCGTGTTGACATATTCTTGTTTTTATGCCCATTCCAGTTAAAGTTGACTATGCATGTGAGTTATATGAGTTCTCAATTGTTTGCATAACAACCTGGAAGCAATGGTAGGCACTTGTGTTGCCAGGTGGCAAGAAATTAAGATTGAACAAGTTCAGTCCATATGAGTTTGGATTTGTCACTAACCGTGTCTTGTGATTATGGTTATGACAAATTCACATGGATAGGAACACATACACCATAAAATCTAAGTGTCACAAGGTTTCTCTCCAATTCATGAAAATGATTGTGAGGAAACGCTTTCACTAAGTAGATTTTAAGGAGATAGGAATTGTGATATTTGCATTCTCAAATTCGATTATGATTACGTCATCCCTCTTCATAGTTCGAATTGTGAGAAGTGGCAAAGGGTCTAAACATTTGAGACTTATTGTTGTAAGTTCTAAAATTGTTTAGACACACATGTGAGCTATCTAAGGAAAGGTGTATGAGTTTGAGAATCCTAGATAAACTTTTATCGAAACATCTCGTATCAGAAATTTGAACTTTGGTAAGAAAGTCAACAAGTATTGATTTCTAGAAGTCCAGCTCATTTCTGGGTACATGTCAAAGCTAGTGGGAGCATAAGTGTTATGCTAATAAGAATGTAATTATTATGCTAGTGGGAGCATAATTATTACGTTAAGCGTTACGAGTTAGCAATGTTAATTATAGAAAACAAAAGTTTCAATTCACAAAGTTGCAGGGTTTGAAAAGTTGTTTTGCTATAGTTAAAGGAGAGGAATTCATACTTCATTTCAAATCTAAAAGGTTAGATTGAGATTTTAATCAAATTTAGTCAAGAACATATATGAATGTTATGTTGATATAATTCTATATGTGGAAATATTATAGCGAGAGACTGGTAAAGTATCATGTCTTTATGTAAAACATTACGTATCGTATCCCATATGCTTCGGGTATAGGATCGATTACATATGCTATAATATTAATCTGTTCTAATTTTCCATATGCCTAGGTCATTAAGAGGGAAAAGGGACTAGAACGCGATATGACTAAAAGGGTTAAGCAATTGTCGAGGACAATTTGAGGTTTACCAAAGATTGGTTGCTTATGGACAGTTGGAAGTATAGTATAAGTTTGGGAAGGTCCATAATGACAAGTTCTGAGAAGAGGTAACTCTTGTTCAGAAGTACTAGTCATATGGAATTATGGAAATGTTTCATAAGTGGATGTTAATCATAAAATCCGTGTAAGATTGGAAACCTTAATGCAAGAAGGATGTTCAAAGGAATGTACTTTGAATATGAGACTTCACTTCCATGGAATTGGTCCAGTAACCAATGTCCAAAGGGAATACTTTGTAATATCATTGGCATAGTCATTTTGACCTTTGTGCATTGAAATTACAAAAGGTTTATTGCATTTAAGTTTCGAATCTAACAGATTATAGTAAATGGCAAGAATTTGGTATTCTTACACTTAGTATAAGGATTTGGATTGAGAAACGAGTATCATTGGAAATGGTTACAATTGATCTATTTCACATAGTAAGGACCATAGGTAAACATAGTATGCATGCTTGGAGCATGGGATAACTATTGTTATAATTCAAGTATCAAGTTGATTAGTCGAAACATTATACAATGAATAATGTGTAATCAATATGGCGATTAAATAGAAGCCTTTTTATTTATATTCAAAAGTGTTGAGATCATATTGGATTCGATTATTCTTGTGTTTTACTTTGCATGTTTTACTTCCCGAATAACTAGGTTATTCAAACATCCACAATCAATCATACTTTGGAAGTAAGTAATGAGGTAAGACTGTCATGAATCTGATTGTAGGATTGTTTAATGTGTTAGACATATCACAAGTTTGTTGCAGTATTCATGAGTACTCCTGTAATAAGATTAGAGTATTGGATTAAACCCACGCTCATCTGAATCACTTCATGGATTTTATCACGAGTGATTGTGAGAAGATAATATCTTATATTCTTGAAACCAAGACATGTGAGTTTTAGTTTACAAGTCGGTTGCACATTGATGATACGTAAACGCACCAATAACTTGTTATAAAACGTATTGTTGTGTGTGATTTGATGAGTAACTAGAGCAAGCATTTGAGTCAAAGTTTATCCATTCCTTTTACCCAATGTAGAATAAAAGCGATATCTGTGGGCCCCTCGATGATTTAGTGATGACACCCTAAGCGCTTGGCCAAGCCTGGACTGATTTGATTTGTTCAATTAGTCAGTTGTCATAAATCGGAAATCGGGAAACAACAGATGGACAGAGAAAATGATTATAATCCATGTCTCAGTCCATATGATATCTTCTAGAATGGAGGAATATATGATCCCTTATCTAATGGATGCGTCATTTGACTAGGTCAGAGTTCGACAATGGCTTTTGAGAGCTACGATTGCTAGTCGGAATTTTGGAGTCGTACTACAATAATAGTTATTAGACATATCCAAGTGGGAGACTGTTGGATTAAGTGTCTAAGCCCATAACTATAATTGGTATGTACTTGACCCGAGAATAGCATGGTCCATTTAGGTTGCCTTCACCAGAGCAATTTGATAGGATGGATTATTGAGAAAAGGTTATTTATGATTTATTAATATATTATAAGTTCTAATATATTAATATGAAATCATGTTATTTAATTAGTATTGATCAATAATTAATTTGTAATTAATTTAGTGATCAAAAGAGACTAATTAAATTAACGGGGACTGATTATGTAAATCAGTGATATATATATTGTTTGGGCTATTGATCCATGATGGGATAAGTTTATGTAAGTATCCATGAAGAGTTAGCCCACATGAAATATAGATCATAACCCAAGTGTATGGATTAGGGTTTACCCATGACTCTTGGATTCCTACACTAAATATATGACACCCCTTTGCCTAAAATTGGTTGAACATGTATTCTTGGAGAAGCATAGCCGAATTTTAGTGCTCCATATTCTCTCTCAAAAGTCTTCCATTTGTTCATGGTGTTTGTGAACCATTTGAGGCATCACATTTGAGGTGCTAAGTTCTTAAAGGCCAAAACTACAAGCTACAACAAAGAGGTAATTCTATAACTCAATTATATGTTGTTTATGTCAATTGTATGCTAGTTGTAGGCTTCATGCTTTGGAAACAATATTGCATGTATAATTAGAGAAAACATAGATCCAAAGCAATTAGGGTTGTATGTGCACCATAGGATGTTATAGTATGCAAAACCCAACACCTTGTTGGTTCCACAGTATGTGGCAGACGAGGAGATGAAGAAGGACAGGTACCATGATAAGTTGAAGGATGAGATATGTGAGTTTATGAGCATGTATAACTGCAAGATATTGGGGGACATGATAGCTCGGGCTCGTGAGCGGGAGATAGATGTGGAGTCAGTGAGGAAGCGGAATCCGGTTCAGGCTCTGGTATTTGAGGGTAAGACAAATTGACCAAGGTTGTAGATTTGATATCGAGGGGCCTGCAAGGCAAGGGTTGATGTGCCGGTGCGGCCGGACGCACGAGGAAGATTGTAGGGCGGGTGGTTCTGGCAGCTACAAGTGGGGAAAGACTGTTCACTTCAGTAGGGACTGCACTGTCACTACCACCACCCAAGGATCGGCTCTGATTTGCTTTCATTGTAATCAGAGAGGCCACAAGAAGGCTGATTTTCTGAATTTGGCAGCAGGGGAGTGGTTGAAGCACCCGCTCCGGAGACATTGAGGATTACCGACGGCCACCAAGGGAAGGCGGAGGTACCGGTTGTGAGGATTCGAGCCTTCCAGTTCTTAGTCGATAGCCAAGATACCCTATCGGGTCTGATCTGGTTCCATGTGAGACTCTGATAGCCAAGACACCCTATCGGTTAGCACCACCGGAGATGCAGGAGTTGTTTACACATATATAGGAGTTGTTAGACAATGAGTTTATCAGACCGAGTAGTTCACCCTAGGGAGCGCCGATTTTATTCGTGAAGAAGAAAGATGGGTCCCATAGGATATGCATTGATTATCGGGAGCTGAATAAGTTGACAGTGAAGAATAGTTATCCGCTTCCGAGGATTGATGATTTATGCAACCAGTTGCAGGGTGCGTCTTGGTTCTCCAAGATTGATTTGCGTTCGGGCTATCATCATATGAGGGTTCGAGATGAGGATGTTCAGAAGACGGCCTTCAGGACTCATCATGGTCATTACAAGTTCGTGGTGATGCCTTTTGAACTCAACAATGCACCAACATTATTCATGGATCTCATAAACTGGGTTTGCAGACCGATGTTGGATCGGTCAGTCATTGTGTTTATTGATGATATATTAGTTGGATTAGGTGTCTAAGACCATAACTATAATTGGTATGTAGCTGACCCGAGAGTAGCATGACCCTTTTGGGTTGCCTTCACCTGAACAATTTGATAGGAAGGATATTTGAGAAAGAGGTTATTTGTGATTTAGTAATATATTATAAGTATGATATATTAATTAAGAAATCACATTATTTAATTAGTATTGATCAAGAATTTATTTGGAATTAATTTAGTGATCAAAAGAGACTAATTAAATTAACGGGGACTGATTATGTAAATTAGTAATACATATGGTTTGGGCTATTGATCCATGATGGGCTAAGTTTATGTAAGAATCCATAAAGTGTTAGTCCACATGAGTATGGATCATAAGCCTAAATGTAAGAATTAGGGTTGCATGTGACTCTTGGATTCTTACACTATATATATGTAACCCCTTAGGCTCAAAATTGGTTACACAAAGTTTTCTAAGAAGTGTAGAACCGATTTTGAGTGCCTCCAAGCTTTCTCTTATTGTCCTCCTTTGTTCATGGTGTTTGTGACTTATTAGAGACATAACACTTGAGGTGCTAAGTTCTTAAAGGCCAAATACATCAAGCTACAACAAAGAGGTAATCATCTAATCTATTTTTATGATTCAAATATTAAATTGTATGCTAGTTGTAGGCATCATGCTTTGGATAATTTTATTGCATGTATAACTAGAGAAAACTTATATCCAAGGCATTAGGGTTGTATGTGCACCATAGGGATGTTAGAGTACATAAAACCTAACAATATTGGTATATTCTAAGACCAAGGAGTAGCAACATGATAATATACGATAGGTTCTGGAGACTCTAAGGAGGGAGAGGCTATATGCCAAATTCTCCAAGTGCGAGTTCTGGTTGCATGAGGTGCAATTTTTGGGGCATCTTGTCAATCAAAAGGGTATATTGGTTGATCCGGCTGTAACGCCCGTGTTTCTAGGCTAGGCATTTTGTAACTCATTTTGAAGAAATGAAAAGGAATTATGTGAATATTATGTGAATTATGTGTTTTGTGCTTAATTATTAGGATTTAATTAATTAAGAATAAAAAATAAGTGTCGAAAATAAATATTAGATAAAGCCGATAACTATTAAGAAAGTTGTAGTGGTCGTGACAACGTTCCGAATATATAAAGAATACCGAAATCCGAGTTATAACGAAGAAGTTATGACCTGTCGAAGTTTCGCGACAAAACCGGCACGGTGCCGAATGACGTAAAAAGTGAGTTTTTGATAAACTACTTTTTAGCCTTAGTGATCTAAACGAAAGTCGTAGTGCTCATTAAACCGAGAGTATGTATAAAAAGAACGCCCAAATCTGACTTCGTATGAGGAAGTTATGATTTTTCTAAGTTTCAGCTTAACAGTAGACACCTAAAAACTCGAATTTTAGATCGAGTGATTTTTAGCCGACACAACCTAAACGAGAATCGAAGGTCTCGTCAATAGTAGTACAACGGTGAAAAGACAGACGAAAGCGGACGTCAGATGAAGAAGTTATGAAATTTTAACGGATTTCCTGTCCCGGTCTGTTAAAAATAATAATATTAAAATTAAAGTCAAAATTAGCCGACGAAGTCTAAACGAAAGTTGTAGAGTGTAATTTTACGTACGCGTGCATATAAAGAACGTAAAAAACGAAGCCCGTATGTGAAAGTTAAAGATTTTAGAAGTTTTGGCACAAAAATCAAGAAAAAAAACGAAATCCGAGAAATTTCGCATAGTCATGCTTCGGCCACGTCACCTTCGCTCTATGCGCGCCACGTGTCTGAATTTCTGAGTCACCCGAGGCCAGCTGGCGAGGCCTGTCGCACCCTCCTCGCACCGAAGGCTCAGCCAATTAGAAGCTGCCCCGTGCGTCTGATCTCGATGAGTCATCCGAAGCAGGTGAGTCATCCGAAGCTGGACCAATCCGAAGACCACACGTGTCCGAGCCTCGCACCGCCATCAGCCTTCCCTCGCCTCCGAAGTTCGCAGCTGCGACGCGTGTCTTCTTCTCGTTGCTTCGGGTCCGAACCTCGGCCTTATAAAAGGGAGGTTGCGAGACCTCCCGGGTAACTTTGGAAATTTGCCATCTTTCACCCTTAATTTCATATTTTAGTTATTTTCACTTCCCCCAAAGCCCCGGTATTATACCAAACACCCGAAACACGTCCCGAAGTGCCCGAGAAGCCTGAGAAATTTATCTTTTCGGATTTGAAGCCCAACCCTCGTAGAGCCCGGTTTCTCAATAAAACTCCCGGTTTTATTAGAAACGATCGTTTTAGGAAAGGAAGTGCTGCCCGATTATCATTAAATCAGGTGAGTGTGTAGTCACTTTCATCTTACACCTAGATATGAAGTATTTTCTATAAAATACGTGCTATGTGTAATTATATTAATTGTTTAATTGAGGTGACTGTTGAATAGATGTTTTATACAAGTTTTAAACTGTATATGTATTTTATCTACAAATATGTTGGGTAAAACATGGGTAGACGAAATAGTCGATGTGTGTTAAAATGGTGAGAGGCCCCGATGTTGTTGTTGTTGTTGTTATTGTAGTCGTCGTCTAGCGGAGTATAGATGACGACCACTGACCTTTCTAGACAGTCCAGTGGAACACTAGCAGGTTCGCAACTTGTAGGTGTTGGTGAACTATATGTTTATTGGCGTACTCCAACCCCCTCATGGTTGCCTTTTGGACATGTATGGCTTAGGAGTCCCCTTAGCAGTAGTGTCCATCCTGATGATATTTCTTAGGCTAGGTCCCTTGTGATAGGTGTTTAGGGACGTAAAGTGAGGATAACGGGAATGGGTAGTTAGGGTTATTGTTGATTAATGAATCTAATAGATTTATTATTATTGTGGGTTGAAAACCCTATATGCTCACCAGACTCCCAAGCCTGACCCACTCAGCTTTTTATATTACATGTAGTGGACTTCGAGCATAGTGGGATGATGATGAGAGATTTTCGGATTATAGGCCAGTAGTTGTAAATAACTGTTGCAAGGCTTATAATGTCTTGTTTATGCTTTTGATTTGTATCGGAACATGAGATCCCGAGGTTTTGATATAAAAGGAAAATATATACTTTCTTAAAGAAAGGCTTTGATAAATCTTTATCATGTTTTGTTTTGGGGACCAATTCCGCAACATCTTTTAAAAGGATTTCTCTAAATTTATTTTAAAAGCATAAATCAAATCGGTCTTTTCTGGCCGAGAAATTAGGGGATGTCACACCGGCCAAGACCGAGGCCATGATGCTGTGGGAGGTTCCAAGGTCTCCATCCGAAATTCATAGTTTCCTTGGTTTATCTAGGTATTATCATAGGTTTATCGAGAATTTCTCCAGGATCGCAGTTCCGTTGACCAGGTTGACGAAGAAGTCTGTTACTTTCTAATGGGGGCTTGTGCAATAAGCGGCGTTTGAGACTTTTAGGAAGAAATTATGTGAGGCTCCGATTCTGACCCTGGCAAAGGGTGTTGATGATTTCATAGTGTATTTTGATGCGTCGATCATGGTTTTTGGCGCGGTATTGATGCAGCAGGGTCATGTTATAACATACGCTTCAAGGCAGTTGAAGCCTCATGAGGCGAACTGCCCTACGCACGATATGGAGTCAGGGGCTGTATTTTTCGCCCTCTAGATTTCCGACATTATCTGTATGGGGTCCATTGTACTGTCTACACATATCACAAGAGTCTAAGGTATTTGATGGATCAACCAGATCTGAATATGAGGCAGCGTAGGTGGCTCGAAGTGGTGAAGGATTATGATTGTGAGATCCTTTATTACCCGGGGAAGGCCAACGTGGTGGCCGATGCTCTTAGCCGCAAGGTAGCCAGTACTTCTATCAGGGATGCATGTTTGAGGATGACAGTGATTACCCCACTATTGGAGCAGATCCGTGAGGCTCAGGTGGAGGCTATGAAAGATGAGAAATGGAAGAGTGAGCGTGTTGTGGGCTAGGTGTCCTCTTTTGATTATGATAGTTGGGGATTATTGACTCTTCTTCGGAGAGTTTGGGTTCCATTTTTCGGGGGCACGTGGCAGATTTTGATGGAGGAGGCGCACAGGTCGAGGTTCTCTATTCATTCTGTTGCAGAAAAAATCTATAGAGATCTTCGGCTTGATTATTGGTGGCCCTGCATGAAGCGGGATGTAGCTTGGTATGTGGAGAGGTGCTTGAATTATAGGAAAGTCAAGGTAGAGCATCAGCAACCTCATGGCAAGATGGAGCTGTTGAGTGATCTCGCTTGGAAATGGGAAGAGATTACGATGGATTTTATCAAAAAGCTACCACGGACCGTGTAGGGGTCGATTTGATTTGGGTCATTATGGATCTATTGACCAAGAGTGCGCATTGCATTCCTATTTAGGAGAGCATATCTATGGAGAAATTGTCGGATGTCTACATCCGGGAGGTTATGGCATGACATGGAGTCCAGTCTCAGTAGTTTTTGATCGGGATGTTTGGTTCACTTCCAGGTTCTAAAAGAGATTTCATGAGGAGTTGGGTACTCGACTGCACTTCAGCATAGATTTTGATATACACTGTTGGTCAGAGTGAGCGGACTATCCAAACCTTGGAGGATATGCTTCAGGCATGTGTGCTGGATTTTGGCGGTAGATGGGATACATATCGCCCATTACCTGAGTTTTCTTTCAACAATAGCTACCATTCTAGTATTAATGGACCTCCTTTTGAGATTCTCTATAGGAGAAAGTGTCGGACCCCGATTTTCTGGGGTGAGGTCAGTCAGCGAGTTATGGGTAGCACGAAGGTGATTCCATGGACTACCAAGTTGATCTAGCAGGTGCGCGGGAGATTGCAGACCATGCAGAGCCGACATAAAAGTTATGCTGATAGACTCCGGTCAGACTTGGAGTTCCAGGTTAGGGATATGATAATCCTGAAGGTGTCACCTTGGAAAGGTGTCATCCGATTCAGGAAGCATGGCAAGCTGGGCCCAAGATACATTGGTCCTTTTAGGGTTATCACCCGGGTGTGCAGGGTAGCATATCGTTTGGAGATAACCGAGGATCTCACTCAGATTCACAACACTTTTCACATCTCTCAATTGCAGAAGTGTTTGGTTGATGAATCTGCAGTGGTGTCATTAGAGGATATCTAGGTGGATGAGCGTCAGAATTACATAGAGAGACCAATTACGATTCTAGACAAGAACACGGACAATTTGCGGACCAGGGTTGTGGGTCTAGTGAAAGTGCAATGGCAGCACCAGAAGGGTTTAGAGTGGACGTAGGAGCCTCATGAAGAGATGAGGGAGCACTACGCAGAGTTATTTGTAGTGGCGGACTTCGAGAATGACACCCGATTCAAAAGGGGGAGAATTGTAACGCACGGTTCCTAGGTAAAAATATTTTAAAGTTTAATTAATAGAATGTTTGCATTTTGGCCGTTACGCGGGGCGTAACTAGGGAAGTATGCGGGGCATACTTCATTAAGTTGGACGCGGGATCTTATTGACTACGCAGGTCGTACTCTTGCAGGTTGCAAACCCTAATTTTTTAGGGTTTGGACCCTATAAATGTACCATCCTAAAAATACTAAGTAAAATCTTTTGTTTTAAATCAACCAAAATCGTCAATCATTCATCTCAAATCCTCAAAGTATGTCAAAATAGAAAATAATTATCATAGTACAATCCAAAAATCGTAAAAAGTTGGACACGGGTGGATGCGCTGCGATCAGGCCGGGCCTTTCCCTTTCAAATGATAGTACCTGAAACATTAACTTAAACCGTAAGCAAAAAGTTTATTGATTACCGTAAAATACCACATACCATACAAGTAAAGGGCCACACCCAAAGGAGTATAACGGGCCTCACCATAACTCGCATAACGGGCCTCACCCAATGAGTATAACGGGCCTCTCCCTAACTCACATAGTAGGCCCCGCCCAACATACAAAACATTTAAGTATTACACAAACAACTAGAATCCTACAAGCATAATCCAGTGGGCCGACATTGGTGCCTTCGACCCACGAGTACAACGAAGAGACTCACCTCAAACTAAAGATAATAAATTCCACATCCAAACTGCTGCCAACAAAAGCACCTCAAACTATACATATCTAAAACAACACTAATTAACAATTAAGGCGATAATAATCCAAGGTTAACGGTCCAATGCGTACTTTCACTCCCTTGGGTAAAAAAACCATTTTACCCTTCAATGGCTTAACGCATCCAAACATACCCTAAAATCTTAAAGTTGACCAAAATTGACTTTTGGGGCTACGCCATGCGTACCCATCCTCTACGCCATGCCTAGACGAGCTAACCAAAAAACAAGGTGACTAATCAGTATGCGCTGTGTACTCCAGCCTTACGCATGGCGGACTCCTCAATTTACCAAACTTCATATTTAAGATTTAATTCGTTAAGACCAAATGTCTAACTCACATAACTCAACTTAAGGAACGTCTTAACTAATAAAGTCGACAATTTATTGCCTTTGCATGGCTCACAAGCCCAAAACCAAACACTAACCTACTAACTTCATATTATGAACAACAACTCATGCATAGTTGAACCAAAGCCATCAAGATATGATTTTTATGCACTAAGGAACTCAGAAAAATCAAGAAATGCTAACCTAAGATTCCGGAGTACCTTTTACTCACAAGAATCAACCCATGGGACCAAAATAGGCCAAAAACCCTAAGCTAAACCAGATCTAAGCAATGAGTCATAAAGGTTGAGACTTTATGCCTTCTGGAATAGGATGAAGAAGAGTAGATTCTGGATCTACAAGCTCCAAGCCAACCAACACTTCTCCAATGAGCTCCTACTTCTTAAATATGCACGAAAAACACACCAAATCATTCAAAAGGGCTCAAGAATATCACAAATGGGGCTAGGGTTTTGAGGGGACTGTTTAGAGGATGGAGGTTGACGATTAGGCCAGCCTAAAGGGAGATAATGAGGTTTTATAGGGTCCAAGCCCTAAAAATTAGGGTTTGCACCCTGCATGAGTATGCGCTGCGTACTATAGGTACGCCCTGCATACTTAATAAGATCCCGCGTCCAAATTAATGAAGTACGCCCTGTGTACTTCCCTAGTTACACCTCGCCTTACAGCCAAAATGCAAAGCTTTAATAATTAAACTTTAAAAGATTTCTACCTGGGAACCGAGTGTTACAATAAAACCCCATTATCTCCCTTGAAGCCAGCCTTATCTTCAACCTCCATCCTCTAAAGCAGTCCCCTCAAAACCCTAGCCCAATGTGTGAGATTTTTCTTGAGTCATTTGAGTGATTTGGTGTGTTATTGGTGCATACTGAAGAAGAAGGAGCTCATTGGAGAAGTGTTGGTTGTCTTGTAGCTTGTAGATCTTGATTCTACTCCTCTTCATGGTATAAAGTCTTAACCTTTATGATTCATTGCTTGGATCTAGTTTAGCTTAGGGTTTTGGCATATTTTGGTCCCATGGGTTGATTCTTGTGAGTAAAAGCTACTCCAGAAGCTAAGGTTAGCACTTCTTGATGTTTCTGAGGTTCCTAGTGCATAAAAATCGTATCTTGAGGGCTTTGGTTCAGCCATGCATGAGTTGTTGTTCATAATATGAAGTTAGGAGGTTATAGTTTGGTTTTGGGCTTCTTTGAGCCATGCAAATGCATCAAGTTATCGGCTTTATTAGTTAAGACGTTCCTTAGGTTGAGTTCTATGAGTTAGATGTTTGGTCTTAATGGATTAAGTCTTAAAAATGAAGTTTGGTAAATTAAGGAGTACGCCCTGCGTAAGGCTGGAGTACGCAACACGTACTGATTACTCACCATGTTTTCTGGTTAGCTCCTCTACGCATGACGTAGAGGAGGGGTACACATGGCGTAGCCCTAAAATTCCACTTTGGTCAACTTTGAGATTTTAGGGAATATTTGATCGGTTAAGCCGTGGAAGGGTAAAATGGTCTTTTTACCCTAGGGAGTGAAAGTACATATTGGACCGTCGACCTTGGATTATTATCTCCTTAATTATTAATTAGGGTTGTTTTGGATATGTATAGTGTGAGGAGCTTTTGTTAGCAACAGTTCGGGGGTGGGATTTATTATCTTCAGTTTGAGGTGAGTCTGTTCACTTTACTCGTGGGTCGAAGGCAACAATGCCGACCCACTGGATTATGTTTGTAGGATGCTAGTTTTCTGTGTGATACTTTCTTGTTTCGTATGTTGGGCGAGGCCCGTTATGCGAGTTAGGGTGAGGCCCGTTATACTTATTCGGTGGGGCCCGTTATGGAAGTTAGGGCGAGGCCTGTTATACTCATTTGGGTGGGGCCTGTTACTTGTATTGTATGCGATATTTTGGGAACTCACTAAGCTTTGTGTTTACGGTTTAAATTTGATGTTTTAGGTACTTCCGATTTGAAAGGGAAAGACCCAACCTGATCGTAGTGCATCCACCCGTGTCCAACATTTTACGATTTTGGGATTGCACTCTCATAACTATTTTCTATTTTGACATACTTGAGGATTTGAGATGAATGATTGATGATTTTGGTTGATTTAAAACAAAAAAATTTACTTAGTATATTTGGGATGTTACACTTTGGCTGAGTCGAATTCACAAAGATATATATATATATATATATATATATATATATATATATATATATATATATATATATATATATATATATATATAGAGAGAGAGAGAGAGAGAGAGAGAGAGAGAGAGAGAGAGAGAGAGAGAGAGAGAGAGAGAGAGAGAGAGAGAGAGAGAGAGAGAGAGAGAGAGAGGATTTTGGTCCTAGGGTAGGAAGAATTAGGATTCGACAATTGTTCTATTTTCCCTAGTTTTTCGTAATCTTTTCATTATAAGCTTCACTTGTTGGACAAGTCTTATCTCACCCATTAACGGTCCAAAATTAAGATAAACCCAATACAAACTTTGAATTAATAAAAATATATTATTAATTATTATATACACTCTTTTAATTAATTATTTTATCTAATAATTCACTATTCTTTTTTATTTTAAGTTAGATGAGTTATAAATTTTATCAAATACATGATTATTATTTACTAGGTGTAAGACCCGTATATTATACGGGGTTGATTAAAAAAAATATTAAATAACAAAGTATAAACAATAAGTATTTTTTAAAATAAAATTTCGAAGTAAGAAATAAAGAAAGTTATTAATTTCAATTTACTATCACATTTATTACATTTAGTAGTTTACATATATAAGTATAAGTATTATGAGACTTTTTAATTTTAAAATTTAAAAAAATCAAAAATTGACACATGGATATTATTTACTTTAAAAATATCATAAAATGACAAGTGTCAAAACTCATGAGATATTGACATGTGACAAAATGGATATTCATTTATTATAGTAGATTCTAGATTTTTTAAGGATTTAGCCAATGAGCCCACAATCTCACATAGACGTATAGTTAATTTGTTTTTTCTTTGTGTACAACTTCCAACAAGCTCCTATTTGTGTAAGAAATAAATCACTTAATTGTAAAGACATTGCTAAGTGTCTAACAACACCTTATTGATCTCAATCATGTGTGAGTTTGTTTCATCCATAAATCTTCTATACACAATTAACGGGAGAATATGTTGTTTTCTCCTAATTTTGCTTCGGGCTGATGTTATGGAGCACGAGACATCTACTTAAATCACTTGGTTCCTCATTAAGGTTTTATTGGTTTCGAAATTCGGAGAAGTGAATAACAGACTTATACTTAGCCAATATGGGCATGACCATACATTTCAGCTTATTTGATTCTATCGAAAACGTCCAATCACACATTACACTCCAGAATCTTGGAGGAACAAATCCTTATTTTGGCTATATGGCATATTTATGAATTTCATGCTATATTATCTGATAACAACCTTTATAATTGTAATGTTACAAGTCAAAGTTTGAGGTACTTCTAGGAATTACACTAAAATCATTTAGAGATCTAGATATATTTATGGCGGAAGTCTAATAGAAACTTAACATATCCATCTCAAGGTTCACTCAATGACACTGATCCATGAAGTGAAATCCCGAAGTAGGTCAGTCCAATATTCAATTAAATAAATACATGTGAACTTTTTGGATCTTCATTTGGATACATTCATCCATGGATGTCTAAAAAACCTTCATTCCCTATACTTTATATATATGTTCCATTCTTTAAAGGATTATTTTATTACAGATCATTAGGTAGGCAGAAGACCTCCTCGCTTTACATTCCTTATACTTTTTGTATTTGGGTCTCTTAATGATCATTTGGTTATGGATCATTACCATTCGAGAAGTTGGATGTGTGGGTGGCACAAACAAATTCAATCTTGGAGGGATGAAATGGACAAGTAAAATCTCACTTAGTGTTTGGATGGCTTTAAGTTTTCAAATTTCGTCAAAAAATGAACTTGATATATCTAGTTGGGTTTATTTTCCAAGTGCCTCTTTAAGGAAATTGTTGGACATTAGATTGTCAATTTTGATTGAAATAGATATCTGATTGAACAAATTAGCCGCATAGGGTTAATATCCTCATGTGGCGTATTGTATATGATCATATTCAAACTAGGAAAATTTTGGATAGGTGCCATATTAAGCTTCTGTTGATGCTTTATGCTATTTGTGATACTGAAACCTCTAATCTTCTCTTCATCAATTTCAATCTTGACAACGAGTTGTGAGAAAAATCATTAGATGGTGGGAGATTAATCCATCAAAATCTTTTATTATTCATGATTGTTCGAAGATGGTGGATCAATTTGTCGGCATGAAAAAAATTAAGACATGTTTTGATGTAGTAACCTCAACATTCTTTATTTCTTGTTGTGAAAGAAAACGGAAAAAAACAAAAGAAAATGACACAGAGAATTAACTTGGATTAGTTGATGTGATATACGTCAAGGGACATGAACCAAATAACTCTTTTATTGTTATCGATTGTTTTCAAACATGATTACATTGTAACCCCTAGCTACAAACAATTATAACCGTAAACCGTAGCAACTATGGGTCTGAATCCTTATACAATTAAATATGAAACAATGAAAGAGGACAATACCGCAGGGTCGGAGGCTCCGCTCCTACATCCCCATGAGATAAGTGTTTTTCGTGTATGGTTTTGGGCGTAATAGCCCTTGGCCTATTCCAAACACTTATTTCGAAATCACCATTTTGGTTTCATAGCTTCCTTTTTGATCGGGTTACTCTAGATCTGACATTGGAGCGGGTTTGGAGTGAATCGACATATTGATCCAAACCTTTTTAATAAATTTCAAAATCCATTCCAAACTCGCTCCATAACCCACAGGGTTTCGAATAATTAAACTCATACCCTTATACACAGAACCAACAACTATCCAAACCCGACCCATAACCTGTAGGTTCTTTGAATAATGAAACACATTTTACTTAATTCTTAAAATAATATTTCGTAAATAAAAAATGTTTATTATAGCTTAATATTTAAAATAACATTTCGTAAATAAAACAAATGTTGATTTAGATAGCACATTACGTACTTGTGAACTTTCGATTGGAATTAAAATCACTATTGCAACAACCTTCAATTGGTTTTTGATTGTCGATTATATTTACAGTGATTGAAAATAACAATTAGAAACTTTCTTATGGTTAATAAATGATTCTATTGACTTATAAATGAAATTGATGATTGCTTGATAAAATATAAATGGAATAAAATCATGATTCTTGGTAGAAACCTCAAAGTCTAAAAGTCAACTCCTCGAGTCCTAGGTAAAATCGGTTTGACCTTTGCCCTTTGCCCTTTAAACTTTGATTGAAATTAAAATTAAATGTTAAGCAGTATAAAATATAAATATATAATTCTAAAATTTATATGGGTGGGTTATAAACGGAACGGATCAGTGATGATCCATACCTAAAATTTATATGGACGGAATGTTGATACCTTTTAGTCACACTTGTATGATACAATCACACTTTTCTAGTTGTTACGACCATTAAATATAATATGGCCGTATGATACCTAAAAAGACATGACCTTTCGTCTCAATTGAGCTGAAAAAATAATGTGTGGCTAACGACATATGATCATATTTTTGTGGTGTGACCATTGTTGATTTTTGTACTGGTAAAAGGGTTAGTGGGTACGGATCGATAACGGGTAAACAAATCAAAAACTGCGCTCCAAACCCATATAATTCTAACACGTTTGGATTGGATTAGGGTCAAAATTCGCTCCATTGTCAGATCTAGGTTACTTATTTGGGTAACCAAAATCAAAATCACACTCTAACATATCTCTTTGGCATTTTGAAATCGACTATTTAGTTTCAAAAAGCTACGAAAATATGAGCTTTTCACAATATTACTGCCGGGTGTTTTTTAGTTTTCAGAGTAGGTTTAAAAAATGGTATACTTGGATTACGAACCCCCACCATTTCTTTTAATTCGATTTTATGTATTTTGGACTAGTTTTTGCTACGCTGTCTCTATTAAATATCATTTGATGTGGCCCAAAAGAAAAATCAAAAAGCAAGACATACTTTTATTGTGATTTAATATTGTTTTAAAAATACATGTATAATTAAAGAACTTTATATTGTTAGAATGGATGGTATTGCTCACTTTAGCTTAGTATGATATATGAAAAATGAGAAAAATAGAAAAAAAAATACCCTGGTTGTAGGAATCAACTCATGAAAAAGAAGGGTTTTCCTTTTAGTTAGTGGAATATTAGAAAAAAGATTAAAGATGCCAACACCACTAAATCAAATAATGATTAAAAGGTTCCTTGTTCCTGAAATTAATACAAAGCAAAACTTTTTCTGCACATGAAAAAAATTTGTTCGATTCCTAAAGTTTTGACTCCAGTTTTGAAAGAACAAATAATTAAATTTTCTCATATTGAATCTTTTTTCCATCGTTGATCAGAAATACTATCTAAAGTGATGTTGATGTTCTAGACTTGTAACATCCAATGAAAATTCCATTTTAGAGATTTTAATTGGGTTGCCGTTAGATAAAAGATGCATATGATAATCACCAAAATATCAATTTTTATATATTGATATCTCAAAATCACAACTTCAGAAAAATATTACAAAATGACAATCTATTTTGGAATTTCTATCTCCTTAAATACACTCAAGAGTTTTGAATGAGGATGATCTCCATATTGACCGCTAGCGAACCGTTTCTCACATTTTTCTTAGGCTACTAATGGAACTCAAGACAGGACTGTTTGTAGGAAAATAGACCAGTTTGATTATGTGTTTGTAGGAAAACACAAGATAAACAAGTAGTTTCTCTTTCATGGATACTTATATTCAAAACACAAGCAAAACATGAAACATCTTACTCATGCATACGTATATTCTAAACACAAGCAAAAATAGTAGCTTCTCTCTCATGTAGTTTGAAATATATGTATGCCACGAGAGGGATACATGTAAACACAAGCAGGGACTTACGACCTGCCAACATCTACCAAGATCAAGTAATGCTAGAATTTCTTTATGGGCAACAACTTTGCCAACATATAAACCAGGATCTCATTGGTATCTATCTTCCGAATAGAGAACCTTTCTTTTTCCACAACATCTTTGATGAAATTCAACCTTACGTTAATATGCTTTGTTTTCTCATGATAGATTGGTTTCTATATAAGACACAAAATACTATGATTGTTACAAAAAAGATAGGCTTTTCCACCTTCAACCTAAGACTCTGAATGAGACCGTGTAACCATATACATTCCTTTATTCTTTCGGTCATTGACATGTACTCTACTTCAGTTATAGACTAGGCAACAATAGCTTGTAAAGTTGACTTCCAACTTATACTAAAAAAAAGTAAAGATATAAGATGTAAGTGATGTTTTGTTCACCAAATCACCACCATGGCCCGAGTCTCCATAACCCACCAAGCCATTATTCTATATGTTAGCACCACAAACTAGAAAATTGTTAGTTGTTCCCTTCAAATATCGCATAATCCAATTGACCACTTCCTAATGAGCTTTTCTTGGATTAATCATAAACCTGTTTACCATAGTAATAGCATGAGCCAAATCAGGTCTAATATATATATCATACATGAGACTTTCAACAACACTCGAATATGGAACCCTACTCATTTTATCTCTTTCCTCATCTATAGGTGGTAAGGTGCTTGGATCAAGTTTAAAATGTGTGCTCCGAAACGAGTTCCAAGCAGTTTGGACCAATCAATATGGAACTATTGCAACACTTTCTCAATGCAGCTTTGTTGAGAAATGTATAACAACTCTACTCTTTTATCCCTTTGAATATCCATCCCCAATGTCTTCTTTGCAGCTCCCAAATCCTTCATTCGAAACTAACTTTCTAGTAGCATCTTCAAGTCATTAGTTCCAACCATATTCTTGGTTATAATGATTATATCATCCACATATAGCAACATATATGTAGGAAAAACCTGATAATTTTTTTGTGGAAACATAATTATCAAATGGGTTTCGAGTGTAGCTGTGTGACGTCATAAAAAAATCAAATCTCTTGTACCATTCTCTTGGAGACAGTTTTAAACCATAAAGAGATTTCTATAGCAAACATACATGATCTTGCTTTGAATCAAGGAACCCTTTTGCCTGGGATATGTAAATCTTATCATGTAGACATCCATGAAGAAATGTAGTTTTGACATCTAGTTTTTTAAGCTTCACATTAAGTTCTCTCAGCATGGCTAATAAAATCATCACGTGCTTCATAATAGGTGAGTAAACCTTGTGATATTCAATCACTTCTTTTTGTGAGAAACCCTTTGCTACCAACTATGATTTGAACCTTGTTGGTTCAAATCCATAAATTACTTATTTTCTGGTAAAGACACACTAGTTTTCCTCCTTTATGTAATGGAACAAGATCCCACATTTCATTCTTCTCTGATGATTACATTTCTTCATTCATTTCCATTAACATGTTTGTTTCTCTTTACTCACTATAATTTCTTTGTATGATCGAGGCTTATCTGTATCAATGTCTTATCAATTCGATAATACATATTCTATAAAACCAACGTCACAAGAATTAGCACATTCAACATATCTAACGCAATTCTAAATATTCCTTTTCTGCCTTCTTTTTGCTATAGTTTCTTCCTCATATTATTCTCTCTCAGAAATAACATCTCTATACTATTTCTCATTGGGTTGATCTTGAGATTAATCTTGCATAGAATGTTCCTTGATGTTTGTGTTACAAAATCCACCTGACATATACGCACTTCACAACCCTTGACTCCAGCTTACCATCATTAAGATGGCATAAGATGGAAACCAAATATACGTAAGCCAGAATAATTAGAGGGTTTACCATACCATACATATTAAAGAGTCTTTAAGTCAATTATAGATGATGGAGGTTATTTGTTAGAAATAGTGCCCACAGTCACAACAATTGGTAATATTACTATCAGAGGTAAGGTCCTTTGGGTTAACCACAAGGACAAAAATGAGCAATTAATGACATAACATAATTATAGGGATCTAGTTTGATAACTAATTATGTGTATAATTAATTATTGTAAACTCCTAGATTATCAAGGGATTAAGTGTAAAGATTTGAAAGTCATTTTTTTTAGTAATTACCTGCCTCATAGATAGTTATTATATAATAGACTTATTACCTAATAAGGAACCCTAACCCATCCTATAAATAGAGGGGTTGTTGGACAAAATCTAATGATGATTCTAAGTCGAATGACTCTCTAAAATCCGGCAGCCCTCTATTCTCTCTAAACCCTAAAGAAAACTGAAGAGCGTGATACGCTTCCATGTAGTCGTGATGCACCTCAAGAATAGATCGAGATCTGTTTGGTTTTTTGATTCCAAAGGTGACAAGATTGTTGTTCTGAATTCCTTGGATGAGATCATAGAAGATGAATCCTTGTTTGGGTTCTATTTCATCCGCTCACGTTGTAACGCCCGTGTTTCTAGGATAGGCATTAATGATGATGTAATAGTGTAGGCCAACCTTTGTAATTTGTTTTGAAGTAATAAAGATGTATTATTTGAGTGTTATGTGTTTTATACTTAATTATTATGATTTAATATGTTAAGGATAAAAATAAGCGTCGAAAATAAATGTTAGATAAACCCGATATCTATGAAGAAAGTTGTAGTGGTTAAAACAAGGATTCCGGAGATATAAAGAATACTGAAATCCGAGTTATAACGAAGAAGTTATGACCTGTCGAAGTTTCGCGACAAAACCGGCACTACGCTGTGTGACTTAAAAAGTGAGTTTACGATAAAGTGCTTTTTAGTCTTAGCGATCTAAATGAAAGTCATAGTACACGTTAAAACGATAGCGTACATAAAAATAATGTCCAAATCTGACTTCGTATGAGGAAGTTATGAATTTTCTAAGATTTGGCAAAGCAGTATGTAGCCCGGAATTCGAATTATAGATCAAGCGATTTTTAGCCGACACAACCTAAACGGGAATCGAAGATCTTGTCGATAGTAGTTTAACGGTAAAAAGACAGACGAAGACGGATTTCGGATGAAGAAGTTATGAATTTTTAACGGACTTTTCCTGTCCCGGCCTGTTAAAATATAACTTTAAAAATAAATTCAAAATTAGCCAACGGAGTCTAAACAAAAATTGTAGATTATAATTTCACCTACACGTGGATATAAAGAACGTCAAAAACAGAGCCCGTATGCGAAAGATATGAATTTTTGAAGTTTCAGGCACAAACTTCGAGGCTGGAAGTACGCCCAGCTTACTTATGTGTACACGGTCCGAGATTGGCCATGTCGCCTACTCCTTCGCATGGTGCACACGTGTTCGTAGCCTTGACGCGTCCGAGATGATCCCTTTGTACGCCCAGCGTACTCTATGTACGCCCAGCGTAATGGTTGGTGAAGTAGTACGCCCCGCGTACTAGGATATTACGCCCAACGTAATTCGAGGCATCAGCCACTATAAATAGAACGCAAGGCCATCCGAATTTTGTTTACAAACTTACATCCTTTCACCTTCTACTTTCCTTTTACCTACACTAAATACCCCCAAGCCTAGAGTATCATCCTAACATTGCAAGGAAGCCCCGGAGAGCCCGAAGATCCCGAGAAAAGAGTTTTTCAAGTCGAAACTCTGCTCGCGTGAAGCCAGGTTTTTTGAGAAAACATCCTGGTTTCATCGAAAAAGATTATTTTAAGGGACGAAGTGCTGTCCAACCGCCGTTTTATCAAGTGAGTGTGTAGTCACTTTCATCTTACACATAGATATGAAGTATTTTCTATAAAATACGTGTTATGTGTATATATATTGTTTGTTTATTTGAGATGGGTGTTGAATAGATGTTTTATACACGTTTTAAACTGTATATGTATTTTTATCTACAAATATGTTGGGTAAAACATGGGTAGATGAAATAGTTGATGTGTGATAAAATGATGAGAGGCCTCGATGTTGTTGTTGTTGTAGTCATCTAGCGGAGTATAGATGACGACCACGGACCTTTCTAGACAGTCCAGTGGAACGCTAGCAGGCTCGCAACCTGTAGGTGTTGGTGAACAATATGTTCGCTGGTGTACTCCATCCCCTTCATGGTTGCCTTACGGACATATATGGCTGAGGAACCCCCTTAGCAGTAAAGTCCATACCGATGATGATCCTTAGGCTAGGTCCCTTATGATAGGTGTTTAGGGACGTAAAGTGAGGATAACGAGAACGGGTAATCAGGGTTATTGTTGGTTGATGAAATTAATAAATTTATTGTTGGTTGATGAAATTAATAAATTTATTATTATTTGTGGGTTGAAAACCCTATATGCTTACCATGCTCCCAAACCTGACCCACTCAACTTTCTATATTACAGGTAGTGGACCCAAAGCATAGTTGGATGATGACGAGAGATTTTTGGATTATAGGCCAGTAGATGTAAATAACTGTTGTAATGTCTATAATGTACTGTTTATGCTTTTGGTCTATATCGATGTAGACATCCCGAGTTTTGTAATGAAATGAAAACACATTTCTTTAAGAAATGCTTTGATAAATATATTTTTTATCATATTTTGTTTTGGGACAAATTCCACATATTTTATTGGAGAAATTACTCTGATTTTATTTTAAAAGCATAAACTAAATCGGTCTTTTCTGGCTGAGAAATTAGGGATGTCACAGTTGGTATCAGAGCATTAGTTTAAGCGAACTAGGAATTTGTAGGATTTCTAGACTTAAACTTAGAATTCTAAGTGATGATCGTGAGATGAGTGTCTACCATATTTTAGACACGAGCACTAGTATATTTTAGTAAAGATGTCTAAAATGCTTTTATGTGCTAAATGCTATATGTTTGCCATATATGATATTAATTGTTCGGATCTATGGTCTGTTGCCGACCGGATCTGGAAACCTTATGTGTTCAGGATTCTAAGCGTACGACTACGATATTAGAACTAACATGTAAACGTTTCAGAGTGATAAGGAGAATTTAAAAAAATCTATCGTGAATAAAGATCTAAATTTGCCTAATTTGGTGTATAGATTAAAATGGCAAGAACCCGAAGTGGAGTTGGAAATGCGAATAGGAATGAACAACCTCAACCCCAAGTGATTGAGCAGGTGCCGATAGTAGAAGCTGCACCAGAACCAATCACAATGGCCAGAGTACAAGCCATGATTCAGACAATGATGGCTGAACAAAGGGAAGAAATGAGAATCCTATTACTGAACAACGGGAATGAACCTTCAATGCCTGTTGAACAACCTAAATTAAATGACAGTCAGTTAAAGGAAGAAAATTACAATAGATCTGTTGGTCAAACTGAACCGCTTGTGGTTAGGAGGAATAACCAAGAGGATGGAGTCGTGTGACAACCATCAATTTCTGGTCAAGTCAAAGTCAAATAAAGTCAACAAGTCAAACCGGTCAACTCAACTAACCCTTGTATATTAGGGTTTACATTATGTTTACTATGGTACAACTCACTATCTTAATGCAAAGTATCACTTAGGGTTTTCACGTGTTTGGAAAATCTAAACCCTAATCAGGGTAAATGATGTAACTACTCGATAAAAATACTATTACACACCCTACGGGTGCGTGTAACACTCATAACAAGGCTTAACGGGGCTTACGAATCTTGCATTTCGAGGCTAAACACTCACAAAGGTCACAAACAAAGTCTCTCTAACTCTCTCTCACTCTATCTCTCTCTCTCCCAAATCTCTCTCAAAATCTCTTTTAACTTTTTATAATCACCTGGGGCATCCTGACCCTTAACTTAGTCAAAAATCACTCGAAACGAGAAGTTTATTTTAAAATCAGCCACATAGGGCCGAACCCTCTTAGAGCCGAACCTCTTAGAGCTGAACCTCTTAGGACCGAAGCTACTTAAGAACCGAACTCCCCTTAAACACCGAACACACCCTTCGGCCCGAAAACTACTTCGGTTCATCCCACCTTCGGTTCAGGTTAGTCACTTCGGTTAGGATCAAGCCCTCTCGGTCCATTTCGCTTTCGGTCCATTTCGCCTTCGCTTCCCATACACCTTCGCCTGCGAGCTTTACGGACCGAACCTACCTTCGGTTCTAGGCCTCATGAACCGAACCCTCGCAGGTTCGCTCCTCACTTCCGGTTTTCGACCACATTCACGTTTTGAGACCGTTTTTCATGATTTTAATGTGGGATTTTCACCCAAAACCATATTTTACTATTTTCAACCTTCAAAATATCATAATGTATCCATATCTTATCAATTTCTAAGATATAACTCATATTATTGATTAAGATAAAGTGCAAAGCACAAGGTACAAGAAGGTACTTTGACTTTTCCCAAAAAGCTATGACAACAAGCCACCCCATACTCCAGTCACTATTCACACCTTACCATATCAAATCACTGTCCTTTTTGCACCTTCCAACACTCCATATGATTCCCTAACCAAATCTTAGACAAACATTTACCCTTCCCCTCTAAGACTTCACTCTTTCACCAAAAAGCAAACATATCTCCTTCTCTCATTTCCCCTCTCACAAAATTCGAGATTTCAAGGGCTGATCTCAAGCTTTTCATCCACTTTTGGTAAGTATCTTCATCCTACACTTGAACATTCTACACTTCTTCACACAAATCATGGATTCCTTATACAAATATCGTCATATTTGTTCTTAGATCTTCAAATCTTCAAGCATCTTTCAAGTGTTCTTGACTTGGAAACTTCTTTTCTTCATCATCCATCCCAAGAAATCAGTCAAGGCGAGTTCATACCCCTACATTTTCATGTTTTCTTCAAGTTTTAGGGGGGGATACAAGTTAATACACCAAAAACTTAACTAATCTCGAACATCAGCTTTCATCAGGAAAGTTTAGTTCCATTCACGGATTGTTTTGAACATCTTAAAGGTGCGAATAGTTCAGGTTTATACCTTTCTAATGACTACTTGCACATGTTCATACGATTTTTCTACAATTTATGGCGATTTTTACAAAACTGCCTATCATTTCAGAAACAACTTCGGACCAGTCTGTGAAGTTGAACATTTTCACCCAAGTTAGAGACTTCTAAAAATCATAATAAAAATTATGAACAAACTAGATACATTTTCTCAGAGTTTACGGATTTAGTTTTCGACTTCGTATGATTTTTCTGTGATTTTTCTAAAACGGTGCAGAAAAGTGAAAGGCTAGTTAAACAGCTTACAATATTAACAACACTTTGTAACATGTTGAGCAAAGTGTATAACAATAAGTTTCTAAATGTTGAATGTATTTCTTGTTAGTTTAATCATCATAAACAGAAATTAGTCATTCATGATAAGGGTTTTCATTCAATTCGAACACGTACAATAAACTATAATAGGTATGGTTTATGGATTTTACATTTCAAACACACTACATAAAAGGGGATTTACTTCCACCACAGAAAAGGTTTTACATTCAAACCACACGTAAACTCGTTAACGTAAGTTGTGAGACAATTCTTCATTGCACTCTTAGAGTATGGGTTAAAATTCCTGTAAGTTATAACCAGAGTCTCTTGTAGGGAGAGCGTGATAATTGTGTATAGATCTATATTGGGATTGACACCCCACACCTTGTTGCTAGCTACAGCAGGACCTGCAGGTCTACGGGTGACAAATGTCATAACATTTCTAACGTCTGAAAAACATTGTAGCAGGTCATCTAGTTGTAGTATGGTTATAGCGACTCACATAGAGAGTTAACAACACTTAAAGTTTACGGGAAATTCTACTTTAAAAAGGGGTTTTATCTATTTAAAACTGCATACTTCGTTACAATTACGAAACACACTCATACATTCGATCTTGGGACTTAAGGCTACATAGCATTTTATAAGGAAAATATTGGATTTTTCTTGAGTATACGTTCCATTTACAAACAAAGGTTTTCAAACACTACATCCAAAAGCTAATGAACTCACCAACTTAATTGTTGACACTCTTTCAAAACTACTTGTATTCTCAGGAAATCGGTGAAACAGGTAACCAATTGCTTTTGAGGATGGGACGCAAAGACGTCAATTAATACATTTTTTTCATTATAATGTAATTGATTTTGAAACATGTAATTCATACTATGGTGTAACTACTTCTCTTATATTTATGATGGTTGTGTTTGCTTTGGTCACTATTATACTCGTTGTTATGATACTGTACATGAAGTCATTCCCACCCCCGGACGTTTCCGCCATCCTTGGTTTGGGGGTGTGACAAGTCGAGAGAAATGGATGCAAGTACAAATACTTTATGACTTGCAAGCCGTCAAGTTTCACTGAAAAGGAAGATCCTGTTGGAGTAACGGATTGGATCTCGGAAATGGAATTGGCCTTCATGACATGTGGTTGCCAAGGCAAGTTACAAACCACATTTGCAGTGCGTCAGTTCAGAGGTGGCGCTGTTTGCTGGTGGAACACTCTGGGGAAGACCCTAAGCCCTAATGAGCCACTGCAACTGACTTGGGCAGAGTTCTTGGTGCATTTCAAGCGCAAGTACTGTTCAGCCCAAAATCTGCTTGAGCCAGAGAATTAATTTCTGACATTAAAGAAGGGAAGCATGTTCATCGATGAATACACCAATAACTTCACAGACAAAATGGATTTTGCTTTGCGTATTGTCCCAGACGAGCTGACAAAAATTGAAAGGTAAGCAAAGGGACTTCCATGGGAGTATGTGGTGCCAGTGCGTCAGGCACTTACTCTGGAGGCAGCTATCTGGGTTGCCAAGTCTGTTGAATATATGATCAAGGGAAGAGCCGCCAGCAAGGTTGATGTTGGCGAAAAGAGAAAGTTTGAAGGAACTTCAGGTTCCAACAAGAAAAGTAAATTCTCGAAGTTTGGTTCGAGGAAATTCGGAGGAGGAGCCGAAGCGAAATGGTGTGATAAATGTAAAAAGAAACATGTTGGGAAATGTAGCGAGGAAGTCACTTGTTATAAATGTGGAAAGCCTGGGCATTATGCCAATGAATGCAACTTCAATAAGAAAGTCTGTTATGGGTGCAATGAAGAGGGGCACATTTTAAAGGACTGTCCGAAGAAGAAGGATGCAGAAAGGCCCAATCTCCCACCAAAGCCAAAATCCAGAGCTTTCCAGATGACATTGGAAGCTGCAAAGGATGCAACGGATGTCGCTTCAGGTACCTTTCTTGTAAATGGATTGCCTGCCAATTTATTGTTTGATTCCGGAGCGAATTACTCCTTTATATCACATAAATTTGGTGAAAGACTAGCATTGCCTATAGAAAACTTGATGATGCCCTAACTGTAGAAGTTGCTAGTGGAAAATTCATACCTGTTACAATTATATTAAGAATATCGTTATCGACTTGAACGGAAACGAATTCCACGAGAAGTTGTTACCGATTGAGTTGAATGGTTTCGACATCGTTCTAGGAATGGATTGGCTTAGCGCCAATGATGCCGAGATACTGTGCAAGAAAAAGATAGTGAGGGTAAACCCGCATGGAAAAGAGTCAGTTATGGTATACGGAGACAAGCGCAGAGTGAATTCTGGAATCATTTCCCTAATGAAAGCCATAAAATGTTTGTATAAAGGATGCACCTCATACTTGGCATTCGTGATCGATGTTAAGAAGGAGAAAAAGGATATGCAAAGTATACCAATGCTGTGTGACTATCGGGAAGTTTTTCCTAAAAATCTTCCTGGATTGCCCCCTGATAGACAAGTGGAGTTTCGAATAGACTTGTTACTAGGAACAACACCAATAGCAAAAGCACCATACCGATTAGCAACGACGGAGATGAAGGAGCTTATGACGCAACTTCAGGAATTATTGGACAACGGTTTCATTAGAGCATCACTCTGGGGAGCTCCGGTGTTATTTGTAAAGAAGAAAGATGGAAGCATAAGAATGTGCATAGACTACAACGAGCTGAACAAGACAACAATAAAGAACAAGTACCTGTTGCCAAGGATTGATGGCCTGTTCGATCAGCTGCAAGGTTCGAGCTATTTCTCGAAGATCGATCTTAGGTCAGGATATCATCAACTAAAGGTGAGAGAGCAGGATATTGAGAAAACTGCATTTAGAACAAGATATGGACACTATGAGTTCTTGGTTATGTCGTTTGGACTAACCAATTCTCCAGCAGCATTCATGGATTTGATGAACATGGTTTGTAAACCATTCCTCGATAAATCCGTAATAGTGTTCATAGATGATATTTTGATTTACTAAAAAAGAAAGCATGAGCATGACAAGCATCTGTGAGAAGTGTTAGAAGTTCTGAAAAAGGAGAAGCTATATGCAAAGTTCTCCAAATGCGATTTTTGGATTCAAGAAGTCCAATTTTTGGGTCATGTGGTTAACCAAGAAGGGATAATGGTTGACGCAGCTAAGATTGAAGTTATAATAAAGTGGGAACAACCAAAGAGTCCCACGGAGATTTTACCGAAGATTTATCCAAGGCTTTTCTTCGATAGCTACTCCATTGACAACTTTGACCCACAAAGGAGCTACTTATACTTGGAGTCAGAAGCATAAGGAAGCATTTGAGAAGCTAAATAAGAAGTTGTGTGAAGCACCGATTCTTTCTTTACCTGAAGGAGTTGAAGACTTCGCAATTTATAGCGATGCATCTGGAGTTGGGTTAGGTTGTGTTCTGACCCAAAGGGATAAGGTGATAGCATATGCATCGAGACAATTGAAAGAACATGAAAAGAACTACCCCACTCATGGTTTGGAGTTGGCAGCGGTGGTATTTGCCCTAAAGATATGGAGGCATTCTCTTTATGGCACAAAGTGCAAACTTTTCACTGATCATAAGAGTCTTCAATATCTCTTTAATCAGAAGGAATTGAATATGAGACAACGACGCTGGCTAGAGTTGCTTAAGGATTACGACTGTGAAATCCTTTACCACCCTGGTAAAGCAAATGTTGTAGTTGGCGCTTTAAGCCGAAAAGTGAGTCTTGAAAAGAAAAGCCGAGAGCATTAAGAATCGAATTTGTCTCAATGATTGTAGAAAGCATCAAGAAAGCTCAGAAAGAAGCTTTAGAGAAAAATGACCGAAAAGAAAAACGTTTGGGCAAAACGTTATGATACAAACGGTCAATGACTGAAGGTATTCCAAGATAGGATTTGGGTACCTAAGACGGGAGGAATAAGAGATATTCTGATGTAAGAAGCTCACAATACCATGTACTCGATTCATCCCGGAAGCACGAAAATGTATAGGGATCTGAAACCCTACTATTGGTGGCCGACGATGAAGCTCGATGTTGCAAAGTATGTGGCGGAGTGTGTGACATGTGCGAGGGTTAAGGCACAACATCAGAAACCGTATGGGAGTTTAGAACCTTTACCTGTACCCATGGGTAAATGGGAAGACGTCACCATGGATTTTGTGACTAAACCGCCCAAAACGACGAGCAGTCACGACATGATTTGGGTGGTCGTTGATCGTTTTACTAAAAGTGCACACTTCATAGCAGCCAATGAATAATGGTCTATGAATAAACTTGCAAATGCCTACGTGAAGGAGATAGTGAGACTTCACGGTGTTCCTTTAACGATTGTATCAGATCGTGATAGTCGTTTCATGTCGAGGTTTTGGAGAAGTCTACAAGAGGAATTGAGTATGAAATTGTGTCTAAGTACAGCGTACCATCCGCAAACCGATGGTCAGAGCGAACAAACGATTCAAACATTGGAGGATATGCTACGAGCATGTACCCTGGAGTTCCAAGGTAACTGGGATGAACATTTACCTTTGGTAGAATTTTCCTACAATAATAGTTTCCACTCGAGCATCAAGATGGCACCTTATCAAGCTTTGTATGGACAAAAGTGTCGAACGCCGTCATGTTGGGTTGAAGCTGGAAAAAAGCAGTTTATGGGACCCGAGATAGTTCATCAGACTGCTGAAAAGCTGAAAGTGATTAGGGAAAGGATGTTAGCAGCTCAGGATCGTCAAAAGAGCTATGCTGACAAGAACAGACAACCGATAACATTCGAAGTTGGAGATTCGGTTTTACTTAAAGTCTCGCCGTGGAAGGGACTTATAAGATTTGGTAAAAGAGGAAAGTTGAGTCCAAGGTTTATTGGACCGTTTAAAGTTATTCAGAGGATTGGGAACCAAGCTTACAAGCTAGAACTTCCAGAAGAACTATATGGTATTCATAACACTTTCCACGTGTTTTATTTAAGGAAGTTCACGGGAGAAGTTCCCGATATAATTCTTATTTCTGAATTAAGGATGGATGAAACCATGAGGTTAATTGAAGAACCGGAAGCAATAGTTTACCGTAAGACTAAGAAGTTGCGACGCAAGATGGTCGATTTAGTGCTTTTGCGATGGAAACATACGAATGGGCCAAATCTCACCTGGGAAACGGAGAGTGACATGATGAGTCGCTATCCGCATTTGTTTGCTGATGTGTGATTTCGGGGACGGAATCATCCTAAGGGGGAGAGAATTGTAACGCCCGTGTTTCTAGGCTAGGAATTAATGATGATGTAATAGTCTAGGCCAACCTTTGTAATTTGTTTTGAAGTAATAAAGATGTATTATTTGAGTGTTATGTGTTTTATACTTAATTATTATGATTTAATAAATTAAGGATAAAAATAAGCGTCGAAAATAAATGTTAGATAAACCCGATATCTATGAAGAAAGTTGTAGTGCTTGAAACAAGGATTCCAGAGATATAAAGAATACTGAAATCCGAGTTATAACGAAGAAGTTATGACCTGTCGAAGTTTCGCGACAGAACCTACATGACGTTGTGTGACGTAAAAAGTGAGTTTACGATAAAGTGCTTTTTAGCGTTAGCGATCTAAATGAAAGTCGTAGTACACGTTAAACCGAGGGCGTGCATAAAAAGAATGTCTAAATCTGACTTCGTATGAGGAAGTTATGAATTTTCTAAGATTTGGCATAACAGTATGCGGCCCGGAATTCGAATTATAGATCGAGCGATTTTTAGCCGACACAACCTAAATGAGAATTGAAGATCTCGTCGATAGTAGTTTAACAGTAAAAAGAAAGACGAAGACGGATGTTGGATGAAGAAGTTATGAATTTTTAACGGACTTTTCCTGTCCCGGCCTGTTAAAATATAACTTTAAAAATAAAGTCAAAACTAGACAACGGAGTCTAAACGAAAATTGTAGAGTATAATTTCACCTACCCGTGGATATAAAGAATGTCAAAAACGGAGCCTGTATGCGAAAGATATGAATTTTTGAAGTATCAGGCACAAATTTCGAGGCTGGAAGTACGCCCAGCGAACGAGGTATGTACGCCCAGCATACTTATGTGTACACAGTCCGAGATTGGCCACGTCGCCTACTCCTTCGCATGGTGCACACGTGTTCGTAGCCTTGATGCGTCCGAGATGATCCATTCGTACGCCCAACGTACTTTATGTACGCCCAACGTAATGGTTGGTGAAGTAGTACGCCCTGCATACCAGGATATTACCCCCCATCGTAATTCGAGGCATCAGCCACTATAAATAGAATAAATAGAACGCGTACCAGGATATCAGGGTTATTGTTGGTTGATGAAATTAATAAATTTATTGTTGGTTGATGAAATTAATAAATTTATTATTATTTGTGGGTTGAAAACCCTATATGCTCACCAGGCTCCCAAGCCTGACCCACTCAGCTTTCTATATTACAGGTAGTGGACCCAGAGCATAGTTGGAAGATGACGAGGGATTTTTGTATTATAGGACAGTAGATGTAAATAACTGTTTTAATGCCTATAATGTACTGTTTATGCTTTTGGTCTATATCGATGTGGACATCCCGAGTTTTGTAATGAAATGAAAATACATTTCTTTAAGAAATGCTTTGATAAATATTTTTTTTTATCATATTTTGTTTTGGGACAAATTTCGCATATTTTATTGGAGAAATTACTCTGATTTTATTTTAAAAGCATAAACTAAATCGGTCTTTTCTGGCCGAGAAATTGGGGATGTCACACACGTGCTGAGAAAGAGGAAATCAAACGCAACAAATGTATGTTTCCTTTTTCCTTTCTTAAGTTGATTCTATGTTGCATTAATTGGTTGATCAAGTGATCCGACTCTTGGATTATGAGTTACTCATTTTCGATTATGATTTTTTCCGTTGTGTTTACGCCTTTGTCGCTAAAGATCCTAATAACCTAACACTATTTACATGATAACAACCGGTATTGATTGTTTCTCTCCATAATTTTTTCAAAAAATCAATAAATAATCACTTGCATATTGGATGTTGTATTGATTTTTGTTTCATTCATTCCACCACTATGTTTTGTTGTAGTGTGTGTCGTATATTGCATTACTATACTTTATGTTTTTCATAAGTTGTCAAACGGTTCATTGCAAAACTATAACCTATTATCTTTTGTAAGTGTCTTAACTTGTTTCTTTGGCTGTTTTTCTATAATAGTCCTCCACGCCTTGAAATTTCCAAAAACTTCACCATCTATCCTCTTGGAAAGACAACCATACTTTCCTTACCATCCAACCGAAAGATGATGTGTTTCTCTAGTTCTTGATCTTATTTTTACAGTATTAAAAGAAATGGAAGCAGTGAAGAAGTTTAAATGGAAAAAGCCCAGAGATTTTAGAAGATTACAAGCAAGAGCCGAATCTTTGAATAAGTATGGGGTACCTACCAGATGAAGAGAAGATTTCTGGAATGGTACTAAGCCATTGACAAGTAAAGATGAATTACATTTTGGCTGAAAAAGACATTATGTGAAGTCTCCACGGCGTGGCCATCACTACCACGTTGTGGCATTTGTTTTTATCGTGACTGACTTCTGTCAGACACATCACCACGATGTGGCGAATATTTCCCACGTCGGGGCCAGTTTATGCACAATTTTTGAAGATGGTTCTTTGGTTTATATTTATCCGGCACATTTGCATTCACGAAGAGAGGGGCCAGAAGTATTGTTTTCCAACCATTATACCAAATGTCAACCACATAAATTTGATTTGAATCTCGTCACTACTACCCCAGGGGAGTCTGTTCCATTTTCTCCCTCTTTACTTTTATGTTCTTTAATTTTTTAAGCATGCAATGGGGACATGGCATCAATTAAGTTTGGGGTAGGGGTCGAATAGAGGAATGAAAGTATACTAATACAAATTAAATATATATATATATATATATATATATATATATATATATATATATATATATATATATATATATATATGAAAAAAGGACTAGGATTTAAAAAAATCAGTATATAAAGACTTGAAAAAATGGTCTAAAATTGAATCTAGTTAAAAAAATTGTCATAATGTTGTGTTGAGACCAAGGTTGCTAGTGTTATGTGGGACAATCCGATACAAGCTTCAATGTTTATTTGAGCCAATATATGTTCTAGTGTATTTTTGGCGTCCATATCCTAGTGAAATCATGGGACAAAAACATAACCTTGTTTAGTTTGAGGGATATAATATGTTTAGCATCGTGTACCAGAAATGTATCTAGGAGAGGTGATGTAGTGATTCCACTTTAGACTAATACCTCTAACCAATAAGGGTTGAAGTTAAGTTCCCTTGCTTAAGCATATGTTTTTATTTTATGTATTTTTAGTTTTTGAGTGAAAAAAGTGAGTTAATAAAAGAAAAAATAAATATAAAGAAAAAAATAGAAAAGAAAAAAAAGTTGCAAAGTTTGAGTGAATACGAGTCTACAAAGCTATGAATATGAAATATTATGAAGAAAAGTTAGAAAAAGATCCAAATTATTGAAGAATCAAGTTGAAGACTAAAAAATAAGGCAATATGTTAAGTTATTATTTATTGTAATTTTTCTTTCTTTATTATTTTTCCATATGTATGCTTGGGGGATTAACAAAAAATTACCTTGAGGTTAAGAAAGATTTCTGAGGATATATTCGGAGGGATTCATAAAATGAATGTTGTCCAAAATAACTTGGAAGTGTTTATGAGGATTTTGTGTATGTAGGATTGGGGAAGTTCTAAGAATATTAGACACAAATATATACATTGCAGTCTTGTGATGTAATAGATGAGCTCAAAATTGATTGTCTTGTGTGATGTTGGTGGCTAGGGTGTTGATGTGATAATATGATTATAAAATCAGCTTTGCTTAGGGGCAAGCAAAAAGCAAGTGTTAGGTATTTTTATATATGCATATTTAATCATGTATTTTGTGCATCTTCCTAATACATTTAGCTACAATTGTGCTTATTTTAGGACAAAAGGTACTTATTATGTTTGAAATTTGTTTTGTAGTAGCAAAGACATGCTCGGGATGAAAAGGAAGCAAATGAGGATCTAGAAGCAAGAAAGAGTGGGCTAAAACATTCGAAGTCAAAAGAAGTAAAGATATTTGAAGCCCATAACATGGGAATTCATGCCACGATGTGGTGATTAGAAGATTCACGATCTGAGAAGATGACGTGGAGAATACGCGTGGAAAAAATAGCCATGTCGTGGACCCTATTTACCACGGTGTGGGAGGTAGATTTTAGGAAAGTATAAATATTCAGTTTTAGGTCAAAGAGAGGGACTTCTGGCCGATTTTATAGCGAAGGATTTCCTCAAAAACCCTCTGGAAAGTATATTGAAGTTCTAAAATCGATTGGAGCTTAATAGTTGAAGAGATCAAGAAGAAAAAACATTGATCTGTTCCATTTGCTAGCTTTAATCATGTCTAGTCTAATTTACATTGATTTAGTTTTTTGCTGTTATGATGAGAGGCTAAAGACCTTTTAATTTCATTGGTGAAGATGAACCCCTTGGACTACATGTTGATGTCTATATTATGATTAATTATTGCTTATTTTTGTAGTGTTGGTAAATCGAAACCTTACATTATCTTAGTTCTAGTCTTTGATTTCCTTGATATAAGTTTAGTGCAGTAGATGATCATTCTATTTGCATGAACTTGATTTCCTAGTGCTTTATGATTATTAAATTGCAAGAGCTAGGATTGAACAAATATTAGATTGGGTAATTAAAGCTAGTAACTTTAATTGTGTTAAAGAGCATACTTAATCCATAATTTGTTCTTGGATGTTTGACTTGATCATAGGAAAGTATCTATTAGATTTATCGTGCATAGCCAAATTCAGCTTAATATTGATTTTGTGTTTACTTGTGTTTTACCATAACATAGTAAGTCATAAATTGGTAAATACCAGGAATTTGATCATATTAACTAGTCTCATAATAATTTGTTAACCAATAAGAGTAATTTAATAAGAAGTCAACCATAGGGAAAAGGGGGGATTCGGATCTAATGAAAGTACTCTTTAATATTGAATTCAATTCATTTGCTTTACTTAGTTTATTAGTGTTAATTTATAGTTGTTTGATTTAAGTTCTTCTGATTTTTCAGAATTAGTAAAACCCCTAATAAAAGTATGCTTTCTTAGTTTAACTTTAGTAATTGTCTTATTAATTAAATTACATTCCCTGTGTTCGAGACCTGACTTACCTAAGCTATTCTATAATCCGACTAGATACACTGCCTATAGGTGCATAATTAGTTAAGTAGTTAGGTTTATAAATTAAAAGTTGATAGGTATAATTTTGCACATCGGCTATTCATATATGCCTTTGACTAAGTTATATTAAACTATACAATCTAAACCTTTAGATTCATAATGAAGTATGAGTGCCCTCTCCGTTATGTATACTATAGCGAAACAGTTCCCAAATTTTGCAACTTGAAAAATAGAGACATTGTTCCATATGGATACAATACCATCATAAAAATTATGCTCTTGCTAGCTTTGACATGTACTCAGAAATCAACTGGACTTCTAGAAATCAATACCCTTTGACTTTCTTATGGAAGTGTAGATTTCTATTTCGTGATGCTTTGTTAAGCCTTTAATTGGGCTTCTTAATCTTATGCACTTTATCCAGATAGTGTATATGTTCAACCCTTTCAAGACATGATAAACATATCTTCTGAAAGTTTAAACAATTCATTTCCATTCCTCACAATTCAAAATATGAAGAGGGATACCGTAATCATATTGTGAATTTGAGAATGCAATTACTACAAACAATATATGTATTGATCTTTATTAGATCCTTAAAATCTACTGGTGAAAGTGTTTCCTCATAACCATTTTCATGAATTAGAGTGAAACCTTTTTGTCACCTAGAGTCGAAGGGGCACACGTTCCAATCCATGTAGAACTTTCATTTTCCACGTACAGTCATAAGACAAGGTTTAGGACATACCAAATTCAAATTTAGTTTTCCTTCATGGACTGAACTTCGCGATTATTTTAATTTCTTGCCTTCTGGCAGCTCAAAAGGCCCACCATTGCTTCCATGCTGTTAGCAGTTCATCCATATTGATCAGTGTACTTTCACTGACCAACGTGCTTTACTTTCAAAGTTAAATGAAGAACATAGAACTCATAAGCAATGCCAACTCAACTGGAAGAGCATAGAAATAAGAATATATCAAGAAACACAATAGGTTTTCAACCTCAGTTCGTCTGCTAGTGATAACTAAAAGGATCACTATCGGTCGAATCTTACAAGATCAATATCAACATGACTCCCACCGACTTCTTGACATGTGAGTTTTCTCTCAAGGAACATTCCTTGACAAGTTAAAACAAATATTCAAGAGTTCATGCGGATTTCCGACAAGAAAACACTTCATAGAATAGGAGTCAGTTATCTTTTGTTTCTCGATCAACGAAAACAAAAAACTCCAATTCAAAATGTTCTAGAGTAAGAAAACATTATTACTTTACATATTACAAGGTGTTATCATCCTTCTTGGTTTGAAATGAGTTTCAAGATACGATTTATAGTTACTACAACATGGCTCTAAAACTTGATTGGGAAAAAGTATGACTCATCTATGATCGAACCATTTCCAACAATGTTTGATTCCTCTTCTTAGTCATAAAATTGCACTAAGATGTTCTTGGATGAGTCAATTGTGATACAATTCCACAATTACTAAGATGATCATAAAACATGATACTAAAGCACCTACCTTTCTTTTAAGATTTGAGAATCTTTTATATTTTTTCCTAATAGATTATTCCATTCGTTCTACTATTCATGAACTTTTCAAAAGTATTTGAATTATGTTTAATCTTATAAACAAAATCATATTTACTGAAGCATCAATAAATCATGACAACTAGAGTTATCGTGCCTTGTGGTGGATCTGAAGAGTCCATATCAACATGTACTATATCCATTAGTCCTTCGCTTTCCATCACACAAACATGTGATCAATGAATTAATCATAATTTTTCAATGAACAAGATTCTCATATATTATACAATTCGAATTGTACGAAACCAAGTATTTGTCCAGTTGGCGATGAGATTTCTTCTTCACTTGGTCATTTATGATAGTACCACACACAATATCATAAGAATCAAATCAACAATTAATATTGCTATTATTTGAAACATAACTAACACTTTCATTAATGTCATTGCAAGGAAATAAGATAAGGTAACTAAGTAAATCAAAACTTCGCTTTTATTGAGATAAATGAAAATTTGGAACTTGCCCTTACAATGCATGAAATGAAAAACTATATTTCTAAACATCTCAGAAGAGTAATAGCAATCTATTAAATTATTCTAACTCCCTATCAGTAGCTCCAAATTCTGACCAACGAACCATGTGACCAAAGTCCATTTCCCACGATCAGATTTTGCTTGCTCTACTCAAGCTTCCTTCTTTCTTCTAGATCCTGCAACACCATCAAAATGTGACCATCACATCATGTATTAAGAGTATAAGAATAGGAACTTATGGAGTTAGATAATGGATGTACCTGAAGTAGAGTCACACGACTTGACTTTACCATCTCTAAGATCCTTAAGGTATTTTGGGCAGTTTCGCTTCCAATGTCCCTTCAATTGGCAGTAGAAACAAATGGAATCATTCTGGTCAACATTGGGAGTGATCTCAGCACAATCCTTTCTCTTTACCATACGATCAAATGGTTTGATCTTGGCCAATCCCTTTCGATTGGGAAGAGTAACCTATTCTTGATTACCATTGTCAACATCCAATGAACTTTTGGGATTAGATCCTTTAAGCATTTCTGTTTCACTTGTACTCTTAAGCATCTATGCTTCTACAGTTATCAACATCTTAGTCAGATCAATTAGGGTCACATCAAGATTCATCATAAGAAAGTTCTCAATGAACTGACCATATGACTTACGAAGCAAAAGAAGAACCAAATCAACGGCTTGCTCCTTTAGGAATACGACACCCATCCTTTCCAACTTGTCAATGTACGAATTCATTTTTAGAATGTCCGCACACACAAAATTTCCATCTTTGTGTTTACATGCCAATAAGGCTTGAGTAGTTTCATATCTTTCAACTTGATGAAAATGTGATGTTAGGAGAGTCACAGGAGGAGGAGGTGGAAGAGTTGAATAGAGATGATATCCAGTTCCACCATTTCTTAAGGAAGCGAATACATTTTCACCTTGACTTGAAAGTGGAAGACCATCTCTAGAAGGTTGAGGAAATCCATTTCCGTAAGAACAAGGGAGACCATCACTGTCTTGATTTGACACATAAAATTTGAGAGAAGAGAGAATTCAAGTTAGTTGATTTTAATCCTTAATTATTAACCCATAAATTTAAATTAAGGTTAGGATCCATATTTTCAATTCAAACTTTAAAGAGGGATGTTGTAATCAAATTGCGAATCTATTTTAGATAGGTAAGGCTTTTACCAATTTCAATCTTATGAAACTCCTAGATCTTTTGATATTCATTGAATCTTAGCAATGTCATTTTTAATCTCGATTATGCTCTTACCAATTATGACTGAGATGCCAAGGATCAAAATGAAGAGGTGAATAACCATGCAAACTCGCTCAAATATCCTCGATCGATTTATGATCTCCCACACACACACTTCATCAACAATCATAAACACGATTTGTTTCATCATTTCATCTTTATAGCCCCAAATTAGTGTGTCGGTTAACCACACACGCTCCATTAACGACTCATAAAGAAACGATGTGCGTTTTCATGGATTAGAATACAATTTCACATTTTTCTTAAAGTAACTAGAGTGTGATTTTTAAAGAAGGTTCTAGTACTTTATAGATTATACTTTTAATCTGATTATGTACTATCGAACTCGTTCAACTAATAACCCTCCACCGCACAGGAGAGCGGTGGGTGAAAAGGACACCCATTGAACGGTTATTTTATAGATCGTTGCCTTATACTATCTTTCTAGCATGACTTCGTGAATGAGGCATACTAGCGGTTCAACTGACTTTTCTTATAAATAAAATAATTAATCTTATAATATATATATATATATATATATATATATATATATATATATATATATATATATATATATATATATATATATATATACTAGTAGGCTACCCGCGCGATGCAACGGACGGCGATTAATTTCATTCCGGAGATTAGTAAATTTTTCCGAACAACGAATAATTTGCTTTCGATGTATTACGGGCTGTCTTGACCGTTTGTTTTTTGTACCGGTCTTTTTCCTGACTCATCTTTTTTTTTTTTGTGAAATCTATAGAAAAGTCTCAAACTTTTGTAAAAAATTTTAAAAAAATCCTAATTTTTTTAACAGAAAAGTCATATTATTTTGAGTAAATCACATAATATGTTATTTGTTGTTCAAATATAAAAAAGATCTTTTTAGTTAATTTGGTCAAATGTTAAATAATCAGGACTATAAAATTAGAACGAAAATAGTTTTTTCCGCAATTTGTTTTGTTTCGGAAACTTATTTCTAGAATATATTCTTATGTGCAATTAGTTTACTTTCGACCGGCAAAAGATTAGTAAATATGCATCGTTATTTTGGTTTTAAAATAAAATTGTGTTTTTTAGTTTTTAAATATACTTAAAATGAGGGCAATACAAATAGTTGAAATAATGGGTCCACAGATGGTAATTTTCATGTTTGATGATGTGTTACTTTGTAGTTGTAATCCAAATCCAAATACAAATTGTATAGTTGGATTTTGGGTGAATATTAGATATACCTTATTATTTTGATTTAAAAGTAAAAATATGTTATTGTTTCATTTTTAAGTGTCAATAAGTTATTTTTGTGAGATGAAAAAAAATTGTATGTTTTCAATTAAAAATATAAATAATTTACTTTTTAAGTCACTGTTAAAAAATAATATTTTTTAGGTTAGCTAAATAACTTGTATAATAAACTATAATAGACGAACATATTTATTTTTATAAGTTTCTTCTAAAAAAAATCTAGACAAATCTATTATCTTAGTCTAATTTAAAAATAAATGATGATGATTATAGATTAGTAGGTAGAACTCAACTACTATATATAGGTTGAGTGTCTGACTTTAAAAGTTATCTTCCCCACATAAAATCTAGATGATTGATATGTATATATGATGATTAAAATTTCTAACTAAAAGTTTGATAATTTCTTATAAATTGTTTTAAGTTAAAATAGTATTATATGATTATAAAAAGATATAACTAAATACATTTAAAGTTATCAATTTATTTGGATGTTAAAATTCAATAAGTTAGAATTTTTTTAATTCGTTTATTTATTATCAAGAAAATAAGTGTGTTAGATATTTGGATAAAAATAGTACTTCAAAATCATTTTATTTTATTCAGAGATTGAAAAAACGAAAACTCTCTTCCAAAAAGAGTTATTAACCCATTATTTAAATATGAAATATCATAAAAAATATGTACAAAGTTATATAACATTTAATCACTTCTTTTCCTTATACATATCACTTTTTTTTTTAAAAACTCACTTATTGTTTTTCACTTGTATTAATCTTTCAAGTGTTTATATTTTTGTGGTTTCTTCATTCTTAATAAATTTTGCAAAACAAAACCCATTAAAACAACATAATCATATATCTAGATATTCAAAAAAATTTAAAATATCTTGCATTAATATTATGTTAGTTTAACTTATAGTTTATATAACATTTTTTATGTTAGCATATTTATTTAGAGATAAATTTCTTTCAAATCATCCTAAACTGTTGTTTTTATAAAAACCAATTATTTATAAATTTAGATATACCTTATACATAATTGATTTCATTTTTTAAGATGAAAAGTCTTCTATTTTGCTATATTAATCGAAAGTTTTCTAATTAAATATAAACTAAATGTAAAATGAATAATACTATTAAAAATAAAAAATCATTTTTTAGTGAAAAGACGTATTTTACAAACCGATAAGACTTTTACCCTTCTTTTTCTTGTAAACCATGATATAGCCACCCTTCTATTTACAAACCTAATTTTTTTTTTGTTAAAACTGTTAGAATACCCAAAACTCTTTGTACCAATCGCAACATTTATGATAATCACCATATTTGAAAGAATCTTAACTCTTTTTACTTTGTTGCAACTCCATCTTTATCTTTGATTTTTTTTCCCTTATAATTCTGTTTACAAAAGTCATTTATTAATTTAGTTAATCATTTATTATCAGAAAACAGTTTTCCGTATTTAATATTACATACTCAAACATAATACTTTTTTTCTATAAACAAAATTTACAGCCTCTTAAAAATATATCCTTTGTTATGTATTTTTTGTCTCGAAAAATATTTTTTTTTTTGTAAATAGAATAGTTACAATATCTCATTCAACTTTTTTATATAAAAAGTATAACTCCAAATATTTAAAAATAGAAAGACTATTCTACACAAAAAAAAGGTAAACAAATTTTCTTGTTTAAGATCGTATATATAAAAATAAACAAATAATCCATTCTATACTAATACAAATAGATAGAATATACAAATCATACTAAATCATTGAACAACATTTTTTGCACCTTTAGGTTTTAACATCAAAACCTTACATCTAAAGAGAAAAACAAAAACCGGAAATTAGTTTTGTTGTGTTTTTATATCCTTCACTTGTGCATCTAAATATAAAATCATTAAAAATCTAGATGTAAAAATCAAACGTAAATAATGCAATACAAATCTTAATCTGTGACATACAGTTCCTAGTTCTTATTCCAAATCATTGAAATCCATTATACATATATAAATAATAATAAAAAAACATAGACCTAATTAATTCATTTATCTTTAAACAAAATATAGATACTTACAAAATACAACAAAAAACACATCTGAAACACATATTCACACGCTTTAAGTAACTAAGACCTACAAATATCTACAACAGATTATAAGAGATCCAGATCTGAAAATATGAAATATAAAACTCTTAGAACATTAAAATCGAAAATATATTAAACATAAATACACAAATTTATACATATAAACAGGTTTACATACATATAGATCCTTAAAACACACAAATAAAGATTTGAAATTTTTTATCCTACCCGTGTCTGAGAATGGAGGTGGCGTTGAAGAAAGAGAGAGGGAGAATGTAATGAGCAACTCCATTGTTGGTGTGGGGGTTTGATGGCGGTAAGATAATGGCGAATGGGTTAGCAGTAAGTAAAGGTAAGGATGACATTGATCTCCAGGGTCGTTAATGGAGAAGATGGTGATGAGATTCTAGAGAGACGACAATGCGAGAAGATGAGAAATGTGATTTTAAATGAAAGGTGATTTTTTTCCATGTAAATAAAGAAGGCACAACACTTTAAATACGGAAGACATAAACTTTAAGGAATTGAAAATCCAAAATACTTATTTGTGATTGGTTTAAACATGTTTACTTGGATCACCAACAACAATATAATCTCCACCATTCAATAAAAATCTAAGGTCAAAATTAACTCCCCTTGTTTTTAAGACTTTGTCTTAAATTTGATGGTCCCCACCAAGATGTATGCATTATAAAGTAGTAAGATATATATATATATATATATATATATATATATATATATATATATATATATATATATATATATATAGCTAGGTTCAAATGTGGATGGACATCTATTGTGCGGATGTGTGTACATTGTTATTCTGTACGAATGACAAAGAAAATATTGTGTTTGATAATGTGAATACGTTCAATATTACATAACTATTGTCATTATCACATATTCTCACTAATTAAATCGTCAATAAGGTTATTATATACTTTTTATTATTATTCTCATTCTGTAAGAATGTTGTCAGAATGTTTATTGAGTCGTATCCTGTAAGAATGAAAATGAATAAGAATTAGTGAGAATGCATGAAAATGACGATAGTTGTGTGAGGTTGAACGTATTCACATTAGCAAACAACATATTCTCTTAGTAATTCTCATAGAATGTCATTGTCCACACGTCCGCACAATAGTTGTCCATCCACATTATAACCTAGCCCTATATATATATATATATATATATATATATATATATATATATATATATATATATATATATATAAGGGCGTATTTTAAAGCTTTAAAATACTAGATTTAAGATTAATTATCTGAATTAATTGATTATTTAATTAAACATTTAAACATTTAAAACTAATTATTTAAATCAATAAATTAATTAGTCATTTAAACCATTTATGCATTTATAATGATCTTTTAATTAGTCTTATAATTGAACTAATCATTTAGATCCATTAGGATAATATTAATCAAGCTCATAAATCAAATTAGACAGAAAATCCCGAAAATATGGATTTGAGTTATGTTCACGTCGTGATAGAGCCTGTGTCACGTCGTGATCTCAGTCTGACAGAAAAAAAAATTGTTCAATTTAACTAATGTACTTTCAATGTTAGACACACCAACTAGACCCTGAAACCACTGATGGGTTTATTAGGTTACCACAAAATGTTCAATGTGGAAAACCACTTAACAATTAAGAAGGGCACATGCAACCTAAAAGGATCTAGGTCTTCACATTAAGGCAACATACTTTGAATAACAAAACCTAATATGCATCCTTGTAATTTCAAAACTCAAAAACTAAAGATACATACATCAAAATTGTTATAGCAAACAAGTTACTTCAATCCTTCATTTGAAGAGCTTGGAAAAATAGCAGCAAAATGATGATGCCTCTAATAGCTCACACTCAAACCCTAGAACTAGAAGACACTTGAGGAGAGAGGAGAAGAGTGGAAATTTTTGTTCGTAAGCTTCTACGAAAGAGTAATCCGGAAAATTGATGCCCAATGGATCCTATTTATAGTTTAGGTAACTTAGGGACAAAACAAGATTTGAATAATTAAATAATAGATTTAATTCCAATTCAATCATTTCTTTATCAACATCGAGGAGACTTCTATAAACCCTAGTATGGCTCCTAAAACCGTCCATCGTTGGATGGTTATAAAATTGTCTCTTTTGTTCAACTATTGAACAATTACAATTCACCACTTGCACATTTAATTAATTTGAATTAATCCCAAATTAATTCCAAATTAATTTTGATTAATAGTTAATTAATTCTAATTGATTTCTTATTAATTTATTAATCATATAAATTACAAAATCAATTACTTTAACAATTGATCTCATATTAATTTAATAATCACATAATAAATTAACAAATCACCTATCTATTTCCAATTAATATATTAATCATATCATATATTATCAAATCATTTCCTCATAATTTCTAATTAGTTTATTAATCATATAATAATCTAATAATTCTATCATCTCTTTATAAATGTCATTCTAATCAAGTTCTAGTTATGATGATAACCCAAAAAGGATTTTGCTTCTAGTTACAAGAATATACCAATTTAGTTACTTGCCTAGACACATTAATCCAACATCCTCTTCATCAGAAATATCATCAACAATAGCAGCATTCCCATTATTTCTTGATTCAACTTTGAAATTCACATTCTCTCGATGTAGGCAATGTCTTATGTAGTGCCCATTTTCTTTGTAGTTATAACATTTAATCTTAGTTGATATTTTAGATTTGGAACGTGACTTTCCCAATTTCCACCATCTCTCTTTATTGTTCTTTTTCTGCCTACAAACAGACATATATCATTAACACCTTCATTCGTGGAAACCCTTCGTTTCAGTTCTTTGCACAACAAAGAATCATCCACGTCATTAACTGTAACATCTCAAATTTAGGGTAAGATTTTTTTTTATAATTTTTTAGATAATAATAAAATAATAATAATGAATTATTTAATTAACAAAATAAATAAAACAAAAAACATTACTAATTTAGGAGATAATAAAACATTTTATAAGTATAAAATGTTGAATTTTCAACATTTACGTATTTAGGGACTAAAAATGTACAAGTTTTGAAAGGTGGAAGTTGACCACGACTTTCACCCACTTAAATGATTTCGGATTGGATTACTCATCCTTTGGATGGAGAGGGACTTGGAATGTCCTCTATCATTTTTGTATCCTATTTGATAAAACTTTGGGTTTATTTTGTTGAAAAGCATAAATAGATGGCCAACTTCCATTCAACAGGAGATATCGATTGGGAGGTGTAGGATGCTTTGAAGATGGTGATTTCATCATATGAAAACCCTAGGATTCGATCTCAAGCTTTCATGGTTCATGTAGTAAAAGTTGTGAAGTAATCAAGTGGTTAAAGGTAAATTTTCTTCCTCCATTTGTGTTGAATGTGAGTTTCACATTTAGATTGAGAGTTGAATCCCATTTTTCATCTCATTTGAGGATTAGCGTTTTGTGCTCTAAGCAAGTCATGTTTATTATGTTGGTTTCTAACTCAAATTCATCATCCCATGGTATATTTGATGCTAGAATCACTAAACCTCCACAAACCCTAGATTTTCCAATAATAATGATGAAGTGATAATTTATCATTTATATGATTCCATGATCATTGAAGAATTTTGATTGCATATCCTCCATGGAAAAGGACAACTTAAAGAAATGGTAGAATGAATTACTTGCATCATATGGTATATGTACATTTGTTTGCTATGTAGATTAATCGTGGATTTATGAAATGATTTTTTGAAATGTTTTGATAATTGAATCTAAGGAACTTGAAAAAATTGGAAATCTTTTACTCATCCATATGTTTCTGCCCTATTTTATATGAATAAATTTGAGAATTGAAATCGTAAAAAGAATAATTTAATAAAGTCAAATATTCAAATAGATAGCCTGCTACCCAATGTTTTAAAAACCGGTTTTTAGTTGAACCGGTATGGTGATCGGTTCCTGGTTCAACTGGTTTAACCGGTTCGACTGTCGGATCAACCGGTTTCTATAGTTTTCATGTTTTTTTCTATTTTCCTATACATACATACATATATAAATCATGAATTTGATGTTTACAAATTCAAACAATAAAAATACACATAAAAATAAGTTGTGGATGAATCCAAATACATTAAAATAACAGATAACCATAAGTTTTAGTGTTTTACATCAATCTATATACGTCAAAAAGAAAATAAAGTATAATAACGTAACGAAATATAGTTTTAAATGAATACAAACACATCAAAAAACTTTATAGCATTTATCATATGTTTTTATTTAGAAAAAACTAAATAGATATGTAAACCAATCACCAAAGTTTATTATGTAAATTGTTTTTTTTCATGTGTTTTTATTCGGTTTAACCGGTTCAACCAGTTTTTTCTAAAAACCGGCTGGTTCAATCCGGTTCAGAAATCAATATAAAACCGGTGATAGTTGAACCGCTCCCTCCTCCGGTTCCCGATCCAACCGGTTCAAACCGGTTTTTAAAACATTGTTGCTACCTATCGTTTTACGCATTCAAATTGCCGATTAATATGTTCTTTATTTGATGATCCTTTGAAACATTATTAATGATAACTAAAACCATGCATATAGCAATCTATTAGTTTCAGGTATAAGAGTTTAACAAATAAAATAATATAAATAGCAATCTATTCAGGTATAAGACTTTAACAAATAAAAAATAAAAGCAAGCATTATGATTTTATCATTGATGGCATTGCAAATACTGGTTTGTTGAGTACGTGGGACCTTTTTTTTTTCTCTTCATATCCCTCAGAACTACATTGTGATCTTATCGTTTGACACTTTGACGTGATTTTTGTATAATCTCCAACAAAAAAAAGTGAACAAATTAATAGAGAACATAATATTCGTTGGAGCACTGGTGTTGTAAAATAATATCTCGTGTATATTTTCTCTAGAATTAGGATCAATTAGTATCTCCTATTTTAGGTTGTGTAGATTTTGTTTCCATATCTCTCATATTCTCCCCTGTATATATTTGTATTGCTCGATTGAATGAATAAAATATACAATTCCCAAATTGCTCTGTGTCTTCATGGTATCAGAGCCGATCCAATTCACACAAAAACCCTAAATTGTATTCTGAATCATTCACCCTTGTATTCCTTGAAATCCAAACCCAAAATTTTCAAGGATGTCTGACGAAAATCAATCCTCTGAAGAACCAAATACCCAATTATCCTCACAAATCATCCACCACCACTACACCCAACATGATAATTCTGCTTTTCCAAAAACCCTTTCATTGGACGAATCCAACTATACCATTTGGGCGCAGCTCATGAGAATGCGTACCGGAGCAAGAGGGAAGATTGGATACCTAACCGGTGCAAAAGTTGAACCCTCAAAGAACTCTCCTGAATATGAAACATGGTCCACAGAAAATGAGAAGGTAAAAAGCTGGTTAATTGATTCCATGGAAACTTCCCTTATGAATAGGTACATTCGTCTCCCAAGTGCTAAAGACATTTGGGATGCAGTAGAGAAAACCTTTTATGATGACTCAGATGAAACTCGAATCTTTGAATTGAACAAAAAGTGTTTTGAAGCAAAACAAAATGGTCGCCCTATTACTACCTACTACAATGAATTGGTAGCCATGTTCCAGGAGATCGACCAAAGAGTGATGTCTCAAAACAATGATGTAACAACAGTTGTTCTTGAGACATCAATGATGGCGCGGTTGCGGGTGCATATGTTTCTGAGTGGACTTGATCATGAATATGACCAGGTAAGAGGAGAAATACTACAAACGGATCCTAAGTTCTCACTGGAACAAAGTTATGCATACATTAGGAAAGTTCAATCTGAAAAACAAGCCATGGGACACTCAATTCCTACTGAAGCCTCCGTGTTAGCTGTTCAACGCAGGTCTGCTCCTGTACCTGATGGTCTTCACACTCGTCGTCCCACCGGTAAAACAAACTCCTATGCTAATAAAAAATGTAATGTGTGCGGAGAATTAGGTCACAGCAAGGAGAGATGCTATGAAGTGATCGGATATCCTGATTGGTTTGATTTCACTAAGAAACCACGAAAGAATGTGAGCAGAGTTGCTGTGGCTACTACTGAAGATGAACAACCGAACGCAACTGCAAACATAGCACACTCAGGTACAAATCATGATGTTATTTTGAATAGTACATGGATAATTGATTCAGGTGCGTCTGACCATATGACTAATGATCCAAAATTTATAAAAAACCTTAAAACCTCTTCCCAAAACGGTGTCTCAACAGCTGATGGTTCAATATCTAAGGTCAATGGTGAAGGCCCGGTAGTGTTATCTGATTCCTTAACACTAGACTGTGTCCTTGTGGTTCCATCCCTCTCATATAACCTCCTATCTGTCAGTCAAATTGTCCTCGAACTTGCATGTACAGTGACATTCCATCCCTCTTTCTGCGTATTTCAGGACATTCTAACTCGTCAGACTCTTGGTTATGGTGTTAGAAAAGGGAAAATGTATTACTTGGACCTAACAGAGACTGGAGAAAAATGCAAACGTTTAGGTCATGCTAATCAAATCAAAGGAGTGAAGAATGAAAGAGAAATTGTATGGTTATGGCATCGCCGATTAGGACATCTATCTTTTGGTTACCTTAGGAAGTTGCAACCTCATTTATTTACAAGTATAAGTGATTCTGAATTTCATTGTAACATTTGTGAACTTGCTAAAAGTCACCGTGTTTCATATTTACAAAGTAATAATAAATGTCCTATTCCTTTTATGAAAATTCATTCGGATGTGTGGGGTCCTGCAAAGATTCCTTCTTTTTCTGGATCCCGATACTTTGTAACATCTATCGATGACTGTACCCGCATGACATGGGTAGTTGTATTGAAAAAGAAAAATGAGGTCTTTGACAGGTTTGTTGATTTTTACAAAATGGTGGCAAATCAGTATCAACAACGTATCAGAGTTTTTCAATCTGATAATGGAGGAGAGTTTATGAATAGTTGCATGTCAGAGTTTTGTCGTGACAACGGGATCCACCATCAGACCTCAAACTCTGTTACACCCCAACAGAATGGTCTCGCAGAACGAAAAAGTAGACAACTGCTAGAAATCGTCCGTGCTTTCTTGTTTGGCATGAATGTCCCCAAGTCATACTGGGGTGAAGCGGTTAAATCAGCAACATGCGTTCTTAATCGCACCCCTTCACGAGTAATCGAGTTTCAAAATCCCCACCAGAAACTTCATCAACTGTTGGCTGTTCCTTCTATGCCAAACTTAGAACCTCGAGTATTTGGATGCACAGCCTTTGTTCACATCCCAAAACAACAACGTGGAAAACTTGATCCACGTGCGACGAAATGCATTTTTGTGGGTTATGCAGAGTTCCAAAAGAGGTATAGATGTTATGACCCACTCACTAACCAGATGCACATATCTCTTGATGTCTCTTTTCGTGAATCTGAACCCTACTACACAGGGGGAGTTTCTGAGTCTTCCCTTCAGGAGGAGAGTAACGGTGAAGGAAATCCTAATTCTCATGTGTTGTTTGATGTTTTTGAGGAAGTAGAGAACTTGGAAGAACAACTCCTCAACACAGCAACAAGATCAACGATACCCCAAGAGATAAATAACACAACGGATCCAGGTGATTCAGTTAATCACGAAACCGAACCCGTTCATCACGAAACTGAACCCACTAGTCAAATCAACCCTGAAAATCAAAATATTTCTTCCCCTACACCAGAACCTGAAAATAATGACAGAATCGACCCTCCACATGTTCCTTTAACCCATGTAATAGAGAACCATGAACCTCGAATCTCTAATCGAATCACAAAAGGAGTTCCCAAAAAACAGTATGAACCAGACTTCAAATCTAAAACAAAATACCCCATAGCTAACTTTATGTCGAACCACATGATCTCTGAGTCACATGCACTTATCATTAATCACTTATCTACTGTATCTATTCCTAATAACGTGCAGGATGCATTGAATGATCCAAAATGGAAGAATGCGATAAATGAAGAATTAGAGGCTCTTCAAAAGAACGCAACTTGGGATATTGTAGAGAAGCCTGCTGGAACGAAAACGGTGGGTTGTCGATGGATATTCACCATAAAACTTAATACAGACGGAAAGATTGACAGATACAAAGCAAGGCTCGTTGCTAAGGGATACACACAACACCATGGAATCGATTATAAAGAGACATTTGCACCAGTAGCTAAAATCAACACCATCCGAATTCTCATCTCTCTAGCAGCAAATAAAGTTTGGCCGTTGCATCAACTTGATGTGAAAAACGCATTCTTGAATGGAAACTTAGAAGAAGAAGTATACATGGATATCCCTCTGGGTGTAAAAACCAACCCAAGTAATGTTGATAAGGTGTGTAAGTTGAGGAAGTCATTGTACGGGTTGAAGCAATCTCCAAGAGCTTGGTTTGGAAGATTCTCAAAATCAATGAAAGCTTTTGGGTACAAACAGAGCAGCTGCGACCATACTTTGTTCATCAAACAAAAGAATGGTAAGATCATAACTCTGATTGTATATGTTGATGATATTGTCATCACTGGAGATGATCCAAAGGAAATAAATGAGCTGAAAAAGTATTTATCGAAAGAATTTGAAATCAAAGACCTTGGACAACTAAAATACTTCTTAGGTATTGAAGTTGCAAGGTCAAAGAAGGGAATCTCTTTCTCACAAAGGAAGTATGTTCTCGATTTACTCACTGAATCGGGGATGTTAGATTGCAAACCTGCAAAGACTCCTATTGAAATGAATCACGGGTTGGCCATTTTCCCTGATCAAGTCCCTACAAATAAAGACAGGTATCAACGGCTGGTTGGAAGGTTGATCTACCTATCTCATACGAGGCCTGATATTGCGTACACGGTGAGTGTGGTTAGTCAATTTATGCATTGCCCCAACGAAGAACACATGAAAGCGGTATATCGTATATTAAAGTACTTGAAGATGAGTCCAGGAAAAGGTCTTTTGTTTACTAAAAATAATAATGCTTCCAACGAAGTAGATGTTGTTGGATATACAGATGTAAGTTGGGCTGGTGACAAGACAGATAGCCGGTCCACTTCTGGGTATTTCACATTTATTGGTGGCAACCTTGTAACATGGCGTAGCAAAAAGCAAAAAGTAGTGGCAAGGTCAAGTGCAGAAGCTGAATTCCGAGGCATGGCCCATGGAGTTTGTGAAATGTTGTGGATCCGGAATATAATTAAGGAATTGGGTTTCAAGATGAATCGCCCAATGAACCTTTTTTGTGATAACACTGCTGCCATTCAGATTGCACATAACCCTGTCCAACACGATCGAACTAAGCATGTTGAAGTAGACCGTCATTTCATTAAAGAAAACTTGGATAATAAAGTTATCTGTTTTCCGTTTGTTAGATCAGAAGAACAACTAGCAGACGTCCTCACTAAGGGAGTATCTCAAAAACTGTTTGATACATCAGTTGACAAGTTGGGCATGATAGATATCTATGCACCAACTTGAGGGGGAGTGTAGAATAATATCTCGTGTATATTTTCTCTAGAATTAGGATCAATTAGTATCTCCTATTTTAGGTTGTGTATATTTTGTTTCCATATCTCTCATATTCTCCCATGTATATATTTGTATTGCTCGATTGAATGAATAAAATATATAATTCCCAAATTGCTCTGTGTCTTCAGGTGTGACATGGACGAATACTTGGAGAAGATGCAGCGTAGAGCAAGCTGATTTATGAGGATACATATAGTTTTATATTAGGTTGAGGGTGAATTGGTAATGTTTTGTCTAAGAGTTATAAAAGTTGTCATTTATTTTCTCTCTAAATCATTACGAGGGAAGATTATCATCAATGTTTCCTTCTCTTATCTTCTCTCCACTTCTTTCCTAAAATGAAGAAAACAAAAGAAGCTAATCAACATGGACTTTCGCTGTTTATTCAAATTGCTTTAATTTCTCTTGTTAAAATGGACTTGTTTTTTCCAAATTGCTTTAATTTCTCGCGTTAAAAAGGACTTGTTTTAACTTCACTCGTTAAAATATCAAGTAAGTAGTTACAATATGCTATTAAATAGAATCCAATTGGTCATGAATTATAATGTTATGACCCCTACAGCTATAAATGTAAAAATGATTAGAGACACAACTTGTTTCTCGTCTACCCGCTATGTCTATGTAAATTTTTATGATTTTGTGTGGACTAAATTGGCCAAATTAAATGAACCTTACCTGAAAGCAATATTAAATAGTACAAAACACATACTATCCACAATTTCGATACAAAATTTGATATCAAAATTATGTATTCAAAAGGATATGCGACAATGAACCTAAACTTAGTTGATGCTAGTCCTCTTAATTGAAGCATAGTAGCTGTAAAATCTCACACACGTTCAAAATATTGTTGGTGTCCTGCAATACGTAACTCCTTGGATGGTTAACATATGTCATTCAGATTGGACGATTATCCATTTTTTTTTTGTAAAACATGGTGGACGCTTCAGTCTGATAGTGGGGTCCATCATTATTACGATTAAGTAAACTCCGAGTAAGGACTAAGAAAACTTTTACAACTAGTTTGTTGCAATTCTTGTGACTCGTCATAACTTACGATTCTTGTTTGTTTATAAGAGGATGACCACACGGTTTGAATAATTTCATAACTTAAATGAAGTAATACTTTGTTGGCAGATCAAAACGTAACATTCAAGTGGCTATATCTTTTAGAAAGATTTTGAGTAATTGTTACAAATGTTATTGAGGTGGGTGGGCCTCATATCATAGTGATGGAAACATCGGAGACAGCTAATGAGAATGGCCTCCTAGTAGCCGAGGCCATACCATGCCTGCATGACAGATGATGACATTTGTTTTGAAGAAAAGATTCCACGTGATATCTAAATATTCCTGCCTATTGCAAACCAATGTTTTGCATGTCCTTCAGACTATTTAATGAAATAAGTTACAAATTTATTAAGTTGCGTTGATAATTAATTTGGAAAAGGCAAACTTTTTTAACCAATAACAGCTTCTTTTATGTTAAAATAAAATGACATCAAAGAAGGGGTTCCACACCATTTTGATAATTTGTGTAATTTGAAATTTTTATTTATTTTGGGAATAATGATATCCAAATAAAAGTAACGGTGTTAAGCAGACGACTTGAAGATTCCCGTAATCCAAGACCGAGGACACAGTAATCTAGCCAGACGTTTGTAGGTTATTCACTTTGATGGTGTATTCCAAGGTTTCGGATCCCAGTATAGATTTCGTTATATAGAACTTCTGAATTGTTGAATTTTACGTTACACGAGAAACAAGGAATGATTCCCTCTAACTAGGATAGATCTTCAAGTCGATTATATATATTTTGTTATGATTAAATGAGATTCATTTTTGTAAATGCTGGATTTTAGAAACTATAATTTGACTAGAAAAAAAGCACAAAACAACTTACAAAGGAATAGTCAACATTATGATTTGTAACAAGAAACCCAATTGATTTTAATTTTATTATATTTATATGAACAAACGAACCAAAAGAAAAAGAAATATACTATCAAATTTGGAGTCATAATATCCCGTCAACGACCAATATGAATCCATAAATGAGCTGCAACTTTGCCAATAATGAAGCGATGATCAACATTCTCAGCATAATTCGAACACAAAGGGTACAAAATTGAATCAATTAACATCATTATTTTCCATATTCAATCTCGCCGGTATCTGGTTTCAAAAGAACCTCCCGGATGAAATGTTAAACTTTTTTAGGACAATCACATCCCACCTAGTTGAACAATTTCCAACTTCTAAAGTCACTTCACCAACATATATTGTCTAGCAAACTGATTGTACGATATTCATAATTATCTAAATAAAAAATCCATATGTTTGCTTGATTTGATGGAACATATGAACCAAAAAAACTACGGCGTAAGTATTTTTTATATTCATTTATGTCTCACATTTGAATAAGACTTGTCATTTATACCTTTTTATTCGGTTTCAACCGGTCACCAAGCCAACTGGGGCGAGGACTAGACTGAAATCGCTCACATGTGAGCTGACGAGGTGTCATTTATGCCCTTTTATTCGGTTTCAACCGGTCAACAAGCCAACTGGGACGCTGACTAGACTGAAATTGCTCACATCTGAGCTGACGAGGCAAGCTCCTTTACACCAAAAGAGTTGACGCCGAGGGAGATAACGAGAATCGAACTAAAGACCTTGGAATCAACTCGTCAGCGTCTACTCTATTGAGCTACATCGATTCTTTGTTTATTAACCCTTTAAATTAATATATGATTAGATATAACAGCTAAACGATGTGTTATTGCACATATTTTTTTGTATACATTTTTTTTGTATTATTAATGTATTGTATATATTTCTTTTGTATTATTATTGTATTAAATACATATTTTTTTCCGAATTATTCATGTATAAAATAAATATTGTATACATTTTTTTGTATTATTAATGTATTAAATACATATTTTTTCCATATTATTCGTGTATTAAATAAATATTATTATGTATAAATGTATTTCTATATGTAAAAAACTCACACAAAATACATATTTTTCGTATATATCGGATAAATTCACACCAAATATATTTTAAATGTATAATTACATATTTAAATACATTTCAAATGTTTAAATATATTTTCAAAGGTATTTATATATTTAAACTTATATTTATATATTTAAAATTATATTCATGTAATTAAAATAATATTCATACATTTAAAAGCATATTTTTCTTTAAAATATATTTTTAAAAGTATAAATGTGTATTTTTTAGCAGTTTAAAAGATTTATATATATATATATATATATATATATATATATATATATATATATATATATATATATATATATATATATAGTTAAAATATCTTTTAAAATGTATTTAAAGCTTTAAAACGTAGTTTAACATATAAATGTTAGGTTATGAGCATTCTAACACTCCTAAGTGTACATGCAACCCTAAATACCTTGGATCTATGTTTTCTCTATTATACATACAATTATGAACATCCAAGGTATTATCCTAATCTAGCATACAAAATAATAAATATAACAAGATAGAATACATACCTCTTTGATGTAGAATGTCTTCATGAAGCTTGAGTGCCTAGTGCCCCAAGTGTGACACCTCAAATGGTTCACACAACACCAAATACACTTGGAATAACTTGAGAGAAACTTGAACACTCCTTGAAATCGTCTAGCCCTCACACTCACACATTAGTGCACGATTTCTTAAGCCATGAGATTCTTTTATATGGTGGCTATTAGGGTTACACCATGTAACTCATAACTTTACCCATTCCTTATGCTCCATGGATTTTAACCTCCATGAAGTATCCATGGGTCACCCCATGGACTTAGTCCAACATAAGGAATCTTGGATCACAAGCCCACATATATAAGAATGAATGAGTTACACAATCAACCCATATATTTAATTAGTCTCCTTTTGATCACTTAATTAATTCCAAATTAATTCTTGATCAATACTAATTAAATAACCTTATTAATATATTAGAACTTATAATATATTAACCAACCTTAAGTGTTATTTCTCTCATTATAGTCTATCCAAATGCATGATGCCATGCAACCCAAATGGACCATACCGGGTCGGGTCAAGTCTTACCAATTATAGTTATGGATTTAGACATTAATCCAACAGTCTCCCACTTGGATAAGTCTAAAACTATTATTGCGTATGACTTCAGGAACCGATCAGCAATCGTAGCTCTCAAAAGCTTCTGTCGAACTCTGACCTTGTCGATGAACTCTGACCTTTGTCAATGACTTGTCCATTAGATAAGGGATCATATATTCCTCCATTCTAGATATCATATGGACTGAGACATGGATTATCAATCATTCTCTCTGTCCATTTGTTGTTTCCCGATTTCCGATTCATGATGACTGACTGATTGAACAAATCAAATCAGTCCTGGCTTGGCCAAGCACTCACATGTATCATCTTTAAATCATCGAGGGGCCCACAGATATCGCTTTTATCCCGAAGGTAAAAGGAATGGATAAACTTCGACTCATATGGCTTGTTCTACTACTTGTTGAATCATACACAAAGGCACGTTTTATAACATCGAGTTACCAATGCGTTTCGTGCAATCAATGTATAACCAACTCATAGTAACAACTCATATCTCTAGGTTTGAAGAATATAAGATATTATCGTCTCATGATCACTCGTGATAAAATCCATGAAGTGATTCAAATGAGCGCGGGTTGAATCCAATACTCAGAACTTATGAGCACTCATGAGTGTTGTAGCACCACTTTGTCCACCAACTTGGACCTCTACAAACCAACCCATGACAGTCTTGATTCATATCTACTTCCAACATATGACCGACTGTGGATGGTTTGAATAACTTAATCATTCAGGAAGAGCGACTTAGTTATTCTGGAAGTCAAAACATGCAAAGTGAAACACAAGAATAAATGAATCAAATATGGTATTAAACCCTATGAATATAAATAAACACTTTTATTTATCACCATACTGATTACTCATTATTCATTGTTTCGGTTTTATCAACTTTATACTTGAATTAAAAACACTAGTTGTCCCATGCTCCAAGCATGTACACTATGTTTTCTAAACACTAGTCATGCCATACACCAAGTATGCATACTATGTTTATCTATGATCTTTACTTTGTAAAATAGATCAATTGAACATCACTCCAATGATCCTCTTTTCACAGTCCCAAATCCTTACTGCAAATGCAAGAATTCCAAATTCATGCCATTTACTGAAATCTGTTAGATTCTAAACTTATATGCATTGATCCTCTTAATGATTATGCACAAAGTCAGAAAGACTTGACAACAATCATTACAGAGCATTCCAAAGGAGATCAGCTCCTTGGAAACATCCTTCTTTCATTAAGTTTCCTAATCTTACACAGATTGAATAATTTCTAACTTTGAAACATTTCCATATTCCATTTTGACTATCACTTCTGAACAAGAGTTACCTCCTTACAGATTATGTCAATATGGTCCTTCCAGAATTAACATTATACTTCCAACTGTCCTTGAGCAACCAATCTTTGGTAAACCTTAGATTGTCCTCGACAATTGCTTAATCATTTTTAGTCATATCCAATTCTAGACCTTTTCCCTTCATAATGCCCCAGGTATTTGGAAAATTTTAGAAGGGATGAATATAGCACATGTAATCGATCCTATATCGGAAGCATTTGAGACACGATTCATGATGTATCACATAAAGACTAAACCAGTCTTTTGCTATAATATTTCCATTTCAATTTGCCAAGTTCTCAAAAATTCAGATTATGAAAAGGGATGCCGTAATCATAATCGAATTTTAGAACGCAAATAATGGACCCATATATAGAATTTCCTTATGTTGAGCCATTCCAACATGAAATTCATATATATATATCCTTGATTAAATATGATTAAAATCTCAATCTAAGCTTTTAGAATTGAAATGAAGTATAATTTCCTCTCCCTTAATTATAGCAAAACAACTTTTTCAACCCCTGCAACCTCACGAATTGAAACTTTTGTTTTCTATAATTAACATTGCTAACTTGCAACCTTTGTCATAATTATCATGCTCCCACTAACATGATGATTATTAGCATAACACTTATGCTCCCACTAGCTTTGACATGTACTCAGAAATCAGCTGACTTTCTTACCAAAGTTCAGATTTCTGATACTAGATTGTTTTGATAAAACTTTATCAAAATCATACACCTCTCTTAGATAGCTCACATGTGTGTCTAAACAATTTTAGAACTATGAAAAGGGATGCCGTAATCATAGTCTCAATTGTTTAGACCTTTGCCACTTCTCACAAGTCCATGTTAGTGTGCCGGTAAACCACACACGCTCCACTAACGACTTTGAGAATGCAAATATCACAATTGCTATCTAGCTAAAATCTACTTAGTGAAAGTGTTTCCTCACCATCATTTTCATGAATCGGAGAGAAACCTTATGACACTTAGATTTAATAGTGTATGTGTTCTTATCCATGTGAATTTGTCAAAACCATAATCACAAGACAAGGTTAGTGACAAATCCAAACTCATATTGATTAAACTTGTGCAATCTTAAATTCTTGCCATTTGGCAGCTCAGGTGCCTGCCATTGCTTCCAAGTAGTTGTGCAACCAATTAAGAACTCTCAGAACTCCTATGCAAAGCGAACTTGAATAGGCACAAAAATTTCAACACGATAGGTTATAAACCTCAAGTCGTGTGCTAGTGAAGGACTTTAGGTTTTATTCTTGATTAAGTCTTGAACCTTTCAAGAGCTTTAAGACTCCCACTGTCCTCTTGACATATAAGACTCCCTTGTCAAATATTCAAGAGATAGTGCGGATTCTTTATCAAGACTAACACTTTACACAATTGGCCTAAGTTGGTCTCTGTTTTATCCAAAACATCACAACTTACCAATTTTAAATGTACAAGAGTAGATAACCTTTTAATCTTACATTTGACTAGTGTTAACAAACCCTCTTTAAGATATGTCACTCAAGTTACAATCTTGGAGTATGACTCTAAGAATTGTTTTGGAACGAAGTATGACTCATCTTTTTGATTTAACCATTTCAACAATTCATGACTCCTCTTCTTAGTCATAAGAATGCACTAAGATGACTTTAGAGGACCAATTGTGATTTGGTATCTTAATCATTAAGATGATCATAAACATGATACTAAAGTACTCTCCCATCTTTTCAGATTTGAGAAACTTTTATCTGTCTGCCTAATTTGATTCTTCCCATTCGTTCTGCCATACATTGAGACTTTTTCAATGTTTCAGAATTATACTTAAACTTGTAAGTATAACCATATTTACTAAAATTTAGTAAATCATGACGAATAGTCTTAACGAGCTTTGTGGTGGACTTGACCAGTGCACAAGAATGTGTACTCGATCCCTTTAGTCCTTAACTTGACTCACACATCCATGTGAACAAGTCTTAATTTTCCAATGCTTGAAAGTTCTCATTCATCATACTATTCAACTTGCATGATTCCAAGTTTCAATCCAACTGAAGCCTTGGGAATGAGAATCTTTCCTTATTTGGTAAATTATGACACTACCACAAATGAAAGAATCAAGTCCATTTTTTTTTCAAATATTGTTATCAATGGAATCATATAAACAACCATTTTTCACAAATGCCACTTGTAAGGATATTTAAAATAAATATAAAATTAAAACCTTTATTTTATTTCAAAACTTTGCGGGAAAAACTTATCCTTATAGTGCAAATGCATACGGAAAAACTTGTTGTTATCTATTCCTAAGCAATATATCATAACTCCTAAGTAACAACTTCAAAATTCTGATGCGATCGAAATCCACCTACGCGATCAGAATCAGCATATACTTCCTTTAATCTTTCTCTCTATTCTTTGATTCTTAAAACATCAACATGTGACCCAGTCACATCATGTAATGAGGATCTTAGAATAGAAACTTAATAGAGTTAGATAATGGGCTCTACCGGAAGTAGAGTCAGACTTATTGACTTTAACATCCTTAGGTAAACTTGGCAGCTTTGCAATCAACGCCCTTCCTTTGGCAAAATAAACATATGGACCCTTTGGTAATGGGACTATCTCAGACTTAGCCTTTCTCCTTACCATTTGGTCAACCGGGTTGACTATGGCCAATCCCTTTCCATTGGGAAGAGAATGTTTTTTCTGGATTTCCAGTGTCACCATTGTCACTGTCCATAAAGTTTTTGGGAAGTTGATCTTCTAATCAAATTTGCTTTACTATCGTTCCAAATCATTGCTGATTCAGCAGCACCAAGCAAATAGATATGATCATTAAGGTTCATGTCATAGTCTGTTTCATAGTAGTCCCAAAGGAACTCACTATGTGACTTAGAAAGTGATTGAACATCCAACTTTCTCAAGACTTTGACACCCAACTCTCCCAACTTGTCAATATGTGACTTCATCTCTAAGATGTGATCACACATAGACCTTGCTTGCCATTAGGGCTTGAGTGACCTTGAACTTGTGGGTTAGGGAGAATAATTGGAGGAGGTGGAGGAAGTAAAGTTCCAAGAGATTTGGGAAGATCATAGATGTCTGAACTAGACATCTTTTGGGAGATATTCAAGATAGTTGATCTAAAGTCCTTAATATAACACCCAATATGAAATATTAAGGCTAGGATCCAACAACCTATTTATAACTGGAAGAGGGATGCCGTAATCCGAGTTATAAAATAGTTGAAGGTAGGTAAATGACGATTTACCAATTTCCACCATGAAAAACGAAATAATGTAATTAGGTTTTTAATTGGATTTGAAACTCCTAGATCTTTTGAGATTCATTGAACTTTTCAATGACATGTTTCAATCTCGAGTGTGCCCTTCAGGTTTTGTGACTGGGATGCCGAGGATCACAAAACAAGGTGTGAAGTAACCATGCAAATATACTTGGTACCCTTAATATTTACCCCTCAATCGATGTGCCGGTTAACCACACGAGCTCCACCGATACTATGATAAATATTAAGTTACCCTTTGCCTACCTTGTTAAGTCCAGATTAGTGTGCCGGTTAACCACACATGCTCCACTAACGACTTAAGCAAAGTGCAAAGTGTAATTTCATGGGTTAGCACCAAATTCACATTTTCCTAAGTAACTAAGATTGGGTATTAATAAGAGTTTAGTTACTTAGTATTTATCATTAATACTTTTTAATGAAAGGAGAATTATAGTCCTTGTCCTACCCGTTCGGCTAACGACCCTCCACCAGTCAAGGAAGCGGTGGGTGAGAGTGGACACCCATTAAACTGCCATTTTATAGGCAGTAACCTTATACCCCCCTTATAGACCGGCTTCGTGAATGAGGCCTACTAACGGTAAGACTGACTTTACTCTTATACTTATATATAAATATTATTAACTTATAATATTATAAAGTATAAGGGTTGAATTTTAACTTTTAAAATTCTAAGGGCTAACTTGGAATTAAAGTATTCATAAGTGAAAACTTTTCAAATTCCAAAACTTGAGGGCAAGTTTTGAAACTATTCAAAAATAATTAATTCCATAACTTATGAGTTTAAAGTAGTTTTAATTAAAACTACTTTAAACTAATTAATAAAAAAAATAACTTTTTTTATTGTAACTTATGGAACTAATTAAGGTTACACTTTTTTTTTAATTTAATGAAGAGACTCTTGAACCTCCATAACTTGAGGACAAGTTATTGAGTCATAAAACCATTTAATTAGAACTAGACTCTTCATTTTGTAACCTTTGCCAACTTTTATGAGTTTTATGATTCTTAAATGTGACTTTTCATATAACTTGAGGACAAGTTACAAAAACACACTTTGGAATCAACTCTTAGATTAAAATGGATTAAAAACAACTATTTCACACAACTTTTCTATTAATCTAAGAACCTCATAAGAACAAGATAATTCAAATCATCAATCTTCAAGAAATTAGCATGAACATACAAACTAATACAAATCTTGAAATTATGACAATTATCTTAGAAATTGGATTAGCATGAACATTACCACATCAAAAACAAGTTTATAAGTCCAAAAACATCTTAGGGTAATGTTCCTAGTCCAATTCCAGCCAAAACAATCGAATATATGCATCCAACTCGATTTTTTCAGCTAATTTTGCAAGTATAATAAGAAAACAAGCCTAGGCTCTGATACCACTGTTGGGTTATGAGCATTCTAACACTCCTAAGTGTACATGCAACCCTAAATTCCTTGGATCTATGTTTTCTCTATTATACATACAATTATGAACATCCAAGGTATTATCCTAATCTAGCATACAAAATAATAAATATAACAAGATAGAATACATACCTCTTTGATGTAGAATGTCTTCATGAAGCTTGAGTGCCTAGTGCCCCAAGTGTGACACCTCAAATGGTTCACACAACACCAAATACACTTGGAATAACTTGAGAGAAACTTGAACACTCCTTGAAATCGTCTAGCCCTCACACTCACACATTAGTGCACGATTTCTTGAGCCATGGGATTCTTTTATATGGTGGCTATTAGGGTTACACCATGTAACTCATAACTTTACCCATTCCTTATGCTCCATGGATTTTAACCTCCATGGAGTATCCATGGGTCACCCCATGGACTTAGTCCAACATAAGGAATCTTGGATCACAAGCCCACATATATAAGAATGAATGATTTACACAATCAACCCATATATTTAATTAGTCTCCTTTTGATCACTTAATTAATTCCAAATTAATTCTTGATCAATACTAATTAAATAACCTTATTAATATATTAGAACTTATAATATATTAACCAACCTTAAGTGTTATTTCTCTCATTATAGTCTATCCAAATGCATGATGCCATGCAACCCAAATGGACCATGCCGGGTCGGGTCAAGTCTTACCAATTATAGTTATGGACTTAGACATTAATCCAACAATAAAAACGTAGTAAAAGTAATAATAATAATAATAATAATAATAACAGTAATAGTAATAATAATAATTATAATAATAATAATAATAATAATAATAATAGTAACACTAATAAAACATATAAACTCTTAAGTAATAAAGATAATATTTACGAAATTAGGACTTAGAAAAGCAAAAATGTTTTCAGCCTAGTAGTAGATGTCTTGTTTTCAGTAATGGCGGTAAGGCATCTGCGTTAAAATATCATACGTTGTGAGATCGATCCTCATTGTGCTGCTTTCGTTCATCAGATTTTTTTATTTTGCAAGAAAACAGTACTTGTTGACATGGCCGCCACATAAGCTGTCACCGACACATAAGCATCAAAGTCACCTAGAAACCGGGTATATGGAAAATATGAATAAAAGTTTGCAAATGTGAGGCATAAATGAACATAAAAATCAACTTTGCGTAAAATCGACAATTTGTTGCAAACTTAAGGGCTTTTGCGGCATTAACTAGACGTCTCCCCCTACTACGTACTCTAGGCTAATTCTTATTCCAACTATGAATATACACCATCATCAACAACATTCTTTATCTCTGGAACCTATCTTTTAAAGGATAATCACCAATCCAAATATTCTTCCATTACAAAGTGGTAGAGCGATCTCCAACCCGCTTCCTAATATGAGATTCATTATTTCAAATTTTTTGAAATAAGTTGACAAGTTATATATTTATGGTACAGTTAATGCACCGTTACATCCCAAAAATCTTAGAAATTTAAATTTTTCAAAAACAATCCACTAAACATAAAGTGTTTACAAAACCTTTGTTTCAAAAGTATAATCATAATCAGAATATCCCAAGATTCAATATCATAAAAATAGGAAGATATGCACGCTCATGCCTTCGCTTTCCTATGATCCTCTAAAGTATCTGAAACAATAAACTGAAACCGTAAGCAAAAGCTTAGTGAATTTCCTCAAAGTACCACCACACAACATAACAAACAACAAAATGCAAATATGAGTCTTCATCCTAACTGGACTACTTCACAGGGCCTACAACCTATCTGGACCGCTCTCTGGGCCTTCGGCCTGACTGGACCGCCTCGCAGGGCCTACAACCTATCCGGACTGCCGCAGTTGTGACATCCCCTAATTTCTCGGCCAGAAAAGACCGATTTAATTTATGCTTTTTAAAATAAAGTCAGAGAATCTTTTTAAAAGATGTTGCAGAATTGGTCCCCAAAAACAAAACATGATAAAAGTTTGTCAAAACCTTTCTTTAAGAAATATATAATTTCCTTTTATATCAAAACCTCGGGATGTCATGTTCCGATACAGATCAAAAGCATAAACAAGACATTATAAGCCTTACAACAGTTATTCATAACTACTGGCCTATAATCCATAAATCACTCATCATCATCATCCGACTATGCTCGGGGTCCACTACCTGTAATATAAAAAGCTGAGTGGGTCAGGCTTGGAAGCCTGGTGAGCATATAGAGTTTTCAACCCACAATACATAAATTTATTATGTTTAAACATCAATCAGTCAACCAAATTTCCCCAACCCCATTATCTTATTAATTTCTTAAGGGTTTACCCTAAGATTCAACTATCACTCCTTCCTAAGGATTCATCCTAAGGAATAGGCACGAAGTCACATCGTCACCTAGGTTTATACAATAGGCACTAAGTCCATAGCTCTTATTTATCGACAGTAGTATTGACAGTATTCACCCCTGTCATACATGTCAATGGGTTTTTAGAGTACACCTTATGAACATATAGTTCACCCACCTACAGGTTGCAAGCCTGCTAGTGTTCCACAGACCATCTAGAATAGTCCATGGTTGTCATCCATACTCTGTGGAATGACGGGGATCACCGTTTGGGTAAGGGCTTTTCTCATATTTCACCACTCACCCTCAACTTATGATCAATATTGCTGATCATCTCCTTTATCCAACTCACCTTTCATCACACACCCATTATTTCATCTACCCATGTTTTACCCAACATTTTTGTAGATAAAAATACATATACAGTTTAAATTATTTAAAAACATGTATAAATCACACCTTTAACATCCAACTCAAATAAACAAACAATAAATATTCACACAGCACGTATTTTATGTAAAATACTTCATATCTATGTGTAAGGTGAAAGTAACTACACACTCGCTTGATTTAATGAAAATCGTGCAACAATTTGTTTCCTAAAACGATCGTTTCTAATAAAACCGAGAGTTTTATTGAGAAATCGGGCTCTGCAAAGGGTCGGGCTTCGAAACCGAAAAGATAAATTTTCCGGGCTTCACGGGCACTTCGTGGCGTATTCCAGGGGTTATAATTGATACCGGGCCTTTGGGGGAAGTTAGAATGAAAGAAATATGAAATTTAGGGTGAAAGGTGGCAAATTTCCAAAGTTACCCGGGAAGGCTCGCAGCCTTCTGTTTATAGGGAGGAGCTTCTGATCGGACGGCTGAGAAGCCTCCAGGTGGCGAAGATCCGAAGCTCGCAGGACATAGGCTTGCACGTGGCTGCGCATGCGAGGGGGCTGCTGGCAGCCTCTGATTGGACCGAAGTCTGGATCCGAGGAGGGAAGCTCGTGGCTTCTGCGAGGGTTCGGACACAAGGAAAAGGGGGCACGCGTCGGATGACTCAACAACATTCCGGACACGCGTCGGATTCCTAGTGGACCCCTTCGGATGACTCAGCAGCTCGGATGACTCATCCAAATTTTGGACACGTGGCATGCTCTAAGCGAAGGTGACGTGGCCGAAGCCACCTATGCGAAATTTTTCGGTTTTCGCGCCAAAACTTCTAAAATCCATAACTTTCGCATACGAGCTCCGTTTTTGACGTTCTTTATATGCACGCGTAGGTAAAATTACGCTCTACAACTTTCGTTTAGACCTCGTCGGCTAATTTTGGCTTTAATTTTTATATTATTATTTTTAACAGACCGGGACAGGAAATCCGTTAAAAATTCATAACTTCTTCATCCGACGTCCATTTTCGTCAGACTTTTTTACCATTGTGCTACTAATGACGAGACCTTCGATTCTCATTTAGGTCGTGTCGGCTAAAAATCAATCGATCTAAAATTCGAGTTTTTAGCTGTCTACTGCTAAGCTGAAACTTCGAAAAATCATAACTTCCTCATACGAAGTCAGATTTGGGCGTTGTTTTTATACCTACTCTCGGTTTAACGAACACTACGAGTTTTGTTTAGATCACTAAGGCCAAAAAGTAGTTTATCAAAAACTCACTTTTTACGACATTCGGCACCGTGTCGATTTTGTCGCGAAACTTCGACAGATCATAACTTCTTCGTTATAACTCGGATTTCGGCATTCTTTATATATCTGTAATCCTTGTCACGCCCACTACAAGTTTCTTAATAGATATCGGCTTTATCTAAAATTTAATTTTTGACGCTCATTTTTATTCTTAATTAATTAAACCCTAATAATTAAGCATAAAACACATAAAACACATAATATTCACATAATTCCTTTTCATTTCTTCAAAATGAGTCACAAAGGTTAACCTAGACTATCATGTCAATATTAATGCCTAGCCTAGAAATACGGGCATTACATCGGGTATCTTGGCCTTCATCACAAAGCAAGACCGTCTCAACCCATCCACAATATGTTAACATATACAACAAATAAACATAAACACATATCCAAAAAATATAGGTAATCATACACATCTACTAATATATCATATAACTTGCAAACATCATCCTATATACCACGATACATAACCTAGTAGGTCGGCATTGGTGCCTTCGACCCACAAGTACAATGAGAAAAACTCACCTCTCAGTCTGAACAAATAGTTTAATACGTCTCTGCTTCGAATCTCAGCTCTACCCGTCACTTATTTATCAAATAGTGACCAATATCAACTACAACTCAAAATACCCTTAGGTCAAACATGGTCAAATCCTGGTCAAGGTCAAAAAGTCAAACTTGGTTAACAGAGCTGAGTACGCCTAACGTACTCAGCTGGTACGCATGGTGTACACGAAGCTTGACTAAAATGCAAGGAGTTGACCTCGTATGCCCAGCATACCTGGGTTACGCCCAACGTACGCGATGTGTTCCTTCTTTTCTTATTAAGAGCTTAATCCTTAAGCTCTATTGTCCATATTCCAGATCTAGCCCTAAAATAACATCCTTGACCATAAAGTTTCCAACTTTATGGTCTTGCATGGCCAATAAGTGCCCAATAACAAAAACCATAACTACTTAACTTATTAAGACCTTGTAACTCATGCATGGAAGGAAACTAACAATCAAGATTATATTTTATGCTTCTAAATGCTCCAAAATGTTTGAAAGGACAACTTATATGGACTAGAGTCATCCATACTCATAATACCAAGCTTATGGGACCAAAATAACACAATTTCATGGATAAACAAGATCTAATCAATGCTTCATCAAGTTCAGAGCTTTTTACCTTCAAATGGTGTCAAATGATGTTGTTATTTTGGATCCAAAGAGTTCCACTTCTCCAAGATGACCTTCTCTTCTTTCTTGCTACTTCAAAATCACAAAAACACACTAATGCTCTCAAATGGATTAGGGGTTGCAAGGGGGGTCAAAATGGGCTTGGAGGCTAATGAAAGGAAGAAGACTTGGGGGTTAAGGATGTTTAAATATGGTCCAAACTTTAAAAATTAGGGTTTGCACCCTGACCACGTACGCCCAGCGTACGCACCCCACTTCCAAAAATTATGAAAATGTCACTAACGGCCCAAAATGCAATTAATTCTCATACTTAGGGTTAAGATGGAAAGACCTCAATATCAAGATGTTACAATTGCACATACTTCAGTTTATCATAAAATGAACTAATTAACTTTGATTATAACCACTTAGCCAAGAGTACTACTAAAATTTGAAAGAAGTTTTTAAATAACAAATCAACATGTATTAAAACCTAATAAGAAGCTACACAATTATTACAAAAAAGACAGAGTTAAAGTTCAATTTTGCACCTATCCAACCTAGTTAACCTTTATTTTTTTTTGCTGCTGTAGAAAAAAGCCAAAAATGCAATTGTGTTACAGTTTTCTCCGATAAACAAAATTTTCTTGGATTTGGTAGATTAATTCAACCTAGCTAATGCCCTACTATAAGGAAATCTAGTCCAACCATACAAATATAAATGCTTCGTTCTCTACACATCTAATTCCTATGACACGTGTCCAAGACTATTTCCACTTTGTGGAAACATCTATAACCACAATAGAACCATATAAATTGTCTTGTGGAAGAATGTGAATACTCTTTGGTCGGCTCCAACTGGAAATTCCACCTATCTTTCTTGCACGAAAGTATAGTTGAATAAATAATGACCTTCAAATTACCAAAATTGAGCAGACTCAAGTCCCCCACGAGTAGGTCTACTCTAAACAAATCAGAAACTAACAGAAATACAAAATATCACAACATCAGCAGTTCTTATTAATCAAGAACTAGTTGGTTTTCAGAACTTACACAAAAACCTCACTACAATTCTCTCAAATCGGTCAATACATCAATTCTCACTACAACTCTCACCTATTCTACTCACACGTAGTCTAAAACAAGAACTTGTAGAAGAAGATAGAATAAGAACGATTGTGAACAAACCCTAATAAGAGAGAAACCCAAGTCTAGATTAAAGAGTGTTGGATAAAGTGTCTAAGTCTATAACTATATTTGGTATGTACTTGACCCGATTTAGCATGGTCCATTTGGGTTGCACTTCACCGGAACAATTTGGATTTTTGAGAAGAGGATAATTATGATTTATTAATATATTATAAGTTCTAATATATTAATATGAAATCATATTATTTAACTAGTATTGATCAAGAATTAATTTGGAATTAATTTTGTGATCAAAGGAGACTAATTAAATATATAGGGATTGATTGTGTAAATCATTCATTCTTATAAAGTGGGCTAATGATCCATGATTCCTTAAGTTGGGCTAAACCCATGTGGTGACCCATGGATACTCCATGGAGGTTAAAACCCATGGAGCACGAGGAATGTGGAAAGACATGCACATTAGGGTTTGCATGGTGTAACCCTAATGTAGCCACACTATATAAGAAACCCTTTGGTTAATGAAATTGGCACCTAAAGTCTTTGTAAGAGTGTGGCCGATTTTTGTGAGCTAAAGAGTCCTCTTCCAAGTTTCCAAGTGTTAGTGGTGATTTGTGATTCCACTTGAGGCATTCACATTATTGGTGCTAGGCTCTTGAAGCTCCAAGCAACAAGCTACAACAAAAGGTATGTTATCTACCTTGTTTTATTACCCAAGTATCAAAGTTTTTTTTATGCTAGTTAGGGTAATACCTTGGAAAATGAAATTTTGCATGTAGAATAGAGAAAACATAGATGAAAGGTATTTAGGGTTTCATGTACACCTTAGGAGTGTTAGAATGCTCAAAACCCATCAGCGGTATCAGAGCCTAGGCTTGTTTTCATTTATACTTGATGCTACTTGCTTGAAAATGCTTTAAAAATAAAAAATATGTTGTCTGGACAGTGGACTAGCCAAGTCCACTGGGGGACTCGCCGAGTCCCTTCACAAAACAGCCCAACTCGCCAAGTTTGTTCATACACTCGACGAGTCGGAGCCCCTGAGTGCAGATTTTATAGTTTTAAGGCTGGAATTGGACTAAGATCATTACCCTAAACTGTTTTTAAACTTATAAACCTGTTTTTGATGTGGTATTGATCATGCTTATCCAATTCAAAAGATAAATGTCAAAATTTCATGTTTTGTATTCGTTTATATGATTAGTCTAATTACATGGAATTTGTTTGATTTGAATTATCTTGTTCATATGAGTTTAATCAAGAACTTGAACATGCTTGTTAGTTTAATTGATGATCTTGATGATTTTAATGGGCTCCATAACTTGTCCTAAAGTTATGGAATTCCAAAAGTTTTTCATTTAAATGAATCATTAAAAGTCATAGGTTATAGAAAAATAAAGAGTCTCATTTTAAAAGAGCATTAAACTCATATGTTATGAAGTTGAAAATTTTTGAAGAGTTTCAAAACTTGCCATCAAGTTTTGGAATTTGTAAAGTCACACATTAATACTTTAATTCCAAACTCTAGAATTTTAAAAGTTTAAAATTCAACCCTTATACTATTATAATATTATAAGTTCAATAATATATATATATATATATATATATATATATATATATATATATATATAAGAAAAAGTCAGTTTTACCGTTAGTAGGCCTCATTCACGAAGTCGGTCTATAAGGGGGTATAAGGTTACTACCTATAAAATGGCAGTTTAATGGGTGTCCACTCTCACCCACCACTTCCTTGACTGGTGGAGGGTCGTTAGCCAAACGGGTAGGACAAAGACTATAATTCTCATTAAAAGTGTAATGATAGTAATAAAGTAACTAAACCTTTTATAAATTCCCATTCTTAGTTACTTTAGGAAAATGTGAAATTGATGCTAATCCATGAAATTACACTTTGCACCTTACCAAGTCATTGATGGAGCGTGTGTGGTTAACCGACACATTAACTTAGACTAGTAAGGGTGGCAAAGGGTAGCTTAATGTTTATCATAAGGTCAATGGAGTGTGTATGGTTTACCGGCACATCAGGATGGTCACTCGCTACGAGGACAAGGAATATGTCCTCGCCAAGGAGCTTAAGGAAATCGATGAGTCTGCTGCTACTCCTCAGGAGATTGCTGATTTCAGGTCACATGAGGAAGATGCCACCAAGGTAGCTTGTATCATGCTTGCCACCATGTCTCCTGAACTCCAAAAGTCCTATGAGGACTTATACCCTTTTGAGATGCACCAAGACCTGATGGAAAGATACCATCAGAGTGCTTGTCAAGAGCGGTATGAAATCATCTGCTCCATGATTACAACAAAGATGAAGGATGGTGAACCCATCACTGGCCACTTGTAGAAAATGCAAAGGTTTGTGGACCGTCTGCTCAAATTGAATGTGAACTTTGATGAGGAGCTGGCTATAGACATTATTCTACACTCCTTACCTCCATGTTATGATCATTTCCGCATGACATATCATATGAACAAGGAGGAAGTCCCCCTGAGCAAACTTCAGGGCCTTTTGAGGACTGCCGAAAGTGGTCTCAAAGGTAAATCTGTTGTAACACTCGTACTGCTAATGCCCCTGTTCTGGCAATTGGGCAAGGTAAGGGGAAGAAGAGGAAGGCTCCTTCCAAGAGCCGCAAGGGAAAGTCTCTTGATGGATCCTCTTCAAGTGGAACCAAATGAGGTTCTGCTACTCCCTCGGCCATCCCAAAAGAAATAGAGTGTTTCTATTGCCATAAAAAAGGGGCACTGGAAGCGAAGCTGCCCCAAGTACTTGCAGGATGTTAAGGATGGGAAGGTTAAACCCACCCATGCAGGTACTTATACTATTCTATCTAAAAACTCATCACATTATAACTCTTGGGTTCTTGACACAGGTTGTGGAATTCACATTTGTTCTGATGTGTAGGGCCTAAAAAGAAGTAAGGATGTGGAGCACGGGAAGATAAACTTGATCATGGGTAATAGGAAGGTTTCACCTGTCACCAAGATTGGAGTTTACACTTTATTGCTTAGTAGTGGGTTAGAAATAGATTTGAATAATTGCTGCTACTCGTCTGAAATGGCGAGAAATGTTATTTCTTTTCATGGTTTGTACAAACAAGGTTTCACATTTTCGTTTGATAATGAAATTGGTGCAATAAATGCTTATTATAATGGTATTTTTCATTTTAAAGCATTACCTTGTAATGGTGTATATGAAACTGTGATGGTTGTAGACAACTTAGGAAATAATATGTTGCATATCGATTCTTCTAATGATTTGGATAAGGCATCCTTGTGGCATTGTCGTCGTGGACATGTCAACAAGAAGCGCATAGGCCAACTCCAGAAGGCTGGAGTCTTGGATTCATTCGACTTAAGGTCGGATGACACTTGCGAGTCTTGTTTTCTTGGAAAAATGACTAAGTCACCCTTCATTGGTTCTTGTGAAAGGGGTGAGGGTTTGTTGGATCTCATACACACCGATGTGTGTGGGCCCTTCAGAACTGCCACATGGGATGCTAACCGCTTCTATGTGACTTTTACTGATGATTACAGCAAATATGGCTATATCTACTTAATCAAGCATAAGTCATAAACCTTTGAGAAATTCAAAGAGTTTAAGAAAGAAGTGGAGAATCAGCTGGGCGGGAAGATAAAGATGCTCCGATCCGATCGAGGTGGTAAGTATCTTAGTATTGAATTCCTGGACTATCTTAAGGAGTGTGGAATTGTTTCACAGTTGACGCCACCTAGTACTTTATAGATTATACTTTTAATCTGATTATGTACTATCGAACTCGTTCAACTAATAACCCTCCACCGCACAGGAGAGCGGTGGGTGAAAAGGACACCCATTGAACGGTTATTTTATAGATCGTTGCCTTATACTATCTTTCTAGCATGACTTCGTGAATGAGGCATACTAGCGGTTCAACTGACTTTTCTTATAAATAAAATAATTAATCTTATAATACATATATATATATATATATATATATATATATATATATATATATATATATATATATATATATATATATATATATATATATATATATATATATATATATATATATATATATACTAGTAGGCTACCCGCGCGATGCAACGGACGGCGATTAATTTCATTCCGGAGATTAGTAAATTTTTCCGAACAACGAATAATTTGCTTTCGATGTATTACGGGCTGTCTTGACCGTTTGTTTTTTGTACCGGTCTTTTTCCTGACTCATCTTTTTTTTTTTTGTGAAATCTATAGAAAAGTCTCAAACTTTTGTAAAAAATTTTAAAAAAATCCTAATTTTTTTAACAGAAAAGTCATATTATTTTGAGTAAATCACATAATATGTTATTTGTTGTTCAAATATAAAAAAGATCTTTTTAGTTAATTTGGTCAAATGTTAAATAATCAGGACTATAAAATTAGAACGAAAATAGTTTTTTCCGCAATTTGTTTTGTTTCGGAAACTTATTTCTAGAATATATTCTTATGTGCAATTAGTTTACTTTCGACCGGCAAAAGATTAGTAAATATGCATCGTTATTTTGGTTTTAAAATAAAATTGTGTTTTTTAGTTTTTAAATATACTTAAAATGAGGGCAATACAAATAGTTGAAATAATGGGTCCACAGATGGTAATTTTCATGTTTGATGATGTGTTACTTTGTAGTTGTAATCCAAATCCAAATACAAATTGTATAGTTGGATTTTGGATGAATATTAGATATACCTTATTATTTTGATTTAAAAGTAAAAATATGTTATTGTTTCATTTTTAAGTGTCAATAAGTTATTTTTGTGAGATGAAAAAAAATTGTATGTTTTCAATTAAAAATATAAATAATTTACTTTTTAAGTCACTGTTAAAAAATAATATTTTTTAGGTTAGCTAAATAACTTGTATAATAAACTATAATAGACGAACATATTTATTTTTATAAGTTTCTTCTAAAAAAAATCTAGACAAATCTATTATCTTAGTCTAATTTAAAAATAAATGATGATGATTATAGATTAGTAGGTAGAACTCAACTACTATATATAGGTTGAGTGTCTGACTTTAAAAGTTATCTTCCCCACATAAAATCTAGATGATTGATATGTATATATGATGATTAAAATTTCTAACTAAAAGTTTGATAATTTCTTATAAATTGTTTTAAGTTAAAATAGTATTATATGATTATAAAAAGATATAACTAAATACATTTAAAGTTATCAATTTATTTGGATGTTAAAATTCAATAAGTTAGAATTTTTTTAATTCGTTCATTTATTATCAAGAAAATAAGTGTGTTAGATATTTGGATAAAAATAGTACTTCAAAATCATTTTATTTTATTCAGAGATTGAAAAAACGAAAACTCTCTTCCAAAAAGAGTTATTAACCCATTATTTAAATATGAAATATCATAAAAAATATGTACAAAGTTATATAACATTTAATCACTTCTTTTCCTTATACATATCACTTTTTTTTTTTAAAAACTCACTTATTGTTTTTCACTTGTATTAATCTTTCAAGTGTTTATATTTTTGTGGTTTCTTCATTCTTAATAAATTTTGCAAAACAAAACCCATTAAAACAACATAATCATATATCTAGATATTCAAAAAAATTTAAAATATCTTGCATTAATATTATGTTAGTTTAACTTATAGTTTATATAACATTTTTTATGTTAGCATATTTATTTAGAGATAAATTTCTTTCAAATCATCCTAAACTGTTGTTTTTATAAAAACCAATTATTTATAAATTTAGATATACCTTATACATAATTGATTTCATTTTTTAAGATGAAAAGTCTTCTATTTTGCTATATTAATCGAAAGTTTTCTAATTAAATATAAACTAAATGTAAAATGAATAATACTATTAAAAATAAAAAATCATTTTTTAGTGAAAAGACGTATTTTACAAACCGATAAGACTTTTACCCTTCTTTTTCTTGTAAACCATGATATAGCCACCCTTCTATTTACAAACCTAATTTTTTTTTTGTTAAAACTGTTAGAATACCCAAAACTCTTTGTACCAATCGCAACATTTATGATAATCACCATATTTGAAAGAATCTTAACTCTTTTTACTTTGTTGCAACTCCATCTTTATCTTTGATTTTTTTTCCCTTATAATTCTGTTTACAAAAGTCATTTATTAATTTAGTTAATCATTTATTATCAGAAAACAGTTTTCCGTATTTAATATTACATACTCAAACATAATACTTTTTTTCTATAAACAAAATTTACAGCCTCTTAAAAATATATCCTTTGTTATGTATTTTTTGTCTCGAAAAATATTTTTTTTTTTGTAAATAGAATAGTTACAATATCTCATTCAACTTTTTTATATAAAAAGTATAACTCCAAATATTTAAAAATAGAAAGACTATTCTACACAAAAAAAAGGTAAACAAATTTTCTTGTTTAAGATCGTATATATAAAAATAAACAAATAATCCATTCTATACTAATACAAATAGATAGAATATACAAATCATACTAAATCATTGAACAACATTTTTTGCACCTTTAGGTTTTAACATCAAAACCTTACATCTAAAGAGAAAAACAAAAACCGGAAATTAGTTTTGTTGTGTTTTTATATCCTTCACTTGTGCATCTAAATATAAAATCATTAAAAATCTAGATGTAAAAATCAAACGTAAATAATGCAATACAAATCTTAATCTGTGACATACAGTTCCTAGTTCTTATTCCAAATCATTGAAATCCATTATACATATATAAATAATAATAAAAAAACATAGACCTAATTAATTCATTTATCTTTAAACAAAATATAGATACTTACAAAATACAACAAAAAACACATCTGAAACACATATTCACACGCTTTAAGTAACTAAGACCTACAAATATCTACAACAGATTATAAGAGATCCAGATCTGAAAATATGAAATATAAAACTCTTAGAACATTAAAATCGAAAATATATTAAACATAAATACACAAATTTATACATATAAACAGGTTTACATACATATAGATCCTTAAAACACACAAATAAAGATTTGAAATTTTTTATCCTACCCGTGTCTGAGAATGGAGGTGGCGTTGAAGAAAGAGAGAGGGAGAATGTAATGAGCAACTCCATTGTTGGTGTGGGGGTTTGATGGCGGTAAGATAATGGCGAATGGGTTAGCAGTAAGTAAAGGTAAGGATGACATTGATCTCCAGGGTCGTTAATGGAGAAGATGGTGATGAGATTCTAGAGAGACGACAATGCGAGAAGATGAGAAATGTGATTTTAAATGAAAGGTGATTTTTTTCCATGTAAATAAAGAAGGCACAACACTTTAAATACGGAAGACATAAACTTTAAGGAATTGAAAATCCAAAATACTTATTTGTGATTGGTTTAAACATGTTTACTTGGATCACCAACAACAATATAATCTCCACCATTCAATAAAAATCTAAGGTCAAAATTAACTCCCCTTGTTTTTAAGACTTTGTCTTAAATTTGATGGTCCCCACCAAGATGTATGCATTATAAAGTAGTAAGATATATATATATATATATATATATATATATATATATATATATATATATATATATATATATATATATATATATATATATAGCTAGGTTCAAATGTGGAATGACATCTATTGTGCGGATGTGTGTACATTGTTATTCTGTACGAATGACAAAGAAAATATTGTGTTTGATAATGTGAATACGTTCAATATTACATAACTATTGTCATTATCACATATTCTCACTAATTAAATCGTCAATAAGGTTATTATATACTTTTTATTATTATTCTCATTCTGTAAGAATGTTGTCAGAATGTTTATTGAGTCGTATCCTGTAAGAATGAAAATGAATAAGAATTAGTGAGAATGCATGAAAATGACGATAGTTGTGTGAGGTTGAACGTATTCACATTAGCAAACAACATATTCTCTTAGTAATTCTCATAGAATGTCATTGTCCACACGTCCGCACAATAGTTGTCCATCCACATTATAACCTAGCCCTATATATATATATATATATATATATATATATATATATATATATATATATATATATATATATATATAAGGGCGTATTTTAAAGCTTTAAAATACTAGATTTAAGATTAATTATCTGAATTAATTGATTATTTAATTAAACATTTAAACATTTAAAACTAATTATTTAAATCAATAAATTAATTAGTCATTTAAACCATTTATGCATTTATAATGATCTTTTAATTAGTCTTATAATTGAACTAATCATTTAGATCCATTAGGATAATATTAATCAAGCTCATAAATCAAATTAGACAGAAAATCCCGAAAATATGGATTTGAGTTATGTTCACGTCGTGATAGAGCCTGTGTCACGTCGTGATCTCAGTCTGACAGAAAAAAAAATTGTTCAATTTAACTAATGTACTTTCAATGTTAGACACACCAACTAGACCCTGAAACCACTGATGGGTTTATTAGGTTACCACAAAATGTTCAATGTGGAAAACCACTTAACAATTAAGAAGGGCACATGCAACCTAAAAGGATCTAGGTCTTCACATTAAGGCAACATACTTTGAATAACAAAACCTAATATGCATCCTTGTAATTTCAAAACTCAAAAACTAAAGATACATACATCAAAATTGTTATAGCAAACAAGTTACTTCAATCCTTCATTTGAAGAGCTTGGAAAAATAGCAGCAAAAGGATGATGCCTCTAATAGCTCACACTCAAACCCTAGAACTAGAAGACACTTGAGGAGAGAGGAGAAGAGTGGAAATTTTTGTTCGTAAGCTTCTACGAAAGAGTAATCCGGAAAATTGATGCCCAATGGATCCTATTTATAATTTAGGTAACTTAGGGACAAAACAAGATTTGAATAATTAAATAATAGATTTAATTCCAATTCAATCATTTCTTTATCAATATCGAGGAGACTTCTATAAACCCTAGTATGGCTCCTAAAACCGTCCATCGTTGGATGGTTATAAAATTGTCTCTTTTGTTCAACTATTGAACAATTACAATTCACCACTTGCACATTTAATTAATTTGAATTAATCCCAAATTAATTCCAAATTAATTTTGATTAATAGTTAATTAATTCTAATTGATTTCTTATTAATTTATTAATCATATAAATTACAAAATCAATTACTTTAACAATTGATCTCATATTAATTTAATAATCACATAATAAATTAACAAATCACCTATCTATTTCCAATTAATATATTAATCATATCATATATTATCAAATCATTTCCTCATAATTTCTAATTAGTTTATTAATCATATAATAATCTAATAATTCTATCATCTCTTTATAAATGTCATTCTAATCAAGTTCTAGTTATGATGATAACCCAAAAAGGATTTTGCTTCTAGTTACAAGAATATACCAATTTAGTTACTTGCCTAGACACATTAATCCAACATCCTCTTCATCAGAAATATCATCAACAATAGCAGCATTCCCATTATTTCTTGATTCAACTTTGAAATTCACATTCTCTCGATGTAGGCAATGTCTTATGTAGTGCCCATTTTCTTTGTAGTTATAACATTTAATCTTAGTTGATATTTTAGATTTGGAACGTGACTTTCCCAATTTCCACCATCTCTCTTTATTGTTCTTTTTCTGCCTACAAACAGACATATATCATTAACACCTTCATTCGTGGAAACCCTTCGTTTCAGTTCTTTGCACAACAAAGAATCATCCACGTCATTAACTGTAACATCTCAAATTTAGGGTAAGATTTTTTTTTTATAATTTTTTAGATAATAATAAAATAATAATAATGAATTATTTAATTAACAAAATAAATAAAACAAAAAACATTACTAATTTAGGAGATAATAAAACATTTTATAAGTATAAAATGTTGAATTTTCAACATTTACGTATTTAGGGACTAAAAATGTACAAGTTTTGAAAGGTGGAAGTTGACCACGACTTTCACCCACTTAAATGATTTCGGATTGGATTACTCATCCTTTGGATGGAGAGGGACTTGGAATGTCCTCTATCATTTTTGTATCCTATTTGATAAAACTTTGGGTTTATTTTGTTGAAAAGCATAAATAGATGGCCAACTTCCATTCAACAGGAGATATCGATTGGGAGGTGTAGGATGCTTTGAAGATGGTGATTTCATCATATGAAAACCCTAGGATTCGATCTCAAGCTTTCATGGTTCATGTAGTAAAAGTTGTGAAGTAATCAAGTGGTTAAAGGTAAATTTTCTTCCTCCATTTGTGTTGAATGTGAGTTTCACATTTAGATTGAGAGTTGAATCCCATTTTTCATCTCATTTGAGGATTAGCGTTTTGTGCTCTAAGCAAGTCATGTTTATTATGTTGGTTTCTAACTCAAATTCATCATCCCATGGTATATTTGATGCTAGAATCACTAAACCTCCACAAACCCTAGATTTTCCAATAATAATGATGAAGTGATAATTTATCATTTATATGATTCCATGATCATTGAAGAATTTTGATTGCATATCCTCCATGGAAAAGGACAACTTAAAGAAATGGTAGAATGAATTACTTGCATCATATGGTATATGTACATTTGTTTGCTATGTAGATTAATCGTGGATTTATGAAATGATTTTTTGAAATGTTTTGATAATTGAATCTAAGGAACTTGAAAAAATTGGAAATCTTTTACTCATCCATATGTTTCTGCCCTATTTTATATGAATAAATTTGAGAATTGAAATCGTAAAAAGAATAATTTAATAAAGTCAAATATTCAAATAGATAGCCTGCTACCCAATGTTTTAAAAACCGGTTTTTAGTTGAACCGGTATGGTGATCGGTTCCTGGTTCAACTGGTTTAACCAGTTCGACTGTCGGATCAACCGGTTTCTATAGTTTTCATGTTTTTTTCTATTTTCCTATACATACATACATATATAAATCATGAATTTGATGTTTACAAATTCAAACAATAAAAATACACATAAAAATAAGTTGTGGATGAATCCAAATACATTAAAATAACAGATAACCATAAGTTTTAGTGTTTTACATCAATCTATATACGTCAAAAAGAAAATAAAGTATAATAACGTAACGAAATATAGTTTTAAATGAATACAAACACATCAAAAAACTTTATAGCATTTATCATATGTTTTTATTTAGAAAAAACTAAATAGATATGTAAACCAATCACCAAAGTTTATTATGTAAATTGTTTTTTTTCATGTGTTTTTATTCGGTTTAACCGGTTCAACCAGTTTTTTCTAAAAACCGGCTGGTTCAATCCGGTTCAGAAATCAATATAAAACCGGTGATAGTTGAACCGCTCCCTCCTCCGGTTCCCGATCCAACCGGTTCAAACCGGTTTTTAAAACATTGTTGCTACCTATCGTTTTACGCATTCAAATTGCCGATTAATATGTTCTTTATTTGATGATCCTTTGAAACATTATTAATGATAACTAAAACCATGCATATAGCAATCTATTAGTTTCAGGTATAAGAGTTTAACAAATAAAATAATATAAATAGCAATCTATTCAGGTATAAGACTTTAACAAATAAAAAATAAAAGCAAGCATTATGATTTTATCATTGATGGCATTGCAAATACTGGTTTGTTGAGTACGTGGGACCTTTTTTTTTTTCTCTTCATATCCCTCAGAACTACATTGTGATCTTATCGTTTGACACTTTGACGTGATTTTTGTATAATCTCCAACAAAAAAAAGTGAACAAATTAATAGAGAACATAATATTCGTTGGAGCACTGGTGTTGTAAAATAATATCTCGTGTATATTTTCTCTAGAATTAGGATCAATTAGTATCTCCTATTTTAGGTTGTGTAGATTTTGTTTCCATATCTCTCATATTCTCCCCTGTATATATTTGTATTGCTCGATTGAATGAATAAAATATACAATTCCCAAATTGCTCTGTGTCTTCATGGTATCAGAGCCGATCCAATTCACACAAAAACCCTAAATTGTATTCTGAATCATTCACCCTTGTATTCCTTGAAATCCAAACCCAAAATTTTCAAGGATGTCTGACGAAAATCAATCCTCTGAAGAACCAAATACCCAATTATCCTCACAAATCATCCACCACCACTACACCCAACATGATAATTCTGCTTTTCCAAAAACCCTTTCATTGGACGAATCCAACTATACCATTTGGGCGCAGCTCATGAGAATGCGTACCGGAGCAAGAGGGAAGATTGGATACCTAACCGGTGCAAAAGTTGAACCCTCAAAGAACTCTCCTGAATATGAAACATGGTCCACAGAAAATGAGAAGGTAAAAAGCTGGTTAATTGATTCCATGGAAACTTCCCTTATGAATAGGTACATTCGTCTCCCAAGTGCTAAAGACATTTGGGATGCAGTAGAGAAAACCTTTTATGATGACTCAGATGAAACTCGAATCTTTGAATTGAACAAAAAGTGTTTTGAAGCAAATCAAAATGGTCGCCCTATTACTACCTACTACAATGAATTGGTAGCCATGTTCCAGGAGATCGACCAAAGAGTGATGTCTCAAAACAATGATGTAACAACAGTTGTTCTTGAGACATCAATGATGGCGCGGTTGCGGGTGCATATGTTTCTGAGTGGACTTGATCATGAATATGACCAGGTAAGAGGAGAAATACTACAAACGGATCCTAAGTTCTCACTGGAACAAAGTTATGCATACATTAGGAAAGTTCAATCTGAAAAACAAGCCATGGGACACTCAATTCCTACTGAAGCCTCCGTGTTAGCTGTTCAACGCAGGTCTGCTCCTATACCTGATGGTCTTCACACTCGTCGTCCCACCGGTAAAACAAACTCCTATGCTAATAAAAAATGTAATGTGTGCGGAGAATTAGGTCACAGCAAGGAGAGATGCTATGAAGTGATCGGATATCCTGATTGGTTTGATTTCACTAAGAAACCACGAAAGAATGTGAGCAGAGTTGCTGTGGCTACTACTGAAGATGAACAACCGAACGCAACTGCAAACATAGCACACTCAGGTACAAATCATGATGTTATTTTGAATAGTACATGGATAATTGATTCAGGTGCGTCTGACCATATGACTAATGATCCAAAATTTATAAAAAACCTTAAAACCTCTTCCCAAAACGGTGTCTCAACAGCTGATGGTTCAATATCTAAGGTCAATGGTGAAGGCCCGGTAGTGTTATCTGATTCCTTAACACTAGACTGTGTCCTTGTGGTTCCATCCCTCTCATATAACCTCCTATCTGTCAGTCAAATTGTCCTCGAACTTGCATGTACAGTGACATTCCATCCCTCTTTCTGCGTATTTCAGGACATTCTAACTCGTCAGACTCTTGGTTATGGTGTTAGAAAAGGGAAAATGTATTACTTGGACCTAACAGAGACTGGAGAAAAATGCAAACGTTTAGGTCATGCTAATCAAATCAAAGGAGTGAAGAATGAAAGAGAAATTGTATGGTTATGGCATCGCCGATTAGGACATCTATCTTTTGGTTACCTTAGGAAGTTGCAACCTCATTTATTTACAAGTATAAGTGATTCTGAATTTCATTGTAACATTTGTGAACTTGCTAAAAGTCACCGTGTTTCATATTTACCAAGTAATAATAAATGTCCTATTCCTTTTATGAAAATTCATTCGGATGTGTGGGGTCCTGCAAAGATTCCTTCTTTTTCTGGATCCCGATACTTTGTAACATCTATCGATGACTGTACCCGCATGACATGGGTAGTTGTATTGAAAAAGAAAAATGAGGTCTTTGACAGGTTTGTTGATTTTTACAAAATGGTGGCAAATCAGTATCAACAACGTATCAGAGTTTTTCAATCTGATAATGGAGGAGAGTTTATGAATAGTTGCATGTCAGAGTTTTGTCGTGACAACGGGATCCACCATCAGACCTCAAACTCTGTTACACCCCAACAGAATGGTCTCGCAGAACGAAAAAGTAGACAACTGCTAGAAATCGTCCGTGCTTTCTTGTTTGGCATGAATGTCCCCAAGTCATACTGGGGTGAAGCGGTTAAATCAGCAACATGCGTTCTTAATCGCACCCCTTCACGAGTAATCGAGTTTCAAAATCCCCACCAGAAACTTCATCAACTGTTGGCTGTTCCTTCTATGCCAAACTTAGAACCTCGAGTATTTGGATGCACAGCCTTTGTTCACATCCCAAAACAACAACGTGGAAAACTTGATCCACGTGCGACGAAATGCATTTTTGTGGGTTATGCAGAGTTCCAAAAGAGGTATAGATGTTATGACCCACTCACTAACCAGATGCACATATCTCTTGATGTCTCTTTTCGTGAATCTGAACCCTACTACACAGGGGGAGTTTCTGAGTCTTCCCTTCAGGAGGAGAGTAACGGTGAAGGAAATCCTAATTCTCATGTGTTGTTTGATGTTTTTGAGGAAGTAGAGAACTTGGAAGAACAACTCCTCAACACAGCAACAAGATCAACGATACCCCAAGAGATAAATAACACAACGGATCCAGGTGATTCAGTTAATCACGAAACCGAACCCGTTCATCACGAAACTGAACCCACTAGTCAAATCAACCCTGAAAATCAAAATATTTCTTCCCCTACACCAGAACCTGAAAATAATGACAGAATCGACCCTCCACATGTTCCTTTAACCCATGTAATAGAGAACCATGAACCTCGAATCTCTAATCGAATCACAAAAGGAGTTCCCAAAAAACAGTATGAACCAGACTTCAAATCTAAAACAAAATACCCCATAGCTAACTTTATGTCGAACCACATGATCTCTGAGTCACATGCACTTATCATTAATCACTTATCTACTGTATCTATTCCTAATAACGTGCAGGATGCATTGAATGATCCAAAATGGAAGAATGCGATAAATGAAGAATTAGAGGCTCTTCAAAAGAACGCAACTTGGGATATTGTAGAGAAGCCTGCTGGAACGAAAACGGTGGGTTGTCGATGGATATTCACCATAAAACTTAATACAGACGGAAAGATTGACAGATACAAAGCAAGGCTCGTTGCTAAGGGATACACACAACACCATGGAATCGATTATAAAGAGACATTTGCACCAGTAGCTAAAATCAACACCATCCGAATTCTCATCTCTCTAGCAGCAAATAAAGTTTGGCCGTTGCATCAACTTGATGTGAAAAACGCATTCTTGAATGGAAACTTAGAAGAAGAAGTATACATGGATATCCCTCTGGGTGTAAAAACCAACCCAAGTAATGTTGATAAGGTGTGTAAGTTGAGGAAGTCATTGTACGGGTTGAAGCAATCTCCAAGAGCTTGGTTTGGAAGATTCTCAAAATCAATGAAAGCTTTTGGGTACAAACAGAGCAGCTGCGACCATACTTTGTTCATCAAACAAAAGAATGGTAAGATCACAACTCTGATTGTATATGTTGATGATATTGTCATCACTGGAGATGATCCAAAGGAAATAAATGAGCTGAAAAAGTATTTATCGAAAGAATTTGAAATCAAAGACCTTGGACAACTAAAATACTTCTTAGGTATTGAAGTTGCAAGGTCAAAGAAGGGAATCTCTTTCTCACAAAGGAAGTATGTTCTCGATTTACTCACTGAATCGGGGATGTTAGATTGCAAACCTGCAAAGACTCCTATTGAAATGAATCACGGGTTGGCCATTTTCCCTGATCAAGTCCCTACAAATAAAGACAGGTATCAACGGCTGGTTGGAAGGTTGATCTACCTATCTCATACGAGGCCTGATATTGCGTACACGGTGAGTGTGGTTAGTCAATTTATGCATTGCCCCAACGAAGAACACATGAAAGCGGTATATCGTATATTAAAGTACTTGAAGATGAGTCCAGGAAAAGGTCTTTTGTTTACTAAAAATAATAATGCTTCCAACGAAGTAGATGTTGTTGGATATACAGATGTAAGTTGGGCTGGTGACAAGACAGATAGCCGGTCCACTTCTGGGTATTTCACATTTATTGGTGGCAACCTTGTAACATGGCGTAGCAAAAAGCAAAAAGTAGTGGCAAGGTCAAGTGCAGAAGCTGAATTCCGAGGCATGGCCCATGGAGTTTGTGAAATGTTGTGGATCCGGAATATAATTAAGGAATTGGGTTTCAAGATGAATCGCCCAATGAACCTTTTTTGTGATAACACTGCTGCCATTCAGATTGCACATAACCCTGTCCAACACGATCGAACTAAGCATGTTGAAGTAGACCGTCATTTCATTAAAGAAAACTTGGATAATAAAGTTATCTGTTTTCCGTTTGTTAGATCAGAAGAACAACTAGCAGACGTCCTTACTAAGGGAGTATCTCAAAAACTGTTTGATACATCAGTTGACAAGTTGGGCATGATAGATATCTATGCACCAACTTGAGGGGGAGTGTAGAATAATATCTCGTGTATATTTTCTCTAGAATTAGGATCAATTAGTATCTCCTATTTTAGGTTGTGTATATTTTGTTTCCATATCTCTCATATTCTCCCATGTATATATTTGTATTGCTCGATTGAATGAATAAAATATATAATTCCCAAATTGCTCTGTGTCTTCAGGTGTGACATGGACGAATACTTGGAGAAGATGCAGCGTAGAGCAAGCTGATTTATGAGGATACATATAGTTTTATATTAGGTTGAGGGTGAATTGGTAATGTTTTGTCTAAGAGTTATAAAAGTTGTCATTTATTTTCTCTCTAAATCATTACGAGGGAAGATTATCATCAATGTTTCCTTCTCTTATCTTCTCTCCACTTCTTTCCTAAAATGAAGAAAACAAAAGAAGCTAATCAACATGGACTTTCGCTGTTTATTCAAATTGCTTTAATTTCTCTTGTTAAAATGGACTTGTTTTTTCCAAATTGCTTTAATTTCTCGCGTTAAAAAGGACTTGTTTTAACTTCACTCGTTAAAATATCAAGTAAGTAGTTACAATATGCTATTAAATAGAATCCAATTGGTCATGAATTATAATGTTATGACCCCTACAGCTATAAATGTAAAAATGATTAGAGACACAACTTGTTTCTCGTCTACCCGCTATGTCTATGTAAATTTTTATGATTTTGTGTGGACTAAATTGGCCAAATTAAATGAACCTTAACTGAAAGCAATATTAAATAGTACAAAACACATACTATCCACAATTTCGATACAAAATTTGATATCAAAATTATGTATTCAAAAGGATATGCGACAATGAACCTAAACTTAGTTGATGCTAGTCCTCTTAATTGAAGCATAGTAGCTGTAAAATCTCACACACGTTCAAAATATTGTTGGTGTCCTGCAATACGTAACTCCTTGGATGGTTAACATATGTCATTCAGATTGGACGATTATCCATTTTTTTTTTGTAAAACATGGTGGACGCTTCAGTCTGATAGTGGGGTCCAACATTATTACGATTAAGTAAACTCCGAGTAAGGACTAAGAAAACTTTTACAACTAGTTTGTTGCAATTCTTGTGACTCGTCATAACTTACGATTCTTGTTTGTTTATAAGAGGATGACCACACGGTTTGAATAATTTCATAACTTAAATGAAGTAATACTTTGTTGGCAGATCAAAACGTAACATTCAAGTGGCTATATCTTTTAGAAAGATTTTGAGTAATTGTTACAAATGTTATTGAGGTGGGTGGGCCTCATATCATAGTGATGGAAACATCGGAGACAGCTAATGAGAATGGCCTCCTAGTAGCCGAGGCCATACCATGCCTGCATGACAGATGATGACATTTGTTTTGAAGAAAAGATTCCACGTGATATCTAAATATTCCTGCCTATTGCAAACCAATGTTTTGCATGTCCTTCAGACTATTTAATGAAATAAGTTACAAATTTATTAAGTTGCGTTGATAATTAATTTGGAAAAGGCAAACTTTTTTAACCAATAACAGCTTCTTTTATGTTAAAATAAAATGACATCAAAGAAGGGGTTCCACACCATTTTGATAATTTGTGTAATTTGAAATTTTTATTTATTTTGGGAATAATGATATCCAAATAAAAGTAACGGTGTTAAGCAGACGACTTGAAGATTCCCGTAATCCAAGACCGAGGACACAGTAATCTAGCCAGACGTTTGTAGGTTATTCACTTTGATGGTGTATTCCAAGGTTTCGGATCCCAGTATAGATTTCGTTATATAGAACTTCTGAATTGTTGAATTTTACGTTACACGAGAAACAAGGAATGATTCCCTCTAACTAGGATAGATCTTCAAGTCGATTATATATATTTTGTTATGATTAAATGAGATTCATTTTTGTAAATGCTGGATTTTAGAAACTATAATTTGACTAGAAAAAAAGCACAAAACAACTTACAAAGGAATAGTCAACATTATGATTTGTAACAAGAAACCCAATTGATTTTAATTTTATTATATTTATATGAACAAACGAACCAAAAGAAAAAGAAATATACTATCAAATTTGGAGTCATAATATCCCGTCAACGACCAATATGAATCCATAAATGAGCTGCAACTTTGCCAATAATGAAGCGATGATCAACATTCTCAGCATAATTCGAACACAAAGGGTACAAAATTGAATCAATTAACATCATTATTTTCCATATTCAATCTCGCCGGTATCTGGTTTCAAAAGAACCTCCCGGATGAAATGTTAAACTTTTTTAGGACAATCACATCCCACCTAGTTGAACAATTTCCAACTTCTAAAGTCACTTCACCAACATATATTGTCTAGCAAACTGATTGTACGATATTCATAATTATCTAAATAAAAAATCCATATGTTTGCTTGATTTGATGGAACATATGAACCAAAAAAACTACGGCGTAAGTATTTTTTATATTCATTTATGTCTCACATTTGAATAAGACTTGTCATTTATACCTTTTTATTCGGTTTCAACCGGTCACCAAGCCAACTGGGGCGAGGACTAGACTGAAATCGCTCACATGTGAGCTGACGAGGTGTCATTTATGCCCTTTTATTCGGTTTCAACCGGTCAACAAGCCAACTGGGACGCTGACTAGACTGAAATTGCTCACATCTGAGCTGACGAGGCAAGCTCCTTTACACCAAAAGAGTTGACGCCGAGGGAGATAACGAGAATCGAACTAAAGACCTTGGAATCAACTCGTCAGCGTCTACTCTATTGAGCTACATCGATTCTTTGTTTATTAACCCTTTAAATTAATATATGATTAGATATAACAGCTAAACGATGTGTTATTGCACATATTTTTTTGTATACATTTTTTTTGTATTATTAATGTATTGTATATATTTCTTTTGTATTATTATTGTATTAAATACATATTTTTTTCCGAATTATTCATGTATAAAATAAATATTGTATACATTTTTTTGTATTATTAATGTATTAAATACATATTTTTTCCATATTATTCGTGTATTAAATAAATATTATTATGTATAAATGTATTTCTATATGTAAAAAACTCACACAAAATACATATTTTTCGTATATATCGGATAAATTCACACCAAATATATTTTAAATGTATAATTACATATTTAAATACATTTCAAATGTTTAAATATATTTTCAAAGGTATTTATATATTTAAACTTATATTTATATATTTAAAATTATATTCATGTAATTAAAATAATATTCATACATTTAAAAGCATATTTTTCTTTAAAATATATTTTTAAAAGTATAAATGTGTATTTTTTAGCAGTTTAAAAGATTTATATATATATATATATATATATATATATATATATATATATATATATAGTTAAAATATCTTTTAAAATGTATTTAAAGCTTTAAAACGTAGTTTAACATATAAATGTTAGGTTATGAGCATTCTAACACTCCTAAGTGTACATGCAACCCTAAATACCTTGGATCTATGTTTTCTCTATTATACATACAATTATGAACATCCAAGGTATTATCCTAATCTAGCATACAAAATAATAAATATAACAAGATAGAATACATACCTCTTTGATGTAGAATGTCTTCATGAAGCTTGAGTGCCTAGTGCCCCAAGTGTGACACCTCAAATGGTTCACACAACACCAAATACACTTGGAATAACTTGAGAGAAACTTGAACACTCCTTGAAATCGTCTAGCCCTCACACTCACACATTAGTGCACGATTTCTTAAGCCATGAGATTCTTTTATATGGTGGCTATTAGGGTTACACCATGTAACTCATAACTTTACCCATTCCTTATGCTCCATGGATTTTAACCTCCATGAAGTATCCATGGGTCACCCCATGGACTTAGTCCAACATAAGGAATCTTGGATCACAAGCCCACATATATAAGAATGAATGAGTTACACAATCAACCCATATATTTAATTAGTCTCCTTTTGATCACTTAATTAATTCCAAATTAATTCTTGATCAATACTAATTAAATAACCTTATTAATATATTAGAACTTATAATATATTAACCAACCTTAAGTGTTATTTCTCTCATTATAGTCTATCCAAATGCATGATGCCATGCAACCCAAATGGACCATACCGGGTCGGGTCAAGTCTTACCAATTATAGTTATGGACTTAGACATTAATCCAACAGTCTCCCACTTGGATAAGTCTAAAACTATTATTGCGTATGACTTCAGGAACCGATCAGCAATCGTAGCTCTCAAAAGCTTCTGTCGAACTCTGACCTTGTCGATGAACTCTGACCTTTGTCAATGACTTGTCCATTAGATAAGGGATCATATATTCCTCCATTCTAGATATCATATGGACTGAGACATGGATTATCAATCATTCTCTCTGTCCATTTGTTGTTTCCCGATTTCCGATTCATGATGACTGACTGATTGAACAAATCAAATCAGTCCTGGCTTGGCCAAGCACTCACATGTATCATCTTTAAATCATCGAGGGGCCCACAGATATCGCTTTTATCCCGAAGGTAAAAGGAATGGATAAACTTCGACTCATATGGCTTGTTCTACTACTTGTTGAATCATACACAAAGGCACGTTTTATAACATCGAGTTACCAATGCGTTTCGTGCAATCAATGTATAACCAACTCATAGTAACAACTCATATCTCTAGGTTTGAAGAATATAAGATATTATCGTCTCATGATCACTCGTGATAAAATCCATGAAGTGATTCAAATGAGCGCGGGTTGAATCCAATACTCAGAACTTATGAGCACTCATGAGTGTTGTAGCACCACTTTGTCCACCAACTTGGACCTCTACAAACCAACCCATGACAGTCTTGATTCATATCTACTTCCAACATATGACCGACTGTGGATGGTTTGAATAACTTAATCATTCAGGAAGAGCGACTTAGTTATTCTGGAAGTCAAAACATGCAAAGTGAAACACAAGAATAAATGAATCAAATATGGTATTAAACCCTATGAATATAAATAAACACTTTTATTTATCACCATACTGATTACTCATTATTCATTGTTTCGGTTTTATCAACTTTATACTTGAATTAAAAACACTAGTTGTCCCATGCTCCAAGCATGTACACTATGTTTTCTAAACACTAGTCATGCCATACACCAAGTATGCATACTATGTTTATCTATGATCTTTACTTTGTAAAATAGATCAATTGAACATCACTCCAATGATCCTCTTTTCACAGTCCCAAATCCTTACTGCAAATGCAAGAATTCCAAATTCATGCCATTTACTGAAATCTGTTAGATTCTAAACTTATATGCATTGATCCTCTTAATGATTATGCACAAAGTCAGAAAGACTTGACAACAATCATTACAGAGCATTCCAAAGGAGATCAGCTCCTTGGAAACATCCTTCTTTCATTAAGTTTCCTAATCTTACACAGATTGAATAATTTCTAACTTTGAAACATTTCCATATTCCATTTTGACTATCAATTCTGAACAAGAGTTACCTCCTTACAGATTATGTCAATATGGTCCTTCCAGAATTAACATTATACTTCCAACTGTCCTTGAGCAACCAATCTTTGGTAAACCTTAGATTGTCCTCGACAATTGCTTAATCATTTTTAGTCATATCCAATTCTAGACCTTTTCCCTTCATAATGCCCCAGGTATTTGGAAAATTTTAGAAGGGATGAATATAGCACATGTAATCGATCCTATATCGGAAGCATTTGAGACACGATTCATGATGTATCACATAAAGACTAAACCAGTCTTTTGCTATAATATTTCCATTTCAATTTGCCAAGTTCTCAAAAATTCAGATTATGAAAAGGGATGTCGTAATCATAATCGAATTTTAGAACGCAAATAATGGACCCATATATAGAATTTCCTTATGTTGAGCCATTCCAACATGAAATTCATATATATATATCCTTGATTAAATATGATTAAAATCTCAATCTAAGCTTTTAGAATTGAAATGAAGTATAATTTCCTCTCCCTTAATTATAGCAAAACAACTTTTTCAACCCCTGCAACCTCACGAATTGAAACTTTTGTTTTCTATAATTAACATTGCTAACTTGCAACCTTTGTCATAATTATCATGCTCCCACTAACATGATGATTATTAGCATAACACTTATGCTCCCACTAGCTTTGACATGTACTCAGAAATCAGCTGACTTTCTTACCAAAGTTCAGATTTCTGATACTAGATTGTTTTGATAAAACTTTATCAAAATCATACACCTCTCTTAGATAGCTCACATGTGTGTCTAAACAATTTTAGAACTATGAAAAGGGATGCCGTAATCATAGTCTCAATTGTTTAGACCTTTGCCACTTCTCACAAGTCCATGTTAGTGTGCCGGTAAACCACACACGCTCCACTAACGACTTTGAGAATGCAAATATCACAATTGCTATCTAGCTAAAATCTACTTAGTGAAAGTGTTTCCTCACCATCATTTTCATGAATCGGAGAGAAACCTTATGACACTTAGATTTAATAGTGTATGTGTTCTTATCCATGTGAATTTGTCAAAACCATAATCACAAGACAAGGTTAGTGACAAATCCAAACTCATATTGATTAAACTTGTGCAATCTTAAATTCTTGCCATTTGGCAGCTCAGGTGCCTGCCATTGCTTCCAAGTAGTTGTGCAACCAATTAAGAACTCTCAGAACTCCTATGCAAAGCGAACTTGAATAGGCACAAAAATTTCAACACGATAGGTTATAAACCTCAAGTCGTGTGCTAGTGAAGGACTTTAGGTTTTATTCTTGATTAAGTCTTGAACCTTTCAAGAGCTTTAAGACTCCCACTGTCCTCTTGACATATAAGACTCCCTTGTCAAATATTCAAGAGATAGTGCGGATTCTTTATCAAGACTAACACTTTACACAATTGGCCTAAGTTGGTCTCTGTTTTATCCAAAACATCACAACTTACCAATTTTAAATGTACAAGAGTAGATAACCTTTTAATCTTACATTTGACTAGTGTTAACAAACCCTCTTTAAGATATGTCACTCAAGTTACAATCTTGGAGTATGACTCTAAGAATTGTTTTGGAACGAAGTATGACTCATCTTTTTGATTTAACCATTTCAACAATTCATGACTCCTCTTCTTAGTCATAAGAATGCACTAAGATGACTTTAGAGGACCAATTGTGATTTGGTATCTTAATCATTAAGATGATCATAAACATGATACTAAAGTACTCTCCCATCTTTTCAGATTTGAGAAACTTTTATCTGTCTGCCTAATTTGATTCTTCCCATTCGTTCTGCCATACATTGAGACTTTTTCAATGTTTCAGAATTATACTTAAACTTGTAAGTATAACCATATTTACTAAAATTTAGTAAATCATGACGAATAGTCTTAACGAGCTTTGTGGTGGACTTGACCAGTGCACAAGAATGTGTACTCGATCCCTTTAGTCCTTAACTTGACTCACACATCCATGTGAACAAGTCTTAATTTTCCAATGCTTGAAAGTTCTCATTCATCATACTATTCAACTTGCATGATTCCAAGTTTCAATCCAACTGAAGCCTTGGGAATGAGAATCTTTCCTTATTTGGTAAATTATGACACTACCACAAACGAAAGAATCAAGTCCATTTTTTTTTCAAATATTGTTATCAATGGAATCATATAAACAACCATTTTTCACAAATGCCACTTGTAAGGATATTTAAAATAAATATAAAATTAAAACCTTTATTTTATTTCAAAACTTTGCGGGAAAAACTTATCCTTATAGTGCAAATGCATACGGAAAAACTTGTTGTTATCTATTCCTAAGCAATATATCATAACTCCTAAGTAACAACTTCAAAATTCTGATGCGATCGAAATCCACCTACGCGATCAGAATCAGCATATACTTCCTTTAATCTTTCTCTCTATTCTTTGATTCTTAAAACATCAACATGTGACCCAGTCACATCATGTAATGAGGATCTTAGAATAGAAACTTAACAGAGTTAGATAATGGGCTCTACCTGAAGTAGAGTCAGACTTATTGACTTTAACATCCTTAGGTAAACTTGGCAGCTTTGCAATCAACGCCCTTCCTTTGGCAAAATAAACATATGGACCCTTTGGTAATGGGACTATCTCAGACTTAGCCTTTCTCCTTACCATTTGGTCAACCGGGTTGACTATGGCCAATCCCTTTCCATTGGGAAGAGAATGTTTTTTCTGGATTTCCAGTGTCACCATTGTCACTGTCCATAAAGTTTTTGGGAAGTTGATCTTCTAATCAAATTTGCTTTACTATCGTTCCAAATCATTGCTGATTCAGCAGCACCAAGCAAATAGATATGATCATTAAGGTTCATGTCATAGTCTGTTTCATAGTAGTCCCAAAGGAACTCACTATGTGACTTAGAAAGTGATTGAACATCCAACTTTCTCAAGACTTTGACACCCAACTCTCCCAGCTTGTCAATATGTGACTTCATCTCTAAGATGTGATCACACATAGACCTTGCTTGCCATTAGGGCTTGAGTGACCTTGAACTTGTGGGTTAGGGAGAATAATTGGAGGAGGTGGAGGAAGTAAAGTTCCAAGAGATTTGGGAAGATCATAGATGTCTGAACTAGACATCTTTTGGGAGATATTCAAGATAGTTGATCTAAAGTCCTTAATATAACACCCAATATGAAATATTAAGGCTAGGATCCAACAACCTATTTATAACTGGAAGAGGGATGCCGTAATCCGAGTTATAAAATAGTTGAAGGTAGGTAAATGACGATTTACCAATTTCCACCATGAAAAACGAAATAATGTAATTAGGTTTTTAATTGGATTTGAAACTCCTAGATCTTTTGAGATTCATTGAACTTTTCAATGACATGTTTCAATCTCGAGTGTGCCCTTCAGGTTTTGTGACTGGGATGCCGAGGATCACAAAACAAGGTGTGAAGTAACCATGCAAATATACTTGGTACCCTTAATATTTACCCCTCAATCGATGTGCCGGTTAACCACACGAGCTCCACCGATACTATGATAAATATTAAGTTACCCTTTGCCTACCTTGTTAAGTCCAGATTAGTGTGCCGGTTAACCACACATGCTCCACTAACGACTTAAGCAAAGTGCAAAGTGTAATTTCATGGGTTAGCACCAAATTCACATTTTCCTAAGTAACTAAGATTGGGTATTAATAAGAGTTTAGTTACTTAGTATTTATCATTAATACTTTTTAATGAAAGGAGAATTATAGTCCTTGTCCTACCCGTTCGGCTAACGACCCTCCACCAGTCAAGGAAGCGGTGGGTGAGAGTGGACACCCATTAAACTGCCATTTTATAGGCAGTAACCTTATACCCCCCTTATAGACCGGCTTCGTGAATGAGGCCTACTAACGGTAAGACTGACTTTACTCTTATACTTATATATAAATATTATTAACTTATAATATTATAAAGTATAAGGGTTGAATTTTAACTTTTAAAATTCTAAGGGCTAACTTGGAATTAAAGTATTCATAAGTGAAAACTTTTCAAATTCCAAAACTTGAGGGCAAGTTTTGAAACTATTCAAAAATAATTAATTCCATAACTTATGAGTTTAAAGTAGTTTTAATTAAAACTACTTTAAACTAATTAATAAAAAAAATAACTTTTTTTATTGTAACTTATGGAACTAATTAAGGTTACACTTTTTTTTTAATTTAATGAAGAGACTCTTGAACCTCCATAACTTGAGGACAAGTTATTGAGTCATAAAACCATTTAATTAGAACTAGACTCTTCATTTTGTAACCTTTGCCAACTTTTATGAGTTTTATGATTCTTAAATGTGACTTTTCATATAACTTGAGGACAAGTTACAAAAACACACTTTGGAATCAACTCTTAGATTAAAATGGATTAAAAACAACTATTTCACACAACTTTTCTATTAATCTAAGAACCTCATAAGAACAAGATAATTCAAATCATCAATCTTCAAGAAATTAGCATGAACATACAAAGTAATACAAATCTTGAAATTATGACAATTATCTTAGAAATTGGATTAGCATGAACATTACCACATCAAAAACAAGTTTATAAGTCCAAAAACATCTTAGGGTAATGTTCCTAGTCCAATTCCAGCCAAAACAATCGAATATATGCATCCAACTCGATTTTTTCAGCTAATTTTGCAAGTATAACAAGAAAACAAGCCTAGGCTCTGATACCACTGTTGGGTTATGAGCATTCTAACACTCCTAAGTGTACATGCAACCCTAAATTCCTTGGATCTATGTTTTCTCTATTATACATACAATTATGAACATCCAAGGTATTATCCTAATCTAGCATACAAAATAATAAATATAACAAGATAGAATACATACCTCTTTGATGTAGAATGTCTTCATGAAGCTTGAGTGCCTAGTGCCCCAAGTGTGACACCTCAAATGGTTCACACAACACAAAATACACTTGGAATAACTTGAGAGAAACTTGAACACTCCTTGAAATCGTCTAGCCCTCACACTCACACATTAGTGCACGATTTCTTGAGCCATGGGATTCTTTTATATGGTGGCTATTAGGGTTACACCATGTAACTCATAACTTTACCCATTCCTTATGCTCCATGGATTTTAACCTCCATGGAGTATCCATGGGTCACCCCATGGACTTAGTCCAACATAAGGAATCTTGGATCACAAGCCCACATATATAAGAATGAATGATTTACACAATCAACCCATATATTTAATTAGTCTCCTTTTGATCACTTAATTAATTCCAAATTAATTCTTGATCAATACTAATTAAATAACCTTATTAATATATTAGAACTTATAATATATTAACCAACCTTAAGTGTTATTTCTCTCATTATAGTCTATCCAAATGCATGATGCCATGCAACCCAAATGGACCATGCCGGGTCGGGTCAAGTCTTACCAATTATAGTTATGGACTTAGACATTAATCCAACAATAAAAACGTAGTAAAAGTAATAATAATAATAATAATAATAATAATAACAGTAATAGTAATAATAATAATTATAATAATAATAATAATAATAATAATAATAGTAACACTAATAAAACATATAAACTCTTAAGTAATAAAGATAATATTTACGAAATTAGGACTTAGAAAAGCAAAAATGTTTTCAGCCTAGTAGTAGATGTCTTGTTTTCAGTAATGGCGGTAAGGCATCTGCGTTAAAATATCATACGTTGTGAGATCGATCCTCATTGTGCTGCTTTCGTTCATCAGATTTTTTTATTTTGCAAGAAAACAGTACTTGTTGACATGGCCGCCACATAAGCTGTCACCGACACATAAGCATCAAAGTCACCTAGAAACCGGGTATATGGCAAATATGAATAAAAGTTTGCAAATGTGAGGCATAAATGAACATAAAAATCAACTTTGCGTAAAATCGACAATTTGTTGCAAACTTAAGGGCTTTTGCGGCATTAACTAGACGTCTCCCCCTACTACGTACTCTAGGCTAATTCTTATTCCAACTATGAATATACACCATCATCAACAACATTCTTTATCTCTGGAACCTATCTTTTAAAGGATAATCACCAATCCAAATATTCTTCCATTACAAAGTGGTAGAGCGATCTCCAACCCGCTTCCTAATATGAGATTCATTATTTCAAATTTTTTGAAATAAGTTGACAAGTTATATATTTATGGTACAGTTAATGCACCGTTACATCCCAAAAATCTTAGAAATTTAAATTTTTCAAAAACAATCCACTAAACATAAAGTGTTTACAAAACCTTTGTTTCAAAAGTATAATCATAATCAGAATATCCCAAGATTCAATATCATAAAAATAGGAAGATATGCACGCTCATGCCTTCGCTTTCCTATGATCCTCTAAAGTATCTGAAACAATAAACTGAAACCGTAAGCAAAAGCTTAGTGAATTTCCTCAAAGTACCACCACACAACATAACAAACAACAAAATGCAAATATGAGTCTTCATCCTAACTGGACTACTTCACAGGGCCTACAACCTATCTGGACCGCTCTCTGGGCCTTCGGCCTGACTGGACCGCCTCGCAGGGCCTACAACCTATCCGGACCGCCGCAGTTGTGACATCCCCTAATTTCTCGGCCAGAAAAGACCGATTTAATTTATGCTTTTTAAAATAAAGTCAGAGAATCTTTTTAAAAGATGTTGCAGAATTGGTCCCCAAAAACAAAACATGATAAAAGTTTGTCAAAACCTTTCTTTAAGAAATATATAATTTCCTTTTATATCAAAACCTCGGGATGTCATGTTCCGATACAGATCAAAAGCATAAACAAGACATTATAAGCCTTACAACAGTTATTCATAACTACTGGCCTATAATCCATAAATCACTCATCATCATCATCCGACTATGCTCGGGGTCCACTACCTGTAATATAAAAAGCTGAGTGGGTCAGGCTTGGAAGCCTGGTGAGCATATAGAGTTTTCAACCCACAATACATAAATTTATTATGTTTAAACATCAATCAGTCAACCAAATTTCCCCAACCCCATTATCTTATTAATTTCTTAAGGGTTTACCCTAAGATTCAACTATCACTCCTTCCTAAGGATTCATCCTAAGGAATAGGCACGAAGTCACATCGTCACCTAGGTTTATACAATAGGCACTAAGTCCATAGCTCTTATTTATCGACAGTAGTATTGACAGTATTCACCCCTGTCATACATGTCAATGGGTTTTTAGAGTACACCTTATGAACATATAGTTCACCCACCTACAGGTTGCAAGCCTGCTAGTGTTCCACAGACCATCTAGAATAGTCCATGGTTGTCATCCATACTCTGTGGAATGACGGGGATCACCGTTTGGGTAAGGGCTTTTCTCATATTTCACCACTCACCCTCAACTTATGATCAATATTGCTGATCATCTCCTTTATCCAACTCACCTTTCATCACACACCCATTATTTCATCTACCCATGTTTTACCCAACATTTTTGTAGATAAAAATACATATACAGTTTAAATTATTTAAAAACATGTATAAATCACACCTTTAACATCCAACTCAAATAAACAAACAATAAATATTCACACAGCACGTATTTTATGTAAAATACTTCATATCTATGTGTAAGGTGAAAGTAACTACACACTCGCTTGATTTAATGAAAATCGTGCAACAATTTGTTTCCTAAAACGATCGTTTCTAATAAAACCGAGAGTTTTATTGAGAAATCGGGCTCTGCAAAGGGTCGGGCTTCGAAACCGAAAAGATAAATTTTCCGGGCTTCACGGGCACTTCGTGGCGTATTCCAGGGGTTATAATTGATACCGGGGCTTTGGGGGAAGTTAGAATGAAAGAAATATGAAATTTAGGGTGAAAGGTGGCAAATTTCCAAAGTTACCCGGGAAGGCTCGCAGCCTTCTGTTTATAGGGAGGAGCTTCTGATCGGACGGCTGAGAAGCCTCCAGGTGGCGAAGATCCGAAGCTCGCAGGACATAGGCTTGCACGTGGCTGCGCATGCGAGGGGGCTGCTGGCAGCCTCTGATTGGACCGAAGTCTGGATCCGAGGAGGGAAGCTCGTGGCTTCTGCGAGGGTTCGGACACAAGGAAAAAGGGGGCACGCGTCGGATGACTCAACAACATTCCGGACACGCGTCGGATTCCTAGTGGACCCCTTCGGATGACTCAGCAGCTCGGATGACTCATCCAAATTTTGGACACGTGGCATGCTCTAAGCGAAGGTGACGTGGCCGAAGCCACCTATGCGAAATTTTTCGGTTTTCGCGCCAAAACTTCTAAAATCCATAACTTTCGCATACGAGCTCCGTTTTTGACGTTCTTTATATGCACGCGTAGGTAAAATTACGCTCTACAACTTTCGTTTAGACCTCGTCGGCTAATTTTGGCTTTAATTTTTATATTATTATTTTTAACAGACCGGGACAGGAAATCCGTTAAAAATTCATAACTTCTTCATCCGACGTCCATTTTCGTCAGACTTTTTTACCATTGTGCTACTAATGACGAGACCTTCGATTCTCATTTAGGTCGTGTCGGCTAAAAATCAATCGATCTAAAATTCGAGTTTTTAGCTGTCTACTGCTAAGCTGAAACTTCGAAAAATCATAACTTCCTCATACGAAGTCAGATTTGGGCGTTGTTTTTATACCTACTCTCGGTTTAACGAACACTACGAGTTTTGTTTAGATCACTAAGGCCAAAAAGTAGTTTATCAAAAACTCACTTTTTACGACATTCGGCACCGTGTCGATTTTGTCGCGAAACTTCGACAGATCATAACTTCTTCGTTATAACTCGGATTTCGGCATTCTTTATATATCTGTAATCCTTGTCACGCCCACTACAAGTTTCTTAATAGATATCGGCTTTATCTAAAATTTAATTTTTGACGCTCATTTTTATTCTTAATTAATTAAACCCTAATAATTAAGCATAAAACACATAAAACACATAATATTCACATAATTCCTTTTCATTTCTTCAAAATGAGTCACAAAGGTTAACCTAGACTATCATGTCAATATTAATGCCTAGCCTAGAAATACGGGCATTACATCGGGTATCTTGGCCTTCATCACAAAGCAAGACCGTCTCAACCCATCCACAATATGTTAACATATACAACAAATAAACATAAACACATATCCAAAAAATATAGGTAATCATACACATCTACTAATATATCATATAACTTGCAAACATCATCCTATATACCATGATACATAACCTAGTAGGTCGGCATTGGTGCCTTCGACCCACAAGTACAATGAGAAAAACTCACCTCTCAGTCTGAACAAATAGTTTAATACGTCTCTGCTTCGAATCTCAGCTCTACCCGTCACTTATTTATCAAATAGTGACCAATATCAACTACAACTCAAAATACCCTTAGGTCAAACATGGTCAAATCCTGGTCAAGGTCAAAAAGTCAAACTTGGTTAACAGAGCTGAGTACGTCTAACGTACTCAGCTGGTACGCATGGTGTACACGAAGCTTGACTAAAATGCAAGGAGTTGACCTCGTATGCCCAGCATACCTGGGTTACGCCCAACGTACGTAATGTGTTCCTTCTTTTCTTATTAAGAGCTTAATCCTTAAGCTCTATTGTCCATATTCCAGATCTAGCCCTAAAATAACATCCTTGACCATAAAGTTTCCAACTTTATGGTCTTGCATGGCCAATAAGTGCCCAATAACAAAAACCATAACTACTTAACTTATTAAGACCTTGTAACTCATGCATGGAAGGAAACTAACAATCAAGATTATATTTTATGCTTCTAAATGCTCCAAAATGTTTGAAAGGACAACTTATATGGACTAGAGTCATCCATACTCATAATACCAAGCTTATGGGACCAAAATAACACAATTTCATGGATAAACAAGATCTAATCAATGCTTCATCAAGTTTAGAGCTTTTTACCTTCAAATGGTGTCAAATGATGTTGTTATTTTGGATCCAAAGAGTTCCACTTCTCCAAGATGACCTTCTCTTCTTTCTTGCTACTTCAAAATCACAAAAACACACTAATGCTCTCAAATGGATTAGGGGTTGCAAGGGGGGTCAAAATGGGCTTGGAGGCTAATGAAAGGAAGAAGACTTGGGGGTTAAGGATGTTTAAATATGGTCCAAACTTTAAAAATTAGGGTTTGCACCCTGACCACGTACGCCCAGCGTACGCACCCCACTTCCAAAAATTATGAAAATGTCACTAACGGCCCAAAATGCAATTAATTCTCATACTTAGGGTTAAGATGGAAAGACCTCAATATCAAGATGTTACAATTGCACATACTTCAGTTTATCATAAAATGAACTAATTAACTTTGATTATAACCACTTAGCCAAGAGTACTACTAAAATTTGAAAGAAGTTTTTAAATAACAAATCAACATGTATTAAAACCTAATAAGAAGCTACACAATTATTACAAAAAAGACAGAGTTAAAGTTCAATTTTGCACCTATCCAACCTAGTTAACCTTTATTTTTTTTTGCTGCTGTAGAAAAAAGCCAAAAATGCAATTGTGTTACAGTTTTCTCCGATAAACAAAATTTTCTTGGATTTGGTAGATTAATTCAACCTAGCTAATACCCTACTATAAGGAAATCTAGTCCAACCATACAAATATAAATGCTTCGTTCTCTACACATCTAATTCCTATGACACGTGTCCAAGACTATTTCCACTTTGTGGAAACATCTATAACCACAATAGAACCATATAAATTGTCTTGTGGAAGAATGTGAATACTCTTTGGTCGGCTCCAACTGGAAATTCCACCTATCTTTCTTGCACGAAAGTATAGTTGAATAAATAATGACCTTCAAATTACCAAAATTGAGCAGACTCAAGTCCCCCACGAGTAGGTCTACTCTAAACAAATCAGAAACTAACAGAAATACAAAATATCACAACATCAGCAGTTCTTATTAATCAAGAACTAGTTGGTTTTCAGAACTTACACAAAAACCTCACTACAATTCTCTCAAATCGGTCAATACATCAATTCTCACTACAACTCTCACCTATTCTACTCACACGTAGTCTAAAACAAGAACTTGTAGAAGAAGATAGAATAAGAACGATTGTGAACAAACCCTAATAAGAGAGAAACCCAAGTCTAGATTAAAGAGTGTTGGATAAAGTGTCTAAGTCTATAACTATATTTGGTATGTACTTGACCCGATTTAGCATGGTCCATTTGGGTTGCACTTCACCGGAACAATTTGGATTTTTGAGAAGAGGATAATTATGATTTATTAATATATTATAAGTTCTAATATATTAATATGAAATCATATTATTTAACTAGTATTGATCAAGAATTAATTTGGAATTAATTTTGTGATCAAAGGAGACTAATTAAATATATAGGGATTGATTGTGTAAATCATTCATTCTTATAAAGTGGGCTAATGATCCATGATTCCTTAAGTTGGGCTAAACCCATGTGGTGACCCATGGATACTCCATGGAGGTTAAAACCCATGGAGCACGAGGAATGTGGAAAGACATGCACATTAGGGTTTGCATGGTGTAACCCTAATGTAGCCACACTATATAAGAAACCCTTTGGTTAATGAAATTGGCACCTAAAGTCTTTGTAAGAGTGTGGCCGATTTTTGTGAGCTAAAGAGTCCTCTTCCAAGTTTCCAAGTGTTAGTGGTGATTTGTGATTCCACTTGAGGCATTCACATTATTGGTGCTAGGCTCTTGAAGCTCCAAGCAACAAGCTACAACAAAAGGTATGTTATCTACCTTGTTTTATTACCCAAGTATCAAAGTTTTTTTTATGCTAGTTAGGGTAATACCTTGGAAAATGAAATTTTGCATGTAGAATAGAGAAAACATAGATGAAAGGTATTTAGGGTTTCATGTACACCTTAGGAGTGTTAGAATGCTCAAAACCCATCAGCGGTATCAGAGCCTAGGCTTGTTTTCATTTATACTTGATGCTACTTGCTTGAAAATGCTTTAAAAATAAAAAATATGTTGTCTGGACAGTGGACTAGCCAAGTCCACTGGGGGACTTGCCGAGTCCCTTCACAAAACAGCCCAACTCGCCAAGTTTGTTCATACACTCGACGAGTCGGAGCCCCTGAGTGCAGATTTTATAGTTTTAAGGCTGGAATTGGACTAAGATCATTACCCTAAACTGTTTTTAAACTTATAAACCTGTTTTTGATGTGGTATTGATCATGCTTATCCAATTCAAAAGATAAATGTCAAAATTTCATGTTTTGTATTCGTTTATATGATTAGTCTAATTACATGGAATTTGTTTGATTTGAATTATCTTGTTCATATGAGTTTAATCAAGAACTTGAACATGCTTGTTAGTTTAATTGATGATCTTGATGATTTTAATGGGCTCCATAACTTGTCCTAAAGTTATGGAATTCCAAAAGTTTTTCATTTAAATGAATCATTAAAAGTCATAGGTTATAGAAAAATAAAGAGTCTCATTTTAAAAGAGCATTAAACTCATATGTTATGAAGTTGAAAATTTTTGAAGAGTTTCAAAACTTGCCATCAAGTTTTGGAATTTGTAAAGTCACACATTAATACTTTAATTCCAAACTCTAGAATTTTAAAAGTTTAAAATTCAACCCTTATACTATTATAATATTATAAGTTCAATAATATATATATATATATATATATATATATATATATATATATATATATATATATATATATATAAGAAAAAGTCAGTTTTACCGTTAGTAGGCCTCATTCACGAAGTCGGTCTATAAGGGGGTATAAGGTTACTACCTATAAAATGGCAGTTTAATGGGTGTCCACTCTCACCCACCACTTCCTTGACTGGTGGAGGGTCGTTAGCCAAACGGGTAGGACAAAGACTATAATTCTCATTAAAAGTGTAATGATAGTAATAAAGTAACTAAACCTTTTATAAATTCCCATTCTTAGTTACTTTAGGAAAATGTGAAATTGATGCTAATCCATGAAATTACACTTTGCACCTTACCAAGTCATTGATGGAGCGTGTGTGGTTAACCGACACATTAACTTAGACTAGTAAGGGTGGCAAAGGGTAGCTTAATGTTTATCATAAGGTCAATGGAGTGTGTATGGTTTACCGGCACATCAGGATGGTCACTCGCTACGAGGACAAGGAATATGTCCTCGCCAAGGAGCTTAAGGAAATCGATGAGTCTGCTGCTACTCCTCAGGAGATTGCTGATTTCAGGTCACATGAGGAAGATGCCACCAAGGTAGCTTGTATCATGCTTGCCACCATGTCTCCTGAACTCCAAAAGTCCTATGAGGACTTATACCCTTTTGAGATGCACCAAGACCTGATGGAAAGATACCATCAGAGTGCTTGTCAAGAGCGGTATGAAATCATCTGCTCCATGATTACAACAAAGATGAAGGATGGTGAACCCATCACTGGCCACTTGTAGAAAATGCAAAGGTTTGTGGACCGTCTGCTCAAATTGAATGTGAACTTTGATGAGGAGCTGGCTATAGACATTATTCTACACTCCTTACCTCCATGTTATGATCATTTCCGCATGACATATCATATGAACAAGGAGGAAGTCCCCCTGAGCAAACTTCAGGGCCTTTTGAGGACTGCCGAAAGTGGTCTCAAAGGTAAATCTGTTGTAACACTCGTACTGCTAATGCCCCTGTTCTGGCAATTGGGCAAGGTAAGGGGAAGAAGAGGAAGGCTCCTTCCAAGAGCCGCAAGGGAAAGTCTCTTGATGGATCCTCTTCAAGTGGAACCAAATGAGGTTCTGCTACTCCCTCGGCCATCCCAAAAGAAATAGAGTGTTTCTATTGCCATAAAAAAGGGGCACTGGAAGCGAAGCTGCCCCAAGTACTTGCAGGATGTTAAGGATGGGAAGGTTAAACCCACCCATGCAGGTACTTATACTATTCTATCTAAAAACTCATCACATTATAACTCTTGGGTTCTTGACACAGGTTGTGGAATTCACATTTGTTCTGATGTGTAGGGCCTAAAAAGAAGTAAGGATGTGGAGCACGGGAAGATAAACTTGATCATGGGTAATAGGAAGGTTTCACCTGTCACCAAGATTGGAGTTTACACTTTATTGCTTAGTAGTGGGTTAGAAATAGATTTGAATAATTGCTGCTACTTGTCTGAAATGGCGAGAAATGTTATTTCTTTTCATGGTTTGTACAAACAAGGTTTCACATTTTCGTTTGATAATGAAATTGGTGCAATAAATGCTTATTATAATGGTATTTTTCATTTTAAAGCATTACCTTGTAATGGTGTATATGAAACTGTGATGGTTGTAGACAACTTAGGAAATAATATGTTGCATATCGATTCTTCTAATGATTTGGATAAGGCATCCTTGTGGCATTGTCGTCGTGGACATGTCAACAAGAAGCGCATAGGCCAACTCCAGAAGGCTGGAGTCTTGGATTCATTCGACTTAAGGTCGGATGACACTTGCGAGTCTTGTTTTCTTGGAAAAATGACTAAGTCACCCTTCATTGGTTCTTGTGAAAGGGGTGAGGGTTTGTTGGATCTCATACACACCGATGTGTGTGGGCCCTTCAGAACTGCCACATGGGATGCTAACCGCTTCTATGTGACTTTTACTGATGATTACAGCAAATATGGCTATATCTACTTAATCAAGCATAAGTCATAAACCTTTGAGAAATTCAAAGAGTTTAAGAAAGAAGTGGAGAATCAGCTGGGCGGGAAGATAAAGATGCTCCGATCCGATCGAGGTGGTAAGTATCTTAGTATTGAATTCCTGGACTATCTTAAGGAGTGTGGAATTGTTTCACAGTTGACGCCACCTAGTACTTTATAGATTATACTTTTAATCTGATTATGTACTATCGAACTCGTTCAACTAATAACCCTCCACCGCACAGGAGAGCGGTGGGTGAAAAGGACACCCATTGAACGGTTATTTTATAGATCGTTGCCTTATACTATCTTTCTAGCATGACTTCGTGAATGAGGCATACTAGCGGTTCAACTGACTTTTCTTATAAATAAAATAATTAATCTTATAATACATATATATATATATATATATATATATATATATATATATATATATATATATATATATATATATATATATATATATATATATATATACTAGTAGGCTACCCGCGCGATGCAACGGACGGCGATTAATTTCATTCCGGAGATTAGTAAATTTTTCCGAACAACGAATAATTTGCTTTCGATGTATTACGGGCTGTCTTGACCGTTTGTTTTTTGTACCGGTCTTTTTCCTGACTCATCTTTTTTTTTTTGTGAAATCTATAGAAAAGTCTCAAACTTTTGTAAAAAATTTTAAAAAAATCCTAATTTTTTTAACAGAAAAGTCATATTATTTTGAGTAAATCACATAATATGTTATTTGTTGTTCAAATATAAAAAAGATCTTTTTAGTTAATTTGGTCAAATGTTAAATAATCAGGACTATAAAATTAGAACGAAAATAGTTTTTTCCGCAATTTGTTTTGTTTCGGAAACTTATTTCTAGAATATATTCTTATGTGCAATTAGTTTACTTTCGACCGGCAAAAGATTAGTAAATATGCATCGTTATTTTGGTTTTAAAATAAAATTGTGTTTTTTAGTTTTTAAATATACTTAAAATGAGGGCAATACAAATAGTTGAAATAATGGGTCCACAGATGGTAATTTTCATGTTTGATGATGTGTTACTTTGTAGTTGTAATCCAAATCCAAATACAAATTGTATAGTTGGATTTTGGGTGAATATTAGATATACCTTATTATTTTGATTTAAAAGTAAAAATATGTTATTGTTTCATTTTTAAGTGTCAATAAGTTATTTTTGTGAGATGAAAAAAAATTGTATGTTTTCAATTAAAAATATAAATAATTTACTTTTTAAGTCACTGTTAAAAAATAATATTTTTTAGGTTAGCTAAATAACTTGTATAATAAACTATAATAGACGAACATATTTATTTTTATAAGTTTCTTCTAAAAAAAATCTAGACAAATCTATTATCTTAGTCTAATTTAAAAATAAATGATGATGATTATAGATTAGTAGGTAGAACTCAACTACTATATATAGGTTGAGTGTCTGACTTTAAAAGTTATCTTCCCCACATAAAATCTAGATGATTGATATGTATATATGATGATTAAAATTTCTAACTAAAAGTTTGATAATTTCTTATAAATTGTTTTAAGTTAAAATAGTATTATATGATTATAAAAAGATATAACTAAATACATTTAAAGTTATCAATTTATTTGGATGTTAAAATTCAATAAGTTAGAATTTTTTTAATTCGTTCATTTATTATCAAGAAAATAAGTGTGTTAGATATTTGGATAAAAATAGTACTTCAAAATCATTTTATTTTATTCAGAGATTGAAAAAACGAAAACTCTCTTCCAAAAAGAGTTATTAACCCATTATTTAAATATGAAATATCATAAAAAATATGTACAAAGTTATATAACATTTAATCACTTCTTTTCCTTATACATATCACTTTTTTTTTTTAAAAACTCACTTATTGTTTTTCACTTGTATTAATCTTTCAAGTGTTTATATTTTTGTGGTTTCTTCATTCTTAATAAATTTTGCAAAACAAAACCCATTAAAACAACATAATCATATATCTAGATATTCAAAAAAATTTAAAATATCTTGCATTAATATTATGTTAGTTTAACTTATAGTTTATATAACATTTTTTATGTTAGCATATTTATTTAGAGATAAATTTCTTTCAAATCATCCTAAACTGTTGTTTTTATAAAAACCAATTATTTATAAATTTAGATATACCTTATACATAATTGATTTCATTTTTTAAGATGAAAAGTCTTCTATTTTGCTATATTAATCGAAAGTTTTCTAATTAAATATAAACTAAATGTAAAATGAATAATACTATTAAAAATAAAAAAATCATTTTTTAGTGAAAAGACGTATTTTACAAACCGATAAGACTTTTACCCTTCTTTTTCTTGTAAACCATGATATAGCCACCCTTCTATTTACAAACCTAATTTTTTTTTTGTTAAAACTGTTAGAATACCCAAAACTCTTTGTACCAATCGCAACATTTATGATAATCACCATATTTGAAAGAATCTTAACTCTTTTTACTTTGTTGCAACTCCATCTTTATCTTTGATTTTTTTTCCCTTATAATTCTGTTTACAAAAGTCATTTATTAATTTAGTTAATCATTTATTATCAGAAAACAGTTTTCCGTATTTAATATTACATACTCAAACATAATACTTTTTTTCTATAAACAAAATTTACAGCCTCTTAAAAATATATCCTTTGTTATGTATTTTTTGTCTCGAAAAATATTTTTTTTTTTGTAAATAGAATAGTTACAATATCTCATTCAACTTTTTTATATAAAAAGTATAACTCCAAATATTTAAAAATAGAAAGACTATTCTACACAAAAAAAAGGTAAACAAATTTTCTTGTTTAAGATCGTATATATAAAAATAAACAAATAATCCATTCTATACTAATACAAATAGATAGAATATACAAATCATACTAAATCATTGAACAACATTTTTTGCACCTTTAGGTTTTAACATCAAAACCTTACATCTAAAGAGAAAAACAAAAACCGGAAATTAGTTTTGTTGTGTTTTTATATCCTTCACTTGTGCATCTAAATATAAAATCATTAAAAATCTAGATGTAAAAATCAAACGTAAATAATGCAATACAAATCTTAATCTGTGACATACAGTTCCTAGTTCTTATTCCAAATCATTGAAATCCATTATACATATATAAATAATAATAAAAAAACATAGACCTAATTAATTCATTTATCTTTAAACAAAATATAGATACTTACAAAATACAACAAAAAACACATCTGAAACACATATTCACACGCTTTAAGTAACTAAGACCTACAAATATCTACAACAGATTATAAGAGATCCAGATCTGAAAATATGAAATATAAAACTCTTAGAACATTAAAATCGAAAATATATTAAACATAAATACACAAATTTATACATATAAACAGGTTTACATACATATAGATCCTTAAAACACACAAATAAAGATTTGAAATTTTTTATCCTACCCGTGTCTGAGAATGGAGGTGGCGTTGAAGAAAGAGAGAGGGAGAATGTAATGAGCAACTCCATTGTTGGTGTGGGGGTTTGATGGCGGTAAGATAATGGCGAATGGGTTAGCAGTAAGTAAAGGTAAGGATGACATTGATCTCCAGGGTCGTTAATGGAGAAGATGGTGATGAGATTCTAGAGAGACGACAATGCGAGAAGATGAGAAATGTGATTTTAAATGAAAGGTGATTTCTTTCCATGTAAATAAAGAAGGCACAACACTTTAAATACGGAAGACATAAACTTTAAGGAATTGAAAATCCAAAATACTTATTTGTGATTGGTTTAAACATGTTTACTTGGATCACCAACAACAATATAATCTCCACCATTCAATAAAAATCTAAGGTCAAAATTAACTCCCCTTGTTTTTAAGACTTTGTCTTAAATTTGATGGTCCCCACCAAGATGTATGCATTATAAAGTAGTAAGATATATATATATATATATATATATATATATATATATATATATATATATATATATATATATATATATATATATATATATATATATAGCTAGGTTCAAATGTGGATGGACATCTATTGTGCGGATGTGTGTACATTGTTATTCTGTACGAATGACAAAGAAAATATTGTGTTTGATAATGTGAATACGTTCAATATTACATAACTATTGTCATTATCACATATTCTCACTAATTAAATCGTCAATAAGGTTATTATATACTTTTTATTATTATTCTCATTCTGTAAGAATGTTGTCAGAATGTTTATTGAGTCGTATCCTGTAAGAATGAAAATGAATAAGAATTAGTGAGAATGCATGAAAATGACGATAGTTGTGTGAGGTTGAACGTATTCACATTAGCAAACAACATATTCTCTTAGTAATTCTCATAGAATGTCATTGTCCACACGTCCGCACAATAGTTGTCCATCCACATTATAACCTAGCCCTATATATATATATATATATATATATATATATATATATATATATATATATATATATATATATATATATATATATAAGGGCGTATTTTAAAGCTTTAAAATACTAGATTTAAGATTAATTATCTGAATTAATTGATTATTTAATTAAACATTTAAACATTTAAAACTAATTATTTAAATCAATAAATTAATTAGTCATTTAAACCATTTATGCATTTATAATGATCTTTTAATTAGTCTTATAATTGAACTAATCATTTAGATCCATTAGGATAATATTAATCAAGCTCATAAATCAAATTAGACAGAAAATCCCGAAAATATGGATTTGAGTTATGTTCACGTCGTGATAGAGCCTGTGTCACGTCGTGATCTCAGTCTGACAGAAAAAAAAATTGTTCAATTTAACTAATGTACTTTCAATGTTAGACACACCAACTAGACCCTGAAACCACTGATGGGTTTATTAGGTTACCACAAAATGTTCAATGTGGAAAACCACTTAACAATTAAGAAGGGCACATGCAACCTAAAAGGATCTAGGTCTTCACATTAAGGCAACATACTTTGAATAACAAAACCTAATATGCATCCTTGTAATTTCAAAACTCAAAAACTAAAGATACATACATCAAAATTGTTATAGCAAACAAGTTACTTCAATCCTTCATTTGAAGAGCTTGGAAAAATAGCAGCAAAAGGATGATGCCTCTAATAGCTCACACTCAAACCCTAGAACTAGAAGACACTTGAGGAGAGAGGAGAAGAGTGGAAATTTTTGTTCGTAAGCTTCTACGAAAGAGTAATCCGGAAAATTGATGCCCAATGGATCCTATTTATAGTTTAGGTAACTTAGGGACAAAACAAGATTTGAATAATTAAATAATAGATTTAATTCCAATTCAATCATTTCTTTATCAACATCGAGGAGACTTCTATAAACCCTAGTATGGCTCCTAAAACCGTCCATCGTTGGATGGTTATAAAATTGTCTCTTTTGTTCAACTATTGAACAATTACAATTCACCACTTGCACATTTAATTAATTTGAATTAATCCCAAATTAATTCCAAATTAATTTTGATTAATAGTTAATTAATTCTAATTGATTTCTTATTAATTTATTAATCATATAAATTACAAAATCAATTACTTTAACAATTGATCTCATATTAATTTAATAATCACATAATAAATTAACAAATCACCTATCTATTTCCAATTAATATATTAATCATATCATATATTATCAAATCATTTCCTCATAATTTCTAATTAGTTTATTAATCATATAATAATCTAATAATTCTATCATCTCTTTATAAATGTCATTCTAATCAAGTTCTAGTTATGATGATAACCCAAAAAGGATTTTGCTTCTAGTTACAAGAATATACCAATTTAGTTACTTGCCTAGACACATTAATCCAACATCCTCTTCATCAGAAATATCATCAACAATAGCAGCATTCCCATTATTTCTTGATTCAACTTTGAAATTCACATTCTCTCGATGTAGGCAATGTCTTATGTAGTGCCCATTTTCTTTGTAGTTATAACATTTAATCTTAGTTGATATTTTAGATTTGGAACGTGACTTTCCCAATTTCCACCATCTCTCTTTATTGTTCTTTTTCTGCCTACAAACAGACATATATCATTAACACCTTCATTCGTGGAAACCCTTCGTTTCAGTTCTTTGCACAACAAAGAATCATCCACGTCATTAACTGTAACATCTCAAATTTAGGGTAAGATTTTTTTTTATAATTTTTTAGATAATAATAAAATAATAATAATGAATTATTTAATTAACAAAATAAATAAAACAAAAAACATTACTAATTTAGGAGATAATAAAACATTTTATAAGTATAAAATGTTGAATTTTCAACATTTACGTATTTAGGGACTAAAAATGTACAAGTTTTGAAAGGTGGAAGTTGACCACGACTTTCACCCACTTAAATGATTTCGGATTGGATTACTCATCCTTTGGATGGAGAGGGACTTGGAATGTCCTCTATCATTTTTGTATCCTATTTGATAAAACTTTGGGTTTATTTTGTTGAAAAGCATAAATAGATGGCCAACTTCCATTCAACAGGAGATATCGATTGGGAGGTGTAGGATGCTTTGAAGATGGTGATTTCATCATATGAAAACCCTAGGATTCGATCTCAAGCTTTCATGGTTCATGTAGTAAAAGTTGTGAAGTAATCAAGTGGTTAAAGGTAAATTTTCTTCCTCCATTTGTGTTGAATGTGAGTTTCACATTTAGATTGAGAGTTGAATCCCATTTTTCATCTCATTTGAGGATTAGCGTTTTGTGCTCTAAGCAAGTCATGTTTATTATGTTGGTTTCTAACTCAAATTCATCATCCCATGGTATATTTGATGCTAGAATCACTAAACCTCCACAAACCCTAGATTTTCCAATAATAATGATGAAGTGATAATTTATCATTTATATGATTCCATGATCATTGAAGAATTTTGATTGCATATCCTCCATGGAAAAGGACAACTTAAAGAAATGGTAGAATGAATTACTTGCATCATATGGTATATGTACATTTGTTTGCTATGTAGATTAATCGTGGATTTATGAAATGATTTTTTGAAATGTTTTGATAATTGAATCTAAGGAACTTGAAAAAATTGGAAATCTTTTACTCATCCATATGTTTCTGCCCTATTTTATATGAATAAATTTGAGAATTGAAATCGTAAAAAGAATAATTTAATAAAGTCAAATATTCAAATAGATAGCCTGCTACCCAATGTTTTAAAAACCGGTTTTTAGTTGAACCGGTATGGTGATCGGTTCCTGGTTCAACTGGTTTAACCGGTTCGACTGTCGGATCAACCGGTTTCTATAGTTTTCATGTTTTTTTCTATTTTCCTATACATACATACATATATAAATCATGAATTTGATGTTTACAAATTCAAACAATAAAAATACACATAAAAATAAGTTGTGGATGAATCCAAATACATTAAAATAACAGATAACCATAAGTTTTAGTGTTTTACATCAATCTATATACGTCAAAAAGAAAATAAAGTATAATAACGTAACGAAATATAGTTTTAAATGAATACAAACACATCAAAAAACTTTATAGCATTTATCATATGTTTTTATTTAGAAAAAACTAAATAGATATGTAAACCAATCACCAAAGTTTATTATGTAAATTGTTTTTTTTCATGTGTTTTTATTCGGTTTAACCGGTTCAACCAGTTTTTTCTAAAAACCGGCTGGTTCAATCCGGTTCAGAAATCAATATAAAACCGGTGATAGTTGAACCGCTCCCTCCTCCGGTTCCCGATCCAACCGGTTCAAACCGGTTTTTAAAACATTGTTGCTACCTATCGTTTTACGCATTCAAATTGCCGATTAATATGTTCTTTATTTGATGATCCTTTGAAACATTATTAATGATAACTAAAACCATGCATATAGCAATCTATTAGTTTCAGGTATAAGAGTTTAACAAATAAAATAATATAAATAGCAATCTATTCAGGTATAAGACTTTAACAAATAAAAAATAAAAGCAAGCATTATGATTTTATCATTGATGGCATTGCAAATACTGGTTTGTTGAGTACGTGGGACCTTTTTTTTTTCTCTTCATATCCCTCAGAACTACATTGTGATCTTATCGTTTGACACTTTGACGTGATTTTTGTATAATCTCCAACAAAAAAAAAGTGAACAAATTAATAGAGAACATAATATTCGTTGGAGCACTGGTGTTGTAAAATAATATCTCGTGTATATTTTCTCTAGAATTAGGATCAATTAGTATCTCCTATTTTAGGTTGTGTAGATTTTGTTTCCATATCTCTCATATTCTCCCCTGTATATATTTGTATTGCTCGATTGAATGAATAAAATATACAATTCCCAAATTGCTCTGTGTCTTCATGGTATCAGAGCCGATCCAATTCACACAAAAACCCTAAATTGTATTCTGAATCATTCACCCTTGTATTCCTTGAAATCCAAACCCAAAATTTTCAAGGATGTCTGACGAAAATCAATCCTCTGAAGAACCAAATACCCAATTATCCTCACAAATCATCCACCACCACTACACCCAACATGATAATTCTGCTTTTCCAAAAACCCTTTCATTGGACGAATCCAACTATACCATTTGGGCGCAGCTCATGAGAATGCGTACCGGAGCAAGAGGGAAGATTGGATACCTAACCGGTGCAAAAGTTGAACCCTCAAAGAACTCTCCTGAATATGAAACATGGTCCACAGAAAATGAGAAGGTAAAAAGCTGGTTAATTGATTCCATGGAAACTTCCCTTATGAATAGGTACATTCGTCTCCCAAGTGCTAAAGACATTTGGGATGCAGTAGAGAAAACCTTTTATGATGACTCAGATGAAACTCGAATCTTTGAATTGAACAAAAAGTGTTTTGAAGCAAAACAAAATGGTCGCCCTATTACTACCTACTACAATGAATTGGTAGCCATGTTCCAGGAGATCGACCAAAGAGTGATGTCTCAAAACAATGATGTAACAACAGTTGTTCTTGAGACATCAATGATGGCGTGGTTGCGGGTGCATATGTTTCTGAGTGGACTTGATCATGAATATGACCAGGTAAGAGGAGAAATACTACAAACGGATCCTAAGTTCTCACTGGAACAAAGTTATGCATACATTAGGAAAGTTCAATCTGAAAAACAAGCCATGGGACACTCAATTCCTACTGAAGCCTCCGTGTTAGCTGTTCAACGCAGGTCTGCTCCTGTACCTGATGGTATTCACACTCGTCGTCCCACCGGTAAAACAAACTCCTATGCTAATAAAAAATGTAATGTGTGCGGAGAATTAGGTCACAGCAAGGAGAGATGCTATGAAGTGATCGGATATCCTGATTGGTTTGATTTCACTAAGAAACCACGAAAGAATGTGAGCAGAGTTGCTGTGGCTACTACTGAAGATGAACAACCGAACGCAACTGCAAACATAGCACACTCAGGTACAAATCATGATGTTATTTTGAATAGTACATGGATAATTGATTCAGGTGCGTCTGACCATATGACTAATGATCCAAAATTTATAAAAAACCTTAAAACCTCTTCCCAAAACGGTGTCTCAACAGCTGATGGTTCAATATCTAAGGTCAATGGTGAAGGCCCGGTAGTGTTATCTGATTCCTTAACACTAGACTGTGTCCTTGTGGTTCCATCCCTCTCATATAACCTCCTATCTGTCAGTCAAATTGTCCTCGAACTTGCATGTACAGTGACATTCCATCCCTCTTTCTGCGTATTTCAGGACATTCTAACTCGTCAGACTCTTGGTTATGGTGTTAGAAAAGGGAAAATGTATTACTTGGACCTAACAGAGACTGGAGAAAAATGCAAACGTTTAGGTCATGCTAATCAAATCAAAGGAGTGAAGAATGAAAGAGAAATTGTATGGTTATGGCATCGCCGATTAGGACATCTATCTTTTGGTTACCTTAGGAAGTTGCAACCTCATTTATTTACAAGTATAAGTGATTCTGAATTTCATTGTAACATTTGTGAACTTGCTAAAAGTCACCGTGTTTCATATTTACCAAGTAATAATAAATGTCCTATTCCTTTTATGAAAATTCATTCGGATGTGTGGGGTCCTGCAAAGATTCCTTCTTTTTCTGGATCCCGATACTTTGTAACATCTATCGATGACTGTACCCGCATGACATGGGTAGTTGTATTGAAAAAGAAAAATGAGGTCTTTGACAGGTTTGTTGATTTTTACAAAATGGTGGCAAATCAGTATCAACAACGTATCAGAGTTTTTCAATCTGATAATGGAGGAGAGTTTATGAATAGTTGCATGTCAGAGTTTTGTCGTGACAACGGGATCCACCATCAGACCTCAAACTCTGTTACACCCCAACAGAATGGTCTCGCAGAACGAAAAAGTAGACAACTGCTAGAAATCGTCCGTGCTTTCTTGTTTGGCATGAATGTCCCCAAGTCATACTGGGGTGAAGCGGTTAAATCAGCAGCATGCGTTCTTAATCGCACCCCTTCACGAGTAATCGAGTTTCAAAATCCCCACCAGAAACTTCATCAACTGTTGGCTGTTCCTTCTATGCCAAACTTAGAACCTCGAGTATTTGGATGCACAGCCTTTGTTCACATCCCAAAACAACAACGTGGAAAACTTGATCCACGTGCGACGAAATGCATTTTTGTGGGTTATGCAGAGTTCCAAAAGAGGTATAGATGTTATGACCCACTCACTAACCAGATGCACATATCTCTTGATGTCTCTTTTCGTGAATCTGAACCCTACTACACAGGGGGAGTTTCTGAGTCTTCCCTTCAGGAGGAGAGTAACGGTGAAGGAAATCCTAATTCTCATGTGTTGTTTGATGTTTTTGAGGAAGTAGAGAACTTGGAAGAACAACTCCTCAACACAGCAACAAGATCAACGATACCCCAAGAGATAAATAACACAACGGATCCAGGTGATTCAGTTAATCACGAAACCGAACCCGTTCATCACGAAACTGAACCCACTAGTCAAATCAACCCTGAAAATCAAAATATTTCTTCCCCTACACCAGAACCTGAAAATAATGACAGAATCGACCCTCCACATGTTCCTTTAACCCATGTAATAGAGAACCATGAACCTCGAATCTCTAATCGAATCACAAAAGGAGTTCCCAAAAAACAGTATGAACCAGACTTCAAATCTAAAACAAAATACCCCATAGCTAACTTTATGTCGAACCACATGATCTCTGAGTCACATGCACTTATCATTAATCACTTATCTACTGTATCTATTCCTAATAACGTGCAGGATGCATTGAATGATCCAAAATGGAAGAATGCGATAAATGAAGAATTAGAGGCTCTTCAAAAGAACGCAACTTGGGATATTGTAGAGAAGCCTGCTGGAACGAAAACGGTGGGTTGTCGATGGATATTCACCATAAAACTTAATACAGACGGAAAGATTGACAGATACAAAGCAAGGCTCGTTGCTAAGGGATACACACAACACCATGGAATCGATTATAAAGAGACATTTGCACCAGTAGCTAAAATCAACACCATCCGAATTCTCATCTCTCTAGCAGCAAATAAAGTTTGGCCATTGCATCAACTTGATGTGAAAAACGCATTCTTGAATGGAAACTTAGAAGAAGAAGTATACATGGATATCCCTCTGGGTGTAAAAACCAACCCAAGTAATGTTGATAAGGTGTGTAAGTTGAGGAAGTCATTGTACGGGTTGAAGCAATCTCCAAGAGCTTGGTTTGGAAGATTCTCAAAATCAATGAAAGCTTTTGGGTACAAACAGAGCAGCTGCGACCATACTTTGTTCATCAAACAAAAGAATGGTAAGATCACAACTCTGATTGTATATGTTGATGATATTGTCATCACTGGAGATGATCCAAAGGAAATAAATGAGCTGAAAAAGTATTTATCGAAAGAATTTGAAATCAAAGACCTTGGACAACTAAAATACTTCTTAGGTATTGAAGTTGCAAGGTCAAAGAAGGGAATCTCTTTCTCACAAAGGAAGTATGTTCTCGATTTACTCACTGAATCGGGGATGTTAGATTGCAAACCTGCAAAGACTCCTATTGAAATGAATCACGGGTTGGCCATTTTCCCTGATCAAGTCCCTACAAATAAAGACAGGTATCAACGGCTGGTTGGAAGGTTGATCTACCTATCTCATACGAGGCCTGATATTGCGTACACGGTGAGTGTGGTTAGTCAATTTATGCATTGCCCCAACGAAGAACACATGAAAGCGGTATATCGTATATTAAAGTACTTGAAGATGAGTCCAGGAAAAGGTCTTTTGTTTACTAAAAATAATAATGCTTCCAACGAAGTAGATGTTGTTGGATATACAGATGTAAGTTGGGCTGGTGACAAGACAGATAGCCGGTCCACTTCTGGGTATTTCACATTTATTGGTGGCAACCTTGTAACATGGCGTAGCAAAAAGCAAAAAGTAGTGGCAAGGTCAAGTGCAGAAGCTGAATTCCGAGGCATGGCCCATGGAGTTTGTGAAATGTTGTGGATCCGGAATATAATTAAGGAATTGGGTTTCAAGATGAATCGCCCAATGAACCTTTTTTGTGATAACACTGCTGCCATTCAGATTGCACATAACCCTGTCCAACACGATCGAACTAAGCATGTTGAAGTAGACCGTCATTTCATTAAAGAAAACTTGGATAATAAAGTTATCTGTTTTCCGTTTGTTAGATCAGAAGAACAACTAGCAGACGTCCTCACTAAGGGAGTATCTCAAAAACTGTTTGATACATCAGTTGACAAGTTGGGCATGATAGATATCTATGCACCAACTTGAGGGGGAGTGTAGAATAATATCTCGTGTATATTTTCTCTAGAATTAGGATCAATTAGTATCTCCTATTTTAGGTTGTGTATATTTTGTTTCCATATCTCTCATATTCTCCCATGTATATATTTGTATTGCTCGATTGAATGAATAAAATATATAATTCCCAAATTGCTCTGTGTCTTCAGGTGTGACATGGACGAATACTTGGAGAAGATGCAGCGTAGAGCAAGCTGATTTATGAGGATACATATAGTTTTATATTAGGTTGAGGGTGAATTGGTAATGTTTTGTCTAAGAGTTATAAAAGTTGTCATTTATTTTCTCTCTAAATCATTACGAGGGAAGATTATCATCAATGTTTCCTTCTCTTATCTTCTCTCCACTTCTTTCCTAAAATGAAGAAAACAAAAGAAGCTAATCAACATGGACTTTCGCTGTTTATTCAAATTGCTTTAATTTCTCTTGTTAAAATGGACTTGTTTTTTCCAAATTGCTTTAATTTCTCGCGTTAAAAAGGACTTGTTTTAACTTCACTCGTTAAAATATCAAGTAAGTAGTTACAATATGCTATTAAATAGAATCCAATTGGTCATGAATTATAATGTTATGACCCCTACAACTATAAATGTAAAAATGATTAGAGACACAACTTGTTTCTCGTCTACCCGCTATGTCTATGTAAATTTTTATGATTTTGTGTGGACTAAATTGGCCAAATTAAATGAACCTTAACTGAAAGCAATATTAAATAGTACAAAACACATACTATCCACAATTTCGATACAAAATTTGATATCAAAATTATGTATTCAAAAGGATATGCGACAATGAACCTAAACTTAGTTGATGCTAGTCCTCTTAATTGAAGCATAGTAGCTGTAAAATCTCACACACGTTCAAAATATTGTTGGTGTCCTGCAATACGTAACTCCTTGGATGGTTAACATATGTCATTCAGATTGGACGATTATCCATTTTTTTTTGTAAAACATGGTGGACGCTTCAGTCTGATAGTGGGGTCCAACATTATTACGATTAAGTAAACTCCGAGTAAGGACTAAGAAAACTTTTACAACTAGTTTGTTGCAATTCTTGTGACTCGTCATAACTTACGATTCTTGTTTGTTTATAAGAGGATGACCACACGGTTTGAATAATTTCATAACTTAAATGAAGTAATACTTTGTTGGCAGATCAAAACGTAACATTCAAGTGGCTATATCTTTTAGAAAGATTTTGAGTAATTGTTACAAATGTTATTGAGGTGGGTGGGCCTCATATCATAGTGATGGAAACATCGGAGACAGCTAATGAGAATGGCCTCCTAGTAGCCGAGGCCATACCATGCCTGCATGACAGATGATGACATTTGTTTTGAAGAAAAGATTCCACGTGATATCTAAATATTCCTGCCTATTGCAAACCAATGTTTTGCATGTCCTTCAGACTATTTAATGAAATAAGTTACAAATTTATTAAGTTGCGTTGATAATTAATTTGGAAAAGGCAAACTTTTTTAACCAATAACAGCTTCTTTTATGTTAAAATAAAATGACATCAAAGAAGGGGTTCCACACCATTTTGATAATTTGTGTAATTTGAAATTTTTATTTATTTTGGGAATAATGATATCCAAATAAAAGTAACGGTGTTAAGCAGACGACTTGAAGATTCCCGTAATCCAAGACCGAGGACACAGTAATCTAGCCAGACGTTTGTAGGTTATTCACTTTGATGGTGTATTCCAAGGTTTCGGATCCCAGTATAGATTTCGTTATATAGAACTTCTGAATTGTTGAATTTTACGTTACACGAGAAACAAGGAATGATTCCCTCTAACTAGGATAGATCTTCAAGTCGATTATATATATTTTGTTATGATTAAATGAGATTCATTTTTGTAAATGCTGGATTTTAGAAACTATAATTTGACTAGAAAAAAAGCACAAAACAACTTACAAAGGAATAGTCAACATTATGATTTGTAACAAGAAACCCAATTGATTTTAATTTTATTATATTTATATGAACAAACGAACCAAAAGAAAAAGAAATATACTATCAAATTTGGAGTCATAATATCCCGTCAACGACCAATATGAATCCATAAATGAGCTGCAACTTTGCCAATAATGAAGCGATGATCAACATTCTCAGCATAATTCGAACACAAAGGGTACAAAATTGAATCAATTAACATCATTATTTTCCATATTCAATCTCGCCGGTATCTGGTTTCAAAAGAACCTCCCGGATGAAATGTTAAACTTTTTTAGGACAATCACATCCCACCTAGTTGAACAATTTCCAACTTCTAAAGTCACTTCACCAACATATATTGTCTAGCAAACTGATTGTACGATATTCATAATTATCTAAATAAAAAATCCATATGTTTGCTTGATTTGATGGAACATATGAACCAAAAAAACTACGGCGTAAGTATTTTTTATATTCATTTATGTCTCACATTTGAATAAGACTTGTCATTTATACCTTTTTATTCGGTTTCAACCGGTCACCAAGCCAACTGGGGTGAGGACTAGACTGAAATCGCTCACATGTGAGCTGACGAGGTGTCATTTATGCCCTTTTATTCGGTTTCAACCGGTCAACAAGCCAACTGGGACGCTGACTAGACTGAAATTGCTCACATCTGAGCTGACGAGGCAAGCTCCTTTACACCAAAAGAGTTGACGCCGAGGGAGATAACGAGAATCGAACTAAAGACCTTGGAATCAACTCGTCAGCGTCTACTCTATTGAGCTACATCGATTCTTTGTTTATTAACCCTTTAAATTAATATATGATTAGATATAACAGCTAAACGATGTGTTATTGCACATATTTTTTTGTATACATTTTTTTTGTATTATTAATGTATTGTATATATTTCTTTTGTATTATTATTGTATTAAATACATATTTTTTTTCCGAATTATTCATGTATAAAATAAATATTGTATACATTTTTTTGTATTATTAATGTATTAAATACATATTTTTTCCATATTATTCGTGTATTAAATAAATATTGTTATGTATAAATGTATTTCTATATGTAAAAAACTCACACAAAATACATATTTTTCGTATATATCGGATAAATTCACACCAAATATATTTTAAATGTATAATTACATATTTAAATACATTTCAAATGTTTAAATATATTTTCAAAGGTATTTATATATTTAAACTTATATTTATATATTTAAAATTATATTCATGTAATTAAAATAATATTCATACATTTAAAAGCATATTTTTCTTTAAAATATATTTTTAAAAGTATAAATGTGTATTTTTTAGCAGTTTAAAAGATTTATATATATATATATATATATATATATATATATATATATATATATATATATATATATATATATATATATATATATATATATATATATATATAGTTAAAATATCTTTTAAAATGTATTTAAAGCTTTAAAACGTAGTTTAACATATAAATGTTAGGTTATGAGCATTCTAACACTCCTAAGTGTACATGCAACCCTAAATACCTTGGATCTATGTTTTCTCTATTATACATACAATTATGAACATCCAAGGTATTATCCTAATCTAGCATACAAAATAATAAATATAACAAGATAGAATACATACCTCTTTGATGTAGAATGTCTTCATGAAGCTTGAGTGCCTAGTGCCCCAAGTGTGACACCTCAAATGGTTCACACAACACCAAATACACTTGGAATAACTTGAGAGAAACTTGAACACTCCTTGAAATCGTCTAGCCCTCACACTCACACATTAGTGCACGATTTCTTAAGCCATGAGATTCTTTTATATGGTGGCTATTAGGGTTACACCATGTAACTCATAACTTTACCCATTCCTTATGCTCCATGGATTTTAACCTCCATGAAGTATCCATGGGTCACCCCATGGACTTAGTCCAACATAAGGAATCTTGGATCACAAGCCCACATATATAAGAATGAATGAGTTACACAATCAACCCATATATTTAATTAGTCTCCTTTTGATCACTTAATTAATTCCAAATTAATTCTTGATCAATACTAATTAAATAACCTTATTAATATATTAGAACTTATAATATATTAACCAACCTTAAGTGTTATTTCTCTCATTATAGTCTATCCAAATGCATGATGCCATGCAACCCAAATGGACCATACCGGGTCGGGTCAAGTCTTACCAATTATAGTTATGGACTTAGACATTAATCCAACAGTCTCCCACTTGGATAAGTCTAAAACTATTATTGCGTATGACTTCAGGAACCGATCAGCAATCGTAGCTCTCAAAAGCTTCTGTCGAACTCTGACCTTGTCGATGAACTCTGACCTTTGTCAATGACTTGTCCATTAGATAAGGGATCATATATTCCTCCATTCTAGATATCATATGGACTGAGACATGGATTATCAATCATTCTCTCTGTCCATTTGTTGTTTCCCGATTTCCGATTCATGATGACTGACTGATTGAACAAATCAAATCAGTCCTGGCTTGGCCAAGCACTCACATGTATCATCTTTAAATCATCGAGGGGCCCACAGATATCGCTTTTATCCCGAAGGTAAAAGGAATGGATAAACTTCGACTCATATGGCTTGTTCTACTACTTGTTGAATCATACACAAAGGCACGTTTTATAACATCGAGTTACCAATGCGTTTCGTGCAATCAATGTATAACCAACTCATAGTAACAACTCATATCTCTAGGTTTGAAGAATATAAGATATTATCGTCTCATGATCACTCGTGATAAAATCCATGAAGTGATTCAAATGAGCGCGGGTTGAATCCAATACTCAGAACTTATGAGCACTCATGAGTGTTGTAGCACCACTTTGTCCACCAACTTGGACCTCTACAAACCAACCCATGACAGTCTTGATTCATATCTACTTCCAACATATGACCGACTGTGGATGGTTTGAATAACTTAATCATTCAGGAAGAGCGACTTAGTTATTCTGGAAGTCAAAACATGCAAAGTGAAACACAAGAATAAATGAATCAAATATGGTATTAAACCCTATGAATATAAATAAACACTTTTATTTATCACCATACTGATTACTCATTATTCATTGTTTCGGTTTTATCAACTTTATACTTGAATTAAAAACACTAGTTGTCCCATGCTCCAAGCATGTACACTATGTTTTCTAAACACTAGTCATGCCATACACCAAGTATGCATACTATGTTTATCTATGATCTTTACTTTGTAAAATAGATCAATTGAACATCACTCCAATGATCCTCTTTTCACAGTCCCAAATCCTTACTGCAAATGCAAGAATTCCAAATTCATGCCATTTACTGAAATCTGTTAGATTCTAAACTTATATGCATTGATCCTCTTAATGATTATGCACAAAGTCAGAAAGACTTGACAACAATCATTACAGAGCATTCCAAAGGAGATCAGCTCCTTGGAAACATCCTTCTTTCATTAAGTTTCCTAATCTTACACAGATTGAATAATTTCTAACTTTGAAACATTTCCATATTCCATTTTGACTATCACTTCTGAACAAGAGTTACCTCCTTACAGATTATGTCAATATGGTCCTTCCAGAATTAACATTATACTTCCAACTGTCCTTGAGCAACCAATCTTTGGTAAACCTTAGATTGTCCTCGACAATTGCTTAATCATTTTTAGTCATATCCAATTCTAGACCTTTTCCCTTCATAATGCCCCAGGTATTTGGAAAATTTTAGAAGGGATGAATATAGCACATGTAATCGATCCTATATCGGAAGCATTTGAGACACGATTCATGATGTATCACATAAAGACTAAACCAGTCTTTTGCTATAATATTTCCATTTCAATTTGCCAAGTTCTCAAAAATTCAGATTATGAAAAGGGATGCCGTAATCATAATCGAATTTTAGAACGCAAATAATGGACCCATATATAGAATTTCCTTATGTTGAGCCATTCCAACATGAAATTCATATATATATATCCTTGATTAAATATGATTAAAATCTCAATCTAAGCTTTTAGAATTGAAATGAAGTATAATTTCCTCTCCCTTAATTATAGCAAAACAACTTTTTCAACCCCTGCAACCTCACGAATTGAAACTTTTGTTTTCTATAATTAACATTGCTAACTTGCAACCTTTGTCATAATTATCATGCTCCCACTAACATGATGATTATTAGCATAACACTTATGCTCCCACTAGCTTTGACATGTACTCAGAAATCAGCTGACTTTCTTACCAAAGTTCAGATTTCTGATACTAGATTGTTTTGATAAAACTTTATCAAAATCATACACCTCTCTTAGATAGCTCACATGTGTGTCTAAACAATTTTAGAACTATGAAAAGGGATGCCGTAATCATAGTCTCAATTGTTTAGACCTTTGCCACTTCTCACAAGTCCATGTTAGTGTGCCGGTAAACCACACACGCTCCACTAACGACTTTGAGAATGCAAATATCACAATTGCTATCTAGCTAAAATCTACTTAGTGAAAGTGTTTCCTCACCATCATTTTCATGAATCGGAGAGAAACCTTATGACACTTAGATTTAATAGTGTATGTGTTCTTATCCATGTGAATTTGTCAAAACCATAATCACAAGACAAGGTTAGTGACAAATCCAAACTCATATTGATTAAACTTGTGCAATCTTAAATTCTTGCCATTTGGCAGCTCAGGTGCCTGCCATTGCTTCCAAGTAGTTGTGCAACCAATTAAGAACTCTCAGAACTCCTATGCAAAGCGAACTTGAATAGGCACAAAAATTTCAACACGATAGGTTATAAACCTCAAGTCGTGTGCTAGTGAAGGACTTTAGGTTTTATTCTTGATTAAGTCTTGAACCTTTCAAGAGCTTTAAGACTCCCACTGTCCTCTTGACATATAAGACTCCCTTGTCAAATATTCAAGAGATAGTGCGGATTCTTTATCAAGACTAACACTTTACACAATTGGCCTAAGTTGGTCTCTGTTTTATCCAAAACATCACAACTTACCAATTTTAAATGTACAAGAGTAGATAACCTTTTAATCTTACATTTGACTAGTGTTAACAAACCCTCTTTAAGATATGTCACTCAAGTTACAATCTTGGAGTATGACTCTAAGAATTGTTTTGGAACGAAGTATGACTCATCTTTTTGATTTAACCATTTCAACAATTCATGACTCCTCTTCTTAGTCATAAGAATGCACTAAGATGACTTTAGAGGACCAATTGTGATTTGGTATCTTAATCATTAAGATGATCATAAACATGATACTAAAGTACTCTCCCATCTTTTCAGATTTGAGAAACTTTTATCTGTCTGCCTAATTTGATTCTTCCCATTCGTTCTGCCATACATTGAGACTTTTTCAATGTTTCAGAATTATACTTAAACTTGTAAGTATAACCATATTTACTAAAATTTAGTAAATCATGACGAATAGTCTTAACGAGCTTTGTGGTGGACTTGACCAGTGCACAAGAATGTGTACTCGATCCCTTTAGTCCTTAACTTGACTCACACATCCATGTGAACAAGTCTTAATTTTCCAATGCTTGAAAGTTCTCATTCATCATACTATTCAACTTGCATGATTCCAAGTTTCAATCCAACTGAAGCCTTGGGAATGAGAATCTTTCCTTATTTGGTAAATTATGACACTACCACAAACGAAAGAATCAAGTCCATTTTTTTTTCAAATATTGTTATCAATGGAATCATATAAACAACCATTTTTCACAAATGCCACTTGTAAGGATATTTAAAATAAATATAAAATTAAAACCTTTATTTTATGTCAAAACTTTGCGGGAAAAACTTATCCTTATAGTGCAAATGCATACGGAAAAACTTGTTGTTATCTATTCCTAAGCAATATATCATAACTCCTAAGTAACAACTTCAAAATTCTGATGCGATCGAAATCCACCTACGCGATCAGAATCAGCATATACTTCCTTTAATCTTTCTCTCTATTCTTTGATTCTTAAAACATCAACATGTGACCCAGTCACATCATGTAATGAGGATCTTAGAATAGAAACTTAACAGAGTTAGATAATGGGCTCTACCTGAAGTAGAGTCAGACTTATTGACTTTAACATCCTTAGGTAAACTTGGCAGCTTTGCAATCAACGCCCTTCCTTTGGCAAAATAAACATATGGACCCTTTGGTAATGGGACTATCTCAGACTTAGCCTTTCTCCTTACCATTTGGTCAACCGGGTTGACTATGGCCAATCCCTTTCCATTGGGAAGAGAATGTTTTTTCTGGATTTCCAGTGTCACCATTGTCACTGTCCATAAAGTTTTTGGGAAGTTGATCTTCTAATCAAATTTGCTTTACTATCGTTCCAAATCATTGTTGATTCAGCAGCACCAAGCAAATAGATATGATCATTAAGGTTCATGTCATAGTCTGTTTCATAGTAGTCCCAAAGGAACTCACTATGTGACTTAGAAAGTGATTGAACATCCAACTTTCTCAAGACTTTGACACCCAACTCTCCCAGCTTGTCAATATGTGACTTCATCTCTAAGATGTGATCACACATAGACCTTGCTTGCCATTAGGGCTTGAGTGACCTTGAACTTGTGGGTTAGGGATAATAATTGGAGGAGGTGGAGGAAGTAAAGTTCCAAGAGATTTGGGAAGATCATAGATGTCTGAACTAGACATCTTTTGGGAGATATTCAAGATAGTTGATCTAAAGTCCTTAATATAACACCCAATATGAAATATTAAGGCTAGGATCCAACAACCTATTTATAACTGGAAGAGGGATGCCGTAATCCGAGTTATAAAATAGTTGAAGGTAGGTAAATGACGATTTACCAATTTCCACCATGAAAAACGAAATAATGTAATTAGGTTTTTAATTGGATTTGAAACTCCTAGATCTTTTGAGATTCATTGAACTTTTCAATGACATGTTTCAATCTCGAGTGTGCCCTTCAGGTTTTGTGACTGGGATGCCGAGGATCACAAAACAAGGTGTGAAGTAACCATGCAAATATACTTGGTACCCTTAATATTTACCCCTCAATCGATGTGCCGGTTAACCACACGAGCTCCACCGATACTATGATAAATATTAAGTTACCCTTTGCCTACCTTGTTAAGTCCAGATTAGTGTGCCGGTTAACCACACATGCTCCACTAACGACTTAAGCAAAGTGAAAAGTGTAATTTCATGGGTTAGCACCAAATTCACATTTTCCTAAGTAACTAAGATTGGGTATTAATAAGAGTTTAGTTACTTAGTATTTATCATTAATACTTTTTAATGAAAGGAGAATTATAGTCCTTGTCCTACCCGTTCGGCTAACGACCCTCCACCAGTCAAGGAAGCGGTGGGTGAGAGTGGACACCCATTAAACTGCCATTTTATAGGCAGTAACCTTATACCCCCCTTATAGACCGGCTTCGTGAATGAGGCCTACTAACGGTAAGACTGACTTTACTCTTATACTTATATATAAATATTATTAACTTATAATATTATAAAGTATAAGGGTTGAATTTTAACTTTTAAAATTCTAAGGGCTAACTTGGAATTAAAGTATTCATAAGTGAAAACTTTTCAAATTCCAAAACTTGAGGGCAAGTTTTGAAACTATTCAAAAATAATTAATTCCATAACTTATGAGTTTAAAGTAGTTTTAATTAAAACTACTTTAAACTAATTAATAAAAAAAATAACTTTTTTTATTGTAACTTATGGAACTAATTAAGGTTACACTTTTTTTTAATTTAATGAAGAGACTCTTGAACCTCCATAACTTGAGGACAAGTTATTGAGTCATAAAACCATTTAATTAGAACTAGACTCTTCATTTTGTAACCTTTGCCAACTTTTATGAGTTTTATGATTCTTAAATGTGACTTTTCATATAACTTGAGGACAAGTTACAAAAACACACTTTGGAATCAACTCTTAGATTAAAACGGATTAAAAACAACTATTTCACACAACTTTTCTATTAATCTAAGAACCTCATAAGAACAAGATAATTCAAATCATCAATCTTCAAGAAATTAGCATGAACATACAAAGTAATACAAATCTTGAAATTATGACAATTATCTTAGAAATTGGATTAGCATGAACATTACCACATCAAAAACAAGTTTATAAGTCCAAAAACATCTTAGAGTAATGTTCCTAGTCCAATTCCAGCCAAAACAATCGAATATATGCATCCAACTCGATTTTTTCAGCTAATTTTGCAAGTATAACAAGAAAACAAGCCTAGGCTCTGATACCACTGTTGGGTTATGAGCATTCTAACACTCCTAAGTGTACATGCAACCCTAAATTCCTTGGATCTATGTTTTCTCTATTATACATACAATTATGAACATCCAAGGTATTATCCTAATCTAGCATACAAAATAATAAATATAACAAGATAGAATACATACCTCTTTGATGTAGAATGTCTTCATGAAGCTTGAGTGCCTAGTGCCCCAAGTGTGACACCTCAAATGGTTCACACAACACCAAATACACTTGGAATAACTTGAGAGAAACTTGAACACTCCTTGAAATCGTCTAGCCCTCACACTCACACATTAGTGCACGATTTCTTGAGCCATGGGATTCTTTTATATGGTGGCTATTAGGGTTACACCATGTAACTCATAACTTTACCCATTCCTTATGCTCCATGGATTTTAACCTCCATGGAGTATCCATGGGTCACCCCATGGACTTAGTCCAACATAAGGAATCTTGGATCACAAGCCCACATATATAAGAATGAATGATTTACACAATCAACCCATATATTTAATTAGTCTCCTTTTGATCACTTAATTAATTCCAAATTAATTCTTGATCAATACTAATTAAATAACCTTATTAATATATTAGAACTTATAATATATTAACCAACCTTAAGTGTTATTTCTCTCATTATAGTCTATCCAAATGCATGATGCCATGCAACCCAAATGGACCATGCCGGGTCGGGTCAAGTCTTACCAATTATAGTTATGGACTTAGACATTAATCCAACAATAAAAACGTAGTAAAAGTAATAATAATAATAATAATAATAATAATAATAATAATAACAGTAATAGTAATAATAATAATTATAATAATAATAATAATAATAATAATAGTAACACTAATAAAACATATAAACTCTTAAGTAATAAAGATAATATTTACGAAATTAGGACTTAGAAAAGCAAAAATGTTTTCAGCCTAGTAGTAGATGTCTTGTTTTCAGTAATGGCGGTAAGGCATCTGCGTTAAAATATCATACGTTGTGAGATCGATCCTCATTGTGCTGCTTTCGTTCATCAGATTTTTTTATTTTGCAAGAAAACAGTACTTGTTGACATGGCCGCCACATAAGCTGTCACCGACACATAAGCATCAAAGTCACCTAGAAACCGGGTATATGGCAAATATGAATAAAAGTTTGCAAATGTGAGGCATAAATGAACATAAAAATCAACTTTGCGTAAAATCGACAATTTGTTGCAAACTTAAGGGCTTTTGCGGCATTAACTAGACGTCTCCCCCTACTACGTACTCTAGGCTAATTCTTATTCCAACTATGAATATACACCATCATCAACAACATTCTTTATCTCTGGAACCTATCTTTTAAAGGATAATCACCAATCCAAATATTCTTCCATTACAAAGTGGTAGAGCGATCTCCAACCCGCTTCCTAATATGAGATTCATTATTTCAAATTTTTTGAAATAAGTTGACAAGTTATATATTTATGGTACAGTTAATGCACCGTTACATCCCAAAAATCTTAGAAATTTAAATTTTTCAAAAACAATCCACTAAACATAAAGTGTTTACAAAACCTTTGTTTCAAAAGTATAATCATAATCAGAATATCCCAAGATTCAATATCATAAAAATAGGAAGATATGCACGCTCATGCCTTCGCTTTCCTATGATCCTCTAAAGTATCTGAAACAATAAACTGAAACCGTAAGCAAAAGCTTAGTGAATTTCCTCAAAGTACCACCACACAACATAACAAACAACAAAATGCAAATATGAGTCTTCATCCTAACTGGACTACTTCACAGGGCCTACAACCTATCTGGACCGCTCTCTGGGCCTTCGGCCTGACTGGACCGCCTCGCAGGGCCTACAACCTATCCGGACCGCCGCGGTTGTGACATCCCCTAATTTCTCGGCCAGAAAAGACCGATTTAATTTATGCTTTTTAAAATAAAGTCAGAGAATCTTTTTAAAAGATGTTGCAGAATTGGTCCCCAAAAACAAAACATGATAAAAGTTTGTCAAAACCTTTCTTTAAGAAATATATAATTTCCTTTTATATCAAAACCTCGGGATGTCATGTTCCGATACAGATCAAAAGCAGAAACAAGACATTATAAGCCTTACAACAGTTATTCATAACTACTGGCCTATAATCCATAAATCACTCATCATCATCATCCGACTATGCTCGGGGTCCACTACCTGTAATATAAAAAGCTGAGTGGGTCAGGCTTGGAAGCCTGGTGAGCATATAGAGTTTTCAACCCACAATACATAAATTTATTATGTTTAAACATCAATCAGTCAACCAAATTTCCCCAACCCCATTATCTTATTAATTTCTTAAGGGTTTACCCTAAGATTCAACTATCACTCCTTCCTAAGGATTCATCCTAAGGAATAGGCACGAAGTCACATCGTCACCTAGGTTTATACAATAGGCACTAAGTCCATAGCTCTTATTTATCGACAGTAGTATTGACAGTATTCACCCCTGTCATACATGTCAATGGGTTTTTAGAGTACACCTTATGAACATATAGTTCACCCACCTACAGGTTGCAAGCCTGCTAGTGTTCCACAGACCATCTAGAATAGTCCATGGTTGTCATCCATACTCTGTGGAATGACGGGGATCACCGTTTGGGTAAGGGCTTTTCTCATATTTCACCACTCACCCTCAACTTATGATCAATATTGCTGATCATCTCCTTTATCCAACTCACCTTTCATCACACACCCATTATTTCATCTACCCATGTTTTACCCAACATTTTTGTAGATAAAAATACATATACAGTTTAAATTATTTAAAAACATGTATAAATCACACCTTTAACATCCAACTCAAATAAACAAACAATAAATATTCACACAGCACGTATTTTATGTAAAATACTTCATATCTATGTGTAAGGTGAAAGTAACTACACACTCGCTTGATTTAATGAAAATCGTGCAACAATTTGTTTCCTAAAACGATCGTTTCTAATAAAACCGAGAGTTTTATTGAGAAATCGGGCTCTGCAAAGGGTCGGGCTTCGAAACCGAAAAGATAAATTTTCCGGGCTTCACGGGCACTTCGTGGCGTATTCCAGGGGTTATAATTGATACCGGGGCTTTGGGGGAAGTTAGAATGAAAGAAATATGAAATTTAGGGTGAAAGGTGGCAAATTTCCAAAGTTACCCGGGAAGGCTCGCAGCCTTCTGTTTATAGGGAGGAGCTTCTGATCGGACAGCTGAGAAGCCTCCAGGTGGCGAAGATCCGAAGCTCGCAGGACATAGGCTTGCACGTGGCTGCGCATGCGAGGGGGCTGCTGGCAGCCTCTGATTGGACCGAAGTCTGGATCCGAGGAGGGAAGCTCGTGGCTTCTGCGAGGGTTCGGACACAAGGAAAAGGGGGCACGCGTCGGATGACTCAACAACATTCCGGACACGCGTCGGATTCCTAGTGGACCCCTTCGGATGACTCAGCAGCTCGGATGACTCATCCAAATTTTGGACACGTGGCATGCTCTAAGCGAAGGTGACGTGGCCGAAGCCACCTATGCGAAATTTTTCGGTTTTCGCGCCAAAACTTCTAAAATCCATAACTTTCGCATACGAGCTCCGTTTTTGACGTTCTTTATATGCACGCGTAGGTAAAATTACGCTCTACAACTTTCGTTTAGACCTCGTCGGCTAATTTTGGCTTTAATTTTTATATTATTATTTTTAACAGACCGGGACAGGAAATCCGTTAAAAATTCATAACTTCTTCATCCGACGTCCATTTTCGTCAGACTTTTTTACCATTGTGCTACTAATGACGAGACCTTCGATTCTCATTTAGGTCGTGTCGGCTAAAAATCAATCGATCTAAAATTCGAGTTTTTAGCTGTCTACTGCTAAGCTGAAACTTCGAAAAATCATAACTTCCTCATACGAAGTCAGATTTGGGCGTTGTTTTTATACCTACTCTCGGTTTAACGAACACTACGAGTTTTGTTTAGATCACTAAGGCCAAAAAGTAGTTTATCAAAAACTCACTTTTTACGACATTCGGCACCGTGTCGATTTTGTCGCGAAACTTCGACAGATCATAACTTCTTCGTTATAACTCGGATTTCGGCATTCTTTATATATCTGTAATCCTTGTCACGCCCACTACAAGTTTCTTAATAGATATCGGCTTTATCTAAAATTTAATTTTTGACGCTCATTTTTATTCTTAATTAATTAAACCCTAATAATTAAGCATAAAACACATAAAACACATAATATTCACATAATTCCTTTTCATTTCTTCAAAATGAGTCACAAAGGTTAACCTAGACTATCATGTCAATATTAATGCCTAGCCTAGAAATACGGGCATTACATCGGGTATCTTGGCCTTCATCACAAAGCAAGACCGTCTCAACCCATCCACAATATGTTAACATATACAACAAATAAACATAAACACATATCCAAAAAATATAGGTAATCATACACATCTACTAATATATCATATAACTTGCAAACATCATCCTATATACCACGATACATAACCTAGTAGGTCGGCATTGGTGCCTTCGACCCACAAGTACAATGAGAAAAACTCACCTCTCAGTCTGAACAAATAGTTTAATACGTCTCTGCTTCGAATCTCAGCTCTACCCGTCACTTATTTATCAAATAGTGACCAATATCAACTACAACTCAAAATACCCTTAGGTCAAACATGGTCAAATCCTGGTCAAGGTCAAAAAGTCAAACTTGGTTAACAGAGCTGAGTACGCCTAACGTACTCAGCTGGTACGCATGGTGTACACGAAGCTTGACTAAAATGCAAGGAGTTGACCTCGTATGCCCAGCATACCTGGGTTACGCCCAACGTACGCGATGTGTTCCTTCTTTTCTTATTAAGAGCTTAATCCTTAAGCTCTATTGTCCATATTCCAGATCTAGCCCTAAAATAACATCCTTGACCATAAAGTTTCCAACTTTATGGTCTTGCATGGCCAATAAGTGCCCAATAACAAAAACCATAACTACTTAACTTATTAAGACCTTGTAACTCATGCATGGAAGGAAACTAACAATCAAGATTATATTTTATGCTTCTAAATGCTCCAAAATGTTTGAAAGGACAACTTATATGGACTAGAGTCATCCATACTCATAATACCAAGCTTATGGGACCAAAATAACACAATTTCATGGATAAACAAGATCTAATCAATGCTTCATCAAGTTCAGAGCTTTTTACCTTCAAATGGTGTCAAATGATGTTGTTATTTTGGATCCAAAGAGTTCCACTTCTCCAAGATGACCTTCTCTTCTTTCTTGCTACTTCAAAATCACAAAAACACACTAATGCTCTCAAATGGATTAGGGGTTGCAAGGGGGGTCAAAATGGGCTTGGAGGCTAATGAAAGGAAGAAGACTTGGGGGTTAAGGATGTTTAAATATGGTCCAAACTTTAAAAATTAGGGTTTGCACCCTGACCACGTACGCCCAGCGTACGCACCCCACTTCCAAAAATTATGAAAATGTCACTAACGGCCCAAAATGCAATTAATTCTCATACTTAGGGTTAAGATGGAAAGACCTCAATATCAAGATGTTAGAATTGCACATACTTCAGTTTATCATAAAATAAACTAATTAACTTTGATTATAACCACTTAGCCAAGAGTACTACTAAAATTTGAAAGAAGTTTTTAAATAACAAATCAACATGTATTAAAACCTAATAAGAAGCTACACAATTATTACAAAAAAGACAGAGTTAAAGTTCAATTTTGCACCTATCCAACCTAGTTAACCTTTATTTTTTTTTGCTGCTGTAGAAAAAAGCCAAAAATGCAATTGTGTTACAGTTTTCTCCGATAAACAAAATTTTCTTGGATTTGGTAGATTAATTCAACCTAGCTAATGCCCTACTATAAGGAAATCTAGTCCAACCATACAAATATAAATGCTTCGTTCTCTACACATCTAATTCCTATGACACGTGTCCAAGACTATTTCCACTTTGTGGAAACATCTATAACCACAATAGAACCATATAAATTGTCTTGTGGAAGAATGTGAATACTCTTTGGTCGGCTCCAACTGGAAATTCCACCTATCTTTCTTGCACGAAAGTATAGTTGAATAAATAATGACCTTCAAATTACCAAAATTGAGCAGACTCAAGTCCCCCACGAGTAGGTCTACTCTAAACAAATCAGAAACTAACAGAAATACAAAATATCACAACATCAGCAGTTCTTATTAATCAAGAACTAGTTGGTTTTCAGAACTTACACAAAAACCTCACTACAATTCTCTCAAATCGGTCAATACATCAATTCTCACTACAACTCTCACCTATTCTACTCACACGTAGTCTAAAACAAGAACTTGTAGAAGAAGATAGAATAAGAACGATTGTGAACAAACCCTAATAAGAGAGAAACCCAAGTCTAGATTAAAGAGTGTTGGATAAAGTGTCTAAGTCTATAACTATATTTGGTATGTACTTGACCCGATTTAGCATGGTCCATTTGGGTTGCACTTCACCGGAACAATTTGGATTTTTGAGAAGAGGATAATTATGATTTATTAATATATTATAAGTTCTAATATATTAATATGAAATCATATTATTTAACTAGTATTGATCAAGAATTAATTTGGAATTAATTTTGTGATCAAAGGAGACTAATTAAATATATAGGGATTGATTGTGTAAATCATTCATTCTTATAAAGTGGGCTAATGATCCATGATTCCTTAAGTTGGGCTAAACCCATGTGGTGACCCATGGATACTCCATGGAGGTTAAAACCCATGGAGCACGAGGAATGTGGAAAGACATGCACATTAGGGTTTGCATGGTGTAACCCTAATGTAGCCACACTATATAAGAAACCCTTTGGTTAATGAAATTGGCACCTAAAGTCTTTGTAAGAGTGTGGCCGATTTTTGTGAGCTAAAGAGTCCTCTTCCAAGTTTCCAAGTGTTAGTGGTGATTTGTGATTCCACTTGAGGCATTCACATTATTGGTGCTAGGCTCTTGAAGCTCCAAGCAACAAGCTACAACAAAAGGTATGTTATCTACCTTGTTTTATTACCCAAGTATCAAAGTTTTTTTTATGCTAGTTAGGGTAATACCTTGGAAAATGAAATTTTGCATGTAGAATAGAGAAAACATAGATGAAAGGTATTTAGGGTTTCATGTACACCTTAGGAGTGTTAGAATGCTCAAAACCCATCAGCGGTATCAGAGCCTAGGCTTGTTTTCATTTATACTTGATGCTACTTGCTTGAAAATGCTTTAAAAATAAAAAATATGTTGTCTGGACAGTGGACTAGCCAAGTCCACTGGGGGACTCGCCGAGTCCCTTCACAAAACAGCCCAACTCGCCAAGTTTGTTCATACACTCGACGAGTCGGAGCCCCTGAGTGCAGATTTTATAGTTTTAAGGCTGGAATTGGACTAAGATCATTACCCTAAACTGTTTTTAAACTTATAAACCTGTTTTTGATGTGGTATTGATCATGCTTATCCAATTCAAAAGATAAATGTCAAAATTTCATGTTTTGTATTCGTTTATATGATTAGTCTAATTACATGGAATTTGTTTGATTTGAATTATCTTGTTCATATGAGTTTAATCAAGAACTTGAACATGCTTGTTAGTTTAATTGATGATCTTGATGATTTTAATGGGCTCCATAACTTGTCCTAAAGTTATGGAATTCCAAAAGTTTTTCATTTAAATGAATCATTAAAAGTCATAGGTTATAGAAAAATAAAGAGTCTCATTTTAAAAGAGCATTAAACTCATATGTTATGAAGTTGAAAATTTTTGAAGAGTTTCAAAACTTGCCATCAAGTTTTGGAATTTGTAAAGTCACACATTAATACTTTAATTCCAAACTCTAGAATTTTAAAAGTTTAAAATTCAACCCTTATACTATTATAATATTATAAGTTCAATAATATATATATATATATATATATATATATATATATATATATATATATATAAGAAAAAGTTAGTTTTACCGTTAGTAGGCCTCATTCACGAAGTCGGTCTATAAGGGGGTATAAGGTTACTACCTATAAAATGGCAGTTTAATGGGTGTCCACTCTCACCCACCACTTCCTTGACTGGTGGAGGGTCGTTAGCCAAACGGGTAGGACAAAGACTATAATTCTCATTAAAAGTGTAATGATAGTAATAAAGTAACTAAACCTTTTATAAATTCCCATTCTTAGTTACTTTAGGAAAATGTGAAATTGATGCTAATCCATGAAATTACACTTTGCACCTTACCAAGTCATTGATGGAGCGTGTGTGGTTAACCGACACATTAACTTAGACTAGTAAGGGTGGCAAAGGGTAGCTTAATGTTTATCATAAGGTCAATGGAGTGTGTATGGTTTACCGGCACATCAGGATGGTCACTCGCTACGAGGACAAGGAATATGTCCTCGCCAAGGAGCTTAAGGAAATCGATGAGTCTGCTGCTACTCCTCAGGAGATTGCTGATTTCAGGTCACATGAGGAAGATGCCACCAAGGTAGCTTGTATCATGCTTGCCACCATGTCTCCTGAACTCCAAAAGTCCTATGAGGACTTATACCCTTTTGAGATGCACCAAGACCTGATGGAAAGATACCATCAGAGTGCTTGTCAAGAGCGGTATGAAATCATCTGCTCCATGATTACAACAAAGATGAAGGATGGTGAACCCATCACTGGCCACTTGTAAAAAATGCAAAGGTTTGTGGACCGTCTGCTCAAATTGAATGTGAACTTTGATGAGGAGCTGGCTATAGACATTATTCTACACTCCTTACCTCCATGTTATGATCATTTCCGCATGACATATCATATGAACAAGGAGGAAGTCCCCCTGAGCAAACCTCAGGGCCTTTTGAGGACTGCCGAAAGTGGTCTCAAAGGTAAATCTGTTGTAACACTCGTACTGCTAATGCCCCTGTTCTGGCAATTGGGCAAGGTAAGGGGAAGAAGAGGAAGGCTCCTTCCAAGAGCCGCAAGGGAAAGTCTCTTGATGGATCCTCTTCAAGTGGAACCAAATGAGGTTCTGCTACTCCCTCGGCCATCCCAAAAGAAATAGAGTGTTTCTATTGCCATAAAAAAGGGGCACTGGAAGCGAAGCTGCCCCAAGTACTTGCAGGATGTTAAGGATGGGAAGGTTAAACCCACCCATGCAGGTACTTATACTATTCTATCTAAAAACTCATCACATTATAACTCTTGGGTTCTTGACACAGGTTGTGGAATTCACATTTGTTCTGATGTGTAGGGCCTAAAAAGAAGTAAGGATGTGGAGCACGGGAAGATAAACTTGATCATGGGTAATAGGAAGGTTTCACCTGTCACCAAGATTGGAGTTTACACTTTATTGCTTAGTAGTGGGTTAGAAATAGATTTGAATAATTGCTGCTACTCGTCTGAAATGGCGAGAAATGTTATTTCTTTTCATGGTTTGTACAAACAAGGTTTCACATTTTCGTTTGATAATGAAATTGGTGCAATAAATGCTTATTATAATGGTATTTTTCATTTTAAAGCATTACCTTGTAATGGTGTATATGAAACTGTGATGGTTGTAGACAACTTAGGAAATAATATGTTGCATATCGATTCTTCTAATGATTTGGATAAGGCATCCTTGTGGCATTGTCGTCGTGGACATGTCAACAAGAAGCGCATAGGCCAACTCCAGAAGGCTGGAGTCTTGGATTCATTCGACTTAAGGTCGGATGACACTTGCGAGTCTTGTTTTCTTGGAAAAATGACTAAGTCACCCTTCATTGGTTCTTGTGAAAGGGGTGAGGGTTTGTTGGATCTCATACACACCGATGTGTGTGGGCCCTTCAGAACTGCCACATGGGATGCTAACCGCTTCTATGTGACTTTTACTGATGATTACAGCAAATATGGCTATATCTACTTAATCAAGCATAAGTCATAAACCTTTGAGAAATTCAAAGAGTTTAAGAAAGAAGTGGAGAATCAGCTGGGCGGGAAGATAAAGATGCTCCGATCCGATCGAGGTGGTAAGTATCTTAGTATTGAATTCCTGGACTATCTTAAGGAGTGTGGAATTGTTTCACAGTTGACGCCACCTAGTACTTTATAGATTATACTTTTAATCTGATTATGTACTATCGAACTCGTTCAACTAATAACCCTCCACCGCACAGGAGAGCGGTGGGTGAAAAGGACACCCATTGAACGGTTATTTTATAGATCGTTGCCTTATACTATCTTTCTAGCATGACTTCGTGAATGAGGCATACTAGCGGTTCAACTGACTTTTCTTATAAATAAAATAATTAATCTTATAATACATATATATATATATATATATATATATATATATATATATATATATATATATATATATATATATATATATATATATATATATATATATATATATATATATATATATATATATATATATACTAGTAGGCTACCCGCGCGATGCAACGGACGGCGATTAATTTCATTCCGGAGATTAGTAAATTTTTCCGAACAACGAATAATTTGCTTTCGATGTATTACGGGCTGTCTTGACCGTTTGTTTTTTGTACCGGTCTTTTTCCTGACTCATCTTTTTTTTTTTGTGAAATCTATAGAAAAGTCTCAAACTTTTGTAAAAAATTTTAAAAAAATCCTAATTTTTTTAACAGAAAAGTCATATTATTTTGAGTAAATCACATAATATGTTATTTGTTGTTCAAATATAAAAAAGATATTTTTAGTTAATTTGGTCAAATGTTAAATAATCAGGACTATAAAATTAGAACGAAAATAGTTTTTTCCGCAATTTGTTTTGTTTCGGAAACTTATTTCTAGAATATATTCTTATGTGCAATTAGTTTACTTTCGACCGGCAAAAGATTAGTAAATATGCATCGTTATTTTGGTTTTAAAATAAAATTGTGTTTTTTAGTTTTTAAATATACTTAAAATGAGGGCAATACAAATAGTTGAAATAATGGGTCCACAGATGGTAATTTTCATGTTTGATGATGTGTTACTTTGTAGTTGTAATCCAAATCCAAATACAAATTGTATAGTTGGATTTTGGGTGAATATTAGATATACCTTATTATTTTGATTTAAAAGTAAAAATATGTTATTGTTTCATTTTTAAGTGTCAATAAGTTATTTTTGTGAGATGAAAAAAAATTGTATGTTTTCAATTAAAAATATAAATAATTTACTTTTTAAGTCACTGTTAAAAAATAATATTTTTTAGGTTAGCTAAATAACTTGTATAATAAACTATAATAGACGAACATATTTATTTTTATAAGTTTCTTCTAAAAAAAATCTAGACAAATCTATTATCTTAGTCTAATTTAAAAATAAATGATGATGATTATAGATTAGTAGGTAGAACTCAACTACTATATATAGGTTGAGTGTCTGACTTTAAAAGTTATCTTCCCCACATAAAATCTAGATGATTGATATGTATATATGATGATTAAAATTTCTAACTAAAAGTTTGATAATTTCTTATAAATTGTTTTAAGTTAAAATAGTATTATATGATTATAAAAAGATATAACTAAATACATTTAAAGTTATCAATTTATTTGGATGTTAAAATTCAATAAGTTAGAATTTTTTTAATTCGTTCATTTATTATCAAGAAAATAAGTGTGTTAGATATTTGGATAAAAATAGTACTTCAAAATCATTTTATTTTATTCAGAGATTGAAAAAACGAAAACTCTCTTCCAAAAAGAGTTATTAACCCATTATTTAAATATGAAATATCATAAAAAATATGTACAAAGTTATATAACATTTAATCACTTCTTTTCCTTATACATATCACTTTTTTTTTTTAAAAACTCACTTATTGTTTTTCACTTGTATTAATCTTTCAAGTGTTTATATTTTTGTGGTTTCTTCATTCTTAATAAATTTTGCAAAACAAAACCCATTAAAACAACATAATCATATATCTAGATATTCAAAAAAATTTAAAATATCTTGCATTAATATTATGTTAGTTTAACTTATAGTTTATATAACATTTTTTATGTTAGCATATTTATTTAGAGATAAATTTCTTTCAAATCATCCTAAACTGTTGTTTTTATAAAAACCAATTATTTATAAATTTAGATATACCTTATACATAATTGATTTCATTTTTTAAGATGAAAAGTCTTCTATTTTGCTATATTAATCGAAAGTTTTCTAATTAAATATAAACTAAATGTAAAATGAATAATACTATTAAAAATAAAAAATCATTTTTTAGTGAAAAGACGTATTTTACAAACCGATAAGACTTTTACCCTTCTTTTTCTTGTAAACCATGATATAGCCACCCTTCTATTTACAAACCTAATTTTTTTTTTGTTAAAACTGTTAGAATACCCAAAACTCTTTGTACCAATCGCAACATTTATGATAATCACCATATTTGAAAGAATCTTAACTCTTTTTACTTTGTTGCAACTCCATCTTTATCTTTGATTTTTTTTCCCTTATAATTCTGTTTACAAAAGTCATTTATTAATTTAGTTAATCATTTATTATCAGAAAACAGTTTTCCGTATTTAATATTACATACTCAAACATAATACTTTTTTTCTATAAACAAAATTTACAGCCTCTTAAAAATATATCCTTTGTTATGTATTTTTTGTCTCGAAAAATATATTTTTTTTTGTAAATAGAATAGTTACAATATCTCATTCAACTTTTTTATATAAAAAGTATAACTCCAAATATTTAAAAATAGAAAGACTATTCTACACAAAAAAAAGGTAAACAAATTTTCTTGTTTAAGATCGTATATATAAAAATAAACAAATAATCCATTCTATACTAATACAAATAGATAGAATATACAAATCATACTAAATCATTGAACAACATTTTTTGCACCTTTAGGTTTTAACATCAAAACCTTACATCTAAAGAGAAAAACAAAAACCGGAAATTAGTTTTGTTGTGTTTTTATATCCTTCACTTGTGCATCTAAATATAAAATCATTAAAAATCTAGATGTAAAAATCAAACGTAAATAATGCAATACAAATCTTAATCTGTGACATACAGTTCCTAGTTCTTATTCCAAATCATTGAAATCCATTATACATATATAAATAATAATAAAAAAACATAGACCTAATTAATTCATTTATCTTTAAACAAAATATAGATACTTACAAAATACAACAAAAAACACATCTGAAACACATATTCACACGCTTTAAGTAACTAAGACCTACAAATATCTACAACAGATTATAAGAGATCCAGATCTGAAAATATGAAATATAAAACTCTTAGAACATTAAAATCGAAAATATATTAAACATAAATACACAAATTTATACATATAAACAGGTTTACATACATATAGATCCTTAAAACACACAAATAAAGATTTGAAATTTTTTATCCTACCCGTGTCTGAGAATGGAGGTGGCGTTGAAGAAAGAGAGAGGGAGAATGTAATGAGCAACTCCATTGTTGGTGTGGGGGTTTGATGGCGGTAAGATAATGGCGAATGGGTTAGCAGTAAGTAAAGGTAAGGATGACATTGATCTCCAGGGTCGTTAATGGAGAAGATGGTGATGAGATTCTAGAGAGACGACAATGCGAGAAGATGAGAAATGTGATTTTAAATGAAAGGTGATTTCTTTCCATGTAAATAAAGAAGGCACAACACTTTAAATACGGAAGACATAAACTTTAAGGAATTGAAAATCCAAAATACTTATTTGTGATTGGTTTAAACATGTTTACTTGGATCACCAACAACAATATAATCTCCACCATTCAATAAAAATCTAAGGTCAAAATTAACTCCCCTTGTTTTTAAGACTTTGTCTTAAATTTGATGGTCCCCACCAAGATGTATGCATTATAAAGTAGTAAGATATATATATATATATATATATATATATATATATATATATATATATATATATATATATATATATATATATATATATATATATATATATATATAGCTAGGTTCAAATGTGGATGGACATCTATTGTGCGGATGTGTGTACATTGTTATTCTGTACGAATGACAAAGAAAATATTGTGTTTGATAATGTGAATACGTTCAATATTACATAACTATTGTCATTATCACATATTCTCACTAATTAAATCGTCAATAAGGTTATTATATACTTTTTATTATTATTCTCATTCTGTAAGAATGTTGTCAGAATGTTTATTGAGTCGTATCCTGTAAGAATGAAAATGAATAAGAATTAGTGAGAATGCATGAAAATGACGATAGTTGTGTGAGGTTGAACGTATTCACATTAGCAAACAACATATTCTCTTAGTAATTCTCATAGAATGTCATTGTCCACACGTCCGCACAATAGTTGTCCATCCACATTATAACCTAGCCCTATATATATATATATATATATATATATATATATATATATATATATATATATATATATATATATATAAGGGCGTATTTTAAAGCTTTAAAATACTAGATTTAAGATTAATTATCTGAATTAATTGATTATTTAATTAAACATTTAAACATTTAAAACTAATTATTTAAATCAATAAATTAATTAGTCATTTAAACCATTTATGCATTTATAATGATCTTTTAATTAGTCTTATAATTGAACTAATCATTTAGATCCATTAGGATAATATTAATCAAGCTCATAAATCAAATTAGACAGAAAATCCCGAAAATATGGATTTGAGTTATGTTCACGTCGTGATAGAGCCTGTGTCACGTCGTGATCTCAGTCTGACAGAAAAAAAAATTGTTCAATTTAACTAATGTACTTTCAATGTTAGACACACCAACTAGACCCTGAAACCACTGATGGGTTTATTAGGTTACCACAAAATGTTCAATGTGGAAAACCACTTAACAATTAAGAAGGGCACATGCAACCTAAAAGGATCTAGGTCTTCACATTAAGGCAACATACTTTGAATAACAAAACCTAATATGCATCCTTGTAATTTCAAAACTCAAAAACTAAAGATACATACATCAAAATTGTTATAGCAAACAAGTTACTTCAATCCTTCATTTGAAGAGCTTGGAAAAATAGCAGCAAAAGGATGATGCCTCTAATAGCTCACACTCAAACCCTAGAACTAGAAGACACTTGAGGAGAGAGGAGAAGAGTGGAAATTTTTGTTCGTAAGCTTCTACGAAAGAGTAATCCGGAAAATTGATGCCCAATGGATCCTATTTATAGTTTAGGTAACTTAGGGACAAAACAAGATTTGAATAATTAAATAATAGATTTAATTCCAATTCAATCATTTCTTTATCAACATCGAGGAGACTTCTATAAACCCTAGTATGGCTCCTAAAACCGTCCATCGTTGGATGGTTATAAAATTGTCTCTTTTGTTCAACTATTGAACAATTACAATTCACCACTTGCACATTTAATTAATTTGAATTAATCCCAAATTAATTCCAAATTAATTTTGATTAATAGTTAATTAATTCTAATTGATTTCTTATTAATTTATTAATCATATAAATTACAAAATCAATTACTTTAACAATTGATCTCATATTAATTTAATAATCACATAATAAATTAACAAATCACCTATCTATTTCCAATTAATATATTAATCATATCATATATTATCAAATCATTTCCTCATAATTTCTAATTAGTTTATTAATCATATAATAATCTAATAATTCTATCATCTCTTTATAAATGTCATTCTAATCAAGTTCTAGTTATGATGATAACCCAAAAAGGATTTTGCTTCTAGTTACAAGAATATACCAATTTAGTTACTTGCCTAGACACATTAATCCAACATCCTCTTCATCAGAAATATCATCAACAATAGCAGCATTCCCATTATTTCTTGATTCAACTTTGAAATTCACATTCTCTCGATGTAGGCAATGTCTTATGTAGTGCCCATTTTCTTTGTAGTTATAACATTTAATCTTAGTTGATATTTTAGATTTGGAACGTGACTTTCCCAATTTCCACCATCTCTCTTTATTGTTCTTTTTCTGCCTACAAACAGACATATATCATTAACACCTTCATTCGTGGAAACCCTTCGTTTCAGTTCTTTGCACAACAAAGAATCATCCACGTCATTAACTGTAACATCTCAAATTTAGGGTAAGATTTTTTTTTATAATTTTTTAGATAATAATAAAATAATAATAATGAATTATTTAATTAACAAAATAAATAAAACAAAAAACATTACTAATTTAGGAGATAATAAAACATTTTATAAGTATAAAATGTTGAATTTTCAACATTTACGTATTTAGGGACTAAAAATGTATAAGTTTTGAAAGGTGGAAGTTGACCACGACTTTCACCCACTTAAATGATTTCGGATTGGATTACTCATCCTTTGGATGGAGAGGGACTTGGAATGTCCTCTATCATTTTTGTATCCTATTTGATAAAACTTTGGGTTTATTTTGTTGAAAAGCATAAATAGATGGCCAACTTCCATTCAACAGGAGATATCGATTGGGAGGTGTAGGATGCTTTGAAGATGGTGATTTCATCATATGAAAACCCTAGGATTCGATCTCAAGCTTTCATGGTTCATGTAGTAAAAGTTGTGAAGTAATCAAGTGGTTAAAGGTAAATTTTCTTCCTCCATTTGTGTTGAATGTGAGTTTCACATTTAGATTGAGAGTTGAATCCCATTTTTCATCTCATTTGAGGATTAGCGTTTTGTGCTCTAAGCAAGTCATGTTTATTATGTTGGTTTCTAACTCAAATTCATCATCCCATGGTATATTTGATGCTAGAATCACTAAACCTCCACAAACCCTAGATTTTCCAATAATAATGATGAAGTGATAATTTATCATTTATATGATTCCATGATCATTGAAGAATTTTGATTGCATATCCTCCATGGAAAAGGACAACTTAAAGAAATGGTAGAATGAATTACTTGCATCATATGGTATATGTACATTTGTTTGCTATGTAGATTAATCGTGGATTTATGAAATGATTTTTTGAAATGTTTTGATAATTGAATCTAAGGAACTTGAAAAAATTGGAAATCTTTTACTCATCCATATGTTTCTGCCCTATTTTATATGAATAAATTTGAGAATTGAAATCGTAAAAAGAATAATTTAATAAAGTCAAATATTCAAATAGATAGCCTGCTACCCAATGTTTTAAAAACCGGTTTTTAGTTGAACCGGTATGGTGATCGGTTCCTGGTTCAACTGGTTTAACCGGTTCGACTGTCGGATCAACCGGTTTCTATAGTTTTCATGTTTTTTTCTATTTTCCTATACATACATACATATATAAATCATGAATTTGATGTTTACAAATTCAAACAATAAAAATACACATAAAAATAAGTTGTGGATGAATCCAAATACATTAAAATAACAGATAACCATAAGTTTTAGTGTTTTACATCAATCTATATACGTCAAAAAGAAAATAAAGTATAATAACGTAACGAAATATAGTTTTAAATGAATACAAACACATCAAAAAACTTTATAGCATTTATCATATGTTTTTATTTAGAAAAAACTAAATAGATATGTAAACCAATCACCAAAGTTTATTATGTAAATTGTTTTTTTTCATGTGTTTTTATTCGGTTTAACCGGTTCAACCAGTTTTTTCTAAAAACCGGCTGGTTCAATCCGGTTCAGAAATCAATATAAAACCGGTGATAGTTGAACCGCTCCCTCCTCCGGTTCCCGATCCAACCGGTTCAAACCGGTTTTTAAAACATTGTTGCTACCTATCGTTTTACGCATTCAAATTGCCGATTAATATGTTCTTTATTTGATGATCCTTTGAAACATTATTAATGATAACTAAAACCATGCATATAGCAATCTATTAGTTTCAGGTATAAGAGTTTAACAAATAAAATAATATAAATAGCAATCTATTCAGGTATAAGACTTTAACAAATAAAAAATAAAAGCAAGCATTATGATTTTATCATTGATGGCATTGCAAATACTGGTTTGTTGAGTACGTGGGACCTTTTTTTTTTTTCTCTTCATATCCCTCAGAACTACATTGTGATCTTATCGTTTGACACTTTGACGTGATTTTTGTATAATCTCCAACAAAAAAAAGTGAACAAATTAATAGAGAACATAATATTCGTTGGAGCACTGGTGTTGTAAAATAATATCTCGTGTATATTTTCTCTAGAATTAGGATCAATTAGTATCTCCTATTTTAGGTTGTGTAGATTTTGTTTCCATATCTCTCATATTCTCCCCTGTATATATTTGTATTGCTCGATTGAATGAATAAAATATACAATTCCCAAATTGCTCTGTGTCTTCATGGTATCAGAGCCGATCCAATTCACACAAAAACCCTAAATTGTATTCTGAATCATTCACCCTTGTATTCCTTGAAATCCAAACCCAAAATTTTCAAGGATGTCTGACGAAAATCAATCCTCTGAAGAACCAAATACCCAATTATCCTCACAAATCATCCACCACCACTACACCCAACATGATAATTCTGCTTTTCCAAAAACCCTTTCATTGGACGAATCCAACTATACCATTTGGGCGCAGCTCATGAGAATGCGTACCGGAGCAAGAGGGAAGATTGGATACCTAACCGGTGCAAAAGTTGAACCCTCAAAGAACTCTCCTGAATATGAAACATGGTCCACAGAAAATGAGAAGGTAAAAAGCTGGTTAATTGATTCCATGGAAACTTCCCTTATGAATAGGTACATTCGTCTCCCAAGTGCTAAAGACATTTGGGATGCAGTAGAGAAAACCTTTTATGATGACTCAGATGAAACTCGAATCTTTGAATTGAACAAAAAGTGTTTTGAAGCAAAACAAAATGGTCGCCCTATTACTACCTACTACAATGAATTGGTAGCCATGTTCCAGGAGATCGACCAAAGAGTGATGTCTCAAAACAATGATGTAACAACAGTTGTTCTTGAGACATCAATGATGGCGCGGTTGCGGGTGCATATGTTTCTGAGTGGACTTGATCATGAATATGACCAGGTAAGAGGAGAAATACTACAAACGGATCCTAAGTTCTCACTGGAACAAAGTTATGCATACATTAGGAAAGTTCAATCTGAAAAACAAGCCATGGGACACTCAATTCCTACTGAAGCCTCCGTGTTAGCTGTTCAACGCAGGTCTGCTCCTGTACCTGATGGTATTCACACTCGTCGTCCCACCGGTAAAACAAACTCCTATGCTAATAAAAAATGTAATGTGTGCGGAGAATTAGGTCACAGCAAGGAGAGATGCTATGAAGTGATCGGATATCCTGATTGGTTTGATTTCACTAAGAAACCACGAAAGAATGTGAGCAGAGTTGCTGTGGCTACTACTGAAGATGAACAACCGAACGCAACTGCAAACATAGCACACTCAGGTACAAATCATGATGTTATTTTGAATAGTACATGGATAATTGATTCAGGTGCGTCTGACCATATGACTAATGATCCAAAATTTATAAAAAACCTTAAAACCTCTTCCCAAAACGGTGTCTCAACAGCTGATGGTTCAATATCTAAGGTCAATGGTGAAGGCCCGGTAGTGTTATCTGATTCCTTAACACTAGACTGTGTCCTTGTGGTTCCATCCCTCTCATATAACCTCCTATCTGTCAGTCAAATTGTCCTCGAACTTGCATGTACAGTGACATTCCATCCCTCTTTCTGCGTATTTCAGGACATTCTAACTCGTCAGACTCTTGGTTATGGTGTTAGAAAAGGGAAAATGTATTACTTGGACCTAACAGAGACTGGAGAAAAATGCAAACGTTTAGGTCATGCTAATCAAATCAAAGGAGTGAAGAATGAAAGAGAAATTGTATGGTTATGGCATCGCCGATTAGGACATCTATCTTTTGGTTACCTTAGGAAGTTGCAACCTCATTTATTTACAAGTATAAGTGATTCTGAATTTCATTGTAACATTTGTGAACTTGCTAAAAGTCACCGTGTTTCATATTTACCAAGTAATAATAAATGTCCTATTCCTTTTATGAAAATTCATTCGGATGTGTGGGGTCCTGCAAAGATTCCTTCTTTTTCTGGATCCCGATACTTTGTAACATCTATCGATGACTGTACCCGCATGACATGGGTAGTTGTATTGAAAAAGAAAAATGAGGTCTTTGACAGGTTTGTTGATTTTTACAAAATGGTGGCAAATCAGTATCAACAACGTATCAGAGTTTTTCAATCTGATAATGGAGGAGAGTTTATGAATAGTTGCATGTCAGAGTTTTGTCGTGACAACGGGATCCACCATCAGACCTCAAACTCTGTTACACCCCAACAGAATGGTCTCGCAGAACGAAAAAGTAGACAACTGCTAGAAATCGTCCGTGCTTTCTTGTTTGGCATGAATGTCCCCAAGTCATACTGGGGTGAAGCGGTTAAATCAGCAGCATGCGTTCTTAATCGCACCCCTTCACGAGTAATCGAGTTTCAAAATCCCCACCAGAAACTTCATCAACTGTTGGCTGTTCCTTCTATGCCAAACTTAGAACCTCGAGTATTTGGATGCACAGCCTTTGTTCACATCCCAAAACAACAACGTGGAAAACTTGATCCACGTGCGACGAAATGCATTTTTGTGGGTTATGCAGAGTTCCAAAAGAGGTATAGATGTTATGACCCACTCACTAACCAGATGCACATATCTCTTGATGTCTCTTTTCGTGAATCTGAACCCTACTACACAGGGGGAGTTTCTGAGTCTTCCCTTCAGGAGGAGAGTAACGGTGAAGGAAATCCTAATTCTCATGTGTTGTTTGATGTTTTTGAGGAAGTAGAGAACTTGGAAGAACAACTCCTCAACACAGCAACAAGATCAACGATACCCCAAGAGATAAATAACACAACGGATCCAGGTGATTCAGTTAATCACGAAACCGAACCCGTTCATCACGAAACTGAACCCACTAGTCAAATCAACCCTGAAAATCAAAATATTTCTTCCCCTACACCAGAACCTGAAAATAATGACAGAATCGACCCTCCACATGTTCCTTTAACCCATGTAATAGAGAACCATGAACCTCGAATCTCTAATCGAATCACAAAAGGAGTTCCCAAAAAACAGTATGAACCAGACTTCAAATCTAAAACAAAATACCCCATAGCTAACTTTATGTCGAACCACATGATCTCTGAGTCACATGCACTTATCATTAATCACTTATCTACTGTATCTATTCCTAATAACGTGCAGGATGCATTGAATGATCCAAAATGGAAGAATGCGATAAATGAAGAATTAGAGGCTCTTCAAAAGAACGCAACTTGGGATATTGTAGAGAAGCCTGCTGGAACGAAAACGGTGGGTTGTCGATGGATATTCACCATAAAACTTAATACAGACGGAAAGATTGACAGATACAAAGCAAGGCTCGTTGCTAAGGGATACACACAACACCATGGAATCGATTATAAAGAGACATTTGCACCAGTAGCTAAAATCAACACCATCCGAATTCTCATCTCTCTAGCAGCAAATAAAGTTTGGCCGTTGCATCAACTTGATGTGAAAAACGCATTCTTGAATGGAAACTTAGAAGAAGAAGTATACATGGATATCCCTATGGGTGTAAAAACCAACCCAAGTAATGTTGATAAGGTGTGTAAGTTGAGGAAGTCATTGTACGGGTTGAAGCAATCTCCAAGAGCTTGGTTTGGAAGATTCTCAAAATCAATGAAAGCTTTTGGGTACAAACAGAGCAGCTGCGACCATACTTTGTTCATCAAACAAAAGAATGGTAAGATCACAACTCTGATTGTATATGTTGATGATATTGTCATCACTGGAGATGATCCAAAGGAAATAAATGAGCTGAAAAAGTATTTATCGAAAGAATTTGAAATCAAAGACCTTGGACAACTAAAATACTTCTTAGGTATTGAAGTTGCAAGGTCAAAGAAGGGAATCTCTTTCTCACAAAGGAAGTATGTTCTCGATTTACTCACTGAATCGGGGATGTTAGATTGCAAACCTGCAAAGACTCCTATTGAAATGAATCACGGGTTGGCCATTTTCCCTGATCAAGTCCCTACAAATAAAGACAGGTATCAACGGCTGGTTGGAAGGTTGATCTACCTATCTCATACGAGGCCTGATATTGCGTACACGGTGAGTGTGGTTAGTCAATTTATGCATTGCCCCAACGAAGAACACATGAAAGCGGTATATCGTATATTAAAGTACTTGAAGATGAGTCCAGGAAAAGGTCTTTTGTTTACTAAAAATAATAATGCTTCCAACGAAGTAGATGTTGTTGGATATACAGATGTAAGTTGGGCTGGTGACAAGACAGATAGCCGGTCCACTTCTGGGTATTTCACATTTATTGGTGGCAACCTTGTAACATGGCGTAGCAAAAAGCAAAAAGTAGTGGCAAGGTCAAGTGCAGAAGCTGAATTCCGAGGCATGGCCCATGGAGTTTGTGAAATGTTGTGGATCCGGAATATAATTAAGGAATTGGGTTTCAAGATGAATCGCCCAATGAACCTTTTTTGTGATAACACTGCTGCCATTCAGATTGCACATAACCCTGTCCAACACGATCGAACTAAGCATGTTGAAGTAGACCGTCATTTCATTAAAGAAAACTTGGATAATAAAGTTATCTGTTTTCCGTTTGTTAGATCAGAAGAACAACTAGCAGACGTCCTCACTAAGGGAGTATCTCAAAAACTGTTTGATACATCAGTTGACAAGTTGGGCATGATAGATATCTATGCACCAACTTGAGGGGGAGTGTAGAATAATATCTCGTGTATATTTTCTCTAGAATTAGGATCAATTAGTATCTCCTATTTTAGGTTGTGTATATTTTGTTTCCATATCTCTCATATTCTCCCATGTATATATTTGTATTGCTCGATTGAATGAATAAAATATATAATTCCCAAATTGCTCTGTGTCTTCAGGTGTGACATGGACGAATACTTGGAGAAGATGCAGCGTAGAGCAAGCTGATTTATGAGGATACATATAGTTTTATATTAGGTTGAGGGTGAATTGGTAATGTTTTGTCTAAGAGTTATAAAAGTTGTCATTTATTTTCTCTCTAAATCATTACGAGGGAAGATTATCATCAATGTTTCCTTCTCTTATCTTCTCTCCACTTCTTTCCTAAAATGAAGAAAACAAAAGAAGCTAATCAACATGGACTTTCGCTGTTTATTCAAATTGCTTTAATTTCTCTTGTTAAAATGGACTTGTTTTTTCCAAATTGCTTTAATTTCTCGCGTTAAAAAGGACTTGTTTTAACTTCACTCGTTAAAATATCAAGTAAGTAGTTACAATATGCTATTAAATAGAATCCAATTGGTCATGAATTATAATGTTATGACCCCTACAGCTATAAATGTAAAAATGATTAGAGACACAACTTGTTTCTCGTCTACCCGCTATGTCTATGTAAATTTTTATGATTTTGTGTGGACTAAATTGGCCAAATTAAATGAACCTTAACTGAAAGCAATATTAAATAGTACAAAACACATACTATCCACAATTTCGATACAAAATTTGATATCAAAATTATGTATTCAAAAGGATATGCGACAATGAACCTAAACTTAGTTGATGCTAGTCCTCTTAATTGAAGCATAGTAGCTGTAAAATCTCACACACGTTCAAAATATTGTTGGTGTCCTGCAATACGTAACTCCTTGGATGGTTAACATATGTCATTCAGATTGGACGATTATCCATTTTTTTTTTGTAAAACATGGTGGACGCTTCAGTCTGATAGTGGGGTCCAACATTATTACGATTAAGTAAACTCCGAGTAAGGACTAAGAAAACTTTTACAACTAGTTTGTTGCAATTCTTGTGACTCGTCATAACTTACGATTCTTGTTTGTTTATAAGAGGATGACCACACGGTTTGAATAATTTCATAACTTAAATGAAGTAATACTTTGTTGGCAGATCAAAACGTAACATTCAAGTGGCTATATCTTTTAGAAAGATTTTGAGTAATTGTTACAAATGTTATTGAGGTGGGTGGGCCTCATATCATAGTGATGGAAACATCGGAGACAGCTAATGAGAATGGCCTCCTAGTAGCCGAGGCCATACCATGCCTGCATGACAGATGATGACATTTGTTTTGAAGAAAAGATTCCACGTGATATCTAAATATTCCTGCCTATTGCAAACCAATGTTTTGCATGTCCTTCAGACTATTTAATGAAATAAGTTACAAATTTATTAAGTTGCGTTGATAATTAATTTGGAAAAGGCAAACTTTTTTAACCAATAACAGCTTCTTTTATGTTAAAATAAAATGACATCAAAGAAGGGGTTCCACACCATTTTGATAATTTGTGTAATTTGAAATTTTTATTTATTTTGGGAATAATGATATCCAAATAAAAGTAACGGTGTTAAGCAGACGACTTGAAGATTCCCGTAATCCAAGACCGAGGACACAGTAATCTAGCCAGACGTTTGTAGGTTATTCACTTTGATGGTGTATTCCAAGGTTTCGGATCCCAGTATAGATTTCGTTATATAGAACTTCTGAATTGTTGAATTTTACGTTACACGAGAAACAAGGAATGATTCCCTCTAACTAGGATAGATCTTCAAGTCGATTATATATATTTTGTTATGATTAAATGAGATTCATTTTTGTAAATGCTGGATTTTAGAAACTATAATTTGACTAGAAAAAAAGCACAAAACAACTTACAAAGGAATAGTCAACATTATGATTTGTAACAAGAAACCCAATTGATTTTAATTTTATTATATTTATATGAACAAACGAACCAAAAGAAAAAGAAATATACTATCAAATTTGGAGTCATAATATCCCGTCAACGACCAATATGAATCCATAAATGAGCTGCAACTTTGCCAATAATGAAGCGATGATCAACATTCTCAGCATAATTCGAACACAAAGGGTACAAAATTGAATCAATTAACATCATTATTTTCCATATTCAATCTCGCCGGTATCTGGTTTCAAAAGAACCTCCCGGATGAAATGTTAAACTTTTTTAGGACAATCACATCCCACCTAGTTGAACAATTTCCAACTTCTAAAGTCACTTCACCAACATATATTGTCTAGCAAACTGATTGTACGATATTCATAATTATCTAAATAAAAAATCCATATGTTTGCTTGATTTGATGGAACATATGAACCAAAAAAACTACGGCGTAAGTATTTTTTATATTCATTTATGTCTCACATTTGAATAAGACTTGTCATTTATACCTTTTTATTCGGTTTCAACCGGTCACCAAGCCAACTGGGGCGAGGACTAGACTGAAATCGCTCACATGTGAGCTGACGAGGTGTCATTTATGCCCTTTTATTCGGTTTCAACCGGTCAACAAGCCAACTGGGACGCTGACTAGACTGAAATTGCTCACATCTGAGCTGACGAGGCAAGCTCCTTTACACCAAAAGAGTTGACGCCGAGGGAGATAACGAGAATCGAACTAAAGACCTTGGAATCAACTCGTTAGCGTCTACTCTATTGAGCTACATCGATTCTTTGTTTATTAACCCTTTAAATTAATATATGATTAGATATAACAGCTAAACGATGTGTTATTGCACATATTTTTTTGTATACATTTTTTTTGTATTATTAATGTATTGTATATATTTCTTTTGTATTATTATTGTATTAAATACATATTTTTTTCCGAATTATTCATGTATAAAATAAATATTGTATACATTTTTTTGTATTATTAATGTATTAAATACATATTTTTTCCATATTATTCGTGTATTAAATAAATATTATTATGTATAAATGTATTTCTATATGTAAAAAACTCACACAAAATACATATTTTTCGTATATATCGGATAAATTCACACCAAATATATTTTAAATGTATAATTACATATTTAAATACATTTCAAATGTTTAAATATATTTTCAAAGGTATTTATATATTTAAACTTATATTTATATATTTAAAATTATATTCATGTAATTAAAATAATATTCATACATTTAAAAGCATATTTTTCTTTAAAATATATTTTTAAAAGTATAAATGTGTATTTTTTAGCAGTTTAAAAGATTTATATATATATATATATATATATATATATATATATATATATATATATATATATATATATATATAGTTAAAATATCTTTTAAAATGTATTTAAAGCTTTAAAACGTAGTTTAACATATAAATGTTAGGTTATGAGCATTCTAACACTCCTAAGTGTACATGCAACCCTAAATACCTTGGATCTATGTTTTCTCTATTATACATACAATTATGAACATCCAAGGTATTATCCTAATCTAGCATACAAAATAATAAATATAACAAGATAGAATACATACCTCTTTGATGTAGAATGTCTTCATGAAGCTTGAGTGCCTAGTGCCCCAAGTGTGACACCTCAAATGGTTCACACAACACCAAATACACTTGGAATAACTTGAGAGAAACTTGAACACTCCTTGAAATCGTCTAGCCCTCACACTCACACATTAGTGCACGATTTCTTAAGCCATGAGATTCTTTTATATGGTGGCTATTAGGGTTACACCATGTAACTCATAACTTTACCCATTCCTTATGCTCCATGGATTTTAACCTCCATGAAGTATCCATGGGTCACCCCATGGACTTAGTCCAACATAAGGAATCTTGGATCACAAGCCCACATATATAAGAATGAATGAGTTACACAATCAACCCATATATTTAATTAGTCTCCTTTTGATCACTTAATTAATTCCAAATTAATTCTTGATCAATACTAATTAAATAACCTTATTAATATATTAGAACTTATAATATATTAACCAACCTTAAGTGTTATTTCTCTCATTATAGTCTATCCAAATGCATGATGCCATGCAACCCAAATGGACCATACCGGGTCGGGTCAAGTCTTACCAATTATAGTTATGGACTTAGACATTAATCCAACAGTCTCCCACTTGGATAAGTCTAAAACTATTATTGCGTATGACTTCAGGAACCGATCAGCAATCGTAGCTCTCAAAAGCTTCTGTCGAACTCTGACCTTGTCGATGAACTCTGACCTTTGTCAATGACTTGTCCATTAGATAAGGGATCATATATTCCTCCATTCTAGATATCATATGGACTGAGACATGGATTATCAATCATTCTCTCTGTCCATTTGTTGTTTCCCGATTTCCGATTCATGATGACTGACTGATTGAACAAATCAAATCAGTCCTGGCTTGGCCAAGCACTCACATGTATCATCTTTAAATCATCGAGGGGCCCACAGATATCGCTTTTATCCCGAAGGTAAAAGGAATGGATAAACTTCGACTCATATGGCTTGTTCTACTACTTGTTGAATCATACACAAAGGCACGTTTTATAACATCGAGTTACCAATGCGTTTCGTGCAATCAATGTATAACCAACTCATAGTAACAACTCATATCTCTAGGTTTGAAGAATATAAGATATTATCGTCTCATGATCACTCGTGATAAAATCCATGAAGTGATTCAAATGAGCGCGGGTTGAATCCAATACTCAGAACTTATGAGCACTCATGAGTGTTGTAGCACCACTTTGTCCACCAACTTGGACCTCTACAAACCAACCCATGACAGTCTTGATTCATATCTACTTCCAACATATGACCGACTGTGGATGGTTTGAATAACTTAATCATTCAGGAAGAGCGACTTAGTTATTCTGGAAGTCAAAACATGCAAAGTGAAACACAAGAATAAATGAATCAAATATGGTATTAAACCCTATGAATATAAATAAACACTTTTATTTATCACCATACTGATTACTCATTATTCATTGTTTCGGTTTTATCAACTTTATACTTGAATTAAAAACACTAGTTGTCCCATGCTCCAAGCATGTACACTATGTTTTCTAAACACTAGTCATGCCATACACCAAGTATGCATACTATGTTTATCTATGATCTTTACTTTGTAAAATAGATCAATTGAACATCACTCCAATGATCCTCTTTTCACAGTCCCAAATCCTTACTGCAAATGCAAGAATTCCAAATTCATGCCATTTACTGAAATCTGTTAGATTCTAAACTTATATGCATTGATCCTCTTAATGATTATGCACAAAGTCAGAAAGACTTGACAACAATCATTACAGAGCATTCCAAAGGAGATCAGCTCCTTGGAAACATCCTTCTTTCATTAAGTTTCCTAATCTTACACAGATTGAATAATTTCTAACTTTGAAACATTTCCATATTCCATTTTGACTATCACTTCTGAACAAGAGTTACCTCCTTACAGATTATGTCAATATGGTCCTTCCAGAATTAACATTATACTTCCAACTGTCCTTGAGCAACCAATCTTTGGTAAACCTTAGATTGTCCTCGACAATTGCTTAATCATTTTTAGTCATATCCAATTCTAGACCTTTTCCCTTCATAATGCCCCAGGTATTTGGAAAATTTTAGAAGGGATGAATATAGCACATGTAATCGATCCTATATCGGAAGCATTTGAGACACGATTCATGATGTATCACATAAAGACTAAACCAGTCTTTTGCTATAATATTTCCATTTCAATTTGCCAAGTTCTCAAAAATTCAGATTATGAAAAGGGATGCCGTAATCATAATCGAATTTTAGAACGCAAATAATGGACCCATATATAGAATTTCCTTATGTTGAGCCATTCCAACATGAAATTCATATATATATATCCTTGATTAAATATGATTAAAATCTCAATCTAAGCTTTTAGAATTGAAATGAAGTATAATTTCCTCTCCCTTAATTATAGCAAAACAACTTTTTCAACCCCTGCAACCTCACGAATTGAAACTTTTGTTTTCTATAATTAACATTGCTAACTTGCAACCTTTGTCATAATTATCATGCTCCCACTAACATGATGATTATTAGCATAACACTTATGCTCCCACTAGCTTTGACATGTACTCAGAAATCAGCTGACTTTCTTACCAAAGTTCAGATTTCTGATACTAGATTGTTTTGATAAAACTTTATCAAAATCATACACCTCTCTTAGATAGCTCACATGTGTGTCTAAACAATTTTAGAACTATGAAAAGGGATGCCGTAATCATAGTCTCAATTGTTTAGACCTTTGCCACTTCTCACAAGTCCATGTTAGTGTGCCGGTAAACCACACACGCTCCACTAACGACTTTGAGAATGCAAATATCACAATTGCTATCTAGCTAAAATCTACTTAGTGAAAGTGTTTCCTCACCATCATTTTCATGAATCGGAGAGAAACCTTATGACACTTAGATTTAATAGTGTATGTGTTCTTATCCATGTGAATTTGTCAAAACCATAATCACAAGACAAGGTTAGTGACAAATCCAAACTCATATTGATTAAACTTGTGCAATCTTAAATTCTTGCCATTTGGCAGCTCAGGTGCCTGCCATTGCTTCCAAGTAGTTGTGCAACCAATTAAGAACTCTCAGAACTCCTATGCAAAGCGAACTTGAATAGGCACAAAAATTTCAACACGATAGGTTATAAACCTCAAGTCGTGTGCTAGTGAAGGACTTTAGGTTTTATTCTTGATTAAGTCTTGAACCTTTCAAGAGCTTTAAGACTCCCACTGTCCTCTTGACATATAAGACTCCCTTGTCAAATATTCAAGAGATAGTGCGGATTCTTTATCAAGACTAACACTTTACACAATTGGCCTAAGTTGGTCTCTGTTTTATCCAAAACATCACAACTTACCAATTTTAAATGTACAAGAGTAGATAACCTTTTAATCTTACATTTGACTAGTGTTAACAAACCCTCTTTAAGATATGTCACTCAAGTTACAATCTTGGAGTATGACTCTAAGAATTGTTTTGGAACGAAGTATGACTCATCTTTTTGATTTAACCATTTCAACAATTCATGACTCCTCTTCTTAGTCATAAGAATGCACTAAGATGACTTTAGAGGACCAATTGTGATTTGGTATCTTAATCATTAAGATGATCATAAACATGATACTAAAGTACTCTCCCATCTTTTCAGATTTGAGAAACTTTTATCTGTCTGCCTAATTTGATTCTTCCCATTCGTTCTGCCATACATTGAGACTTTTTCAATGTTTCAGAATTATACTTAAACTTGTAAGTATAACCATATTTACTAAAATTTAGTAAATCATGACGAATAGTCTTAACGAGCTTTGTGGTGGACTTGACCAGTGCACAAGAATGTGTACTCGATCCCTTTAGTCCTTAACTTGACTCACACATCCATGTGAACAAGTCTTAATTTTCCAATGCTTGAAAGTTCTCATTCATCATACTATTCAACTTGCATGATTCCAAGTTTCAATCCAACTGAAGCCTTGGGAATGAGAATCTTTCCTTATTTGGTAAATTATGACACTACCACAAACGAAAGAATCAAGTCCATTTTTTTTTCAAATATTGTTATCAATGGAATCATATAAACAACCATTTTTCACAAATGCCACTTGTAAGGATATTTAAAATAAATATAAAATTAAAACCTTTATTTTATTTCAAAACTTTGCGGGAAAAACTTATCCTTATAGTGCAAATGCATACGGAAAAACTTGTTGTTATCTATTCCTAAGCAATATATCATAACTCCTAAGTAACAACTTCAAAATTCTGATGCGATCGAAATCCACCTACGCGATCAGAATCAGCATATACTTCCTTTAATCTTTCTCTCTATTCTTTGATTCTTAAAACATCAACATGTGACCCAGTCACATCATGTAATGAGGATCTTAGAATAGAAACTTAACAGAGTTAGATAATGGGCTCTACCTGAAGTAGAGTCAGACTTATTGACTTTAACATCCTTAGGTAAACTTGGCAGCTTTGCAATCAACGCCCTTCCTTTGGCAAAATAAACATATGGACCCTTTGGTAATAGGACTATCTCAGACTTAGCCTTTCTCCTTACCATTTGGTCAACCGGGTTGACTATGGCCAATCCCTTTCCATTGGGAAGAGAATGTTTTTTCTGGATTTCCAGTGTCACCATTGTCACTGTCCATAAAGTTTTTGGGAAGTTGATCTTCTAATCAAATTTGCTTTACTATCGTTCCAAATCATTGCTGATTCAGCAGCACCAAGCAAATAGATATGATCATTAAGGTTCATGTCATAGTCTGTTTCATAGTAGTCCCAAAGGAACTCACTATGTGACTTAGAAAGTGATTGAACATCCAACTTTCTCAAGACTTTGACACCCAACTCTCCCAGCTTGTCAATATGTGACTTCATCTCTAAGATGTGATCACACATAGACCTTGCTTGCCATTAGGGCTTGAGTGACCTTGAACTTGTGGGTTAGGGAGAATAATTGGAGGAGGTGGAGGAAGTAAAGTTCCAAGAGATTTGGGAAGATCATAGATGTCTGAACTAGACATCTTTTGGGAGATATTCAAGATAGTTGATCTAAAGTCCTTAATATAACACCCAATATGAAATATTAAGGCTAGGATCCAACAACCTATTTATAACTGGAAGAGGGATGCCGTAATCCGAGTTATAAAATAGTTGAAGGTAGGTAAATGACGATTTACCAATTTCCACCATGAAAAACGAAATAATGTAATTAGGTTTTTAATTGGATTTGAAACTCCTAGATCTTTTGAGATTCATTGAACTTTTCAATGACATGTTTCAATCTCGAGTGTGCCCTTCAGGTTTTGTGACTGGGATGCCGAGGATCACAAAACAAGGTGTGAAGTAACCATGCAAATATACTTGGTACCCTTAATATTTACCCCTCAATCGATGTGCCGGTTAACAACACGAGCTCCACCGATACTATGATAAATATTAAGTTACCCTTTGCCTACCTTGTTAAGTCCAGATTAGTGTGCCGGTTAACCACACATGCTCCACTAACGACTTAAGCAAAGTGCAAAGTGTAATTTCATGGGTTAGCACCAAATTCACATTTTCCTAAGTAACTAAGATTGGGTATTAATAAGAGTTTAGTTACTTAGTATTTATCATTAATACTTTTTAATGAAAGGAGAATTATAGTCCTTGTCCTACCCGTTCGGCTAACGACCCTCCACCAGTCAAGGAAGCGGTGGGTGAGAGTGGACACCCATTAAACTGCCATTTTATAGGCAGTAACCTTATACCCCCCTTATAGACCGGCTTCGTGAATGAGGCCTACTAACGGTAAGACTGACTTTACTCTTATACTTATATATAAATATTATTAACTTATAATATTATAAAGTATAAGGGTTGAATTTTAACTTTTAAAATTCTAAGGGCTAACTTGGAATTAAAGTATTCATAAGTGAAAACTTTTCAAATTCCAAAACTTGAGGGCAAGTTTTGAAACTATTCAAAAATAATTAATTCCATAACTTATGAGTTTAAAGTAGTTTTAATTAAAACTACTTTAAACTAATTAATAAAAAAAATAACTTTTTTTATTGTAACTTATGGAACTAATTAAGGTTACACTTTTTTTTTAATTTAATGAAGAGACTCTTGAACCTCCATAACTTGAGGACAAGTTATTGAGTCATAAAACCATTTAATTAGAACTAGACTCTTCATTTTGTAACCTTTGCCAACTTTTATGAGTTTTATGATTCTTAAATGTGACTTTTCATATAACTTGAGGACAAGTTACAAAAACACACTTTGGAATCAACTCTTAGATTAAAATGGATTAAAAACAACTATTTCACACAACTTTTCTATTAATCTAAGAACCTCATAAGAACAAGATAATTCAAATCATCAATCTTCAAGAAATTAGCATGAACATACAAACTAATACAAATCTTGAAATTATGACAATTATCTTAGAAATTGGATTAGCATGAACATTACCACATCAAAAACAAGTTTATAAGTCCAAAAACATCTTAGGGTAATGTTCCTAGTCCAATTCCAGCCAAAACAATCGAATATATGCATCCAACTCGATTTTTTCAGCTAATTTTGCAAGTATAACAAGAAAACAAGCCTAGGCTCTGATACCACTGTTGGGTTATGAGCATTCTAACACTCCTAAGTGTACATGCAACCCTAAATTCCTTGGATCTATGTTTTCTCTATTATACATACAATTATGAACATCCAAGGTATTATCCTAATCTAGCATACAAAATAATAAATATAACAAGATAGAATACATACCTCTTTGATGTAGAATGTCTTCATGAAGCTTGAGTGCCTAGTGCCCCAAGTGTGACACCTCAAATGGTTCACACAACACCAAATACACTTGGAATAACTTGAGAGAAACTTGAACACTCCTTGAAATCGTCTAGCCCTCACACTCACACATTAGTGCACGATTTCTTGAGCCATGGGATTCTTTTATATGGTGGCTATTAGGGTTACACCATGTAACTCATAACTTTACCCATTCCTTATGCTCCATGGATTTTAACCTCCATGGAGTATCCATGGGTCACCCCATGGACTTAGTCCAACATAAGGAATCTTGGATCACAAGCCCACATATATAAGAATGAATGATTTACACAATCAACCCATATATTTAATTAGTCTCCTTTTGATCACTTAATTAATTCCAAATTAATTCTTGATCAATACTAATTAAATAACCTTATTAATATATTAGAACTTATAATATATTAACCAACCTTAAGTGTTATTTCTCTCATTATAGTCTATCCAAATGCATGATGCCATGCAACCCAAATGGACCATGCCGGGTCGGGTCAAGTCTTACCAATTATAGTTATGGACTTAGACATTAATCCAACAATAAAAACGTAGTAAAAGTAATAATAATAATAATAATAATAATAATAATAATAACAGTAATAGTAATAATAATAATTATAATAATAATAATAATAATAATAATAATAATAGTAACACTAATAAAACATATAAACTCTTAAGTAATAAAGATAATATTTACGAAATTAGGACTTAGAAAAGCAAAAATGTTTTCAGCCTAGTAGTAGATGTCTTGTTTTCAGTAATGGCGGTAAGGCATCTGCGTTAAAATATCATACGTTGTGAGATCGATCCTCATTGTGCTGCTTTCGTTCATCAGATTTTTTTATTTTGCAAGAAAACAGTACTTGTTGACATGGCCGCCACATAAGCTGTCACCGACACATAAGCATCAAAGTCACCTAGAAACCGGGTATATGGCAAATATGAATAAAAGTTTGCAAATGTGAGGCATAAATGAACATAAAAATCAACTTTGCGTAAAATCGACAATTTGTTGCAAACTTAAGGGCTTTTGCGGCATTAACTAGACGTCTCCCCCTACTACGTACTCTAGGCTAATTCTTATTCCAACTATGAATATACACCATCATCAACAACATTCTTTATCTCTGGAACCTATCTTTTAAAGGATAATCACCAATCCAAATATTCTTCCATTACAAAGTGGTAGAGCGATCTCCAACCCGCTTCCTAATATGAGATTCATTATTTCAAATTTTTTGAAATAAGTTGACAAGTTATATATTTATGGTACAGTTAATGCACCGTTACATCCCAAAAATCTTAGAAATTTAAATTTTTCAAAAACAATCCACTAAACATAAAGTGTTTACAAAACCTTTGTTTCAAAAGTATAATCATAATCAGAATATCCCAAGATTCAATATCATAAAAATAGGAAGATATGCACGCTCATGCCTTCGCTTTCCTATGATCCTCTAAAGTATCTGAAACAATAAACTGAAACCGTAAGCAAAAGCTTAGTGAATTTCCTCAAAGTACCACCACACAACATAACAAACAACAAAATGCAAATATGAGTCTTCATCCTAACTGGACTACTTCACAGGGCCTACAACCTATCTGGACCGCTCTCTGGGCCTTCGGCCTGACTGGACCGCCTCGCAGGGCCTACAACCTATCCGGACCGCCGCGGTTGTGACATCCCCTAATTTCTCGGCCAGAAAAGACCGATTTAATTTATGCTTTTTAAAATAAAGTCAGAGAATCTTTTTAAAAGATGTTGCAGAATTGGTCCCCAAAAACAAAACATGATAAAAGTTTGTCAAAACCTTTCTTTAAGAAATATATAATTTCCTTTTATATCAAAACCTCGGGATGTCATGTTCCGATACAGATCAAAAGCATAAACAAGACATTATAAGCCTTACAACAGTTATTCATAACTACTGGCCTATAATCCATAAATCACTCATCATCATCATCCGACTATGTTCGGGGTCCACTACCTGTAATATAAAAAGCTGAGTGGGTCAGGCTTGGAAGCCTGGTGAGCATATAGAGTTTTCAACCCACAATACATAAATTTATTATGTTTAAACATCAATCAGTCAACCAAATTTCCCCAACCCCATTATCTTATTAATTTCTTAAGGGTTTACCCTAAGATTCAACTATCACTCCTTCCTAAGGATTCATCCTAAGGAATAGGCACGAAGTCACATCGTCACCTAGGTTTATACAATAGGCACTAAGTCCATAGCTCTTATTTATCGACAGTAGTATTGACAGTATTCACCCCTGTCATACATGTCAATGGGTTTTTAGAGTACACCTTATGAACATATAGTTCACCCACCTACAGGTTGCAAGCCTGCTAGTGTTCCACAGACCATCTAGAATAGTCCATGGTTGTCATCCATACTCTGTGGAATGACGGGGATCACCGTTTGGGTAAGGGCTTTTCTCATATTTCACCACTCACCCTCAACTTATGATCAATATTGCTGATCATCTCCTTTATCCAACTCACCTTTCATCACACACCCATTATTTCATCTACCCATGTTTTACCCAACATTTTTGTAGATAAAAATACATATACAGTTTAAATTATTTAAAAACATGTATAAATCACACCTTTAACATCCAACTCAAATAAACAAACAATAAATATTCACACAGCACGTATTTTATGTAAAATACTTCATATCTATGTGTAAGGTGAAAGTAACTACACACTCGCTTGATTTAATGAAAATCGTGCAACAATTTGTTTCCTAAAACGATCGTTTCTAATAAAACCGAGAGTTTTATTGAGAAATCGGGCTCTGCAAAGGGTCGGGCTTCGAAACCGAAAAGATAAATTTTCCGGGCTTCACGGGCACTTCGTGGCGTATTCCAGGGGTTATAATTGATACCGGGGCTTTGGGGGAAGTTAGAATGAAAGAAATATGAAATTTAGGGTGAAAGGTGGCAAATTTCCAAAGTTACCCGGGAAGGCTCGCAGCCTTCTGTTTATAGGGAGGAGCTTCTGATCGGACAGCTGAGAAGCCTCCAGGTGGCGAAGATCCGAAGCTCGCAGGACATAGGCTTGCACGTGGCTGCGCATGCGAGGGGGCTGCTGGCAGCCTCTGATTGGACCGAAGTCTGGATCCGAGGAGGGAAGCTCGTGGCTTCTGCGAGGGTTCGGACACAAGGAAAAGGGGGCACGCGTCGGATGACTCAACAACATTCCGGACACGCGTCGGATTCCTAGTGGACCCCTTCGGATGACTCAGCAGCTCGGATGACTCATCCAAATTTTGGACACGTGGCATGCTCTAAGCGAAGGTGACGTGGCCGAAGCCACCTATGCGAAATTTTTCGGTTTTCGCGCCAAAACTTCTAAAATCCATAACTTTCGCATACGAGCTCCGTTTTTGACGTTCTTTATATGCACGCGTAGGTAAAATTACGCTCTACAACTTTCGTTTAGACCTCGTCGGCTAATTTTGGCTTTAATTTTTATATTATTATTTTTAACAGACCGGGACAGGAAATCCGTTAAAAATTCATAACTTCTTCATCCGACGTCCATTTTCGTCAGACTTTTTTACCATTGTGCTACTAATGACGAGACCTTCGATTCTCATTTAGGTCGTGTCGGCTAAAAATCAATCGATCTAAAATTCGAGTTTTTAGCTGTCTACTGCTAAGCTGAAACTTCGAAAAATCATAACTTCCTCATACGAAGTCAGATTTGGGCGTTGTTTTTATACCTACTCTCGGTTTAACGAACACTACGAGTTTTGTTTAGATCACTAAGGCCAAAAAGTAGTTTATCAAAAACTCACTTTTTACGACATTCGGCACCGTGTCGATTTTGTCGCGAAACTTCGACAGATCATAACTTCTTCGTTATAACTCGGATTTCGGCATTCTTTATATATCTGTAATCCTTGTCACGCCCACTACAAGTTTCTTAATAGATATCGGCTTTATCTAAAATTTAATTTTTGACGCTCATTTTTATTCTTAATTAATTAAACCCTAATAATTAAGCATAAAACACATAAAACACATAATATTCACATAATTCCTTTTCATTTCTTCAAAATGAGTCACAAAGGTTAACCTAGACTATCATGTCAATATTAATGCCTAGCCTAGAAATACGGGCATTACATCGGGTATCTTGGCCTTCATCACAAAGCAAGACCGTCTCAACCCATCCACAATATGTTAACATATACAACAAATAAACATAAACACATATCCAAAAAATATAGGTAATCATACACATCTACTAATATATCATATAACTTGCAAACATCATCCTATATACCACGATACATAACCTAGTAGGTCGGCATTGGTGCCTTCGACCCACAAGTACAATGAGAAAAACTCACCTCTCAGTCTGAACAAATAGTTTAATACGTCTCTGCTTCGAATCTCAGCTCTACCCGTCACTTATTTATCAAATAGTGACCAATATCAACTACAACTCAAAATACCCTTAGGTCAAACATGGTCAAATCCTGGTCAAGGTCAAAAAGTCAAACTTGGTTAACAGAGCTGAGTACGCCTAACGTACTCAGCTGGTACGCATGGTGTACACGAAGCTTGACTAAAATGCAAGGAGTTGACCTCGTATGCCCAGCATACCTGGGTTACGCCCAACGTACGCGATGTGTTCCTTCTTTTCTTATTAAGAGCTTAATCCTTAAGCTCTATTGTCCATATTCCAGATCTAGCCCTAAAATAACATCCTTGACCATAAAGTTTCCAACTTTATGGTCTTGCATGGCCAATAAGTGCCCAATAACAAAAACCATAACTACTTAACTTATTAAGACCTTGTAACTCATGCATGGAAGGAAACTAACAATCAAGATTATATTTTATGCTTCTAAATGCTCCAAAATGTTTGAAAGGACAACTTATATGGACTAGAGTCATCCATACTCATAATACCAAGCTTATGGGACCAAAATAACACAATTTCATGGATAAACAAGATCTAATCAATGCTTCATCAAGTTCAGAGCTTTTTACCTTCAAATGGTGTCAAATGATGTTGTTATTTTGGATCCAAAGAGTTCCACTTCTCCAAGATGACCTTCTCTTCTTTCTTGCTACTTCAAAATCACAAAAACACACTAATGCTCTCAAATGGATTAGGGGTTGCAAGGGGGGTCAAAATGGGCTTGGAGGCTAATGAAAGGAAGAAGACTTGGGGGTTAAGGATGTTTAAATATGGTCCAAACTTTAAAAATTAGGGTTTGCACCCTGACCACGTACGCCCAGCGTACGCACCCCACTTCCAAAAATTATGAAAATGTCACTAACGGCCCAAAATGCAATTAATTCTCATACTTAGGGTTAAGATGGAAAGACCTCAATATCAAGATGTTACAATTGCACATACTTCAGTTTATCATAAAATGAACTAATTAACTTTGATTATAACCACTTAGCCAAGAGTACTACTAAAATTTGAAAGAAGTTTTTAAATAACAAATCAACATGTATTAAAACCTAATAAGAAGCTACACAATTATTACAAAAAAGACAGAGTTAAAGTTCAATTTTGCACCTATCCAACCTAGTTAACCTTTATTTTTTTTTGCTGCTGTAGAAAAAAGCCAAAAATGCAATTGTGTTACAGTTTTCTCCGATAAACAAAATTTTCTTGGATTTGGTAGATTAATTCAACCTAGCTAATGCCCTACTATAAGGAAATCTAGTCCAACCATACAAATATAAATGCTTCGTTCTCTACACATCTAATTCCTATGACACGTGTCCAAGACTATTTCCACTTTGTGGAAACATCTATAACCACAATAGAACCATATAAATTGTCTTGTGGAAGAATGTGAATACTCTTTGGTCGGCTCCAACTGGAAATTCCACCTATCTTTCTTGCACGAAAGTATAGTTGAATAAATAATGACCTTCAAATTACCAAAATTGAGCAGACTCAAGTCCCCCACGAGTAGGTCTACTCTAAACAAATCAGAAACTAACAGAAATACAAAATATCACAACATCAGCAGTTCTTATTAATCAAGAACTAGTTGGTTTTCAGAACTTACACAAAAACCTCACTACAATTCTCTCAAATCGGTCAATACATCAATTCTCACTACAACTCTCACCTATTCTACTCACACGTAGTCTAAAACAAGAACTTGTAGAAGAAGATAGAATAAGAACGATTGTGAACAAACCCTAATAAGAGAGAAACCCAAGTCTAGATTAAAGAGTGTTGGATAAAGTGTCTAAGTCTATAACTATATTTGGTATGTACTTGACCCGATTTAGCATGGTCCATTTGGGTTGCACTTCACCGGAACAATTTGGATTTTTGAGAAGAGGATAATTATGAGTTATTAATATATTATAAGTTCTAATATATTAATATGAAATCATATTATTTAACTAGTATTGATCAAGAATTAATTTGGAATTAATTTTGTGATCAAAGGAGACTAATTAAATATATAGGGATTGATTGTGTAAATCATTCATTCTTATAAAGTGGGCTAATGATCCATGATTCCTTAAGTTGGGCTAAACCCATGTGGTGACCCATGGATACTCCATGGAGGTTAAAACCCATGGAGCACGAGGAATGTGGAAAGACATGCACATTAGGGTTTGCATGGTGTAACCCTAATGTAGCCACACTATATAAGAAACCCTTTGGTTAATGAAATTGGCACCTAAAGTCTTTGTAAGAGTGTGGCCGATTTTTGTGAGCTAAAGAGTCCTCTTCCAAGTTTCCAAGTGTTAGTGGTGATTTGTGATTCCACTTGAGGCATTCACATTATTGGTGCTAGGCTCTTGAAGCTCCAAGCAACAAGCTACAACAAAAGGTATGTTATCTACCTTGTTTTATTACCCAAGTATCAAAGTTTTTTTTATGCTAGTTAGGGTAATACCTTGGAAAATGAAATTTTGCATGTAGAATAGAGAAAACATAGATGAAAGGTATTTAGGGTTTCATGTACACCTTAGGAGTGTTAGAATGCTCAAAACCCATCAGCGGTATCAGAGCCTAGGCTTGTTTTCATTTATACTTGATGCTACTTGCTTGAAAATGCTTTAAAAATAAAAAATATGTTGTCTGGACAGTGGACTAGCCAAGTCCACTGGGGGACTCGCCGAGTCCCTTCACAAAACAGCCCAACTCGCCAAGTTTGTTCATACACTCGACGAGTCGGAGCCCCTGAGTGCAGATTTTATAGTTTTAAGGCTGGAATTGGACTAAGATCATTACCCTAAACTGTTTTTAAACTTATAAACCTGTTTTTGATGTGGTATTGATCATGCTTATCCAATTCAAAAGATAAATGTCAAAATTTCATGTTTTGTATTCGTTTATATGATTAGTCTAATTACATGGAATTTGTTTGATTTGAATTATCTTGTTCATATGAGTTTAATCAAGAACTTGAACATGCTTGTTAGTTTAATTGATGATCTTGATGATTTTAATGGGCTCCATAACTTGTCCTAAAGTTATGGAATTCCAAAAGTTTTTCATTTAAATGAATCATTAAAAGTCATAGGTTATAGAAAAATAAAGAGTCTCATTTTAAAAGAGCATTAAACTCATATGTTATGAAGTTGAAAATTTTTGAAGAGTTTCAAAACTTGCCATCAAGTTTTGGAATTTGTAAAGTCACACATTAATACTTTAATTCCAAACTCTAGAATTTTAAAAGTTTAAAATTCAACCCTTATACTATTATAATATTATAAGTTCAATAATATATATATATATATATATATATATATATATATAAGAAAAAGTTAGTTTTACCGTTAGTAGGCCTCATTCACGAAGTCGGTCTATAAGGGGGTATAAGGTTACTACCTATAAAATGGCAGTTTAATGGGTGTCCACTCTCACCCACCACTTCCTTGACTGGTGGAGGGTCGTTAGCCAAACGGGTAGGACAAAGACTATAATTCTCATTAAAAGTGTAATGATAGTAATAAAGTAACTAAACCTTTTATAAATTCCCATTCTTAGTTACTTTAGGAAAATGTGAAATTGATGCTAATCCATGAAATTACACTTTGCACCTTACCAAGTCATTGATGGAGCGTGTGTGGTTAACCGACACATTAACTTAGACTAGTAAGGGTGGCAAAGGGTAGCTTAATGTTTATCATAAGGTCAATGGAGTGTGTATGGTTTACCGGCACATCAGGATGGTCACTCGCTACGAGGACAAGGAATATGTCCTCGCCAAGGAGCTTAAGGAAATCGATGAGTCTGCTGCTACTCCTCAGGAGATTGCTGATTTCAGGTCACATGAGGAAGATGCCACCAAGGTAGCTTGTATCATGCTTGCCACCATGTCTCCTGAACTCCAAAAGTCCTATGAGGACTTATACCCTTTTGAGATGCACCAAGACCTGATGGAAAGATACCATCAGAGTGCTTGTCAAGAGCGGTATGAAATCATCTGCTCCATGATTACAACAAAGATGAAGGATGGTGAACCCATCACTGGCCACTTGTAGAAAATGCAAAGGTTTGTGGACCGTCTGCTCAAATTGAATGTGAACTTTGATGAGGAGCTGGCTATAGACATTATTCTACACTCCTTACCTCCATGTTATGATCATTTCCGCATGACATATCATATGAACAAGGAGGAAGTCCCCCTGAGCAAACTTCAGGGCCTTTTGAGGACTGCCGAAAGTGGTCTCAAAGGTAAATCTGTTGTAACACTCGTACTGCTAATGCCCCTGTTCTGGCAATTGGGCAAGGTAAGGGGAAGAAGAGGAAGGCTCCTTCCAAGAGCCGCAAGGGAAAGTCTCTTGATGGATCCTCTTCAAGTGGAACCAAATGAGGTTCTGCTACTCCCTCGGACATCCCAAAAGAAATAGAGTGTTTCTATTGCCATAAAAAAGGGGCACTGGAAGCGAAGCTGCCCCAAGTACTTGCAGGGTGTTAAGGATGGGAAGGTTAAACCCACCCATGCAGGTACTTATACTATTCTATCTAAAAACTCATCACATTATAACTCTTGGGTTCTTGACACAGGTTGTGGAATTCACATTTGTTCTGATGTGTAGGGCCTAAAAAGAAGTAAGGATGTGGAGCACGGGAAGATAAACTTGATCATGGGTAATAGGAAGGTTTCACCTGTCACCAAGATTGGAGTTTACACTTTATTGCTTAGTAGTGGGTTAGAAATAGATTTGAATAATTGCTGCTACTCGTCTGAAATGGCGAGAAATGTTATTTCTTTTCATGGTTTGTACAAACAAGGTTTCACATTTTCGTTTGATAATGAAATTGGTGCAATAAATGCTTATTATAATGGTATTTTTCATTTTAAAGCATTACCTTGTAATGGTGTATATGAAACTGTGATGGTTGTAGACAACTTAGGAAATAATATGTTGCATATCGATTCTTCTAATGATTTGGATAAGGCATCCTTGTGGCATTGTCGTCGTGGACATGTCAACAAGAAGCGCATAGGCCAACTCCAGAAGGCTGGAGTCTTGGATTCATTCGACTTAAGGTCGGATGACACTTGCGAGTCTTGTTTTCTTGGAAAAATGACTAAGTCACCCTTCATTGGTTCTTGTGAAAGGGGTGAGGGTTTGTTGGATCTCATACACACCGATGTGTGTGGGCCCTTCAGAACTGCCACATGGGATGCTAACCGCTTCTATGTGACTTTTACTGATGATTACAGCAAATATGGCTATATCTACTTAATCAAGCATAAGTCATAAACCTTTGAGAAATTCAAAGAGTTTAAGAAAGAAGTGGAGAATCAGCTGGGCGGGAAGATAAAGATGCTCCGATCCGATCGAGGTGGTAAGTATCTTAGTATTGAATTCCTGGACTATCTTAAGGAGTGTGGAATTGTTTCACAGTTGACGCCACCTAGGACACCACAGCTTACTGGTGTGGCTGAGAGGCGCAACCAAACCTTGTTAGACATGGTTCGTTCCATGATGAGTTGAGCTTCGTTACCAATCTCATTCTGGGCGTATGCCTTGGAGACTGCCGCCCATATCCTTAATAGAGTCCCAACTAAAAAGGTTGCCAAAACACCTCACGAGATGTGGATAGGGAAGGCTCCCTCATTAGCACACATCAAGGTTTGCGGTTACGACGCATTTGTGAGGCGCGAGACTCACGACAAGCTCGAACCTTGGAGTGAGCGGTGTATTTTCATCGGCTACCCGCAAAAGTCCTTTGGTTATCTCTTCTACAGACCGAGTGACAATTTTGTCTTCGTTGCGAGGAGAGGGGTTTTCCGAGAGAGGGAACTTATATTCCAAGGGGATTGTAACATCCGGATTTCCAGGTATCATAATTTAAATATTTATTTTGAGTTGAGAAGAGGGACTCGACGAGTTGGCGCCTAGACTCGTCAAGTAGGATCGCGATTGATGACTCGGATTAATGAATGGACTCGACGAGTCGGTGAGGCGACTCGACGAGTCCGCGTTGTTGGCAGAAACCCTAAATCTTTGGGCCTGAGCCCTATTTAAAGGCATTTATAGCCTTCAGTTGCGGCTACCTTCCCAGAAGAAAGAGCCCTAGCATATTTGAGCGTGTGTAGTGAGGAAGAGAGCCATCTTGACCCATTTGTTGTGATTTTGCTAAGGAGGAAAAGTGATCCAGCAAGAAGGACCAAAGGAGGTTGTTGTTCTGAGACTTTCAAGCAAGGAGGCTTCACTCTGAGGTAGCATTTCGGCCCTTTTTCTTCCTTATTGTGTAAGCTTCTTGAATCAAGGGTTTCTTTACCCTTTCTTGAGTTGGAATAAGAGCATGAGAGGTCCCAATGTGAAATAGACCTTAGATCTGGACCTTGAGAGGTCCAGAGAGCCCCAAGCATCCAGCTTTATGCAGTTCCTTTTTGGGTATTGGGACATGATTGTCATTTTAGGGCAAAATCATCATATAGAGCCAAATGAGTGTTGCATGAGCATAAAGTTTGGAACTTTACGTAACTTTTGAATGTTAGAAGGCCAGATCTATAGGTTAGAGAAACAGATTTGACCTCAGAAGGTCGTTTGAGCATTCTCATGGAAGAAACTCGCTGAGTCCATGAGCGGACTCGGCGAGTCGGATCGTGTTGCGCCACGATTCGTGATCAGTGGTAACCGTCGAGAGTAAGGTTAACTTGACGAGTCGAGTGAGGCCTTAGGAGGATTCAGAGGACCCGTATGGACTCGCCGTGTCACCCGAGTGCACTCGACGAGTCTGGTCAAAGTTGGACCGTTGACTGGGGTTGACTTTTAGGGTTTGGTCAACATTTGGGCAGTGGACCATTGGAGGGGTAAAATGGTCTTTTTCCCTTCTGAGAGGATATAGGGAGGGATTAGTCTAACCTTTGAGAGCCGTACTAATTAGAGATAATTACTTTATGTGATTATGCGGAGGCTAGATCAGATATTCGAGTTCGAGACTTTCCGAGATTTCCCGAGGTGAGTCTTCTCACTATACATTACCTCGAGTGGTAACTGTGTGCAGACCGGAGAGTCTTATGTGTTATGTGTATGTTGAGTTTATTTGCTTTGTGATATATGTATGTCATGTGTTATATAGACCGGACCGGAGGGTCCTACGATTTAGACCGGACCAGAGGGTCCAACGATTTAGACCGGACCGGAGGGTCCAACGAGCTAGACAGGACCGGAGGGTCCAACGAGCTACGGGACTGGAGGGTCCCGCTGAGACACATTGACCGGAGGGTCATACCGAGTTATAGCCTCGAGTGGCTTATGTGTTGTATGTGGTATTTTGGGGAACTCACTAAGCATTTATGCTTACTGTGTTATGTGATATGTGTTTCAGATACTAGCGAGGATCGTGGGAAGGCGCCGGCATGATTTGTACACACTGGCAGGGGATTATGTTTTGAGATTCTGGGATATGTTTTATTATGATGACATTTGATACATGAGATTTTGAGAATATTATATGAGTTTATTTATGTCGAAAAATGAAAATTTGTTTTAAAATTTACGTTGTTACAGGGATAGTGGGAGGCAAATTGATCTTGAAGAACTTCAAGAGTCAAGCGGTGAAGGAACCTCAAACACTAGCGATCAACCTGGGGAGGAAACTCCTGTCGATCCGATTGACGAGTCCGTACCTCTGAGGCGTTCCAGTAGAGTTAGTGTTCCACCTGTGTTATATGGTTTTCATATAAAATCTGAGGGTGATACATTTATCAGTGATAGTACATTGATAAATATGGATGAACCTAACAACTACAGGGAAGCCATGGCAGGCCCCGAGTCTGGTAAATGGAAAGAGGCGATAGACAACGAGATTCGGTCCATGTATGACAATCAAGTTTGGAACTTGGTTGACAATGTATCGGGTCGTAAGACAGTCGGGTGCAAATGGATCTTCAAGAAGAAGACTGACATGGATGGGAAAGTACACACTTCTAACGCACGACTGGTTGTGAAGTGCTTTACTCAAACTCCAGTAGTTGAGTATGATGAGACCTTTGATGGGTTTTGAGCATTCTAACACTCCTATGGTGTACATGCAACCCTATAAACCTTGGATCTATGTTTTCTTTATTATACATGCAAATATTAACTATTCCAAGGTTTCATCCTAACTAGCATATTATGAAGCACCTATACTACAAAGTTCTAGTTAGATGACATACCTTTTGATGTAGCTTGATGTCTTCAAGCTTTAAGAGCTTAGCCCCAATAGTGTGGAAGCCTCAAATGGAATCACAAATCACCAAAACACCTTGGAAGAACTTGAGAGAATATGTATGCACACTAAAATCGGCCCACTCTTATTTTCACACACTTGTGTAATTTTGTGAGCCAAGGACCCCTTTATATATTATGGAGGATTAGGGTTACATCCATGTAAACCCTAATACCCATAAACTTTCATTTACATAGGATCCATGGGTTAAAAGCTCCATGGACCATCCATGAAAGCTTAGCCCAACCTAAATGAACTTGGCCCATTCCATATATAGAAGAGTCCATATTTAATTAGTTCTTTTTGATCACTTAATTAATTCTTGATCAATACTAATTAAATAATATGATTCCATATTAATATATTAGAACTTATAATATATTAATATAAATCATAAATATACTATTCTCAAAAGATTATCCATATAAATTGTGCCGGTGAAGTGCAACTCAAATGGACCATGCCGGGTCGGGTCAAGTACATACCAAATATATTATGGACTTAGACATTAATCCAACAGTCTCCCACTTGGATAAGTCTAAAACTATTATTGAGTATGACTTCAAAACCTAACTGGCAATCGTAGCTCTTAAAGTCGCTGTCGAACTCTGACCTTGTCAATGACTTCTCCATTAGATAAGGGATCATATATTCCTCCATTTTAGATATCATATGGACTGAGACATGGATTATAATCATTCTCTCTGTCCTTTTGTTGTTTCCCGATTTTCGATTTATGATGACTGACTGATTGAACAAATCAAATCAGTCCTGGCTTGGCCAAGCACTCACATGTGTCATCGCTAAATCATCGAGGGGCCCACAGATATCGCTTTTATCCCGAAGGTAAAAGGAATGGATAAACTTCGACTCATATGGCTTGTTCTACTACTTGTTGAATCATACACAAAGACGCGTTTTATAACATCGAGTTACCAATGCGTTTTCGTGCAATCAATGTATAACCAACTCATAGTAACACCTCATATCTCTAGGTTTTAAGAATATAAGATATTATCGTCTCATGATCACTCGTGATAAAATCCATGAAGTGATTCAAATGAGCGTGGGTTGAATCCAATACTCAGAACTTATGAGCACTCATGAGTGTTGTAGCACCACTTTTTCCACCAACTTGGACCTCTACAAACCAACCCATGACAGTCTTGATTCATATCTACTTCCAACATATGACCGACTGTGGATGGTTTGAATAACTTAATCAGTCAGGAAGAGCGACTTAGTTATTCTGGAAGTCAAAACATGCAAAGTGAAACACAAGAATAAATGAATCAAATATGGTATTAAACCCTATGAATATAAATAAACACTTTTATTTATCACCATACTGATTACTCATTATTCATTGTTTCGGTTTTATCAACTTTATACTTGAATTAAAAACACTAGTTGTCCCATGCTCCAAGCATGTACACTATGTTTTTCTTAAACAATAGCTTTGCCATACACCAAGTATGCACTCTATGTTTGTCTATGATCCTTACTTTGTGAAATAAACCAATTGAACATAATTTCAATGATTCTAATTTCACACTCCCAAATCCTTATCGAAAAATGTGAGAATTTCAAATACCTATCATTTATCGAAATCTGTGTAGATTTTAAACTTATATGCACTGACCCTCCTCTAATGAATATGTACAAAGTCACAAAGACTTGTCAACAGTCATTATAAGGTATTCCAATGGAGATCAACTCCATGGAAACTAAGTCTCATATTCAAAGTACATTGCTTTGGATATGCTTCTTGCATTAAGTTTTCTAATCTTACACAGATAACTTCCACCTATGGAGACAACTCCATATTCTCATTTTGACTATCACTTCTGAATAAGAGATGCCTCTTTTCAGAATATGTCAATATGGTCCTTCCAAAATTAGCACTATACTTCCAACTGTCCCTGAGCAACCAATCTTTGGTAAACCTCAGATTGTCCTCGACAATTGCTTAATCATTTTAGTCATATCCAATTCTAGACCTTTTCCCTTCTTAATGCCTCTGGGCATTTGGAAAAATTTAGAAATGACAAATATTATAGCACATGCAATCGATCCTGTACCCAAAGCAAATGGTACACGATTCATGATGTCTCACATAAAGACATGATACTAGACCAGTCTTTTGCTACAATATTTCTATTTGCCATGTTTTTCAAAATTTGACTATGAAGAGGGATGCCGTAATCATAATCGAATTTTGAGAACGCAATATATAGAATTTCCTTAAGTTGAACCAATCCAACATGAAATTCATATGTATATATATTCTTGACTAAGGGTGATTAAGGTCTCAATCTAAGCCTTTAGAACTGAAATGAAGTATATCCTCTCCCTTAATTATAGCAAAACAACTTTTTCAATCCCTGCAGCCTCACAAATTGAAACTTTTGTTTTCTATAATTAACATTGCTAACTTGCAACACTAACAATAATTATCATGCTCCCACTAACATGATGATTATTAGCATAACACTTATGCTCCCACTAGCTTTGACATGTACTCAGAAATCAGCTGGACTTCTAGAAATCAATACTTTATTGACTTTCTTACCAAAGTTCAAATTTCTGATACGAGATGCTTTGATTAAACTTTATCAAAATCATACACCTTTCCTTAGATAGCATGCATGTGTGTCTAAAGAATTTCAGAACTATGAAAAGGGATGCCGTAATCATAGTCTCAATTGTTTAGACCTTTTGCCATCTGCTTCAAATCTACTTGGTGGAAGTGTTTCCTCACCATCATTTTCATGAATTGGAGAGAAACCTTATGACCCTTAGATTTTATGGTGTATGTGTTCTTATCCATGTGAATCGTCAAAACCATAGTCATAAGACAAGGATAATGACAAATCCAAACTCATATGGACTGAACTTATGGAATCTTATCTTCTTGCCACCTGGCAGTACAGGGCCTGCCATTGCTTCCAAGTTGTTATGCAACCAATTGAGAACTTTCAGAACTCCTATGCAAAGCCAACTTTAACTGGAATGGGCACAGAATATGTCAACACGATAGGTTATAAACCTCAAGTCGTGTGCTAGTGAAGAACCTCAGGTTTTATTCTTGATTAGTTCTTGAAATTCTTTTTAGGATCTTTAAGACTCCCACTATCCTCTTGACATATAAGACTATCTTGCCAAATATTCAAGAGATAGTGCGGATTCTTTATAAAGACAAACACTTCACACAATTGGCCTTAGTTCGTCTTTGTTTTATCCAAAACATCACAACTTACCAATTTCAAATGTACAAGAGTAGGACACTTTTACTCTTACATTTGACAAGTGTTTTAAACCTTTCTTTAAGATATGTCACTCAAGTTACAATCTTGGAGTATGACTCTAAGAATTGTTTTGGAACGAAGTATGACTCATCTTCCTGATCTAACCATTTCAACAATTCATGACTCCTCTTCTTAGTCATAATAATGCACTAAGATGACCTTTAGAGGACTAATTGTGATATGATTTCTAAATCATTAAGATGATCACAAACATGATACTAAAGTACTCTCCCATCTTTTCAGATTTGAGAAACTTTTATCTTTCTGCCTAATTTGATTCTTCCCATTCGTTCTGCCATACATTGAGACTTTTCCAATGTTTCAGAATTATACTTAAACTTGTAAGTATAACCTAAACTTTAGTAAATCAAATAGTCTTAACGAGCTTTGTGGTGGACATGACCAATGCACAAGAATGTGTACTCGATCCCTTTAGTCCTTCACTTGACTCACACATCCATGTGAACAAGTAATTAGTCTTGATTTTCCAATGCTTGAAAGTTCTCATTCATCATACTATTCAACTTGCATGATTCCAAGTTTCGGTCCAATTGAAACCTGGGTGATGAGGAACTTTCCTGATTTGGTAAATTTAGACACTACCACAAATAAAAGAATCAAATCCATTTTCCAATATTGCTATCAGTGGAATCATATAAGCAACAATTTTCCACAAATGCCATTGTAAGGATACTTCAAATAAATACAATTAAACAATTTTCTTTTATTTTAAAACTTTGCGGAATCATATGAGGCCTACTAATGGTAAGACGACTTGCTCTTATACATATAATATATTAAACTTTTAATATTATAATAGTATAAGGGTGTATTTTAGACATTTAAAATACTTGGTGGTTTAATCTATTAATTAAACTATACTCTTTTTTAATTAAATTTAAACCATGCCATTATGGAATTATTAATTCTCTTTTAATTAAACACTTTAATTATCTATTAATAAAGTCTATAAGAGTTAATTGAATTATTCAATAAAACATCATAATTCCAATTATTAAATTCAAAATTAAAACCATTTAATTAATTGTTTAAGTTATGAACCCAAGAATTTTAGAATTCAATTCTTTTTTTTATCATAAAAAAACTTTTTCCAAATTCCAAAACTTGAGGGCAAGTTTTGTAACTCTTGAAAACTTTTGGATTCCATAACTTATGGAGTTAAATACTTGTTTTATGATGAAACTTTTCATGTTCCATAACTTAAGAACAAGTTATGGAATTCTTTAAAACATTAAGACCAAGTTTTCTAACTCCATAAAAAACTTTGAATCAATTTTTTTTAAAAACCTTTTCATATCCGTAACTTACGGAGGTTTCAAAAAACTCTTTAGATCAAACTTTTAAAACTAATAAAATAATCATATCATTTTATCTTTTACTAAATTTGACCTAATTCAACTCATATAACAAATTATTCAAATTTTACAAATAATTAGTTTTTCACAAAAACAAGTAATTATCTTAAAATTTGACAAACGTCATGTTTTTTTTTCTTTCTTTTCCAACTTTGAAAATAAAACATTTGCATCAATATAACAAAAAACAACCCATGGCTCTAACACCACTGTTGGGTTTTGAGCATTCTAACACTCCTATGGTGTACATGCAACCCTATAAACCTTGGATCTATGTTTTCTCTATTATACATGCAAATATTAACTATTCCAAGGTTTCATCCTAACTAGCATATTATGAAGCACCTATACTACAAAGTTCTAGTTAGATGACATACCTTTTGATGTAGCTTGATGTCTTCAAGCTTTAAGAGCTTAGCCCCAATAGTGTGGAAGCCTCAAATGGAATCACAAATCACCAAAACACCTTGGAAGAACTTGAGAGAATATGTATGCACACTAAAATCGGCCCACTCTTATTTTCACACACTTGTGTAATTTTGTGAGCCAAGGACCCCTTTATATATTATGGAGGATTAGGGTTACATCCATGTAAACCCTAATACCCATGACCTTTCATTTACATAGGATCCATGGGTTAAAAGCTCCATGGACCATCCATGAAAGCTTAGCCCAACCTAAATGAACTTGGCCCATTCCATATATATAAGAGTCCATATTTAATTAGTTCTTTTTTATCACTTAATTAATTCTAAATTAATTCTTGATCAATACTAATTAAATAATATGATTCCATATTAATATATTAGAACTTATAATATATTAATATAAATCATAAATATACTATTCTCAAAACACTATCCATATAAATTGTGTCGGTGAAGTGCAACCCAAATGGACCATGCCGGGTCGGGTCAAGTACATACCAAATATAGTTATGGACTTAGACATTAATCCAACAACCTTCTCACCACTAGCAAAGATTAAGTCTATTAGGGTTATGCTAGCCGTTGCTGCATTTCATGACTATGAAATATGGAAAATGGATGTCAAAACCGCTTTCCTTAATGGGAAGTTGGCTAAGGATGTTTACATGAGTCAACCAGAGGGTTTTGTCGATGCTAAGTACCCTAATAGAGTGTCTAAGATTGATAAATCCATTTATGGATTGAAACAAGCATCTCGTAGATGGAATCTTTGTTTCGATGAGAAAGTCAAAGAGTTTGGCTTTTCGAGAAGTGAGGATGAGTCATGTGTATATGTCAGAGCTAGTGAGAGTATAGTTAGTTTTTTGGTAATGTATATGGATGACATATTACTCATAGGAAACGACATCCCAACTTTGCAGGAGGTGAAATCCTGGCTTGGGAAGTGTTTCGTTATGAAGGACCTTGGAGAAGCTGCCTATATCCTAAGGATAAGGATATTAAGAGATAGGAGTAAGAGACTAATTGGACTTAGTCAAAGTACCTATTTGGACAAGGTGTTGAAGAGGTTCAAAATGCATAATTCCATGAAAGGTGACTTACCGATCCAGAGCAATGCCAAACTGAGCAAGGCTCAGTGTCCGAGTACAGAGGCTGAGATAGCTGAGATGAGTCGATTACTATATGCTTCCGTTGTTGGCTCGATCATGTATGCTATGACTGCTGGGTTTTGAGCATTCTAACACTCCTATGGTGTACATGCAACCCTATAAACCTTGGATCTATGTTTTCTCTATTATACATGCAAATATTAACTATTCCAAGGTTTCATCCTAACTAGCATATTATGAAGCACCTATACTACAAAGTTCTAGTTAGATGACATACCTTTTGATGTAGCTTGATGTCTTCAAGCTTTAAGAGCTTAGCCCCAATAGTGTGGAAGCCTCAAATGGAATCACAAATCACCAAAACACCTTGGAATAACTTGAGAGAATATGTATGCACACTAAAATCGGCCCACTCTTATTTTCACACACTTGTGCCAATTTTGTGAGCCAAGGACCCCTTTATATATTATGGAGGATTAGGGTTACATCCATGTAAACCCTAATACCCATGACCTTTCATTTACATAGGATCCATGGGTTAAAAGCTCCATGGACCATCCATGAAAGCTTAGCCCAACCTAAATGAACTTGACCCATTCCATATATATATATAAGAGTCCATATTTAATTAGTTCTTTTTGATCACTTAATTAATTCTAAATTAATTCTTGATCAATACTAATTAAATAATATGATTCCATATTAATATATTAGAACTTATAATATATTAATATAAATCATAAATATACTATTCTCAAAAGACTATCCATATAAATTGTGTCGGTGAAGTGCAACCCAAATGGACCACGCCGGGTCGAGTCAAGTACATACCAAATATAGTTATGGACTTAGACATTAATCCAATAGTCACCCACTTGGATTAGTCTAAAACTATTATTGAGTATGACTTCAAAACCTAACTGGCAATCGTAGCTCTTAAAGCCATTGTCGAACTCTGACCTTGTCAATGACTTGTCCATTAGATAAGGGATCATATATTCCTCCATTCTAGATATCATATGGACTGAGACATGGACTATAATCATTCTCTCTGTCCATTTGTTGTTTCCCGATTTTCGATTTATGATGACTGACTGATTGAACAAATCAAATCAGTCCTGGCTTGGCCAAGCACTCACATGTGTCATCGCTAAATCATCGAGGGGACCACAAATATCGCTTTTATCCCGAAGGTAAAAGGAATGGATAAACTTCGACTCATATGTCTTGTTCTACTACTTGTTGAATCATACACAAAGGCCCGTTTTATAACATCGAGTTACCAAATGCATTTTCGTGCAATCAATGTATAACCAACTCATAGTAACAACTCATATCTCTAGGTTTGAAGAATATAAGATATTATCGTCTCATGATCACTCGTGATAAAATCCATGAAGTGATTCAAATGAGCGCGGGTTGAATCCAATACTCAGAACTTATGAGCACTCATGAGTGTTGTAGCACCACTTTGTCCACCAACTTGGACCTCTACAAACCAACCCATGACAGTCTTGATTCATATCTACTTCCAACATATGACCGACTGTGGATGGTTTGAATAACTTAATCATTCAGGAAGAGCGACTTAGTTATTCTGGAAGTCAAAACATGTCAAGTGAAACACAAGAATAAATGAATCAAATATGGTATCAAACCGTATGAATATAAATAAACACTTTTATTTATCACCATACTGATTACTCATTATTCATTGTTTCGGTTTTATCAACTTTATACTTGAATTAAAAACACTAGTTGTCCCATGCTCCAAGCATGTACACTATGTTTTTCTTAAACAATAGCTTTGCCATACACCAAGTATGCACTCTATGTTTGTCTATGATCCTTACTTTGTGAAATAAACCAATTGAACATAATTTCAATGATTCTAATTTCACACTCCCAAATCCTTATCGAAAAATGTGGGAATTTCAAATTCCTATCATTTATCGAAATCTGTGTAGATTTTAAACTTATATGCACTGACCCTCCTCTAATGAATATGTACAAAGTCACAAAGACTTGTCAACAGTCATTATAAGGTATTCCAATGGAGATCAACTCCATGGAAACTAAGTCTCATATTCAAAGTACATTGCTTTGGACATGCTTCTTGCATTAAGTTTTCTAATCTTACACAGATAACTTCCACCTATGGAGACAACTCCATATTCTCATTTTGACTATCACTTCTGAATAAGAGATGCCTCTTTTCAGAATATGTCAATATGGTCCTTCCAAAATTAGCACTATACTTCCAACTGTCCCTGAGCAACCAATCTTTGGTAAACCTCAGATTGTCCTCGACAATTGCTTAATCATTTTAGTCATATCCAATTCTAGACCTTTTCCCTTCTTAATGCCTCTGGACATTTGGAAAAATTTAGAAATGACAAATATTATAGCACATGCAATCGATCCTGTACCCAAAGCAAATGGTACACGATTCATGATGTCTCACATAAAGACATGATTCTAGACCAGTCTTTTGCTACAATATTTTTATTTGCCATGTTTTCAAAATTTGACTATGAAGAGGGATGCCGTAATCATAATCGAATTTTGAGAACGCAATATATAGAATTTCCTTAAGTTGAACCAATCCAACATGAAATTCATATATATATTCTTGACTAAAGATGATTAAGGTCTCAATCTAAGCCTTTAGAACTGAAATGAAGTATATCCTCTCCCTTAATTATAGCAAAACAACTTTTTCAATCCTTGCAGCCTCACGAATTGAAACTTTTGTTTTCTATAATTAACATTGCTAACTTGCAACACTAACAATAATTATCATGCTCCCACTAACATGATGATTATTAGCATAACACTTATGCTCCCACTAGCTTTGACATGTACTCAGAAATCAGCTGGACTTCTAGAAATCAATACTTTATTAACTTTCTTACCAAAGTTCAAATTTCTGATACGAGATGCTTTGATTAAACTTTATCAAAATCATACACCTTTCCTTAGATAGCATGCATGTGTGTCTAAACAATTTCAGAACTATGAAAAGGGATGTCGTAATCATAGTCTCAATTGTTTAGACCTTTTGCCATCTTCTTCAAATCTACTTGGTGGAAGTGTTTCCTCACCATCATTTTCATGAATCGGAGAGAAACCTTATGACCCTTAGATTTTATGGTGTATGTGTTCTTATCCATGTGAATCGTCAAAACCATAGTCACAAGACAAGGATAATGACAAATCCAAACTCATATGGACTGAACTTATGCAATCTTAACTTCTTGCCACCTGGCAGTACAGGGCCTGCCATTGCTTCCAAGTTGTTATGCAACCAATTGAGAACTTTCAGAACTCCTATGCAAAGCCAACTTTAACTGGAATGGGCACAGAATATGTCAACACGATAGGTTATAAACCTCAAGTCGTGTGCTAGTGAAGAACCTCAGGTTTTATTCTTGATTAGTTCTTGAAATTCTTTTTAGGATCTTTAAGACTCCCACTATCCTCTTGACATATAAGACTATCTTGCCAAATATTCAAGAGATAGTGCGGATTCTTTATCAAGACAAACACTTCACACAATTGGCCTTAGTTGGTCTTTGTTTTATCCAAAACATCACAACTTACCAATTTCAAATGTACAAGAGTAGGACACTTTTACTCTTACATTTGACAAGTGTTTTAAACCTTTCTTTAAGATATGTCACTCAAGTTACAATCTTGGAGTATGACTCTAAGAATTGTTTTGGAACGAAGTATGACTCATCTTCCTGATCTAACCATTTCAACAATTCATGACTCCTCTTCTTAGTCATAATAATGCACTAAGATGACCTTTAGAGGACTAATTGTGATATGATTTCTAAATCATTAAGATGATCACAAACATGATACTAAAGTACTCTCCCATCTTTTCAGATTTGAGAAACTTTTATCTTTCTGCCTAATTTGATTCTTCCCATTCGTTCTGCCATACATTGAGACTTTTCCAATGTTTCAGAATTATACTTAAACTTGTAAGTATAACCTAAACTTTAGTAAATCAAATAGTCTTAACGAGCTTTGTGGTGGACATGACCAATGCACAAGAATGTGTACTCGATCCCTTTAGTCCTTCACTTGACTCACACATCCATGTGAACAAGTAATTAGTCTTGATTTTCCAATGCTTGAAAGTTCTCATTCATCATACTATTCAACTTGCATGATTCCAAGTTTCGGTCCAATTGAAACCTGGGTGATGAGGAACTTTCCTGATTTGGTAAATTTAGACACTACCACAAATAAAAGAATCAAATCCATTTTCCAATATTGCTATCAGTGGAATCATATAAGCAACAATTTTCCACAAATGCCATTGTAAGGATACTTCAAATAAATACAATTAAACAATTTTCTTTTATTTTAAAACTTTGCGGAATCATATGAGGCCTACTAATGGTAAGACGACTTGCTCTTATACATATAATATATTAAACTTTTAATATTATAATAGTATAAGGGTGTATTTTAGACATTTAAAATACTTGGTGGTTTAATCTATTAATTAAACTATACTCTTTTTTAATTAAATTTAAACCATGCCATTATGGAATTATTAATTCTCTTTTAATTAAACACTTTAATTATCTATTAATAAAGTCTATAAGAGTTAATTGAATTATTCAATAAAACATCATAATTCCAATTATTAAATTCAAAATTAAAACCATTTAATTAATTGTTTAAGTTATGAACCCAAGAATTTTAGAATTCAATTCTTTTTTTTATCATAAAAAAACTTTTTCCAAATTCCAAAACTTGAGGGCAAGTTTTGTAACTCTTGAAAACTTTTGGATTCCATAACTTATGGAGTTAAATACTTGTTTTATGATGAAACTTTTCATGTTCCATAACTTAAGAACAAGTTATGGAATTCTTTAAAACATTAAGACCAAGTTTTCTAACTCCATAAAAAACTTTGAATCAATTTTTTTTAAAAACCTTTTCATATCCGTAACTTACGGAGGTTTCAAAAAACTCTTTAGATCAAACTTTTAAAACTAATAAAATAATCATATCATTTTATCTTTTACTAAATTTGACCTAATTCAACTCATATAACAAATTATTCAAATTTTACAAATAATTAGTTTTTCACAAAAACAAGTAATTATCTTAAAATTTGACAAACGTCATGTTTTTTTTTCTTTCTTTTCCAACTTTGAAAATAAAACATTTGCATCAATATAACAAAAAACAACCCATGGCTCTAACACCACTATTGGGTTTTGAGCATTCTAACACTCCTATGGTGTACATGCAACCCTATAAACCTTGGATCTATGTTTTCTCTATTATACATGCAAATATTAACTATTCCAAGGTTTCATCCTAACTAGCATATTATGAAGCACCTATACTACAAAGTTCTAGTTAGATGACATACCTTTTGATGTAGCTTGATGTCTTCAAGCTTTAAGAGCTTAGCCCCAATAGTGTGGAAGCCTCAAATGGAATCACAAATCACCAAAACACCTTGGAAGAACTTGAGAGAATATGTATGCACACTAAAATCGGCCCACTCTTATTTTCACACACTTGTGTAATTTTGTGAGCCAAGGACCCCTTTATATATTATGGAGGATTAGGGTTACATCCATGTAAACCCTAATACCCATGACCTTTCATTTACATAGGATCCATGGGTTAAAAGCTCCATGGACCATCCATGAAAGCTTAGCCCAACCTAAATGAACTTGGCCCATTCCATATATATAAGAGTCCATATTTAATTAGTTCTTTTTTATCACTTAATTAATTCTAAATTAATTCTTGATCAATACTAATTAAATAATATGATTCCATATTAATATATTAGAACTTATAATATATTAATATAAATCATAAATATACTATTCTCAAAACACTATCCATATAAATTGTGTCGGTGAAGTGCAACCCAAATGGACCATGCCGGGTCGGGTCAAGTACATACCAAATATAGTTATGGACTTAGACATTAATCCAACAACCTTCTCACCACTAGCAAAGATTAAGTCTATTAGGGTTATGCTAGCCGTTGCTGCATTTCATGACTATGAAATATGGAAAATGGATGTCAAAACCGCTTTCCTTAATGGGAAGTTGGCTAAGGATGTTTACATGAGTCAACCAGAGGGTTTTGTCGATGCTAAGTACCCTAATAGAGTGTCTAAGATTGATAAATCCATTTATGGATTGAAACAAGCATCTCGTAGATGGAATCTTTGTTTCGATGAGAAAGTCAAAGAGTTTGGATTTTCGAGAAGTGAGGATGAGTCATGTGTATATGTCAGAGCTAGTGAGAGTATAGTTAGTTTTTTGGTAATGTATATGGATGACATATTACTCATAGGAAACGACATCCCAACTTTGCAGGAGGTGAAATCCTGGCTTGGGAAGTGTTTCGTTATGAAGGACCTTGGAGAAGCTGCCTATATCCTAAGGATAAGGATATTAAGAGATAGGAGTAAGAGACTAATTGGACTTAGTCAAAGTACCTATTTGGACAAGGTGTTGAAGAGGTTCAAAATGCATAATTCCATGAAAGGTGACTTACCGATCCAGAGCAATGCCAAACTGAGCAAGGCTCAGTGTCCGAGTACAGAGGCTGAGATAGCTGAGATGAGTCGATTACTATATGCTTCCGTTGTTGGCTCGATCATGTATGCTATGACTGCTGGGTTTTGAGCATTCTAACACTCCTATGGTGTACATGCAACCCTATAAACCTTGGATCTATGTTTTCTCTATTATACATGCAAATATTAACTATTCCAAGGTTTCATCCTAACTAGCATATTATGAAGCACCTATACTACAAAGTTCTAGTTAGATGACATACCTTTTGATGTAGCTTGATGTCTTCAAGCTTTAAGAGCTTAGCCCCAATAGTGTGGAAGCCTCAAATGGAATCACAAATCACCAAAACACCTTGGAATAACTTGAGAGAATATGTATGCACACTAAAATCGGCCCACTCTTATTTTCACACACTTGTGCCAATTTTGTGAGCCAAGGACCCCTTTATATATTATGGAGGATTAGGGTTACATCCATGTAAACCCTAATACCCATGACCTTTCATTTACATAGGATCCATGGGTTAAAAGCTCCATGGACCATCCATGAAAGCTTAGCCCAACCTAAATGAACTTGACCCATTCCATATATATATATATAAGAGTCCATATTTAATTAGTTCTTTTTGATCACTTAATTAATTCTAAATTAATTCTTGATCAATACTAATTAAATAATATGATTCCATATTAATATATTAGAACTTATAATATATTAATATAAATCATAAATATACTATTCTCAAAAGACTATCCATATAAATTGTGTCGGTGAAGTGCAACCCAAATGGACCACGCCGGGTCGAGTCAAGTACATACCAAATATAGTTATGGACTTAGACATTAATCCAATAGTCACCCACTTGGATTAGTCTAAAACTATTATTGAGTATGACTTCAAAACCTAACTGGCAATCGTAGCTCTTAAAGCCATTGTCGAACTCTGACCTTGTCAATGACTTGTCCATTAGATAAGGGATCATATATTCCTCCATTCTAGATATCATATGGACTGAGACATGGACTATAATCATTCTCTCTGTCCATTTGTTGTTTCCCGATTTTCGATTTATGATGACTGACTGATTGAACAAATCAAATCAGTCCTGGCTTGGCCAAGCACTCACATGTGTCATCGCTAAATCATCGAGGGGACCACAAATATCGCTTTTATCCCGAAGGTAAAAGGAATGGATAAACTTCGACTCATATGTCTTGTTCTACTACTTGTTGAATCATACACAAAGGCCCGTTTTATAACATCGAGTTACCAAATGCATTTTCGTGCAATCAATGTATAACCAACTCATAGTAACAACTCATATCTCTAGGTTTGAAGAATATAAGATATTATCGTCTCATGATCACTCGTGATAAAATCCATGAAGTGATTCAAATGAGCGCGGGTTGAATCCAATACTCAGAACTTATGAGCACTCATGAGTGTTGTAGCACCACTTTGTCCACCAACTTGGACCTCTACAAACCAACCCATGACAGTCTTGATTCATATCTACTTCCAACATATGACCGACTGTGGATGGTTTGAATAACTTAATCATTCAGGAAGAGCGACTTAGTTATTCTGGAAGTCAAAACATGTCAAGTGAAACACAAGAATAAATGAATCAAATATGGTATCAAACCGTATGAATATAAATAAACACTTTTATTTATCACCATACTGATTACTCATTATTCATTGTTTCGGTTTTATCAACTTTATACTTGAATTAAAAACACTAGTTGTCCCATGCTCCAAGCATGTACACTATGTTTTTCTTAAACAATAGCTTTGCCATACACCAAGTATGCACTCTATGTTTGTCTATGATCCTTACTTTGTGAAATAAACCAATTGAACATAATTTCAATGATTCTAATTTCACACTCCCAAATCCTTATCGAAAAATGTGGGAATTTCAAATTCCTATCATTTATCGAAATCTGTGTAGATTTTAAACTTATATGCACTGACCCTCCTCTAATGAATATGTACAAAGTCACAAAGACTTGTCAACAGTCATTATAAGGTATTCCAATGGAGATCAACTCCATGGAAACTAAGTCTCATATTCAAAGTACATTGCTTTGGACATGCTTCTTGCATTAAGTTTTCTAATCTTACACAGATAACTTCCACCTATGGAGACAACTCCATATTCTCATTTTGACTATCACTTCTGAATAAGAGATGCCTCTTTTCAGAATATGTCAATATGGTCCTTCCAAAATTAGCACTATACTTCCAACTGTCCCTGAGCAACCAATCTTTGGTAAACCTCAGATTGTCCTCGACAATTGCTTAATCATTTTAGTCATATCCAATTCTAGACCTTTTCCCTTCTTAATGCCTCTGGACATTTGGAAAAATTTAGAAATGACAAATATTATAGCACATGCAATCGATCCTGTACCCAAAGCAAATGGTACACGATTCATGATGTCTCACATAAAGACATGATTCTAGACCAGTCTTTTGCTACAATATTTTTATTTGCCATGTTTTCAAAATTTGACTATGAAGAGGGATGCCGTAATCATAATCGAATTTTGAGAACGCAATATATAGAATTTCCTTAAGTTGAACCAATCCAACATGAAATTCATATATATATTCTTGACTAAAGATGATTAAGGTCTCAATCTAAGCCTTTAGAACTGAAATGAAGTATATCCTCTCCCTTAATTATAGCAAAACAACTTTTTCAATCCTTGCAGCCTCACGAATTGAAACTTTTGTTTTCTATAATTAACATTGCTAACTTGCAACACTAACAATAATTATCATGCTCCCACTAACATGATGATTATTAGCATAACACTTATGCTCCCACTAGCTTTGACATGTACTCAGAAATCAGCTGGACTTCTAGAAATCAATACTTTATTAACTTTCTTACCAAAGTTCAAATTTCTGATACGAGATGCTTTGATTAAACTTTATCAAAATCATACACCTTTCCTTAGATAGCATGCATGTGTGTCTAAACAATTTCAGAACTATGAAAAGGGATGTCGTAATCATAGTCTCAATTGTTTAGACCTTTTGCCATCTTCTTCAAATCTACTTGGTGGAAGTGTTTCCTCACCATCATTTTCATGAATCGGAGAGAAACCTTATGACCCTTAGATTTTATGGTGTATGTGTTCTTATCCATGTGAATCGTCAAAACCATAGTCACAAGACAAGGATAATGACAAATCCAAACTCATATGGACTGAACTTATGCAATCTTAACTTCTTGCCACCTGGCAGTACAGGGCCTGCCATTGCTTCCAAGTTGTTATGCAACCAATTGAGAACTTTCAGAACTCCTATGCAAAGCCAACTTTAACTGGAATGGGCACAGAATATGTCAACACGATAGGTTATAAACCTCAAGTCGTGTGCTAGTGAAGAACCTCAGGTTTTATTCTTGATTAGTTCTTGAAATTCTTTTTAGGATCTTTAAGACTCCCACTATCCTCTTGACATATAAGACTATCTTGCCAAATATTCAAGAGATAGTGCGGATTCTTTATCAAGACAAACACTTCACACAATTGGCCTTAGTTGGTCTTTGTTTTATCCAAAACATCACAACTTACCAATTTCAAATGTACAAGAGTAGGACACTTTTACTCTTACATTTGACAAGTGTTTTAAACCTTTCTTTAAGATATATCACTCAAGTTACAATCTTGGAGTATGACTCTAAGAATTGTTTTGGAACGAAGTATGACTCATCTTCCTGATCTAACCATTTCAACAATTCATGACTCCTCTTCTTAGTCATAATAATGCACTAAGATGACCTTTAGAGGACTAATTGTGATATGATTTCTAAATCATTAATATGATCACAAACATGATACTAAAGTACTCTCCCATCTTTTCAGATTTGAGAAACTTTTATCTTTCTGCCTAATTTGATTCTTCCTATTCGTTCTGCCATACATTGAGACTTTTCCAATGTTTCAGAATTATACTTAAACTTGTAAGTATAACCTAAACTTTAGTAAATCAAATAGTCTTAACGAGCTTTGTGGTGGACATGACCAGTGCACAAGAATGTGTACTCGATCCCTTTAGTCCTTCACTTGACTCACACATCCATGTGAACAAGTAATTAGTCTTGATTTTCCAATGCTTGAAAGTTCTCATTCATCATACTATTCAACTTGCATGATTCCAAGTTTCGGTCCAATTGAAACTTGGGCGATGAGGAACTTTCCTGATTTGGTAAATTTAGACACTACCACAAATGAAAGAATCAAATCCATTTTCCAATATTGCTGTCAGTGGAATCATATAAGCAACAATTTTCCACAAATGCCATTGTAAGGATACTTCAAATAAATAAAATTAAACAATTTTCTTTTATTTTAAAACTTTGCGGAAAAACTTATCCTTACAATCCACATGGAAAATTGTTGTTATCTATTCCTTAGCAATATATCATAACTTCTTAAGCAACTGCTCAAAATTCTGATGCGATCGAAATCCACCTTCGCGATCAGAATCAGCATATACTTCCTTTAAGATTTCTCTCTATTCTTTGATTCTTAAAACATCAACATGTGACCCAGTCACATCATGTAATGAGGATCTCAGAATAGAACTTAACAGAGTTAGATAATGGGCTCTACCTGATGTAGAGTCAAACTTATTGACTTTAACATCCTTAGGTAAATTTGGCAGCTTTGCAATCAACGCCCCTTCCTTTGTCAAAATAAACATATGGACCCTTTGGTAATGGGACTATCTCAGACTTAGCCTTTCTCTTTACCATTTGGTCAACCGGGTTGACTATGGCCAATCCCTTTCCATTGGGAAGAGAATGCTTTTTCTGGATTTCCAGTGTCACCATTGTCACTGTCCATAAAGTTTTTGGGAAGTTGATCTTCTAATCAAATTTGCTTTACTATCGTTCCAAATCATTGCTGATTCAGCAGCACCAAGCAAATAGATATGATCATTAAGGTTCATGTCATAGTCTGTTTCATAGTAGTCCCAAAGGAACTCACTATGTGACTTAGAAAGTGATTGAACATCCAACTTTCTCAAGACTTTGACACCCAACTCTCTCGGCTTGTCAATATGTGACTTCATCTCTAAGATGTGATCACACATAGACCTTGCTTGCCATTAGGGCTTGAGTGACCTTGAACTTGTGGGTTAGGGAGAATAATTGGAGGAGGTGGAGGAAGAGAAGTATGACTTCCATGAGCCAAACTCGGGAATTCATATTCATTAGGAAAGCTTGGTTTGGGAAGATCATTGTTGTCTAAACCAGACATCAACAATGGGAGAAATTCACGTAAAGTTGATTTAAGTCCTTAATATAACACCCAATATGAAATATTAAGGCTAGGACCCAACAAACTATTTTATAACTTGGAAGAGGGATGCCGTAATCCAAGCTATAAAATATTTGAAGGTAGGTGAATGACGATTCACCAATTTCCACCAAGATAAACGAAATGTATTATTAGGTTTTAATTGGTTTTGAAACTCCTAGATTCTTTTGAGATTCATTGAACTTTTCAATGACATGTTTCAATCTCGAGTGTGCCCTTCAGGTTTTGTGACTGGGATGCCGATGATCACAAAACAAGGTGTGAAGTAACCATGCAAATATATTTGGTACCCTTAATATTTACCCCTCAATTGATGCGCCGGTTAACCACACACGCTCCAACGATACTATGATAAACATTAAGTTACCCTTTGCCTACCTTGTTAAGTCCAAGTTAGTGTGCCGGTTAACCACACACGCTCCACTAACAGCTTAAACAAAGTGCAAAGTGTAATTTCATGGATTAGCACCTTATTCACATTTTCCTAAGTAACTAAGATTGGGAATTTATAAAAAGTTTAGTTACTTAGTATTTATCATTAATACCTTTAATGAAGGGAGAATTATAGTCCTTGTCCTATCTGTTCGGCTAACGACCCTCCACCAGTCAAGGAAGCGGTGGGTGAGAGTGGATACCCATTAAACTGCCATTTTATAGGCAGTAACCTTATACCCTCTTATAGACCGGCTTCGTGAATGAGGCCTACTAATGGTAAGACAACTTGCTCTTATACATATAATATATTAAACTTTTAATATTATAATAGTATAAGGGTGTATTTTAGACATTTAAAATACTTGGTGGTTTAATCTATTAATTAAACTATACTCTTTTTTAATTAAATTTAAACCATGCCATTATGGAATTATTAATTATCTTTTAATTAAACACTTTAATTATCTATTAATAAAGTCCATAAGAGTTAATTGAATTATTCAATAAAACATCATAATTCCAATTATTAAATTCAAAATTAAAACCATTTAATTAATTCGTTTTTCACAAAACAAGTAATTATCTTAAAATTTGACAAACGTCATGTTTTTTTTTCCTTTTTTTTTTCAACTTGAAAATAAAACATTTTGCATCAATATAACAGAAAACAGCCAATGGCTCTGATACCACTGTTGGGTTTTGAGCATTCTAACACTCCTATGGTGTACATACAACCCTATAAACCTTGGATCTATGTTTTCTCTATTATACATGCAAATATTAACTATTCCAAGGTTTCATCCTAACTTGCATATTATGAAGCACCTATACTACAAAGTTCTAGTTAGATGACATACCTTTTGATGTAGCTTGATGTCTTCAAGCTTTAAGAGCTTAGCCCCAATAGTGTGGAAGCCTCAAATGGAATCACAAATCACCAAAACACCTTGGAAGAACTTAAGAGAATATGTATGCACACTAAAATCGGCCCACTCTTATTTTCACACACTTGTGCCAATTTTGTGAGCCAAGGACCCCTTTATATATTATGGAGGATTAGGGTTACATCCATGTAAACCCTAATACCCATGACCTTTCATTTACATAGGATCCATGGGTTAAAAGCTCCATGGACCATCCATGAAAGCTTAGCCCAACCTAAATGAACTTGGCCCATTCTATATGTATAAGAGTCCATATTTAATTAGTTCTTTTTGATCATTTAATTAATTATAAATTAATTCTTGATCAATACTAATTAAATAATATGATTCCATATTAATATATTAGAACTTAAAATATATTAATATAAATCATAAATATACTGTTCTCAAAAGACTATCCATATAAATTGTGCCGGTGAAGTGCAACCCAAATGGACCATGTCGGGTCGGGTCAAGTACATACCAAATATAGTTATGGACTTAGACATTAATCCAACAATGACTTGTACCCGCCCTGATGTGGCCTTTGCTTTGAGCATGGTCAACAGATATCAAGAGAATCCTGGCAAGGCTCACTGGACTACAGTGAAAAACATTCTCAAGTACCTGCGGAGGACTAAGGACTGGGTCCATACACTTGGTGGGGGTGATGACTTAAGAGTGGTGGGGTATACTGACGCCAGCTTTCAGACCGACACGGATAATTTCTGCTCTCATTCGGGCTGGGTCATTACCCTGAATGGAGGAGCAATAACTTGGAAAAGTTCCAAACAGGAGACTGTAGCTGATTCAACTTGCGAATCAGAGCACATAGCAGCAAGCGAAGCGACGAAGGAGGCGATATGGCTGAAGAACTTCATCGGAGACCTTGGAGTTGTACCAGCTATAAAGGAGCCTGTGGAGATTTTCTGTGACAGCGATAGTACGGTTGCCTTAGCCAAGGAACCAAGGGATCATGGCAGGTCCAGACACATCGACACGAAATATCACTTCATAAGACAAAAGATAGAAGAAGGAGTCCTCGTGGCAAAGAGGGTATCATCAGATGAGAACCCGACATATCCCCTCACGAAGGGACTGAGTAGGGTTAAGCATTTACAGCATGCGAGGCGCATTGGGCTGAGGGATGATATTAGTTTTAATGATTAGATAGATGTTTCGAAACTTGTAATAGATAAATTGTAATTGACGTTTGATGCTTAAATAAAAGGTGTTTTTTATTTACTAGTATGGTATTGTCTCATGTCAATTTTTTTACTATTGTTTCAATTTTGCATGTTTTGACTTCCTGAATAATTGGATTATTCAAACCATCCACAGTCGATCATACTTTGGATGTAGGTATTGAATCAAGACTGTCATGAATTTGGCTTGTAGATTGTCAGAAATAGTTAGACATTGCTATGACATCCATGAGTGCTCATAAGGCCTGAGTATTGGATTCAACCCACACTCACTTGTATCACTTCATTGAACTTATCTCCAGTGATCGTGAGACGATAATATCATATAATCTTCAAACCTAGATATATGAGTTGTTGACTGTGAGTTGGTCGTACATTGATAGTACGAAAACGCATCGGTAACTCGATGTTATAAAACGTGTTGTTGTGTATGGTTCAGTGAATAGTTAGTACAAGCATATACTGTCAAAGTTTATATGTTCCTTTTAGTCCTTGGAGGATTAAAAGCGATATCTTGGGCCCCTCGATGATTTTGTTTTGACCAATGTGTCGGGCCCGATCAGAACTAAATTGATGTGTTCGATTAAGTTCTATGTCAAACAAATCAAAAATCGGGAAACAAACTGTTGGACAATAATGTTGACTGTGTTCCATGTGTTTGTCTGGCTGATATCTTGAGAACAGTGGATTCTATGATCACTGGTCTGAAATGGTACGTCTAAGTTCGACAAAGGCATTTAAGAGCCAGGATTCCTAGTCGGATCCTGAGGTCATACTTGCAACTATAGTTACTAGACTTATCCAAGTGGGAGACTGTTGGATAAAGTGTCTAAGTCCATAACTATATTTGGTATGTACTTGACCCGATTTAGCATGGTCTATTTGGGTTGCACTTCACCGGAACAATTTGGATTTTTGAGAAGAGGATAATTATGATTTATTAATATATTATAAGTTCTAATATATTAATATGAAATCATATTATTTAATTAGTATTGATCAAGAATTAATTTGGTGATCAAAGGAGACTAATTAATATATATAGGGATTGATTGTGTAAATCATTCATTCTTATAAAGTGGGCTAATGATCCATGATTCCTTAAGTTGGGCTAAACCCATGTGGTGACCCATGGATACTCCATGGAGGTTAAAACCCATGGAGCATGAGGAATGTAGAAAGACATGCACATTAGGGTTTGCATGGTGTAACCCTAATGTAGCCACACTATATAAGAAACCCTTTGGTTAATGAAATTGGCACCTAGAGTCTTTGTAAGAGTGTGGCCGATTTTTGTGAGCTAAAGAGTCCTCTTCCAAGTTTCCAAGTGTTAGTGGTGATTTGTGATTCCACTTGAGGCATTCACATTATTGGTGCTAGGCTCTTGAAGCTCCAAGCAACAAGCTACAACAAAAGGTATGTTATCTAACTTGTTTTATTACCCCAAGTATCAAAGTTTTGTATGCTAGTTAGGGTAATACCTTGGAAAATAAAAGTTTGCATGTATAATAGAGAAAACATAGATCCAAGGTATTTATGGTTGCATGTACACCTTAGGAGTGTTAGAATGCTCAAAACCCATCAAAGAGAACTTCAGAACTAAACGCACAGTGTAAAGTGAAGAAATGACTCGATAAAACACTTAATACACATACACAAAGATATATATATATATATATATATATATATATATATATATATATATATATATATATATATATATATATATATATATATATACTTTGGGTAAAACATGGATCAAATAAACACCAAATCCAACTCTGCCCCAGCATGATCCGAACCGGAAAAGATCCGCATGTTCAATAAGAGATTCACAATACGAGCTGCAGTCCAATAGAAACACAATATGCCACATTAAGTCCCTCCTGTAAATAATCTTTACTAACAAGTTCCAATAAATTACAAACTAACTATTGACAAATAATTAAACAAATGATATTAACATAAAAGGATATAAAAAAGGCTACAATTAATAAATGATATAATCAGTGATAAGTTTGAGAACAAATACATATATATATATATATATATATATATATATATATATATATATATATATATATATATATATATTAACACCCCTTCCAACTTAATCATTGATAAAAATTATTTAACACTTTCCTTGAAGTGGATCAACAAGATCCATTTTTCCAAATAAAGTATTGTGCTGCAAAACTCCCAAAGATTTGGTAAAATTATTTGTTATGTTATGAACAGAACACTTTTGAAAATTTCCAAAACACCCTTTGATAATCGATCTCTACTGAAATGAGTATCAACATCGAAGTGTTTAGTTTTATTATGAAAAACTAGATTAAGAACCAGTTTTTTAGCATATTCATTATCAAAATTAAGAACATGCTTCAAGACATTTAATGCTTGATCAACAGGATGCCCTAGTCTATTATGGCGTGTGACTTTAGAAAGAAAACATTTAGAATTATTGCTAACAGAATTTGATCCACCTAATGATTTACTTTCAAGATAGTATAGACCCATGATTCTTTACCGATCTCCATGGACTGTGAATCCTGAACGGTACAATGAATTTCATCAAATACGAGTTTACATTTGCTTTCCTTTCAAAAGTTTATGAACAAAAGGAAGATCAACATGGAAGTCAGGTATTACAAAAACATCATTCAAAGACACAGAATTAGAAAAATTAATATTCCTTATTTTGTTAAACTTAGTAGTAGATCCATTTGGATAATCAACCCTAAGATTTAACCTATAAACATCAACAACATCAACAAGTTGTGATTGAGATGCAATCATATGTTGACTGGCTGTTGAATCAACTACCCACTTTTTATCTTTTGTAAAAACATTGTTACAAGTAATACCTACCATATTGACAATCCTAGAAACATCTTCAGAAAGTTTTTTTATCATTAAGAAGAGCCGTACATTTCGTATATTGATCACTTTTCAAAACATGATGATTAGCCTTATTAGAAGGACCATCCAAAGAACTGCAAGAATCATTTGAAAAAGAAGCACTTCCAGAAACAGAAGAAGATTTGTTAAATTCAGTTCTTGGTTAATAGTCGTTAGGATATCCTATCAGTTTATAAAATTTTTCAATAGTACGACCTTTCAAACCATAGTTTTTACAGAAAAGACCTTGATTCCTATTTTTAAACTTTTTAGAATCATTTAGTTTACTAGAAAAAGTAGAAGATTGACTTTTATTCGTTATAACAGAAACATAATCATTTTCTGATCTGAATCTTCCCTAGAAACTATAGAAAAAGCATATTTATAACATTAGGTAATGGTTACATGATCAAAATGTGACTCTCTACTTGACTAAAAGAATCTAAACCACTCAAAAACTACATTAATTTCATTAACTTTGAATGATTAGTTAATTGTGCAACAACTTCACAAATACACTTAGTACATTTAGTTAAAGCATCAAACTCTTTCCATAGAACATTCAATTTATTAAAATAATCAGACACATATAAGCCCCTTTGAGTTAAAGAACTTATATGTTGATGCACATTAAACACCACAGACCTATCAGCCTTGTAATAAGTTTCACACAAATCATTCCAAATATCAAGAGCAAATTCAGAACAAACATGACCAATATAAATGGATTCATATAATGAATTAAGAATTCAAGAACACACAATTGCATTTACCCTATCCCATTTAAGGGATCTAACAATATCCTTTTTAACTTTAATTTTAGTACCTTAAATAGATCCATTTTTATTTCTAGCCTCCAAGGTTCTAGTAATAGAACTCCTCCATACTCTAAAATTCTCAGTACCAAGTAATTTGAAACTAATTATAATGGTAACAGAGTTATCAGTGGGATGCAAATATAAAAAATCATCAAAATTAACTATATCATTCTTGTTAGAACTCTCTCCTGGTGTTCCAATCATGATTGATAAAAATCACGAATCACCACAGATTCAAAATTTTAAACCCTAAGCACGAAGATTCACAAGATTGTTTCTATAGTTCAAACAAGGTTCATAGCACATATAAGGCCAGAGCATATTGAACTATAGACGTGAACAGTCGTGATCATCATATAGCTGATAAATTAGGAACACTAAAAGAAACAACATAAGAAGAGTGTGTGTGAGTTACAGTGATCCACAAAAAATACTCTGCAAGCCGCAAAGTAGTTTCAATCAATCTGAAACATAGATTTATCACTGAAGAAGACAAGGCATTCAAATGCCAGAACCAACACTTTTAATAGCCCCTTATTTGCACACACTTGACGTTGACCATTGATGATTGTGTTGACCGTTTGATTTAACAAATTATTAACCTTAATCGTTTACTTTTATCGGAAACGCTTACTCTCAAATGTGTGACAAGAATACTACCACGTTGATTAACATCACTAAACCTACGATCTGATAGTAGATCTTAGGGAAACACAAGATTTGATAATAGAGCTTAAAGAACAAGCAACAAAAACTTGATCAGAAATAGAAACAAACAATCTACAATCCACACCAGGATCTGATAGCATACCGGAGAACTAGAACCAGATCTAGACAAGAGACCAACCCTAAAACCTCGACCTGAAACCCTAACACGATTAAAAATGAAATAAGATTAAAAAAACTAGCCAAACGAGGCTTTGATACCATTTAAACAAATCCAAAACTAACATAAATACAAAATACCACAACATCAACAATTCTTATTAATCAAGAACCAGTTGGTTTTCAGATTTTACACAAAAACCTCACTACAGTTCTCTCAAATCACTTAATACATCAATCCTCACTACAACTCTCACCTATTCTACTCACACCCAGTCTAGAACAAGAACTTGTAAAAGAAGATAGAATATGAATGATTGTTAACAAACCCTAATCAGAGAGAAAACCCTAATCTAGAGTAGAGAGAACTTGAGAGCTAAACACAAAGTGTAAAGTGAACAAATGAATTGATAAAACAATGAATACACATACAAAAAGATATATATATATATATATATATATATATATATATATATATATATATATACTTCGGGTAAAACATGGATAAGTCCCTCTTGCAAATAATCTTTACTAACAAGTTCCAATAAATTACAAACTAACCCTAGACAAATAATTAAACAAATGATATCAACATAAAAGGATATAAAAATAGGATACAATTAATAAATGATATAATCAATGATAAGTTTGAGAAGAAAGATATACATATTTTAACATATACACAAGCAAAAAGGCTACACTTCCAAATTGCATTGATCTTTAACCGTGACCACTATATCAGTTTCTAAACAATAAAGACAAGAAAAATGACTTTTCAAGTCCAATTTGCAAAACCAAAACATCTTCCCAAAAATGTATTGAATCTCTGGCACCCACATTTTTTTATAAAACTACCAAGATTAAACCCTTCATCTCGCAATTAATCAATTGGTCTAATAATATTCAACCATGGCCCAAATCCTCCACCTCCCAAACCGTAACGAATAACCCCCCCCCCCCTTCAAACCATACAAAGCATTAAAAATAATAACCCACATAGCAATTGACATTATTAAACATCTACATCTCAATTTAAAAAGAAGCGTTCTATGGATAGTATAAAGACTGATAATCCTTATCCCACCTTGATCTTTAATAGAAATATTTTTTTTCCATTTCATCCACACAATCTTTTTCTTACACAAATCTTCCCTAAAAGAATCTACTTTAAAGATACTTTAAACAACTAATGATAGAATCTATGGCTCTGAAAAAGCGACATAAAGTAGATATATAGGCAACCTAAAACTAAATTAAGTACAGTTAGACGACCCCTTACAGAAAGAATACTAACATTCCATTTAGAATATTTTGTGTGCACTTATCAATGACAATTTTCCATTTAGACTGTTGGGTGTGGGCAACATGTTATTGCATGTTACCACACCTATAAGGTGCCACGTCAACATCCTACTCATACATGGGTGTTATAACACCCAATGTCGAAATAGGCAACATCTAATAACATGTGATAACACCATTTATTTTCTATTTTATTTTTTAATTTTTTTGATGTTTTTCTTTTCTATATTTTGAATTTGTTTTTTTATTTATATCATAACAATTATATTTATCATATAAATTAAATCATAAATTAAAAATAACATTTGAAAAGTAAAAACATTTAAAAACCTAAAAAACAAAAAAAAAAAAGGATGATAAAACCTACATTTTTTCACCTAAACTATTCATCTTTGTAACCAACATAGATGTAATCCGCCAAGTCTTCACAGAGTTGCTTGTGTTTTCATTGGTCTTGAATATCAACCACTCTATGTAAATATTCTGATGTCACTGGTTGAAATTGCACGTGTCTTGGTTCCGTAGGCGAATACGTTGCAATATTGCGTCCTTTATCTTCGACAACCATATTATGCATGATGATACATGCATACATGATATCTCATAGAGTATCTAACTCATAAGGTCTTTCCGCATGTTCAACTGTGTGCCATTTTTATTTCAAAACCCCAAAAGCACGTTCAATGTCCTTACGTGCTCCTTCTTGTCGTCTCTTGAAATATTTGTCTCTTGGGTCTATTGGGTGTCGAAACGCCTTCACAAACATGGAATAAGGTGGATATATTCCATCTGTAAGGTAATACCCAAACTTATATTCATTTCCATTCACTGTGAAAGGAGCATCTGATGCTTTTCCTGACAAAAGATTGTCAAATATTGGTGATTGATCAAGAACATTGACGTCATTGTTGGAACCGACAACCCCGAAATAAGCATGCCAAATCCATAAATCTTGTGAAGCAACAACCTCTAATACCAACGAAGGCGCTCCATGATGACCGCTCAAGTACTGGCCTTTCCACGCCACGAGGCAATTTCTCCAGTTCTAGTGTGTGCAATCAATGCTCCCAAGCATACCCGGAAAACAATGTCTCTCTTCATGCGCCACATATAGTTGTTGCATATCATGCAACGAAGGTTTGCGCAAATATTGGTCACTGAAGGTTTCGACAACACCTCTTGCCAATAAATACAAACTTTCTCATGCGGTCCTCTCAGACATTCTCATATAATCGTCAACAAAATCGGGCGACTCCCCCATTGCCATAAGTTTAATTGCAGCAACACATTTCTACAACCCTGTGAGGCCTGGTTTACCTCTAGCATCATATCTCAATTGGAAAAATTCATACCTAAATATATATTTAACATGTAAAAATTGTATTTATTTTATCTAAAAGTGACATTTATAAATTAGAAAACTTGAAACAAACGATACCTTGCTTCCATGGCGTTGGCTATCGTTTCAAACACATTTTTTCGAACGAAACCCTCTTTTGAAATCGCTTGGCTGGTAGACACATTTATCCGCAAAGTAATCGTTAACTAGCCGTCTACGCCCTTCATCACGATCTCTATTTAACGTTGCACATTGTGTGAGTAGTGGAGCTGGATCTGGTTGTAGTAGCCTGTAACGCCCGTGTTTCGAGGCTAAGCATTAATGATGATGTAATACTCTAGGTCAACCATTGTAACTCGTTTTGAAGTAATGAAGATGAATTATATGAGTATTATGTGAATTACATGAATTTATGTGCTTTATACTTAATTATGATGATATAATAAATTAAGAGTGAAAATAAGCGTCAAATATAAGATGTTAGATAAACCCGATATCTACGAAGAAAGTTGTAGTGGTTGTGACAAGGATTCCGGAGGTATAAAGAACGCCGAAATCAGAGTTATAACGAAGAAGTTATGATCTGTCGAAGTTTCGCGACAGAACCGACACGACATTGCGTAACGTAAAAAGTGAATTTACGATTCAATGCTTTTTAGCCTTAGCAATCTAAATGAAAGTCATAGTATTCGTTAAACCGAGAGCGTGCATAAAAAGAACGCCCAAATCTGACTTCGTATGAGAAAGTTATGATTTTTCCAAGTTTCAGATTAACTGTACACAACCTGGAGGTCGAATAGTAGATCGAACGGTTTTCGGCTGACACAACCTAAACGAGAATCGAAGGTCTCATTAATAGTTGCTCAACGGTAAAAGGATAGGCGAAAACGGACGTTGGATGAAGAAGTTATGAATTTTTAATGGAATTTACTGTCCCGGCCTGTTAAAAATATAACTTTAAAAATAAAGTTAAAATTAGCTAACGGAGTCTAAACAAAAGTTGTAGAGTACGGTCCCACCTACGCGTGGATATAAAGAATGTCTAAAACGAAGCTCGTACGCGAAAGTTATGAATTTTTGAAGTCGGGAATGAAATTTACGAGGCTGTTGCGAGGGTACGCCTCGCGGACTTGCTTCACTTGGTCTGGGATCGGTCACGTCTAACCAGTAGGCTTCGGACACGTCGCTTCGGAACGCTCAGCGTATGCAGGTATGCCTCACGCAAAAAGGTACGCCCTACGTACCTCCGCAGGTACGCCCTGCGTAGACCGAGGCCAGCGGCTATAAAAGGGTGCGCGACCGGCCTTATTTTCTCACACTTTTTTCCCATCTCTTACTCTCTCTGCTCTCTTTCTCTCTAGCCTCCCCAAACACCCCCGAAGCTTAGGAAACCTCACTAGCACTAGAAGAAAGCCCAGGAGTGCACGAGGACTCCGAGAAAAAAGAGTTTTTCAGTTTAAAACTCTGCCCCCGCAGAGCCCGGTTTTCAAGCAAACCTCCCGGTTTCGTCAAAGGAAATCATATTTTTAAGAAGGAAGCGTTGTTCAAGTTGGAATCACCACCCTAACAACTGAGATCCGTGCCAGATGAAAGATTTAAACTTCTTTGTTTTTCCGATCTAAACCTATAGATGTATTGTGTTCTCAGATCTGAACATTTTCTTCAGATCTGGGCTGTAGATGAATTTTGTCGTCATATATGAACCTTTTTCTTCAGATCTAGGCTGTAGATGTATTTTGTCTTCAAATATGAACCTTTTTCTTTAGATCTAGGCTGTAGATGTATTTTGTTTTCAGATCTGAACTTTTTTCTTCAGATCTAGGTTGTAGATGTGTTTTGTCTTCAGATCTGAACCTTTTTCTTCAGATCTAGGCTGTACATGTATTTTGTCTTCAGATATGAACCTTTTTCTTCAGATCTAGGATGTAGATGTATTTTGTTTTCAGATCTGAACTTTTTCTTCAGATGTAAAACAATAGATGTATTTTATATCTACAAATATGTTGGGTAGAACATGGGTAGATAAATGATGAGGTATGAAAGATGATATAGATGAATATTGGTAGCTGCTCCACATCCTGTAGATGTTTTTTGAACTACGACGCACTCTAAACATCCTAGCAGTTGCGCAAAAGGATAACATCGGTAGCTGCGCCTAATAGAGAACATCATAATCCTGGCAGCTACGCCTAATAGATGATATTGGCAGCTGCGCCTAGTTGCGAACAACGTAATCCTGGCAGCTGCGCCTAAAGGATAATATCGACAGTTGTGCCTAATTGATGACATTAGCAGCAATGGAATTTACGCGTATTCCCTAGGATAAACCTTAGGAATGAATGAATGAAGGATAGCTAACTCTTAGGGTAGATGCTTAAGAATAAAGAAGATAATGGGGATGAGTAATTGGGTTGAATGTTTGATGTTTAAACATAATAACTATATTATTATGGGTTGAAAACCCTATGTACTCACCAGGTTTCCCAACCTGACTCACTCAGTTTATTTGTATCACATGTATCGATATAAAGCTACACTACACTAAGAGAGTAAAGAGATGTAGATCACTAGTGTAAATGAATGTAAGTTCTGTTTATGCTTATGTTTCTGTAATGACGTTGACATCCCAAAGTTTTAAAAAGAATAAAATACATTTATTCGGAAATGCTTTGATAACATATTTATCATGTTTTTCTGGGAACAAAATTCCGCAACACTTTTCTTTAAAAGTATACTCTGATTTTAAAAATGAAGCATAAACAAATCGGTCTTTTCTGGCCGTGAAAATGGGGATGTCACAGTTTGTATCAGAGCATTAGTTTAAGCAAACTAGGAATTTTAGTAAAATTTCTAGACTTAAACTTAGAATGCTAAGCGATGATCGTGAGGAGTGTGTCTATTGTATTCTAGGTAGCATACCTGAATAGACACGGGCACTAGCTCATTTTAGGAAAGATGCCTAAAATGCTTTTATGTGCTAAATGCTTTATATTATAGCTATAGAGATGCCTTATATGCTATTATTTGATCGGATCTATGGTTTGTTGCCGACCGAATTTGGAAAATTTATGTGTTCAGATTTCTAAGCGTTTAATTATGGTATTAGAATTGGCATGTAACTTTTCGAAGTGATAAGGAGAATTTAAATGTCTATCGTAAATAAATATCTAAATTCACCTACCTTGGTGTATAGATCAACATGGTGAGAACCCGAAGTGGACTCGAAAACACAAATAGGGAGAAAAATCAACAGCCTTGTCCCCAAGGGATATAGCAGATGCCGATAGTAGAAGCTGCACCAGAGCCAGTCACGATGGCTGGAGTACAAGCCATGATTCGGGCTATGATGGCTGAACTGAGGGAAGAAATGAGGCAACTGTTGCTGAATAACAGGGATGAACCTTCGATGCCTATTGAACAACCAGAACTAAATGACGGACAGTCAGAGGAAGGGAATTACAGCCGCACTGTCAGTCAAGTGGAACCCTCAGTGGCAAGAAGGAACGACCCGGAGAGGGAAATCGATAGAGATGGACGTATATATAAGAACTTCTTGCGTGCCAAACCACCAAGTCTTTCCGGAAGTCCAAAGCCAGTAGAGATTATGGACTGGATCTCCGAAATGGAGATAGAATTTGAAAGTTGCAACTGTAGCAACAAGCGGAAAACCATCTTTGCGGTCAGACAACTGAAGACCGGAGTTTTAAGATGGTGGAAGTTATTGGCAGATACGACGCCACGAGGAGAAGCTCTAAAAATGTCTTGGGAAGCGTTCATCGAGCAATTGAAAATGCAGTACTGCTCCGAAATGGATCTGATAGATCTAAACAATGAGTTCCAGAACTTGAAGAAGTGGAGAATGAGCATTGATGACTATGCTACTGCATTCACCGAGAAGATGAAGTTATTTCCATACCTGGTGCCGACTGAACTCGTAAAGATAGAGAAATTTCCTAACGGATTACCATCAGACTTTGGCCCAACATTCAAAATGGAAAGCACGTGGAAGGCATCCGTTAGAGCAGCCAAGAATGTTGAGGCCCAGTTAGGAGGAAGGGGTCTGGAGGGAACTGAAGTTGGTGAGAAAAGGAAGTTCGATGGATCCTCAAGGTCCAACGAGAAGAGAGGATTCTCAAAGTCTGGTTCGAAGAAGTTCGAAGGAGGAAAAGGTGAAGTAAGATGGTGTGATAAGTGCAAGAAGAAACACTCTGGAAAATGTGGTGATGAGGTGACATGTTTCAAGTGTAGGAAGCATGGGCATTACGCCAATGAATGTACATTCAACAAAAGGGTGTGTTATGGATGTAATGAAGAAGGGCACTACAAGCAAGACTGCCCAAAGAGGGAAGGAGCTACAGAGCCAAATGCACCGCCAAAGCCAAAGGCAAAAGCATTCCAAATGATCCTTGATGAAGCAGGTGACGATGCAAGAAATTAAGAGGAAGGATCTATAGAGTATCCGTATAAATAGGATCATGTGATGTAGCCTAATATAGGAGGCATAGTCTAGGGTGAACTTGAACACCTATGTAATCGTTTCAAGAGATAATATAAAACCTTGATTTTGTCATCTGATGTGTTAAATGATTGTGTGAAATTCTTGAATGGTGACTTGGAGAACTGCGAGACAATACTTGGGACGAGTTTGAGTAAGTGTGAATGGTAGTAGAGGCCTATACTACCGGAAGCACAGGACTCACACTTGGATCGGGGAAGGTCACAAGGTTACCAAGAAGCTAGTGATTGATTCCGTTTTGTTCATTTCGGTCGTTACCATTGTTTCGGTAATAACTAAGAAGGTGATTGTTATTCCGACCATAGTGGTCATATCATTTGAGTCCGACTAGGATGACTATGTTATGTGGTCCAAAGAACCAAGCTCGATGTAGCACCTGACTTAAGCCTGAAGATTGAAGTGAAAGATAATTGAAACAACCAATAGAAGTTGTCACAACGATTGTGGAAACTATCAAGAAAGCTCAGGAGGAAGCTTTATGGAAGAATTACTGAAAGGAATAATGATTAGGAAAGACGTTGGTGTTCGGTATTAATAATCAAGGATTGAAGGTATTCAAAGATGGGCGAAGTAAGAGATCTTCTGATGGAAGGAGCCCACACGACCATGTACTCGATTCATCCCGGCAGCGCAAAAATGTATAGGGATCTAAAACCCTACTACTGGTAGCTGACGATGAAGCTCGATGTTGCAAAGTATGTGGCCAAGTGTGTGACATGTGCGAGAGTTAAGGCACAACACTAAAAACCGTATGGGAGTTTAGAACCTTTACCTGTACCCATGGGTAAATGGGAAGACATCACCATGGATTTTGTCACTAAACTGCCCAGAACAAAGGACGATCACGAAATGATTTGGGTGGTCGTTGATCGGTTCACTAAAAGTGCACACTTCATAGCAGCGAATGAAAGATGGTGTATGGATAAGCTCGCCAATGCTTACGTGAAGGAGGTAGTAAGACTTCACGTTGTTCCTTTAACGATTGTATCAGACCGTGATAGTCGTCTCATATCAAGTTTTTGGAGGAGTGTACAATAGGAAATTGGTACGAAGTTGTGTTTAAGTACAGCCTAGCATCCGCAGACCGATGGTCACAGCGAAAGGATGATTCAAACATTGGAAGACATGCTAAGAGCATGTAGCCTGTAAGAGTCAAAGTATGTTGTAAGGTGTCGAAGGTTATTTTGTATTCGTTGGTGATGTAATGTTATTACAAAGGCATAGTTATTTCGAAGCTGTAATGTTTTAGCCCTTTGTATTTTTTTGTGTGCTTTCTTTCTTTCCTATAAATAGGGAAGGATACATAAGGTAGATAGAACTTTGTAACTCTTCTGTCTAAAACTCTTTGTATCGTGAAAGCATAATATGAGCTGATACAAGATTATATTTACTCTCTATGTTCATACTTCATTTGAATTCAGATCTTGTTTCATTACTCGATTTAACAAACCTCTACAATTGGTATCAGAGCAGGGATCATACTGCAATGATCTGATTTTCATCCTGTATCAATCGTATTTTGAGTCTCGTCTTGGATTCAAAAGTTTCCGCACTTTTGATACTGAAAATCATCTTTGATCTTCAGTTGTGATTCGATTCTGCAACTAGTTGTTTAATCGAGTGTTAGCTTGCTATTTCTGTTCAATTCATCCATTAATTCTCAAATTTCTGAAGTTTTTTCTGAAAATTCGTCCATAAATCAATGGTGAATTTCAATATGAACACGGTGACGTCTTTTTCTCATCTGATAGGATCTTCAACAAAGATTCCTATGCTTATTCCTGAGTATTATGATCGATGGGCTGACCGTATGGAAGACTATCTGAATGGACTGGATGAAGAGCTTTGGGATTGTATTACTGGAAATGTTCTTCCTCCAACAAGTGTTCAAAATATTGGTACATCAGCTTCAACTCAAAGTGTCAATGAACAAACTACAAGACTGAAGAAGAACGAGAAGAGATGTATAAGAGAGCTTCGTGGTGCTCTTCCTCTGGTTGTTTATAACTGCGTTCGTAGTTGTAAATCTGCAAAAGAGATCTGGAATTCTCTCAAGGAGAAGTTCCACAGGAGTAAAAAGACGAAAATCAATTATGTGAAGCATTGTTTGGTGGAATTGAAAGAGTTCAAACAAAAGGAAGGTCAATCTATTGAACTCTACTATGATCGCTTAAATGAACTTATCTATAAATGCAATCGCAATGGAATAACCAGGTCAACCATGGAGTTTAATCTCACTTTTGTTATGGGATTACGAAAAGAACGGCGAAATATGAGTCTAATGGTGAAGACTCAACAGAGCTTCGATACATCACTCTGAATGATCTTTACAATTTGCTAAAAACTCACGAGTCAGAAGTTCTTGAGATAGCAGAAGAATTGAAGATAAGCTTAAGTGGACCACTTGCTTTAGTCTCGAAATTATCTGAGAAAGAAGCAAATGAAAAGGAGAGTTCTGATGATGAAGGCTAGATAGTTAACTCGGATGACGGAGCCATTACTTTTTACTCCAATAACAGAGTGAAGAAATTTTATAAAAAGCCTTTTGGTTCAAAAGTAAGGACCGGTGAAGAAAAAGTGAGTTTTGCTGGAAAAGTGAATGAGGAGAAGAATTTCGAAAAGAAAGAATCAAAGTCTGAAGATTCGAAAGTAGAAAAGAAGCTCAAAGGTGAGTCAGGTGTCGACTGTCACTATTGTCATGGCGCAAATCACATGGCAAATGAATGTATGCTTCGAAAGAAAGAGGAGAAGAAAAGTAAGATCAAAGACGAAGTGTATTATGTCGAACGACTAGAAGAAGTGTGAGCTAAAGATAAGGGGTTATCTTTGGTGGCGAGAGGAAAAGATGATGATGAAGGAAAGTATCAAGTGTGGTCATCAGGCTCTGATGATGATGAAATGTGTAATCCTACACATGGAGCAATGTATGCAAAGTTTGAGGAAGAAGATGGAGAGAACGTAACTGTTCGCTGTTTTATGACGAAAAATGGAGACAAATCACCAATGACCACAAAGGTACGTTCTATACTTCAACCTTTTAATATTCCTTTGAATGCTTATGATTCAGAATTGACTGCTTTTCATGATATTGTTTCTTATTTTGATAATTTGGTTATCTCTGCTAGCAATGAGGCTATGAAATCCAGTACACAATTACTAGAGACACAGAAGCAGTTGGATTCGAAGAAAATGAAAGTAGAATATCTAGAATTACAAATTACTAATCTCATGTGTGATAGGGACAATTTGAATAATGATGTTCGAATGTTGTTAGCACAATGAAACATTTATTGTAATTCAGCTAAAAGATTATTTGCAAAGTTGACTGCTTTACATCACTCTTCTGATATAAGCAAAGAGCAACATAGGAAGTTATTACCATTCTTAGCTTTTGAAAGAGAAAAGATTGATTGTGTGTCCTATGATTATGAAAAGACTATGGTTGAGTTTGATAAAGTTCCTGATAATAGGTTTGCTTATGAAATTGTGAAAATAGATGAATATTTGGATGCTAATGAATTAGTTGACATTGTGAATGAAACCTTAGCCAAGAATGAACAAATAAAGATTTTGAAAAGAACTGAGAATTCAAAATGTGATTCTCAATCTAATTTTGCTGATATCGAAGATAATTCTGATAATGTTAGTGAAATTAGTGAAATTGAGGAAGAAGAATCTATCGATTGTTCTCAGTTGTCTGTAAATAATGTCACATCTTTGAATAAAGGCAAAGAAAAATATAATGATTCATTAGTTAAGACTGACACTGATCAAGCCTCAACTTCTAAAGTTTGTGATTTCGATCATTTAAGTGTCAGAGATAGTCAAACTGACAGTAGTGATGATGAGAAGAATGATGTTGAAATTTAGAAAGAAACAACCACAACAAATGATGTTTCGAAAGTAAATGAAATTCCAAGAGTGGTTGTTGATCAGGTGTATGGTGAAACAAAAAAATTCGACAAAGTGTTGGAAGAAAAAGGTGCTCATTATCTCAAAACAAATACGGTTGTATATCCAAATTTCAAGTGCTCAGATGATGTCATCTTTCCAAATCAAGTATTTGTTACTACTGGGAATGTTGATAACATGAAACCTGAATTTAACAAATTGGTAGAAGAGGATAATAAGCAAACATCAAATGAAGATTTTTATTCTAATCAAAGTACTGTCGAAAATAATCTAACAAAGAATTCATATACTTTTCAAAGACAAAAACCTCAACGAACATGGGTTGAAAAATCAACAATTTCGAAAGAAGTTCAAACACAATTTGAAGTTGTGTCACAAAATGTGAAAATAAATTTACAGAATTTAAAGATAAAATTGACAATTTTTCGAAAGAAAATGAAATTTCAAAGAGACATGCATGCAAGAAAGTCTTTTGGAAAATTGTTGAGTCTCGAAAGAAACAAAATGATTTGCAAAAGCAAAAGACTGAAAAGACAATGTCTCCATCAAGTTCAGTTACTAAGAAAAATCTCGCGCTGTCTAAAAAGCATTTGTCTCAATCAACTTCAAAAAATGACTTTTCGAAAATCAAAAATCAACAAAACAAAGTTTTTGTCACAAAATCATAGACAAACATCTCATGAAAAAAAGTTTTCAAATTCGCAATCTTTGAAGAAGTTTCATTCTACTAATTAAACAAGGTTTTCCAATGATGGTTTTTCTAAATCATTTCAATTAAATAACAAATCATCATCTTTTCAACATCGAAGTCTTACACAACAACGTTTTGAGTCAAAGGTTGAAAATAAAAAGTTTGATCAATTTCATTCAAAACGGAATGTTCAATTCACACCTCAAAAATCGAATTTTCCTAATCCACCTGCGAAACAAGCTTTCAAAGTTTTTTTTATCAAGGGTCGATCAAATGTGCAAAATATAGATCATTGGCTTGAAGGAAAAGGGAAATCTTATCAAACAGGAAAATACTCTCAACAACAAATCAAAAATGCTTATCAAAAGTATTTGAACGAAATGTCGAATGTCAGTTCATCATCGAAAGATTCAACATCTTCAGTCAAGGCATGAATCCCTATTTCGAAAGAAAAGACAACAAAGCCACAATCTGAGAAGCAAAAGGTGATCAATGAAAGTCCTAAACTTTCGAAATATTATATTTCTGAGCCTTTACCAAATGAAGTGGACTTAATTGATAGTGTCAAATCTAAAGTTCATAATTGGATTTTAGGATCTTCATTTCATAATGTGTTTCAAACTAATCATAAAGGACCCAAACAGCCTTAGGTACCTAAGTTCTTTCACTGATTGCAGGTTTTATGTGACGAACAATATGATGAAAAATGGTATATCGATAGTGGTTGTTCTCGTCACATGACTATAAGGAAAGAAAATTTGCGTGATTTTTGAAGTTTGGAGAATGCAGGTGTGGTAAAGTTTGGCAACAATCAAAAGTGTCAACTTAAAGGATATGGTAAGGTGACAAATGGAAAATTCACTGTTAATCGTGTCGCTTATGTCGAAGGTCTTCATCATAACTTGATAAGTGTTTCACAACTTGTTGTGGGCACCGGCAATCAAGTGGTGTTTAATGAAGAAGGAAGTATAATTTCGAATGTCAACACAAACGAAGTTTTACTTAAATCCAAACGACATGGAGATATGTTCACTCTCGACATCAAACCAATAGTTGGAAATCCTTCGGTGTGCTTACTTTCGAAAGCTTCATCAGATGTTAGCTGGCTTTGGCATAGACGTCTTTCACACTTGAACTTCCGAAATCTTAACAAATTGGTGGTAAATGATCTTGTTCGTGGCTTACCTGTCTTAAAATTTGATAATGATACTTTGGGTGCAGCTTGCGAACAAGGGAAACAACATCGTAACGGACATCCAATTGTCAATGATTCAAAAATTGTTGAACCATTCGAACTTCTTCACATTGACCTTTGTGGACCATCGACTGTTGAAACTCTCAACAAGAAACGGTACATTTTAGTTATTGTTGATGATTTTTCCTGATTTACTTGGGTTTATTTTCTCAGGCTAAAATCTAAAGTTGCTCAAGTAATGATTGATTTTATCAAGAAAATTGAAACAAGTCTGAAGAAGAAAGTTCGAAAAATCAAGAGTGACAATGGCTCAGAATTTAAGAACAATGTTCTTGATTCCTTTTTAACAGAAAAAGGAATTTCGCATAATTTTTCTTCACCCTACACACCTCAGCAGAATGGTGTTGTTGAAAGGCGAAATCGTTCTCTTTGTGAAGCAGCAAGAACGATGCTTACAAATGCGAATCTTCCTCAATATCTTTGGGTTGAAGCAGAATCTACTGCATGTTTTACACATAATAAATCGTTTATTCATCGAAGATTCAACATTACTCCTTATAAAATTATTAATAACCGAAAACCTAATGTCAAATTCTTACATGTTTTTGGTTGCAGGTGTATTATCATGAATCTCAAGGATAATCTTTCGAAATTTCAGTCCAAAGCTGGACGAAGGAATTTTCTTGGGTTATTCTCATAATCTGGTTGCATATCGAGTGTTGAATAGACGAACTCGGAAAATAGAAGAAACATTCAATCTAACTTTTGATGATTAGTATATCAAACAAGTTGAAAAGTGTTTTGAACAAAAACCAATTATTAATGAAGCGAAAGATGAATCTGATAGTATTAATTCATCTGATTTTGATTATGATTTAATTTTTGGTGTTCCAAATAGGGCTGCTGATGCTGAAGTCAATGTTGAGGATAATCAACTTCCTGAATCATCAAAACATTATGACTTTTCGACAATTACTCAGGATGCTGTTGATTTAAACTCGACATCTCATTCTCCTGGAAATAGCGAAAGTATGCCAAATGATCAAGTGGAGGGGGAGAACTTGCATTCGAATTCTCATGTTGAGGGGGAGCATTCTTTCGAGGGGAAGAATAGGAGAATGAATCATAATATTGAGGGGGAGCAACATGAAAATCAAATTGTCGATGGGGAGCTTAATATGTCGAATAATAATCAAAATGAAAATTTTCATGATTTAAATGATAATTTTTCTGTTGCAGGTTCAGAGAATGATGAAATGTTCGAAGATGCGCCATTGGATTTAGATCCAGCGTATCCACCATTGGAAAAATGGACAAGAAATCATACAAAGGAACAAGTTCTTGGTGATCCTCAAGATGGAGTTCTTACAAGAGCTCAACTTCGTGCTAAAAATGAGGTACTCAATACTCATCAAGAATTTTGTATGTTCAATGTCTTTATTTCGAAAATTGAACCAAAATCAGTCAAGGCTGCTATGGAACATCCTGATTGGGTTGTTTCCATGCAACCTAAACTTGCTGAATTTGAACGAAATAAAGTTTGGCGTTTAATTCCCAAACCAAAAGATGTTTCGATTGTGGGTTTAAAATGCATCTTCAAAAATAAAACTGATAAAGATGGTAATGTTATTAGAAATAAAGCTAGGCTTGTAGTTAAGGGTTATTCGCAATAAGAAGGTATAGACTATGAGGAAACCTTCGCCCCTGTCGCAAGACTCGAGGCTGTTCGAATATTTTTGGCCTATGTAGCACACAAGGATTTTGATGTTTATCAAATGGATGTCAAATGTGCTTTTCTCAACGGATAACTCAAAGAAACGGTGTATGTAGAACAACCTCCAGGTTTTATTAACGAAGAATTCCCTAATCATTTTTATATCTTAGATAAAGTTGTATATGGTTTAAAACAAGCACCAAGAGCATGGTATGAAACTCTTACCACCTTCTTAAAACAATCAAAATTTAAAAAAGGATCAGTTGATCCCACACTCTTTCGAAAGAAAGTTGGGGATCCTCTTATGCTTGTTCAAATATATGTCGATGATATTATTTTTGGCTCTACTGACCCTGCTTTGTCTAGTGATTTCGAAAATATGATGAAAAGTAAATTTGAGATGAGCATGATGGGGAAGATAAACAATTTTATGGGATTGAATATTTGTCAGAGCAGAGAAGGAATTTTTATCAATCAAGAAAAATACACAAAGAATCTGCTGGAAAATTTTGGGATGTCGAAGAGCACAAAGTTACGAGTACCAATGGCGGTTGGAACAAGGCTCACTCCTTCGTTAGATAAACATGTTGTTGATCTTACTTTATACTGAAGCATGATAGGTTTGTTACTTTATCTCACAGCAAGTCGATCTGATATCATGTTTTCTGTGTGTAATTGTGCTAGGTACCAATCGAATCCCAGAGAACCTCACTTAACTGCAGTAAAGAATATATTTCGCTATCTCAAAGGAACAACTTCGTTAGGATTGTGGTATTCTTCCAAGACAGGATTCTTCATACAAGAATTTTCAGATGCTGATTTAGGAGGTTGAAATCTTGATAGAAAGAGCACAAGTGGCGGATGTCAACTGCTGGATGGGAAGTTAGTAAGCTGGCAATCGAAAAAGCAAACATGTCTTTCGATTTCCACAGCAGAAGCAGAGTATGTTGATGCTGCAGCTTGCACTTCACAAATCATATGGATTCAAAGCCAACTACGTGATTATGCAATCAACATGAAGAAAATTCCATTGTATTGTGATTCAGAAAGTGTCATACGCATTTGTCACAATCCAGTGCAACATTTAAAAACCAAGCACGTTGCTCTTCGATATCACTTTATAAAAGATCATGTCGAGGATGGCAATATCGAAGTTCACTTTGTAAAAACCACTGATCAACTTGCTGATATTTTTACAAAGCCCTTAGATGAAAAGTCATTCATGAGAATTTTGGCGGGTCTAGGAATGATCGAAGGACATTCAGTTCCCAAACAAGTTTCGAAAGAATGAAATGGGAAATAGTTACAAAGGTGTCGATTCAGAGGTGCTAAGTGTTCATTCAGAGGATATAGTTCATCATTCATAGGTTACTGTTCACATTCAGCGCTTCGACATGCTTCGCTTTCGACATCATGTACAATCCGCTTAATCACAAATTTTCGTTAGTTTGGTACTAAATTTTATTTCGTTACTTTTATGTCGAAAAATCAAAAAACACCAAAAATATTTTTGTTTTGTTTTTCTATTTTGAAAAATTCAAAAATATCAAAAAGATTTTATTATCTTTGTTATTTTCATCTTTTCAAACAAAAAATCCAAAAGTATTTTTCTTTTCTTGTATGTTTTTACATTTGTTGTGTAGATGTAGTGAAGATTTTTCTCAACATAACCACGAATGAAGAGTTTTCTTGGTTCATGCTTGCTGCTTTGAGGGAAGGTATATTTTCGAAAACTATGTACTAGTTAAGATGTCCCTAGAAGCATGTTGCAGCATGTTGACCCAAGCCTCGATAATGCTATGAGTTTTGAAGCCTTAATGCTTTTCTCATTTTGAGAATTCCTTCCCAATTAGGCTATAGTCTCATTCATTCATGAGCTACCTTACTCTTCTCATTTGAGTTAAGAGTTTACTGCTTGGTCCAATCATAGCAGAGGTACATTCGTTTCTTAAACCACTCTTTTTCATCCTAAAAATTCTTACACATTCACACACAAAGACATATGTCGAAGAGATTTCTGGTAGAAACCAATCAGGATCTAGACATATCAAAACTCTGTGTTTATGATCTAACATCATGAGACCATGATGAAAGTGAAACCCTAAGTATCGAACCAAATTAAGGAATTGACGGGGTACTTTGTTCCAGAATTGACGAAACATTTGTTTCAGTACCTGTTTTCGATATTCAAAATCATATTCTTTTCTTTGTAGTAATCTTGATCGAATGTTCGAAACCCATGACATTTGTTAACCAACAAGATCTAGGACTATTTTTGGTTTCAAGAATATGATTTATGTCTGAGTATCATTCTTAACCTCCGTTACTTGACAAATTTTTCAAAGCTTACTTGTCACTGACTACACTGGTCAAACAGGTTGTTTCGCTTACAAATTGTCACTCTTATGTTTAGATGTGCATTGTAACGAAATTTTAAGCCACCTTCGAAACTATGTTAAAAGAAGCCCTTCGATACTTCTTTACAAGTAATCGATTGTAATTCACGGGAATCCACACAAGCTGTTGATCATCTCTCTTGATGATTAGCGAAGCAATCTTTGCCCGGTATTTATCTGCTTTTATGTTGAAATTATATTTTTGACATCACAGAACCAAATTTTTCTTATTTTGCTTCTTATCTTTTTCCTTGGAACACTGCACTCACGAAATCCTTGAGGTTCTAAGTAATACCAACTAAGGCTGATGATTTCGAAAGTCTGGCACATGACTTTGTTTTCAAACCCAAAAGCGAAAGAGCCCAACCTCCATTACGAAGGTTTTGGTCCTTATCTGATGGGTACTCACGAAGAGACTTTTGATGTGACGGTTTGATAACTGTGCGCGTTTCTAGGAAACTGTGCTAGTCACTTTATCTGACATGGCGTATTTGACGGCTAATGGTGCGATTTTCAAGGGTCATGTGTCATGTTCATTGATGACAACCGTTTGAGATTCAAATTAGGGATACATTTAAAAGGGGTGATTGGGTATTCATTCCAACTTTACGCTTTCCTAACATACTCAAAGACAATTTGTGCCCTCTTTTTCCTCTGTTCTTCAAGATTTCAAGCAAACCCTAGAAATGGCTGCTCATCAATCTAACACCACTGAAGACATATCTTCTGAGCCCATCATGAAGATCCAAAGTATGAATTATCAAGTTGATGGTGATGTTTTTGTTTATCTAGAAGAACTCAAGATGTTGATTGTCGCCCTGAAACATTCAGTTTTGTCAATTGCGATGTTCAGTCCGTTTTACGTTCCGATGTCCTGGCTCTCAATTACTGCTTCCACTGCAACATACAGCAAGACATTGGACACCGTTACATTTAATCTGGTGAATGACAAGAAGTTTCGATTATCCAAGAAGCTTTTTGCTAAGATTCTTGAAATCCCTAATTCTCCACCTTTCTATAAGGTTACTAATGAACAGGTGATTCACATGTTTAATGAGATTGGTTATCAACCCACTCTTACCAAGATTAGTGAGTTCAAGAAATCAAGCCTTCCATGTATCTAGAATTTTCTCTTTGGCATTTATCTTCGATGTCTGACTGGTCGAAGTGTTGGGTTGGATAAAGGAAGACTGGAGGTATATGATATGGTTGCTGGCATATATTATGACCTATCGGTGGACTATGCAACTCAGATGTGGAAGGAGTTTTGAAGAGTGTTGAGAATACCAATGTTGTGGATGGGGTTTCTTGTGCTAGGTATTGGAGTTTAATTCTTCAATATGCCTATGACAAGGAATGTATGCAGGTGTCTGCTGATGAACCATAGGCTGAGTTTGTAAAGTATCACTACCCAAAGGCTATTGAAGATAATGTAGATGAGTTTCCATCAGTAGCTCGAATTCCAGATGCAATGTTCAAAAAGGTTGATCTGTTGAATCCTGTGTTAATGGCATATTTACAGACAATTAGTCCTTCTGTCGAGATTGGAGTTTTACTAACACGTTCTGGTGAAGGTTCTTCAAAGAAATCACGAAATCCAAAGAAGGTTGTTGAAACTAGTCCTTAGAAACCTATTCAATAGGAGAAAGTGACTATGTCACCAATAAAAAAGGCTGGAGAGGGAGTAAAAGTTTCAAAGAAATCGGCAAAGTCTATTGAGACTGAAACAATTGATCCTTCAAAGCAGACAGTTCCTTCGAAATCTGGTGTGTTAAAGTGCCTTAAAAAGATGGCTCATGGGTCAAGAAAATCTCCTAAAAGGTCATCCACCTTCTCACCTTCAATGGTTCGAAAGCCTCATGTAACTCAGAAAGGTCTTATCATTCATGAAGTACCTGTACATGTTTCTCCATTCTCTAAAAAGTGAAGAGCTGAGGATGTTGCCAAACATATTTCAAAGAAACAAAAGAAGAGAAAGTTGATTATTCAGGAAGAATCCATTGAAGACGAAGAAGTCCCTGAAACACCAATGGGTGATTTTTCATGTAAGAAGAACTCTCCTGTCAAATCGAATTTCGAGGAGATAGGAATTTCAAGTAGTTTTGTGAAAACTTCGACAGTGGACACGTCTACTATTCTTGGTGACTCAACCAAAATATCGACTCCTGAGCAGACTTCGGTCATACCACCTGAGGTTTCGTTAACCAAGCCATTTAATGATGAGGTTCGAACCTCAGACATTCTTGCACACGTATCTAATATAGATGCAAATGTCAATTTGGGTAAATGAGTATTGAACAAAGAAAACCCATTTCCTATACTCAAGGTATTTTCGACACCTCTACCATATCTACAACTACTTCTCTACCACCACCATTTTTCACACTATTTCTACATCCACTCATTCACCCACTTTTGATCAAATCATACAACAACCTACCACTTCTCTCTTTCCGTCTCAATCAACTGACCCTCCCAAAACGTTACATGATGATGAAACTGATGATGGAGGGTTTAGAGGTTCATTCGCTGACCTAGAATTTGATCCTGAAGAAGAAGACATCCCAGATCATATGCTTATGTCGGGAAAACAATTCAAAATTCTCAGCAGGAAGCTCAATTCTTTATTACAGTCACAAGCAGATGCATGAGGCAAACACTCTGTGTCTGGCATTGAAGTTGATGTCATGCTCAAAGCTCAGGAGCTTCGACTTCAACACAAGCTGGATGTAATAGATAAAAACAATGAGCTCCGAGTCAAAGTTCAATCTGAGACATTCAATAGTGCAATCAAGAAGTTGAAAATGGTTTCGAAGGAACGTCATGTTCTCTTCGTTCAGGATGTCAAGACTGTCAGAGAAGGTGTGAATCAAAAGCTTGAGGAATTGAAGGTTGACATGGCAAAAGAGCTTAATGAGTTGAATACCAATTATTCTTCTATACTTTCAAAAGTGGATATTGTTGCAGATGCTGTAACCAAAGTGGTGGAATGGTATCAATCTCTTCTTCCTAAGTTTGACGACAAAGCAACTAGTGATATTAAAAGTTTTGGGAAGCTTGATGTTATGCTTAGTGAATTGAAAGAGTTGGTTTTGAATTCTGGGTCTTCATCTATCTTAAATCCTGAGTTTTTAACTCAGAAGTTTCGTTCATTCGAAACTACCATTCAAAAGGAGTTGGCCACGTTATCTCAGCTGATTAATCTCTTACCAACAAATGTCCCACCTGTTGTCACAGGGGTGCAAGTGGGAGAAAGGAGGAATGTTGGTAAAGGAGATGGTGCTTCTGAAAAAACTAACGAAGAAGCAAAGGTTGTTGGTAAAGTCTTTACAACTCATATTCCAACACCAAAACCAATAATTTCAAAGGCTGATCCAGTGATAGCAACTACAACAACTACAAGCTTGATTGTTAAAGGCATTGTAATTGGGTCTACAGGTGAAGGTAGTTCCTCAAAACCCAAGCAAACCGAAACAGATAAAGGGAGGGGAAAATGGATTGTTGTAGAAAAATCAAAGGAAGAAAGAAAAGCTGAAATCGAAGCAGAAATGGAAAAGCAGCGTCAAATTCAAAGTATTTTGAGGCTTCGTTAAGATGATCCTCCTACTTTGAACAAAGGTGATCCAAAGAAGCTGTACAGTTATGAGAATATCGAAGCAAGGTAGCTTACAATGAAAAGTATGAGTTCAAAAAGAAACCAAGAAAGAGTTATGCCATCGAGAATTCTGACATGAATCAGCTTGATTTTCCAATCAATGAGATGATGTTTCTTACAGCTCAGTATAAAATTGCTGATCAATTTAAGGATAAAGATGATTTTATTCATATGAAGAGGTTTGGTCACTCGTTAAGATTGTTCGAGTGTTGAGCATAACAAAGGGTGTGCTATTCGAAAATATGCTGCAAAATTTTCGATACCATGTTGTGAGGGCAAATAATGTTACTTTCGACTTCTCAATTGCTGATTATCCGTTGATGAATTTGAATGATCTTATTCAAGTTGCGAACATTCTTAAAAACATGGATGCTTCGAAACTTCAAGGAACCAGTAAAGATGTGTTACATTTGGGGTTAGGTCATATCAAACTTTTCATAGACAATTCCTATGATTGTCTAGCATTGATAGATGTTGAATTAGCTTTGTCAATGGGAAAAGAAATTACTATTCCTCAGTCTGTGTTGAAGAGTCAAGCTGATTTAAAGAATTATGTAGATGGAGAGATATGTTTGAAGCCGTTGGGGATCGTTTTCGTTGGAAAAAGCAAAAAGGGAAAGTCAACGAAGTATTTATTCCAATCATGTGATGTTGAAAGATATACATCTGCTCAATATACAAACTTAAGTGTGCGTATGAATAGATGTAAGAAGAATAATGATGCAGATAAAGCAGAGCTGAAGAAAGTAATGAATTGGTATGCGGAGATAAGAAGGACATTGCATATGGCTGCTCAAGTTTTGATAACCTGATTTCGACACTGCTTACAAAGGGGGATATTGTAAGAGTCAAAGTATGTTGTAAGGTGTCGAAGGTTATTTTTTATTCGTTGGTGATGTAATATTATTACAAAGGCATAGTTATTTCGAAGCTATAATGTTTTAACCCTTTGTATTTTTTGTGTGCTTTCTTTCTTTCCTATAAATAGGGAAAGATACATAAGGTAGATAGAACTTTTGTAACTCTTCTGTCTAAAACTCTTTGTATCATGAAAGCATAATATGAGCTGAAACAAGATTATATTTACTCTCTGTGTTCATACTTCATTTGAATTCTGATCTCGTTTCATTACTCAATTTAACAAACCTCTCCATACCCTAGAGTTCCAAGGTAACTAAGATGAGCGCTTACCTCTGGTAGAGTTTTCCTACAATAATAGTTACCATTAGAGCATCAAGATGGCACCTTACCAAGCTTTGTGTGGACAGAAGTGTCATACGCCGTCGTATTGGCTTGAAGCCGGAGAAAAACAGTTTATCGGCCCCGAGATAGTCCATCAGACTGCCGAAAAGTTGAAGGTGAATAGAGAAAATATGTTAGCAGCTCAGGATCGTCAAAAAGAGTTATGTTGACGAGAAAAGATGACCGATGACATTCGAAGTTGGGGACTCGGTTTTGCTTAAAGTCTCGCCATGGAAGGGACTTACAAGAGTGGGGAAAAGAGGAAAGTTAAGTCCAAGATTCATTGGACCGTTCAAAGTTCTTCAGAGGATTGGGAACCAAGCCTACAAGCTAGAACTACCAGAAGAACTAGATGGTATTCATAACACTATCCATGTGTGTTATTTGAGGAAGTTCACGGGAGAACTTCCCGACATAATTCCAATTTTTGAGTTACGGATGAAAATAAGAGGCTAATTGAAGAACTGGAGGCGATGGTTAACCGTAAGACGAAGAAGTTGCAACGCAAAATGGTCGACTTAGTGCTTGTGCGATGGAAACATACGAATAGGCCAAACCTCACATGGGAAACGGAGAGTGACATAATGACTCGCTATCCGCATTTGTTTGCTGATGCATGATTCCGGGTCGGAATCATCCTACGGGGGAGAGAATTGTAACGCCCGTGTTTCGAGGCTAAGCATTAATGATGATGTAATAGTCTAGGTCAACCATTGTAACTCGTTTTGAAGTAATGAAGATGAATTATATGAGTATTATGTGAATTATGTGAATTATGTGAATTTATATGATTTATACTTAATTATGATAATATAATAAATTAAGAGTGAAAATAACCGTCAAAGATAAGATGTTAGATAAACCCGATATCTACGAACAAAGTTGTAGTGGTCGTGACAAGGATTCCGGAGGTATAAAGAACGCTGAAATCCGAGTTATAACGAAGAAGTTATGATCTGTCGAAGTTTCGCGACAAAAACGGCACGAAATTGTGTGACGTAAAAGGTGAATTTACGATTCAATGCTTTTTAGCCTTAGCAATCTAAACTAAAGTCGTAGTATTCGTTAAACCGAGAGCGTGCATAAAAAGAACGCCCAAATCTGACTTCGTATGAGGAAGTTATGATTTTCCATGTTGCGGATTAACACTATACAGCCGGAGGTCGAATAGTAGATCGAACGGTTTTTGGCCGACACAACCTAAACGAGAATCGAAGGTCTCATTAATAGTAGCTCAACGGTGAAAATACAGACAAAAACGGACGTCGGATGAAGAAGTTATGTATTTTTAACGGAGTTTCCTGTCCCGCCTGTTAAAAATGTAACAATAAAAAGTTAAAATTAGCCAACGGAGTCTAAACGAAAGTTGTAGAGTACGGTCCCACCTACGCGTGGATATAAATAACGTCAAAAACGGAGCTCGTACGCGAAAGTTATGAATTTTTGAAGTCGGGAATGAAATTTACGAGGCTGTTGCGAGGGTACGCCCCGCGTAGAAGGTTACGCCCCGCGGACTCGCTTCACTTGGTCTCGGATCAGCCACGTCTAACCAGCAGGCTTCAGACACGTCGCTTCGTAACGCTCATCGTACGCAGGTACGCCCCGCGTACCTCCGCAGGTACGCCCTGCGTTGACCGAGGCTATCGGTTATAAAAGGGTGCGCGACCAGCCTTATTTTCTCACACTTTTTCCCATCTCTTTCTCTCTCTACTCTCTCTCTCTCTCTCTAGCCTCCCTAAACACCCCCGCAGCCTAGGAAACCTCCCTAGCACTAGAAGAAAGCCCCGGAGCGCACGAGTACTCCGAGAAAAAGAGTTTTTCGGTTTAAAAATTGGGATATCTCCAGAAAAGTCCCAATATTTTGGGCAAACTTTTAATAAAGTCCCAAAATTTTATTTTAATAAACTTCTTCGTTTTTCAGATCTAAACCTATAGATGTATTTTATTCTCAGATCTGAACATTTTCTTCAGATCTAGGCTGTAGATGTATTTTGTCTTCAGATCTGAACCTTTTTCTTCAAATCTAGGCTGTAGATGTATTTTGTCTTCAGATCTGAACCTTTTTCTTCAGATCTAGGTTGTAGATGTAATTTATTTTCAGATCTGAACTTTTTTCTTCAGATTTAGGCTGTAGATGTATTTTGTCTTCAGATCTGAACCTTTTTCTTCATATCTAGGCTGTAGATGTATTTTGTCTTCAGATCTGAACCTTTTTCTTCAGATCTAGGTTCTAGATGTATTTTGTTTTCATATATAAACCTCTTTCTTCAGATCTAGGCTGTAGATGTATTTTGTTTTCAGATCTGAACCTTTTCTTCAGATGTAAAACTATATTTGTATTTTATATCTACAAATATGTTGGATAGAACATGGATAGATAAATGATGATGTATGAAAGATGATATAGATGAATATTGGTAGCTGCACCACAACCTGTAGATATTTTTCGAACCACGATGCACTCTAAACATTCTAGTAGCTGCACAAAAGGATAACATCGGCAGATGCGCCTAATAGAGAACATCATAATCCCGGCAGCTGCGCGTAATAGATGATATTGGCAGCTGCACCTAGTTGAGAACAACGTAATCCTGGCAGCTGCGCCTAAAGGATAATATCGGCAGTTGTGCCTAATAGATGACATTAGCAGCAATGGAATTCGCGCGTATTCCCTAGGATACACCTTAGGAATGAATGGATGAAGGATAGCTGATTCTTAGGGTAGATCCTTACCAATAAAGAAGATAATGGGGATGAGTAATTGGGTTGAATGTTTGATGTTTAAACATAATAACTATATTATTGTGGGTTGAAAACCCTATGTACTCACCAGGTTTCCCAACCTGACCCACTCAGTTTATTCGTATCACAGGTGCCGATATAAAGCTACACTACACTGAGAGATTAAAGAGATGTAGATCACTAGTGTAAATGAATGTAAGTTCTGTTTATGCTTATGTTTCTGTATTGACGTTGACATCCCAAAGTTTTAAAAAGAATAAAATACATTTCTTCGGAAATGCTTTGATAACATATTTATCATGTTTTTCTGGGAACAAAATTCCGCAACACTTTTCTTTAAAAGTATACTCTGATTTTAAAAATGACGCATAAACAAATCGGTATTTTCTGTCCGTGAAAATGGGGATGTCACATAGCTTGTCTGTATAATACCGGTACATCATACGCACGAACATATCGTCTTCGTCGTTATCATTGTTGTACGGATGGGCCGGATCAAAACGATCCATATTTTGGTTTTGAATTATTGAAAGAAATATGTAATAATTGAGAGAAATTGATGTATTTTGTAGGTAAAATTGATATAAATTATGTGTATTTATAGTATTTATAAAATTTGATTTTTTTTTGTTCGCCGGTGACCATTTTTAAACGGTCGAAATTGTGACCGTTTGAAGAAAAAAACGAAGCAAATTTGGCGTTTCCTCCCGTGTTCACGATAACATCCGGTAACATAACATCAAATAACGGCTAGGGGGTGTTCCTCCAGTTATGGCGCCGTTATTTTGATGCCACATGGGCATAACGCCCCTCCTCGTTGCCCACTCCGATCACTCTTATCCACTCTAGACATATTGGACCCAACCATCAGACCAAGATACTTTAACAGTAAATATGTAGACACACACCCAATGAAATTCATCAATGTATCACTTTCGTCGGACGTCAATCATACGCGGATTTACTATGGCTCCCGGGGTATCCCGGGATGCCCCTCAGAAAAATGTTAGTAGTGTAAATTCTTTGGGAAAATTTCGTTTTATCTTGCGGTTATACTTCGGGAAAAAAAATGGGCTACACTAAAAAAAATTAGATTATTTCTAAATGGTCCAAAAATACAAACTATCCGAAATGGTCCAAATTTTTTAAGCCCACACCAACTAGTTTATTGAAACAAAGAGATATAATCCCAACTAATTTAGTGAAAAAAATCGGACGCTACTGTGATTGACCGATCGTCGACTTCTGTTGTGATCGCCGACTCATCTTCTGCTGTCTTCTCCCTCCTCACTTGCACAAGTCGACCTGCAGCCTGTCGGTGGCTTATTCGGGCGACCTCCTCTGGTGGTGATTGATCAAACTCATTAAAAGACACAATGAAATAAATAAGTATAAAAAAATACTCAATCCTTTTATCTATTGTTAGGTTAATTCAAATTCCATTTTTTTGTCACTATGTTGAAAATTAGAAAGTATTGATAACGTGCCCTAGCAAGCACGAAAAAAAACGCACCGGCCGCGCCAGGACGCCCGAAGGCTTAACGCGCCCGGCGGGATAGACCTAGCAGAACCCAGCGCCCGCTAGCGCCTCTAAGGGCAAGGCGCTCCTGCAGAAAGGCTCGCGTCCGCTAGTGCCTCTAAGGGCAAAGCGCTCCCACATAAAGGCTCGCGCCCGCTAAGGGCGCCTTCCGTTCCAAGACAAATGATACGGTCAAGTGACAAAGTAGAAGATCAGGGCACTATTGCCAAAACCAATAGCAGCGCTCTAACAGATACAGGAGCACGATCCTCCAATCAGCGCCCCTGATCCTGTCGCCTATGGCGATCCTGTCTCGTACGGACGATCAGGAGCGCCTAATATAAAAGGCTACACCCACAGCCCCGAAAGGTAAGTCGTCTTCTCCAAGTAATAACCCAGAAACCCTAGAACACCTAACTGACTTGACCGTCGGAGCGTCTTTCCGGGAGCTCCTCCCGGGAAATGGCTGACGGCTCTCTTTTCGTTGTGACTTTGCAGGAACGACTAGGCAATCAGTGTCGGAGTTCATCGAAACCTGAGCTCAGAGTCACATCATTTGGCGCCATCAGTTGTGTGACTAAAGGCGAGAGAGCAACAGGCGATCCTTCAAGCGATGCCACCACTGTTTCATCCAATGGCGAGAGAGCAACAGGCGATCCTTCAAGCGATGCCACTACTAACTCGGACGACCATCATGCAGTCAACATTCCACCCACCGCCGATAATCCAAACACCACCAGAAGCACAAGCGACTCCCTCAATGTCGCCGCTAGCCCAAGCAATGACAACCCAAACACCGGTTTTCTTGACATCGCCGTTTCCAACGAACACACCACTCCTTCCCGTACATTCCCACTACCAACAAGCTATGTCGAACAACCTACACACTCAAAACATGCCTACGTCATCCAACCACCCGTTAACACGACCATTCTCACAACAAGCATTCTACGACCCAAGCCCTGCCTATTATACACCTTACAACAACTCAATCATGCAACCGCATACAGCCGCCCAACAGTACAATTTGCAAGGCATGCTGCCCATACCCAACCAAGACTGCCTATCACGTAACGTGACATCTCCATTTTCTAAGGAGCTGCTGGACTACGAAATTCCAAACACAGCTAAACTCCCCAACCTTAAAACCTACAATGGAACCACAGACCCGGACAGCCACATCGACACATACGAATAGACGATGACGTCGCTCAAGCTGGACAAACGATTTTGGTGCATATACTTTCCGACGACCCTGGACGGCAACGCCAGAACATGGTTCAAAACACTCCGCCCAGGAAGCATATACAACTTCGGACAACTGAAATACCTATTCCTTACGAACTTCATGCAATTACGGAAGTATAAAGGCGACTCACACTCCATCATCGACTGCAAACAAAAAGAATGGGAAACAGTAAGGGAATATTTCACAAGATTCACGAATGCCACACTGGATGTTCCAGGGCACAACGAGGAACTAATAGTAGGAGCCTGCACATGGGGACCCCTACCGGGCCCTCTATCTCAAAAGCTCAAGGGCAAGAAACCGCAGACTCGGGCCGAACTGAAAGAAAAAGTAGTACGATATCTGAGACAAGAGGCAGGGGAGGCAAAGAAACAGGCGTACCGAAACGCCATGACTATCCCCGCGAGGCGCCACAGCCCACCTCACGCAGAGATGCAAAGCGAGAATAAGCATTTTGGGAGAGGAAAACGCTTGCAGGGGCGTTTCAGAACATTCTCCAGAGATGACAGGCGAGGCCGACGACCAGATGTCTATGTAGTCACAGACAAACAGCAGCCAACGAAAGCAGCGAAGGGGTGGTTCTACGAATACCATAAGAGCAAAACACACGACACCACCAATTGTTCGGTGTTGAAAAAGGAAATGGAGGAAAAATAGCTAAAAGGAAACCTCATCGAGATAGCACAAAGCCTCCGCGCCAAATTTGAGGCCGAAAACGCCAAGGATTTGGCAAAAGAGCATGCTCAGCCTAGGGAAATCCTCATGATACGGGGTAAACACAAGAGGTAGATCACTAGTGCGATTTTTATTTTTTCCTTATACTATATTACACGATTTTTTATTTTTTCCTTATACTATATTACACGGGGAAATCCTCATGATACGCGCCAAATTTGAGGCCGAAAACGCCAAGGATGCGATTTTTATTTTTTCCTTATACTATATTACACGATTTTTTTTTCAAGATATCCCTATACTTTGACTCTGGCTCCGCCATTGACGTCAATGATATCCCCAATAAACCATTCTTTTAATTGTTTCGCAATCGGCCATAAATAAGTGAGAAATAGAAAAATTACCATATCTAATCATCACCCCCAATAAAAAAAACATGTAAAAGAACCATGCTTAATCTTGTAAGTCATGGAAATATGAAGCCCTATTATCGTCAAAATAAAGAAAAAAAAAATATGAAAAAGAGTCTTAAAAAAGTCCACTTTTGATAGCAAATTCAAAAGTGGGCGATTGATTTAACAACACAAAAGTGAGAAATGCCGCCAAAACTTATTTTCCATAAATGCCACCAAAACCTATTTGATGAACCATGTTGTATAAATACCCTCAATCCAATGACTCATAAACTTTTCGAAATCTATTTTGAAAACCATTGACTTTTTTTTGAACATGTGTTGATTAATAATTTCATTTACCATTAAAGGTATGTGACCTTTAATTAACGGTGTTTGCTCCACACTCACAACATCACTAATCATCATCGATATTTTTTTTTTCGAAACAGTCTGTCATATATTAAAAAACCCTAGCAAAAAGCTACGAAAAAGGAAAAACAATCACACGTAGTTCATTGGGTTTTTCAGCCAACGTGTCCAAAAAAGAGAATTTTTTCTACTTCCATTCGCATACCAAAGGAAAGATAATTATCTAATAGAATCTACCATACCACATGATTCTTCAGCTTTCTAGTGTCATGTAGCGCATCATTTAGTATCATGCAACACATCATTTCGATACTTCCGTACAATCTATAAGGTAGTACACACGATCAAGTCCACATTAATATATTTTTTTTGAATTAAAACTTAAATTATATATAACCGTAAAGAGACTATGCACCGATTCAAAATGAACATGAGGTAACCACCTAAAAATTTCACCCCATGTTTTAGCTGCAACTTCACATTTGACAAATTTGATCCAATTCTTCAGCTTCTAAATTACAATTAGGACCTAAAATAGATGGAATATCTAAGTCTCTTTTCGAAAAATTCAATAGAAAAATTACCATATCTAATCATCACCCCAATAAAAAAAACATGTAAAAGAACCATGCTTAATCTTGTAAGTCATGGCAATATGAAGCCCTATTATCGTCAAAATAAACAAAAAAATATGACAATGAGTCTTAAAAAAAGTCCACTTTTGATAGGAAATTCAAAAGTGGTCGATTGATTTAACAACACAAAAGTGAGAAATGCCGCCAAAACGTATTTTCTGTAAATGCCACCAAAACCTATTTGATGAACCATGTTGTATAAATACCCACAATCCAATGACTCATAAACTTTTCGAAATCTATTTTGAAAACGATTGACTTTTTTTTGAACATGTGTTGGTTAATAATTTCATTTAACATTAAAGGTCTGTGACCTTTAATTAACGTTGTTTGCTCCACACTCACAACATCACTAATCACCATTGATATTTTTTTTTCGAAACAGTCTGTCATATATTAAAAAACCCTAGCAAGAAGCTAGGAAAAAGGAAAAACAATTACAAGGAGTTCATTGGGTTTTTCAACCAACCTGTCCAAAAAGAGAGTTTTTTCTACTTCTACTCGCGTACCAAAGGAAAGATAATTATCTAATAGAATCCACCATACCATGATTTTTCAGCTTTCCAGTGTCATGTAGCACATCATTTCGATACTTCCGTACAATCTATAAGGTAGTACACACGATCAAGTCCATCATAATCTTTTTTTTAATTAAAATTTAAATTATAGATAACCATAAAGAGACTATGCACCGATTCAAAATGAACCGGAGGTAGCTCCAACCACCTAAAAATTGCATCCCACGTTTTAGCTGCAACTTCACATTTAAAAAATTTGATCCAATTCTTCAGCTTCTAAATTACAATTAGGACCTAAAATAGATGGAATATCTAAGTCTCTTTTCAAAAAATTCACTATAGTTGGTAATTTATCCAAAATATGTCCCCACACTATAATGTTAACCTTCCTAGGCAAGAAAGGATTCCATCTCGTGATGTTACCTGTCGAGGGGAGGATATAATCATCAAACAATTTCCTGGCATTATACACTCTCAAATTACCATATGTAGCTAATTCCCACCATGTATTATTACGTTCATTCAAGACAACATCTTGAATACATGCTTTTAATTCCACAAAAAGTGACAATTCTTCACCAATACGAGGTTGATGTCGTCAATCCCAAGCCCAAACTCCATTTATCAATCTATCGCCAATACAACAATCTTTGTTCAAATATAACTCCAAAATTCTAGGAAATTTAAAGCCTAAACATTGATTTTCATACCATATATCCTTCCAGAACATTGTGTTTCTATCATTGCCGACTTTAAAAAAAAACCGAATCCATCACAATTCTGTGATTCAAATACGCCATCTTCTTGAGTTTTTTTAGAAAGGAAAGGGAGGGGAAGGAAAGGAAGGAGAAGGAAAGGAAAGGTTAACAAGTATTTCCCTCCAAATTATCCCAAAAGTGAGAGGAAATAAATCTTAGAAAAATAAATATTTTCTTCTCCTCTCAATCCCTCAATTTCTTTTCATTTCCTTTCTTAAATGAAACTCGAAGACCTCTATCCTCTTAATTCCCTACCTTCTCCACCTAAAAGAAACTCAAGAACACACATTTCCTTCCAATTTCTTTCCCTTCCTCTCAGTTCATTCTTTAAAAAAACTCGAGAACATGGCATTAGGGATAATCTTATATTGATACCTAATTAGGAGTATAGGCCAAAATCCTTCACATGCACAGTGTCAATAACTTTTGGAATCGTGTCCATAAATGACGTATTAACTGTAAAATATAGACACAATATTAAAAAATATCAAGCTTTACCGATCCTAAAACATTTTAACAAAAACAATTAAAATCATCCACCCTTTAGGGCATCTCCAACCCACCCCCAAACTCCATTTTTCCCTCATTTCTTTCTCTTTTCTCCTCTAACCTATCCCATTTCCATCTCCATTTTTGGAGATATGAATAGTATAACCCCATATTTGGGGTTATACTATTCATATCTCCAAAAATAGAGTTGAAGTTTCGGTTGCTAATTTTAGTCTCTCTCATTTTTATTTTATACATTTTTAGTTTATTTTTGTCTATTAATTAAAATATAAATGTAATATTTAATATTTGTAATATCATATTATATACTAATTTATATTAATTAATCGTAAATATATAATTTAATATTTATTTATCGAATTCATATAAAAAATTAAATATATACTAAAGACTTGAAATACGGTAACATAGTTTATAAAATATAGTAATCAAATATGATCGTGATCTTGATATATTTATTATAAATATAATCTTATTTATTTAATAATTATTTATAATAAAGTAATAATTAATTTAAATTTATTATATATAAACATTTTATTTATGATAATATAATTTATAATATTTTTGTAATGAAAAAAAATATAATATACATTATTTGTTAAAATCTAATTAGTAGATTGATGTATTTGACAATATATATATAAGTTATAAAAATGGAATATTCGAGGAATATACTTTTTGGCGTAAAAATGGGGTAGAAAATGGAGTAGTGTTTGAGATGAAACACTATTTACCATATTTTTTTACTTCATTTATGGGGAAAAAAATAGAGATGGGTTGGAGATGGTCTTCTATAATCTCCTTCATAAAAAGGTGCCTCCAAAAAAAAAGATTGATCGTTCATAATCTTCTTAAAACATGGACTCGAATGTTTAGCCCGATTCGTCACATGATGACAGAATTTCGCAACATAAAACTATTGAAAAGTGTATTTGACATATCGGGGTTCATCAACCTACAACCCATCAATCATAATTCCCCGCATCCGAATTGCCTATGCTTTTTTTTCAACACCCCATCAAAATGATAGGAATTTTGTCATCTTCAATAATGGACTTTAGCCTTTTGCGTAAAATCCATATTTTCTAATATCTGTCAAATCTTTAAGACATACGATTATTTCCACCACTTCGTATAATTTGGTGCTTCAATATCGGTCACTTTATTTGCAAATCAATTAGTTTCTAATTTTAAGAGAACTTTTGCTCGGTAATCCACATGCTAATTTTAACATTAAGAAGTTGTAACTTCTTAAAAGTAAACAACTTGTTTTCTGAATGTTATTGTTGTATTAACCAAGTTTTTTTTACCAATTCCTCAAAACCATCCATCATCATCCAAGAACTATAAAAGTGAAAAAGATTAAGACCATAGTCTTTTTCCACTTCTTTTAACAAGAAAGGAGAGTGATTGATAGATTATGTGGAAGATCCGTAACAAAGATAATGGTGAATAAATCAATGGCACCTTCCGAGAGTAAAACTATATTGATTTTACTCCTTTCAAACCCCATTTATTAATATATGTGAAAGATTTACCAACCAAAGGAAGATCTACCAATTCTGATTCGAAAATAAAAATGTTATAAAATTTGCCAACACTTGACAAAATGAAGACCCATATCTTTTAGAAGTATCACAACAACACTAAAATCATCAGAAAACAATGATCTTACATACACTTCTTTTAACCATGTTAAGTAAGGATTGCCAAGATAAACGTTTTTCCCTGACTCTAAGGTGCATTAATAGTAGTAAAATTTCCATAACATGAAATACATTTTTTAAAAGTAAACGTTTAGCCATAGACTATCAAATATTAATTTTACGAGTAGTCAAAACTCAAAAGTAAAGGAGTTAGGCAAGGAGACCCTCTCTCGCCTTTTTTGTTCATTATTTCTATGGAAGGCCTAAATATAGCAATGGAATCTGCAAAAGAAAAAGGAATATACACCGGAGTACAACTTCCAAGAAATGGACCCCTGATTTCTCATCTCTTTTACGCTGATGATGCTTTGTTTGTCGGTGAATGGTCCAAGTCTAACTTGAAAAATCTCGCTCGTATTTTAAAGTGCTTTCACGTATCATCTGGTTTAAGAGTTAACTTTCACAAATCCAAAGTCTTCGGCATTGGCACTTCAAATCACGAAACTTCTCAATGGGCCAACATTCTTGGATGTGTGGCAGGTGCATTACCTTTTACCTACCTAGGTGTTCCGGTTGGATCCAATATGAACCTAAAAATGAATTGGCTGCCGGTTATAAACAAATTCAGGGCCAAATTATCGAAGTGGAAGTCAAAAACACTCTCTTTTGGAGGTCGTCTAACCCTCGTGAAATCAGTACTCGGGAATCTTCCCACATTTTATCTATCGCTCTTCAAAGCACCAATTGGCGTTATCGAAACGTTAGAGAAGATTCGTAGAAGGTTTTTATGGGGAGGTAATGAAAACAAGAAAAAAATCCATTGGGTTTCATGGGAGAAGATTATTGCATCAAAAGATAATGGGGGACTTGGAATTGGATCGATTCGGGCTTTAAACATCGCTCTAATGGCCAAGTGGTGGTGGAGGCTGAAAACCGAACCCGTGTCCTTGTGGTGTCGTACCATAACTGGAATACATCTTCTTCAAAATAAGCCAGCTGAATATCTCTCGAAAAAGAATATAACCGGAGTATGGAATAACATTGCCACCACCAAGAAAGATATTATCTCCTTTGGTCTCAGCTTTGACAGTGTATGCAGGAAGATCATCAATTCAGGCGATAAAACCCAATTCTGGAACGACATGTGGCACGGCACAGGTACCCTAAAGCCAGAATTCCCGTTACTATATGTTATGGAAAAGAAAAAGAGTTGTACTGTAGCTGAAAGAATTACTAATAATGGACCTTTGTGGCAATGAAAATCTACTCCTGTTGATTATGGTACATGTTTAGAGTTGGACCGACTAAACAGGTCTATCGCACAATTCAGAATTAAGTCGGGATCAGATAAATGGACTTGCCCGTTAGATAAAGAAGGTAGATACACAGTTGCTTCATTGAGGATGAAAATTGATAACATACATATAAACAACTCGGTGCAGTGTAAAGTAAACTGGAGTAGAACCATCCCTTTAAAAGTCATATGCTTCATCTGGAGAGCCGCTCTTGGGCGTATACCGTCCGCGATTGCACTTCAACATAGAGGAATCAATATCGAGTCTACCTTATGCGGATCCTGTATTGGAGAGCAGGAATGTGTTGATCATATTCTTGTGAAATGTCCTTATGCTTATAAGGTGCGAGAACAAATCTTCCTCTGGTGTGGTATAGACTTGTGTACAGCTCACAGTGTCGGCGATCTCTTAAAGTCAGCAGCAACATGGGGTCGATGTCCCATAAAAAGAGAACGTTTTATGGCTATCTGTTACGGGATGATATGGACGCTTTGGAAACATAGAAACGATCGTTTATTTCAAAAGGTGTTCTATGCTCCAAGTATTGTGGTGGAAAATGTGAAAGCAATGGTGTTTACATGGCTAAAATGCAGGGGCAAAAGAAACATTTGTAGTTGGGTTGAGTGAAATCACTCCCCTTTTCTCTTGTGTAATTGACTATGTTGAGTGGAATCACTCCCTTTTTCCCACTTTAGCTTCTTGCTATATGTGGTTATTTTAATATATTGGTCGTTTCCAAAAAAAAGTAGTAAAATTTCCGTGACATTTAATACATTTTTTTAGCAAAGAATTAACATTACAAATATACAAATTGTCTCCCGATCTACACCAAACACTGATTACTGCATAATCAAAGTGAAGATTCTCCCAAACGTTTCGCATCAATACAAGATCCAACCTTTTCATCAATGTCTCTCGAATTCCTAAAAAATTAATTGTTTTGGGTTGACAATTGCCAAATGTGATCCATAAAGAAGCCCTTGATGAAAGTCGTTGAACATGGTCCACTAAAAGGAAAAAAAAAACACTAAATGACAACCGAAATTGCTAGACCACCAGAATATGAACTCATTATTAATTACAGGATGGAACTTCTATCTAACTATATGTTACAACAATTATTGTAACAATATGTATCATGAAGTTATAAATCACATCTAAAAATGTTGTATTTTAATAGTAATTACATGATATGTAACCAATGAAGACAAAAAGAAAACATGAAGTTGTTGATATGGTTTAGTATGGTATTTATACCTAGTTTGTATAGATGTTGAATCAGTTTCACTAATCAATCAAAATGTATAAATTAAAATGAAGTCTACCAAATTTGTGAATAAATAAATTTGTATAGATTTTAAAGGTTAGAGTATCCCTCAAATTAAAGGTTTTTTAGATGTCAAATACTAATTATCAATCTTAAAAAAAATAATAAAAAAAAAAATAAAAAAAAAATAATAAAAATTACTACTGGAATGATTTTTTGAATAAATACAATCAATCTTTTTTTTGCTACTACGTATTTGTTTTTGTAACTTTCAGTTTTATACGATTAACCCTTTAGTTCAATAATATTCCATATTACCCCATATTTTTCCTCTTATTAAATTTGGGTTAATTTCATATATTTTATTATTAAACGTTAAAATATTATATTTCTCCAACCTAATTGTAAATATCATATCTCTCTTTATTATTAACCTATAATAAATAGCAAAAAAGTATTAAACATTATTTAATTTCAAGAAAAAAAAACATAAAACATTCTTATATATGAATTGCAACATAAATCTCATGTCGCTTCCTCTTATCCACAAATCATGCAATAGCACAATGATGGGACTTCACTGCATCGTCATCACTTCCCTTATCTTCTACCAGATAGATCCTAGACGAATCCCTATTTTGATTAGCTAGAGCACCCTTCAATGCATCCAACTATTTCTCATTTCTTCTTGAGCTGAATGAATGCAAGCTTTGTCAACTTTGAGTTTTGAGATGTAGAGCAAAAACAAGGCCAACTGGGAATTATAGTCTTTGAGGTGAAGGGTATTTTATTATCAATACGTGAGTATATGTTTTTAGTTTAAGTATATGATTTTTTTTCCTTATTTTAGTATATAAATATGTCATCTTTATGTTTCATGTATTTCGTGATATATATATATATATATATATATATATATATATATATATATATATATATATATATATATATATATATATATATATATATATATATATATATATAGGGGTGAGATCGGTTGAGAACTCATAGTTTCCCGAGAACCCGAGAACTAAAAGTTGAGCGTTAGATCAAAACTAATTCATTAAGGGCATGATCGTACTTTTATCAATCTCATTCAATGTTTAATTTTTTGTGTTATTGTAAATATTAATAGAAATGACTAAAAAATTGCATAATAAATCAAAATTTTGGATTTTTTAAAAAAATAGTATTTTTCAGTTTAAAAAAAAAGTGCAGATTTTTTAATTTTTTATAGAAAACATGATTTTTTTTTAAAATTAAAAAAAAATATTTAAAAAAAAAACTGTAATTTTTTTTAAAAGAATTTAAAAATAAATAAAATTAAAAAAAACTGGAATATTTAAAAAATACTATAATTTTTTAACCAAAAATTCAACATTTTTGGTACATTTATGCATATTTTTACAAATGCATATATGCATATTTCACATACAATAATATTTGTAATGAAATCATAAGAAAACTCATTTTATTTACTAATCTATAAACACAATACAATAAATATTTTATTCGATACAATATAAAATATAAAAAACAAAAAAATGCTACAAAGTTTCAAAGAGTTTTCATGTCTTCGTGTCAATATTTTCATATTTTCTTTAATTTATAATTTTTCACCTCTTCAATATTCACAACAATTTCTTCCAAATCTATAAGAAAATTAAAAAAAAAATTTGATTGATGGAAAAACACTCACAAAAATACATATGTACATGTGAATCACATGTAATTCATTTGTGATTTACATGTGAATCACATGTAATTCATATGTGAATTACATGTGAATGAAATGTAATTAATATGTGATTTACATGTGAATCACATATAATTCATATGTGAATGACATGTAATTCATATATGAATTACATATGATTCATATGTGAATTACATGTGATTTACATGTGAATCACATGTGATTCATATGTGAATTACATGTGATTTACATGTGAATCACATGTAATTAATATGTGAATTACATGTTATTTACATATGATTCATATGAATTGCATGTGATTTACATGTGAGTCACATGTAATTCATATGTGATTTACATGTGAATAAAATGTAATTCATATGTGAATCACAAGTGAATTACAATATGAAATATGAAGCTATTCTATGTTGCACGGTTGCAGATATGGGTGATCGTATTTGAAATGTTTCATCCAATAGATTTTATATTCTTTGAAGCCAATACTAACCATGGTTTCATTACTCCATCATAGTGTACAATTGTTGCCTCCTCTATACTTCCTGCTTGGTTCTAGAATGATACCCCAATCCATGAACATGCCATTTTCGCTCCAATCCATTATCTGGTTGTAAAATGTCAGTCAACCTAATAATTTAATAAATGTTGAGTTGTTCATTGATTTCAACGACTTTGCCATAAATAAGAGAGTTAATATCACTAATATATAGTTTAGGTACCTTACATATCTATCATCATCATCATCATGACACATATAGATAATATTGATCCACCTTTAAACATGCTCATCTGGTAATTGGTACCTGTCATGACAGGAAAGCAACAAAACAGAAAAAAAAATCACAACAATCCTAGTTTATTTATGTTCAATGCACAATTAACATTTCAAGAGAGAGTTATAGCTTAATTACAAGTATTATCATAAGTCCATAACTATCATCATAATTGTTAAACTAAATTTTTTCTTGTAAACAATGGATCTAAAGTTCATCTGTTCTTCTAAGTAATCATGTATTCGAGTACAATTACAGATGATTAGTGAGGGTGAATATACAGTACCAACCTTACCAACATCAATTGTTGTCCCTAGAGCATTAAGTTGTTCATCAAAACTAACTGGACTATATTGTCTGATTGGATCATAATCAGTTTCTCCAAACATTGGAACATATCTGCATCAAACAATTTCAAAGAAAACAAAACATTAGGAACCAAACCATATATGTATTGTATATACACTACACAGCTTCATGTTAATGGAGTTATATTAAAGGGACAACAAACCTATCAGGCCGATGGAGTTGATAAAGATTAATATAGTCAGTCTGTAGCCTCAGCAAACTGCAATATTTCTCCAACATACAAAATGCACCAATCAAATGAAAAGTTATTGTTTATATTAAGTCCACAATGAATTGATTTTCATATAGAGTTAACGAATTATTATATTTCATATAACTCATAATTTTGTGTTTCATACAATACGGTTGAACTGTAAAAAGTTCAATGTAAAATTACCAAAGAACAAAAAATTGAATTTAGAAATTAAAACGTTAGGGCACGGGAGTCGAGATCCTCTTTAGCAGAAGAAATATCATCAAATTTGAAATATGAAGCCATCCACAGCTTAACAAAATTCTGAAGTCATCAACTGTTCAAATCAGTTTAGGAATTCACGATCGAGGCTCTTATGATACACTCTGGTCATCAATCCCATATTCAGAATCAACAAATGATACGATGGAAAACTGAACAGAAAAAATCAAAACCTCACAATAATTTACAAGTATATTCAATAATCTGAGCATAACATAGAACTTTTTGGACCTGTTTCACGGATTCGGCGATGAGAATGGAGCTAGATGAATACTTCCAATTTATGATGAATCGATACCTAAATGAATTTCCATTGTCATATGCTTGACTTTCTAATCCTAGGAGCTGATCAATGATGACAAATCGATGTGTACAAAAACTTTATAGATCACCGTTGATCGATCTCGATGAATCGATGATCATGAATCAGATGATTTAGGGCTTCAAATATCGTAATCGAAGGTGAACACGAACGTTGTCGATCTATAGGTTCGTAAATTCTTCACCGATGATCTGGATATGAAAGCTTGTTGATTGGTAGCTGACGTTCATTGTCGACGGACGTAGAGGTGGACAGACTGAGGGAAGATGGAAACGAGGGGAAGACATACGGTGGAGACATGGGAGAGAGAGAGAGAGAGAGAGAGAGAGCGAGATCAATCTGATAAGAAATGGTGATCAGGAGACGTATGTGTATAAGTTAATATCTATAACCCTAACATGCCCCTAATTCCATTTAATTTCGATGCTCCCATCCCTTTATTTTTCCACTTATTTACAAAAATGTCACAATGCATCTTAACCATCCCTTTTTTTGATCCAACGCTCCACTTTTAGTTCTCGGATTCTTGGAAAAGTATGAGTTCTCAAATGATCATTCCTCTCTCTCTCTCTCTCTCTCTCTCTCTTTCTCTCTCTCTCTCTCTCTCTCTCTCTCTCTATATATATATATATATATATATATATATATATATATATATATATATATATATATATATATAGAATCTTCAAGAAAACAAAATTTATTGTCACTAACCAAATTAAGTCTTAAGTATTGCTCATTATATTCTAAAGAATCAAAGTGTGCGAGTTTCACTGTGCTAGTAAGAGAAATTTTTTCGTGGAATACAATGGTACAATTAGCTGATTAAAATTTGTGCATGTACATGTGCGTTGTTTCACAACCAATGCGGCCAAACTACAACTTGTGTTGTTTCACAACTACTAGTGATGGGTCAATTTTTCAAGCTAAAATTACCCAGCAAAAAACAATCCCAATTTTTGTTTTTATGGTTCACTTTTCGAGAAATTCTATGTAGGCGAAAATAGAAGGAACAGTTTTAAGAACATGAATCACACGTCTTATGCTTTTATTGGTACCATCCTCAATTTTTGCCTTCACATCAAAGCAAAAACGAAATAGCAATGTCGAGCATTTGTTTTAAAACGAAATCCTAATACGAAATCATATCTTTCGCAGCCAAAAGCATAAGGAACGAGTCGGGGAAGAAATCAATAAACAATAAAAAAATTTCAGAATAAAGAAGGATGCGTTTTTCTGTTGTGGAGGTTATCAATGAGAACAAAAAAACAAAGAATAAACGAGAATCCTAAAAATCCACTTACAACCCACAACATTAGCTTCAACGGGCCTGGGAACGAGTTCCCAAGTCCTATTAAACATTAACGCAACAAATTCTAATTGCATTGCATGTTGCCAATTACGGTGTTTTGTGGCTTGTAAGAAAGTTTTGTGTTCAATCTCAGAAGAGTCAAGTGGCAGGGGATATTTAGTTGTAGTGAAAGATTTAGGCTTAAGGGAAGAGGTAGAGGCTCGAGTTACCATTACATGTTCTGAGTTGTCTGATGGAGGAAAATATGATGGGGTGTTTGGATAAGGGTTGACCAGTGGGGCAAGTGGCTCGGTTATGGGAGAGTTTGGTAGCGTGAGGCCAAAGTTATGATCTGAGTTATGATCAGGTGTGAGGTGTGAGGGATAATGTGGTGTCAGATCAGAAGGATCAGACAGTGGGCTAGTGGATTGTGTTGCAGTTTCGCTCGATTCAGTGGAAGGGACGGTTGATACTGACGATGAGGAAACGGGTATCGGGGCATTAGGAAGCCCAATCTGAGAAGCTTCATGAAGAGTATGAAGTAGGATTTCTAGGTTGATTAGATGTTCTGAAGTTGCTTTCGAACTGTGCTCGGGAAAAGGAAAAGAAGATTCATCAAATACTACATGACGAGCAATATAAATACGAGATGACGGAACATGAAAGCATATGTATCCTTTATGTTTAGCATTGTACCCTAAAAACACACAAGAGATAGACCGAAATTCCAATTTATTATTGTTGTAAGGTCTGGTCTAAGGGTAACATCAGCAACCAAACGATTTGAGAAAATTATAATCACGTTGACGTTTGTATAAACACTCATAAGGCGATTTGTGTTTAAGAATGGGAGTGATGGTCCTGTTATTTATGTAAATAGTTGTATGAAAAGCTTGTTCCCAAAAATTAACAGGTAGTTTTGAATAGGCTAAAAGAGCAAGACCTTTTTCCGTAATAATAGGATTACACCTTTCCGAGGCACCATTTTGTTCCAGAGTATGAGGACATGAGACACGATGAACAATACCATGTTTCTGTAGAAAGGATGAGATGTTGTGATATTCGCCCCCCCCCCCCCCAGTCAGATTGAAATGCCTTAATTTTAGTGGAGAATTGTGTTTCAACCATTGTTTTAAACAACATGAATGCAGAAAAAACTTGAGATTTATTGGTTAAGAAATAAGCCCATATAAATTTTGTGCAATCATCGATGAAAAGAAGAAAATAATGATTACCATTCAAAGAGGATATAGGAGCAGGGCCCCATACATCTCAGTAAACTAAATGAAAAGGTTTTTTTGATGTAACATGACACGTTGGCAAATGAAGTTTATGAATTTTTCCTAGTTGACAAGCGTTACAAATAGGTACAAATTTATTTTTAGAAATGGGTAAATTATAATCAGAAATAAGACGATGAAAAAAAGATTCATGCGGATGAGCAAAACGATGATGCCAACATGCAACAGAGGCTCGTTTACCGACAAAGACACGAGGAGGAAATGAAACAGATGAATCGATTGGAAGCCGATATAAACTATTTTCAACGACCCCCTTGAGTATTATCTGGCCCTGTAAACTCTTAACATAGCAAAGATCAGGATGAAATTCAAGAATTACATTATTATCCCTGCATAATTGAGAAGCACTCACAAGGTTTTTGGAAATTTTTGGAACAACAAGAATATTTTTTAAGGATAAAGAGTTAGCAGCATGCGTTGCAGTTAAAAGAGATTGACCTATACGAGTAATAGGAAGTGACTGACCATTTTCGACAACCAAGTTGTCTGTACCAGCATACTCTGATTGGATACTTAGATTGCTAATATCATCAAAAACATGATTTGTTGCGCCTGAGTCAACGAACCATGGACCAGTCAAAGTGGAAGGGCTGTTTCCATAGACAGTATGTGCCTGTTTGAAGTTTGTCGAGTGTTGTTGACAATTCTGAGCCTCATGATGGAGCTTACTGCAGATCTGGCATATCAACTTGGGGCGATCAGTTAGCGGTCTCGAGCCTTGATTAGTGGACGAACGACCAACTGAGGGTTTCTTGGTTGTAATGTTAGAAGACAACAGTGAGGTATTATTATTGTCATCTTCAAGACGTTGTTCTTCATGAAGAAAAAGACCAAGCAAATCGTTGGAGGTGATGGGCTCGACACGAATGTTGAGGGCTGATTTGAAAGAACCGTATTCCGTACCAAGACCAAACAAAAGAAAAGACACAAAGTCCTCATCGGATATTATAGTCAAACATTCAGCCAATGAATCTGATATGGAACGCTTTTTCTCAACATACTCAAGAATAGACATGGAACCCTTCGTAAGAGTTTGAAGTTGTTGTTTGAGATGCATCTGCCGAGCCCGAGTTTGAGCATGAAACATTTGCTCAAGCATGAGCCAGACCTTGGAAGTGGTAGTGGCACGGGCCACATGACCAAGTAATGAACTGGTGAGTGTTGAACGAAGCCATAAAAGGACAAGTTTGTCCTTGCGTTTCCAGGCCGTAAAGGCTGGATTTGGACTAGACACGGTGGATCCTTCCTTGGGCGGCAACATTGGTAATGGAGCAGTTCCAGAGACTAGGAAATAGTCGAGTTCATAAGCTTCAAGTGTCGAGCGGACGGTTCCACGCCATAAGGAGTAGTTTGTCCGATCTAGACGAACAGCTAATGATGGAAATTGGAGAGTGGCAGAGGCACCATTTGCAACAGTGAAAAGGATCTGAGTTGTGGAAGCATTGGTGTTTTGATTATCAGAAGACATGGTTGAAGACCGGTTGTGCTCTGATACCATATAAGTGTGAAATAATAATGTTGGAGAAAGTGATTGTGTTTTACATTTCATTACAGGTGATATATATACATGGAGAAGAAAGCTAATTACAGAAACAATGGTAGTTATTGCTAATCAACCAGCTGTAAACAAGGATGAAATCAATTACATTATAAAATACAGACAAGAGATATTCCTCCTAAAAATAGAATTGTAGAAAATATCTTAATACGAAGGAAGAACGTATTGATCGGTCCTGTTGTTGCTTCAACGATCGTTGCCATCTCTGTGCTTCAACGATTGTTGCCTTCTCTGTGGAGGTTATCAACGTACGTAGGGTAAAAACGAATGTGCATATATGACGTAGTCCCAGTCCAACGATTGAGAGGGAAGGACCGAATCAGGTTTTTTTCTTGGACCGAGCCTAAGACTTGGACCGAGTCCTTAACTGCAAAAACGAAATCAAACATCATAATCTATCTTTTTTGGACCGGGTCCTCTGTTGGACCCAATTAGAAGCATAAACAAACGACCCCTAAGACTATTTCCAACCCTTAATATTATTTTTGTATATTATATTTATAATTATAGTGTAAAAGATAATAAAACACTAAATTTCTCGGAGGCATAACATTATATTTAACATTAAAAAGAATATTTTAGGTATATTATTTTTAATCCAACTTTTATCATTTTACAAAAACAACTCTTATATTTATTAGGTTTTTATAAACTTGATTAATATACTTTATTACAAATGCTTAATTAGTTATATTATCAAATATTTATGAACAAAACATCCATAAACGGTTTTATTAAATAAAACAAAGTTGCATTTGACATAAATCTAAATAAATATTACACATGCATTTTGAAAATGTTACAGATACATTTAAAATAAATAAATCATAAATAAGTCCAAAGTTAAAGTACCAAATTGTACAAATGAAACTTCAACATTATATTTGGTGTCAATGAAATAGTGTAACACTATATTTAGTGTTACACTATTCACCAGCATTATATATAATGTTAGATATAGTGTAAGATTGGAACATTATAGTATAATTTATAGTATAAAAGAAGTTTTAATGTAAAATGGGGCTTTTAAAGTAATTTATAATAAATTAACTTAAATAGTTAAGTTACATAATAACTTGGTTTAATTATATTATTTTATTGGAAATGTTAAGTTTTTTTTCTTATATATAATTAAATTAAATTATGATAATAAAGTAATAATACTAAACATATATAACTACTATAATTATCAACTAATAGTAAGATATATGGAAAGTCTGAATCCCTAGGAAACTTTCTTTTCCAAAAAAAAAAAAAAAAAAAAAAAACTAATAGTAATGTGCATATAAAGTTATCAAAAACTAATATCATATTGTTTTAGCTTTTTCCAATACATTTATTTTTAACCAATACTGTAATTTAATTTGAGTACTACTGTTGTTGGTTACATATATATGTTTATATTATATATGCTCGTTTAACTTTTAAAGGTCTGAATAAATTATTTATGAATGTAGTCTTTTTTCATAAATATTTTTTACTTTAATTTTAAGTGTATTGTAACAAATAATATATGATAATTTAATATAATTATTGAATAGTACATAATGGAAGGGTTTTGGAGCATCTCATACGAATGGCCCAGGTTATCATATAGAATCTTTTCATTTTGAATGTTGTTTTTGAAAAAGTTGTGTTTTGCAGGCAACTCGGGGAGGATACTTCTAAAATGCTTTACTGTTCAGTGTCCAGTGACAAAAAGTTTGTGAACGTGCATTGGCTTTATACGGGGTAATATCAACTTTGGGAATCTGAACTTTTTATCCATATTCATGTACACGTCTAAATGATTTTTTATTTCACTTCTAAAAAAACCAATGTCAACCTATTTTTCCCTTGAACCAACAAAATCCAAAAAACCAATTGATGTGAGTTCCTACTACGAAAACAAAATATATCTTAAAAGGACCTCACATTAGTTGTTATTTGGATTTGTTGCATCAATGGAAGATAAGTGCATATTGGTTTATTTTAAATGGGTGAAGCTTGATCTGTTGTTAACCATATGTTGCTTTCTTATGACCTACTGTTGGACCATTGTGGCGGGTTTTGGCCGCTAGGCCTGCATTCCCGCCCTGGTTCAATATGTAGGATTTGTCGTGAATCGTGATTGAATCCAGTTTTTTGGTGGTGTACACTACTAAGTCCCCCTATCTAAAGTATACTGTCATTTCTAATTTTAGTGCTTTAAATTTATTCCGACTTTGTGTCGGATGTGTTTTGTTGAATATAGTGTGCACTATGCACTATACAAACAATTTGTTGTATTACTAATTATATGTATAAAATATAGGGTCACACTAAGAGCATTAAAGTGGATATAAATATAAATAAATGATAAACGATTCTTGTGGTATTGTGTTACTTGCGCGTTTAATCTCTAAGTCGGATTTTCCATCAGTGTAGTTTTGAAATAGCAAATTTGTTGCACATCTGGTCACTGGCAGATGTATAAAGATATTTTGCCCTTATCAATTTTTTAAATTTAATCTTTAATTGTTTAGTATTTTTAGTTTATTTTTTAAATTGGTATATTAAATGAAACACTCCCCTTTTTACGAACCACACTCTCCTTTTTACGTGGAACTTTAAATCGTCATCCGACCATTATCCATGACCACTGCCACTTATGACGACCGGATGAAGTAGAGAAAGGGATCAATCAATGAGTTTGTAGGTTTGTCAATGGATGAACATGAGTTTGGAGATGGGTTTTTAGGTTTTAGAGATTTCAAAGAACTCCCCTCTCGTCTTGTTTGATCTCATCTCAAACAACCGGAGATGATGGAGCGTAATTGGGTTCAGGTCTTCGGTTTGCTTTGTTCAAAGATCACAAAAGGAGGGGAAAGGGAGTCTTGTTTGGGATGGAGAAATCAATGAAGTTTAACAGTGCAGTAGTCACCGGATTACATGTATGTCATTTCTAGGATGGAGAAGGAAGGGATCAAGATATACGGGATCATCGGCATCAGTTGAAGATTCTTTAGGGATTAAAATTATAAACCAGGGGGCACACAATCGAATAGCAAACAAGGGGTATACAATATCAAATTTTGAAGGATAATAGAAGAGAAAGAGGAATAATCAATCATTTTTTGTAGATCCACATGTGTCATCGTCTTCATCTTATTGGTTCACACCAAGAAGAAAGGAGGGTGTTAAGATCTTGAATGATTAGACGAACGTCTCGCTAGAGAAGACATAACAAATATGAAATCCATTAAAATCCACTGTCGGCGTTGGAGCTTAACAAAATCTTAAACATCCTCATTTTCCATCGTCGTCACCGGTGATAGTAGGATCATCGGTCTTAAGGTCATTAGTTCTTGTTGTGATATATGAGAGAGAGGGGTGGGGGATATATCATGTTAGGTTGGGAAAGAGGGTGGGCCCCATTTCTCTCTTTAACAATAAACTAAAAAAGAAATACATGTAACGACCCAATTTTTAAAACAATTTTTTTTCATTTTTAAATCATCAAACATGTTTTCATACGTTAAGAAATTCAGTTATAATTGTTTTCAAAACATAAGTCAAATACAACTTTTATTCCAAACATCAGAGTGTCCCCTGAAAGCGCATGAGAGAGAGTGCATGTCGCGCCATCACGCATTGCCCTTGCACTTGGGATCTGAAGTACCTGAAACAAATCCACAACCTGTAAGCTAATGCTTAGTGAGTCCCCCAGAGCATACCCCACACAATCCACATATCATATTAGCTATAAAAGCTACCTCTACCACATAACACATATCAATTAGCTATAAAAGCTACCTCTACCACATAACACATATCAATTAGCTAGAAAAGCTAACTCTACCACATATCACATGTCAATTAACTATAAAACTATCTCTACCATCAGCCACAAAGGCTATCTCTACCCTTAGCCATAAAGGCTATCTCTACCATTAGCCCCAAATGCTATCTCTACCGTTAGCCCCAAAGGCTATTTCTACCATTAGCCATAAATGCTATCTCTACCATTAGATGTAAAAGCTATCTCTACCACGTATCACTGCATAAATATGCCACACACCTCTACAAAACAAGCATACCAACTATAATAAATGTAACGCCCCGTTCCTGGTACGTATTTAGTTCATTAATTGCTCATTTTATAAGAGCTACCCGACAAGTTGGTAGCCCTAACTCGTCGAGTAGATGTGTAACGCCCGGGTTTCGGGGCTAAGCATTAACAGATGATGTAATAGTCTAGGTCAACTATTGTAACTCTTTTTGAAGTAATAAAAATGAATTATTTGAGTATTATGTGAATTATGTGAATTTATGTGTTTTATACTTAATTATAAAGGTATAATGAATAAAGAATAAAAATAAGCGTCAAAATTAAAGTGTGAGATAAACCTGATATCTTTACATAAAGTGGTGGTGGTCGAAACAAGGATTCCGGGGATATAAAGAACGCCCAAATCTGACTTCGTATGAGGAAGTTATGATTTTTCTAAGATTTGGCATAGCAGTGCACGGCCCGAAACTCGAATTTTAGTTCGAGCTGTTTTTGGCTTACGCAACCTAAATGAGAGTTAAAGATCTCATTAATAGGAACTCAATGACAAAAAGACAGATGAAAATGGAGTCTGTATATAAAAGTTATGAATTTTACGTGGACATTTAATCGTGTAATCACCTCCTACTGTTAAATTTAACATCGGTCGAGAATTAGCCGACGGAGTAAAAAGGAAAGATATAGATTTGATTTTTACCAACGCGTGGATATAAATAACATCAAAAACGGAGCTCGTATTCGAAAGTTATGGACGAAGCTTAGTCTCTACTTTTCGAGCGCGACGAATTCGATACAGTTTTGTAAATCCGAGATAGAATGAGAATTAGCCAACGGGGTCTAAATGAAAGTTGTAGTACTCGTAAATACCAAAGCGTGGATATAAATAACGTCGGAAATGGAGCTCGTATGTGAAAGATATGGACGAAGCTTAGTCGCTACTCTTCGTGCGCGATAAATACGATACAGTTTTTGTAAATCTGAGATAAATGGAGAATTAGCCGACGGGGTCTAAATGAAAGTTGTAGTACTCGTAAATACCAACGCGTGGATATAAAAAATGTAGAAAACGGAGCTCGTACGCGGAAGATACGGATGAAACTTAGGGGCTACTTTACTATAAAATCCCTATAAATAAAGGGTGAACTCATCATATTTTCTAAACACCATAAGCATTTCTTTCTCTCTCTAACTTCTCTCTAGCCTCCCTAAACCCCTCCCAAGTCTAGGGAACCTCCCTAGCACGAGAAGGAAGCCCCGGAGCGCCCGACGGCTCCGAGAAGAAAAGCTTTCGGCTCGGAAACGCTGCTCCAGCGAAGCCCGGTTTTTAATAAAAACCCGCTGTTTTGTCGAGGAAAATTGTTTTAAGAGTAACGAAGCGCTGTCCAAGTGCAGAGTCACCATCTTTTCAGGTGAGTGCATAGTTACTTTCATCTTACACATATATATGAAGTATTTAATATAAACTATGTGCTATGTGTGCATATTGTCTGAATACTTGTTGTCTATGCTGGTGAAAGATTTTTATACATGTTTTAAATGATTAAAACTATATATGTATTTTATATCTACAAAATGTTGGGGTAAAACATGGGTAGATGTAATAGACGATGTGTGATAAAATGATGAGAGGCCTCGATGTTGTTGTTGTTGATTCTGTCATCTAGCGGAGTATGGATGACAACCACAGACTCTTCTAGACAGTCCATTGGAACGCTAGCAGGCTCGCAACCTGTAGATGTTTGTGAACGATGTGTTCACCGGTGTACTCCATCCCCCTTAGGCTCCCAAGCCTGACCCACTCAGTTTCTTGTATTACAGGTAGTGGTGCACGAGCATAGATATGATGTTTAGGATGAGAGATTACGGATATAAGCTTGTAGATATGAATAAATGTAGTAAGGCTTATATTGTACTGTTTATGTTTTTGATATGTATCGAACATGACATCCCGAGGTTTTTAATGAAATACATTTCTACGGAAATGCTTTGATAAATCTTTATCATATTTTATTTTGGGAACAAATTCCGCAACACTTTTATTTAAAATGTTACTCTGATTTTTAAACAAAGCATAAACAAAATCGGTCTTTTCTGGCCGTGAAAATGGGGATGTCACAGTTGGTATCAGAGCATTAGTTTAAGCAACTACGAATTTGTAGGATTTCTAGACTTAAACTTAGAATGCTAAGCGATGATTGTGATATGAGTGTTTGCTATATTTTAGACACGTACACTATCTTATTTTAGGAAAGATACCTAAATTGGTATTATGTGCTAAATGATTTATGTTATAGCTATAAAGATGCCTTATATGCTATTAATTGATCAGATCTATGGTCTATTGTCGACCAGATCTGGAAACTTTATGTGTTCAGATTTCTAAACGTATAAATTACAATATTAGAACTAGCATGTAACTTTTCAGAGTGACAATGAGGAATTATACGTCTATCGTAAATAAAGATTTCCCTATCTTAATATTCTCGTCTCGAACTTCTACTTGGTGCCAACCGAACTCTCCAAAATTGAGAGGTTCGCAAATGGACTGCCAGCCGACTTTGGCCCGACGGTCAAGATGGCAACCACTCTAAAATCAGCGGTTCGAGCAACTAAGAATGTGAAGACCCAGCAGAAGGAAAGGGGTCTGGAGAGGGCCGAGGTTGGTGAGAAAAGGAAATTCGATGGATCCTCGAGGTCCAGTAAGAAGAGTAAATTCTCGAAGTCTGGTTCGAGAAGAGGAGGAGCCGAAGCAAAATGGTGCGACAAGTGCAAGAAGAAGCACCATGGGAAATGTGACGGGGAGGTCACCTGTTTCAAGTGTGGAAAGTTTGGGCACTATGCCAACGAGTGCACGCTCACTAAGAAGGTCTGTTATGAGTGCAACGAGGAAGGGCACATTTCGAGGGACTGCCCGAAGAAGAACGAGGCAGGAAGACCCAACATTCCACCGAAGCCGAAGGCAAGAGCCTTCCAGATGATGCTCGAAGCTGCAAAGGAGGCGGCTGATGTCGCTTCAGGTACCTTCCTTGTAAATGGTTTACCTGACAATATACTGTTTGATTCCGGAGCAAACTACTCCTTTGTGTCATATAAGTTTGGTGGGAAACTAGCATTGCCCGTAGAAAAACTTGATAATGCCCTGATTGTAGAAGTTGCCAGTGGCAAATTCGTACCTGTTAGTGATCGTATTAGGAACATCGTCATCGACCTAAATGGAAACGAATTCCACGAAGAGCTGTTGCCCATAGAGTTGAACGGTTTTGATATCGTTTTGGGAATGGATTGGCTTAGCGCCAACGACGCCGAGATACAATGCCGAAAGAAGATAGTACGGGTGAACCCACCTGGAAAAGAGTCATTTATGGTGTACGGGGACAAACGTAGAGTAAATTCTGGAATCATCTCCCTGATGAAATCTAGGAAATGTTTGTCCAAAGGATGCGCATCATATTTGGCATTTGTGATCGATGCTAAGAAGGAAAAGAAGGAGGTGCAGAATATACCGGTTGTGTGTGATTATCCGGAAGTCTTTCCCGAAGATCTTCCTGGATTACCGCCTGATAGACAAGTATAGTTCAGAATAGACTTGTTACCATGAACAAAACCGATAGCGAAAGCACCATACCGATTAGCACCGACAGAGATGAAGGTGCTCATGACACAACTTCAGGAGTTGTTGGACAACGGTTTCATTCGACCTAGTTCATCACCCCTGGGGAGCTCCGGTGCTATTCGTGAAGAAGAAAGACGGAAGCATGACGATGTGCATAGATTATAGAGAGCTGAACAAGGCAAAGGTGAAGAACAAATACCCATTGCCGAGGATTGATGACCTATTCGACTAGCTGCAAGGTTCGAGCTATTTCTCAAAGATCGATCTTAGGTCAGGATATCATCAACTGAAGGTGAGAGAGCAGGATATCGAGAAGACTGCATTCAGAACAAGATATGGACACTACGAGTTCTTAGTTATGTCGTTTGGACTAACCAATGCTCCAGCAGCATTCATGGATTTGATGAACAGGGTTTGTAAACCATTCCTCGATAAATCCGTGATAGTGTTCATCGACGACATTCTGATCTACTCGAAAATCCAAGAGGAGCATGGCAAGCATCTACGAGAAGTGTTGGAAGTCTTGAAGAAGGAGAAGTTGTATGCAAAGTTCGCCAAGTGCGATTTTTGGATCCGAGAAGTACAATTCTTGGGTCATGTGGTTAACCAGGAGGGAATAATGGTTGACCCAGCAAAAATCGAAGCTGTGATGAAGTGGGAACGTCCAAGGAGTCCCACAGAGATTCAAAGCTTTCTTGGATTAGCTGGATATTACCGAAGGTTTATCCAAGGCTTTTCTTCGATAGCTGCTCCATTGAAAGCTTTGACCCACAAAGGAGCTACTTATACATGGAGCGAGAAGCACGCAGAAGCATTTAAGAAGCTAAAGAAGAAGTTATTTGAAGCACCGATTCTTTCTCTACCCGATGGAGTTGAAGACTTCGCGGTCTATAGTGACGCATATGGAGTCGGGCTGGGTTGTGTTCTGACCTAAAGAGAAAAGGTGATAGCATACGCATCTCGACAATTGAAGGAGCACGAAAAGAACTACCCACTCACGATTTGGAGTTGGTAGCGGTAGTTTTTGCTCTAAAGATATGGAGGCATTACCTCTATGGAACGAAGTGCAAACTTTTCACTGATCATAAGAGTCTCCAGTATCTCTTTAATCAGAAGGAGTTGAACATGAGGCAACGACGCTGGCTAGAGTTACTCAAGGACTACGACTGTGAGATACTTTACCACCCTGGTAAAGCAAATGTTGTCGTTGATGCTCTCAGTCGAAAATTCAACCTTGAGAGAAAAAGGCCAAGAGCGTTGAGAATAGAAGTTGTTTCGACCATTGTGGAAAGTATAAAGAAAGCTCAAGAAGAAGCTACAGAGAAGAATGACCGAAAAGAAGAACGTTTGTGTAAAACGTTGGTGTTCGGTACAAACAGTCAAGGACTGAAGGTATTCTAAGATAGAATTTGGGTACCTAAGACGGGAGGGATACGAGATCTTCTGATGGAAGAAGCTTACAAGACCATGTACTCCATTCATCCCGATAACACTAAAATGTATAGGGACCTAAAACCCTACTACTGGTGGCCGACGATGAAGCTCGATGTTGCAAAGTATGTGGCCGAGTGTGTAACTTGTGCAAGAGCTAAGGCACAACATCAGAAACTGTATGGGAGTTTAGAACCCTTACCTATACCCATGGGTATATGGGAAGACATCACCATGGATTTTGTGACTAAACTGCCCAGAACGAAGAACGGTCACGACATGATTTGGGTGGTCGTGGATCGTTTCACTAAGAGTGCACACTTCATAGCAGCCAACGAAAGGTGGTCTATGGATAAGCTCGCAAATGCTTACATGAAGGAGATAGTAAGACTTCACGGTGTTCCTCTAACGATTGTATCGGATCGTGATAGTCGTTTCACGTCATGATTTTGGAGAAGTCTACCAGAGGAATTGGGTATGAAGTTGTGTTTGAGTACAGCTTACCATCCGCAGACTGATGGTCAGAGCGAAAGAACGATACAAACACTCGAAGATATGCTAAGAGCATGTACCCTAGAACTCCAAGGTAACTGGGATGAGCACTTAACTTTGGTAGAGTTTTCCTACAACAACAGTTTCCACTCGAGCGTCAAGATGGCACCCTATCAAGCTTTGTATGGACAGAAGTGTCGTACGTCGTCTTGTTGGCTTGAGACCGGAGAGAAGCAGTTTATGGGCCCCGAGATAGTCCATGAGGGAAAGGATGTTAGCAGCTCAGGATCGTCAGAAGAGCTATGCTGACAAGAAAAGACGACCGATGACTTTTGAAGTTGGAGATTCCGTTTTGCTTAAAGTCTCACCGTGGAAGGGACTTATAAGATTCGGAAAACGAGGGAAGTTGATTCCAAGGTTTATTGGACCGTTCAAAGTTCTTCAGAGAGTTGGGAACCAAGCTTTCAAGCTCAAATTACCCGAAGAACTAGATGGTATTCATAACACCTTTCATGTGTGTTATTTGAGGAAGTTCACGGGAGAAGTTCCCGACATAATTCCAATCTCAGATTTAAGGATGGATGAAAATAAGAGGTTAATCGAAGAGCCCGATGCAATCGTTGACCGTAAGACTAAGAAGTTACGACGCAAGATGGTCGACTTAGTGCTAGTCCGATGGAAACATTCGAATGGGCCGAATCTCACTTGGGAAACAGAGAGTGACATGATGAGTCGCTATCCACATCTGTTTGCTGATGCATGATTCCGAGACGGAATCATCCTAAGGGGGAGAGAATTGTAACGCCCGGGTTTCGGGGCTAAGCATTAATAGATGATGTAATAGTCTAGGTCAACTATTGTAACTCTTTTTGAAGTAATAAAAATGAATTATTTGAGTATTATGTGAATTTATGTGCTTTATACTTAATTATAAAGGTATACTTAATAAAGAATAAAAATAAGCGTCAAAATTAAAGTTTGAGATAAACTCGATATCTTTACATAAAGTGGTGGTGGCCGAAACAAGGATTCTGGGGATATAAAGAACGCCCAAATCTGACTTCGTATGAGGAAGTTATGATTTTTCTAATATTTGGCATAGCAGTGCACGACCCGAAACTCGAATTTTAGTTCGAGCGGTTTTTGGCTTACGCGACCTAAATGAGAGTTGAAGATCTCATTAATAGGAACTCAACGACAAAAAGACAGACGAAAACGGACTCTGTATGTAAAAGTTATGAATTTTACGCGGACATTTAACAGTGTAATCATCTCCTACTGTTAAATTTAAGATCGGTCGAGAATTAGACGACGGAGTAAAAATAAAAGTTGTAGAATTTATTTTTACCAACGCTTGGATATAAATAACGTCAAAAACGGAGCTGGTATGCGAAAGTTATGGACGAAGCTTTGTCTCTACTTTTCGAGCGCGGCGAATTCGATACAGTTTTGTAAATCCGAGATAGAATGAGAACTAGTCAACGGGGTCTAAATGAAAGTTGTAGTACTCGTAAATACCAACGCGTGGATATAAATAACGTTGGAAATGGAGCTCGTATGCGAAAGATATGGACGAAGCTTAGTCGCTTCTCTTCGTGCGCGATAAATACGATACAGTTTTTGTAAATCTGAGATAGAAGGAGAATTACCCGACCGGGTCTAAATGAAAGTTGCAGTACTCGTAAATACCAACGCGTGGATATAAAGAACGTAGAAAACAGAGCTCGTACATGGAAGATATAGACGAAACTTAGGGGCTACTTTACTATAAAATCCCTATAAATAAATGGTGAACTCTTCATATTTTCTTCACACCATAAGCCTTTCTTTCTCTCTCTAACTTCTCTCTAGCCTCCCTAAACCCCTCCCAAGTCTAGGGAACCTCCCTAGCATGAGAAGGAAGCCCCGGAGCGCCCGAAGGCTCCGAGAAGAAAAGCTTTCGGCTCGGAAACGCTGCTCCAGCGAAGCCCGGGTTTTAATAAAAACCCGCTGTTTTGTCGAGGAAAATTGTTTTAAGAGTAACGAAGCGCTGTCCAAGTGCAGAGTCACCATCTTTTCAGGTGAGTGCATAGTTACTTTCATCTTACATATAGACATGAAGTATTTAATATAAACTACGTGCTATGTGTGCATATTGTCTGAATACTTGCTGTCTATGCTGGTGAAAGATTTTTATACATATTTTAAATGATTTAAACTGTATATGTATTTTATATCTACAAAATGTTGGGGTAAAACATGGGTAGATGTAATAGAGGATGTGTGATAAAATGATGAGAGGCCTCGATGTTGTTGTTGTTGATTCTGTCATCTAGCGGAGTATGGATGACAACCACGGACTCTTCTAGACAGTTCAGTGGAACGCTAGCAGGCTCGCAACCTGTAGGTGTTTGTGAACGACGTGTTCACCGGTGTACTCCATCCTCCTCATGGTTGCCTTTAGGACATTTATTGCTAAGGAACCCCCTTAGCAGTAGTTTCCATCCCGATGATGATCCTTAGGCTAGGTCCCTTATGATAGGTGTTTAGGGACGTAAAGTGAGGATAACGGGAACGGGTAATCGGGTTATTGTTGGTTGATGAAATTAATAAACTTATTTATTGTGGGTTGAAAACCCTATGTGCTCACCAGGCTCCCAAGCCTGACCCACTCAGTTTCTTGTATTACAGGTAGTGGTGCACGAGCATATATATGATGTTTGGGATGAGAGATTACAGATATAGGCCTGTAGATATGAATAAATGTAGTAAGGCTTATATTGTACTGTTTATGCTTTTTATCTGTATCGAACATGACATCCCGAGGTTTTTAATGAAATACATTTCTACGGAAATGCTTTGATAAATCTTTATCATATTTTATTTTGGGAACAAATTCCGCAACACTTTTATTTAAAATGTTACTCTGATTTTTAAACAAAGCATAAACAAAATCGGTCTTTTCTGGCCGTGAAAAATGGGGATGTCACAAGATGCCAACTTGATCGCGGGGTTTAAGTGGACTACTCGACGAGTCGGGAATAGACTCGGCGAGTAGGTCCATCAGGTGGAAACCCTAATCCTTAGGGTTTGCACCCTGTTTAAGCAACATTATGTGTCTCCACCCCAGCCTCCATCACCTCCACAACCCATTCTTGAAACCCTACTTAGTTTTGGTGAAGTATTGAGCTAGTTCTTGCCATTTTCTGATCTTAAGCTTGAAGAAGGAAGAAAAAGCTTGGAGTTGCAGTAGGAAGGTTGGAGATCCAGAGCTAAGGACTCATTGTTGTCTTCATAAAGGTATAAAGCTTATACCTTGGCTATTCTTCAATTGGATCTCTCCTCTAGCTTGAATGTTGTGAGTTTTAGGGCCATTTCCAAGGCTATTCTGAGATTTGAACTCTTGGGATTGTAGAGACTTCAGATCTGGGTTCTATTGAGCTCTAGAGGCTCAAAGTTGCCACCTTTATGCAACCATAATCTATGTAAAGACTTAGATTTCCATTCCTAGCTTGTAATGAGTGTTTTGGTCCTATATCTTCATACATACACGTAAAGTTAGCAACTTTACGTGTTATGTTGGCCTTAGGAGCCCAGATCTATGAGTTAGAAGCATTAGAATCATTTAGAATCGACTGTATGGTTTTAGCATGCAAGGAACTCGCCGAGTTGTTCTTATGACTCGGCGAGCCGGGTCGAGTTTCCCAAACCTTTTCTGGTTGTGAGTGAAACCATGAAGTGGGGGGGTGACTCAGTGAGTTGGACAAGATTAGGACTTGGGAGCTAAAGGACTCGACGAGTCCAAGGAGGGACTCGGCGAGTAGAGTCGAGATGTACCGATTATTATTACAGAAAGAACTCGACGAGTCAAAAGAAGTACTCGACGAGTTGACTCAGGGGTCCACGAGTTGGGTTGACTGGGTTGACCTTGACTTGACTTTGGCCAGGACGTTGACTTTGACCAGGGGTAAATTGGTCATTTTACCCTAAGAAGGATTACCAGTTTTTGATTAAGTGTTGTGATGGAATTTATAGCCGGAGAGCCGCCAGAGCAGCAGATAGGGATCCGTCACTCGGGATTTCAGCAGTCAGTCATACGAGGTGAGTTTCCTTCAAGTAGGAGCGGGTCTACGACCACAATGTCGGCCCGTTTAGATGATAGTAGTTCCGGATTTCGGTCCGATGCCGGGGTGGTCCCGAGAAGTAGTTATGTATGCTTGATGTCTTCGTGATTCATGCATGTTATGATATGTGTTATATGTTCCAGACTCCGGTCCGATGTCGGGCAAGCCCGATGCAGTATAAATGATTATGTTATATGTTTATGTTTATGTTATGTTCAGTTTATACCGAAATTCGGTCCGATGTCGGGCGGGGCCCAATGCAGTGGGCGGGGCCCAAGTTATTCCGAAATTCGGTCCGATGCCGGGCGGGGCCCGATGCAGTGGGCGGGGCCCAATTCATGCCGGACTCCGGTCCGACGCCGGGTGGGGCCCGATGCAGTGGGAAAGGCCCAGTATGTGTTATAGGTGTTATTGTATGGTATGTGGTAGTTTGGGGGAGCTCACTAAGCTTCGTGTTTACAGTTTTCAGTTTTGGTTTCAGGTACTTCCACTAGCAAAGGGAAGGGCTTGGGTTGATCGCATGGCACACACCACAGTCACAGCCTGGGAGATTACTCTGATGATTTGTTATGAGATTTTGATTTGAGATAGTCAATATGATGTTTTATGATACATGATTTATGATTTTACTTATGACTTTTGATAGTTTATGATTTTAATAATGATTTGAAAAAAAAATTGGGTCATATTTGTGGGTTGTTTCAAGTTGGTATCAGAGCCTTGTTTTGAGGGATTCGGGCACACTTTCGGGTGTGTCTGAACTCAAACTAAGGAAGTGGTATAAAGTTTTCAAAAGAAAAATCATTTTTACAAAAAGGATTTTGAAAATAGAAAAGAACTTTGAAAAGAGAGAAGGGTGTGGTGCATGCAATCAGCCGAGCTCAAGTAACTACTCCCAAATTACACATACAAGTTATGTTATGATTATCAGCTTTAGTAGAACAACATGCTAGATTAGGACTAAGGATCTAGGGAGGATGCCTTATGTGCCTGCTTTATGTATTTCAGCTTTGTGAGAACTGCATGCTAGTACAGATTAGTTAGGGACAGCCCGAGAGAGATATGATTGATTATGTTTACTCGATGCTCGAATGCTGCTTGCTTTGTGCTTTTAGGAGTCTTAGTTATCTCTTACTAACTAGTAAATGAATATGTTACGTTACATATTGCGAGGATTAAATAATTTTAGAAGGTTAAGTCTAGCTCTACTGCGCAACTCTTGTTTGAGTCCAACCGTTATAGGGTAGGATCTCTCATTCGAAGAATTATCTAGTCTTAATAATATGTAATAATATTCACGAGCTAGTTAGGGGGAGGTATCAGGGAATTCTTATGCAGCTGATAGCGGAGAGTGGGTTGATGATTTCCCTAGAGCAAGCCTAGGAAGAGTTAGTATGAGATCAATAGCAGTAGTAGTAGTAGAAGGGACTTGGTGGAGTCAAGGCAGTTCTTGAGGAAAGTACGGATAGATGTGGAAGGTAGTATGGGCCCGTACTACTGAAAGCATAGGATCCGTACTCGAATCAAGGAAGGTTGAGATAAGACCAGAGAACTTGTAGTATATGTGATCCCTCCAGTTATATTAGTATTCTGACGCTTGTTATGATGTGTTTTCAGAATGGTGGTTTTATGCCCTAGACCAGCAGTTGGTAGTTCAGGTGTAGGAGAGGGATCGGGCTCAGGCTCTGGAGCCGGGCAGTTACATGAGCAGACCAGGGAGTTCATTTCCTTAGAGGTCACACGCAACATATTAGACCAGACTCTTGTGATTTTTGCATCGGTCAAGGAGGGTATCTTAGAGCTTCTGGATGAGAAGCTGGGCGCGTTCCGTACTGAGATAGCAGCCATGATGGGATCGCGCACATTGACTTCCAGGGAGTTCAGAGCTTGTGGAGCTCTCGAATACCATGAGGCTCGGGACCCCATTGCGAGTACCAGATGGTTGGCGGATGTCGCCAACGCGTTCCGCACCAGCAGATGTCCCGAGGGGGACAAGGTCAGATTAGAATCCTGTCTTCTGAAGGACAGGGCACAAGATTGGTGGGAGGAGATCGGACAAGCTATTGGTGATGAATCAGTTTTGGATGCGATGAGGTGGAGTGATTTCACGACCAGGTTCAGGGCCGAGTTCGCACCTGTCATTGAGGTGCAGCAGCTTGCTAGGGAGTTTCAAGATCTCCAGCAGACGATAGAGACTGTGGCGGAGATTACCGCCAAGTTTAGGGAGAGAGCCCTCCTCGTTCTGCAGTATATGGCAGACGAGGAGATGAAGAAGGCCCGATATCATGAGATGTTGCATAGTGATATCCGCCAGTTTGTGAGCCACTCTAGCTGCAAGACGCTGGAGGACATGATTGCGAGGGCTCGTGAGAGGGAAATTTATATAAAGATGGAGAGGAAGAGGAAGCCAGAGGTTGCGTCTGGCGCAGGAGGTTCGGGAAAAAAGCCCAAGGTGTCTGATCACAAGTCTAGGGGTCAGCAGAGCCACCGTCGGTGTGGCAAGTATGGCAGGTTACACGATGGGGTGTGCAAGGTGGGGAGTTTCGGCTGCTTCAAGTGCGGTCGGACTGGGCATATGAGTAGGTATTGTACAGCTACTACCACTACCACCACCACATCATCTGATCTGATTTTCTTCCATTGCAATCAGAGGGGACACAAGAAGTCCCAGTGTCGAAGTTTAGCACCAGCAGGACAGGTGGTGGTACCCATTCCTACCACACTGAGGATTACAGACGGCCGACAGGGTCGTGCTGAGGCGCCAGTGGCGAAGAGCAGAGCCTTCCAGTTGACAGAAGAGGAGGCACGAGCGACTCCTGATGTGGTTGCTGGTATGTATTTTCTCCATCTTCTCTTTATTACTTTTGATTTTTACTCATGTTTATGTGTTGTTTATAGGGTCGTTCCTAGTGAACGGCATTTCAGCTATGGTATTGTTTGATTCGGGGGCTAGCCAATCGTTTTTGTCGCTTGCACTTAGTAAGCGATTTAGCAGAGCTCCGGGGGAGCTGGATTGCCCACTTGACGTCGAGATAGTAGATGATAGGACCGTCAGGGTCGCGAGAGTTCATAGAGGATGTACACTGCGGTTATTTGATGAGCAGTTTTCAGTGGACTTGGTTCCTATTCCCCTGCGAGGGAATAAGGTTATCGTGGGTATGGATTGGTTGAGCCCCAACGGGGCAGTGATCGACTGCGAGCAGCAGCTAGTGAGGGTTCGTACTCCTAGTGGGGGAGAGTTAGTGATTCAGGGTGAGAGACCACAACGCGAACCGATTCTTTGTTCAGCAGCAAGAGCGAGACGTTACTTTCAGCAGGGTTGCGCAGGATATGTTGCTTACGTCATGGATACCCGGGATAAGGGTAAGACGATAATCGATGATGTACCAGTAGTACGAGAGTACCCGGACGTATTCCCGGAGGATTTTCCTGGAATACCTCCAGAGAGACAGGTTGCGTTCCAGATTGACCTGGTCCCTGGTGCGGCTCCGATACCCAAGGCACCATATCGGTTGGCTCCTCCCGAGATGCAGGAGTTGTCTACGCAGCTGCAGAAGCTACTCGACAAGGGTTTTATCAGGCCGAGTAGTTAACCATGGGGAGCCCCGATCCTGTTTGTGAAGAAGAAGGACGGGTCGCACCGTATGTGCATAGACTACCGGGAGCTAAACAAGGTGACGGTGAAGAACCGTTACCCACTCCTGAGGATAGATGATTTGTTCGACCAGCTTCAGGGAGCATCTTGGTTCTCCAAGATAGATCTATGGTCCGGATATCACCAGATGCGGGTTAGAGATGATGATGTGCAGAAGACTGCTTTTAGGACCCGCTATGGTCATTATGAGTTTGTGGTGATGCCGTTTGGGCTCACCAATGCTCCAGACGCGTTCATGGATCTAATGAACCGCGTGTGCAGGCCGATGCTGGATCGGTCTATAATAGTATTCATAGACGATATCATGGTTTACTCCAAGACTCAGGAGCAACATGAGGAGCACTAGAGAGAGGTGCTAGAGACACTGAGGAGGGAGAAACGTTTTGCGAAGTTCTCCAAGTGCGAGTTTTGGTTGCGCGAGGTGCAGTTTCTTGGGCACCTCGTCAACCAGAAGGGTATTTTGGTAGATCTGGCCAAGATAGAGGCCGTGATGCAGTGGGAGATCCCGAAGTCTCCATCCGAGATTCGGAGCTTCCTGGGTTTGGCAGGGTATTACAGGAGATTCATCAAGGATTTCTCCAAGATAGCAGTTTCGCTGACCCGACTGACCAAGAAGTCGGTGGTGTTTCGCAGGGGTCCTGAGCAGCAGACAACTTTTGAGACGCTCCGGCAGCGACTGTGCGAGGCGCCGATTCTTACATTGCCAGAGGGAGTAGACGACTTTGCAGTCTACTATGACGCTTCGATCACATGTATGGGAGCAGTGTTGATGCAGCGAGGGCATGTGATAGCTTATGCCTCGAGACAGTTGAAGCCTCACGAGGCTAACTACCCGACGCATGATTTGGAGCTAGGGGCGGTGGTGTTCGCCCTCAAGATTTGGCGGCATTACCTCTACGGGGTCCGGTGTACTATCTACACGGACCACAAGAGTTTAAGGTACCTCATGGATCATCCGAATCTGAACATGAGGCAGCGTCAGTGGTTTGATGTGGTAAAGGATTACGACTACGAGATCCTTTACCACCCGGGCAAGGCCAATGTAGTGGCTGACGCCCTGAGCCGCAAGACGGTAGCGGCACCGATCCGAGATATCTGTTTGCGGATGACAGTGATTACTCCACTGCTAGAGCATATTAGGGAGGCACAGGTCGAGGTCCTGAAGGAGGAGCGCCAGAAGTGCGAGAGGATTGTGGGCCGAGTAGCTTCGTTTGATTACGATAGCCAAGGATTGTTGACCCTGCATGGGAGGGTCTGGGTACCGTACTGGGGCGGAGTACGGCAGATGCTGATGGATGAGGCCCACAAGTCCCGGTTCTCCATCCACCCAGGGGCGACGAAGATGTACAGAGATCTTCGACCCGATTATTGGTGGCCGTGCATGAAGCGGGACGTAGCTTGGTATGTGGAGAGGTGCCTGACCTGCAGGAAGATCAAGGCGAAGCACCAGAGGCCTCACAACAAGATGCAGCCGTTAGACATTCCCGTATGGAAATGGAAGGATATCACTATGAATTTCATCACTAAGCTTCCCAGGACCGCACGTGGGGTCGATTTGATATGGGTCATTGTGGATCGGTTGACCAAGAGTGCTCATTTCATACCGATCCAGAAGAGCATATCGGCCGAGAAGTTGGCCGAGATTTATGTACAAGAGATAGTGGCACGTCATGGAGTGCCTATCGCGGTGGTGTTAGACCGAGACGTCCGGTTCACTTCCAGGTTTTAGAAGCGGTTCCACGACGAGATGGGTACTCGTCTCCACTTCAGCACCACTTTCCACCCTCAGACAGACGGACAGAGCGAGAGAACGATTCAGACTCTCGAGGGCATGCTTCAGGCATGTGTCCAAGATTTCAGTGGCAGTTGGGATACGTATCTTCCGTTGGTGGAATTTTCGTATAACAATAGTTACAATGCCGGAATAGACCGACCTCCCTTTGAGATGCTCTATGGGAGGAAGTGTAGGACCCCAATCTGTTGGGGTGAGGTTGGTTAGAGATTCATGGGGAGTACGGAGGTAGTACTCAAGACCACGGAGCAAATTCAGCAAGTCTGGAGCAGGCTTCAGACTGCTCAGAGCCGACAGAAGAGCTACGCCGACAAGCGGTGTTCGAACTTGGAGTTTCAGGTGGGCGATATGGTCCTCCTGAAGGTGTCACCCTAGAAGGGTGTTATCAGGTTTCGGAAGCGGGGCAAGCTGGGCCCCAGGTTCATTGGTTTGTTTAGGGTTTTGGCCCGGGTGGGTTGGGTTGCTTATCGATTAGATCTTCCAGCAGAGCTCAGCCAGATCCACAGCACGTTCCGTGTTTCTCAGTTACGGAAGTGCTTAGTGGATGATTCAGCGGTAGTACCCTTTGAGGATATTCAGGTTGATGACAGCTTGAACTACATAGAGAAACCAGTGGCGATTTTAGATCGCAAGACGAAGGAGCTAAGGAACAAGAGGGTGGAGTTAGTGAAGGTGCAATGGCAGCACCAGAAGGGTTCAGAGTGGATATGGGAGCCCGAGGAGGAGATGAGGGAGCACTACCCGGAGTTATTTTCAGATTCAGCAGACTTCGAGGACGAAGTCTAAGGCAAGTGGGGGAGAATTGTAACGCCCCGTTCCTGGTACGTATTAAGTTCATTAATTGCTCATTTTATAAGAGCTACTCGACAAGTTGGTAGCCCTAACTCGTCGAGTAGATGCCAGCTTGATCGCGGGGTTTAAGTGGACTACTCGACGAGTCGGGAATAGACTCGGCGAGTAGGTCCATCAGGTGGAAACCCTAATCCTTAGGGTTTGCACCCTATTTAAGCAACATTGTGGGTCTCCACCCCAGCCTCCATCATCTCCACAGCCCATTCTTGAAACCCTACTTAGTTTTGGTGAAGTATTGAGCTAGTTATTTCCATTTTGTGATCTTAAGCTTGAAGAAGGAAGCAAAAGCTTGGAGTTGCAGTAGGAAGGTTGGAGATCCATAGCTAAGGACTCATTGTTGTCTTCATAAAGGTATAAAGCTTATACCTTGGCTATTCTTCAATTAGATCTCTCCTTTAGCTTGAATGTTGTGAGTTTTGGGTCCATTTCCAAGGCTATTCCGAGATTTGAACTCTTGGGGTTGTAGAGACTTCAGATCTGGGCTCTATTGATCTCTAGAGGCTCAAAGTTGCCACCTTTATGATGGGATTTCAGAGCATTCTAACACTCCTATGGTGTACATGCAACCCTAGAAACATTGGATCTATGTTTGACTAAGATACATGCAAATAATTATTTTTCCAAGGTTCTTATCCTATCTAGCATGGCATGGGGAACTTGAATCAAATAAAGCTAGTATAATTACTTACCTTGTAGTTGTAGTTGATTGCTTGGAGTTTTAGAGCCTAGCACCAATAGTGTGGATGCCTCAAATGGAAATCACAAATCACCACAAACTTGGAATTTTGAGAGAATAGTAATCACCTTTCTTGAAATCGGCCCTCTTACTTTACTCACCACAACTAGTGTGATTTCAAGAACCAAAGCCTCCTTTATATAGTGTGGTGGATTAGGGTTACATTCATGTAAACCCTAATACCCATGTCTTTTCATTTCCATGAGATCCATGGGTTAAATCTCCATGGAGTATCCATGGACTTTCCATGCAAGCCTATCCCATTCCAAATAAGCATTAGCCCACACTATATAAATACAAGAGCCCATATTTAATTAGTCATACTTTTGATCTCTAAATTAATTCTAGATTAATTATAGATCAATACTAATTAAATAATATGATTTTATATTAATATATTAGGACTTATAATATATTAAATGATCATAACTTATACTATTCTCAAACGATTATCCATAAATTGTTCGGGTGAAGTGCAACCCAAATGGACCATGCCGGGTCGGGTCAAGTACATACCAAATATAGTTATGGACTTAGACACTATATCCAACAGTCTCCCACTTGGATAAGTCTAATAACTATAGTTGCAAGTATGACTTCAGGAACCCATCAGGAATCGTAGCTCTTTAAACTCTGTTGAACTATGAAGCGCCATTTTAGATAGGTGATCATATAATCCTCTGTTCTAGATATCAACCGGACAAATACATGGAACATGGTCTTGCTTATTGTCCAGCATTTGTTTCCCGATTTCCGATTTGTTTGACATAGAACTTAACTGAACACATCAATTTAGTTCTGACCGGGCCCGGTACATAAGTCAAAACAAAATCATCGAGGGGCCCAGATATCGCTTCTAATCCTAGAAGGAACAGATAAACTTCGACTCATATGTTTGCTCTACTACTTGTTGAATTACACACAAAAGCACAGTTTATAGCATCGAGTTACCAATGCGTTTTCGTGCAATCAATGTAGAACCAACTCATAGGCAACAAATCATATCTCTAGGTTTGAAGACTTATATGATATTACCGTCTCACGATCACTCAAGATAAATTCCATGAAGTGATACAAGTGAGCGTGGGTTGAATCCAATACTCAGAACTTATGAGCACTCATGAGTGCTGTAGCCCCGCTTTGTCTAACATCTTAGACCTCTACAAGCCAACCCATGACAGTCTTGATTCATATCTACTTCCAACATATGACCGACTGTGGAGAGTTTGAATAATATGATATAAACCATAACATAATTATTCTGGAAGTCAAAACATGAAAAAAGAAATAATAGTAAACGATTGACAAGAGATAGCAACACTTTACTCATAAATAACAGCTTTTATTTATCATCAAATGTCAATTACATTTTACAAATTTCAAGATTATCTAACTACTAAAACTAATATCATCCTTCAGCCCTATGCTCCGAGCATGCTGGAGATGTTTAGCCATGTTTAGCCCGAGTCAGTCCCTTCGTGAGGGGATCTGTTGGGTTCTCATCCGATGATACCCTCTTTGCCACGAGGATTCCGTCTTCTATTCGATGTCTGATGAAGTGATATTTTCTGTCAATGTGTCTGGATCTCCCATGATCTCTTGGTTCCTTGGCTAAGGCAACCGCACTATTGCTGTCACAGAAAATCTCCATTGGCTCCTTTATAGCCGGTACAACTCCAAGGTCTCCGATGAAGTTCTTTAGCCATATAGCCTCCTTTGCCGCCTCGCTTGCTGCTATATACTCTGATTCACAAGTGGAATCAGCCACTGTCTCCTGCGTGGAACTTTTGCAAGTAATTGCCCCTCCTTTTAGAGTAAAGAACCAGCCCGACTGAGAGCGGAAATTATCCCTGTCAGTCTGAAAGCTAGCATCACTGTACCCTACAACTCTCAAGTCCTCACCGCCACCGAGGGTAAGGACCCAGTCCTTAGTCCTCCGTAGGTACTTGAGGATATTCTTTACCGCAGTCCAGTGTGCCTTGCCAGGGTTCCCCTGATACCTGCTAACCATGCTCAAAGCAAAGGCTACATCAGGTCGAGTACACGTCATAGCATACATGATCGATCCTACAGCTGAAGCATAAGGTATTCGACTCATTTCTGCTATCTCAGCCTCAGTACTAGGGCTTTGTGTCTTACTCAATCTGGCGTTACTCTGGATGGGTAACTCTCCTTTCTTGGAGTTATGCATGTTGAACCTTTTCAACACTTTGTCCACATAGGTGCTTTGACTAAGTCCAATTAGTCTTTTACTCCTGTTTCTCAAAATCCTTATCCCTAGGATATAGGCAGCTTCTCCAAGGTCCTTCATAGCGAAACACTTCCCAAGCCAGGACTTTACTTCCTGCAGGGTTGGGATGTCATTTCCTATGAGTAGTATGTCATCCACATACAGTACCAAAAAGCTGACTATACTCCCACTAGCCTTGATATAGACACAAGATTCATCTTCACTCCTTGAAAATCCAAATTCTTTGATTTTCTCATCAAAGCAAAGATTCCATCTGCGAGGTGCCTGTTTTAATCCATAAATGGATTTCTCGAGCTTACATACTCTACTGGGGTACTCTGTACTGACAAAACCCTCTGGCTGAACCATGTAAACATCTTCAGCCAACTTTCCATTAAGGAAAGCGGTTTTGACATCCATTTGCCATATTTCATAATCATGAAATGTAGCAATGGCTAACAGAACCCTAATAGACTTAATGTTGGCCACTGGTGAAAAGGTCTCATCATAATCAACTCCCGGAGTTTGAGAATAACCCTTTGCAACCAGTCGTGCCTTATAAGTGTGTACATTACCATCCATGTCGGTCTTCTTCTTGAAGATCCATTTGCACCCAACTACCTTACGATCAGGTACATTGTCAACCAAGTTCCAAACTTGATTGTCATACATGGACTGTATCTCGCTATCCATAGCCTCTTTCCATTTAGCAGCCTCAGGGCCTGCCATGGCTTCCGTGTAGCTGTTAGGCTCATCCAGATTTACCAGTGTGTTATCACTGATAAGTGTATCACCTTCTGCAGTAATATGAAAACCATAATAATGCTCAGGTGCATTCCTAACTCTGGTGGAACGCCTCAGAGGTATAGATTCTTTAGTCGGCTCAACAGGAGTTTCCTCCTCAGGTTGAGGGCTAGGGTTTGAGGTTCCTTCACCACTTGACTCTTGAATTTCCTCAAGGTCAATTTGCCTCCCACTGTCTCCTTGGCTCATGAATTCTCTCTCTCGAAAGAATCCTCTTCTTACTACAAAGATCACATTATCACTGGGTCTGTAGAAGATGTAACCAAAGGATTTCTGTAGAAGATGTAACCACATTATCCTTCGGGTTTCGAGCTTATCGTGAGTCTCGCGTCTCACGAAAGCCTCGCAACCCCAAATCTTGATGTGGTCTAGATTGGGAACTTTTCCAGTCCACACCTCGTGAGGTGTTTTGGCAACCTTCTTTGTAGGGACTAGATTAAGGATATGGGCGGCAGTCTCTAAGGCATACCCCCAAAATGAGATTGGTAGCGAAGCTCGACTCATCATGGAAGGAACCATGTCCAACAAGGTCCGATTGCGCCTCTCAGCTACACCATTCAACTGTGGTGTCCTAGGAGGTGTCAATTGTGAGACAATCCCCCATTCCTTAAGATAGTCAAGGAACTCAGTACTAAGATACTCACCACCACGATCGGATCGAAGCATCTTAATGTTCCTGCCCAACTGATTCTCCACTTCTTGCTTAAACTCTTTGAATTTCTCAAAGGTTTCTGACTTATGCTTGATTAGGTAGACATATCCATATCTACTAAAATCATCAGTAAAAGTCACATAGAACCGATTAGCATCTCTTGTGGCGGTTCTGAAGGGTCCACACACATCCGTGTGTATGAGGTCCAACAAACCTTCACCCCTAGCACAAGTGCCAGTAAAAGGTGACTTTGTCATTTTACCAAGCAAACAAGATTCACAACTATCATCTGACTTTAGGTCAAATGACTCCAAGACTCCATCCTTTTGGAGTTGGCCTATGTGTATCTTGCTTACATGTCCAAGACGACAATGCCATAAGGATGCGTTATCTAAGCTAGTGGAAGAGTTAATACACAATACATTATTTCCTAGATTATCTACAACAGATACAGTTTCATACACGCCATCACAAGGTAATGCTTTAAACTAAAGAACATTATTAAAGAAAGTATCAATACTACCATTATTATTATCAAAATAAAAGGTAAAACCTTGTTTATACAATGCATGAAAGGAAATAACATTTCTTGCCATTTCTGGCGAATAATAACATTTATTCAAATCTAATGTAAACCCACTATTTAGCACTAAGGAATAAACTCCTATCTTGGTGACAGGTGAAGCTTTCCTGTTTCCCATGATCAAGTTTATCTTTCCTTGCTCCACATTCTCACTTCTTTTTAGTCCCTGCAAATCACAACATATGTGAATACCACAACCTGTATCAAGGACCCAAGACTTAGAATGAAGTGAGTTATTAGACAATATAGTGTATATACCTGCATGGCTGGGTTTCACTTTCCCATCCTTCAAATCTTGCTGGTACTTTTGGCAGTTTCGCTTCCAGTGCGACTTTTCATGGCAATATAAGCATTCAGCCTCATTAGGGTTAGCAGAAGGAGTGACAAAACCTTTCTTGGTTTTGCTTGAAGAGGAGCCTTCAAGGGTTCTTTCTCTTCTTCCCTTTGCCATGCCCGATTGCCAAGACATTGGCCGCAGTTGGAGTAGGAGTAGGAGTAGTAACAACCGACTTACCCTTTAGACCACTTTCGGCGGTCTTCAAGAGTCCTTGAAGTTTGCTGAGGGTGACTTCTTCCTTGTTCATGTGATATGTCATGAGGAATTGATCATAACACGATGGCAAGGAGTGCAAAATGATGTCTATTGCTAACTCCTCAGGGATTCAGCTTCAGTAAACGGTCCACATACCTTTGCATTTTCTGCATGTGGCCCGTGATGGGTTCACCATCCTTCATTCGGGTTGTTATCATGGAGGAGATTATTTCATATCGCTCTTGACGAGCACTTTGATGGTAGCGGTCCATCAAGTCCTGGTGCATCTCAAAAGGATAATAGTCCTTATAGGACTTTTGGAGCTCGGCTGTCATGGTGGCCATCATGATGCATGCCACTTTTGTAGCATCTCTTTCATGTACCTCATATTCAGCAAGCTCTTCAGGAGTAGCAGTTGGCTCGGGTACCTTCAGCTCCTTGTCGAGAACATATTCTTTGTTCTCATACCAAGTGACCATTCTGATGTTTCTGATCCAATCTGTAAAGTTGGACCCATCAAAGATGACTCTCCCACAAAGATTCATGAGAGAGAAGGAGCTAGTAGGGTTTGAGCCAGAAGCATTGTTATTGGAAGACATCTGAAAAGAAGAGGGAATAGATTAGATTAGATATAGAGATAGTCCTTAACAAAACACCCAAATGTAATATTAAGGCTAGGACCCAACACAATATTTTATAACTTAGAAGAGGGATGCCGTAATCTAAGCTATAAGATATTTGAAGGTAGGTGAATGACGATTCACCAATTTCCACCATGAAAAACGAAATATTTAATTAGGTTTTAATTGGTTTAGAAACTCCTAGATTCTTTGAGATTCATTGAACTTTCTTCAATGGCATGTTTCAATCTCGAGTGTGCCCTTCAAGTTTTGTGACTGGGATGCCGAGGATCACAAAACAAGGTGTGAAGTAACCATGCAAATTACTTGGTACCCTTAATGTATTACCCCTCAATCGATGTGCCGGTTAACCACACACGCTCCATCGATACTATGATAAACATTAAGTCACCCTTTACCTACCTTGTTAAGTTCAAATTAGTGTGCCGGTTAACCACACACGCTCCACTAACGACTTAAACTGTAAAGTGTAATTTCATGGATTAGCACCTTATTCACATTTTCCTAAAATAACTAAGATTGGGAATTCAATAAAATTTAGTTACTTTAGTATTATCATTATACTTTTAATGAGAATTTATAAGTCCTTGTCCTACCCGTTCGGCTAACGACCCTCCACTGATCAAGGAAGCGGTGGGTGAGAGTGGACACCCATTAAGTTGCCATTTTATAGGCAACAACCTTATACCCCCCTTATAGACCGGCTTCGTGAATGAGGCGTACTAGCGGTAAGACGACTTGATCTTATACATATATAAATATTATTAAACTTATAATATTATAAAGTATAAGGGTTGAATTTTAACTTTTAAAATTCTAGGGGTTGGAACTAAAGTTTTTAATATGACTTTACATGTTTCAAAACTTGAGGGCACGTTTTGTAAACTTTCAAAACTTTTCATTTCTCATAACTTATGAGTTAATGGTTATTAAAAATGAAGACTCTTCATTTTTTGTAACCTATGTGTTCTTTTAATGGTTATTTATAAATGTGACTTTTGGTTATCCATAACTTAAGAACTAGTTATGGACTCCATTAAAACACATAAAGATCAAGAATTAATCTACTCAATTATTAGCACATAATTTCTATGATCTTCTAAACTCATATGTTTATGAATGTTCATATCAAAAATTTCAAGAATCGTAAGTACATATACAAAACTTGAAATTTTGATACGAGTTTTTGAACAAAACTTCGATTTTCAAGTTTTTTTTTTTTTTTTTTTTTTTTTTTTTTTTTTGCATCAAGTATCAAATAAACAAACCAGGCTTTGATACCACTGATGGGATTTCAGAGCATTCTAACACTCCTATGGTGTACATGCAACCCTAGAAACCTTGGATCTATGTTTGACTAAGATACATGCAAATAATTATTTTTCCAAGGTTCTTATCCTATCTAGCATGACATGGGGAACTTGAATCAAATAAAGCTAGTAGAATTACTTATCTTGTAGTTGTAGTTGATTGCTTGGAGTTTTAGAGCCTAGGACCAATAGTGTGGATGCCTCAAATGGAAATCACAAATCACCACAAACTTGGAATTTTGAGAGAATAGTAATCACCTTTCTTGAAATCGGCCCTCTTACTTTACTCACCACAACTAGTGTGATTTCAAGAACCAAAGCCTCCTTTATATAGTGTGGTGGATTAGGGTTACATTCATGTAAACCCTAATACCCATGTCTTTTCATTTCCATGAGATCCATGGGTTAAATCTCCATGGAGTATCCATGGACTTTCCATGCAAGCCTAGCCCATTCCAAATAAGCATTAGCCCACACTATATAAATACAAGAGCCCATATTTAATTAGTCATACTTTTGATCTCTAAATTAATTCTAGATTAATTATAGATCAATACTAATTAAATAATATGATTTTATATTAATATATTAGGACTTATAATATATTAAATGATCACAACTTATACTATTCTCAAACGATTATCCGAAAAATTGTTCGGGTGAAGTGCAACCCAAATGGACCATGCCGGGTCGGGTCAAGTACATATCAAATATAGTTATGGACTTAGACACTATATCCAACAGTCTCCCACTTGGATAAGTCTAATAACTATAGTTGCAAGTATGACTTCAGGAACCGATCAGCAATCGTAGCTCTTTAAACTCTGTTGAACTATGAAGCGCCATTTTAGATAAGTGATCATATAATCCTCTGTTCTAGATATCAACCGGACAAATACATGGAACATGGTCTTGCTTATTGTCCAGCATTTGTTTCCCGATTTCCGATTTGTTTGACATAGAACTTAACTGAACACATCAATTTAGTTCTGACCGGGCCCGGTACATAAGTCAAAACAAAATCATCGAGGGGCGCAGATATCGCTTCTAATCCTAGAAGGAACAGATAAACTTCGAATCATATGTTTGCTCTACTACTTGTTGAATTACACACAAAAGCACGGTTTATAACATCGAGTTACCAATGCGTTTTCGTGCAATCAATGCATAACCAACTCATAGGCAACAAATCATATCTCTAGGTTTGAAGACTTATATGATATTACCGTCTCACGATCACTCGAGATAAATTCCATGAAGTGATACAAGTGAGCGTGGGTTGAATCCAATACTCAGAACTTATGAGCACTCATGAGTGTTGTAGCCCCGCTTTGTCTAACATCTTAGACCTCTACAAGCCAACCCATGACAGTCTTGATTCATATCTACTTCCAACATATGACGGACTTCGGTCTGATGCCGGGCGGGGCCCGATGCAGTGGGTCGGGCCCAATTCATGCCGGACTCCGGTCCGATGTCGGGTAGGGCCCGATGCAGTGGGTAAGCCCAGTATGTGTTATATGTGTTATTGTATGGTATGTGTTAGTTTGGGGGAGCTCACTAAGCTTCGTGCTTATAGTTTTTAGTTTTGGTTTCAGGTACTTCCACTAGCAAAGGGAAGGGCTCGGGTTGATCGCATGGCACACACCACAGTCACAGCCTGAGAGATTACTCTGATGATTTGTTATGAGATTTTGATTTGAGATAGTCACTATGATGTTTTATGATACATGATTTATGATTTTACTTATGACTTTTGATAGTTTATGATTTTAATAATGATTTGAAAACAAAATTTTTGGGTCATATTTGTGGGATGTTTCAATAAAATGGGTCGGCCTTGTTGCCTTAGACCCATTGGTATGGTGAGAAAACTCACCTCGAATGCATAACCTTCCTGAAAGAAATCCTTAGATGCTGCTCTGTCCCCTTCCTGAGTTGTCAATACCGACCAATATACCCAATTAGCAAGTGGGCCCCAATACCATAATCCTTAACCCATGCATGGGGTAAAATGACCATTCTACCCCTGGCCCAGTATGATCCAAATTAAGGCCCAATCCTAAAACAAAAGCTCAACACTAGGTAGGCTTTCCAAGCCCACTAGTGGCCTACTAATGTCCCAATTTGCTAAATCGGGCCCAATCCTTCTAATGGGCCTTACCTTAAGCCCAAACATATTCCTGCGCCAAAACATCTAACTTAAGATGGTCCATTAAGGCCCAAAGGCCCAAAGTCCACCGACTGGCCCAATCCGAGGCCCACAACACTCCAAGCACATAACTGATGAGTACGTGTGGCGTACTCCCTTGTACGCTAAGCGTACTGGCTGAAGGTGGTGTACGCTGTGCATACTTGCATGTACGCCCAACATAATCCTCTATTAAGGTACTTTCCCATTAAGTCCTTAATACTCCATTCCAGCAGCTACAATTACAGATCCAAGACCTCTTCGACATCTTAATATATAAAGTTGATTACTTGGTGGCTTTCAATCCACCAAATGAGCCCAAACTTGAAATGTGACAACAAACTTCCATGAAAAGGGCTAGATCTCATGCATGGCCACAAATGAGCCCTAAAGATTGAAACTTTACTGCTTATGGGACACATGATACTAAGGGTGGCAACCCTGGACTTAGAAACGTGCTTGAGTCATAAAGATCCATTCTTGGGACCAAAAGAGTCCATAAACTCATCCTAAGAGAGATCTAAGAGATTAATCATCAAGCTCATGACTTTATACCTTAAAAAGGTCTGAAATGAAGCAGAAATCCCAGATCTGAAACTTCTCTTTTGCACCAATACCTTGCCTTGACCTTTGCTTCCTTGAAGGGTGGATTCAAAACACCAAAATGCTCTCAAAAAGCCTTCCAAGCTCCAAAAACACTCAAAGAAGATTAGGGTTTCGTGAAAACTTTCTAAGGGTGAGAATCAGGCTAACCCTTGAGGGTATAATGTTCTTTATATAGTGGCACACCCTAAAAATTAGGGTTTAGGGACTCTGAGCGTACGATGGGCGTACTTCTTGTACGTTGGGCGTACGTCTCGAACACCCGCGACTAATTAACCCCTCTACGCTGGGCGTACCCCAGCTTACGCTGGGCGTACCCCAGCTTACGATGGGCGTACTCTTGTGCTGGCCACCTTGCATGCATGGGATCTCCTTGCCACTTTTCTCCTCTAAGGACCAATAATGCCAATAACCTCAAAGTACTATAACTTCTTCATCCTAAGTCCATTTCCTACGAACTCCATATCCACGAAAAGGTGGAGAGAAACCCTACGCTCCCAGCCCCGCACCCGAGCCCTACAACCTTCCGAATAAGACCCGATACCCATAAAAGGCCGAATCGATAGATTATGCTTATACCCTTGGCCTCCGAAGTCACTACCGAGTATCTTCTAAACCGGGTGTTACAACTTTCCCCCACTTAAATTAGATTGCGTCCTCGAAATTATGCATCTCCATCCCCGTCATACCAAACAACCTGAGCAACACGGCCACAAGCCCGAGAATACCACAGCCTTTCTAAGGCAACTAAGACCAACCCCACAGGGTTCTAAGACCCGAAGGTGAAACGAATTCCTTGCAACATAATTCCGTTTACTCAATTTGAGACTTGAAGTCTCGAGATGGCATGTCTCCCTGACAGACCACCCACGTCGAATCATTGTCGAGATCACGACACTTATCTCCCAACGAGCTATTAAGCTCTTCATATTATTTAGTCCAACTGTAAACAGCTTAGTATATGCCCCGAATGACAGGTGAAACCACTTCAACTCATCCTGCTGCCACATAGCTGCTCTCTTGAAGAACGGTCGGGACCTCCCTGGTCCCAACTAACCTTCCAACAATCCGGAACACCGGACACCTACCCGGTTGCTGATCCAGGAACACACGCACCGCAGTCCCACATAACCTCTGAAGGACACCTCATCTAGCAATAACTGCCCTATCTATACCGCTACACATGATTCCTTCAATCCTTTGATCCATCTGATCATGATAGGCTGACGACCTGCCTCCACTGGATCCGACGCAACGGTGAACGCTATTAGAACCACTGCAGTCTTACATCATACTCGGCCTCCTTCGACCTACCGTTTCTTGATTCCAACATGTCGTGGCCCTATTACTGATAGAACCAACCCAAGACACACCATGATGGCTTAAGCTACCATCAAACCAAACCCATTCGTTACCCTGGTATCCTGCATTTGATGCCCTTGGCATCCTTATGCTCCCATGTCTCATCTCACCGAAACAAGATCCTATATTGGGCATGCGCGAACCCCGATTCGGAGTCCATTCTGAAACGGGTCAATACCCCGCTACTACCTCGAGATCCATTATTGTGACATCCCCATTTTCACGGCCAGAAAAGACCGATTTTGTTTATGCTTTATAAAAATCAGAGTACTTCTTTTAATAAAAATCTTGCGGAATTTGTTCCCAGAAAAACATGATAAATACGTTATCAAAGAATTTCCGAAGAAATGTATTTTTATTCATTTTAAAACATTTGGGATGTCATCGTTAATACAGAAACATAAGCATAAACAGAACTTACATTCATTTATACTAGTGATCTACATCTCTTTTAAATCTCTCAGTGTAATGTAACTTCATATCGACACCTGTGATACAAATAAACTGAGTGGGTCAGGTTGGGAAACCTGGTGAGTACATAGGGTTTTCAACCCACAATAATATAATTATTATGTTTAAACATCAAACAATCAACCCAAATACCCATCCCCATTATCTTCTTTACTCTTAAGGATCTACCCTAAGAATCAATTATTCCTCGTTCATTCATTCCTAAGGATCATCCTAAGGAATCGGCACGAAGTCTATCGTTGTCAATGACACAGCTGTCAGGCACAGCTGCTAGTTCTATCACTTAGGCGCAGCTGCTAGAATTGTGACATTCTATGTGAAGCGCAACTATCAGTATTGTCCTTCGAGCACAGCTGCTAGGGTTATCTCGTTTATTGACAATATCGTTTTCGAGAGTCCACTCGCAATACATGTCAATGGGTTTTTTAGAGTACACCAGTGAACACATCGTTCACAACACCTACAGGTTGCGAGCCTGCCAGTGTTCCACTGGACTGTCTAGAATAGTCTGTGGTTGTCATCCATACTCTGCTAGATGACGGGGCCAACATTTGGGAAAGGCTTCTCACATCGTCCACCTCTCACACTTACCTCGTGGTCTATAACACCTCTCAACTCATAATCCAACTCATATTCCATCTATTACATCTACCCATGTTTTACCCAACATCTTCTCGCAGATATATATATATATATATATATATATATATATATATATATATATATATATATATATATATATACAGTTTAAATCATTTAAAACATGTATAAAATCGTTCATCCAGCATAGATAGCAAGTATATAGATAATATGCACACATAGCACGTAATTTATTTAAAATACTTCATATCTATATGTAGGATGAAAGTAATTATGCACTCACCTGAAAAGGTGGTGAATCCGAACTCAGACAGCGCTTCGCTTCTTAAAAATAATTTCCTTCGACGAAACATAGTATTATTACCACTAGAGTTTAGTCTATTATTCGCCGAGACTAATTAATAGTCTAGCTATTATTACTATTATATAAGCATTAAACAATAATTATATAACCCATAATAATAGCCCAAGTACTTATTATAAGTTCCTAATAACGCTACTATAATTAAATAAACGATATATTAAAAATAGCGTAGGCGTAGCTCACTTACAGCGGGTTTTATAGAAAACCGGGCTTTGCTTGGAGCAGCGTTCCCGAGCCGAAAAGCTCTTCTTCTCGGAGCCGTCGAGCACTCTGGGGCTTCCGCCTCGTGCTAGGGAGGTTCCCTAGGCTTTTCGGGGGTTTCGGGGCTAGAGAGAGGTTCTAGAGAGAGAGTAAAGTGAAGAAAGAATGGGAAAGGTGTGAAGAAAATGAGGGTGGGAGAGGTTCTATTTATAGGGTGAAAAATGACTGAACTTGGTGCCACATGTCACCATCTAGTGGCAAGACTTGGGGAGAAAGCAATGGCCAAGATTGTGCCACATCACTCATTTTCGCACAGCACACTTCCGACTTCTAAAATCCGTAACTTTCACATACGACCTCCGTATTTGACGTTCTTTATATCCACGCGTAGATAAAAATAAGATCTACAACTTTCATTTTGACTCCGTCGGCTAATTCTCGACCGATCTTAAATTTAATAGTACGAGGAGATTATACTGTTAAATGTCCGCGTAAAATTCATACCTTCTACATACGGACTCCGTTTTCGTCTGTCATTTTACCGTTAAGTTCCTATTAATGAGATCTTCAATTCTCCTTTAGGTCGCGTAGGCCAAAAACCGCTCGATCTAAAATTCGAGTTTCGGGTCGTGCACTGCTATGCCAAATCTTAGAAAATTCATAACTTCCTCATACGAAGTCAGATTTGGGCGTACTTTTTTTGTATGTTCTCGGTTTAACGTTTTCTATGACTTTCGTTTAGATCGCTAAGGCTAAAAGTCGCTCTATCGTAAATTCACTATTTACGTCTCCCGGTGCCGTGCCGGTTCTGCCGTAAAACTTCGACGGGTCATAACTTCTTCGTTATAACTCGGATTTCGGCGTTCTTTATATGTACGAAAACCTTGAGACGTATTCTACAACTTGGTTAAGATTATTTATTCTAAATAATCTTTTGTCAAAAAGTCGTTTTCGACCCCTATTATCTCTAAATTGACTAGCCCGGATCTACGGGCGTTACAATTATCTCCCCCTTAGGATGATTACGTCCCGGAATCATCAACGAAACAGGGCCCACATGATGACTCCATACGTTATCTCTTCATCCTAAGTCATAAATTTGATGTTTCTTCGAACGAGTATCTAACTCTTAGACTCCTTGACTACAGGCGGTGCGCGATCTTGCATCCGCTCTCTATCTTATGTTAGACTTCCAATCATGATCTTCATGTCACGATCTCGATCTTTATTGGAGACTCCTTATTTAACAAACTTGAGATAAGTTTCTTCCTTCGATTATCATAATAGACCGATAGGTCATGTTCTAATGACCTCTCATCGTATGTTGCAATGCTTAGACTCAGGTCTTTTAGAGTCAAATTCCGGAACAGACTATACCTTCCTTCATGTTCTTATCACATCTTAATAGGTAGCATTTCTAGCTACAAGCAACTGTCGTGATACCTGTACTGATCACTTTGATTATCTTTCATTTCAATCTTCCGGCTTAAGTCAGATGCTACATCGAACTTGGTTCTCTGAACCTCGTAACATACTCATCATAGTCGGACTCGATTTGATATGAACACTAGGGTCGGAATAACAATCATCTTCTTAGTCATTACCGAAACAATGGTAATGACATACCTGAACAAAATGGAATCAACTACTAGCTTCTCGGTAACCTTGTGACTTTCCCTGATCCAAGCGTGAGTCCTGTGCTTCCGGTAGTATATGCATCTACTACCTTTCACACCTACTCATACTCGTCCCAAGTATTGTCTCGCAGTCCCAAAGTCACCATACAAGAAAATCACATAACAGTTTAACACACCAGATAACAAAACGAAGGCTTTATTATTTCTTGAAACTATTACATAGGTGTTCGAGTTCACCCTATACTATGCCTCTAACAGGTTACATTATACGATACTATCCCTTGGTTACTTCATAACTCGATCTTTGGATATTAAGCCTTCACTCCTGAATCCTTGCATTGTTATCTGCTTCGTCAAGGATCATTTGAAATGCTCTCGCCTTTGGCTTTGGAGCACATTTGGCTTTGTAGCCCCTTCTCTCTTTGGGCAGTCTTGCCTGAAGTGACCTTCCTCGTTACATGCGTAACATACCCTTTTGTTGAATGTACACTCGTTGGCATAATGCCCATGCTTTCCACACTTGAAACAAGTCACCTTTTCACCGCATGTTCCAGAGTGTTTCTTTTTGCACTTCTCGCACCATCTTGCTTCACTTCCTCTTCCTCCTCCAGACTTCAGGAATTTGGTCTCCTTGTTGGACCTTGAAGATCCTTCAAACTTCCTCTTCTTGCCAACTTTAGCTTTCTCCAGACCCTTTTCCCTAATCTGAGTCTCAACATTCCTGGCTGCCCAGATGGCGGCTTTCAAAGTGGTTGCTTGCTTGACCATTGGACCAAAGTCCGCTGGTAATCCATGGGCAAACTTGTTGACCTTGGAGAGCTCAGTTGGAATTAGGTAAGGAACAAGCTTCATCTTCTCCGTAAAACTTGCAACATACTCAGTGACACTCATCCTTCCCTTCTTCAGATTTTGAAACTCATTGTTGATCTCTAGGAGATCCTGCTCAGAGCAGTACTGCATTTTCAGTTGCACCACGAAATCTTCCCAAGACATCTTGCTTGCTTCTCCCTTGGGCATCGTGCTAGCTAGTAGCTTCCACCAGCTCAGTACTCCAGACTTTAACAGAGGGATCGCGAGAGCGGTCTTCTGTTTGTTGCTATACTCGCAACTCTCAAACATTGTCTCCATCTCGGAGATCCAGTCCATAACTTCCACCGGTGTTGGGCTTCCAGAAAGACTTGGGGGTTTTGATGCCATGAAATCCTTGTACTTGCATCTACGTCCGTCATTTCCTCCATCCTGATTGTTTCGTCTAACTATCGGTGGGTCGGCTCGACCAACCGTCCCACTGTAGTTCCCTCCTTCTGACTGCCCATCACTAAGCTCGGGCTGTTCAATAGGCACTGTAAGTTCCTCTCGATTTTGTTGAAGTAAACACCTTGTTTCCTCCATCTGACGATCCAACATCATTTGGATCATCCCTTGTACTCCGGCCATGGTTATTGGCTCAGCAGCGGCTACCACAACCGGTATTTGCTCAATCACTGGGGGTTGGTTTCTGTTCCTATTAGCATTCCCATCTCCACTACGGGTTCTTGCCATTTTGATCTATACACCGAATAAGGTGAATCTAGATCTTTATTTTGGATAGTCGTTTAAATCATCCTTATCACTCCGAAACGTTTACATGTTAGTTCTAATATCGTAGTCGTACGTTTAGAATCCTAAACACATAAGGTTTCCAGATCCGGTCGGCAACAGACCATAGATCCGAACAAATAACAACATATGAGGCATAAATCATTTAGCACATAAAGCATATTAGGCATACTTTCCTAAATAAGCTAGTGCTCACATCTCACAATCATCGCTTAGCATTCTAAGTTTAAGTCTAGAAATAAATCCATATTCCTAGTTCGCTTAAACTAATGCTCTGATACCAACTGTGACATCCCCATTTTCACGGCCAGAAAAGACCGATTTTGTTTATGTTTTATAAAAATCAGAGTACTTCTTTTAATAAAAATCTTGCGGAATTTGTTCCCAGAAAAACATGATAAATACGTTATCAAAGAATTTCCGAAGAAATGTATTTTTATTCATTTTAAAACATTTGGGATGTCATCGTTAATACATAAACATAAGCATAAACAGAACTTACATTCATTTACACTAGTGATCTACATCTCTTTTAAATCTCTCAGTGTAATGTAACTTCATATCGACACCTGTGATACAAATAAACTGAGTGGGTCAGGTTGGGAAACCTGGTGAGTACATAGGGTTTTTAACCCACAATAATATAATTATTATGTTTAAACATCAAACAATCAACCCAATTACCCATCCCCATTATCTTCTTTACTCTTAAGGATCTACCCTAAGAATCAATTATTCCTCGTTCATTCACTCCTAAGGATCATCCTAAGGAATCGGCACGAAGTCCATCGTTGTCAATGACATAGCTGTCAAGCACAGCTGCTAGTTCTATCACTTAGGCGCAGCTGCCAGAATTGTGACATTCTATGTGAGGCGCAGCTACCAGTATTGTCCTTCGAGCACAGCTGCTAGGGTTATCTCGTTTATTGACAATATCGTTTTCGAGAGTCCACTCACAATACATGTCAATGGGTTTTTAGAGTACATCGGTGAACACATCGTTCACAACACCTACAGGTTGCGAGTCTGCCAGTGTTCCACTGGACTGTCTAGAATAGTCCATGGTTGTCATCCATACTCTGCTAGATGACGGGGCCATCATTTGGGAAAGGCTTCTCACATCGTCCACCTCTCACACTTACCTCGTGGTCTATAACACCTCTCAACTCATAATCCAACTCATATTCCATCTATTACATTTACCCATGTTTTACCCAACATATTCTCGTAGATAGATATATATATACAGTTTAAATCATTTAAAACATGTATAAAATCGTTCATCCATCATAGATAGCAAGTATATAGATAATATGCACACATAGCATGTAATTTATTTAAAATACTTCATATCTATGTGTAAGATGAAAGTAATTATGCACTCACCTGAAAAGGTGGTGAATCCGAACTCAGACAGCACTTCACTACTTAAAAATAATTTTCTTCGACGAAACCTAGTATTATTACCACTAGAGTTTAGTCTATTATTCGTCGAGACTAATTAATAGTCTAGCTATTATTACTATTATATAAGCGTTAAACAATAATTATATAACCTATAATAATAGCCCAAGTACTTATTATAAGTTCCTAATAACGCTACTATAATTAAATAAACGATATATTAAAAATAGCGTAGGCGTAGCTCACTTACAGCGGGTTTTATAGAAAACCGGGCTTTGCTTGGAACAACGTTCCCGAGCCGAAAATCTCTTCTTCTCGGAGCCGTCGAGCACTTCGGGGCTTCCGCCGCGTGCTAGGGAGGTTCCCTAGGCTTTTCGGGGGGTTTCGGGGCTAGAGAGAGGTTCTAGAGAGAGAGTAAAGAGAAGAAAGAATGGGAAAGGTGTGAAGAAAATGAGGGTGGGAGAGGTTATATTTATAGGGTGAAAAATGGCTGAACTTGGTGCCACATGTCACCATCTAGTGGCAAGACTTGGGGAGAAAGCAATGGCCAAGATTGTGCCACATCACTCATTTTCGCACAGCACACTTCCGACTTCTAAAATCCGTAACTTTCACATACGACCTCCGTTTTTGACGATCTTTATATCCACGCGTAGGTAAAAATAAGATCTACAACTTTCATTTTGACTCCATCGGCTAATTCTCGACTGATCTTAAATTTAACAGTACGAGGAGATTATACTGTTAAATGTCCGCGTAAAATTCATAACTTCTATATACGGACTCCATTTTCGTCTGTCTTTTTACCGTTGAGTTCCTATTAATGAGATCTTCAATTCTCATTTAGGTCGCGTAGGCCAAAAACCGCTCGATCTAAAATTCGAGTTTCGGGTCGTGCACTGCTATGCCAAATCTTAGAAAATTCATAACTTCCTCATACGAAGTCAGATTTGGGCGTACTTTTTTTGTATGTTCTCGGTTTAACGTTTTCTACGACTTTCGTTTAGATCGCTAAGGCTAAAAGTCTCTCTATCGTAAATTCACTATTTACGTCTCCCGGTGCCGTGCCGGTTCTGCCGTAAAACTTCGACGACTCATAACTTCTTCGTTATAACTCGGATTTCGGCGTTCTTTATATGTACGGAAACCTTGAGACGTATTCTACAAATTGGTTAAGATTATTTATTCTAAATAATCTTTTGTCGAAAAGTCGTTTTCGACCCCTATTATCTCTAAATTGACTAGCCCGGATCTACGGGCGTTACAATTATGCATCATAACTTCTGATATCCCTCACTTGACTGGTAAATAGATACCCTTAGCTGATATCTGAGACTACCAGCCTCGTACCCGGTCCAACCACCAGGTTCCCAAGAGACCAAATATCAGGACTATCCAGTCGTAGCCCTACTGTGTCACATACCACTCATCCACGAGATCCTACAACTCAATATCCAAACCCTTGACTCAACGGTCTCGACCAGTTCCATTCCGAATTCCCTTAACCATCCGTGCTCGCCCACAGATAACCGATCGAATGATCATCTCAGATCCTAATTCTACTTAAACAGTGGCCTCCCACAACCTTGAGAACTGGTCTACTCTGTAGTCTTACCATACTTTCACCCTGATTGTCCATTAGTGAATGCTACGGCTCCCCCGTAGTCTTACAACACCTTCATACCACATGATCGTTGTCCCTTTTGCTCACCTATCAATCTGAACACATCTCTACGTTAAGAACCCACGCGGTCTATCCTCCCAAGTAAACTCGAATACTAACCGGATCAATACCTGCTTCCCTCTCCAGAAGCCTGCTATAAAGCGTCAAGAAGACGCGATTCAAACGTTGGGGAGCTTCCCAAACTCCTATCCTTCAATATCCTATATTTAGTCGGCCCCTAAGCCCGTCTTTCCTCCCCCAATGGGAATGTGAAACACATCCTTGTCTCACACTCGCTTCCATCCTGGAGATCTGAATGATTCTCCCCCACTTAGATTCAACTAAGTCCGCTGGACACACAAGAATTGGAGGATTCCTCAAACCTTCTCTCATCCCGATGGTCAATCTGCTGATGGTCAGTGCCTAACAAGGCTAGAACACTATGAATGACCCTTCCAAAACAACATGATTCCTAAAAACCAGCTAGCACCTCTTGAATCCCAACAATGCCAATGACTCTAGCTGCTCCAACTAATATCACACTCGCGGCACTCACTGTGTGTTCATCTGTAATCTCGACCTCGAGCGTGAATCCAAAATTCCCGATGCACCCCGGAACTTCTTGCTAAGCGCAAGTGACACGAACGATCGGGTAGCACCCGACTCACACAAGACATGCACCGACATACCACTGACCAACAGGTCCTCATACAAACATAATGTACACAAAAATCATATGAATAATAAAGAGCAGAGAATAATAAACGCGTACCAGCCACTACGTCTGGCGCTGCCTGAGCCTCCTCCGTGATCAACTGGAATGCGCGGCTTTTCACCGCTGGAGCATCCGCCTTGGCAGGGCGGCCATCAGTGATCCTCATCGTGGCGGGTGCAGTCGCCACCACCGCTCCTCCCTCTCCCTGCAACCTCAGAATGTTGACCCGCTTATGGCCGGTCTGGTTGTAGTGAAAACCAATCAAGCCCTTCGTGGGGCAGTCCCTGCTCAACTGGCCCTGCTGGCCACACGCATAGCATCCCGAGCCTGTGATACGACAAGCTCCACTTTGCACCCTACTGCACTTGGCACACCGACCCTGACCCTGTTGACCCCTGCTGGAAGTGTCTGAGGTCTTAGGCTTCTTAGCCTGACCTACTGTTGCCTGTGCCTGCTCCGGCTTCCGCTTGGTGTGGAAGTCCAACTCTATTTCCTGTTCCCGGGCCTTCTCTACCATCTTAATCAGGGTTTTACAACCTGTAAAGCTCACAAACTCCCGAATATCATCCCTCAGCATAGAATGATATCTTGTCCTGCGCATATCCTCGTCAGTAGCATACTGAGGAATCAATAATGCTCGGTCATGAAACTTGGCGGCGATCTCCGCCACAGTCTCGGTGGTCTGCTGGAGTTCCTGAAACTTCCTCACCGTCCTCTACACCTCAATTTCTGGTGCAAACTCCAAGTCAAATCGCCGAACGAACTCGACCCATGTCATCTCAGCCACACCGGCTGCTCCCACCTGGCTGGTAACCCCGCCCCACCAATACCAGGCCCTGTCTCTCAACATACAAGAAGCAAATCCCACCTTTGCCGCATCCGGGCAAGAACTCGTGCGTTGGGTGTTCTAGATATCCGCCACCCAACGTCGGCTAACGATGGGGTCCCTTAGCCCGAAAAACTGTTGCGCCCCACACGCCTTGAACTCTCGGAATGAGGGAGTTTGGGCCACGATCTGGCCCGCAACAATCTCGACTCTAAATGACCTGAACCTCTCCTCCATAATCTCCATAATCGCCTCCTTGATCGTCCCAAAGATCACTGGGGTAGCGTCAAGGATTCCCTTCGTAACCTCTGCTGCAATGATCTCGCGCAGCCTCTCATCAACAGGCTCTGCACCGCCGCCCGATCCGAATCCGAATCCAGATCCTGATCTCCCTGTCTCAAATCGTGTCACCACCATGCTGAACTGAAATGTCATAAGCCATAATAATCAGGACATATATATAGGGGATCTTCCCACACCGGTCCTCCTTAGAGCTGTCAGATCTAACATTGGTTCGGGTACAGGTCCTGTGCTTTCAGTAGTACGGGCCCAATACTACCTTCCACACCTACCTGTACCTTTCCCCAATGCTCTACCTGATAACCCCAATTCGTCCCAAAACTAAACCATATCCCATAAACCACCACATACATCAAATCTCAGGCTGTCCTAAGATTTGCTCTACTCATATCTACCAGACCAATCATAACAGGTTGCCTTTATGCATGCAAATTATACACAGAAAGGATCAAATAGACTTTCGAATAAAAGATTCTACCCTAGGACCACAGCCATACGAGGAACATGAAATAATGCCAAATCAATCATTCTGAGGCTATAAGCTCCTAACCGTATACAATTTTAAAAGCATACACATAGCAACTTCCATACGATCATCAAAGTTCAAATGGCTAACACATTGGGGAACTACTTACTTGGCTCGGCTGATCACGCGCATTGCACTCTCATCTTTTCATTTCTTTTAAAACCCTTTTTATGTTATTTTTTGAAAACAATTTTACCATTTCTTTAGTTTGAGTCCTGACACACCCGAGCGTGTGCCCGAATCCCTCAAACCAAGGCTCTGATACCAACTTGTAACGACCAAATTTTTAAAAACAAATTGTTTCATTTTTAAATCATCAAACATGTTTCCATACATTAAGAAATTCAGTTATAATTGTTTTCAAAACATAAGTCAAATACAACTTTTATTCCAAACATCAGAGTGTCCCGTGAAAGCGCCTGAGAGAGAGTGCACGCTACGCCATCACACCTTGCCATTGCCATTGACCTTGGGATCTGAAGTACTTGAAACAAATCCACAACCTGTAAGCTAATGCTTAGTGAGTTCCCTAGAGCATACCCCACACAATCCACATACCATACTAGCTATAAAATCTACCTCTACCACATAACACATATCAATTAGCTATAAAAGCTACCTCTACCACATAACACATATCAATTAGCTATAAAAGCTAACTCTACCACATATCACATGTCAATTAACTATAAAGCTATCTCTACCAACAGCCACAAAGGCTATCTCTACCCTTAGCCATAAAGGCTATCTCTACCATTAGCCCCAAAGGCTATCTGTACCGTTAGCCCCAAAGGCTATCTCTACCATTAGCCATAAAGGCTATCTCTACCATTATCTGTAAAAGCTATCTATACCACGTATCACTGCATAAATATGTCACACACCTCTACACAACAAGCATACCAACTATCATAAAATGGTCCGGCCTTAGTGCCTTAGACCCATTGGTATGGTGAGAAAACTCACCTCGAATGCAGAACCTTCCTGAAAGAAATCCTTAGCTGCTGCTCTGTCCCCTTCCTGAGCTATCAATACCGACCAATATACCCAATTAGCAAGTGGGCCCCAATACCATAAATCTTAATCCATACATGGGGTAAAATGTCCATTCTACCCCTGGCCTAGTATGATCCAAATTAAGGCCCAATCCTAAAACAAAAGCTCAACACTAGGTAGGCTTTCCAAGCCCACTAGTGGCCCACTAATGGCCCAATTTACTAAATTGGGCCCAATCCCTCTAATGGGCCTTACCTTAAGCCCAAACATATTCCTGGGCCAAAACATCTGACTCTAGATGGTCCGTTAAGGTCCAAAGGCCCAAAGTCCACTGTCTGGCCCAATCTGAGGCCCAAAATACTCCAAGCCCATAACTGATGAGTACGCTAAGCGTACTAGCTGAAGGTGGTGTACGTTGCGCATACCTGCATGTACGCCCATCGTACTCCACTGTTAAGCTACTTTCCCATTAAGTGCTTAATACTCCATTCCAGCAGCTACAATTACAGATCCAAGTCCTCTTCGACATCTTAATCCATAAAGTTGATTACTTGGTGGCTTGAAATCCACCAAATGAGCCCAAACTTGAAATGTGACAACAAACTTCCATGAAAAGGGCTAGATCTCATGCATGGCCACAAATGAGCCGTAAAGATTGAAACTTTACTGCTTATAGGACACATATGATACTAAGGGTGGCAACCCTGGACTTAGAAATGTGCTTGAGTCATAAAGATCCATTCTTGGGACCAAAAGAGTCCATAAACTCATCCTAAGAGAGATCTAAGAGATTAATCATCAAGCTCATGACTTTATACCTTAAAAAGGTCTTAAACGAAGCAGAACTCCAAGATCTGAAACTTCTCTTTTGCACCAACACCTTGCCTTGACCTTTGCTTCCTTGAAGGGTGGATTCAAAACACCAAAATGCCCTCAAAAAGCCTTCCAAGCTCCAAAAACACTCAAAGAAGATTAGGGTGTCGTGAAAACTATCTAAGGGTGAGAAGGAGGCTGACACTTGAGGGTATAATGTTCTTTATATAGTGGCACACCCTAAAAATTAGGTTTTAGGGACTCTGAACGTACGTTGGGCGTACTTCTTGTACGCTGGGCGTACGTCTCCAACACCCGAGACTAATTAACCCCTTTACGTTGGGCGTACCCCAGCTTATGCTGAGCGTACTCTTGTGCTGGCCACCTTGCATGCATGGGATCTCCTTGCCACTTTTCTCCACTAAGCACCAATAATGCCAATAACCTCAAAGTACTATAACTTCTTCATCCTAAGTTCATTTCCTACGAACTCCATATCCACGAAAAGGTGGAGAGAAACCCTACGCTCCAAGCCCCGCACCCGAGCCCTACAACCTTCCGAATAAGACCCGAGACCCATAAAAGGCCAAATCGACAGATTATGCTTATAACCATGGCCTCCGAAGTCGCTACCGAGCATCTTCTAAACTGGGTGTTACAATACATCAATTATAAAATTAATTAAAAATGAATTAATAAGGCCACAATAGTCTTTTTAGGTCAGATAAAGATCAATCGTGCGACATAAATGTATAATAGGAATAAAAGGTGCAACTAATTTGACATTTAAGTACTCTATGGATGGAAAATATGACTTAGGGACTAAACACGTAAGTAGCACAATACCATAAGGACCATTCACAAAATTTACTCTAAATAATATATTTATGTATTGAGTTATTATTTATCAACTAGAATAAATATTTAAATAACTAGTTATTTGTTATTTATCAAACATAATAAATAAAATAGCTTATTAATTTAATCATAAGTACTTAATTATATGAGTTAGGCTACTAGGACTAAGATGACATGAAAATGATTTAAAACTCACCCAACAACGTAAGTATGAAAATGATTTAATACCATCACCTCCCCATTCCTATCTAAAATTAGTGTCACTCTCTCCCCCTTCCCCTAATCGATGAACACAAGCAAACAAGAAGGTAGGATAACAATTTTGATTTATTGGTGTCTGAAGGCATTATATATTTTCTCATGTGGATACTGATAGTAATAATCAATTGTAAATAATGTCTTCAAGCTCAAAGAATATATACATGGCAAGTATGAATCATAAACATCATATTGTTGATCAGAATAGATATCATAGATAATATTCGGATAAGATATAATAATTTATACCTTGAATAACAACAACTAATGGATGAACTTAACGAGTTCCGGTCAAGCCTGGAGTAAATCCAGTCGCGCTTATAATATATTAAACCATGATGTATTCAATGTAAATTAGTAAATGAACAAGAATATAACTTAGAGAAATAAAATGAAGAATAATGAGAATGTTTGACAAGAGGTTTTAATAAATTTTCTCTTAGAAGAATAGATCAAAAGGGTACGTCTAAACATAACATTGACTTGACTTTAGATAGGCAAAGACAAGATACTAAGAAACAAATAAAGTACAGTTGATTACATCATAACAAACAAAATATTACACTCATAATAAAATACGTTTAATCTCGTTTCCTATAGTCTAGACAAAAGATAAGACAAAATAAAACAATTTATTCTTCGGTTTAGTTTTCATTTAGTTAGAAATTACTTCTGTTGGCTAAGAACTTTGGACTGATGGATGTGCTCGGACGGGAACTAGCATGGATCAACACTTTGCTCGGATAACCTAAGGATCACTTTTCCTGAACTATAAATCTCCCTTAAGTGACCTAAGCTATCCCTTCATCTTTCACTCTTCATCATCAAATGCGAACATATAAGCTTTTTACAACCACGTTCAAACTTCAATCCACCAACTGATTTGTCAATGAAATCCTTCTTCACATTCTCAGAAGTTTGGAACTTCGCTGATCTTGAAATAAACTTTTGAAGCACATTAGTGTGACTAGGTGCTTTTCCCTTGCCCTGAAAAATTGTTTCTTATTTGAGTCCTTCTTCTTGAAGATGTATCCAAGCTCTGGTTCACCAATTGGACATATGGGCAAATTATCAATCCCTTCAAGAACTGCGTTGAACGAAGGATGAGTTCTTCTAGTTTTAAATAGAGTTGAGAATTCAACATTGATTTTTGCAAATTTAGTAATGTAGTCCTTCAAAAAATCCAAGGAAGTTTGGAAGGCACTTTCGCAAGAGTAGTGGTTTGCTCTTCTTGGAAGTGGTAGGCAATGATGAGAATGTCGCTTGGATTCATCGTTAGAAAATCAGCATCCGAAACTTTCATATTTGTGAAATCACTTCAGAAGATGTAGTAAGAGTGAAGATGAAGCTTTAAGTCAAACTTGTTGATTAGTTTCTTGGCACAACCTTCGATTAAGGTGATCTTATTTATAGACCATGACTTCTTGATGGGCATCAAATAAGTTGTATAAAATGTTTCAAGTCTTTCCCTTCGGTTGGGATTTCAACTGAAATGTGACCGTTAAGATGAAGACTTGGAAAATTCTTGTAAAGTCTTTGATGCGGAGACAGAGGGAAGACTAGTTGTTCACAATTGGAGGTTGGCAAAGCATAAGTAATGTAAGGAGCATAATGAAATCTATATAAACTTCCTTTAGGGAACCATGGATATATCCTAGGGAGGGGATTCAGATTCTCTTGTTGATGTTGAGAGATCAAACTTTCTTTGATTGTTTGCTCGATATGATCCTTTGAAAAGCCCTCGGACCAGTTTAGTGACTTCAACAAGCTAATTTGTTCAATTTCCTTACCTTAGCGTTTGTCCTTTATTAAATTCCACGAGTGGAAATATTTATAAGTTGTTGAGCAACATGATTCACAATAACTTCTTTAATAGGCTCCTCTAGAAATATTGGAAGGACATGATGAGGCAAGTCATCGTGAGTTCGGATAGGAGGGAATTGGTAGATTGGGTCAATAAGATAGTTTTAAATATAGAATTTGGTTGGGTATTTCCGAATGCTTGAACTCTTTCCAGTGTTTGAGCCTTGGCCTCCTAAATCCTTCGGTTGACAGAATATGCAAGTGTCTATGGCCAAGTAGACCACGTTGCCCATTCCTTGGCTGTTATAAATTTTTATTTTTAAGGATAATCTTCAGAATGAGGTACATGCATTTCATCATCTAAGGTTTCATCTCGGAGCTTATATTCTCGGTTCCAACCACCTGTACCTTCTTCTCCCCCTCTTGCATAGAAAGGCCCTACTTTCGGTGCAAATAATAATTGATCATTAAGATCACCAAACTTCTCAAATACTTTCTATAAACTGAAATTGATAACCTTGGTGATGTTATCACAAGCTTTTGTAGTGGGAGCTTGGCTCTTTAATTCGTACAAGGTGTCCTCCATGATCTTCAAGACTTCGTCGAATTTAAAGTTAGGGGTGACGACGAAGTGTTGACCCGATTGGATTATCTGAATGAGGACTTGTTAGAGAATCAGGTATGTGCTATCCTTCTCTTGGATCTCTTTTTCCAGAATCTGAATCTTCTTCTCATGACGAACGTAGGTATGGTGGAAAAGTTCGTTTGTTGCCTTCATAAATTCACCATGAACATGAATCATCTTCTTACTATTGTATTCATGATGCTTTATGATCTCTCTATACCGAGTCTCAGACTCTTCCATTTAGTGCTTCAATCTCAACTATACAAGCTTATCCAACTCTTTTTCTCGGTCCTAGAGGGAGGGAGATGAAGACTTGATCTATGTAAATGAATTAAAAACTAAGTCCATCTTATTATAAAGAGAGTCAACCTTCACCTCGACCGCGTCGACTTTGTCCTTCATGTGTATAAATTATGTTGGTTCAAACATGATCTCAACTGACGAGCCAGTGTCCGAGTTGGATTTATCATCACTACATTGTTTCTCTTTCTCTTCTTCTTCTTCTTCTTCTTCTTACGAGGAGGATTGCATATCTATATATTTGTGGGGTTAAGAAGATAAAGCTTGAGCAAACTTGTGCTTTTCGGAAAGCCCTTTTACAATTATCACTTTGGTGTTGTTTACTTCAAACACCATTTCTTCACCTGTTTCTTCCTTATCTCTAAGTAAATCATCATCAAAACTAAATATTATCTTTGATTCGTCCTTCTTCTCATCTTTAATCCTTTATTCTTCAGTTTTTTATTAACCTTAGAATTATTAAGTGGGTCGTTTTAGCCAATAGTGGACTCTAAAAAATCATGTATTTTCTTCATTTGTTTCAGAGTCTCGGAAGGGATAGGCGGACTATCTAAGTCAATGTTGGACTTAGGAACATCACATTTTTGTTCCTCATTCTCTTTTTTTGCATCTTTCTCCTCTTCAACATAAGATCAATAGGCATATTTACAAGGAACTCGTGATCATCTTGCTCAGTGGACATAGGTCCCTTTTAATCTCTTGGGAATTTTGCTTGACGTTTTGTCACCATCTATTGTCAAAAGTTTGGAATATCTTGTAGAGAATTTCAGGGATACCTTTCTTGAAGTTGCGAGATAACTGGATCGAAAGAATTATCAGTAGCACCCGAACTTCCTTTACCCTTGGTGGGTATTTGTTCGGTTGTGACAACCAAAGAATGACGGACAACCCCGACTTCAGTTTGTTTGGTACTTCCAATAGGGGTCATAGTTTGTGTTTATGATGAAGGAAATATATCAAGAATGACATGTGAGTGTGTTCCAGGGGGCTTCAAGGAACTATAGTCAACACCGTGCCATCCTTTTGAGAGGATGGGGTGGATTAGTGTAGACCCCCTGTATGTGTATGTGGTTTTGAAACATTGAAGGGTAGTTCGAACAAGTGGCTTGGTGGGGTTGGCTAAGAACCAAAGTTAGGTAGAACCGATATGTGGACCCTATTGAGAGTTTCTAACCTGTTTTGGCTCTCTTTTTGGCTATGGGTTTCGAAGGCAAAGTAGTTGGACGTTTCTTAGCAATATGATTTTTCTTGATTCTAGAAATGGTCGGTTTCTCTCCTTCCAAGGGAGGAATATTTTATGACTGGTGAGGAACTGATGGGATGTTCGGATCTGTATCAGCCAAGTGTTTTATATTATAAGGGGATTCGGAAGGGAGAATGTCGAGTATGTACTCAGGTAGACGTCAGACAGGTCCAAAAGCATATTTATTAGGAAGACGATAAGACTTGATTTAAAAGAGCAATATACCACATCGATCGATGTGCTAATTAGAATGGTTTCATGCATATCCAGTTAAATTTGTTGCAATGTAAGAGCCTAGAATCTCGGACATGGGATTTCATGACTCTTGCGCCGTTCTATGAATTTACGAAATTTTTTCCACATGATCTTCGAAAGATCTACTGTAGAATCTCGACCGGTGAAAATACTATAAATGTGGTTCAACCAGTCCTTGATCATCATATCAAATTCGTCAAGCTTGTTGGAAATTCCTTTCATAATTATGTGGATAACCACAATCTAAAGTCCAAGGACGGATGACTTCTTGAAGCCCTTTGAAACATATGTACCCTTGAACCCTATGTCATTCCGGAACACTTGAAATTGATCTACATCGGGTGTAGTAACGACAAATCGTTATGGATTTTCACCAACACTAACTGCCTTGCGAATTGTGGATCTGGTAATTGGTGTTGTTCCATCATCAGTGATCATAATGTCAATACAATCTTCTTTGATATGAATCCTTTGGAATACAATGAGAATAAGTCTACTGGGAATTTTGGGTTTGGAATTTTGGTCAGAGGAACGATGATATGATGGTGGGAGATGAAATCGATCATGACGTGAACATATTCGTCAAAATCATTAGGATTTAGGGAGAACAGTTGATTTGTATCTCTCGGAATCATCTTAGACGAATATGATTCAACAGATCCTTAGGAGGATTTCTTTCCCTTTGCGGTTTTTGATGATTTAGGAGTCATGGTAGAAGGTATGAAGATTTTGAGAGAAAAATAACACTGTTAGATGCATTTTATATGCATCTTTTAGCACGTTTTTCTCGGTATTCTTCTTTAAAAAGCTAACTATCTCCCTAATATTATTATAAATTGTGTGTTTCTCATTATATTTGTAGAATGCTCATACTACTCACTTTTGTTATGATTTTCAGGGAAAATTGGAGCACATACGACATCTCGGGATGCATTCTAGGAAGAGCATTGGAACTTGATTGGAGATGGAACTAAGGAAGGATGTTGAGGAATGATCTCGAATACTCTGAAAGGAAGAACTGCAACCAAAATGAGACATGAATGAAGAAATCTGATCGCAGATCCATATATGTGATCATAGAAAATGCTCGCAAACTTATTTCGAGGTTTCTACGTGCCAAAAATGAGAGCTGAGAAAAAAAGTTCATTTCAGCGATCGCAGGTCTATATATGCGATCACAGTTTTGCCTTAAAGTCTTGAAAAGTTCTAAAACGGCATCGTATTTTATTAATTCACTTCGGGACACGTTTTCACGAAAAATGTGATCGCGTTTATCATGTATGCGATCGCAGAAATCCCTGCTTTTTTACTAGACGTATAAAAAGGCCTCTAAAAACACCCAGTGACCTAATTCGTGATTCTAGAGAACCGAGAGGCGATTTTGAGAAATTTTCGAGTGCCAAACACAGATCTGAAGAGCACGATTCAATTTCTATTTTCATTTATTAATATTTATCAATTATGTTTTGTTTCTACTTCTTGTAATTTGTTTTTAGTCATGTCAGGCTAAAAACCCTAGATTTTAGTTTCGCAAACCACTCGACTTTTTGTGCAAATAATCATTAGGCATGATTTTTATTGCGTTTACTATTTAGTTTGATCACTATGCTTAATTGAAAGTTTGCTTTTGATTCAGTTATTGTTGGCCACTTTAATTGTTAATGAATCATTCTAGTTATCTAATTTATTTAGATCTATAACTGTCTTTATTAATCAGTAAAAGTAACAAATATTAGATTAATATAAATTGATCAAACAAGTCTTTAAGCTTCCGTGCTTGTGAGAAGTATTGGACTTTACTGGGAATGTTATACTGTGTCTAATGCTACTTTTCTAAATTAATTAAGATCTTGTTTGGTTAATTCAGTAAAAAGTAAGGTTTAATTCAAAGAGCTTGTTTTGGTTAAACATTTTAGTAAAAGAAAATTGTTAGGGATTATTAATAATTTTCAGTACTAGTTTAAACAGTACACAACTCAATTGTCGTGTTGAAGGTTATTTGTATGATTAGGAGAGTCACCGCGAAACTGAAAATGTTTTTACTTTATGAATTTTATTCTAGTATTTAAGTTGCATTTTTCTTTTAGAATTTTCTGTCACTGTTAGTTTGAATAGTCAACAAATCCCCCTCATTTTAATTACTGTTAATTTAGTGTGTGCCTTATGCAAGAGAGGCATAGACCTTACGATGTGTCGTTGTGGATTCGACCCTGCATTCTTGTACTACCCCCTAGTGCACTAAAGCAGTATTTTTACTTATATTATTTGCTTGTTAGGCGTTGTGACACACTGTTAACAAGCAGGCGTCGTTGTCGGGGACACGACAAACACTAATCGTTTTATGCCAAGATCTACACGTACATGTACTCCATTACAACTTGATCCGAAGATAGAGAAGACAACAAGAAAACTCAGAAAAGAAGCACTTCAGCAGAAAAAAGTTACAAGGATTTTTCGCATCAACATCTGATCCAGCTTCAGAGCAAACAAATCCACAAGGCACTCCCTTGTGGAACGAACCTGAAACAACCTTCTTATCTTTTCCCAAAGCACTTCATCCTCACCTTCCCACAACCCATTCAAAAAATACTCACTAACATCTTCCGTCAAATACGAAACACCTGAACCCTCTAATTCAAATACTAAGACAGAATTAGCCATGAGTAAACACGGAGACGATCCTGAAAAGACTCTTCAAGAGTAGGCGACACAAGATGTTACGCAACAACCTTTGTGTATCACCTTTCTAGAAGCTCAGAACTTTGAGCTAAAGTCTAGTTTGATTCATCTACTCCCGACTTTCCGAGGCCTTGAGAACGAAGATACGTATATGTTTCTCAAGGATTTTCACGTAGTATGTTCTGGGATGAAGCCACATGCTATAATCGAAGATCAGATCAAGTTAAGGTCATTCCCCTTTTCTGTCAAAGATGTAGCAAAAGAATGGTTGTATGACCTTCTGTCTGTATTAATCACTACATTGAACGAGCTAGCTAAACTTTTTCTGGAAAAATATTTTTCAGAAACGAAAGTGTTCAACCTCCACAGAGAAATCTTTGCCATAAAGCAAGGAAAAAGAGAATCCCTTCACCCTTATTGGGAGAATTTCAAGAAGCTGCTAGTCTGATGCCCACAACATGGGATCAATGACTATCAGCTATATCAATGTTTTTGTGAAGACCTTACTCCAATGGAAAGGCGGTTGATCACGCTTCGAGTGGTGGTTCGCTTGCAAATATGATGCCAACTGAGATCTGGGAATTAATAGAGAAGTTAGAAATCAAATCAAAACACTCAGCAAATGAAGAAGAATGGTATCCAGATCAGTCGCAAGGACTGAAGGAAATCAGTAATTCCCACCTTGAGTCTCAGATGTCGGAATTGGCAAAGACTGTTCTTTTACTGACAAAAGAAAAGGGTGTTGAATCAAGATCAGAACTTGTGGGATATGAACGAAGATTGGGCACCCAACAAACATGTGCCCAATATTACAGGAAGACACGGAAGTTGTCCAGGCCATGGGAGGTTATCAAACACAACATAGACATTTTGACCGGCTGTGCAACAAACAAGCTTGGGGAGGATTCTAGAATAATTTCCAGCCAAGAGCCTAACAAAACTTTTAGCAGAGAAATCAGTACCAACCTCCACCTGGTTTTTAACAACCTTTTTAGAAAAATCAGCATCAAACCCATTTTCAGCAACCAGCTGTTAGGAAACAAGCTAACAGTTCCAACATGTCTCTGGAAGACATTGTTAAAAGCCCTGCTACCAGTACCCAAGCTTTTCAGAATGAGACTAAGTCTAATATCAAAATCCTAGAGCAGCAAGTATCATAACTCGTGAACTTTATGAGCAAGCTGGAAGCAAAGGCACAAGGAAAGTTCCCAGCTCCGACTGAGAAAAACCCAAAGCACAACGCTTGTGCTGTACCTCTCAAAAGTGGTAAAAACTATGAGGGACCAGATCAACAAGAAGATGAGGAAGAAGAGATCGTAGTTGAGCAATAATCTGAGGCGATTGAAGAGGTGCAGTAAAAAGGAAAAACCTTCTAAAGTTGAGGTAAAAACTACTACTCCTCCTTTTACCTCAAGACTTAGAAATACGAAAAAAGAGAAGGAGGACAGAGAGATTATGGACTTCTTTAGAAAAGTTGAGGCAAACATTCCACTTCTTGATACTATAAAATAGCTACCCTGATACGCGAAATTTCTGAAAAAACTATGTACTTCAAAAAGAAAACTAAAAGGTAACGAAACGGTTAAAGTCAACGAAAACATTTCAGCAGTTTTAGAAAAAGGTTACCCCTAAAATGCAAAGATCCAGTGTTACGTGCCATGCTGGACTTAGGAGCCTTAATAAATGTTTTACCATATTCACTTTTTAAAACTATCGGGGTAGGGCCACTATAAAGAACATGTGTTATCATCCAGTTGGCTAATCGTTCACTTGTACACCCAAAAGGTGTGCTAGAGGACATTTTGGTCAAGTGAATGGGCTGATATTCACAGCTGACTTTTACGTCTTACATATGGGAGATAAAGAATCACCGAATTCCAATTCTATTCTTTTGAGGAGACCATTTTTGAAAACTACCAGAACTAAAATAGTTGTTTAAAATGGTACCATTTCCATGGAATTCAGTGGTGCAGTTATCCACTTCAATATTTATCATGCCATGCGTTATCCAGACGATGTTTCAGCTCTTAATTTTATTGATGTAATCGAACCATTAACTGCTGAATATTTGGAGATTACTAACCGAGAGTCACTAGCTTTAGTACTCCATAGAAATTTGTTTGTTAATGCAGCTCAGGTTTTATCAGAAAAATATGTTGTTTATAAACAAGTACAGGAAATAGTAGCTCACATGGAACAACAAAGGAAAATCAGGTATGACAATTAGATTTTGAAGTTACATGATTCTAACTCCAAAGTTTTTTCTTCTGTAGTGCAAGCACCCATCTTGGAGCTGAAGACTCTACCGGAACATTTGAAATATATATTTCTTGGGGAAAGGGAAACACTTCCAGTTATTATATTAAATAAGTTGTCCGCAAAGGAAGAACTGTTTGGGATGTTGAAATAGTACAAGAATGCGATTGGGTGGACCATAGTTGATATAAAAGGACTCAGCCCATCTTTATGCATGCATAAAAAAGGAAGAAGATTTTAAGCCTTCAAGAGAACCCCAAAGAAGACCGAACCCACCAATAATGGAAGTAGTTAAGAAGGAAATTATGAAACTTTTGGATGTTGGAATGATATACATGATATCTGACAACAAATGGGTTAGTCCAGTTTAGGTCGTTTCAAAGAAACCTGGAATGACAATTGTGGAAAATAAAGAAGGAGAATTAGTCTCGAATCGAGTTCAGAGTGGATGACACTTTTGTATCGACTACAGGAAATTAAACGCGGCCACCTGAAAAGATCACTTTCCACTTTCGTTCATTAATCAGATGTTTGAGAGACTTGATGGAAAGTCACATTACTGCTGTCTAGACGGATTCCTAGGTTGTCCTCAGATTCCAGTTGCTCCAGAAGATCGGGAAAAAACAACTTTCACCTGCCCATTTTAAACTTTCTCTTACATACGCATGCCTTTCGGACTCTACAACGCACCTGCCACCTTCCAAAGGTGTATGGTAAGTATTTCTTCTGAGTATGTAGAACATATCATAGAAGTCGTTATGAACAATTTTGCTGTCTATTGAGATTCCTTTGATACTTGTCTTAAAAACCTCATCAAAATTCTTCAAAGATGCATTGAAACTGACCTGGTCCTAAATTTTGAAATATGTCACTTTATGGCTGACCAAGGTCTAATTTTGGGTCATGTTGTTTCAAAAAGAGGTTTAGAAGTAGATAGAGCTAAAATTGTAATTATCAAAAGCTTACCCTACCCAAAGAGTGTTTGGAAAGTGCGTTCTTTTCTTAGCCATGCAGGTTTTTACAAGAGGTTTATTAAAGACTTCTCAAAGATTACGGTGCCCATGTGCCAGCTACTACAAAAAGATCCAGAGTATGATTTTAATGAAAATTGAAAAAAGGCTTTTGACTTGCTGAAAAATCTACTCACTTCAGCTCCTATTATTCAGCGACCAGATTGGAGTCTGCCTTTTTAGATTATATGTGACGCGAGCAATTCTGTTGTTGGAGCTGTGTTGGGACAAAGGAAAAATCGGGTCCCCCATGTTATTTATTATGCCTCAAAACCTTGGACAATGGGCAAGCAAATTATTCAACCACAGAAAAAGATCTGTTGTCCATTGTTTTCGCTTTGGAGAAATTCAGACAATACTTGCTGGGGAAGAAAGTCATAATTTTTTCTGACCACGCGGCTATTCGATATCTTCTGGCCAAGAAAGATTCAAAGCCAAGGCTGATTAAATGGATTCTACTGCTACAGGAATTCGACATAGAGATCAGATTCAAGAGCTGGAAAGAAGATCTGGTAGCTGATCATCTGAGCCGACTGATCCCACCTGAAGACCCAACACCGATCCACGAAATGTTTCCTGCTGAGCATCTTTTCACTGTTTAGAATCCGCCATGGTTTGCTAATATAGTGAATTACCTGGCCTCTAGAGAACTCCCTTCGGATCTCACTCGAGCCTAGAAAGATAACATAAAGAAGGAGGCGAAAAGATACATTTGGGATGAGCCCTACTTATGGAAATATTGTGATGATCAAGTTATTAGAAGATATGTGCCCTAAGACGAAGTTAAATTAATTCTGAACTTCTGTCATTCTGAAGCTCGTGGAGGGCATTATGGTCCACAATGGACCGCACACAAAGTTTTAGACATCGGTCTTTATTGGCCCCATATTTTTTACGATTCGTTCCTCTTTTGCAAAACCTATGACCGGTGCCAAATGACTGGATCTTTAACCTATCGAAACTAAATTCCACTCACCACGATTCTAGTATGTGAAAATTTTGATGTTTGGGGTGATAGACTTCATGGGTCCGTTTTCACCATCATTTGGGTTTGTGTACATCTTACTAGCAGTGGATTAGGTGTCAAAATGGGTTGAGTCGAAAGCTACTCGTACAGATGACTTGAAGGTTAAGGTTGATTTTGTTAAAACCACTATTTTTGCTAGGTTCGGGACCCAAAAGGCTATCATCGGTGACAGGGGCACGCATTTATGCAATTGTACCCTCGAGGCCGTTCTGAAGAAGTATGGTGTTACGTATCGGGTGTCAACTGCTTATCACGCACAAACCAACGGGCAGGCTAATGCTTCTAACCAACATATTAAGGGTATCATTGAAAAAATGATCAAACCAATTAAGAAAGATTTGAGTATTTGGTTGGATGATGCATTATTGGTTCACAGGACAACATATAAAACTTCAATCAGAATGCCGCCTTATCGAATTGTTTTTGGGAAGCCTTGTCAACTTCCTGTGGAGTTAGAGTTCCGAACATACTGGACTGTTAAGAAACTTAATATGAGCATGGATGAATCTGAAAAGAAAAGAAGGTTGGATATTCAAGAGCTGGAAGAAATCTGGAACGATGCTTATGAGAATGAAGCAATTTATAAGGAGAATACAAAAGTTTTTCACGACAAGATGATCTCGCGAAAGGTATTTACTACTGGGCAAAAGGTACTCTTGTATCACTCTCATCTTAAACTTATTTCCGGTAAATTGAGGTATCGTTGGGTGGGACCTTTTGTTGTTACTAATGTGGTTGATCATGGTGCCATAGAAATCAAAAACGAACAAACATGAACAAATTTCAAGGTTAATGGTCACCGGCTCAAACCTTTTTATGAAGGGTTCCAAGCCACAAACGAAGAAGTGGAGGTAGTCGAGATCCCAACATACCGAAATTGAAGGAACCAAGTAACAACGTCGATCCAACGGCAGTAAAAACGGGCAGCTTACCGGGAGGCAACGCGGGTGTTTGAAGTTTTATTTCTTTTTGCAACTTTTTATTTCTTTGTTTTGGTGTGTTTTCTTTTACAAGTTCATTAAGTGGTTTTTAAAATTGAATAGAGTTCTACCAACGTGAACATAAAGAGTTTGGGTGTTAAAAAATTTCGAAAATAAGGACAAATTTTCAAAAATGCGATCGCATTTTATCATTATGTGATCGCATAAATGCTTCGAGGTTCTTAATACTGATATTTGAGGAAAAACTAGAAATTGCGAACGGGGAACTGATTTATGCGATCACAAAAATATATATGTGATTGCAAATTTTGTTTTATCGTTCGCATTTGTATATGGAGGGTTCGTAACACCATTTTTGAAAGAAAAAGAAAAAAATATGATTGCAAAATTTAATATTTCGATCGTATATCATTTTCGAGGTTTGACTTAGCAGAAAAAAAAATCAAAAAAATGCAATCAAAGAATCGGTCGCGGATTTCAGAATTTCACTATATATACCAATTTCAACCACATTTGAACACTTACTTTCAGAAAACTGCAATATATATATATATATATATATATATATATATATATATATATATATATATATATATATATATAAGAGAGAGAACTTTTTTGGCTTCCTTTTCACTCGAAAAAAACTCAAAACTTTATAAAATTCTTGTTTTTTGTCTGAATCAAGCATATAAGGTATCAAAATTTTCATTTTTACTTCTACTACGCCTCTATGCTTCTAGAAATGCGATTATACGGTCGAAATTTTTTCAGAATTTTTGTGTTCTTCATTTTGAATTTTTGAATTTTCCTTAAGTTAGTTTTTCATATCTACACCTTGTTAGAGCATATTAGGAGCTGGAATTTGGATCGTTTGTTCTAGGTACTAAACAGAAGAGTTACATTGGAACAAAATTCAAAAAATCAAAAAAACAAAATCAGACGCGAAAAATACACTGTTGCTCAGCATACAGTCAGGTATATTTGTTCTGATACTGAAACTCTTTACTTTATGTCAAACATATATGTGCGGGCTTGCATATCCACTTAAGAGTAGCTAGTCAGTTATTTTTGCTTGATATATATTTATCTGAGAAAATTTATGCCAGACCTGTCCCTATTCCCTACTTTCCTGAAACATGCCTCCAAGACCTTAACGTCGGTGTCGATAATCTAGATGAGCTGTTTACCATTCAAGAAGAAGGTGTAGTGGTAAATTTGAACTCCCATACTGCACTAAAAGAGTACTATCAACTTCATCCCAGAGAAGTCAGTGCTCAAACCTAGGCTCCCAGTGCCACTCTTCTTGAGGAGTTGCACATGTCTGACGGGATTCACACTCTCTTTGCTAACATTGGTTGTGAGAGGCTTTTAGACTTTGACTTCCCGACATCACCTCTGTTAACCAGAGAGTTTTTATCGACTCTTAGTGAAGTCAACCATGAAGGTTACTTCACATTCCGTTGTTTCAACAACACTTATGAGCTTCATGTAGATCAACTTTGTAGTTTTTTCAATGTTCATGGCACGAATCGTTCTACTAGTCCTGGTGGTTTTCACGCAGCAACTTTTTGGAAATTCATTATTGGTCTGAAAACATACTACAATTCCTCATCTTATCAGACCAGTATCATCCATCCAATCTTGAAAATTTGTCTGAAAATTATCTGCAAAATCCTTTTCTCGCAAGGTGAAACCTCTATGGCTGGAAAAGCTGAATTAACAATGCTTTGGGCCATGGTGACTGGTGCATACTGCCCATATTTCATTCATTTACTTGTGAAACGATTTCACAAGGTTATTCGTCTGTGTTTTGTATGTATATGTGTGTGTGGGGGGGGGGATTTTTTGTGGCAGTTTAATCACTTTAATCGCCCATGCTGTTTCTGATCGTTTTCCCCGAGAGTACTAGTTCTTCGAGGGTGCCTCTTCGCGTCTTACTCTTCAGAACCTCGATAACATGCACATGTGTCAATCAGCCCCAGGTTCCTATATCTGGATGCGTGAGTGTGGTCGTTACCTTCGGGTCACCGACCCTTCCTCTATCGCCCTGGCTAATCCCATCAGTTCTACCACATGGCTTCTTGCGTCCAATCTAACAGCTACTGATTTTGTACCTAAAACTCAACATCCGAATGTCCCACGACACCAGTTTGACCGCCCATCTTCTTCCCGTCACCCTTACACCCCTTACTCATTTATTGTTCATCCGGATAATGCGGATGCAACCCCATCCGATCTATCCACGACGACAACTACTATGTTTCTCCTGATCCGATGCATATTGATTTTTAGACTGACTTTCAAAATGATTTTCAGGATGCCCCACAACCCCCACCTCACATTGACCCCAACAACCCTCTTACCTATCCACACTACCTTAATCTCCAATAGAGCATCGACAACCTTCGCCTCGATGTTCAGTGCGTTGAGACTACTTTTCTGGGTGAGCATCGCAATTTTCGTGAGTAGGTGTTCCGTCGATTTCCGCCTCCACCTCCTCAGTTGACCTTTCCATCTCCTTCCCAAGCATTGAGGACAATGCTTTATTTTAAGCTTTTGGATTGGATTTGTAATCTTTTTGTACAAAAAAAATTATTTTCTTGCATTAGTTTTTATAAATAAACGCTAAAAAATCAAAAAAAAAATAAAAAAAAAAAACCAACAGGATTTTTCGTTTATGTTCGTAGTTTTCTAATTCTTTTCTTAGTTTTTCTTTATAAAAGAAAAAAAAAAGTCAAAAACCTAAAAATATTTTCCTTTTGTTTCCTGTAGTTTTCCCTTAAAAAAATACAAGATAAGCATACTCTTTACATAGCTCTGCGAAGATGGAAAATGAAAGTCTGAAGCAAACGGATCGTTATTGGAAGTATATAATCATCTACCATAACTAGGGGACGCAAAACACCGTGATCTGAGACCCCGGCCATAGAAAATAAAAAAATGGCATACTGAAACACTATGTGGGCGGTAATAACAGCTTTGGAATGATTTGATTGTGAATGTTTAAAAAGAATCTTTATCGACAAGTCTGAACCCACAGAACATGCCCCTATTTGTTGACACGCATTACCCTAGCGGTAACTGAGACCCTTATACCAGATCCACACACTCGAAAAGAAAAGAAGCGTACAACTGTCATATCCGGTACCTAAGTCAAAGTTCAAGCACTTAATCGAAGAAATCTCAAGAAATTCAGAAGTTGATTGAAGAACTCAAGCTAAAGACAAAGATACAAATTCAAGTTCAATCAAATCTAGAGCCACAACAAAGACAAATCTGACACGAGAAGAACTATGTGATATGTTATTTGTCATTCTCTACCACGTGAAAGCATAGAGCTCTAGACTCCTATGGGGGTTGGCCCATTGCTACTTCGGCTAAAGCTGATTTGGACATGTCGGGTTCTTAAGGATGCGTCGATTTTGGTTTTTGACTATCTAGTCTTGAGTACATGAGATTCTGAAGTGTGTTATTTTCACTCGCAAGAGTAATTAATGTATAAAGTTTAAATAAAACTATGGTTGTAATGTTGGGTTACACCGTTGTGACATCCCTATTTTCATGGCTAGAAAATACCGATTTTTTGTTTATGCTTTATAAAAATCAGAGTACCCTTTTTAATAAAAATGTTGCGGAATTTGTTCCCAGAAAAACATGATAAATACGTTATCAAAGCATTTTCCGAAGAAATGTATTTTATTCATTTTAAAACATTGGGATGTCATCGTCAATACAGAAACATAAGCATACACAGAACTTACATTCATTATCACTGGTGATTTATATCTCCTTAATCTCTCAGTGTAATGTAACTTCATATCGACACCTGTGATTCAAATAAACTGAGTGGGTCAGGTTGGGAAACCTGATGAGTACATAGGGTTTTCAACCCACAATAATATAATTATTATGTTTAAACATCAAACAATCAACCCAATTACCCATCCCCATTATCTTCTTTACTCGTAAGGATCTACCCTAAGAATCAGCTATTCCTCGTTCATTCATTCCTAAGGATCATCCTAAGGAATCGGCATGAAGTCCATCGTTGCCACGGTTTACACAACGGGCACTAAGTCTGCATAGTCGCCAGGGTTAAGGCACCAAGTCTGCATGGTCGCCAGGGTTTAGGCACCAAGTCTGCATGATCGCCAAGGTTTAGGCACCAAGTCTGCATGGTCGCCAGGGTTTAGGCACCAAGTTTGCATGATCGCCAAAGTTTAGGCACCAAATCTGCATGATCGCCAAAGTTTAGAGTACACCGGGTGAACACATCATTCACAACACCTACAGGTTGCGAATGGGAGATTTGCGCCTCTATTTATAGGCTGTCAGCGTCGAGTACGCTGAGCGTACTCAAGAATTACGCTGAGCGTAATGGTTTTTTAAGGGTTACGCTAAGCGTACTCAAAATTACGTTGGGCGTAATTTGCCACGTGTCGCGATCTCATGCAAAGCCGTGGGGAAGAAGTTGTGGCCCAGATTGTGCCACGTGTCACTCGCAGATTACCCCAAAAACTAATTATCTTCTAAAATTTGTAACGTTCGTATACTAGCTCCGTTTTCGATGTTCTTTATATCCACGCGTAGGCGAGACCGTACTCTACAACTTTTGTTTAGACTCCGTCGGCTAATTTTGATATTATTTTTAAAGTTATATTTCTAACAGGCCGGGACAGGAAAAGTCCATTAAAAATTCATAACTTCTTCATCCGACGTCCATTTTCGTGTTTCTTTTTACCGTTGAGCTACTTTTAATGAGATCTTAAATTCTCATTTAGGTCGCGTTGGCCGAAAACCGCTCGATCTAAAATTCGAATTTCGGGTTGTGCACTGCTATGCCAAATCTTTGAAAAATCATAACTTCGTCATACGAAGTCAGATTTGGGCGTTATTTTTATGTATGTTCTCGGTTTAATGTATACTACAAATTTCATTTACATCTCTAAGGCTAAAAAGTAGTTTATCAAAAAATCATTTTTTACGATTCCCGGTGCCGTGCCGGTTTTGCCGTAAAACTTGGACATGTCATAACTTCTTCGTTATAACTCGGATTTCGGCGTTCTTTATATGTACGGAACCCTTGTGACATATACTATAACTTGGAAAAGATTATTTATTCTAAATAATCTTTTATTAACAGTCATTTTTGACGCATATTGTCTCTAAATTGACTAGCCCGAATCTGCGGGCGTTACAACCGTTGCGGGTCTTCCTGACTTTGGGAGTCTATGATAGATGGAAGGTAGCAGGATGGTCATCTAGGTGGTGATTCCATTGGAGCTCCCTCGGTGTAGAGTTTGATTGTATAAAAAAAGAGAAAAAAAGAGAGAAAAAGAAAAAAAAAAGATAAATTAAGGTTGTTTATTTTCTTTTCCATATCGTTGTTTATTTTCCATTTTGTTATGTTTTTGCATGTATATTTTATTCTTTATTTATTTTTCTGTTGATCTTGCTAGTTAGGTTGTCCTTTTAAGTTGTTAATTTTGTCTAGGTTATTCCCTCACTACCCTTACCCTCATATCAGTTTCTCATGCCTATCATTTCCTTACTCGATGACTATTATTAAGGTTTAAGCTTGGGGAGATTTGTTAGATGCATTTTATATGCATCTTTTAGCACATTTTTCTTTGTATTTTTCTATAAAAAGCAAACTATCTCCCTAATGTTATTATAAATTGTGCGTTTCTCTTTATATTTGAAGAATGCATGTACTGCTCACTTTTGTTATGATTTTCAAGGCAAATTGGAGCACATTGACACATACGACATCTCGGGATGCGTTCTAGGAAGCATTGTAGCTTTATTGGAGATGGGACTATGGAAGGATGTTGAGGAATGATCTGGAATAGTTTGAAAGAAAGAATTGCAATCAAAACGAGACAGGAATGAAGAAATGTTATCGCATATCCATATATGCGATCACAGAAAATGCTCGCAAACTTATTTCGAGGTTTGTACGTGCCAAAAATGCAAGCTGAGAAAAAAAAGTCCATTTCTGTGATCGTAGATCCATATATGCAATCATAGTTTTACCTCAAAGTCTTGAAAAGTTCCAAAACAGAATCGTATTTCATTAAGTCACTTCGGGATACATTTTCACGAAAAATGTGATCGCATTTATCATATATACGATCGCAGAAATCCCTGCTTTTTGACTGGACATATAAAAAGGCCTCTAAAAACACCCCAATGACATAATTCGTGATTCTAGACGACTGAGAGATTATTTTCAGAGTTTTTCTAGTGCCAAACACAGATCTGAAGAACATGATTCGATTTCAATTTTCGTTTAGTAAGATTTATCAGTTAGGTTTTGTTTCTACTTCTTGTAATTCGTTTTTAGTCATGTCAGTCTAAAAACCCTAGATTTCAGTTTCGCAAACAACTCAACTTTTTGTGCAAGTAATCATTAGTCATATTTTTTATTGTGTTTACTGTTTAGTTTGATTAGTTTTATGCTTAATTGAAAGTTTGATTTTGATTCAATTTTTGTTGGCCAGTTTAATTGTTAATGAATCATTCCAATTATTTGATTTGTTTAGATCTGTAATTGTCATTAATAATCATTAAAAGTAACAAATATTAGATTAATTCTGTGTTTAGGGTTAACTCTAATATAAACTGATCAAACAAGTCTTTACGCTTTGGAGATTATGAGAAGTATTGGACTTTACTGGGAATTTTACATTATGTCTAATGCTTCTTTTCTAAATTAATTAAGAGCTTATTTGGTTAATTCAGTAAAAAGTAAGATTTAATTCAAAAAGCTTGTTTTGGTTAAAGATTTTAATAAAAGAAAATTGTTAGAGCTTATTAATAAATTTTCAGTACCAGTTTAAACAGTACACAACTCAATTGTCGTGGTGAAGGTTATTTGTATGATTATGAGAGTCACCACGAAACTGAAATTGCTTTTAATTTCTTAATTATATTCTAGTATTTAAATTGCATTTTTCTTTTATAATTTTTTGTCAAAGTTAGTTTTAATAGTCAACAAATCCCCTTCATTTTAATTGTTGTTAATTTAGTGTGTTCCTTACACAAGAGAGGCATAGACCTTACGACGTGTCCTTATGGATTCGAACATGCTTGCCTGTACTACCCCATAGTGCATTAGATCAATATTTTTACTTATATTATTTGTTTGTTAGGCCTTGCGACATGCTGTTAAAAACACATCAAAAATTTATAAGGTTGAGAGAAATGTTATGAGAGCATAAAAAGGGAAAGGGTGATTTTAAAATCAATTAAGTATTTTTACTTCTTTTTATATTATTTTACTTCTTTGTTTAAATATTTTATTTGATAGTCTAATTATTTGGAAAAAAATAAGTATGATGACACCCAGCTCAAAACAAACTAAATTTAATGTTGGGTACTCAATTACCTTCCTAATCGCTACAAATCCCAAATTGATGTGATAGTTTTTTAAGCTTAATATGGAAAACTGACGGTTTAGTTATAGAGAAAAGATATACTTGTCTTATTTTGCGTGCTTTTATTGGGTTTTTAAACGATAAAACATTTAGCCATTTGGGATTAATTTGACATTTAAGAAAATGATAACGGTGATTAAATGAGAAATATTAAAATCTTCTATTTTGAAAGACAACTTCGGTTTCATATTTTCCGATAGAAAAATGAAAACGAGACACAAGATACCTCAGATAAACAAAAACATACTCGGATACATGATATTCATAAAGAAACAAAGGAGTTTCTTTAATGGATATTAGAGGTAAAATGAATCATAAAGATCTTAGAGGTTGGATTAAGGAAAACATAGAGACATGAGATCATCCGAGATTGAAGAAACATATGTCGGGCGAAACAGGGAAGCAAGATAACTATAACATTTTGGATTAGAATCTCGAAACAGATTTCGGTTGACATGAACTATTTAGTTCATCGGATGCAAAAACTCGGAAAAAGATATAATTCAAAATGGAATTCCTGAGAAATACTTAAATTCAAACAAAAACGTTAGACTAAAAGGACATGAAAATAATCCCTAATTTATAGAGAGAGAAAATTTCTACATTGAGAAACAATCTGAACACTGATTTATTTGAATCTTGGATGCAAACATGACAGAGTGCAAACTTCTTTGAAGAATTAAGGATCAGGAAGCATCATTCCAATTTTGCTCAAGAAACCATTATATTTGGTGTCATCTAATTCCTTAATAAAGACATCATCAATTTCATCATCGGATGGAACAAAAATGATTTAGATGTTACCATATAGAACATGATATTTGTTAAAATGGTACTGAATATCTATGTGTTTTGTCATCAAGTGCTAAATTGGATTTTGAGAAATCGCAAATACACTTGTAGAATCACAATAGATAGGATTTTGGTTGAATCGGAAACTATAGTCCAACCATTGCAAGGTGCATCTTGCAGAAACAATGTATTCCACTTCACCTGTGGAAAGATCAATGTTGTTCTATTTCTTGGATGACAAGCTCACCAATCTACCACTGGGGAATTGACATTCTCCATAGGTACTTTTTTGATCAAGTTGTAAAACTCTCTAATTTGAGTCTGAATATTATTGGAGTGAGAAACTGTTGCCTACGGGGTACCAGATTCTGAGGCCCTTTGTTCCACAAATATATCAGAATATTTGTTTCACAACAAGCAGATGAGACATCTTTGGATTGGCTTAGAATCGAGAACAAAGAAACGTTGCACACATGAAATTGGGTCGACTTTTAGTAAGATAGAGTAATGAGTCTATCATGTCTTGGTATTTATTCTTATCAATAGATTCACCAGTTAGATTGGTAAATATCTTGTGTCTGAATCCCATGGGAACTTTTGCTGAGGCACAAGTGTCCATTGAGTGTTTATTTAGAAGCTTGGAAACATATTTCTCCTGATGGATAAAAATACCCTCGTTCATTTTCTTCACTTGGAAACCAAGAAAGAAACTTAGTTCTCAGTTCATACTCATCTGGAACTTGTTAATCATTAGTCTTGAAAAATGTTCAACGATTGTTTTATCGGTCAAACCCAGTATAATATCATTAACGTAAATATAGAAAAGCATGAGATGTTTTCCATTTGATCTTCTGAACAATGTAGGATCGTTTACTCCCCTTTGAAACCTTGAACACTTAATAAAGCATGTTAGTGAAAGATCTTGTATGCTCAAGAATCATATTAAAGTGATATTGCTAATTAACATATGATACTAATGGGTCACACTAACAACAACTTGATATAATTGATTATTTATTAGAAATTGATTTTAATAAATATTCAATAAACTCTTATAATTAAATTGGAAATTATTTATTTATGGAAAATAACAATTTTCATTAGCAAGTAGCATATTATTTCATATGGTATAAATTAATAAGTCATTTACAACATTTTGGACCATAAAGACTTTTTATCTATTACCAAAAGCTTAAGGTTTATATTTTATAAACTTGGTTTACAAAATATAAAGTTTTTGTCTTCTTTTGGTAAAGTATGGGGTAAAAATGAGAGAGAGGTGAAGGGAGATGGTCTTTTGATTAGTTTAATCAAAAGTAAAGGCTTTTTTTCAAGCATGGGGGACACCATGTCTTAGGGGTATGGGTTGTCGTAAAAGCTTAAGACCCTTTGTGTAATATATACACTTTATGAGGCTTGCACTCTTGATCCCTCTCTAGATGCAAAATCTGAAACATGCATACATGTATGTATTCTCTCTCACTTTTGATCATCTCAAGAAGATTAATTGCTTTTTTTATGCTCTCTTTATGTTCTTATTTTGATAAGAACATAAAGCTTAAGAGTCTTAATAGTTTTATACAAAATAACTAGCATTCTTCATCAATTTGAATCATTGTTGGTGTCTCTTGAGTTCATCATTGTTCATCAACATCCAAGCCTCCCAAGAGGATCCAAAGAACTACAAAGGTTGTAGTTTCTCCATCTTCTTATTTGGTTTGTGCTTGTTTTCTTTCCAAACTTTGCAAGATGATCCTTGGTGGGTTTAACTTGTTTATATTATTCAAAAATTATCAAGTCTTCTGTTGCCAAATATTATGTTTTTGAAACTAGTTTTTGAATAAAAACCCAACAGTTATAGTGTCATACCAGGTCCTTTAAGCATCTTTTAAGACCATATAAATCTTTTTGGAGTTTGTAACAATAATTTGGAATTGTGACATTAACAAACCCACGTGGCTGTTGGAGATAAACTTCTTCTTTGAGTTCACACTTGAAAAATGCACTTTTTACATCCATTTGGTAAACGTTTAAGGCTTTGTGGGCAACATACGCATGGAAAATGTGAGTGGCTTCAAGGCCAGCAATATGGGTGAAGGTTTCATCGTAGTCTAAACCTTTAATATGTGTAAATCCTTTTGCTACTATCCTTGCCTTTTGCGTATGATAACTCCTGTATTATCAAGTTTGTTTTGGAATACCCATATGAAGGTTCGCTTGATCGGATACAAACAAGAAAGAAATAAGAACAAGGTTATCACAAAGATGTTTTCACTAAGAAGTGATCCTCACAAAGAGAATCGGAACAAAGCGGCGGTTGGGGTTGCAATTAGCACAACCCGATTACACAAATATATAGTAACCCTAGTAACAATCAATCCCAAAATTTATGGGATTGATTCTAATCTAAGTAAATAGATTGATCCTAATCACTGATATTAAGGAACAGTTGACCGACAGCTACTATTACTATAAATACAAAATAAAAAGTAAATACACTACTACTATTAAACACCCGTTGATGTTGGTGCTAGAGCTGATGTTCATCGTGTAATTGACTCATCAAATTATAAGGATCGACCTTACAATCTCCCCCTATTTAATGATGTCAAAACCAAATCTAATTTCATTCGTCAGCTTCATCCAATATTTCTTGCTTCATCCACTGGAAATTATATCCCTTAAGCTCTACAATGCGATTGCTTAATTCTAGTGAGATGATCCAATGAAAATCTTGTTCAACTTCTTTATTCACCATACACTCTAGTCGAAGATGCAATAGATGCTCAGTGGGAGCAGCGAAAATTTCTTCAGTGTGTTGAAAGAACATTTGATTTTGAGAAACTTGAACTGTCTTGCAGGACTCCCCCTTAGGAGGTGGTCGACTTAATCATCAGAAGATATGAATTCCCCCTCAGGATTAGTATGGTCAGCTTTAATGGATAAACTACAATTGATTTATCATTCTCCCCCTTTTTAATGTCATCAGTAGGTAGAGTGAAAATTTTGAAATCTACTCTCCTTTAGATAAATAAATTTTTATTTAGAGTGACTTCGATTGAATGTTACCGTTGAAGAGTTACGAGATAGTATGTATCAGCGCGTCACAAGATGCAACGAAAGAAATAATCAAATTATGATTTGCTGTGAAAAGATTATAACAATGGATTGGTTGGTGAAGTCTCCTGATAGTATGTTGTGATACTATAGATCATTAACATAGTTTGGCGAATTCTCATTAGCGTATCATCTTATACGCTGAATCATTGACTTCTTTTATTAGAAGAAAAGGGGCAAGAGTAGGTAGGTGCATGTAATATACAACGGTACATGATATACCCGTCAACACAAATTTTTTAAGTTCTTATCAGCGTCTAGCATCTTACACGGACTCATAACAAATTGGTGTGTGTGATAGTCTACGGTACATAGCCTTACCATCAGCATAGAGTTTCAAACTTTTGTCAAAGTATGGAATTATACAATGAATCCTTCAGCTCTTTTTTAGAAGAAATGAAAAAACCCTTTGTCAATAGAGGACCTGACAAGTATCTCTTACACTGATGACAATGCAATCAGGGTAACCCACTGGGCAATGCTTAATGTTTTAATAGAACATGAGACTTGATTCATACGGAAAACATGCTTCTAGGGACCGAGCCAGGTAAGAAATGATTAATCAATAAAATAAACACCCAAGCCTTGTAAAAAAATTCTGATGTGGACCAGGAAGTCTCATGCTCAAAGATATGTCAATGCAAAACGATCGGTGTAAGTGTGCGATTTAATGTCATCTCAGTAGATGGTCTCGCTGATGAGATACATAGAGAGAGATTTTTCACATACATCAACATGCTTCTAAGGAAAATTTTATCAAAAATTTCATATTTGTAATTCATTAAAACGAGAAATAAGAGAGAAGTTGTTGAAAACACAAAAAGTATCTTGCAAACAAGCAATAGGAGCTCAAGTCAATGAAAGCATGTTGAGTTCAGCAATAAACTTGTTCAGGGTATTCTCATCTAGTGTCGTGGAAAAGATATTTGCAAATTAATCAATGGTTGGAATATATAACAGTTCAACATTTCCTTTCTATACAATATCACAGATGAAGTGATGACAGATATCGATGTATTTGGTCTTGGGATGGTGAACCAGATTCTGGATCATCAAGATAGCTCTGGTATTATCACAATAAATAGGAGTCTTGGTGAATGATAATCCATAATATTGAATCTGATTTTGAATCCAAAGAATCTGAGCGCAACACTTTCCAGCGACAACATATTCCGCTTCAGCGATTGCATAAGCCACTAGCATCTTCTTCTTTCTTGACCAGCTCACAAGTCGATTTCCCAACATTTGAGATCATCCTAAGGAACTATTTCGATTGATACCACATCCACCATGATCAAAGTCGGTATAACCAACCAGCTTGAATTCTGAGGCATGTGGATACCATAGCCCAAGATTTTGCCTATGCTTTAGATAACAAAAGAATCTTTTAACAATGAGAAGATGAGATTCTTTGGGATTGGGATGATAGGAGGCACATAATATGGTGGCAAACATAGTATCCAGACAAATGGAAGTGAGATAAAGAAGAGAGCCTATCATTTCTCTATACATTGCTGCATTAATGTCAGCGCCAGTTAGATCAGCGGACACAGTTACAGATAGTGACATCGGTGTCTTTGCTGGTTTACTATCGAATAAACCAAACTTATTTATGTGGTCAGATATATACTTGGCTTGCAAAATAAAAATCTTATCGGTGAGTTGCTTAACTTGCAAACCCAAGAAAAATGTTAGTTCACCGATCATGCTCATTTCAAACTTCTTGGCCATAACTTCAGCAAATTCAGTGCTCAGTGTCTCATCAGCGGATCTAAATATGATATCATCCACATACATCTGAGCAAGAATAATATGAAGCCCTGAATTCTTGATAAACATAGTGTTATTAATGGCTTCGTGCTTATATTCATTCTTTAGGAGATAGTTGGCCAACATGTCATACCAAGTCCTGTGAGCTTATTTAAGGCCGTATACAACTTTGTCCAGATGATCCATATGATCTGGAAATTCTTCATTTTCGAAGTCTGGTGGTTGTTTTAGAAAAAATTCTTCTTGGAGATCACCATGAGAAAGGCGGTCTTGACTTCCATTTGATAGACTTTAAACTTCATGAAGGATGCATAAGCGAGAAACAATATTATTGCCTCAAGTCTTTCTACAGGGGAAAATGTCTGATTATAATCCAATCATTCAAATTGACAAAAATCATGAGCAACTAATCTTGTCTTGTTTCTTGTGACAACCCCATCTTCATCCATTTTCTTTCTGAACACCCAATGAGTATCGATGATGGTCTTCCCTTGGGGACGTGGAACTAATGGCCAAACATTGTTTCATTCAAACTCATTTAACTCATCTTGTATCACTTTAATCCAATCAGCATCTCTTAATGCTTTAGTAAACTTCTTGGGTTCAATCATTGACACAAAATTAACGAACATACAAAAATTGTTGGTGACTCTATTGCGAGTGAGAACCCCTGAGTTAGCATTTCCTATTATCTGAGATTCGGGATGATCATGATGAAATTTGTGATTTGCATCATCATTTTTGATTGGTTCATTATTAAGGACATGTTCTCCATGGTTTGGAGATGCATCAGAGTTTGAATCATCAACATGATGAGGTTATACTTCAGCATCAACGACAGCTGGCTCCTTAGCATCAAATGAAAGATTGTGATCAGGGTTAATGTTTGGGACAATTGGCTTAGAAATAGAGTCGGATGAATTGAGAACAATTTCGTCAAGAATGTTTGCAGGATGATCAGTTTGATCTTGAATGAAAGAGTCTTCATCAAACGTAAGATGAATCGATTCATCAACTACTTGTATTTAAATATTAAATACCCTTAATGCTTTATATTCACTTGCATATCCCAAAATGAACTCTTTATCAGTTTTTCTTTCAAATTTGATCGCTGATCCCTCTGGTTCAAGATATAACAAACACACCAAAAAATGTGAAAATAGGAAATATCAAGCTTTCTTCCTTTAAGCAGCTCATAAGCAATCATTCCATGGTGCCTCGCAATGATTGACATGTTTTGAGTATTACAGGCAGTATTGACATCTTCAGCCTAAAAGGATAGAGGAAGACTAGATTCTACAACCATAGTTTGACCAGCCTCTATAAGAGTTCGGTTTTGTCTTTCTGCCACACCATTTTCTTGTGGTGTCTGAACAACAAAAAAGTTTTGAGAAATCCCCATAGCATCACAAAATTACTCTAAAGTAGAATTCCAGAACTCAGTGCCATGATCACTTCGCAGTTTCCTGACTCTGCGGTTATACAAAACTTCACACTACTTGATAAAGGAGATGATCTCTTCAACGACATGATTTTTCTTTCTCAGAAAAACAAACCAGGTGAACATCAAGAATTCGTAAACAATAACCAGTGTGAACTTCTTTCCAAATCTAGATTTGATAGGAATAGGACCAAAAAAATCCATATGTAGAAGATGAAGAGTGTCAATGATAGAAGAACAGGACTTTGGCTTGAATGAGGAATTTGTTTGCTTCCCTTTTTCACATGCTAAACATAGCTGATCATTTTCAAATTTCATCTTAGGTATCCCTATCACAAGCTGATTTCCAGATATCTTGGAAATATTCTTGAAGTTAACCTAAGAGAGTCTCTTGTGCCATAACTAATTTAGATAAGACTGTAAACAAGAGAACGTCTAAGAGAATTGTCAGCGTAAAACGTGTCTAGGACATAAATTTCATTTTGATGACTAGCGGTGAGTACTGTGACATTCTTTTGATCAATCACTTTGCCTTCCCTTTTGTTAAAATGAACATCATAGTCGACATCGTACAGTTGGATGATTACAATGAGATTGTACTAAAGACCTCTGACATAAGATACATTTTTGAACTCGGCTGATTTGCACTTGATTATACCATAACCTTTTGTGATTCCCTTGCTATTGTATTTATATGTAACTGTAGGTCTATCTTTATTCACATAGTCATCCAGGAGAGACTTGAATCTTATCATATGCTGCGAGCATCCATTGTCTAAGTACCAGATGTGCTCTTGACCCTATAGTACTAGAGTATACATTAGCTTACACTGACCCATTTTGCAATGGGTCTCTTAAGAAGGAAAATGTTATAACATTCATTAGGAATACAATTTAGAAAATTTTCCTTTCTAATCCATTTGTTGCTTCAAATAATGATATTGTCAGCATGTTTAGTAATGTTCACTTGTTGATCTTGTGAGAAGGGTGTCCATAGCGATAACATATTCTTTTTCAAGTATTTTTTTTCTTTAAAAACTTAATTTTTTTCTTTTTCTTAAATTTTGGCCTCCAATGAGTGGAATCATGTTCATTTAATTTAAAAACTATTTCCTTTGTCCTGGAGTTAGATATGTTGCATTGTGAAGAGTCACTTTTATTACATGCTGATGAGTTGGAAGACTCATCAGTGTCAGAATTTCATGAAAGCCAATCGGAGTAATAAGAACTTGAAGGACAATCAGTGTTAACGTCACTAACAGTACATTGAAGAAATTCACAAAGAATTTCATTCATTGAGTGAAATTTTCCATTTGAAATAGGGTATTTTAGCAAGATTTTAGTTGAAGGCAAAACATATTCATGATTTGGAGGCTGTTGTGATAGATCAACAGCGGACAATTTAGATTTACATTCAGTATGTTCATTTGAGTCATGGAAACGATGTTTTTCAATAACACTCTTATTTATAAAAGTGGTACTGACAAACCTAGTTTTAAATTCCTTTTCAAGATCACAAACATTGTCAAAGTTTTGTTCAGATTCAAAATGTTCAAGAATTTTTACAGCGTCATTAACATTGCCACCAAGAATTTTCTCACACTAATTATGAATTTGAGCATTTATTATGTATTTAACGTGAAATGTGAATGTGCCTAATTGTGAACTATATGTTGTAACTTTTCGGCAAGTTCATCAATTTTTTCCTTTTTAGTGAAAAAGTATTTGTTTGATAAAGACATTTATGATTTCTTTATTTAGCAGTGAGATAGAATTTTCAGTGACAATCAAATTTTCTTTTAAGATCTTGATCTCAGACTTAAGAATGGCATTTTTAGAATTAGATTTTGAAAGATCATGACGTAAGTAATTTAACGTATCAACTTTTTGATCAGAGGAGTAGTTAACAAACTTCTTAACCTGATATAAGGAAGAGGTGTCCCAATCTTGTATCTTAGAATCCTTTGCAGCTTGAGAGAAATTAGTGTTGAATGTATTGGAGCTACTATCATATTCTTTAGTGTGGAATTCGTCAATAAAAGCCATTAGACACTTCTCTTTCACCCCCTTCACCTTTAGATAACTTTTCTCCATAAGCCACAGTCAACATTTTCCTTATCTCTTGAGCAGACTCGCAGTTTTGAACCATGTGAAAAATGTGGTAAGGAAGAGAATCTCCAATGGCAACCCTTGCTTTCAAATATAGACTAATAAGTGTTTTATCTTCTTCTTTATATCTTGCCTTTGGCTTTTTATTTAATCCAGCAGTAGAAGCATTATTAACCATGGGTTGGAACATGGGAACAAGGGGACCATAATTAATGGTGCCGAGCATGTAATAGTCCATATTTTCAAGAGCAGTTACAACATTAGTTTTCCACATGGAAAAATCATTTTCATTTAATATTGGAATTTTAATTTTTGTTGAGGATTTGGGATGATATTGAGATGAAGAAGACATTATATCATGAATGTATCCAAAAAACTGCTCTGATACCACACGTAGGTTCGCTTGATCGGATACAAACAAGAAAGACATAAGAAAAAGGTTATCAAAAAGATGTTTTCACTAAGAAGTGATCCTCACAAAGAGAATTAGCAGAAAGTGATGGTTAGTGTTACAATTAGCACAACCTGATTACACAAATATATAGTAACTCTAGTAACAATCAATCACGACATTTATGAGATTGATTCTAATTTAATTAAACATATTGATCGTAATCACTAAGATTAAGGAACAGTTAACTGATAGCTACTATTACTATAAATAGAAAATACAAAGTAAATACACTACTACTATTCAACACCCGCTGATGCTGAAGAGGTTCATAAGCTGAAGTTGGCGCTGGAGCTAATGATCATCATGTATTTGACTCATCAGATTATAAGGTTCGACCTTGCACCATCTAGTTCCGACTATAGGGTGATCCGAGAAAGGGGGAACCAAGGTCCATACTTGATTTCGGTCAATTTCAACTAACTTCTCTTGTATTGTTGTGATTCAGTCAGAGTGATCCAAAGCCTCTTTTATAGACTTTGGTTCAACTAACGAAATGAAAGTAACATGATGCCAATTGTGGATCTTTTTTTAACACGTTCATTCAGATTACTAATTACTTGATTTGGGTATGATCCTTTTGTCAAGACATGTAATCTCGGAAGTTCATATGTAGTAGAGAATCCAACGTCAATTGTGGGGTTATGTTCCTCCCCCTAAATTTGTTGAATTATAGGTTGATTCTCCCATGGACTTTTCAACCCGATATGTCAACATCATTAGAGGGAAAATCAAAGAAGTTCACATCATCGTTGACAATCAGAATGGTAGGATCTGATTCAGTGAACTGATCTACTGTATCTTGAAAACTTTTTATTGTTTGAGTCAAATGTTGGATTACTAATTTTCCTTGGAGGCATGGTAGTCGAGATATCTCCCCTTCAACCTGAGATGGGTATACTTTGGAGTTAAAAGGAGAAAGTAAGGGTGAAGGACCAGAAATGGTATGGGAAACGGAAAGCATTTGAACAAGTCGAGCCTTTGAGTTGAGATTAGATTATGGGGGTCCAAATGGGGTTCCAAAGTTGATTGCATATATAATCTGATGATTGGTTGAATCGGGTGGTGGAGCATCACAATCCAAGATACGAGTAGTTACCTGGGTTTGTTCAGTATTTTAAATGTATGTTCTGATGGGGAATCTAGGTTACAACTATAATGCCTTAAGCGGAAAAACAATCAAATCAATTTAATTGATTAGGGCACATGCAACCTAGTTTGATATATGTATTTCATATATTAGCAACATACTATGAACACTAGAAGAAAAAAACTTTTCTATAAACAAACTAATTCATTAGACAAGAAAACTAAACTTTAGATTGTTATTGTAAACAATCTTGAATCCTTCTTCTTCAAAACTTTGGTAGCTAGCACCATAAGCGTCGTGCCTTTGATGGTTCTCACCCAAGGACAGCAACTAAGGATTATGGAGAAGGAGGAGGAGAATTTCAGCCAGAAGTCTCTTATGGTTAGGAGTTCCAAATTTGTGAAGGCTAAGGCTCCTTATATAGGTGAGGTAGCTTAGAGCCAAAGTTAGGGTTTAAGGGAGGAAACCCTAATCCCTTTGCTTGGTGACCAAGCAGCCCACAAGCCTCCATCCAAGAGCCTTTGGACAAAAGTTCTAGGCCCTTCCTAGAAGTTTTCGTCCAACCTCTTATAAGGAGGTTCTAGATCCTTTTCCTCAACTATCAATAAATTGCCAAAAATCCCTTGTAGTATAGAATAATTCAATTAATCCCAAAATTAATTCCAATTAATTTCTGATTAATTATTAATCAAATATCATAATTTCTATGTAATATATTATTCTCATAATATATTAGCAAATTATATATTCAATTTATTAATCAAATAAGAAATCATTCTCTCTCCCTCTCTCTCCAAAATAATCATGTCCAATTGCTAGCTTTGAGGGCAACCAAAATGGACCGTGTTACTATCAATTCAAGTTTATACCAATTATAGTTATGGGCTTAGACACCTAATCCAATAGTTTCCCACTTGGATAAGTCTAATAACTATAACTGCGAATACAACTTCCTAATTGATTAACAAATTGTAGCTACCAAAAACCGTTGTCGAACTCTGACCCAGTGAGTAACATGTCCTAAGATAACTGATCATATAATCCTCCATTCTGCAAGATATCATATAGACATGAGACATGGAACATAATTAATCTCATTGTCCAATAATTTGTTTCCTGATTTATGATTTGTAAAGACATAGAACTTCAAATCGAACACATCAATCAAGTCCTGGTCGGGCCCGACACTATAAGTCAACACCAAATCACCGAGGGACCCAAAGATATCCCTTTTCTCGTTAAGGAAAAAGGAACAGATAAACTTTGACTTATATGATTTCACCATTTACTTATCAAATCATGCACAACGATATGTTTTATAACATTAAGTTACTGATGCGTTTACGTATCATCAATGCACAACCAATTTGTAAACTACAACTCATATATCTTTGTTTAATGATTATAAGATATTATCGTCTCAGAAGTACTCGTGATAAATTCCATGCGGGTTAATACAATACTTAAATCTCCATTTCAAAGTACTCATGAATATTGCAGCAACACCATTGCCATGTCCAAAACTCTTTAGACAATCTACAATCCAATTCATCATAATCTTGATACACTACATACTTCCAAAAGTATGATCGAATGTGGATGTTTGAATAATCCAATTACTCGGTAAGTAAAACATGCAAAGCGAAACACAAAATAAACAATAGAGAAAAAATTGATGAGCTCAGATTCAGTGTTGGATTTCAACCGACGGAAGAAAACCCAAGTAAACCGAATGTAGTCATCAACTATCACTAGAATGTATTTCTTGTGTGAAGGCTTTCAACTGCTGATGGACCATAGAGATCTGTACGAAGAAATTCAAGGGGGATCGAAAATGGATTTTTCAATATGAACAGGGTGACATTTCTTGGACTGTATTCCACACTACCTTGAAGCACATAAAAACTCACTATCAATTTCTAGTAGAGACAATCCTCAAACCATTTCACCGGTGATAAAATAATTCATATATAAGAAATTCAAATGAGCGAGTCTCTGATGTCATAACCAGCTAACATCGGAAACTGATTTTGTGAGAAAGCACATTTGGGGTTTACCAATAATGAGGTTTATATATAGTGGGTAAATGTTTTTGTTGCGACCAGATTTAATGAGACATTTTGATTGGTCTTCGTTCATGACATAGTTGTGCTTGTTGGTGAATTCAACATGATGTTGCGCATCATTAAGTTAGGCCACACTGATTAAATTGTGTTTCAGCCTTGCATCATAATCTACATTTGAAATGGAGAATTTTCCAATGATGAGGGATCCATAGCTTCGGATGGTATTGTTCGTGTTGTTACTAAAAGTAGTGAAACCACCCTTTGGAGTCGGTTTGTATTCCTGAAGGAACTCTGGTATGCCAATCATTTTCATAGAACAAGAAGTATCAATATAACATATTTGTTTCTTGTTCTTCTACATAAAAATCCTGCAAAATCATAGAGATTTCGATTTCTTAGACTCCTTGTTAGAAACAGGGACCTTAGAATGGGCTTTTGACTTGGTCTTAGATTTTGTAATAGAATGACTTTTGGATGACTTTTTCCGAGGTGCTTTTTAAAAATATGAAAACTCATGGTATTTTCATTAATCAAGTAATCATATTCAATGTTTGTTGGTTGACAAGAAATTTGTACTAGAGTAATTACTTTGTTCATTCTCCATTCTAATTTTGGAATGGGTTTCAATAGAACAGATTTACCAGATGAATCTAGGTTGTTTTCCTTTATCCACAGTCTCAACAGTCTTTCTAACTGAATGAACAATTTATATTTTAGGGTTGTTGAATTTAAGGGTAAAGGTGGCTTTACAAGGAGATCAGTTAGTGTCAGACGAGATTGTGTATGAAGTGTGGTCTGACGAGTCAGAAAATGTAAAAACCGATGGTCTCTTTTGGATTTTAGTGGCTACATAGGACTTGTGATTCCTATTGGAGGCAGTCGGAAGAACTAAATGACACTTTGGTGAAACACTTTCCATAGATTTTTTGAGAAAATTATAATCATGCCTAGATATTGTTTCATTTGCTAAGGATTTCTTAACTTCTTTTTTCGTATGGATAGTGTCCTTTTGTTCAACCATGAGTTTTTCATAGAGAAAATTTTTTGTTGAATGGTTGAATTATCATATGTTTTTCTGATAGTTGGATTGTTAAAACATGGTTTGATTAGAATAAGACTGGAATTAGATACAGTCTTCGAATTAGACTTCGGAACTTGATAAACCGAAGGAATGTCTTGATTACTATTAATAATGATCTCTTCATAATATTTACTATTAATGGTTACCCATATGGAACTGGTGACTTTAATATATTTTTTCGACTCATTTCTAGAAGTCTCATGAATAATTTCCTCAATGACCCAGTTGTTTCGTGGTGAAATGTACAGAACAAAACCACCAGTGCCACGGGGAACAATCTGAGGTTGGTTCAAGTCCAAGGATATTAGAGGAGAAAGTTTTGTGTAATCAGGACATGTAATCAAGATGATGAGATAAGAGAAAATTCATGTATTAAGTATTGATAGGTCTTAGTCGCTTCTACTAACGTAGATAAAGTAAAGATTGTTGACTCCGGGTAGATGTGTTTTAGAATATCACCCATGTGGGTTAGATTCTGAAACTCCTTAATTGGGGTCAAAAACTTTGTTCTGATTCCAATACCTTTAGACCAGGGATCACGAAGATTGTGAGTCATGTGTTCATTGGACACAACCATGTCAATAGAGTTATGTAATTTATTGATAGCATCAGTAATTCGAATGTTAGCGGCAACTAAAATATTTTGTTCACTAACTAAAATTGCACATTTTTCATTCAAAATAATACATTCGTCCTTATCTATTACAAGTTCATTTTATAAGGAATCTATTTTAAGCTTGTGGTCTTCATTATGTAGTCTTAGTCAGGTAAACTCACTATTAATCTTCTCACGGTTATCTACGGCGGTCTGATAGGCATTTAAGGATTCTACTAAACCCGATTCAATTTTAATTAGATAAAGTCCACAAACAATTATCAAAATTATTTTTGGAAAGAATAAATCATACCTGATGGATGATGCTTTGGCCAGGCGAGTCATTGGAGGCCATGTAGCAATATTTGTGCTCAACAACATTATTTTGTCTACCCATAAGACACATGTTCTTATCTTCAACACTCTCTTTATCATCACCAGATGACCAATACACATCCACATATTTTGAGATTGTGGCAACAAATACCTTCTCACTTTCAACTAGTTTTTTTTGCTCGGTTGGTGTAGTAGGCAGAGTCTTTTGTCTTTGGTTTGGGGGATCGTCAAATTTACAATCTCTGGCATAATAATGATTTTTTTTGTTTTTCCACATGTGGGGTCGAATGGTTTTGAGAAACCAAATTTAGGTTGTTCGGAAGATTTGGTCGGTATGAAGGAGGATTTTCGATTGGTTTAGAGTACGGTTGTTAGTTGTTTTGATGAGGGGCTCGCTACAATGACTATTGGTTGTTGGAATGATATTAGTTCTGAAAAGGTTTTTGATTGGTTACTTAGGGATGTCGATTGTACTTCATAGTCAACATAGAAAACTCTTGTTGGAACGCAAGATCATCCACTGCAGCATCAGGATTGAATCCATAGTTCTCTTTTGGGAAGGGAACCGAGGGATTTTAGATGTAAGAATATGAAGGGATATTGTTCTGTGAAGGTAGACGTGTGGAACTGACGAGATCCAGGTGTCCACGTCAGACTTCTCTCAAAGTTTGTGCAACATTTGATGTAATATCCCAATAATCAAGATAATTTTTTTTTTCAAAACCAACCAAAACCATAATTTTTTACAAAACATAGTTTCTAAAGTGTCAAAATCACAAATCAAAATATCCCAAGATCAAATCTCATAAAATCTGAAGGATGTCCACAATCAAGCCTTCGCCTTGCTCTGATCATCATAAGTACCAGAAACATAACACTTAAAATGTAAACCAAAGCTTAGTGATTTCCCCCAAAGTACCACACACAACCAAACAATATACATAATGCATGTTGTGTCCACAACCTCCCGTTTGGATTACCCTGGCCCAAAACCTCCCGATTGGATTGCCCTGGCCAACAACCTCCTGGTTGGATCGCCACTCTGGCCCACAATCTCCTGATTGCATTGCCACTGTGGCTCACAATCTCCCAATTGGATTACCACTGGCTCATAATCTCCATATTGGATTGCCTGGGTTTGTTGGATGACAGCACAAAGCAGTACAACCTTAACCCACCCACACTATGTCGACCTATACAACAGATAAACAAATAACCATACAGATCTAACAGATCACTACAACATAACAACATTATATATACCAGGATATATAACCTAGTGGGCTGAAATTGGTGCCTTCGATCAACATGTACAGTGACGAAACTCACCTCATAACCTGAAAAGATATTAAAAAAGAACACTGCTCCAAATGCCAACTCTACAGGTCACCTATAAACCAAACAACGACCTAATCTCAAACTTCTGCTCAAAATACCCAAAATGTCCTTAGGTCAAACTTGGTCAACCCGCAGGTCAGAGGTTAGAATTCAAATTTAAAGAGTCAAAAAGCTAAGGAAAGTCAATACAGATTGAGTATGCCATGCGTACTCAGTCACTACACTGAGCATAGTTGTGATCTATCCATATTACGGGGTCATTGGCTACTATGTGCAATATACCCCTTGGTATGCCCATCGTACTTGGCCTAAAGTTGCTCTTTCTTGCCAAGTGCTTAATCTATTAAGAAATTTTCATCCAAACCCAGATCTAGACCTAAAACATCGATCTAATTCATAAAGTTTCTAGCTTTATGACTTCCCATGGCTAGAAATGGACCAAAAGCTAAAACCCCAACCTATTATTCCTTTAAGACATCATAACTCTTGCATGGAAAGGATAGAAGGACCAAGATCACATTTTTATGGTTCGTAGGACCTAAAAACGTCTGAAAGGACAGCTCTTCTGGTTAGAGTAAACCATACTCATGAACACAAAGCTTATGGGACCAAAATAAACACAAACTTAAGGCTAACAAGATCTAAGAAAATAGCTCATCAAGTTTCAAACTTTATACCTTCCAAAGGATGTTTTAGGGTGAATCACTTCTGGATCCAAGATGCCTTGAGCTTCTAAGATGATTTCCCTTCCTTCTTTTTCCTTCAAGAACACAAAAATGCACTCTCAAGCTCAAAAAGGCACACACAAAGGATTAGGGTTTGCTACGGACGAATTGGGAGATGGAGGCTGATAAGGGAAAGGGTATTGATGGGTTAAGGATGTTTAAATAGTGCTCAAACCCTAAAAATTAGGGTTTGCACTTTTTGCACGTATGCCCAAAATACATAAGAGTACGCTCAGCATACGCGAGAAACCACACGTTCTCATTTAAACGCCAATGGGACCAATTTGCAACTAATTTCATACTTAGGGTAAAAAATGAAATTACTTAACAAAAGGGTGTTACAATTCCCCCCTCCCCCCCTTAAATTAGATTTCATCCTCGAAATCGTTCCCTACTACACCCCCAGGCCATTCTGACAATCCTTCCAAAATCCCGATCCGAAATAAAAAGTTGTCTCACAAACCCTGACTAATAAAGAACCCTTGATCCACTAGCCTTAACTAATGAAGAATAACCAACACTTTTTTGCCCGAAGTCCGGAAATCCAATACATTGTCTGACTCCCAAGCAGCTAATACCATCTTAAAACACATTTAAAATGACTTCACTTCGCAACATGAACCATACGGAACCCTTCCAACCCCGAATTACCTTGCCGATACCACTAAAAAACAAAACTTCTGACTATTAACTGCTGTTAAACCCTCTATTTGAAAACAATGCGACTCTCAATGTGAGTCTCAACTAAATAACCATTGTAGTGAAACACGAGCAACGCTAACATATTCCCCAAAATCGCTCTAAACACTTCAAAATCAAGGCATTTTTATAGAGAAATCGAGAGATCACTCAAAAACCCATAGCTACCAACAACAACCCGGTAACTTGGAAGTACTCGACCGAAACAACTATCTTTCTCTCCCCAACTGAAAGACCCAACTTCCAATGAAAACCACCCAAACCGGAAAACCTCCAAAAAACTGGAACGACAACTACTTCCATCAATAAAATACCTAAAACCGGGAATCCATCAGTCTAAACTCCAGAAGCCATACTGTAAGAATGATGATCATCCATTCGTCGTACCTATACCTAATCCTTGACTAGGAACACCACCACAATATGTAGAAAGAATACTCAAATCATATCGATCATGAATTCCCACCAATCCTAAATCTAGAAATTATGCCCAAAAACCATAAATACACACTTGACTTCCTGACAAGTCATCATCAACCCACCGCTCCCACGAGTATAATGATGGTCCATCCAAGAATTTCATGTTGCATCCAAATCCCTTATCATCTCAGGTGTACATACACTGACAATTACTCGATGCATTTAAAATGAACTTCATGACTCGAGATTCGATAACCGATACCCAACATTGGTAACCAAACTCCAAATAAACAGCCTGCAAGCAAATAGGGTTTATTGTGCAAACACTCTGCAAGAGACTTCTAATGCAACTATTACTCCCAACCACTTTTAACTGCCCATAAGATCCAAACCAGCTGGTCACCGAGTCCTCCGACTCGCAACAATGCACTACACCCAAACATGCCAAGAAGACTAACGATCCGCGACCTAACAGTATTGATTAGATGACTATCGGTTCCTACCCACATGAATCATACAACCACTGGTTCAGGATACATCGTGACACCTTCAAACCACTAAACAATAAGTTCACGAAACTACGCCAATCTTGTAGTTATTTCATCACTAGTATGAAGATTCACGACTAGGGTGCCTAAAGATACCCAACCATCAATCCACCGACTTGTAAGAACCCAAGAAACATCAATCTTAACGCCAATCAGACACAATACGATCCATACCCTCCTCTCACACATAATTCCTTTCACAACACAGGTTGCTAGCAATGCAAAATCTGGCAAAAATATGGTCACACACAACCAGAGAATGAGATATGCGGTTGCACTCTTGTCCCAATACATGGGATACAAACCAATTAAGAACCGTGCCTATAGCTCGCGCCAAGTGTTTTCATGTTATCTTACTTAACTTGCATATATCCCCAACAGAAACACATAACCAACCCTAAATCTTCTGCATTCCTTCTTCCTCACCACCTTACATATAGGTTGTGGTACTAGTAGATCTAACCGAAATGATGAACCTCAACCGCTAACAGAAAACATACTCATGAATGGCTTAAACGGAGATCCCATACCTTGATTAAAACCAAATAGATCCTACCAATAATCAACTAGCTTGATAAAACTTCCAAAGCCATCAAAAATGTTGCCAAAACCCTAGCCGGGTAAATCCAGATATCAACCCCGCCGACGCGACACGCCAAGATTGGATTTTGCGCAGATCCAAAGCCACACTTAAAAAACTAAACAACGCTGCACCAATATCCTAACTTCCAATAATCAAGGACATCTGCCAAAATCGATCATGTTATGTACGATAATTTCACAACCAACCATTGAGGGTACCCATATCTAGAAATCAAAATATACAATGTAAAGATTTTGACAATAGGTTGACACATCCATGAACTCCAACTGATACACCTCGAAACTTCCGAAGAAACTCTGCAATTGATGATGAACGAAAAGACCAATGATCGAGAGTACATTGACAACTAATCCATTGATCCAATACACTACTGGACAAAGCCCATGAGGGACTAAACATACCAAACTCTGAAACCGATTGACCGATCAACAACGGCCCATCCTAGACTATAGATATCAATCTATACAACAAGCTGACAAATCCATCAATAATCGATATTCAACCTGAGCGACCCAAACGCCTCTTGACCTATTCCTCAACGCTCTGAAAGAAACCACTGGCTACAACGAGCTCCTTGTCCCACAAATTCTTGTCGTGAAGACGACTCTTGCATTCCTGAACATATACATCTGATGGCAACTTGCTCCACACCCCCCGTCTTGACCAAATCCTGGACCAAAGTTTCCCATGCCTGGAACGCAAATCCCTATGACCCATTCTTATGGAACCATACTCAAATAGATCGATGATCCTCTAAGCAGAATATCCAACTCTCCCCTACTTAGAGTTCGAACTACCACCAGCTGACATTGCAACTAGACCAATAACTTAAATCGACTCACCTAGATACACATCATCCCTAACCATCGAGATATAACACAACACAAGATGACCTTCTAGAGAAAGATCAAGAAAACTCAAAGAGATTCCAAATCCCATATGGAGACCTCATGAACTCCCCAATCATGGCTACCTCTAACATCAAGAATTCCATGTGGATGCACAAGAAAAACGCCAACTTCTATCTAGAAACAAATGAAATACTACACTCCTCGCATGCAAATTCCAACCGTCAATTCATTGCAAGAATTATTCATAAATACAAAAGGCATCATTCTCATACTCGGGATACATCAGAGACAACAAAAGTTGTCGCTCCCGATTCACTTCCCTGATCGTCTGAAACCATCAGCTAGAACCTGGCCCACCTATAACGCAAGAAAGCATGTCCTTGGTCTCATCTCAAGTCAACCATACTACAAGGATCCTCTTGTGCATTCCCACACTTCCATACTACCGCTAAAAGTCGCAGCCATATCGCCCCAACTCTGCAAATCACATGTATGCTCTCTCTCTCTCTCTCTCTCTCTCTCTCTCTCTCTCTCTCCTCTGAACGTGGAAAGCTGGAAGAACATAGACTCTGACGTAGATAGGACATTCCAACCCACCTTCCGGTCACTCGGTCCTCTAGCTAATCCTCGAGCCAATCATAACAATCACTTCTTTCTTGAGTCCCATGACTTAACTGGCACTACCTCGAGCAAGGCCCTCGAGACCTTAAAATCAACTAACTCGCCAAGGTCTACACCATTCAAAGCCAAACTGACATGGCCACTAAAACCCAACAATCACCAGACTCATCCTCAACCTGAATAATCCTAACCAAAAGATCAACAGATACAAAAACATTGTCACGAATCATGGTATCAAACCTGTCATCTACCTTCAACCAACTCCTTAAAAGCCTCGTGACTTCCCTCGATTCGAGTATAGATCATGCGCTTCCAGTATTATGGGCCCAATACTAAATTCCACACATATCCATACTTTTCTTAAGAGTCATCCCGAATCTTCTAAGTTACTTCCTCATAGTGATACTTCCAAAATCCACTGAACAACATACCATGCACACTACAACACTTCCAAGGCTCTCTTAGGATCCCCACCTCACCCTACCATCAGCCGCTGAAAAACCAATATTAATGTTAACTAACCACTTCATGAATACATTTACATGCAATAAAATTTAAATAATATTTCGACTAAAAGACCTAACCCTACAATAGTTAGACTCAAAAGAGAGTTGCGCAATAGGGCCGAATCAATCATTCTAAAATTATTTATCCTTTACAACATGTAACTTAACATATTCATTTAATAGTTAACTCACATCAATATGAGTCCCACAAATCACAAAGTAATCAGTGAAACTGACTGGCACCAAGACACCATAAAATCAGGCAGATCCTTACACGTAAATTTCGGACCACTAGGCCCAAGCATCAAGGATACATATACATCCTGTGTCTACTCTCTCAAGAGTGAATAATCATTCCCCATGTTGACCTGCTATAAACTATACTCACTCATGGAACTTCCACCAACCTTGCAGTCACGCGTGCATGTTAATCATACATAACGTTGGATTCTATAGACAATCAAATACTTGATTCTACCCTAAGCTCACAACCATATGAGGAACATGAAATAAAGCTAAATAACACATTCTCAAGCTATAAAATCTTAATTATGTACAACTATGATGCACACACTAAGAAACTACAATAATGATGTCAATTCCATCTAGCATACAAGAAATTCTCCTATGCTATCAGGCATCATACATCAGGAAAATTCTATCATGCAATTCCTGAAAATCCCTAGCCTACAACTAGCATCCAGTTCTATCATAAGCATCATAAGAAAATAACAGTGTCGGTAACTTGGGGTATACTTTTTTTTTGCTCCGGCTGATCGTACACATCTCATCCTTTGTCGGTTACTAATAATTTTTGAAAACTTTTATAGATCTTTAGTTTGATTCTGGATTCACACGAATGCTCATCCAATTCTCTCAAACCAGGTCTCTGATACCAACTTGTAGCATCCCAAAAATCAATATTTTTTTTTTCAAAACCAACCAAAACCATAATTGTTTAAAAAACAGAGTTTCCAAAGTGTCAAAATCACAAATCAGAGTATCCCAATATCAAATCTCATAAAATTTGAAGGGTATGCACGATCAATGTTCTAAAAGGCGCGTGATGGCGTGCGCCAAGGCGTGCCATGGCATGAGGCGCGAGTTCGCCGTTATGAAAAGCCTCATAATGTTGCTGCTAGGCGTGACGTGTGCAAGGCGTGATATTGCATGTCATGACGTGTTATAGCGTGTTATGGAGCGTGTTTTTTCATTTGAGACATATTTTGTTTGTTCTTTTTATGGCTTTTCTAATCAGACATACAAGCATTGTGTTTTTTGTTCACTTTTCGTTATTATTTGTTGATATAACACTTCTAAAAACGAGTTATATTTGATATAAATTTATATTAATGTGGTAATATAATTATAAATTAATACAAATTCATTGCCTTACATCACTCCTTGAAAAACGCCATGGCTCGCCATGGCTCGTTAAGCTTGAGGTTTGGCCTTTCCGCCACGCCACGCCTCACGCCTTTTAGAACCGTGTGCATGATCAAACCTTCGTATTGCCCCAATCATCATAAGTACCTGAAACATAAGACTTAAACGGTAAGCCAAATGTTAGTGAGTTCCCCAAATGTACCACACACAAACACATAATATACATAATGCATGCTGGGTTCACAACCTCCTGGTAGGATTACCCTGGCCCACAACCTCCCATTTGGATTTCCCTGGCCCAAAACCTCCCGGTATGATCGCCACTATGGCCCACAATCTACCGATTGGATTGCCACTTTGGCCCACAATCTCTCGATTGGATTTCCCAAGTTTGTTGGCCGACAACACAAAGCAATACAGCCTCAACCCACCCATACTATGTCGCATATAAAACAGATAAACATATAACCATCAAATAGATAACCATACAGATCTAATAAATCACTACAACATAACAACATTCTATATACCGGAATACATAACCTAGTGGGATGACATTGGTGCCTTCGACCCACAAGTACAATGAGTAAACTCACCTTACAGTCTAAAAAGATAGTGGAAAAGAACACTCCTCCAAATTCCAACTCTACCAGTCACCTATACAACAAGCAATGACCTAATCTCAAACTTCTGCTGAAAATACCCAAAATTCCCTTAGGATAAACTTGGTCAACCCCCAGGTCAAAGGTCAAAGTCAACAAATCAAAAAGTCAAGAAAATTCAATACAGACTAAGTACGCACTGCGTACTCAATCACTATGCTGAGCGTAGTTACGATCTATCCAGATTATGGGGTCCTTGGCTAGTACGTGCAGCGTACCCCTTGGTACGCCCAACGTACTTGGCCTAAAGATGCTCTTTATTTCCAAGTGCTTAATCTATTAAGAACTTTTCATCCAAACCCAGATCTAGACCTAAAACATCGATCTAAGTCATAAAGTTTCCACCTTTATGACTTTCCATGGCTAGAAATGGACCAAAAGGTAAAACCCAAACTTATTATTCCATTAAGACATCATAACTCATGCATGGAAAGGATAGAAGGACAAAGATCACATTTTTATGGTTCCTAGCACCTAAAAACGTCTGAAAGAATAACTCTTCTGGTTAAAGTAAACCATACTTATGAAGGCCAAGCTTATGGGACCAAAATGAACACAAACTCAAGGAAAACAAGATCTAAGAAAATAGCTCATCGAGTTTCAAACTTTATACCTCCAAAGGATGCTTGAGGGTGAAATACTTCTAGATCTAAGATGCCTTGAGCTTCCAAGATGATTTCCCTTCCTTCTTCTTCCTTCAAGAACACCAAAATGCAATCTCAAGCTCAAATAGGCTCACACAAAGGATTAAGGTTTGCTAGGGACGAATTAGGAGATGGAGACCGATGATGGAAAGGGTCTTGATGGGTTAGGGATGTTTAAATAGTGCTCAAACCCTAAAATATAGGGTTTACACTTTTGCCACGTACCCCCAACGTACATAAGAGTATGCCCAGCATACGCAAGAAACCACACGTTCTCATTTAAATGCCAATGGGACCAATTTGCAACTAATTTCATAGTTAGGGTAAAAAATGAAATTACTTGAACAAAAGGGTGTTACTTTTGCTTCATGACCTTTAAGTTCTTCAAAAGTTGAAAGAGATTCAACTTTTTAGTGAACCGTTTCTTTGAAGGCATGACTTGACATTATCCCAGCCTTTTTCGAGGCTATTGATGAAGTTAAAGTTGTCTTCAATCGAATTTCTAAACACACCATGAGTAGTAAGGTTGTTGACTATAATTATGTGTCAATAAGATATAGATAACACAGATTCACTAGGAGTGGTGGGAGAAAGTATCATAGTCATTAACCACAGAGTTTAATCTCTTATCCTTCATATTCTCATATCTTTCAAAAAGACCTTTAAGTGTATCCCATATCTCTTTAGCTAATTTCCAGAGCTTGATATGAATCAAATAGAGATGGAGGAACACAAAAGACCATTTCTAAGAATGCTATGTCATCAACATGCATTTTCTTGACATCAACCGCAGCTAGGGGTGCCACTTAGCTCTCGTTTTGACCCATCAGTTGAGCAACAACATCCCCAATAAGTTGTCTTTTAAGGAACAGGAGGACCTTCAATAATAGATATCCATATTTCAAGACCTTTATCTTTTTATTTGAAAAACCTTTCTATTCTCATTTTCCAGTGGTCATATTCTTCTATAACCAGTAATGGGGCTCATGTGGTGCAGCCCACACTATTTGTGATTTGCATGGCAAACAAAGGTTGGTTTGAATTAGGAGCATCCATTGTTTCATTTTTAGCGCTAGTGGTATATATGAAGAACTTGTATCCTTTAGACACATAAATGAAAGAGAAACCAAGGTAATATCTAACAATGATATACTGATCAAGATGGAATAAAAGGACACCCACTAAAGCTTTGATATCAGTTGATAAGAATAGATATCCAGATAATATTCGGACAAGGTATAATACTTTATTCCTTGAATAACAACAACTAATCGATGTACTTAATGAGTTCCAGTCAAGCTTGGAGTAAATATAGTCGAGCCTAGAATATATTAAACCAAGATGTATTCAATGTAAATTAGTAAATGAACAAGAATATAACTTAAAGAAATAAAAGTAGGAACAATGAAATGCTTGACAAAAGGTTTGAATAAATTTTCTCTTAGAAGAAGTGATCAGAAGGTATGTCTAAACATAGCATTGACTTGCCTTTATATAGGCCATGACAAGATACTAAGAAACAAATAAAGTACACCTGATTACATCACAACAAATAAAATCGTACACTGACAACAGATTCCATTCGATCTCGTTTCCTAAAGTCTAGACAAAAGATAAGACAAAATAAAACAACTTCTTCTTCAGTTCAGCTTTCCTTTGGTTGGGAATTACTTTCGTTGGCTAAGAACTTCAGACAAATGAATGTGCTCAGACAGGAATTAGCTCGGATCAACAATTTGCTCAGATATCCTAAGGATCAGTTTTCTTGAAATTTTTAATTGTTACTCTTTCTTGATTGGTTATTTAATATATGATTGGATCTCACATTTTGGGTTGACAATATTTTAAATTGTTATATTTAGCTCTGTTATTATTCTTTAATTGTTTTCTAATCATTTAAACCTCAAAAATGACATCAGAGCGACTCCTAAAGATAGTAATCACATTTTATTGTATCTTGATCATTCATGTTCATTGTCTTTCTTTTTATTCTTCGTAATGATTAAGTCATTTTAAAATTAGACAAAACTGCAAAAGCGGTTCCTATGGTTTGCATTTTTCTGGAAACAAGTCTGAACCTCGACAAATTTAGATATATGGTCCCTCTCAGCTTGTTTTCTTGTGGAATTGGTCCTTGAAATGGTTGAAATTTTTATTTTACCCATTTCATTTCTTTTCCCATTATTTTTAATTATTTTTATCATTTTTATTAATAAAAAATAAAAAATCTTTCCATCCACCCACCTTTTTTTTATTAAATCAGTTGGGCCAACCACCTTCATAATCCCACTTCATATTTATATTTTTCCCCATTCACTTCTTCCTCTTGTAACCTTCCTCTAGACTGTAATTTCATTGCGAAGAATGAAGCTTTAGCATCGACGATACCCAATTTGTTCAAACCCATCACCAAACAAAAATGTATCGAAACTCTAAATGCATAGAACTCCATCAATGGTTGTAGTAACTATGAATATTGTTATTAACCGTTTAGGGTTAAAAGGTTAAGCTCAGGACATATGAACTCATATAACCCTCCTCCCGTCCCTTACTTTCATTAACCCATTATTTCACCACCAAAATCACAAACTATAAGGTTGGATTGAGTGTGTAACTGCATTATTTTGAAGAATAGAACTCCAAATTAGATTTGGTAACGTATAAATTGTATAATTTGTAATTCTAGTGTGGTCTCTCACTTCTTTCCCCTCTATGTATGTGTCTAGGGGTAAGAATACATGAGAGCTTCAGTTCTTGATCCCAAGTTTGGTAGTAGAAAAAATGATGATAGAAGTTTTTTCTTGTTATTGTGCGTCTAATATCCCCAACCATTCGATCATATGTCTAAAATAGAATTGTGAAACATGGTTATATGTGCATGCTTTCAACCCACCCCCTCAGATATGATTTTTCACGTCTCTTTCTCCATCTCTTGATTAAAAAAAAAGTGCTTTTGTAGGTTTTGGGGGTGATGTGATGGTGGGGATAAACAAAGAAGATGAACTTGAAGTGGATTAATATCTCAGGTCTTGAAATGGATTAACATCCTAGAGATGGAAATATCGATCTCCTTCAGAACAACACCATGTGCATGTGTTTATATATTACCATCGAATGTAGGTGGTGGTGGCAGCGACGGAAAATGGTGATAGCTCACAATAATGGTAGTGGTGATAATGGAAAACAGTGGTGGCTGACATCGGTGGTTGTAACGGATAATGGTGACAACATGTGTGTTCTTGAGTTTTAAAGAACAATCAAGAAACTTGGATGGAGAGAGTGAGGGTGGGATGGGTAGTGGTGACCAGAGGAGAAGGGAAACGAGGGCAAGAATATGTGAACATGGATTGGGTTGTGGAGGTGATGGTGATAGTGGGCCCCTCTTTATTTGTTATAACATTAATATTAAAATAAAAGAAAAAATATTTAAGAAAACACAAAAAAAAAACTAATTAAAAGGGCATATTAGTGTTTTTAAGTTTAGAGGTGACCAATTTCACAAAGAAACTTGTTAAAAAGGACCGTTCATCCAATTTTTGAAGGGGTTTGACCTATTTTCGAAAAAATATGCATACCACAAGAAATAAATGTTAAATTCGGATTTAACATATAATGGTTAAATATAATTTTATTTTTAGACAATGTCATTACTTATAAAATCACGTGATTTATTTTATAACAAATTATCAAATTGTTAACTTTGTTTTATGATGTAATTGTTTTGAATATTTTGTTTTATGTATGTTAGTTCTTATTTTTTAATTGTATGAAATTAGTTGGTTGTTTTTAGCATGTTTCTAATATTTCGGTTTTGTTTTTAGTTATATGTAATTAGTTGGTTTTTAGTATTTAGGTTTTTTTAGTTATATGCAATTAGTTGATTTTTAATATTTAGGTTTTGTTTTTAGTTTTGTATTTAGCATATTTGTAATATTTAGGTTTTGGGTGTGTTAAAAAAAATAACTAATAGCGGGTAGCTTCTAGCTGGTAGCGTTTTGTTAAACGCTATATGAAGTAGCATTTGGATTTAGAACGTTTTGTTTAATTAAACGCTAGAAGCTTCTAGTTTTAAACAAGACTTTCTATTCAAAACGGAGCTTTTTGTCAAACACTAGAAGCTAGAAGCTCTCAAGCGCTCCGTGCCGAACATGCCATTTGTTTTTAGTTTCCAATGTATTTTATTCCCTATTTCTTGTAACTGTAATTATTGATATCTAAAAAAATGAAAAGGATGAAAAACCTAGCTCCATTGGACTGGATATTAGATTTGGGTTCGTAGCCCAAGCCTTAGTTTCCTCTACCGAAAAACCATGGCAACTATTAGCTAAACGCTACTAGCAAACCCCTAATTTTTGTTGTCTCATTAGCATTCAACTCTCATTTAACATTTTATGACGTTTTACTTTCTATTTAGTGATATCATGGGTTAAATATATCAATAATTGGTAAAAGATATGAGTACATTGTTATTATTGGGAAAGAAGCATAAATACATTGTTATTTTAACCCATATACTTCATAACAATGTAATTAGATTTATTTACCAATAAAAGCAATATGGTAACACAGTTCTTGGATATTAAATCAACATAACGATAACATATTTGAAATTTTCATATATAAAATGGAGGAAGTTTAGAAAACTTGATAATGTGATTAAAGAATTTTATAGATCTAAAAAGAATTTTACCCACCATGTGAGACCCATAAAGTAGGTCCATCAGCCTGAGAAACCCACTAGGTGAAGCCCATCAGCTAGCCCAATGCGGTATTCCTTTGGCCAAGACAGTTGTAATGTTGCCCCACCCTCAATAGTGACGAGCAATATGGCAGTGGAGATGACTAGTGAATTTTTCTACACCTTTATCCGGTGACGGTGAGTTTTCTGGTGATCCTTTTTAGGGGGTGTTTTTCATATTTGAAAATGCTTCGTTTCTTGATTTCGATCAAATTAATTCATAGAAGCTCATGAAGTAATTTTAGGATTGGACTTGAGCATTGCATTATTTTTTTTCCTTTTTCATTAATTGCACGTGATAAATGATTGTATGCGTTTAATATTGTTTCTAAAACAAATAAATCTATTAGGCGTTAGAATAAAATGGTTGATTTATAAAACTTGGTAGATCAAAAAAATTAAATTATAGAATTAGTTTTAACAATAAAATGTGTTACGAACATCTTGTATGCAAGCAATTTATTCATAACAATAATTTTTTTTTAAAAATAATGATTATACAAAACATTACACAAATATAGTTACATCATTTATGGTTTGTAGCATGCCCGTTTATCTACATAAGGAACTTGAATCCTATGAACCATTTGACAATATCAAGGAGCTAGGGAAAATATTTCGACATCAAGTTCAAAAGGATTTTTTAAATAAGTGGGAGAGTCCTGATTCCGAGTTATACCTGATGCAAGTTCCCAAACCAATGTTCTCACTAGGTTAAGGAAAAGGTCCGTATTCGAAGGAAGAAAGAAAGAGGGTTGTTGTTCGACCTAAGAAGAAGAAATAAAACCATGTTGAGGATGTCATATGTTATAATTATGGTCAAGTAGGGTATTAGAAGATTAATTGTCCTATATACCTCTTTGAGTTAAAATAAAGCAAGGCGGGAGCATCCAACAAGTTAGGTATGTACTTACCAATATATGTGATAGAACTGTATACGTTTCCTCTATTCTTTAGGAATATGATATAGGTTGTGAACTCATATTTATAATAATATGAAATCATATAAAAGAAGAATATAAATGAATAACTTGTTTATTGGCAAGATACATGAGCACCTGTTGAAGACAGAGGAGGCTATGAGCTAAATTTACCAAGTGGAGGCTATGAGTTGAACTGTATACTTTTCCTCTAATTTTTAGGAATATGATATAGGTTGTGAACTCATATTTATAATAACATGCAATCATATAAAAGAAGAATATAAATAAATAACTTGTTTATTGGCAAGATACATGAGCACCTGTTGAAGACAGTGGAGGCTATGAGCTGAAGTTACCAAGTGGTCTTACTATTACTTTAGATAATTGTCATTATGATTCATGCATTAGTGTAGGGATAGTTTCATTTTCTATTTTGAGACATTCTAACTATGAACAATTATTTTCTAATTATGATATTGTTGTTCATATAGATAACTTATTTTGTTTAAATGATATTCATTCCTCAAATTGGTATTTATGAAATAGGTATACATAATGATGCTTTAGATAAAAAAAAAATAAGTATACACTTTAAATGTTAAAAGATCCAAGTATGACTTCAATCAAACCTATCAATGATATTGTCTTCTTGTACATATGAACAAAAAGCACATTACAAAACTCTATCTTAGAGGATTTTTGGAAGCAACTAGCCTTAAGCCATTTAATTTATGTGAAACTTATTTGTGTGAAGATATGCCAAAGACTCCCTTATTCAACATCGGTAAGTGATTTAAATATCTATTAGGATTCATACAAACAAATATATGCATACATTTTAGAAGTAATAGTAGAGATAGATACAATTACTTTATTACATTTACGACTTTAGTAGATTAAATATTTCTACATGATTAGAAAAAAACATGGAGATTTTGAAATATCTAAGGATATCCAAAATGAAGTAGAGAATCAACCTACAAAGTCCAAAAGCCATTCAATCTAACTGTGGTGGCGAGTACACGATTCAAGAGTTCCTAGATCATTTGGCAAATTGTAGGTTTGTATCACAATTCAATCTACCTGGAATGCCACAACATAACGGTGTGAATAAATAGAGAAGTGTAACCTTAATTGATACAGTTTAATATATAATGAATGTAACCATTCTTCCTTTTATCCTTTTAGGATCGGGTCGTAGAGTCTACACATGTATTCTCAACAAACAATAAAATATGTATTTCTCATGAATAGTGAAGAATTAAGGGATTAATGTGATTCTGCTAACTATTATGATGCCATATCTAATCTAAAATATGATAAACTATTAGAATACAAGAATGTTGAGATACAATCCATGAATGATAACCGGTTTTGGAACTTAACTGATCCTTCACTGACAATAAGTCTATTACATGTAAATGGGTCTTTAAGAAAATGATTGACATAGATAATAATATACTTACCTTAAAAGTCTGACTTGTAGCAAAAGTTTAAGCAAAAAATCATGGTATAGATTGTCAGGAAACCTTCTCGCTGGTATATGTGCGCGCGCGCGCACACACACACACACACACACACACACACACACACACACACACATATATATATATATATATATATATATATATATATATATATATATATATATCAATTACGTATATGTAAGACCCTTTTCTGTAAGATTAAGGTGTCTACGTCGGCTACCGGTTTCCAACCGACCACTCCTTATCCCTCTGTCATTTGGTGGTAAGTTGCTTGCCTGCTTAAACTCTTCTCAGCCATACATCGGCCTGACACTGGGATTATAGAAATGACGTCGTTTGGCTATGTATGAAAGCATCTTGCCTGCTTGCTTCCGATCAGCCTGACCTCATGAAGAGGCAGAAGACTTAGCAGTTGGTTTTTCTTCTTGATGGCGGTGTTTCCCCAATACTGACTGCCACTCCTGGATCTCCTTTTACCTCCACCTCCCCTTACTGCGTCTGATTCATCCTCTTGACTTCCTTTTTACGTCGACTTCATTTGACTTCCTCTTTTGGCCAACTTCATCTTCATTATGTATTTAAGGTCCATATAATTTATGTAATTTATGTTTGTGGTTAATTGTTTTTTTAGGATTTAAGTTAATGTCAATCGGGTATCGGTCAAATTTCTCCATCGATCGCCAAAATCCCTAAGTCATTTACCCACATAATTTCTTCCCCAATAGGGTTCTAAATTGTTATACGTGTCTTGCTGGATTGCAGGGTTTGTCCTCTGTTATTCTCACCTATATTTCGTGTTAATATTTTATAAAACTAATTCCTTAAAGTTTGTGTTCTGTTAATGTAATATTTTTTTTGTTGTACCATCTTTAAAAATAATGAGAAAAATATGAAGTTTTTCTCATCTGTATCTTTTTTTGGTTGTAGCATCTTTAAACTTCTCTAATGACATTTAGCTTCACTTATTAGATTTGGTTACCGATATATTGCTTGTTATCAATGACCCCCAAGGTGCTACTAAGTCATGGATCTTATTAATTAAAAAAGAATTTATCATTTATCTAAATTGAAATTTAGCTATCAAAATTTATGATCACTCATCTGGTGGTGTTCTTTTTGATGGGTTGAATCAATTTGATTAGTTTTGTTTGCATCTATTGATTTCCTTTCTTGTTTTCTTAAAACTAATTGATTCTTGTTTTCTTAAAACTAATTGAAGTTTACATTAATGAACATAGAATTGTCCTCACTATAATTGACCTCATTTTGGTGATATGACAAGTTTGTTGTTGGTATTTCTTTGTAGGTAAAAACTTCACAATAATTAAAGTTAGAGATATGTAAATTTTAAACTAGATCTCAAATTATCTTGCATAAACTATTAACTCTCCTAACTTATCAAAATTTGATAAGACATTATATATGATTAAGCTATTATGAGAACCAATATTTATGCGAGAACTTCAAAAAAAAAAAATTTGTCATAATTTTTCAAAACCAAAACCATGGCACAACCCTAAAGGATTCGTTTAAGCCATTCACACAGTCAAAAACTCGAAAAAAAATACAAATTTGCACAGCCAAAAACTCGACAAAAAGAAATAATGAAGACAAAAAATGGCATATATGTAGATGTTGAAAAATACAAATGCGCATAAATGCACGTTACAAAGAAAAAAAAACAAAATTTCAATATATCTAATATCACTCACTTGCAAACCTTTTAATGGTTTAGATAATAATAACTTAAACTTTAGTGATGAACTAAAAAGTAAAATTACTACGGTGTTGTTTGTTTTTTCGAAGCGAAAATTCATGAAGTCTGCGGACCACCTCTGCAATCCTCTGTAGCAGAAGAGGTGGAACAAACGGCTGCAACCCATAATAAGAAGCATGTTTGTTTTTTAACATCTGCAGACTGCTGCAGTAAACTGAAATTTAAATAAACTAATTTTATAAACTGAAAATAGTTCTCAACACCGAAATTTTAATAATTCTAGTCTTAAAACATTGAAAGAGTATTAAAAAGAACATGTAAATATATATATATATATATATATATATATATATATATATATATAATTTTTTAAAAAAAACTTACAAAAATATAAAAGAAGCTAACAGCTTTATTCTAGAAAAAAACTAATTTTAAAAAACATAAAAAAGAAAATAATAAAAAAATTAAGAAAATATTGCAAACGATGTCTACAAAGTTCGTAAAAAATTACACACATTAAAAAAAGATGAAACTGAAACTGAAAATATTATTAACAGAAACGGTAAAAAAATTAAAAAAATCAAAGTTTTTTTTTGAAAAAAAAATCAAGTTAGAAAAATTTGTGGAAACTATAATAAGAAATTATATCAAATCCGTAAATAAAAGTTAAAAAAAAATAAAATAAGTTAAAAAAAAATAAGTTATACCAAAATTCTAAAACAAACACTTCAAAAAAATGAAAGCCGAAGAGGTTTGAAGAGGCAAGTCAAGTGTTGCGCCACGCAGCACACGCGTAGAGGTTTTGCAGTCTGAAGTCTTCCAAAAAACAAACTGCTGCGAGAGGGAAAGTGTTGCGCGTGTGCTGCGCCGCGCAGCAAAAAATGGTTTGAAGATGTTTTTTTAAAAAAACAAACAGCACCTAAGTATGCTCTAAATAGTTAATATATGTATCCACAACCGCCTTTTAGTTAACAAAATCAGCTAAGAGTAAGAATAGTAATTTATTAATATTGTTTTTAGGATTATTAATTTGATAGGATAAATATTTATTCGTTTTTAATTATTATTTTTTATTTTTTATATACAATTACCATCTTAAGTGTTCAAAAAAATATTCACTTTGATCGGCATCATCAGATCTACCAGGTTTCTGATGACTATTCAAATTAATTTTATGACTTATAGGTTCATATACTTTTTTTTTTTTTTTTTTGAACATGTTAAAAATATATTAACCACTACCTAAAGAGACAAAGGCAGGGAGAAGACTGAAATTACAAAATGTTAAACGGCTTACAAATCCAATTCGCTCAATTTACATTACCAAAATAACTACTATACAACATGAATCTAAACATCATAGTGACAATGTTATCAGTCAAATTGGATTAGATTATATGGTTAGGATATTTCAATTAGTTTGAATTATGTTGGACCATATCAAGATTATTAGTTTGTATTTCCAATCGTTTGTAGCAAAACCGAATTATTACCTTTTATTTCGAATCACTACTTTGTCAAATATAATTGTCTCTGACAATACATATTTTATGAATTTTAATTGATTAATAAATTTTTCTGCATTTATTTCTTTTATTATAGTTTACTTAGACAGGAGAACAATGAATAGTTTGTGGATGTATTGTTAATGTTTTTCTTTTTTATTTTTTTGACTCTTAAAAATTGATAAAATCGATTGTAATTTATATGATTCACGTTGGATTTTAATTTAGTTTGTATTTTTTGAATAATTATTTTTCATACTGAAATCAAATGAACACCCCAAGTGAAAATATTGTTTCCTTGAATAGAAATTTCGTTTTAATAATAAGTCGTTTAAAAATAATCAAATTTGTATGACTACATAATCTACTCTAATAAATAAATGTGTTTTTTGGTATATGTCACACTGTAATTCAATTTGTCAAATATCATTTTTTTGTTATTTTAATGTCATTTTATTAGTTTTTCTTATTTATTAAATTCTACATAATATTTAATGTAATAATTGCAATAAATGTAGTAATAAATGAATATTAATTTTATTAATGAACTTACATTTTAATCTCAAAAATTTCAAATTAAAGCTCATTAGTTTTTTTGTTTATTTATTTAAATTATTTGTTTAAATTTAGAAGATAAAAAACATTTCAATTATAATAATTCATTATTTTTTTATTTTCTTATAAATTCTGTAACACCCCAATTTTCATATATAGATTATATAAGAAATAATCGTTCCAACGTCTCCCAAGATGAATTCTAACACTTAACTATTGACTAAACTAAAGCGGAAGCAAAATTACATAAAATAAAGTGTTCAACCGAAGAGCTTCGGGTGTTACGTCTTTGCGGAACTCCTTTGTCGTCTTGTTGATCAATCCTTCTTCCTAGCCTTCTTACTGCCACTTGTTAAATAGTTTCCTGGGTTGCGCACATTTAAAGTTTCTAAAATGGTAAGCCTAAGGCCTAGTGAGTTCGTGTTGCACATACATGTCCATCACTTAAAAAAAACAAAATGTTTTATCACATAGTTTCAATAAATCATACAACAAAATATATCACTCGATGACATACTTTAGGGAAACGATTAAATATCCAGAGAAAAAACCCAAAGGTTCATTTCCCTTCTCCTTGAAACAACTCATCTCCATTGTACTCAAGTATTTAAATATCCAAGGAAATGAGTATAATTCTCAATTCTCATCCCCGCCGATCACACACATCCATCATGCTCACGACGATTACACACCCCACCCATTTCCGCTAAACATGTCACCCGAAAAAAGCGCACAATAGATAAATAACTCAAAATAACATTTTCACACAACCATACTTATCATAAAATATACTATGAATAAATAAATAAAAACCACATAATAAACGCATGACAACATTTATGTGCGACAACCAGAGAACACGAGCAAACTCACCTCGTAACCGATAAGTCTTAACCGGAGCTTTGTTGCTAACCTGCACCTTATATTCTGCCAAAAAATCTTTCTAAGGTCGCAATACTAGGTGAGAATCCTATATGTTTATTTTGGTTCAATTATCCACATGTCTTGTTCGACCAACCAATAATTATTAACTGACATATCTATCATATTTGTAACAATTTTATTTCAAATGTACCGCATTATGACCAAATTGCCAATATATTATTTTTTAACTAAAAATACCATCTTTGACTTACGAGTTATAATAATAGAATATTACTCTTTGAAAAAAAATTAATTAATTAATAAAAATCTTTTCCCAAATAAACAAAATATAAAAGTGTGAAATTGCATAATGTAATTTCTAACGAAATAGCATGTTATAAAAACTCCGAGGACTAAAGTTGCAATATCATGAACTCAAATCTTTCAACAATTAGGTTGGTTTGTTTTATATGGCTTAGGGTTAAGTTTAGCAAATCATTCAAAATGTAAGGACCACCTATGTAAATATTATTTCAATTAAAAATTTAAAAGTAAAAGAACACGCTTGAAACTGCCGTTGTGAAAAAGAAAAAGAAAACAAAGAAAATAGGAAGCACAGGCCCACTTATACTTTGGTTTAAAAGTTGTTGATCCGAATTCTCATCTTCTTAACCCGAAAATTAACCATTTGTAGCCATTTTTTTTAAAACGATGAAGCTTCTAAAATTACTTTAAATGCTTAACTAAAACTGCCATCAATTATCTCCACTTCATACTAACAACTATCATACTCCATAACAGAGTGGATTAGACAAATTATAAAAAAACGTTCCTTAAAATTCCTTGTCAAATTGTTTTTAGTTGGACGAAATTGAGACAGTAGGTTGAACCAAAATACGTTTAACATGTATATAAACCTATGTAAGCAACTATATCAAACTCAAAATCGAGTGGTCATACCTTGATTTCAAGAAAACTCCGAAAACTTTTCAAGAACTCCCAATCTCTACTTCTCCTTTGATTCTCAACCGATCTCAGAAATTTCTGTGGGGTTTCTAGTTGATTTTCCGTGCTACTTATAATGCCTAAGAGTATAACCGATGAAGACCTCTCATTTGCTCGTATTTAATGCCCCAATGAAGGTGATGGTTTTTTTTTACATTAATCTTCATAATTTGCCTCTAATTGACTCATTAACTTTAAACTAATCATTATTTTATATTAATATAATATTATTATATATTTTATATTTTTATTTTGACATGAGTTATTACAAACTTTCCCCCTTCGAAAAATTCCGACCTCGGAATTTGAATTCGGTAAACAAATATGGATAATTGGTCTTCATATCTCGTTTGCTTTCTAATATTGCATTCGATCCCTTGGTATCTCCAATCAATAAGCCAAACCCCCGACTCGATCCTTAAGAAGGCCCAATAGGTCGGAGACTCAACCTACCTTTACAAAACCGCAGCATGTCATTCCATGAAAATCCGTTCAACATGACTTTATCTCCACCTGAATCACTATTGGCTTCCTACGTTTAACCACATAACCTTTCGGTTGTTCCTGTGCATCCTCCAGTTATCCGTAATTTACTAAATCTTACCGGTAGTTTGTTGGACAAGCTCGAGTCCAACCATTTGTTTCTCCCTTACATCATTCCAACACAGTTCCAACCAAAAATATATAATTGAACTATCTCATCAATATACAACATAACTAACTTCTCCAGCACCCAATGACACAATTTAAAGGGAACATTTTAGATATCCAGAGAAAGAATCAATGATCCTTTTCCCTTCCCTCTTAGCAGAACCTGACCATTGTGTTAAAGAATTTAAATATCCAAGGAAATGAGTAACATCTCAATTCCTATCTCCCGCCGGTCACACCACACTCGTTATGTTCCCGACTATCATACACCCATGTCCTCATTAAGATGTGTCATCATATATTAGGCAAACAATTCTAAAAACTTTCCACATCTCCTCTACCGAGGATTCTTTTCGACTATTCTTCAGTCCACCCAATAAACAAAAGGTTACATCAATCATCATCAACTAAATCTTACTTGCCTCCTTCCTTACATACGACTTAGTGAATAAGTGACATCGTTAACCTTCCATAATTAGTAACGATCTTACACCTTATTTGACTCATGGTAATCCATGAGCATCTATATCGTCCCTTTTTTTCATGATGAACACTACTAGTGCACCCCATGGTGATGTACTATGTCAAATAAAAACCTTATCAAGCATATCTTGCAACTGCTATTAAATTCTTTCATCCTTGTTGGTGTACTATCTTACTGTCACATTTCCTTGTTCCAGTCTCAAGAATTCTTCGTCCAACTGCTTGATCGTCGTTCGAGGACAAAACATCTCTCTAAAGATTCTTGCAAACTCATCCAATGCAATATATTTGCCTTAACCAGTGGCCTTCATCTTCATCAACCATGTTACCACCGTTCACATTTTATAGTGCATCTCGGTCCTGAACCTTTACATTCGAGAATTTAGCTTGCATATCCTGAGTAACCTCATCAACTAATTATTCTCGAGTAACCATATTTCTTGTACGACCTTGTCCGCAATCTCGACCCTGGCCACAACCTCGATTGGAGTTAGAGCTTAGTTGCACCAATTGTGCTCGTACCGGTGCTATGATGACTCCTAGACCTCTTCCCCTATACCTACCTCCAACTCGACCCTGACCGCGCCAACAACTGGAAGTAGGGTTTACGGGAGTCTCTAGTACTTCTTCGAGTGCAACAACTTCGACTCCAACTAGAATGTCTTCCCGATCTAGTGTTACCTTAGTAAGCCTCCCTGATATCCTTGAGGACATGATGCCTACTAGTAAGATATGGTCTAAATTAGTAGCTAGGTTACCTCTCACTCCTTCCGTCTAAGCTTAAGTGTTTACGGAAACACCTAATCTGCTTAAACAATGCTCTGATACCAACTTGTAACACCCCAATTTTCATATATAGATTATATAAGAAATAATCGTTCCAACGTCTCCCAAGATCAATTCTAACACTTAACTATTGACTAAACTAAAGCGGAAGCAAAATAACATAAAATAAAGTGTTCAACCGAAGAGCTTCGGGTGTTACGTCTTTGCGGAACTCCTTTGTCGTCTTGTTGATCAATCCTTCTTCCTAGCCTTCTTACTGCCACTTGTTAAATAGTTTCCTGGGTTGCGCACATTTAAAGTTTCTAAAAGGGTAAGCCTAAGGCCTAGTGAGTTCGTGTTGCACATACATGTCCATCACTTAAAAAAAACAAAAGGTTTTATCACATAGTTTCAATAAATCATACAACAAAATATATCACCCGATGACATACTTTAGGGAAACAATTAAATATCCAGAGAAAAAAACCAAATGTTCATTTCCCTTCTCCTTGAGACAACTCATCATCCATTGTACTCAAGTATTTAAATATCCAAGGAAATGAGTATAATTCTCAATTCTCATCCCCGCCGATCACACACATCCGTCACGCTCACGACAATTACACACCCCACCCATTTCCGCTAACCATGTCACCCGAAAAAACGCACAATAGATAAACAACTCAAAATAACATTTTCACACAACCATACTTATCATAAAATATACTATGAATAAATAAATAAAAACCACATAAAAAACGCATGACAACATTTATGTGCAAACAACCACAGAACACGAGAAAACTCACCTCGTAACCGATAAGTTTTAACCGGAGCTTTGTTGCTAACCTGCACCTTATATTCCCCCAAAAAATCTTTCTATGGTCACAATACTAGATGATAATCATATATGTTTATTTTGGTTCAATTATCCACATGTCTTGTGCGACCAATCAATAATTATTAACTGACATATCTACCATATTTGTAACAATTTTATTTCAAATGTACCGCATTATATGACCACATTGCCAATATATTATTTTTTAACGAAAAATATCATCTTTGACTTACGAGTTATAATAATAGAATTTTACTCTTTGAAAAAAAAATTAATTAATTAATAAAAATCTTTTCCCAAATAAACAAAATATAAACGTGTGAAATTGCAGAATGTAATTTCTAACGAAATAGCATGTTATAAAAACTCCGAGGACTAAAGTTGCAATATCATGAACTCAAATCTTTCAACAATTAGGTTGTTTTGTTTTATAGGGTTAAGTTTAGCAAATCATTCAAAATGTAAGGACCACCTATGTAAATATCATTTCCATTAAAAGTAAAAGAATACGCTTGAAACTGCGGTTGTGAAAAAGAAAAAGAAAACAAAGAAAATAGGAAACACGGTCCACTTGTACTTTGGTTTAAAAGTTGTTGATCCGAATTCTCATCTTCTTAACCCGAAAATTAACCATTTGTAGCCATTTTTTGTAGCCATCAATTATCTCCACTTCATACTAACAATTATCCATAAACAATTTTCAAAATCATACTAATAATTATCCATAAACAATTTTCAAAATCATACTCCATAACAGAGTGGATTAGACAAATTATAAAAAAAAAAAAGCATTCCTTAAAATTCATTGTCAAATTGATTTTAGTTAGACGAAATTGAGACAGTGGGTTGAACCAAAATACGTTTAACATGTATATAAACCTATCTAAGCAACTATATCAAACTCAAAATCGAGTGGTCATACCTTGATTTCAAGAAAACTCCGAAAACTTTTCAAGAATTCACAATCTCTACTTCTCCTTTGATTCTCAACCGATCTCAGAAATTTTTGTGGGGTTTCTAGTCGATTTTTCGTACTACTTATAATGCCTAAGAGTATAATCGATGAAGACCTCTCATTTGCTCGTATTTAATGCCCCAATGAAGGTGATGATTTTTTTTGACATTAATCTTCATAATTTGCCTCTGATTAACGCATTAACTTTAAACTATTTATTATTTTATAGAACAAATTACTGAAATCGTCCCTGTGGTTTGGTCAAAATTGCGTGTTTGGTCCCTAACATTTGTTTTGCACTCGGACCGTCCCTAAGTTTTGATTTTGTTGCATTTTTCATCCCTCGCAGACATGAAAAGACTTTATTACCCTTGGTCATTTCTTTTTTCTATGTTATTTGATATTTGTTTAATATTAACCTAATAAAGAATATTATTAAAAATAAAAATATGGGTCCTTCCATAATCTCTTCTCTAAAATCTGCTAAACACCCTCATACCAATACTCTCTCTCTCTCTCTCTCTCTCTCTCTCTCTCTCTCACCGGAGACCTGTAAACTTTGGTGTTTCTCTCTTCCAAATACTTTCTTCTTCCCTAGACATCTATCAGCTCTGGTGAACACAACCCAACGAAAACTATAACTCATATATAACCAAATTCCGAAATCTTGAAATTAAACATGAACTCGAGCTGAATGATAAAGAACATACCCTCTCCGATTCACATACCTATAAAAAATAGAAACCCTAAATCTAATTTCATCTCCCATAAACACAAAAAAAATCACCCGAAAAATAAAAATCAGTCCAAATGTAATTTTTTTTTGTAAAACCAGTCAACATTGTTCTTCAATCTTGAACTTGTTTAACGCCATCCATTGTCCCAGATCTACAGTTAATTCTGACAACAAAGATGAAGTCTTAAACATCAGCAACCGTCCAAGAATCGAAGAAACCCATGAAGCATTTACTTCATCGTCTTCGTTCAATCCAAAATCGGGAGAACCCCAAAATTAAAATCGAAGCGTCTGACTTCATCATCGTCGTTTCCACCTAAATCAAAACACCCAAAATCGATAAACACAAAATCAACATAATTATTATTATGTGTGTGTATATATATATATATATATATATATATATATATATATATATATATATATATATATATATATATATATATGTGTGTGTGTATATGAGAGAAAGAGTGAGATGAGAGAGAGATTAAAGGCGTACCAGTTATGTTTGTTCTACTCTTTGATTTCGAGGTATGTTCTTTTACATTGAAAAATCGATTCAATTTCGAGAATTTCGTGATGAATTAATGGAGTTCTTTTGATTTTCGGATCTCTAAATCCCCAAATGCTGCGAACACCAAAGTTTCCAGGTCTCTGGTGAGAAGAGAGAGAGAGAGAGAGAGAGAGAGAGAGAGAGAGAGAGAGTACTTGTTCGAGGGTGTTTAGCGGATTTTAGGGGAAGAAATTATGGAAGGACCCACTTTTTTATTTTTAATATTCTTTATTATGTTAATATTGAAAAACTATCAAATAAAATAGAAAAAAGAAATGGCCAAGGGTAATAAAGTCTTTTCATGTCTGCGAGGGATGAAAAACGCAACAAAATCAAAACTTAGGGACGGTCCGAGTGCAAAACAAATGTTAGGGACCAAACACGCAATTTTGACCAAACCACAGGGACGATTTCAGTAATTTGTTCTATTTTATATTAATATAATCTGATTATATATTTTATATTTTTATTTTGACATGAGTTATTACAAATTCAAAATTCTCAAATACTTTAACCTTTATATTTAACTTTTTTTTTAAAACAACGTATGTAATACATGTATCTTACAACTAGTTTATTATCATATCAAACCATTAACCACTGGAGAAGTCGTCCGAGGTCAGTTGGTGCTCAAAATTGTGTTTTTCAAATGGTTAAAAACTTTTATAGAAAATCCTACAAAAGAAAGAATAAATATCTAGATGGAACTTAATTAATTATCATATCAAGAACCTTATTTTTGTATAAGTGCTCCCTTTTGTTTTATCAAAACAATTGCAGTTGTTTGAAAAGGATTATAGGTCCAGCTGCGAGAAGGATCCATGTAAATGTTATATGGCCCATATAATTTAATCAAGTTGGGTTTTCAACAGGCCAGTGATTCTATATAAGTTTTTAATAATTGGTTATCATCAATACTTTGCAGATGACATATATAAAAACATATTTACGTGATTGGTTTGCTACCTAATATATAAGATCAGATATAGGTTAGAGAATATATTCGTTTGTATCGGTTTAGTGGAACCGGTTTGGAGAACCGGTTTAAAACAGGTTTTACTTGTTTACTTTTATATTATTGTTTGTTTGTTTGTTTTATTGTAACAGTGTTATAGCGGTTTTGGATTTTTAGATGCTCATTTTCAAGGTCCATTTTGTCCATATTAACCATTCATTGATAGTATATATAAATATTAGATGTTGCGACTTAAGAAAACTACTAAAAAACTCTCTTAAATTAAAAAAAATGTTCTCAAATCAAACAATGGATTCGACTTCTGTAACGTCCCAATTTGCAGAGTAACTTTTTCATTTTTAAACTAGAATGAACTCACATTTTCATAAGACATATTCAATGTAAAATCATTTGTTTGTAAACCGTAGTTCCAAAATTAGAGTTATAAAAAAAGATCGTGAAATCTTAAATCATTAAATTGTTGATGGGTGTGTATAGTCCCGTATTCATATTCTCACAAACTGTTAAAGTACCTTGATAGAATTTAATCCACAACTGTAAGTCAAAGTTTAATGAGTTCCCCAAAATACCCCACACTGTAACAATACACATACAATACATGCAAACATGAGCCTTTAGACTGACTAGACTGCCTTACAAGGCCTACAATACCTGGACCGCTCTCCTTGGGCCTTAATTATGTATGAACAACCTCACAAGGCCTACAATACACTTGGACCACCCTCCTGAGCCTACAACATATAGATGGACCGCTCTCTTGAGCCTATAGCACGGGGCTGAACCGCTCTCATTGGGCCTATAATATCAACTGGACCGCCCGAGTATCTTGCCCTACAACATCGAGCAAGACCGCCTCAACCTAACCACAATATATCGACATATGTAAACTGTGACAATTGGCAAACTTGGAGTCGAGCCAAGTCAAAAGATTTGTTGGATAAGTAAAACCACATTGTAATCTTGTTACATTAAATCACCATTAGATATGAAGACGTGTTTATATATATATATATATATATATATATATATATATACATACAAATTAAAAACCATACTTATACAAGTTATATATATATATATATATATATATATATATATATATATATATATATATATATATATATATATATATATATGTGTGTGTGTGTGTGTATTGAAAACCCATGTTGAAATAAGTTAATACAAGTCAAAATAACAAGTCTAAAAGCATGAAATTGTAAATTAGTCTAAGGATTTCGGTTTTGGGAATCTTGGAACACTTTAGGACCGAAATCAATTGCTTTTAGGATGCTAGAACCAAAATCTCTAAGCCTTGGACCACCATGACCGAAATCACTTCCATGACAGCAACCAAGACTAAAATCACTTTGTCTAAGGCCCATTAAGATCGAAAACTCATTCTTGGAGCATGCTAGGACCAAAAACTCCTTTGTGTTTGCTGCCAAGGCCGAAAACTCTTTTCATTTTGGTTAATCTATGGCCTAAATCACCATTAAAGTTGGCAAGTGGTGCCACTTGATTGGCTGATTTGATTTCCAAAGGTGATAAGTGCACATTTCAATTTAAACATCAACCCATAACCTTATCCTACCCTTCATATATAATACACGAATTGGATTCATTTCTCAATTACAGTTAACATATTCACTTCTATTATATCTCAACTATCAAACCCCAAACTCAAAGATCAAACAACCCCTGGAACTTATACTTCAAGCTTCTTCCTTAGGATACATTGTAAGTTCTTATAATCTAGTGTTCTTCTAATACATTTCGTTTCTAGTTTCATATGTTCACATATTAATATGTGTTTAAACAATTAGGATACGATTAGCTTCCCGTGTTCTAGCTCGAAGTCACCGTGTCTATCTCGTTATCTAACCACAATCACACTCGAGGTGAGTTCACACCCCTACATTTTCAAGACTTTTTCTATGTTTTAGGGGGGGGGGATACAATGATATTTTCGTTATAACACAAACATTTTAAATACGTTACTTTACTATTTTTACGAAAAGTGTTAAATACGCGAAACGGTTTTATTTCCAACCTATGTAATTTTTACATACAACGTTTTGGATAAAAACGTAAAGATATGAAAGACGATTACAAAAACACATTTCATTATTCTTATAATATATATATATATATATATATATATATATATATATATATATATATATATATATATATATATATTGGTTACAGAACGTACATTTCATTAAAACTTTATAGATAAAGTTTACGAAACTTTACCCCTTTGTAACCCGTTGAGCAAAGGGTAAAATTATATAAAGCACATATATAATTGTTTTACGACATTTTCGATATTATCCTGGAAAGAGGGGATAACTTCATATACAAACGTTTTCATTTCAAAAACACGTACGCTCGTTGAATAAATTTGTGAGACATTGTCTTCATCGTACCTAACTGAGGTATACAGAAAGTCCTATATTATAACCGGAATCTCTGATACGAGAGCGTGATACTTGTGTATAAATCTATACGAGACTGATGATCCCACACCCTGACTTCTACCTACAGTCAGACCGGCGGTTATGGGTGACGAATGTCATAAATATCTCGGTGCCTGAAGAACGACGAGGCAGGCACCACATCTTAAAAGCACGGTTATGAAAACTCACATGGGGAAATGACTATACGTACATTTTACACGAAAACACATTTTTTCAAATGGTTTTTGTACATGAATAAAACTACATATTACTACTTTAAGTGTGAAAAACACTGGTACATTCCGGTCTTGGAACATTTAAGATTACAATTCATTTCTACCGAAAATATTGCATTTTCCGGAATAAACACTATCATTTTACAAGTGAACGGCTTACATTTCATTTATTAGAAAATATCGGATTTTCTGGAAACAAACACGATATCTTTTCATGGAAAGGCTTGCAGTTTTTCATATAAACTTTTATGAACTCACAAACTTAATTGTTGACACTTTTTCAAACGACTTGTATTCTCAGGGAATTAGTAAAACAGGTAACCACCAGCTTTTGAGGATGGGACGCTAAGGCGTCAAACAAATCATTTTGACATCATATTGTAATTGACTTTTGAAACATGTAATTCATACAATGATATAACTTTTTCAATTATATATATATGATGGTTATGTTTTCTTTCTTTACTATTATTCAATTGTTATGATACAATACATGAAGGTCATCCACCCCCGGACGTTTCCGCCATCCTGGGTGGAGCTACTAAACAATTACGAATGTGAAATTCGTTATCATCTAGGCAAGGCTAACGTAGTAGCGGATGCCCTCATCCGAAAAGAATACTCAGGTCGTCGAGTAAAGTCGTTGACCATAACTATCCATTCACACCTATCTACCCAGATCAAAGAGGCTCAGCTGGAATCCTTAAAACCTGAAAATGTCTCGAAAGAATCCTTGAGAGGAAGGAGAAAAATCTGGAGGTCAAGGGGGATGGAGCTCGTTATCTCATGGATCGGATATGGACACCGAAGTTCGGGGGATTTAGATATGTTGTCATGAACGAGGCTCACAAGACTCGATACTCCGTTCATCCTGGTTCAGACAAGATGTACCTAGACCTCAAGAAACTTTATTGGTGGCCGAACGTTAAAGCCGAAATCGCTACCTACGTGGGCAAGTTCCTGACTTGCGCCAAGGTCAAGGTAGAATACCAAAAGCCCTCGAGTTTACTACAACAACCAGAAATACCCGAGTGGAAGTGGGAGCGGATAACCATAGACTTCATCACCAAGTTACCCAAGACGACAGGTGGACTCGACACCATCTGGGTGATCGTTGACAGGTTAACCAAATCCGCTCACTTCCTACCAATAAAAGAGACAGACAAAATGGAGAAACTGACCAGAACATACATTAAAGAAATCGTGCGACTACATGGAGTACCAATATCCATTATCTCCGACAGGGATAGTAGATTCACTTCACGGTTCTGGAAGACACTGCAAAAATCCCTAGGAACTAAAATCGACATGAGTACGGCCTACCACCTACAGACCGACGGGCAGAGTGAAAGAACTATCCAAACATTGGAGGATATGTTGAGAGCTTGCGTGATAGACTTTGGTAAAGCTTGGGATACCCATTTACCCCTTTTCGAATTCTCATACAACAATATCTATCACACTAGCATCGGAGTTGCTCCATTAGAAGCCCTCTATGGCCGCAAGTGCAGATCACCTCTGTGTTGGGCTGAAGTGGGTGACACACAACTAGCAAATGGGCAAGTTCCAAACAACACTCTCACTAGCCCTGAGATCATAAGGGAGACAATGAAGAAGATCGTTCAAGTCCGTGAACGACTGAAAGCATCTCGAGATCGACAAAAGAGCTATGCAGATAAGAGACGCAAACCCTTGGAATTCCAGGTTGGTGACCGCGTACTATTGAAGGTCTCACACTGGAAGGGAATGATACATTTTGGAAAGCGTGGAAAGCTAAATCCAAGATACGTCAGACCATTCGAGATCCTCGCAAGGATCGGCTCAGTAGCTTACAAACTTCCACTACCACAGGAGCTCTGTAACATACACCCCACCTTCCGAGAATCAAAATTAAAGAAGTGCCTATCTGACGAGAGTCTTGTAATCCCACTCGATGAAATAGAAGTAAACGATAGTCTACACTTCGTAGAAGAACCCCTGGAAATTATGGATATAGAGGTCAAGAGAACAAAACAAAGTCGCATACCAATAGTGAAGGTCTGCTGGAATGCGAAGCGAGGACCTGAATTCACTTGGGAACGAGAAGACCAAATGAAACAGAAGTATCCACACCTTTTCCCCAACACTTGAAGTCCCACTCAAATTTTAATTTCGGGACGAAATTCCCTTTAACGGGGGATAATGTGACAACTGGCAAACTTAGAGTCGACCCAAGTCAAAAGATGTGTTGGATAAGTAAAACCACATTGTAACCTTGTTACATTAAATCACCATTAGATATGAAGGCATGTTTATATATATATATATATATATATATATATATATATATATAAATAAAAAACCATACTTATACAAGTTATATATATATATATATATATATATATATATATATATATATATATATATGTGTGTGTGTGTGTGTATGTTGAAAATCCATGTTGAAATAAGTTCATAAAAGTCAACACAAGACAAAATAACAAGTCTAAAAGCATGAAATTGTAAATTACTCTAAGGATTTTGGTTTTGGGAATCTTGGAACACTTTAGGACCAAAATCAATTGCTTTTAGGATGCTAGAACCGAAATCTCTAAGCTTTGGACCACCATGACCGAAATCACTTCCATGAGAGCAACCAAGACCGAAATCACTTTGTCTAAGGCCCACTAAGGACAAAAACTCATTCTTGGAGCATGCTAGGACTGAAAACTCCTTTGTGTTTGCTGCCAAGGCTGAAAACTCTTTTGATTTTGATTAATCTATGGCCGAAATCACCATTAAAGTTGGCAAGTGGTGCCACTTGATTGGCTGATTTGATTTCCCAAGGTGATAAGTGCACATTTCAATGTAAACATCAACTCATAACCTTATCCTACCCTTCATATATAATACACGAATTAGATCCATTTCTCATTTCCAGTTAACATATTCACTTCTATTCTATCTCAAATATCAAACCCAAACTCAAAGATGAAACATCCCCTGGAACTTATACTTCAAGCTTCTTCCTTAGGATACATTGTAAGTTCTTATAATCTAGTGTTCTTCTAATACATTTCATTTCTAGTTTCATATTTTCACACATTAATATGTGTTTAAACAATTAGAATACGATGAACTTCCTGTGTTCTAGCTCGAAGTCACCATGTCTATCTTGTTACCTAACCACAATTACACTCGAGGTGAGTTCATACCCCTACATTTTCAAGACTTTTTCTATGTTTTAGGGGGGGGGGGGATACGCGAAACGGTTTTACTACCAACCTATGTAATTTTTACATACAACGTTTTGGATAAAAACGTAAAGATATGAAAGATGATTACAAAAACACATTTTATTACTCTTATATATATATATATATATATATATATATATATATATATATATATATATATATATATATATATATTGGTTACAGAACGTACATTTCATTAAAAGTTATAGATAAAGTTTACGAACTTTACCCCTTTGTAACCCGTTGAGCAAAGGGTAAAATTCTATAAAGCACATATATAATTGTTTTACGACATTTTCGATATTATCCTGGAAAGAGGGGATAACTTCATATACAACTTTTTCATTTCAAAAACACGTACGCTCGTTGAATAAATTTGTGAGACATTGTCTTCATCGTACCTAACTCACATGGGGAAACCACTATACGTATATTTTACATGAAAACACATTTCTTCGAACGGTTTTATACATGAATAAAACTACATATTACTACTTTAAGTGTGAAAAACACTGGTACATTCTGGTCTTGGAACATTTAAGACTACAACTCATTTCTACGGAAAATATTGGATTTTCTGGAATAAACACTATCATTTTACAAGTGAACAACTTAAATTTCATTTATTAGAAAATATCGGATTTTCTGGAAACAAACACGATATGTTTTCACGGAAAGGCTTACAATTTTTCATATAAACTTTTATGAACTCACCAACGTAATTGTTAACACTTTTTCAAACGACTTGTATTCTCAGGGAATCAGTAAAACAGGTAACCACCAGCTTTTGAGGATGGGACGCTAAGGCGTCAAACAAATCATTTAGACATCATATTGTAATTGACTTTTGAAACATGTAATTCATACAATGATGTAACTTTTCAATTATATATATGATGGTTATGTTTGCTTTCTTTACTATTATTCAATTGTTATGATACAATACATGAAGGTCATCCACCCCCGGACGTTTCCGCCATCTTGGTCTGGGTGTGTCACATAAACAAATAAACAATAACCAACAAACACATGTAATCAAAACATATCTACCAATCTAACCGACCACTACATCATATAAACATCCTACAAACAAAGGATACACACTGTAGTATAAATTATAGTGAGAAACTCACCTTGCAATAGAAAAAAAAAATCACCACATCTAACAGAAAAAGAAGACTGACTCAACAACCACCTAATTACATAACTCAAGGTCAACCATAATCTAATACCCAAGACCCTAAAGTTTAATCCAATGTCAAACCTAGTTAAAAGTCAACAAAAGTCAAAGTATGGTCAAAAAGCACATCACGCTTTCCAAGAGCGCCCAACGCTCACTGTGGGACAAAACAATCGACCCTTTCAGCAAATTAAAATTGTAATAGAAAACCTTAAAAAGCACCCCGAGCTCAAGAAAAGCACATCACACTTAGGCTAATTTTTTTAATGGTTTTTGTCTTAATCCATTAAGACATGACTCCAACTTCTAGATCTGGACTCTCACAATGTTCTAATGGATAAAGCTTCTAGATTTATCTATTAATACAAACCCAAACCAACAAGATCTAAACTTGAACATCAAAAAGGGACCAAAAAGACAACCTATTTTGCATGACCAAGAGAACAAGCTCCAAGATGCTAACTTTCTTAATAGAAATGGTCCAAATAACAACTCTAGGTGCTTAGAAGGACATGGAGTCATAACTACTCCAAGCTCACCAATAAATTGGGACTTAAAGCACAAAAGGACCAATAACTAGATCTATCAGACTAGAAGTAAAGGTGGAAGCTTTTTACTCATAATGGTCCAAAAATCAAGTATCCTTGCTAGATCCAACCTTGAGCCCTTCACCAAAGCACCTTGTAACAACCTTGATCTTCAAGCTTCACACCAAGTATGAGAATTAAGCATCCAAAAGATGTTTCAAGCTCAAAATGGGAGAGAGGGGCTAGAGTTTCACTTAGGAAGGTTCTAGTGGTGATGAAGGCTAAGAAATGACAAACTCTAAGGGTTAACGACCTTTAAATACCCCCAAAACCCTAAAACCACACAATCCAATGGTATGGGAGCGCCCCACGCTTCTCAGATAATTTCCTGATTTTTGGTTTTCAGCTTCAGTTTCAATCGATCATAACTTCTTCATTCTAGCTCTGATTTCATTGATCTTTGTATGCATGCGAAGGTATTGACAAGCCACACAATTCTATCTAGTTTCTTTTGAGTTAAAACATATTGAGATAAATTCATTAATTCATGTAAGAGGTCTGAAATATTACTTTTCCCATTTTACCATTTTCCTCCAAAGCACAATTCAAGGGATTAAGTCACTTAACCAACATTATCAACATCCAATAGGGTTTAAACTCTATTACCTTGAAGCCCAAGACCTTCATTCGACCATATTACGGTCCACTAACCCGAAATCATAAACATCTTGAAATTAGATCTTACAGCTTTCGTTGTTGTTGGAGATTCGTCAAGCAATATTACCATTGTTGCCATCAATGAATCAAATAGAAAATGGATTCGGCTTCCGTTGTTGTTGGAGATTCGTCAAGCAATATTACCGTTGATGCCATCAAAGAATCAAATAGAAACCTGGAGATTTGGTGCAATTATAATCTATGCATAATGTTGAGTGATCTAAATAAAACGCGATGCAAGAAATGTTGCGCTTTTTTCAAGGCAGAAGAGAATTTAACATTATAAACTCATATGAACAGGGGATGCACATTGGTGAAATTTGGGCAGCGCATAATAAAAATACAATAGCGAAAGTTACTAAATTGTGGAATTACGAAGAAACTAAAGTTCACAATAGAATGGTGAAGTTCGTGATTCAAGAATGCTTGCCTTTTGACCACTTTGACATCAAGCGATTGAACTTACTCATCCAAGAAATTCTCCAACTGTGATACTGCCATGTGAGTCATAGTTTCCTTAGATGTGATTGTATGGAAATGTAGCAACTTGCAAAAAATGAAATGAGTTTAGGATTTCGGGTTCTAGAAATTGGTATAAATTTAACTTGTGATGTTTGGACGTCTCCTCATGGATCACCAGATGCGTACCATTGCATTAACAATCATTGGGTAAATCCTAAAACTTGAGTAATAATGAAGAGTATGATTACGCTTGAATTGTTTGAATATCCGCACATCAGTAGAAATTTATATACAATATTATATTATGTGATCAAAACTTATAAACTTCAAGGAAAAGTTTTTTCTATATCTTTTGATAATGCATTGAACAACATCGTCGCAGTTGGATAACTAAAACTAAAATATAAACCGGTTTGAGACGATGTATTTTCCATAGTCAATGTGTTCCACATATCATTAATTTAGATGTGCAAGATGGATTATCTTGCATTGAATTTCTAAAAGATGTTTTCAAAAAAATGCTAAATAATATTTATTTTTCTAGTAATGTTCAATATTATAATTATATGAAGTTTTGTACTGATACAAATGCATTTTGGTTAGGTCTAAATTGTGATGTACCTACTGGATGGAACTCCACTTTTTTTAGAATGAAATAGATATTATTGAAAGCTAGCAAGAAGCTAGACAAAAGAAACAATTACTATGAGGAAATAGACAAAATAGGATCATCTAACCAGACAACCCAATTAACACTAGTTTTTCAATATCTACTATTAGCCCAAAAAAAACTTTGGGAGATCACCTTATCAAACAATAAACACATTTTGGCTTGAATTTACTAAAAACCAAGGAATTTCGAAAACACCAAATAGACCACCACAAAGTGTAAAAAAGATCATCCAAAAACTTATTACAAACCTTAGATAAGCACAAAGAAACAAACCAGTCAAATCAATCTTCGAAAGAAAGGAGAATATGCATTGAAAAATTCCACCATCTACAAAGTAGATGCAATAAATCAAGCGCTAAATCACACCTAAGGAAAAGATGACAACCATTTTCCACTTCCTTCTCGCATATAGGGCATAAAATCGAATTAATCTCAAGACCTCTAGAAGAAATATTACATCTAGTAGGAACTTTGTTCAAAATAAGACGCCAGACAAAAACATTCACTTTTATGGGAGTGAACCAACACCATCTCGTAACAATAGGGGAACCAACAAGAATGTGCTTATCAATTTCCGATCTAGCAGAACCCACTGAAAATAAATTTGTGCCATTGAGTGACCAACTCCACCTGTTAGAAAAGGAAGAGAGAAAAACCAAAGACAATAAAGAGCATAAATCGCCCCACTGCTCCGCTTCTACACCTCCTCTCAAACTTCTTCTAAAAGAAGTATTCAACCCCGTTTGTTGCATCTTCAAAGCAACTGTAATTTTCTTATCCACCTCAAGAGAATATAACATATGAAAGGTTATCTTCAACTGGCCATTACCAATCCAGTTATCCTCCCAGAAAGAGGTAAAATGAATATTTCCAACCACTCTTTTACAAAAAGACAAAAGATCAATACCTTTAGATCGTAAGGAATCGACAATCTTAATGATACAAACCCAAACAGAATTACCAATATGTATAGGTAAAGTTTTCCTAATCAAAATGATTACCATGAATAGATTTAATTACTTTTACCTATAAAGCATTAGGAAACAAAATGAAATGCCAAACCCATTTAAAAAGAAGAGCATGATTCAGAGCAAAATTCTACTAACCCCGAGACCACCATAATTCTTATGGTCCAAAACATCCTTCCATCTAACCCAATTCATTTTACATTCTTCCAAATCGGCCACTAAAAAGAAAGAATTTCTAAAAGACTCCAATCAATTAAAAAAAACTCTGTAGCTCTAAAAAGAGATATAAAACACGTTGGGACCGCACCCAAAAGTTATTTTTGTAACGTCAGTTTTCCCCTACCAAAAATGTTTTAGCCTTCCAATTTGAAAGCTTAGAAGTAACTTTCCTAATCACAACATCCCAAGAAGCAATATGGCACATATTACAACCCACCAAGAGCCCTTAATAAGTGAATAGTGCTTTACTAGGAACACAACCAATAAAAATCATGACATCCTATACAACCAAGGGTTGAACTCCAAAACCCATGAGATTGCTCTTATGGACATTAATCTTTAGACCGGAAGCAAGGAAAAAACACTGAATAAGCCTGAAAATTATTGGAAACAAGTGTCCAATATCATAACTAATTGGTGTAACTTTGAGAATAGGGATGGAAAAAACCCCATACCTGATGGGGAGCCCAAACTCACACTCGTTTTGGCCAGTGAATCCCCAAGTTGATCGGGGATGGGGAATCCCTGAATAAAAAAGTGGATATGGGGTTGTAATGGGGATACCCCTGGTCCTCGAACCTAGACCGGACCCGATATATATATATATATATATATATATATATATATATATACACACACATATATATATATATATATATATATATATATATATATATATATATATATATATATATATATATATATATATATATTAATATATAAAAATAATACAAAACATATATTTATAGTATAAATTACAATACCTAAAATTTAATCCAAGTAACCCCACTCATTAGTCATTACTTGGTTGGAATTGTACTTTTCCTTCTTCTTTTACCTAGTTTAACTTCTTGTATAATATTTTTCTCATTGGTTTATCTATTTTACCTCAAATATCACTTTGGTAATTTTTTTCTACTTGATTTTTCATGTATGTATTTAAATTTAGTAGAAAATTTGTTTATAGTTTTTATGCAATCTATGAATATTTTTATGTTTTTTAAAATCTTTAAACTTATGTTGGTAAAATTAAAATTTAGAGTTTTTCTTTACGTAAAAATTTCATATTAAAAGAGAAATAAAAAATCCCTGATTCCCCACTAGAGATCCCCGGTCCCCGTTGGGGTTGGTGGTAGCGATGGGGATTTATTTATATTCCTCTGTGGGGATGGGAATGGGAATGAAGATTCGAGGATGGGGATGGGGATGGGGATTGGGGTTCTTTTGTATTCTCCACCCTCGTTGCCATCTCTATTTGGGAATAATAACAAAGTTCTTTTTGGGTTTCCCTCAAGAAATAAATAGCTAGAAAAGAATTTTGAGAGAGTGAGATAATTAGTTTATTAATTTATTATAAAGTAATAAATTAATTAGAAATAGTTAAAAATAATTAGAATTAAATGGAATTAATTTGTATTTATTTAAAAGGTACCAGGGCTAAATGTTATTTGTTCAACAGTTCAACAAAAGAAACATTCTCGATAGTCCATAGAGGTGGGTGGTTTTGAGAGCTTCGAGAAACTTTTCATGTAATAGATAAGGCAAGGATTTGAATCAGGATTAAATATGATTATTTAATTGATTCAAATCATGTTTATCTATAAGTTACCATAGACATATAAAGACATCTCTAGGCCACCAAAAATCCTATCCTACTCTCCCCAAGGTTGGAATTTTTGGATTTCACAACCTCTTTCCTCTCTTTTTTAATGTTTAAAAAGTTTTGGTCTTTTGGGTGTGAGCCATTAGAAGCATTCCTAATTTGGGTGCTAGATATTCCAAGAGCAACAAAGGAATTCAAGATCTTCAAGGATTTATAAGTATATACGATTATATTGATAGGTCAGTAAATCTCTCCCTTTTAATTATTTAAAATCCTAGTTTTGAAAGTACATTGTCATAATAGTAAAACCTAGATCTATGATGCATGTACACTTAGGGTTTATATTGAATTCTCCCGTTACCTAAATTTCATGTATAGATGCATAGAAAATCCTTTAACAATAGCTACCACATTATTCCTAGACCAACAACAAATGGAAATAGCTTCATCTGCATAAATTAAATGCAAGAGAGTCACCTGGACACCACTAACAATCTGAAGAGGAGTAAATAAACCTCGAGAAAGATGACATTTATATAGAACATATATTAATGAGGAATATAAGTCACTGGTGGACAATAGTCAGAGTATTCTAGCTATTGGAAGTTAATGCAATCCCTAAAAGGAAGCAAGATGGAAAGATGACACGGAGAGCGATAATCAATCTGTGTAAGTTTGAAACTTGGTTGATCAACCATTTGACCTTAAAACCGTAAGTGTTAGTGAATCTTTAAGAATATAACAAAGATGGATGTGAACAAACATATATTAAAACCAAGATAGGTTGTGAAGGATGTGTAAGCCTATGAGGTTCATTTATGAACTGAAACAAGCATCTCACAAAATAGAATCTTTGTTTTAAAGAAAGAATTCAAGGAGTTTGAACTCAGAGAAACGAAGGTAGACCATTTGTATGTCAAAGCTAGAGGGAGTATTTGGGAGCTTTGATTAAATGAAATAATTCAAGGAGTTTGAATTTCTAGAAACAAAGATAAGCCATATATGTGCTAATGTCAGTGGGAGTATATATGTCATCCTTGTAATGTATTTGGATAATACACAGTTCATAGGAGACAATGTTCTAATGTAGCAAGTGTAAAAGCTTGGATTTTTTTGGGAATTATTGCATCTTGAATCACATCGGATAAACAACAAACGTACTGAATGTTAGGGTCTATGGAGATAGATTTGACCGATTCACTATATTAAGCCAAAGTCTATAGAATCTTAAGGAAACTCGAGATGTATAACTCCAAGAGAGTTGATGTTTATAAAATATGGCATGAAACTGAGAATTGATAACGTCCTAGTTCTACTATTGATCTACAAAAAATGAGTTGTGTCCCTAATGCTTCTTTTTATAGGATCGATCATGTATGTCATGACATATACCCGATCTGATGAATCGTATGCCTTGATCATCTCAGGTTGGATTAGATCAACTTGGCAAGCATTGGCGAATCAAAATCATGTACATTCCTTAGTCCCTAGCACTGATGCTAAATTCCACACTAATAAGGACAATTCCATTCACAGTCGGAATTCATTCTTTTGCTAAATAATGAAGTATTACCTTGGAATAGTACCATGTAGTAGACCATAGTGGATAAAATTAGAGTATATTGAAACTAGTCAGACTGCAAATGAAACTATGTGACTAAATGAGATTCATTTGTGACATCATTGTTGTAAATCAATATCATTGATGGTGTTTTTAAAGGTTCTTGTGATTGTAAAGGTGAACTTACCTCATGATTGGATCCCAAGGTTACGCAGTCTCACACAACATATACTCAGTATATACCATACATTTAATACTTGACCGAATGTGAAGACATCATAGTCAATAGAATTATATCAAGAGAAACATCTTGTCGATCCATTCGCTAAGTCAATATCATTGACTAACTCTGACAGTAAGACTAAATTATGAGGAATTTGATTTTCGAATGAATTGGCTTGAGAAAACTTGGTTTTGCTTGTTTTAAATTTGAGATCTTAAGCAGTATAAGTCTTTATATGGTTTGGAAATTATTAAGTGGAGATCTTAATATATGATAGATCAGTCATTTCATTAGCTTATCATTGTGTTCTCCTTTTGCATTTCTGAACCCACTTCTCGATTATTAATTTACTCAAAACTCCACAGTTGGTCGTAGTCTTGGAAGTGAGTACCGAAATTAAGACTGTCATGAGGTTGGTAGACTGTCCATAGAGGTTAGACATAGAATGAAGATGTCACGAACACACATGAGTACTTAAAATGGAGATTTAATTATAGGAACAACCCACACTTAGAAAGTTACTTCATTGATCAAGTCACGAGTAATTATAAGATGATAACATCTTTTATTATTCGAACCAAGATGCATATGGGGTTTTTGTTTGCAAAATATATTGTGCATTATGTTGCTCCAACGCTATCCGTAAGTGGTAGTCATAAAAGGTATGTCAATGTATGATATGAGTAATAGAAAAAAAACTATATAGTCAAAGTTTATTTGTTCCTTCTACCCTAATAGGAGAAGCGCTATCCTTGGTCCTATCGATGATTTGGTGCTGAAATCTAATGTCCTTCCCTGGGTCCTAACTGAAGTTGTTGCGTTCAATTTAGTAGTGGGATTTAGTCGTCACAAATCTTTATCGGGAAACAAAATTTTGAACGATTGACCCTTATCCATTTCAAATGTTCACACGGATATCTAGAACAAAGGAATAACTGATAACTTATGTCAGGGCTGAATTTTGATTATGATCAGAGTTTGGTAGTTCCATTGGATGACTAACTCTCTGTTGATTGTTTTAAGAAGTATTAGACCTAAAATAGTTAATGACGTGCCAAGTTGGGAGATTGTTGGAAATAGTGTCAAAGTTCATTAATTATTGATAATATTTCTAAATAATAACATGATCCTTTTGGGTTGGCCTCAAGACACAATTAGCTACGAAGAAATGGAGAAAAATAATTCGTTAATTTATTATGAATTAATAAATTAATTAGAGATTATTTTTAATTAATTAAATAGTTTTAATTAATTAAAATGCTTGACTATTAATTAATTCCTTAAGATTAATCGAAATAGTCTAGAAGCCTCTTGGAAAAGGAGATGAATGAAAATTAGGATATATATATATATATATATATATATATATATATATATATATATATATATATATATATATATCATAAGATACGCCGGCTTTTAATAAGGATAAGGATTATCCTTGAGAATCTGTTCAACTTAAGGATTCTAGGTACTGCTTATAAATAGGGTGCTAGGGATCAAACCGTAGACCAGTTTTTCCACCAAACTTCGTTCTCTCTCTCTCTCTCTCACGCACACACACACACACACACACACACACACACACACTCTCTCTCTCTCTCTCTCTCTCTCTGTGACAATTGGAAAAATTAGGTCAACGTTTGTCGGTCACCATCATCACAAACACTCAATGTAATAGAACTAATGTAATATATTCCATTCTTTTTAATGCAATTGAAGTTTTTCTACATGGAAATGCATGCGTAATACCACTCAAGTCTTCAATGAATATAGGTCGTTGACAAACAAAGAGTATTCAATGTACATAAGAAAGGATTTGATACGTTGAGAACAATATTTATATATTAAGTATTATTATGTACAACTAACACACTAAACATATAAAACATGAGAGTATAATTGCATGGATATAAAGAACGTTAAAAACAAAGTTTGTATGCAAAAGTTATGATCATTTAAGAAAAACGAACAGTCAGATAACAACCTCTGACCTATAACGGCCTGAAAACGACACTTCAAACGTTGTGTAGGGTACTTTAAAATGTGAATTTTTGATACCAAACAATTTTCCCATAATCACCGGTCAATATAGTATTTTATATTGGAACTAACTTATTTTTCCTGAAAAACGTCTGACACCGCTGTGGATAAGAACGAAATAGCACAATGCAGGTTTTCCACCTAATGAATCTGCGAATAGTTCGTTTGCATAGCTATACAACTCGTTTGGTGAATATGACATCATTTGATGAATCAAACAATACCCTAGTATTTGATTTTACATTCGAAATTTCAATCTCACAAAGTTTTAGTACTTTCTCGAAAAACAATCGAATTGCTGCAATCGGGAATCGCTCGACAATTCACTTCAAATGCTTGTTGAACATAGCTATGATATTCGTTAGGTGAATATTTTTACATATTCCAAACTTTAATTACATAGACATCGAACTAGTGTTTTCGAAAAAAAAACGTGAGATGTCGGTTTTCATCGGGCTGTGACACACGGATCGAGACGATAACACTTGTCACGTTTTTGTTGGTCCACATCTCGAAAATGATCCTATAAATTGAAGAGATAAGCATTTGTTCTCTCTCAAATATCCTTTATCTCTCTAAAACACTATCCCTCTTCCTCTCCTCTTCTCGGTTGATCACCGCCACAGCTATTAGCGCCGCCGCCGTCGACCACCAGCGACCCTCCTTTCTGCCTTTGACCACCTACTACTGACCCTCTATCTCCGACGTAGCCACCGACCAGCCCATATCCATTTCTAAACACCTCCGACAGCCCTCAAAACCACCGTCGAAGCGGTTTTCCAGCGAGGTCTAATGGTTTTCCGACGAAGTTCCGATAATTTTCCGGCGTTGTTTTCCAGCTTTTCCAGATCTGTTACATCCCGATCTCAAGCCTCTTTTTGACCTCTCATTAACAAAGTGTTGTTTGATTTGTTTCCCGACAAAACTCAACAATTTAAGCAAAAAACGGAACGTTAAAGCATGCTTCAAAAGGGATTTTCACGGACCCTGTTTTCCAACGTTTTAAATGTCTTGGGGGAAGAATACATACATTATAATTGTTATTTTTTTATTTATATAGACATAATATTCTGTCAGACCCCCGAACCAGACGGCGGAAACGTCCGGGGCTTGTGCGTGACTTCATCTTGTAATATCATCACAATGTAAATAATTGAAACAAGACAACACCATCATCATACATATAAAATACAACCATCATTGTTTACATCAAGTATAGTGTGACAACTGTCAATTCAGGTCATTCTCGGACTCATGCATCTTTATAATAACCATTCATGCACATCATGCCATGGCTTAGTAGTATAAAATTAGGTCAAAATCTTACATAAACTAGGATCCATCTAAGACCTAGGACTAATATACTTGACACTTACGATTCTAGTAAGTTGCTTAACTACAATAGGAAATGTCAATGCTATAATTTGAATGAAACTTTCAAGCTTTGTTATAATTGAAAAAGGGTATAAAACCCTAAAAATAAATTAAAATATTCTTATTATACTTCATTATGATGATGAATATCAAACAATATTCCAAAAACCCTAAGAGAGCTAAAAATCCAAATTTATAAATCTTAAAGCTTAAAAACTTTATAAAATTTGGCTATAAACTTCCAAATATCAAATTTTATTAATCAAATTATGGATTATACCAATGAAATAGAAATATAAATTATCATGCATTAATCATAATTAATTAGTTAAAAACAAGATTTTTAAATAAATCAAATTGCTTAAAAAATCACTTTTATAAAAATTAGGGTTTTTATAAAATTAAGGAGGGATTTTTATAAAATTTGAATTGAGGAGAGAGAAGGCCCTAATCCACTCAAAAATCTGGCCATTCTCCCCTCCCCATGCCCTCTCTCTTCCCAAAACTCAATCATTAAGCTTAAACCTTCACACTACCTCTTCTCTCTTCACTCTCTCACACTCCACCCTCCTAACACACAAACTCTCTTCCTCTCTCTCTCTAACTCATGAAATTTCTCTCATTTCTCTGCCAAATTTCGAGATTTAGAAGACCTTGAAGTGTTCTTACTTCCCTCAAGATCAAAACCAAGGTAAACAACAACATCTTCTTCCATAGTTTCATGATTCTACTTCCTTTTCTTCTTAGTTTTCTCTTCTTTTCGGATTCTATGCCTTTCCATGGCTAGAAATCTTTATTTTTCCCTTGTGGTTTTTAGATTCTCACCATAACACAATGCATGTGTTTGAAATGGTGAAAATCCGGGATCAAACCCATGCAAGGAGTGAAAATGATGCACATATGTTCATGTGACTTCAAAAACAAGTATTACATCTTCTTCTCCATTTCTTTTGTGTTCTTGCATGGTCAAAAGCATTTAAACCATTTCTAGTACATCTTGGATGCTCATTCACTCCATGCATGTGCTAGAAATCGGACATTATCAAAGGCATGCATGATGTTCTTGTCAAAATGTCCTAAGGATGCACTCAAAGCAAACATGCAATCTGCCAGATTACTTTATTCAGCTTTGAACGACCATATCTCGGTCATTCCTTAACCAAATCATGATATTCTTTTTGCATTGGATAGCTCCATGAGTTAACTTTCAAACCCAACTGGTCTTACTGTAAAATATTAAATATCCGATTTTTGGCAATTTTTACAAAATGGTTGCGCAAACAGCTCTTTTTCTATGATCACCATTTTTGCCTTGCATAATCAATGGCCTTAAACCCAACCATAAATCTGGGGAAAAATACTTTAGAAACTTAACATATCCAGTGAATGATGGCTGAAATTTCGTGGCTTAAAACCCCACAGAATGTGCTTCACAAATTCATGAACTTCAGCCACATTTACATCTCATGCACCATTGCATGCAACATTTCTTATCTTGTTTGGGTTCAATACCCCTATTTCCCTTCTGAATAAATTTCGAACATTTTTCCTTTTGAAAGCCCTCACATGCATGTGATAATCTGTAAAATACCAAAAGCTTTTATTATTTCTTTGATTTATTAAAATTATTTCTAGAAACCAAGGGCATAAATCACATAAAATACTTCCAGAGGTCAATAAATCCGGAACAAATTCATGAATGACCCTTATGATGGATAATGACCCCTCACTAAATTTCATCAATTTTTGTTGCTGTTTGGTATGATTTCCAATTTTCTTTTTGTTAGGATATAATAAATCACAAAACCACTTTGGAGAGTGTAAAAATTTTATCTAACAATTTTCGCATACCCTACCTGTGATGGATGACTCAGAAAAATAATTTCAACATTTTTCATCATGCCTTGCTATTTTTCCCAAGTTTTGGTAATTATAATGGTTTAAAAATAGGAAAAATAGTTCTGATTATCCAAAATTCATGAAAATTTACCAGAACATCATGTTTTACAGTACGAGGTTACATAAAAATTTTAAGGATTTTTCTCCACTGTAAACTATTTTTCTCTTAATTTCTAAAGGTAATTACACTTAAATACACATAAATACCCAAAACCGGATTATACAATATAAAAACCACTTTTGGTATTTTTCTCAGGTTATTTATACTGTAAATGATGTTACAAAATTTTTTGGTAATTTATTTTAACTGTTTAATATTATTTCTTCAATTAATGATTATTTAAAGGAATAAAACAAGGAAAAATAGAAATACCCACTGAAAAATATCTTTTATATTTTTCCCAGCCTATTTATGTATAATAACAGTTAAATAAAAAGTTTGGGTAATTTTGGAAACTGTTTTCTATTTATTTCAAATTTTATTGGAATAAATGCTCAAAAATCATAAAATATAATTAAACAGCTTGGAAATCCATTTTTATAATTTTCCCAGCTTAGTATTGTGTAATAACAGTTAAATAAAAAGTTTGAGAATTTTTATCCTTTGAATGCTATTTCCGTGAATTTATGTTGTAATAAGGACTTAAAAATTTGGAAAATTTATATTCCAATGTTGTAATTAATCGCACGATTTGTAGAATTTCATTATTTCAGAAAAAGTGTAACCAATTAATATAAAATCAAATACTAAAACATAAATTGGCATTTCACTATATGTAGAATTTAGTATATTAGCATTAGATTTCGACATGGAAACTCACTAGTGTGTGTTTGATGTCGTAGGATCCCGGTAGTAAGACGTTGGTGCATTCCGAAGTACCACTTGTACCTACTCGAAACGTTGTGAGTATTCACGCACTCCCCTATTTTCAGTTTTTTTATGTTTTGGGGTGGAAAAGCATGTCCCGAAAAACTATTATTTTAATGTTGTATTTAAATTGATTTGTATCAAACATGATTGCTATTTTATTGCTATGTCTCTCTATGTATGTCTATGCAACACGGAACATGAGAACTTATCGTACTAAGGCCCTTCCCTTATCTCTAACCATTAACTCTTTGAGCCAATGGTCATTATGGATAGCGCTATTAGGAATTGACAACTCCTCACTCGCCCTATTGCTGGAGTGCATGATACCATATTCATCTATGGAACGATAAGCATAGATCTTGATAGGGCTTCAGTCATAGGTTTGGTTGAGACTCATTGTTTGCTCATACACATACAAACTCGTTACACATTATAGCAATAAACTTGTTATCTATTATGGCAATAAACTCGTTTATCAATTTTAGCAATCAACTTTGTTTCTCATTATAGCAATGAACTTTGTTCTCATTAAAGCAATGTACTTGTATTTATGAAAAGTCTTATACCAAATCTTGATTTTATAAACCTGTGAACTCACCAACTATTTTCATAGTTGACGCTCGTTTTACATGCTTTTTCAGGAAATAATTAGTAAGTGGATATAGAGATTCATCATCATAGAGCATGCTGCATCGTGTGGAAGTTATTTTATGAAGTTATATTTTGAACAATGTCATTTTGGAAAACTCGTACTTTGTTTTGTTTAAGCTATGGGTTGTAAACTTTTAAATATTGCTATGGTGATGTATCTTTATCTTTTGCAATGAAACCTTTGTCGCTGTCATACCTTGCGTTTCCGCTTTAGCGGGGTGTGACAGAAATGGTATCAGAGCTAAAGTTATAGAGAACATCGGTTTTTTTTAAGAAAACACAACCTATAACTAAAACTTACAGAGAAATTCTTTTTACATCAAACATATTACTAGTATAATTAGTTCGGGAGTTGTATTATTGGACCTCGATTAAACATAGCCTGATCACCTATGTTTAATTAAGGAAAGATTTATACAAAGCTTGAGCTAATTATAATGGGAATATGTTCAACAAAATTCTTGAGAAAACTTTATTTCAAAAATTCAAAAAGGTTAATTTTGGTGTGTGTAAGCATTGCATATTATAGCCATGCATTGTCATTTATTTCATATCTCATTAAATCTATGTCTCAGTCCACTATGTCGACATCGTCATCTTCTCACGCTACCGCCTCAGCTGATGAGTCCGGCTACGTCACTGTTATTCCTCGACGTGATCCCCCCGCCTCGGTGGAGGAAGACCCCTCGGAAGACACAGAAGATACAGGAAACTCGGTGGAGATCAGCAATGACAACGCGCCGAGTCAGCAACGTGAGGCATCGCCTGCATCGGTGTTGCCACAACCACCACTTTATGGGCTTCGTATTCGGAGGACAGCAAGGAAGAGTGTCCCTATCCCAGGAAGGATAGCAACCAGTACAGCAGGACTTGGCACGGCAGGAACGAGTCGGGTAGGACCCAGCATGGCAGGACCGAGAGCACCCCCACCTCAGCGAGTTATAGGGATACCTGTCAGGCAGTCAGGTATGACCCCGGAGGAGTCCCGGAGGATGCATTCGATGGCAGCGGGCCTACATCACAGTCTTGCTGTGATAGCTGAGCATCGGGAAGTTTTGGATGAAGTGTTAACAAGGATGGAAATCCTGTTTCAGCATTCGATGGAGACTGCTGACACTGCTAGTGCTGCTAGACGAGTGGCAGGTCGTGCGATGACCGCATGTTATGTGCTTGTTGGGCTATTACTGATTGTGGTGTGGATGTTTCTTGTTGGGATAGCGATTCGTACTTGGTTCTGATTTTAGTATTTTATTGTGTCATGAAATGAAAACCCATGTTGGGTATCTTTTGGGGAAAGACATTAAAACTTTATTTTGGGATTGATGTATTGTTTTGATTTTAAGACTATTTCAAATGGTAATGAAGAAGTTTATTTTATGTTTGAAAACTTTTATTATGAGGTCAAACCCTAGAACTTATTTAGTCAATAGTTGAATAAAAAGATTTTTCTTTTCTTTCCTTTCTAAAATCTATATGCCTAGTATTAATGCAAACCATTAATTTGACAACACTTACGGTTTTCAAAATAGTAGTGAACTAAATATTATACATTATTTTATGTATTTATACGTATTTCTTCTCTTGTGTCTTAGAACCATGTCAGGAAGGCCTAATCGCGGGCGCCCACAGAACGAAACACCCGATGTTGCTCAAATTGTAGCACAACAACTCATGGAAGCAATCCCAAACATTGTTACTCAAGTAACTGCAGGACTTAATGCTAACCAAGGAAGTAGTGGAGGAAACCGGGGAAACAATGAAAGAGAATGCAACTACAAGTCCTTTATGGCCTGTAAACCTAAGGAATTCCATGGAAAGGAAGGTGCGGTTGGGTTGCTGAAATGGATTGACAGTATGGAGTCGGTCCTTCACATTAGCAAATGCCTCGAACGCAACAAAGTGGAGTATGCAACTTGTCTACTTCAGGATAGGGCATTGACCTGGTGGAATACTCTAGTGCAAACCCAAGGCCGTACAATGGCATATCAGCTAACTTGGGAAGACCTAAAGAAGCTGCTGATAGAGGAGTATTGTCCCAAGGATGAACTTCAGAAGCTTGAATCTGAATTCTGGAACCATTCTATGGTTGGAACACAAATAGAGAAGTACACAGTCCGATTTCATGAACTAGCAAAACTGGTACCTCACATGGTTACTCCTGAGGAGAAACGGATAGATCGTTACATCTGGGGTCTGGCACCAGAGATTCGGGGAATGGTTACCTCAGCAAACCCAACTACTATTCAAAGTGCAGTAAGCCTAGCAAATCGACTAACCAATGATGTGATAAGGATGGGAGCATCAACAAAGGAAAGCTCTAGTAGCAAGAGGAAGCCAGCAGATCAGGGAGAGAAGAAGTATGGAGGCAAGTCAGGGAGGAAGCAGAAAGTCTCAAGAAACTTTATGGTAAGAGCCCAGGAGCAAGAACCAGTGAAAACTCAAGAACGGGAAGTGCAGGAGCGAAAGCAGTACTCAGGGCCGCTTCCGAAGTGCAATAAGTGTAACTTCCATCACAAGGGAGCTTGCCCAGTGTGCCAAAACTGTAAGCAAACAGGCCATTACTCGAAGTATTGTAAGGTGAATAAGGAGGGAAAAAGGACATGTTACGAGTGCGGGAGTACTGATCATCTCCGTAGAGCATGTCCCAAACTGACAATGGACCTGGTAACAATGGACAAGGCCAAGCTAGGCAAAATTTCCAAGGAAATCAAGGTGGGCGGCCAAGAGGTGTAGCCTTTGTGATTGGTGCAGAAGAAGCTCGTCAGAACCCTGAAGTGATAACAGGTACGTTTCTCCTGAACAATCATTTTGCATCAGTAATATTCGATGCGGGAGCAGATAGGAGTTTCGTTTCTTTAACATTTAGACCGGTACTCGACTTGAAATCAAGAAAGATGAGGAATACTCATACTATTGAACTTGCTGATGGGTATGAAATTAGGGCTAATGAAATAATTCCTGGTTGTACTCTGAATTTAGCTGATAAACTCTTTAGCATTGACCTAATTCCTATCGAGCTAGGTAGTTTTGATGTAATAGTAGGAATGGATTGGTTATCCAAGAATAGAGCGGACATTGGTTGTTACGAGAAAGTCATTAGGATACCTCTCCCTAATGGAGAAACCCTTATCATACACGGTGAGAAGCCAGGAAGAAGTTTAAACATTGTATCGAGCATAAAGATTCATAAGTACCTGAAAAAGGATTGTATTGCATTTATGGCCCACGTGATAGAAAGAGAACCTGAAGCTAAGCAACTCAAGGAGATTCCGGTGGTTCAAAACTATCCCGAAGTGTTTCCGGAGGAATTACCCGGTCTACCCCCTCACAGACAGGTCGAATTTCGGATAGACTTAATTCCCGGAGCGGCACCGGTAGCAAAAGCACCATATCGCCTCGCGCCATCCGAGATGCAAGAACTGTCCGGACAACTTCAAGAACTTCTAGACAAAGGGTTCATACGACCAAGTTCTTCACCTTGGGGAGCTCCAGTGTTATTCGTCAAAAAGAAAGACGGGTCATTCCGAATGTGTATTGATTATAGAGAACTGAACAAGTTGACAATCAAGAATCGATATCCTCTCCCTCGAATAGATGACTTGTTCGATCAGTTGCAGGGCGCTTCATACTTCTCAAAGATCGACCTCCGATTAGGATACCATCAACTAAGAGTTCACGAAGGAGACATTCACAAAACAGCATTTAGAACCCGTTATGGACATTATGAGTTCTTAGTCATGCCTTTTGGACTAACGAACGCACCCGCTGTTTTCATGGATTTGATGAATAGGGTCTGTAGACCATACCTAGACAAGTTTGTAATTGTATTTATCGATGACATACTTGTTTACTCACAAACCAAAGAAGATCATGAGAGACATCTGAAGCTAGTGTTGGAGCTGTTGAAGGAGCAGAAATTGTATGCCAAGTTCACTAAGTGTGAATTTTGGATTCGGGAAGTACATTTCCTTGGTCATGTGATCGGCGAAAGAGGAATTCATGTAGATCCAGCTAAGATCGAGGCAATCAAGAAATGGGAAGCCCCCAAAACCCCGACAGAAATACGACAGTTCCTAGGATTAGCTGGGTACTACAGACGCTTCATTGAGAATTTCTCTAGGATTGCTCAACCATTAACATCTTTGACCCAAAAAGACAGAAAATTTCTCTGGGAAGAGAAACACGAAGAGGCGTTTCAAATTCTGAAAAACAAGTTGTGTAATGCACCAATTCTGGCTTTACCAGAGGGATCAGAGAACTTTGTAGTGTATTGTGATGCGTCTCATCAAGGATTAGGATGTGTGTTAATGCAAAAAGATAAGGTCATTGCGTATGCTTCCAGACAACTCAAACCGCATGAGAAGAATTATACCACCCATGATCTAGAACTAGGAGCAATAGTTTTCGCTCTTAAAATATGGAGGCATTATTTGTACGGAACCAAGTGCACCATTTATACCGATCACAAAAGCCTTCAGCACATCCTAGATCAGAAAATGTTAAACATGCGGCAGAGGAGATGGGTAGAGTTGTTTAGTGATTATGACTGTGAGATACGATATCACACAGGGAAGGCTAACGTAGTAGCCGACGCTCTTAGTAGAAAAGAAAGAGTGAAACCTTCCTGTGTGAGAGCTTTGGGAATGGTAATTCAGACAAACTTGAAATCTCAAATCATTGATGCCCATGAGAAAGCTTTATTCAGGGAAAATCTTCCAGGTGAAACTTTACATGGTTTAGAAGTGAGATTTGAAACCAAACCTGATGGAGTTCGTTATTTTAAGGACAGAGTCTGGATTCCAAGGGTTAACAATCTGAGAGACATAGTACTAGAGGAGTCTCATCGATCTAAATACTCAATCCACCCTGGAGCGGATAAGATGTACAAGGATCTTAAAGAGTACTATTGGTGGCCTGGAATGAAAAGGGATATTGCCTTATATGTTGGGAAGTGTTTAACTTGCTCAATAGTCAAAGCTGAACATCAAAAACCATCCGGCTTATTGCAACAACCCGAAATTCCCCAATGGAAATGGGAGCAGATATCCATGGATTTCGTTACCAAACTTCCTAGAACTTCTAAAGGTCACGACTCAATTTGGGTCATAGTGGATCGACTGACGAAATCTGCTCACTTTCTCCCCATTCGGGAAGACTTCAAGATGGAAAAATTGGCCCAAATCTACATCGACAGAATTGTTTCTCTGCATGGTGTACCCCTATCCATCATTTCTGATAGAGATAGTCGTTTTACATCACGATTTTGGTGGATGCTACAGAAGGCACTAGGGACCAAGATAGATTTGAGCACAACTTACCACCCTCAGACATATGGGCAAACAGAGAGAACAATACAAACATTGGAAGACATGCTACGAGCGTGTGTCATTGAGTTCAAAGGAAATTGGGATACTCATTTGCCTCTAATTGAGTTTTCCTACAATAACAGTTACCACACGAGTATCCAATGTGCTCCATATGAAGCATTGTATGGACGCAAGTGTCGTTCGCCCTTATGCTGGACAGAAATCGGAGAGAGACAGTTGACTAAAGTCGAACTTATCCAGGAAACATTTGACAAGATTGCTATCATCAAGGATAGGCTTAAAGCTGCTAGAGATCGTCAGAAAAGTTATGCGGATAATCGTCGAAAAGCATTAGAATTCCAAGTAGGAGACAAGGTACTTTTAAAAGTGTCGCCTTGGAAAGGGCTTGTGCGTTTTGGTAAGAAAGGAAAACTAAGCCCGAGATATATTGGACCCTTTGAAGTCATTGAAAGGATTGGTCCGGTAGCTTATAAACTCCAGTTGCTCCAAGAGTTAAGCGCCATTCATGACACATTCCACGTCTCCAATCTTAAGAAATGTCTAGCCAACGAAACATTGATAGTACCCCTGGAGGAAATTAAGATCAATGATAAGCTAAACTTCGTTGAGGAACCGATAGAAATCCTTGGCAGGGAGGTAAAACAACTTAAGCGGAGTAAGATCCCGATTGTGAAAGTTCGATGGAACTCAAAACGCGGATCGGAGTACACCTGGGAGCGTGAGGACTTCATGAAGGAAAAGTATCCACAACTTTTCCCATGCGATGACAAGCAATGACATAGAATGAATTTCGGGACGAAATTATTTTTAAGTGGGGGATACTGTGACAACTGTCAATTCAGGTCATTCTCGGACTCATGCATCTTTATAATAACCATTCATGCACATCATGCCATGGCCTAGTAGTATAAAATTAGGTCAAAATCTTACATAAACTAGGATCCATCTAAGACCTAGGACTAATATACTTGACACTTACGATTCTAGTAAGTTGCTTAACTACAATAGGAAATGCCAATGCTATAATTTGAATGAAACTTTCAAGCTTTGTTATAATTGAAAAAGGGTATAAAACCCTAAAAATAAATTAAAATATTCTAATTATACTTCATTATGATGATGAATATCAAACAATATTCCAAAAACCCTAAGAGAGCTAAAAATCCAAATTTATAAATCTTAAAGCTTAAAAACTTTATAAATTTTGGCTATAAACTTCCAAATATCAAATTATTAATCAAATTATGGATTAGACCAATGAAATAGAAATATAAATTATCATGCATTAATCATAATTAATTAGTTAAAAACAAGATTTTTAAATAAATCAAATTGCTTAAAAAATCACTTTTATAAAAATTAGGGTTTTTATAAAATTAAGGAGGGATTTTTATAAAATTTGAATTGAGGAGAGAGAAGGCCCTAATCCACTCAAAAATCTGGCCATTCTCCCCTCCCCATGCCCTCTCTCTTCCCAAAACTCAATCATTAAGCTTAAACCTTCACACTACCTCTTCTCTCTTCACTCTCTCACACTCCACCCTCCTAACACACAAACTCTCTTCCTCTCTCTCTCTAACTCATGAAATTTCTCTCATTTCTCTGCCAAATTTCGAGATTTAGAAGACCTTGAAGTGTTCTTACTTCCCTCAAGATCAAAACCAAGGTAAACAACAACATCTTCTTCCATAGTTTCATGATTCTACTTCCTTTTCTTCTTAGTTTTCTCTTCTTTTCGGATTCTATGCCTTTCCATGGCTAGAAATCTTTATTTTTCCCTTGTGGTTTGTAGATTCTCACCATAACACAATGCATGTGTTTGAAATGGTGAAAATCCGGGATCAAACCCATGCAAGGAGTGAAAATGATGCACATATGTTCATGTGACTTCAAAAACAAGTATTACATCTTCTTCTCCATTTCTTTTGTGTTCTTGCATGGTCAAAAGCATTTAAACCATTTCTAGTACATCTTGGATGCTCATTCACTCCATGCATGTGCTAGAAATCGGACCTTATCAAAGGCATGCATGATGTTCTTGTCAAAATGTCCTAAGGATGCACTCAAAGCAAACATGCAATCTGCCAGATTACTTTATTCAGCTTTGAACGACCATATCTCGGTCATTCCTTAACCAAATCATGATATTCTTTTTGCATTGGATAGCTCCATGAGTTAACTTTCAAACCCAACTGGTCTTACTGTAAAATATTAAATATCCGATTTTTGGCAATTTTACAAAATGGTTGCGCAAACAGCTCTTTTTCTATGATCACCATTTTTGCCTTGCATGATCAATGGCCTTAAACCCAACCATAAATCTGGGGAAAAATACTTTAGAAACTTAACATATCCAGTGAATGATGGCTGAAATTTCATGGCTTAAAACCCCACAGAATGTGCTTCACAAATTCATGAACTTCAGCCACATTTACATCTCATGCACCATTGCATGCAACATTTCATATCTTGTTTGGGTTCAATACCCCTATTTCCCTTCTGAATAAATTTCGAACATTTTTCCTTTTGAAAGCCCTCACATGAATGTGATAATCTATAAAATACCAAAAGCTTTTATTATTTCTTTGATTTATTAAAATTATTGCTAGAAACCAAGGGCATAAATCACATAAAATACTTCCAGAGGTCAATAAATCCGGAACAAATTCATGAATGACCCTTATGATGGATAATGACCCCTCACTAAATTTCATCAATTTTTGTTGCTGTTTGGTATGATTTCCAATTTTCTTTTTGTTAGGATATAATAAATCACAAAACCACTTTGGAGAGTGTGAAAATTTTATCTAACAATTTTCGCATACCCTACCTGTGATGGATGACTCAGAAAAATAATTTCAACATTTTTCATCATGCCTTGCTATTTTTCCCAATTTTTGGTAATTATAATGGTTTAAAAATAGGAAAAATAGTTATGATTTACCAAAATTCATGAAAATTTACCAGAACATCATGTTTTACAGTAGGAGGTTACATAAAAATTTTAAGGATTTTTCTCCACTGTAAACTATTTTTCTCTTAATTTCTAAAGTTAATTACACTTAAATACACATAAATACCCAAAACCGGATTATACAGTATAAAAATCACTTTTGGTATTTTTCTCAGATTATTTTTACTGTAAATGATGTTACAAAAATTTTTGGTAATTTATTTTAACTGTTTAATATTATTTCTTCAATTAATGATTATTTAAAGGAATAAAACAAGGAAAAATAGAAATACCCACTGAAAAATATCTTTTATATTTTCCCAGCCTATTTATGTATAATAACAGTTAAATAAAAAGTTTGGGTAATTTTGGAAACTGTTTTCTATTTATTTCAAATTTTATTGGAAACCTCACGTGTCGGCTACATTTTGCCTCACTCTTAACCCTAAGAATGAATAATACATGACTATTTATAGGGAAAAGACAAGTCTTGGGCTTTTAACCTACACTTCATCAAGGGGCCCATTTCCATCATCCATGGAGTGCTTTGAAACCCTACAATCTCCCCCTCAAAGTATGGAATGGATGACAATGCTTTAACTTCCAAAACAAGCATCTAGCGAATAAAAAGATCTTACAACGAGGAATAGATGAAGCAGTCCACAAATCTTGATTCTTCAATAGTCTTCAAACACGGGCTCTAGGATATATAAATCAAGCACTGAAGTAATGTCTTTAAACTTCATTTTCGAATGTAATCCCAAAAAAACTTCATTAAAACCAAACCCGCCATAAAAACCCATTTCAGAACAAAGAAACCGAATCACTTCTTGTCTTTGAAGAGCTCCCCCTCCAAGTCACAATGATCTTCAAATAAGCTAATGATATAATCCATCAAAAAATATCATGTAACAACCCAAACTTTAAGATTCGTAATGCCACTTGATCGAGAAAATACTAGAAGTCGGAGATATAACAAGTCCTTAGCAGAGCTCGATAAAGAACTTCCGCTGTAAAGGATACTTCTCTGTAAAAGCTTTAGCAGAGCTCGATGAAGAACTTCCACTATAAAAGCTACCATCATAATTCTACCATAAGCTTTATCAAAAATCTTCAACTTTGAAAAGTCACAAATCTAATTTCGAATGGCCATACCAAATTCTCCCCCGATTTATAATCGAAAACGTGATTATAAAGCCTTCTTATGGTCATGAGAATGATCTTGAATGGATAAAAATTACTGTGCTCCCCCGCGACAAAATGATATATACAATGAAGTATAAAATCCGAAAAAATCGTGAAAATTTGTCGTTATCACGAAAAACGACTTTCCGAACCGCCAAGACTTGATGGAATCCATAATTTTCTGTTCACGAAAAAATATATGCATTAAAGAATTCAAAACTGTTCACCAGCCCTCAAATTTGTAAACTTTTCTGAATATAGGGCAGAAACTATCACTTGCTGAAAGACAGGGGCTGGGATGGTAATTCTGCATCGATATACCCCTTTATATGTAACAAAATCTGGAAATGGTCCCAAACTACCAAGGCATGAAAAGTATAAGGACCAGATCGTCAAATTCTTGAAGTGGCAGTGACTAAGTATGAAACATTAAGTCATCTTCCCCATTTTTATTCAGATGAATGAACACAGCGACTAGAACATGATTTCAAGCGAAACCACAAATATGATTCCATTCAGTTCCATCATTTCCAAGCATAAAGACGCGAATCTGAGTCACTTTTGTTTCAAGCACAAGCAACCGAACCCAAGTTCGGTCCAGGTTCATTGAACCAAAACCATGTTCGGTCCGAGCATCACGATGTGAACAAAGGCAAAACCTTAGCCAAACCGAATCCAATCAACAAACTACTCCGATCAAGCCTTTCGTTCCGAGCACAGGTTCGTTTTTTTTGATGTTTCGTTCCAAGGCAAACAAACGAACCCAATTATAGGTTCGCTTTCGGTCCTCTCCTCTTTCATTCCAAGCACAATCACACAAACTCATTCACATGTTCGTTTTGAGCAATAACGAGTGCGAGCTGAACATTCCAGGTAAGAGAGATTCACAACAATTTTGACTTTTCAATTTTGACCAACAGTTCGTCCAGATAAGATCGATTCATTCTTCATTCGTTCCAATTTTGACTTGAGGTATGACCATACATCCGATTTAAGCCCCAACATTTCAAGCACATGCTCGTTTTTCTTTTCTAGCACAAACACGCGAACACTAAATCGTTCCAGGTCCGTTCGTGGTTCACCTCCGATAGTCAATTTTGACTTTTTGCCTTGACTGGTGTTCTTCCAATTGAGTCCCGATTTCTTTCGTTCTCAGTGAGTTCGCTTTGCAATACCAATTTTGACCTTGAGAATTGACCTGCAAAAGCGAACAGCTACACAAAAACCATATCAGTGTTGACCCTCGATTACGAACACCAAAACCATTCCAGTTAAGATCCAAGTCCGATTCAATCTCCATAACATTCAATTTTGACTTTTCTTGTTTGACAATTCAAATCGACATACACCACTGTTTATCCGTTCATCATCAGACTTCAAGATTGCAATCAATCAAACACCCAATCGCCACTTCCATAAATCGATTTCAATCACAGATTAAACTTGTTGGACAAAGTTGATACGATCAATAATCATCACCAGCGTTATCTGTTCTTGATGTTCGTCAAAGCACACACGATCAAAGATTCATGAAAATTGGTTCTCAAACAACTCGATTGAAACAAATAGGTCATTCAACCACAAGATCGTACAAGAAATAACACGATCAAACAAATATTGATTACAGAATGAATCCAAACAGGAAATACGCTATAACACAAACTCCATTATCAAGAGGATTAAATCGATTGAAGGAGTTTGTAATCGAAACTATGAAAACACAAAATTATTTTTGAGTCGATCAGAATACAAGAACACTTAATCGTCATATAGATGAACGCATCATTTGAATAATGAATTTTGATTTGAGAATCCAGAACTTGCGACATCGACACCAATATATTTCTAAACGATGAACAGTGGACGAAAAAGTGGGCTTATTGAGTGAAACGAATGAACAGTAAAGAACCAGATCTATGGTCCAAAACGAATGAACTTGATCCACGAAGCAAACAATTGATTTTGGACTAAGCAATGAGTAGATCGAACTATGAGAATGAATAAACAATACGAGATGGATTAAAAAAATACCCAGATGAACAGAGAAATACACCATAAGTCTTCATGAACAGTAGTTTGAACAGAAAGTTTGATTCCAAAACGCCAAAACACCAATAATCTTCAATATATGTGCGGAAAATCATCAAATCAAGAACCGATACTTCAAAAATCAATAGATCTTCAAAGATCCGCTCTGATACCACTTGTTGGGAATAAAACCCTAATTGTGATTTGATGAACAAGATGCGGAAAATAAGAACAAACACAAATATGAAGATTATGTCGAATGATCACTCGATTTATTCAAAACATGAGGAATAAATTACACTTTCAGCATAGACTAAAGAATCTAACACTACATAAGAAACCTCACGTGGCGGCTACATTTTGTCTCACTCTTAACCCTAAGAATGAATAATACATGACTATTTATAGGGAAAAGACAAGTCTTGGGCTTTTAACCTACACTTCATCAAGGGGCCCATTGCCATCATTCATGGAGTGCTTTGAAACCCTACAAGTTTGAAAGTGATGTATCAATCAAGTATTAATGCATATGTGGTTTCCATTGTAGAAATATATATATGAATAAGCAACCCGGAAAATCCTGTATTTTTCTATTGTATGTAGAAATGGGGTATAAATGTATTTTTCCTAGAAAATCCGATATTTTCTGATTATAAGAGTGTTGTGGTCTTAAAACCCTAAGACCTTGTATTAATATGTGTATGCTTTGTATCGTCACAAGTTGTATCTGTATTCCAGAATGTTTTGATGGTATTGATCTCTATGTGAGTCATTACAGCCATGCTTGATAATGACTAATTCGCCTGTCATGGCGTCTGTCGGACGCCGGTTGGTTGTAGGTAAGGTTTGTCACCCTAGACTGGCCTAGCCTAACTGTAGCGAACAGCTCAGGTGTGGGGGATTCACTCCCGTATAGATCTATACACAAACTCCCGCTCTCCCTCTATGAGACTCTGGTTATAACTATAGGCTACGATCATACACTCTAAGGTGTCAACTGACATGTCTCACTAGATCATTAATTGTTTTCACGCGAGTATTGAATTACGCTATGTATAATGTTTTTCGTATATATAGTTAAGATTTGCGAAGCCCAGACAATATGTATATGAATGTATAAGGCCCAACAGACATGTATGGGAGCAGCTATGGCCCACTAAGCATGTGATGTATAGACTGGGCCCAATAAGCATGTGAATGGGTCATAAAGGCCCAAATAACATGTAATAAACATATTAGGCCCAACAAACATGTAAATGGGCCACAAAGGCCCAAATAGACATGTAATGAATATATTAGGCCCAATATCATGAAATTAACATTTATGGCCCAAATTTATATAAGATAAGTTTTTTGGCCCATTTTTATAGAAATTGACATTTTTGGCTCAAAATATATAAAATATTATTTTCGGCTCATTATTCTAAAGATTTACATTTTCAGCCCATTTTTAAATAAAATGACACTTTTCGACTCAAGTTTTATAAAAATGACATTTTCGGCTCATGATTATAAAAATTTACATTTTTATCTCACTTTTCATAGAAATTACGTTTTTGGCCCAAGTTTTGGAAAAATTTCATTTTTAATCCATGAAACCGTAGGTTTACATTTTAGACTCAAACTTGAGTTAAATGACAAATTACTCCATAAAAAGTGAGATTTTTACAATTTAGGCCCAATAAAACCGAAAAGCCCATTTTTATGGCCCAATATACAAAAAATTGCATTTTTGGCCCTTTTATTCCCAAGAATATCATAAAAACTCATTTTTGTATAAAAGTGACTCTTTTAGTCCTTGTACAACCGAAAGTGTCATAAAAATCTCATCTTTTTGTTTATTTGTTAAAAATGGCCCTATTTCAAGATTTTGTTTCATTTTTTTTCAACAATCATCACACATGTAGACTTTCACTCCCATGTTATGGTGTGTAAAGTGTTATAGTTTGTAAATTTCACAATCTTTTGTTATGGATTTCGAGACCTATCATATTTCATCACATAAACACAATATAAACCAAGAAATCACACATAACATGCACTAATACATAGATCTACACATATGTACTTGTATTCTCCCCCCCCCCCCCTAAAAAAAAACAAAGTAAAACCGAAAACAAGGGGGTATGAACTCACTTTGCTTTGAAGTTCTTGGTTTGATGAAGAGATGGAAAGAGATGATGTGATTCTCGGCCCTAGCAAGCTTCTTGAGATGATTTTTGAACTTAGATGGTCCTAGTGAAGTATGATCCACAGTTTGGAGCAAATAAGTAACAAGTTTTAACAAAATTGTGAAGTTAAACTTGCTTGAGTAAGAGTAGATTACCAATTATGGATGAGGACTAGATGCAAACTTCTTAGAAGCACCCTCCAAAGGTTACGAAATTTTTGAGGAGTAGAGAGGAGATCTTGAGAGAGTATTGAAAGTGTTTGAAAGAAAATGGGAGGTGGTGGGAGGGTGTGTTCGGCCGAGAGGTAGAAGAAGAGAGGGAGAAGAGATAAGGAGTTTTGCATGAAGGGTAATAATCTCATTGAGGCATGTGATTATCTAGATACATGCTAGATAATTATGTGTTGTCAAGGTTTAATCAAACCTTCTTCCATTTCATTATTTTTTTTGTTTGTTTTGCGTCGAGAATTGGGCTAGGAAGAGGGAAATGGAATAGTTTGGGCCCATTCTTGGTTTTTGCTCGCATTCATGAAGCCCAAGATTATTTTTCAGCCCATTGGGCCCTTATGAGGGTTCACGGCCCAATGAAGCCCAATTAAAATGGTTTACGGCCCAATTAGGGTTCCTAGGCCCAAAATAGTCAAGTGGAAGGTTTATTGGTCCATTAGGCCCAATAAACATTTCTAGTCCACAATGAACTTGAACCGGGATTTCTAGGGTTTCAACCCATAGTTGAACATATGCAATGTATTGTATTAGGTTTTGACCTTCATTCAAGAGTTTTAAATGGATGATTTTGATTTAGCATAAAGTACCAGTTTTACAAAAGATGATGATTACACGAGAGTAGAACTTCCTAGCAAAAATGCTAGTTGTGACATCATCCCCCCGTTAGAGGGAATTTTGTCCCGAAATTCTTTCGAAAGATAGGTTCATGAATGAGAGAATAAGTGAGGGTACTTTTGCTTCATTAGGTCTTCGCGTTCCCATGTGAATTCCAGTCCACGCTTAGCGTTCCATCGAACCTTCACAATTGGAATGCAGCTCTTCTTCGTACGCTTCACTTCTCTGTCCATTATCTCGACTGGTTCTTCGACGAACAAAGGATTCTCGTTTATTTTGATCTCTTCTAAAGGGATGACAAGGGTTTCATCAGATAAGAATTTCTTTAAATTTGAGACGTGGAACACGGGGTGTACATTGCTGAGCTCTGAAGGTAGCTGCAGCTTATAGGCCACTGGACCAATTCGGGCAAGAATCTCAAATGGTCCGATGTATCGCGGGTTCAGTTTTCCCCATTTTCCAAAACGAATCATTCCTTTCCAGGGAGATACTTTCAATAGCACCCGATCTCCGACTAGAAATTCCAGAGGCTTTTGCCGCTTGTCAGCATAGCTCTTCTATCGGTCTCGCGATGCTTGAAGTCGGGCTTTGATTTGGATTATCCTTTCGGTCGTTTCCCGAATGATCTCTGGCCCTATGAGGATGCTGTCTGGTGATTGTCCTTTTGCCAGTTGGGTGTCACCCACCTCAGCCCAGCATAGAGGGGATATGCATTTACGACCATAAAGAGCCTCAAAAGGAGCAACCTTGATGCTCGTGTGATAACTGTTGTTGTATGAGAATTCAACCAAGGGCAAGTGGGTATCCCACGACTTGCCGAAGTCAATCACACAGGCTCATAGCATATCTTCGAGTGTTTGTATGGTTCGCTCACTTTGGCCATCAGTTTGAGGGTGATAAGCGGTGCTGGTGTCCAATTGTGTTCCCATTGCCTTCTGAAGTGTCTGCCAAAACCGTGAGGTAAACCTACTATCTCGATCCGAGATAATAGACATTGGCACTCCAGGTAAGAGAGATTCACAACAATTTTGACTTTTCAATTTTGACCAACAGTTCGTCCAGATAAGATCGATTCATTCTTCATTCGTTCCAATTTTGACTTGAGGTATGACCATACATCCGATTTAAGCCCCAACATTTCAAGCACATGCTCGTTTTTCTTTTCTAGCACAAACACGCGAACACTAAATCGTTCCAGGTCCGTTCGTGGTTCACCTCCGATAGTCAATTTTGACTTTTTGCCTTGACTGGTGTTCTTCCAATTGAGTCCCGATTTCTTTCGTTCTCAGTGAGTTCGCTTTGCAATACCAATTTTGACCTTGAGAATTGACCTGCAAAAGCGAACAGCTACACAAAAACCATATCAGTGTTGACCCTCGATTACGAACACCAAAACCATTCCAGTTAAGATCCAAGTCCGATTCAATCTCCATAACATTCAATTTTGACTTTTCTTGTTTGACAATTCAAATCGACATACACCACTGTTTATCCGTTCATCATCAGACTTCAAGATTGCAATCAATCAAACACCCAATCGCCACTTCCATAAATCGATTTCAATCACAGATTAAACTTGTTGGACAAAGTTGATACGATCAATAATCATCACCAGCGTTATCTGTTCTTGATGTTCGTCAAAGCACACACGATCAAAGATTCATGAAAATTGGTTCTCAAACAACTCGATTGAAACAAATAGGTCATTCAACCACAAGATCGTACAAGAAATAACACGATCAAACAAATATTGATTACAGAATGAATCCAAACAGGAAATACGCTATAACACAAACTCCATTATCAAGAGGATTAAATCGATTGAAGGAGTTTGTAATCGAAACTATGAAAACACAAAATTATTTTTGAGTCGATCAGAATACAAGAACACTTAATCGTCATATAGATGAACGCATCATTTGAATAATGAATTTTGATTTGAGAATCCAGAACTTGCGACATCGACACCAATATATTTCTAAACGATGAACAGTGGACGAAAAAGTGGGCTTATTGAGTGAAACGAATGAACAGTAAAGAACCAGATCTATGGTCCAAAACGAATGAACTTGATCCACGAAGCAAACAATTGATTTTGGACTAAGCAATGAGTAGATCGAACTATGAGAATGAATAAACAATACGAGATGGATTAAAAAAATACCCAGATGAACAGAGAAATACACCATAAGTCTTCATGAACAGTAGTTTGAACAGAAAGTTTGATTCCAAAACGCCAAAACACCAATAATCTTCAATATATGTGCGGAAAATCATCAAATCAAGAACCGATACTTCAAAAATCAATAGATCTTCAAAGATCCGCTCTGATACCACTTGTTGGGAATAAAACCCTAATTGTGATTTGATGAACAAGATGCGGAAAATAAGAACAAACACAAATATGAAGATTATGTCGAATGATCACTCGATTTATTCAAAACATGAGGAATAAATTACACTTTCAGCATAGACTAAAGAATCTAACACTACATAAGAAACCTCACGTGGCGGCTACATTTTGTCTCACTCTTAACCCTAAGAATGAATAATACATGACTATTTATAGGGAAAAGACAAGTCTTGGGCTTTTAACCTACACTTCATCAAGGGGCCCATTGCCATCATTCATGGAGTGCTTTGAAACCCTACAAGTTTGAAAGTGATGTATCAATCAAGTATTAATGCATATGTGGTTTCCATTGTAGAAATATATATATGAATAAGCAACCCGGAAAATCCTGTATTTTTCTATTGTATGTAGAAATGGGGTATAAATGTATTTTTCCTAGAAAATCCGATATTTTCTGATTATAAGAGTGTTGTGGTCTTAAAACCCTAAGACCTTGTATTAATATGTGTATGCTTTGTATCGTCACAAGTTGTATCTGTATTCCAGAATGTTTTGATGGTATTGATCTCTATGTGAGTCATTACAGCCATGCTTGATAATGACTAATTCGCCTGTCATGGCGTCTGTCGGACGCCGGTTGGTTGTAGGTAAGGTTTGTCACCCTAGACTGGCCTAGCCTAACTGTAGCGAACAGCTCAGGTGTGGGGGATTCACTCCCGTATAGATCTATACACAAACTCCCGCTCTCCCTCTATGAGACTCTGGTTATAACTATAGGCTACGATCATACACTCTAAGGTGTCAACTGACATGTCTCACTAGATCATTAATTGTTTTCACGCGAGTATTGAATTACGCTATGTATAATGTTTTTCGTATATATAGTTAAGATTTGCGAAGCCCAGACAATATGTATATGAATGTATAAGGCCCAACAGACATGTATGGGAGCAGCTATGGCCCACTAAGCATGTGATGTATAGACTGGGCCCAATAAGCATGTGAATGGGTCATAAAGGCCCAAATAACATGTAATAAACATATTAGGCCCAACAAACATGTAAATGGGCCACAAAGGCCCAAATAGACATGTAATGAATATATTAGGCCCAATATCATGAAATTAACATTTATGGCCCAAATTTATATAAGATAAGTTTTTTGGCCCATTTTTATAGAAATTGACATTTTTGGCTCAAAATATATAAAATATTATTTTCGGCTCATTATTCTAAAGATTTACATTTTCAGCCCATTTTTAAATAAAATGACACTTTTCGACTCAAGTTTTATAAAAATGACATTTTCGGCTCATGATTATAAAAATTTACATTTTTATCTCACTTTTCATAGAAATTACGTTTTTGGCCCAAGTTTTGGAAAAATTTCATTTTTAATCCATGAAACCGTAGGTTTACATTTTAGACTCAAACTTGAGTTAAATGACAAATTACTCCATAAAAAGTGAGATTTTTACAATTTAGGCCCAATAAAACCGAAAAGCCCATTTTTATGGCCCAATATACAAAAAATTGCATTTTTGGCCCTTTTATTCCCAAGAATATCATAAAAACTCATTTTTGTATAAAAGTGACTCTTTTAGTCCTTGTACAACCGAAAGTGTCATAAAAATCTCATCTTTTTGTTTATTTGTTAAAAATGGCCCTATTTCAAGATTTTGTTTCATTTTTTTTCAACAATCATCACACATGTAGACTTTCACTCCCATGTTATGGTGTGTAAAGTGTTATAGTTTGTAAATTTCACAATCTTTTGTTATGGATTTCGAGACCTATCATATTTCATCACATAAACACAATATAAACCAAGAAATCACACATAACATGCACTAATACATAGATCTACACATATGTACTTGTATTCTCCCCCCCCCCCCCCTAAAAAAAAACAAAGTAAAACCGAAAACAAGGGGGTATGAACTCACTTTGCTTTGAAGTTCTTGGTTTGATGAAGAGATGGAAAGAGATGATGTGATTCTCGGCCCTAGCAAGCTTCTTGAGATGATTTTTGAACTTAGATGGTCCTAGTGAAGTATGATCCACAGTTTGGAGCAAATAAGTAACAAGTTTTAACAAAATTGTGAAGTTAAACTTGCTTGAGTAAGAGTAGATTACCAATTATGGATGAGGACTAGATGCAAACTTCTTAGAAGCACCCTCCAAAGGTTACGAAATTTTTGAGGAGTAGAGAGGAGATCTTGAGAGAGTATTGAAAGTGTTTGAAAGAAAATGGGAGGTGGTGGGAGGGTGTGTTCGGCCGAGAGGTAGAAGAAGAGAGGGAGAAGAGATAAGGAGTTTTGCATGAAGGGTAATAATCTCATTGAGGCATGTGATTATCTAGATACATGCTAGATAATTATGTGTTGTCAAGGTTTAATCAAACCTTCTTCCATTTCATTATTTTTTTTGTTTGTTTTGCGTCGAGAATTGGGCTAGGAAGAGGGAAATGGAATAGTTTGGGCCCATTCTTGGTTTTTGCTCGCATTCATGAAGCCCAAGATTATTTTTCAGCCCATTGGGCCCTTATGAGGGTTCACGGCCCAATGAAGCCCAATTAAAATGGTTTACGGCCCAATTAGGGTTCCTAGGCCCAAAATAGTCAAGTGGAAGGTTTATTGGTCCATTAGGCCCAATAAACATTTCTAGTCCACAATGAACTTGAACCGGGATTTCTAGGGTTTCAACCCATAGTTGAACATATGCAATGTATTGTATTAGGTTTTGACCTTCATTCAAGAGTTTTAAATGGATGATTTTGATTTAGCATAAAGTACCAGTTTTACAAAAGATGATGATTACACGAGAGTAGAACTTCCTAGCAAAAATGCTAGTTGTGACATCATCCCCCCGTTAGAGGGAATTTTGTCCCGAAATTCTTTCGAAAGATAGGTTCATGAATGAGAGAATAAGTGAGGGTACTTTTGCTTCATTAGGTCTTCGCGTTCCCATGTGAATTCCAGTCCACGCTTAGCGTTCCATCGAACCTTCACAATTGGAATGCAGCTCTTCTTCGTACGCTTCACTTCTCTGTCCATTATCTCGACTGGTTCTTCGACGAACAAAGGATTCTCGTTTATTTTGATCTCTTCTAAAGGGATGACAAGGGTTTCATCAGATAAGAATTTCTTTAAATTTGAGACGTGGAACACGGGGTGTACATTGCTGAGCTCTGAAGGTAGCTGCAGCTTATAGGCCACTGGACCAATTCGGGCAAGAATCTCAAATGGTCCGATGTATCGCGGGTTCAGTTTTCCCCATTTTCCAAAACGAATCATTCCTTTCCAGGGAGATACTTTCAATAGCACCCGATCTCCGACTAGAAATTCCAGAGGCTTTTGCCGCTTGTCAGCATAGCTCTTCTATCGGTCTCGCGATGCTTGAAGTCGGGCTTTGATTTGGATTATCCTTTCGGTCGTTTCCCGAATGATCTCTGGCCCTATGAGGATGCTGTCTGGTGATTGTCCTTTTGCCAGTTGGGTGTCACCCACCTCAGCCCAGCATAGAGGGGATATGCATTTACGACCATAAAGAGCCTCAAAAGGAGCAACCTTGATGCTCGTGTGATAACTGTTGTTGTATGAGAATTCAACCAAGGGCAAGTGGGTATCCCACGACTTGCCGAAGTCAATCACACAGGCTCATAGCATATCTTCGAGTGTTTGTATGGTTCGCTCACTTTGGCCATCAGTTTGAGGGTGATAAGCGGTGCTGGTGTCCAATTGTGTTCCCATTGCCTTCTGAAGTGTCTGCCAAAACCGTGAGGTAAACCTACTATCTCGATCCGAGATAATAGACATTGGCACTCCATGAAGTCTTACAATCTCACTGATGTAGAATCGCGTCAACCTTTCCATCTTGTAAGTTGCTTTATTGGCAGGAAATGAGCGGATTTTGTTAGCCTATCGACGATTACCCATATAGCATCCAATCCGTCTGTTGTCTTAGGTAATTTGGTCACGAAGTCCATAGTAATCCTTTCCCATTTCCACTTGGGTATCGTTGGTTGTTGCATTAGTCCCGAGGGCTTTTGGTATTCCACTTTCACCTTGGCGCAAGTGAGACACTTGCCCACGTAAGTGGCGATCTTTGCCTTCATATTTGGCCAGCAACAATGCTACTTTATGTCCAACTACATCTTATCCAAACCCGAATGGATGGAATATCGTGTCTTATGGGATTCGTTCATGATCATTTCTCTGAATCCCCGAAGTTTAGGGACCCAGATTCTATTCATGAAATAATAGGCCCCGTCCTCCTTGACTTCAAAGTTCTTGTCCATCCCACGCAGCGTTTCATTTATGACGTTCTCCAGCTTTAATGCATCAGTTTGGGCTTCCTTGATTTGTAAGGTTAGGTGGGATTGGATTGTTATTGTTAAGGTCTTCACCCGACGACCTGAGTATTCTTTTCTGCTCAGGGCGTCGGCTACCACGTTAGCTTTTCCCGGGTGGTACTTGATCTCACACTCGTAATCATTTAGCAACTCAACCCATCTTCGCTGCCTCATGTTTAATTCCTTCTGATTCAGAATGTGCTGGAGGCTTTTGTGGTCGGTGAAAATGGTGCACTTCGTACCGTAGAGGTAGTACCTCCAAATCTTTAGGGCGAAGACCACCACTCCCAGCTCGAGATCATAAGTGGTGTAATTTACTTCGTGTGTCTTTAGCTTCCTGGATACGTAGGCTATCACCTTTCGACGCTGCATGAGGACACAGCCCAACCCTTGATTCGAAGCATCACAGTAGACTACAAAATCTTCGGTTCCCTCTAGTAAAGATAGCACTGGCGTACTACAAAGGCCTCGCTTCAGGGTTTGGAAGGTGGCTTCTTGCTTTTCCTTCCAATTGAAAGACACACCCTTTTGGGTCAACGTGGTAAGGGGTTTGGCTATCTTAGAGAAATTCTGGATAAACCTCCGGTACTAGCCTGCGAGACCCAAGAATTGACGGATTTCTGTTGGGGTTCTTGGGATCGCCCAACCTTCAATGGCCTTTATCTTGGAAGGATCTACGTGAATCCCTTCCTTGCTGACAACATGACCCAAGAAGTTCACACTGCGGAGCCAAAACTCACATTTGGAGAGTTTCGCATACAGCCTTTCATCTCGTAGGGTTTCCAAGATTTGACGGAGATGTTGACCATGCTCTTCTTTACTTCGAGAGTATACGAGAATATCATCGATGAAAATGACTACGAAGTTGTCAAGGAATGGGCGGCAAACTCGATTCATGAGGTCCATAAATGTAGCGGGGGCATTCGTTAGACCGAAGGGCATCACGACAAATTCGTAATGTCCGTACCATGTTCGAAAGGCAGTTTTTGGAATGTCCTCATCTCGGACTTTGAGTTGATGATAACCGGATCTCAGATCTATTTTTGAAAAATAACTAGCTCCTTGAAGCTGGTCAAATAGATTATCGATTCGAGGGAGTGGATACCGATTTTTGATGGATCCGTCTTTCTTTTTGACGAAAAGAACCGGAGCTCCCCATGGTGAGAAGCTTGGCCTGATGAATCCTTTATCTAGGAGTTCACTTAACTGGCTTAATAATTCTTGCATTTCTACGGGAGCCAACCTATAGGGTGATTTGGCAATTGGAGTGGCTCCTGGTACGAGGTTGATACGAAATTCGACTTGCCTTTCTGGGGGTATTCCCGGAAGATCTTCAGGAAACACATCCGGGTAGTCACATGCCACTGGAATATCTTAAATGTTTACTTCTTCCTCGGTTTTATCCACCACATGAGCGAGGAATGCGTAGTTCTTCTTGTGTAGACATTTTTGTGCCTTGATGCACGAGATAAGGCGAAGATTTGCACCAGGTTTATCACCATAGATTATTAGGGTTTCGTGATTGAGGAGATGAAGGCGAACGACCTTCTCGCAACACATAATATCAGCATGGTGGGGGCTTAACCAATCCATGCCGATTATCACATCAAAACTCCTAATATTTACTGGCATCAAGTCTATTTGAAAATAGTGATGGTTTAGTGTTAATGTGCACCCTACATAGATATCTTTGGTTGTTTCAGTTTTCCCATTAGCCATTTCCATCGTGAAGGCTTCGTTGAGCTTCAGGGGTTGTTGATTTAGTAAGTGTTTGAATTTATTACTAACGAAACTTCGCTCCGCCCCACTATTAAATAATATGCATGCGTATGTGTTGTTAAGTAGAAACGTACCAGTAACAACTGCTGGGTCCTGCACTGCTTCACCTTGACCCATTGTCAACACTCTTCCTGATGTTCCTTCCCCCTGATTGTTTTCTTTGGGGCAGTTGCGCCGGAATTGGCCGGTTTCTCCACACCCATAGCAGGTATAACTGGCCCCAACATTGTTGTTGTTACTGTTGTTGCGATTGTTGTTGTTGTTGTTGTTGTTGTTGTTCGACTGTTGGTTCTGCCGAGGATAGGTTCTACAGTATCTTGCCGTGTGACCCTTTCGATTGCAGCTCGTGTAGTGCATCTCTCTACATTCTCCATGATGGTGGAAATTACATTTGCTGCACTTGGGTAGGGTTCCTGAGTATTGCTTGGGATTATTTGGTGTGGATGAGGCTGGAGCATGTGGTGTTGTGGTAGCTTGAGTAGCAGCATGGACAGTCATAGTTTGTTGTTTCTTTGATGATTCTGAATTTTGTTTTCCCTTCCGCTTGTTGTTTTTCCCCTTCTTGTTCTCACCTTCTTTCTTAACTTCCGCTTCTCCTGCCTTGGCACCCTTTTTGTTGCCATGATCGTACAATTTCTTGGCTAGCCTCTTTGCACTATCATATGTCTCAGGGTTTGCTGCAATTACATTCCCTTGGATTGGCGCTGTCAATCCCCAGATGAATCTCTCGATCTTCTTCCCTTCAGATGCAATCATTCCTGGACACAAGAGAAACAACTCACTAAACCTTGATATGTATGCATCAATGTCAGAGTTTTGAACCGTGAGGTTCCACAGCTCTTGTTTCATTTTCTGAATTTCTCTCCTAGGGCAGTACTCAGCCAACAATATTTCCTTAAGCTCTTCCCATGACATCACGTTCACCACGGGGAGCGTCATGACCTCTACGTGACCATTCCACCAAGAGAGAGCTTGATCAACGAATGTGCAGGCTGCAAACTTGACCTTGCACCAATCCGGACATACGCAGATTTCAAACACTGATTCCACCTTCTCAGTCCATCGTTTCAGGGTTATTACGCCTCCCGTCCCATTGAAGGTTCGAGGTTTGGTATTGGTGAAGTCCTTATAGGTGCAGGTTCTTGTGGTTCCGTGGTTTGTTCCCTGATTCGTGCTTCCGGTCCCCTGTCCGTTGCCTTCTCCGTTGTTTCTGTTGCGAATATGCGCAAGTGCTGCAGTGACCGCAACAGACACTACTGCTTGGAATGCGACTGAGTTTATTTCTGGCGGCGTTAGTGTCGCGTTGTTCCCACGGTTTGGTCTTTGAGGCATCTTTCTGTCATAGAACAGAAATATGTTGAGTATCCAATGTATTTAGTTTCATGATTTCTTGGTTATAGCACAGTGTCAGTGATTTCAGTTGTGTATAAATGAGTGAATGCATACAATTAATATGTAGTGAAAGTAATAGAACGCATAGCAGATCACAACATCACGATAATATATATAAATCATTTCCACTAGTAATAACCATTTTAATACAAAGAAAATTTGCTAAAAAGGCAGACAGTACATGGGGAAAACATATGACCCGACAGCATGACGACCCTACGAGTAGTGTAATCACTTAAACATATGGTCGATAGTATATAGAGTAAAATATAAAAAGAAAATCATAACGATAGTACATGAACAGGTACTAGTCGCGACGGGGTGGGTCTGGTCACGAAACCACATGACGAAATGTCGTGCTACAAGATCTGCTAGCTCGGCCATCTCCCTAACTACCTCGTCTCTCTCGTGCTCGGCTTGTACAACTCGGGCTTCTGTCGCTAATAGTTGTTGCCGAAGAGTGGCAACCTCCTCCTCTAGGGAGTGAGTCCTATCTACGGGATCCTGTGGCGTGGTGGAGAGATCCTTTACTATCTCGGAAGTGGGAGGTTCACTAGGTACTTCATTAGTATCTCCACCCTCCTCTGTGACCTCATGGAATTCCTCAAATTCATAGTCTGTCTCCACATACTCTTCGGGCCCGACACCGGGGGCTTCCTCCACCACGGGGTCTTCCTCAATTATTCTGTGGGCCACTAGGTTCTGATAGAAAATAACGCCCTGATGTGCTCCATCCATGGCGACTGCGCGAGAAACTGGGAGTGTAAAGGGAGCGTGTATATATAGTATTATTGATAGGCTATACTTTTGTGGTTTGGGCTAGGCATTCTAATGTATAGGTCTTGGTAGGATGTTAGAGTGTGTTGTGGTGGTTGTGGTTTGTTAGTGGGTGTGTGCGGCCATATACGTGTGTGCGGCCGCACACGCTGTGTGTGGCCGTACACGTGTGTGCGGCTGCACACTTGTGTGCTGCTTCATGTGGTATAAATAGTCTGAGTCTGTGTCAGTATTAAACGGATGATAGTGACGTATGTGTGTGTGTTTCCCAAGGTGTACCTGACATTTATACGTAATAGATGTGTGCATGCTTGGCTTTATTCTCCTTCTACTCCTTCTACACTCTGTTTGATTGCTTGCAATTCATTGATCACTGATTTGGATCTATAGATCGGGACTTACAATTGGTATCAGAGCCAATTCAGTGTCAATTTGAAGAATAATAAGAGTGTGCGGTTGAAGACAGTTGTTGTTTTTGAGGTGCATTTATAATTTTTATTGAGAAACTGCTTCTAATCATTGTTTTTACTAAGTTTGGAACCAAAATTCATTCAAAAATCTAGTATTTTTGGGTGTGCGGTTGAAACTTTGAAGGAGTACGGTTGAACGAGTGCTGCCAAGTGTATGGTTGGCGTGTACGGTTGGCGTGTACGGTTGGCGTGTACGGTTGGCGTGTGCGGTTGAGTGAGCGATTGCGTGTACGGTTGAGTTTACTGTTGAGTGTGCGGTTGGAGTGTACTGTTGAGTGTGCGGTTGGAGTGTACTGTTGAGTGTGCGGTTGGAGTGTACTGTTGAGTGTGCGGGTTGAGTGTACTGTTGAGTGTGCTGTTAGAGTGTGCGGTTGAGTATACTGTAAGGGTGTACGGTTGGAGTGTGCGGCCACACTTATATTAATTAAAGAAATTTTTGTTGTTAAAAAATGGAATCTCAAAGCATGTCTGCTCATCATGAATTGGATGCTATTATGGGTACCACTTCTCGCATTCCCCAGTTGTTGTCGGCAGAAGGATTTCCTGAATGGAAATATCGGATTGAGAAGTATATCAAAATGAAAGATTTCAAGATATGGCGCAGTATTCTAAGAGGTCCAATCCGCATCACAATTACACTGGAAGATGGAACCATAACTGACAAGCGGATTGAAAATTACACGGACGATGATTTTGAGAGAGTCGAGGAGCAGGAAAAGGCTCTTGCTACACTTACCATGACATTATCTCCGGAAATTGCTCAAGGTTTCCGTGAATATACGTCAGCAAAGGCTTTATGGGAAGCACTGATTGAAGTCTATGAAGGCAATGAAGACATGAAACAGAGTCGCCAAGACATGTTGCGATAGAAGTTCAATATGTTTAACCATGTCTTGGGAGAAACAATTGAAAATCAGTTGCAAAGGTTTATCACACTTACCACAGAAATGAGCTCTGCTGGTGTTATGGTTACACGATCTGAGATCAACAAGAAATTGCTGAATTCTTTACCAAAGTCTTGGGATATGAATGTCTCAGTGATCAAAAAGACCAAAGATCTGAACCGTTTAAGTTTGGCTGAAACAATGGCAATCATTAAGGCTTGTGATCTCGATGATAAGCAAAGGGAAATTAATCATGTTAATTCATACTCCACAGCAAATCTTGGGATCCAAACCACCAACAACACTGTTTTTTCAAGCTTTACTACCTCTCAAGTTCCTCCAGTTTCTCATGTTCCACAAGTTCAACCCTATTTGAATCATCAACCTACCTCCTACGTGATCCCTCAAATGCAACATATTCAAGTTTCTCAACCTCAAACTTTATCTCAACAAGTTGGTTCAATTGTTGGTTCATCCACAACTGCACCTAGTCAATCTCAAGGGTTCAGTTCTCAAGAAAAAGAAGAAAATCTGGCCTTCGCCACTGGTCTGGTGAACTGTTACAACGCTTTTGTGGCTGGAGAGCTTTCCCCATAATTATATTTTGCTGACCTAGACCAGATCCATCCTGAGGATGTGGAGGAGATGGATATCACTTGGCAAATGGCCATGGCTGTCTTTAGAGCAAAGCAGTTCTCCAAGAAGACAGGGAAAAACAACTGGAGTGTAAACTCTGACAAGAAAGTGGGGTTCAACAAAGGGAAGCTGAGATGCTACAATTGCCATGAGCCTGGTCATTTTGCAAGGGAGTGTCCAAGGCCAGACCGAAGAGAGAACTCTGAAAGAACCATGGTACCGGTGACCTATGTCAACAAGGGATCTTCTTCAAGCAATCATACTGCCAACTTGGCGATGGTAGCCCAATCCTTTGATTGGGAAGATCAAATTCAGGCTCTGAATATTTCAGGACCTGAAAATGCGCATCTTGCTCAGATCAAGGATGGTGTGGAGGAAGAAGCAGAAAAAGACCCGGAAGAGGAAATGATGAATCTTCAGTTTGCGTTCATGGTGCAAACTTCTTCTGAGCTAGTTAAACCCGAGGTCGGTGAATTCGGCTACACTCAATCTTGTATAAAAACTGTTAAATTCTTACGTGAGCAAATTGAATTAATCAAGAGAGAGAACGAGGACCTTAAGTATGAGGGTTACACACTTAGGAAAAATCAAAAGCCTTTAAAAACACAATTAGAGAATAAAATAAAGGACTTTAAGAAACTACAAGAAGATTACAGCAACAAATGCGAAAACTATGATCATATCAAAAGAAAATTTGCTGCTGTGACCGCTGAACTTGACTCATTGAAAAATCGTCTTGAAAATACTGAATTTATTTTTAACAAGTTCGATGGGTCAAGTGAAGTAGTTGCAAAAATGATTGAGAAAGAAATGTAGTGGAAGGACATTACCTGTGGAAACCAAAAGAAAGTAGGATTAGGTCTTGAGAATGTCCCTCCTCCATTCAATCATACTTACAATGTTATTCCTCTATCTCAAGAAGAAATTGATAGAGAACCTTTCATGATTTATGGAAAGCCTGCTGCTGAACAAGCAACATGCTCTACTGATAAAATTTTGGATACTAATATTTCTACCTTAAGTGCAGATGTGTCGAAAGTTCAGGGGGAGCATGAAGCTGAAAAGTCTGAATCAAATAACTCTGTGTCTAAATTTGGTGTTGAGTTTTGTGATGAGTCTGTCTTAAATTCTAAAACTGAAGTGTTTGTTTCTGGTGGCGTGTTATTTCAGAATGATAAGATTAAAAATAATGATGTTGTTTCTGATTATGTTGCTAAATCTGATTCGAGTGCCTCTACCTCTTCCATGTTTGCAACACAACCTAGTGCTTGTTCTTGCAAATGTACTAATGCTAGAAAAGATAAGAAAAACCAGAAATCTGACAAGAGCAGTACCACTTCAAATGATAATAAACAAATCAGTTTCAACTGTGGTACTGCTGGTCATATTGCCAGAAATTGCCCAAACCGGATGTTTGTGCATCAATGTCTAAAAGAGGAGAGAATGAGTCTAGAGGACGATCTTTAATTAGAAGATCCTCCAGAACTCGCTCTCGAGATGATGACTGGAAAACAAATCAAAACAAGAAAATGGCAAGTTTTCAAAAGAACAAACAGGTTTTCAATAAATTCACAAACAGTTTGCCAAAATCGAACCAAGCTAAGCCAAAGTCGATTTAATCAAAGAGTAGGTCTGGATCTTCAAACTCTTCGAGTAGAAAATCCACCGGCTCAAAGCAAACTGAGAAGAAAGCTATTTCAAAACCTAATTTTCAATGGTTGCCAAAAATAAAATCTGATCAGTCATCATCCTCCTCTGTATCTGTTGAAAAAGAAAAATCAAAGGAAAAATTGAAAAATGAATCTGTGAAAGTTAAGGGTCAACCCAGGACTGTAATGACCTGGGTCCCCAAATCTAAATGATTCTGCTCATCGTGCAGGGACAGTTGCGGAGGAATGTCGTCAGACCCTGGTATGTCGACAGTGGCTGCTCCCAGCACATGACTGGAGATATCTCCCAACTGCACGACATTCAGACATTTAATGGGGGATATGTCTCAATCGCGGGCGGAGAATGCGGAAAGATAACACAAAAAGGAACGGTGACGAACGGAGTGCTTAGTTTTGAGAATGTCAACTATGCTCCTGAGCTGAAGCACAGTCTGCTGAGCGTTTCTCAAATCTGTGACAAGGGTTTCTCAACACACTTCACCGATAAAGAATGTCTAATCTTAAAGCCAGGCATTGTCATTCCGGAGGAGTGGATTCTCGTCAAATCTAAGCGGGATGGGAATGCCTATATTATCGACATGAACAGTAATGTACCCAATGAAGTCACTTGTCTCTTTTCAAAAGTTTCAGAACAAAATGCAATGTTGTGGCATCGTCGACTTGGCCATGCAAATGCAAAGAACCTAAACCGGCTTGCTAAGAACGAAATGGTCCGCGGTCTGCCTGTCAGAGATTTTATTACTTTTAAAAAATGTGTTTCCTGCGCTCAAGGAAAACACCATCGAAAACCACATCTACCAAAGCAGGTCAACTCCATCAATCAGGTGCTCCAGTTGTTGCACATGGACTTGTTTGGTCCGGTCAACGTTCTCAGCATCAACCGAAATTCGTATTGTCTCGTTGTGATAGATGATTTTTCTCGTTTCACGTGGGTCTTATTTCTGTCCAACAAAGCTGGGATCGCTGACCTCATCAAGAGGTTCATTGTAATGATCGAGAACCAAACCAACCACCGAGTGAAAGCGCTATGCACAGATAACGGAACAGAGTTCAAGAACGTTGTTCTTGATCATTTTTGCGCTGAGAAGGGTATTGTGCGTCAGTATAGTTATGTTCGGACACCACAACAAAATGGTGTTGCTGAGCAGAGGAATCAGACGCTACAAGACGCAGCAAGGACGATGCTCTGTGATTCTAAACTTCCAGATTTCTTTTGGGCGGAGGCGATCAACACTGCGTGCTACGTTCAAAATCGTGTCCTGATCAATAAAGCCCATATGCAAACACCGTATGAGATTCTCTATGGACACAAGCCATCTGTCAGCCACTTCTGAGTATTTGGCTGCCCTTGCACCCTTCTTCACTTGGAATCCAACCCAAAATTCAATGCAAAAGCAGATGATTGTTACTTTGTCGGTTATGCTGCTCGTACTGCTTACCGGGTATACAAAAAGAAGACGAAACAAATAGTGGAGTCTTTCGATGTTCGCTAGGGTGGGTCCAGATTGGCTATTTGACTACACATCGCTATTCAAATTTTTTTGTGTGTCGTCTGATAACCAAGCTGGGTCTACCTCTTGCTCGAAGACTGTTATTGAAGACGAAGATGAAGAGGTTGTCTACAGACCACAATTGGTTTCTGCTACTGATCCTACGGTGGAGTCTACTGTTCCAATTGCTTCTCCTGAGTCCTCAACACAACAATCTGCTCCAGATGCTGATGCTACTCCTCTAACTCCGGTCGAAAGAGAGTTCATGAACCAAGATGCTTCCGCTGTCACTCAGAATCTGATGGACCTTCTCTTTCCCGATCAAATCGCTGATGAGTTTGTAGCAAATCCACCAAACGAAGCTGGTACATCTACCGTGGATTCTTCAGCACATGAAGGAGTGGTTAATATTCATACTCTTCCCGTTTCACTCAATGACATCAGTCACGAAATCCCCTCTCGCATACAGTGCGATCACCCGATAGAGAACATTATTGGCCAGCTGGGCGACGGAGTTCAAACGAGAAGCCAGAGTGGAGACGTCAACACATGTCTCTATTCTTGTTTCATTTCTCAAATAGAGCCCAAAAATGTCGAAATGGCTTTGAATTAGCCCAGCTGGGTGGATGCCATGCATGACGAGCTCAATCAATTCGAGAAGCTCGGGGTTTGGAAGTTGGTGGAGCTGCCTAGAGGCAAGAAATCTCTCGACACCAGATGGGTGTTTCGTAACAAGCAAGACGATTCGGGTGTCATTGTCCGTAATAAGGCGAGATTGGTAGTCCGTGGATTCAGGCAAATTGAGGGTCTTGATTATACAGAAGTCTATGCTCCGGTGGCGCGCTTGGAGGCTATCCGTATCTTCCTCGCCTATGCTTCCTACATGAACTTCACCGTATATCAAATGGACGTCAAGACGGCTAGCCTGTACGGCAAGGTGAAGGAGGAGATTTATGTTGACCAACCTCCTGGGTTTGTTAATTCAAAACTTCCCAACCATGTCTACAAGTTAGACAAGGCTTTGTATGGGCTGCATCAAGCTCCTAGGGCCTGGTATGGCTACTCACGCGACACTATTGATCAGACCCTATTCATCAAGCATGTCGGTCCAGATCAAATTCTTGTTCAAATCTATGTGGACGACATCATTTTCGGGTCGACGAGTCTTCAGCTATGCACAGAGTTCGAAGATGTTATGAAAAAGCGGTTCGAGATGAGTTCATTGGGGGAGATAACCACGTTTTTGGGGCTTCAGGTCAAACAATCTTCAGCCGAAATCCTGATTCATCAAGCCAAATATGTGGATGATATGATCGAGAAGTTCGGGTTCAGAGACGCCAAACCTGGTTTGACGCCCATGGCTGAGAGACCACTGTTGACTCCTGATCTTGAAGGCGAATCCGTAGATCAAACATACTACCGATCGATGATCAGATCGCTGATGTATCTGACTGCAAGTCGCCCAGACGTTATGTTTGCGGTCTGTCAATGCGCGCGCTACCAGGCTAATCCTAAACTTTCTCATCTTATTGCTGTTAAACAGATTTTTCGGTACCTAAAAGGCAGCCCAAAATTGGGTCTTTGGTATCCGAAAAATTCCGAATTTGATCTTTATGCTTTTGCAGACAGCAATTACGGAAGCTGCGAACTTGACAGGAAATCGACTTCAGGCGGATGTCAATTTCTCGGAGATAGGCTGGTCTCCTGGCAGTGCAAGAAGCAGCGTACTGTCTCGACCTCAACAGCAGAAGCAGAATACGTAGCTGGGTCTGCTTGTTGTTCTCAAGTCATATGGATCTAACATCAACTGTTGGATTACGGTTTGAACTTTCAAGAAACCCCTATTTTCTGTGATAATGAGGCTGCGATTCAAATTGCTAAAAATCCGGTCCAGCACTCAAAAACCAAGCACATCGACATCAAAGTTCATTTTATTAGAGATTGTTATGAGCGCTCGCTCATTCGGCTAGAACAGGTTCCCACTACTAATAATGTGGCAGATCTGTTCACCAAGTCGTTTAACAAAGCTCGATTCGATGTGCTGGTAAATTTTTTGAAAATGATTCGCTTTGAGGATTAATTTTTGTTTAGGTTAGTTTAAATTTGTGCATTTCAATTTCATTCTCACCCATGCACAAATTTAGGGGGAGAAATAAACCAAAACCAAACAAAAATTAGAAAATCAGAAAATCCAAAAACAATAGAAAATCAGAAAATCCAAAAACATTAGAAAAACAGAAAAATCAAAAATATTATTGTGAAGTGATGCGCTGGGAAGTGATATCAACAAGTGATAACAGACAATCTGAGTCTGTGTAAAGTACCAAAGCTGAATTGTCTAGGCTCGGTGTTCGATGCGCTGGTAGGCACGAAAAGTTTAATGGACTTGACTAGGTATAGATGAACTTAAGGAATCTAGAGACTTGATAAATTCTGACCTAGATAGTTCCATTTAACCTGACAATACGACGCTTGGATAGGTTGAGCAGGGAGATATACATGAGAATCCACCAGTCACATTAAAGAACCCGTATCTAGAACTGTGGTTTAACTTTTCCGCGATATGCAGATTTTGTCCTTAATTCCGGTATTGATGGGGCGACTGGGGAATTCCGATAAATTAGGTCTGTAGGAAATTATTTTCTTTCTTTTCTACTGTTAGACATATGTTGCCTCCTCTGTGTGATCGAAAGATCCGACTTGGACTGCAACATATGCAACTCCATTTCTTTGCATCTTCTATCTATGCAATTCTTTCTATCTGTTAGCCATATGCTGTCTCCTTTGTGTGACTAACAATCCGACCTGGTACACAGCATATGCAACTTTCTAATTCTCAATCCCTCTGAAATTCTAGTCAGTAATATGTTTCACTCTCTGCGTGATTGAAAGATCCGACCTGAGTGTACAACATATGCATTCTAAATCAATCCTTTCTATGAATAATAGCATGCTCACCTAAAGTAAGGAGTATCTCGGAAGTTCTTGATTATTGGGGTATGTCAGGAAGCGGGAAACATGTTCTAGTACATCTAAAATTGAACAATTCTAGATTGTCTGTAGATCTCGCTGCTCAACTTAGGTGGACAACAATATCCTTGGTCGTCGTCAGATAAATGGTCCTTAGGTATTTTTATCTAGTAACTTAGGATCAATCTGTCCTGTCACTGATAGCATTCCTGAAATTTGTCACAATTTTTCGTGCTTAAGTGGATCACAATACCGGCGATCGACCAGATCTATTCATGAAAGGAGAGGTACTGACAAATGGAAAATGATTGTCTAACAACTTTGATCCCACAATCTCAAAAGGTTATTAATTTCAGTTAGAGGTGAAATTTAGGTTAAAATTCAAAATTTAGTTTTATTTTTATTTTATTTTACTTTCATTTTTAGGTTTGATAAATTTTTTAGAAAATGTTTTTATTTTATGTTATTTCATTTTGAAATTAATCCTCCAAGAGTTTTATTTTTTAAAAAAATTGTTTTGCGTTTTGGGCTTTATAATTTTTTAAATGGATGCAGCCCACCGGGTTATGGATCCGGGTTTGGATCAGGTATTTAAGGGAATGGATCCGGTTACGACAGAGATGATGTAGCGGTGAATTGTGGTGTGAATGAGAACTCGTTGTCCAACGAAGTCCTTGATGACTTCTTCAAAGATATCGATGATGGTGCCAATCAAACACCGGAGATAAGGGAGAAAGCTGATGCTCAAGAGACTGTGCCTCCGTCTACCGTTCAGATGGCTGCTTCTTCAACTCATATGGACACATCATCAGGGACTCCTCCCCTTGATAATGTGGTTCCTACATCCGAGCCAATTACAAGTGATTCCCTGACAACTCTGACCTCCCACCCTCCTTTGAAGAGACACAGAAATGATCCAAGGATGGGAGTACTTTTTCCTGACCCAACTCAAACCACAGAGACTCCTTCATCTACAACATGTGCTCATTATTGATAAAGACTGATTCATGCTAGCCGCAAACCAAGGGGGAGATTGATAGGCTATACTTTTGTGGTTTGGGCTAGGAATTCTAATGTATAGGTCTTGGTAGGATGTTAGAGTGTGTTGTGGTGGTTGTGGTTTGTTAGTGGGTGTGTGCGGCCATACACGTGTGTGCGGCCGCACACGCTGTGTGTGGCCGTACATGTGTGTGCGGCTGCACACTTGTATGCTGCTTCATGTGGTATAAATAGTCTGAGTCTGTGTCAGTATTAAACGGATGAGAGTGACGTATGTGTGTGTGTTTCCCAAGGTGTACCTGGCATTTATACGTAATAGATGTGTGCATGCTTGGCTTTATTCTCCTTCTACTCCTTCTACACTCTGTTTGATTGTTTGCAATTCATTGATCACTGATTTGGATCTATAGATCGGGACTTACAATTACCAAAATACTCTTATAGTATTTTAATTATTTAAGTTTGAGTTCCTTAGAAGTTTTGGATACAAGGTAAGCTTCTAGGTCCATTTACCACCATGATTACCCCCAAACACATGTTGACCATTTTGAATAAATATAGTTGATCAGGCTATATTTATCCCCAATATGACTACATAACTGTCCGGGTTTAATCACAGTGTTCCATTTCCTCCAGAGACTTTTAACGTTATAGTTTTAATGCAAGCCTAGGTATTCATTTTATTTAGAGTGTTTTAGTCCCATTGTATTTATAGTTGCATATCAAGTATGATTAGATATTCCAGTTCACTATAAACAATGCTCTGATACCAATCTGTCACACCCCCGAACCAGACGGCGGAAACGTCTGGGGGCTTGTGTGTGACTTCATCTTGTAATATCATCACAATGTAAATAATTGAAACAAGCCAACACCATCATCATACATATCAAATACAACCAGCATTGTTTACATCAAGTATAGTATAGTATCAAAAGTTACATGCCAAAATATTTAATGTATGATGATAACAAAACATAACGAATTCCACATTTCCTACTGACCTTTCCGCTTACCGATTCCCTGAGAATGCAAGTTATTTTGAAAACGGTCAACATATATAATGTTGGTGAGTTCATAAGTGTATCTGAATGAAAAGTTTTGTATCGTTAGTAAAACACCAGAAAATCCGATATTTTCTGCAAAAGAGTTTGAAAGTGATGTATCAATCAAATATTAATGAATATGTGGTTTCCATTGCAGAAGTATATATATGAATAAGCAACCCAGAAATCCTGTATTTTTCTATTGTATGTAGAAAATGGGGTATAAATGTATTTTTCCCAGAAAATCCGATATTTTCTGATTATAAGAGTGTTATGGTCTTAACACCCTAAGTCCTTGTATTGGTATGTGTATGCTTTGTATCGTCACAAGTTGTATCTGTATTCCGGAATGTTTTGATGGTATTGATATCTATGTGAGTTGTTACATCCATGCTTGATAATGACTAATTTGCTTGTCATGGCGTCTGTCGGACGCCGGTTGGTTGTAGGTAAGGTTTGTCACCCTAGACTGGCCTAGTCTAACTGTAGCGAACAACTCAGGTGTGGGGAAGTCACCCCCGTATAGATCTATACACAAACTCCCGCTCTCCCTCCAGGAGACTCTGGTTATAACTACAGGTTACGATCATACACTCTAAGGTGTCAACCGATATGTCTCACTAGATCATTAATTGTTTTCACGCGAGTATTGAATTACGCTATGTATAATGTTTTTCGTATATATAGTTAAGATTTGCGAAGCCCAGACAATATGTATATGAATGTATAAGGCCCAACAGACATGTATGGGAGCAGCTATGGCCCACTAAGCATGTGATGTATAAACTGGGCCCAATAAGCATGTGAATGGGTCATAAAGGCCCAAATAACATGTAATAAACATATTAGGCCCAACAAACATATTCGGCTCATTATTCTAAAGATTTACATTTTCAGCCCATTTTTAAATAAAATGACACTTTTCGACTCAAGTTTTATAAAAATGACATTTTCGGCCCATGATTAAAAAAATTTACATTTTTATCTCACTTTTCATAGAAATTACGTTTTTGGACCAAGTTTTGGAAAAATTTCATTTTTAATCCATGAAACCGTAGGTTTACATTTTAGACTCCAACTTGAGTTAAATGACAATTTCCTCCATAAAAATCGAGATTTTTACAATTTAGGCCCAATAAAACCGAAAAGCCCATTTTTTTGGCCCAATATACAAAAAATTGCATTTTTGGCCCTTTTATTCCCATGAAAATCATAAAACTCATTTTTGTATAAAAGTGACTCTTTTAGTCCTGTAGAACCGAAAGTGTCATAAAAATCTCATCTTTTTGTTTATTTGTCAAAAATGGCCCTATTTCAAGATTTTGTTTCATTTTTTTTTCAACAATCATCACACATGTAGACTTTCACTCCCATGTTATGGTGTGTAAAGTGTTATAGTTTGTAAATTTCACAATCTTTTGTTATGGATTTCGATATCTATCATATTTCATCACATAATCACAATATAAACCAAGAAATCACACATAACATGCACTAATACATAGATCTACACATATGTACTTGTATTCTCCCTCCAAAACAAAGTAAAACCGAAAACAAGGGGGTATGAAATCACTTTGCTTTGAAGTTCTTGGTTTGATGAAGAGATGGAAAGAGATGATGTGATTCTCGGCCCTAGCAAGCTTCTTGAGATGATTTTTGAACTTAGATGGTCCTAGTGAAGTATGATCCACAGTTTGGAGCAAATAAGTAACAAGTTTTAACAAAATTGTGAAGTTAAACTTGCTTGAGTAAGAGTAGATTACCAATTATGGATGAGGACTTGATGCAAACTTCTTAGAAGCACCCTCTAAGGGTCACAAAATTTTTGAGGAGTAGAGAGGAGAAATTGAGAGAGTATTGAAAGTGTTTGAAAGAAAATGGGAGGTGGTGGGAGGGTGTGTTCGGCCGAGAGGTAGAAGAAGAGAGGGAGAAGAGATAAGGAGTTTTACATGTAGGGTAATAATCTCCTTGAGGCATGTGATTATCTAGATACATGCTAGATAATTATGTGTTGTCAAGGTTTAATAAAACCTTCTTCCATTTCATTATTTATTTATTTTGTTTGTTTTGGGCCGAGAATTGGGCTAGGAAGAGGGAAATGGAATAATTTGGGCCCATTCTTGGTTTTTGCTCGAATTTATGAAGCCCAAGATTATTTTTCGGCCCATTGGGCCCTTATGAGGGTTCACGGCCCAATGAAGACCAATTAAAATGGTTTACGGCCCATTAGAACTATGAAGGATCATTCTAGGCCCACATGGCCCATAATGCTAAAATCTTAGGAATGTTGGTCAACTTAGGACCTAGTTAGGGTTCCTAGGCCCAAAATAGTCAGGTGGAAGGTTTATTGGTCCATTAGGCCCAATAAAGAATTCTAGTTCACAATGAACTTGAACCGGGATTTCTAGGGTTTCAACCCATAGTTGAAAATATGTAATGTATTGTATTAGGTTTTGACCTTCATTCAAGTGTTTTAAATTGATGATTTTGATTTAGCATAAAGTACCAGTTTTACAAAAGATGATGATTACATGAGAGTAGAATTTCCTAGCAAAAATGCTAGTTGTGAGAAATTCTTATTTATTGTTTATATAATTATAAATTGCTACTTATATGTTTTATAAATAAATATTTATTTTAACTGATATGCACATCTATTGAGACTTTATATACATAACTGATATGTTGATTTTACATTGGTTAAAACCTGATTTTTCTCATTTTACCGCTGTTATGCAGCCTAAACTTTGTTAGAAACTTATTACAGAAATTGCACACGATCAAATTTTTGCCTAGTAACTTTGACACTTAAAGATAAGGCACACACACACACGCACACACACACACACTTTTAGATATGTTTACTCGATGAGTTACATGAGACAAATTCATCACCTAAATGTAATGTTTAGAAAAGACCTCTAACCTATAACCATTAATCCTAAGTGATCAAGGAATGTTATGTATGGATCTATATGGGTTGACACCCCACCCGTGTTTGCTAGCTACAACCTTGACGAAAGAGTCACACTAGATGATAATTGTTCACACAGTTATGACGTTGATGAAGTGTCTAGAGAAAATTTTACGGCGTACAACAACGGCATCGTGCAGAGGAAGGAACGAATCATATATCTCTGTTATTGGAACTCATTATAACACCGAGTACACTCTAAAATCACTCATATGAGTTGAAATTGTACTCATATGTAGCATATACACATACTTTTTGGTTATAAAAAGCACATTTTCAAATAAGTCAGGTAAGCACTCATACACAATGACTACAAACCTTATTTGGGTTTCCTTGGTACTGCTGCTTGGAGTTTTGGGTCTGACTACATTAGAGAGATTCTCCTTTGGGTCCTTCATCCATTGAAAATGTTGTTAATCACACGGTCTTAATAAAAGATTACAAGGTAATTATTCTTATCTTTCTTTAGTTGAATTAGAAAGTAGGTTGCTATAATTAGTAAAACCTAGATCCTAGGGTTCATGTACATATAGGGATTAATTTTATTGCTCCACTGTGGTAATCTAGTGTGTATTGATATATTTAAAACCTAACATAGACAACATAATCTTGTAGACCCCAATCATAGTAACATTGGCTTTGTTCTTATTGCCCAAAATTTGGTTGAGCTCTATGTGCCTTAGCTTCCTAATTCACTTTAGTTCCTTCAGACTAGAGAAAATATTAGTACCATATCATGTGTCAAGGATCCAAGAATCAAAAGTTGAAGCATTATGAAGCTAAATCATAAAAATATATGAGGTGCTAATATTATTAGCTTTGTTCTTTTTACGTTCCTATAGGTACTTCGAACAACTGCATTTCTAATGTCCCTTTTGCTGGAAGTAGAAGCATATGGACTAATCAGGGTTACTAACGGGTGCTATATCAGAGTCGACCTTCTTAGGGGTTGAGTTTTACCCTTTCAATTTCTATTGGGTGTGATGTCTTCTTCCTCTTGACACCACCCTACCGAATGACCAGAACGAGAGTTGTACATGTGACGCTACAAGGATTGAGAATGATCGATTCGGTAATTTTCAAAATTCCATGCAGCTCCATCAAGGTCTTTTCCAAGTTGTTCATATTATAGCTCATGATGAACTTGTTAGGTTATAAATATCTTTGGTCACAAAGGCGCAAATTCAGTGGAAATAGTAAACAAAAAAACTAGTAACTCATAACACAATAGCTAAATCTCTTAATCAACCAATCAGTGCAACGGAAAAAACTAAAAGAGAGATCTAGGGTTACGTACATTCTTAGCCTTTGATTTGCGTGTTCTACAAAGTTAGTCGGACGGAAAAGAACCCAAACTAGGATTCCTCTTTTGTGATTGTACCAAAGGAATTCAGAACACTAATCTGGATCTGAAACGCCAAAGAACTACCAAACTATTCATCAGGCGCACCACGTAAAGAAGGAACACATCAGGCTCTTTAGTGTTTTCTAGGGTTTCGAGATGAGAGAGAGGGCCAGATTTTGGGAGTACTATCTCTTTAAATACATCTCCCAAAATTTTCCTACCACCTCTCTATTTATAGGGTGGGATTAGGGTTTCTTATTGGATATTTACTTGTCCATTAAGTAATTATCTATAAGGTATGTGTATTTCCAAAATATTTGACTCTAAAACCTTTACACTTTAACCCCTATAGTTCTACTTGTTTATATAACTAATTACTCACATAATTAATTAACAACCTAGATCCCTATAATTCTCTTGTGTCATTAATTGTTCAATTCTATCCTTGCGTGTAACCTAAAACAACACTACTGTTAATAGTAACATTACCAACTGTTATAACCACAAGAACTATTTCCAACAATCTCCCATTTGCACAAGTCATTCAACATGTCTGATCTAATTCTTAGTGATAATGGACAATGAGTGTTCCATCTAATGCATCTACTATATTTATCGCAATCTTGCAATACAACTACCCTTAGACTAGTGATTTCATATTGCTTTTCTTTTCAAGATATCTATATGAACTTGTGACATGGATAATGAGTCAATCCCAATGTTCAAGATTATGTTCCCAAATTAGATTTGTGTGACCGTATAGAAATGTTTGTTGATTAGTACAATCCAGTCTCAACTTGGCAAAATATTTTACAGTTAACACCAAATCATTTAGAGGCCCAAAGATATTGACTTCTGTATATCAAGGAAGAAGGTGCAAATAAACTTTGACTACATAGAAATTGCTTATTCCTCATATCATATCTGGTCAAAACCAATATATCTGCCAGTTACAATCAATGTTAGAGAGAAAGCAAGGCATGAAAGATTCTAGGTCAAAATCTCATGCATCTCCATTTGAAGAATATGAAATATTTTCATCTTTGAATTACTCATGACATAATCCACGTAATAATCTTTAAGTGTAGGTTACTCCAATACTTTAAATCTCCATTTCAAGTATTCGTGAGTATTGGTCGCATTCCAATGCTATTTCATCTGCACGAACAATCTACCAATGCTCCACGAACGTCTTAAAACACTACTTACTTCCTAAACTAGGACTAACTGTGGAAGTTCGAATAAATTAATATTCAGGAAGTGGTTCTAAACATGCAAAGAAGTACACAATAATATGTTAATGTAAATGGTAGCAAAATAGCATCTTATTTTGTCCCCATAAAACAATCACAATGACATATATAATAAAATACCAGTTCCAAAATTCAAATTTTAAAGTAATTAATCAAACCAACTCACTAGCAAATCTAATAGATATCGACCTAGTATAATCCTCATGCTTGATCTGTGATAATGGTTTGGTAAGCGGATCAACTTGGTTTTCTTCTGATGCTACACGACTCATTATGATGTCTCCATATTCCACGTGCTTTCTTACATAGTGAAACTCTCTGAGTATATGTCTTGTGCGCTAGTGTTCTTGGGGTTCTCTAGCCAAAGCAACCACAACCTCGTTGTTGCAGAATATCTCAACGTGATTAGCTATGCTGGGAAAAATACCTACATCACTAATGAACTTCTTCAACCACATTGCCACTTTTGTACCTTTTTTAGTTGTTGTATATTATGAATCTGTCGTTAAATCTGCTATAGCCTCTTGCTTGGAAGTCCTCAAAGTCATTGCTCCTCCCTTCATCAAGAACACAAATCCCGAATGAGATTGAGAATCGCTATTAGTTTGGAAACTTGGATGTACGTAACCCTTTATGCTTAGCTCTTAGTTACCACTATAGACCAAGAACATATCTTTAGTCCTTCTAAGATACCTCAAAATGTTCTTGACTGCAATCCAATGACTTTCACTTGGGTTAGCCTGATAACGATTCTTCATGCTCAAGGAACATGAGCACAAGGCCTACTACATATCATGGAGTATATGATTGATGCTTTAGTAGAAACATGTGAGACTCGACGCATCCTATCCAATTCTTCTTTAGTACTGGGGCATTGACTCTTACTCAATTTCATGCCATTTTACACAGGCACGAGGCCTTTCTTTGAATCTTGCATCTTCAACTTCTTTAAGATCTTATCTAAGTATGTAATTTGGTTCAATCCTATTAATCACTAAAATCTATCCCTATATATCTTTATACTAAGTATATATATACAACGTATCCCATATCTTTCTTAGCAAAACATTTCCCAAGCCAAGTTTTTACACTTTGCAACGTTAGGATATCGTTTCATATGAGTAGTATGTCATTTACGTAGAATACAAGGTTGACAATAGTGCTCCTAGTAGCTCTACAATATACACATCTCTCATTTTCATTTCTTGAGAAACCAAACACTTTGACTTTCTCATCAAAACATACGTTTTATATGTAAGATGCTTGTTTAAGTCCATAAATGGGGATCTCAATCTTGAACACTCTGCACAAAACCTTCTGGTTGTGCCATATACACATCTGCAATCGGTTTTTCATTAAGGAAAGCGATTTTGACATCCATTTTCTATATCTCATAATTATGAAATGCGACAATGGCTAGTAGTATCCTTATAGATTTGATCATTGCTATTGGCGAGAAAGTTTCTTCATAACTAATTCTTTGAGTTGGAGTGTAACTTTTCTCAACCAGCCGTGTAACATCCATAAAATTCGATCCAATTTAAAACTTTTTAAAGCATTTTTAAACCATTCAATTATTACAATTCGTTTTCAAAATAGTTTAAACATCAGAGTTCACAGAAATCATAATCATAAATCGAGGAAGTGTACGGTTACACCTTCGCCTTCCCGCGGTCATCCGCTGCACCTGAAACAATAATCGATAAATGTAAGCTCGAAGGCTTAGTGAGTTACCCCCAAAATACCCATACACACAATCATACACATATAACAAACAACATACTATGGGTCCATTCAACCATCGGGTTGGAATACCCCAGGCCCTCAACCATCGGGTTGGAATGCCCACATACTACGAGTCCACTCATCCATCGGGATGGAATAGTCTCGGCCCACAACCATCGGGTTAGAATGCCCACATACTACGAGTCCAATCATCCATCGGGATGGCATACTCTCGGCCCATAGCCATCGGGTTGGAATGCACTCATACTACGAGTCCAATCATCCATCGGGATGGAATACTCTCGGCCCAAAACCATCGCGTTGGAATGCCCACATACTACGAGTCCAATCATCCATCGGGATGGAATACTCTCGGCCCACAACCATCGGGTTGGAATGCCCACAACCAATCAAACATGTGCACCTATATATCAGATAATCATATAACGGTCTATAAAGACAACATAGTAGGGTCCACTCATCCTCGAGATGGAATACCCTCAACTACCATAACAAGCATGTGAACGTATAACAGGTAATCACCTAACAGTATACAAACAGTCAGACCAGATACAGGTCTCTAAGCATAACCACATCCTATCTACCATGATACCGATGTAACAGATCATACTAACATATAACCATCCTATCTACCAGGATGCCGAGCTAGCATTTCACAATGGTTAAGGTCAACAGTCCATGTTGACCCGACTCATCGAGTTCAACTACTGACTCGGCGAGTTCCTCCTAAACTCAGAAAACCATAAAAAACCTAATTGACTCGCTGAGTTTCCAACCCACTCGTCGAGTCTATGCGTGTCCAAATGTCGGGAAGAACCCGAACTGACTCGTCGAGTCTTCTTACTGACTCGCCGAGTCCATGTAAAGCCAATACGAGAAATTCTTCAACCGACTCGTCGAGTTGACCATGAAAATTGTCGAGTCCCTTTAGTCCATCACTAATTCAGACGATTTTAAGCTGCTCCAAGCTCCAAACAGTAGATCTAAGCTCCTAGGGTGCTGTTATCACGTAAAGTTGGTAACTTTACGTGCATGCAAGGTTCTATGAAGCTAAAACACTCATAACTAACATTAGGGGAAGGTTTTGGACATGAAGGAGGGCTAAAGCTTCATAAACCTTGAGGCTTTATGTCCATAAGGCCTTGGGAAGTCAAGATCTGAAACTATGCCCGTGTGACAAGCTCAAACCCGGATGTGGCCCCATATTGCCCTAGAAATGGCCATTTCTTTTACAAAAAGGGAGATCTAAGCAATGAAATGTAAAGGTGATAGCTTTATACCTCAATCTTGCTGCCATAACACTGGAAAGGCTGGATCTACAAGCTCTTCCTTGTTCGAAGCTCTTAACTCCTCAAGAAATGCTCCAATACACTCTCTTTTGGTTTCACACACTTAAGAATGGAGGATAGCTAGCTATTAGGGTTTCTCTGGACGTGAATGTGATAAGGGAGGTTGAGGAGGAAAGTTAAGGACCTTTAAATAGGGTGCAAACCCTAAAATTAGGGTTTTCACTCTCCAGCTCCTACTCGTCGAGTTGGGTCCTCCAACTCGTCGAGTAGGGTCTAAAACCCACGCGGCTGATTTGGTCTCTACTCGACGAGTTAGCCTATCAACTCGTCAAGTCGCCTTTTAAAACTTGACTCTTGGAGCTTTAAACTGATATCGGGAAATCGGGATGCTACAAGCCGAGCTTTGAATGTGTGTAAATTCCCATCCACGCTAATTTTCTTCTTGAAGACCCATTTACACCCAACGATTTTAATGTCTAGTATAGGATCAACTAAATTACAAACTTGGCTATCACACATGGAACGAATCTTGCTCCCCCTCACCACTTTCCATTTTGAAACCTCTAGGCTCCCCATGGCTTCCTGATGGATGTGTGTCTCATCATCATCAAACCAATTGTCATTTTCCTCGGTTATATGTAAACCATAGAAGTCTAGTTGACGACACTCTTTATTAACTTTTCATTTTCCTCAGTTACATCTAAACCATAAAATGAGGAGGAGGTGGAAGTTTTTCAAATTCCTCAAAGGTATATCAACCTACGGTTGAGTGCTAGGGCCAACTGCAGGTTATTCATTGGTTGAATCTTAAATCTCATCAAGATAAATTTGGTTCCCACTAACTCCTTGAGATATCAGCCCCCTCTCTTGGAGGACTGCCTTCGAGCAACAAACACTTTATTCTAAGAAAGTTTGTAGAACAAATATCAAAAGGAGTATTTGGGATAACCAATGAAGATACACCTTTCAGATTCGAGTTCTAATTTTTTGAGCACTTCGTGAAGAATGAAAGCCTCACAACCCCAAAGTTTGATATGTGCTAGAGAAGGAGAGGCCCATTTTTACATATCAAAGGGTGTCTTTGATACCTTCTTAGTTGGTACAAGGTTAAGAACATATGCACCCATCTCTAAGGGATGACCCTAGAAACTGATTGGAAATATAACACGACTAACAATAGATCAAAACATATCAATTAAGGCCTGATTATCTTTTTAGACATACCATTGTGTTGTGGTGTTCCTAGAGGAAATAGATGTGAAAGAATTCCACACTCTTTAAGATGATCGTAAATTTGATGACTAAGATACTCTCCACCTCTATTAGATCATAGAATATTAATATTCTTGCATACTTCATTCTTTACTTCTCTTTGAAATGTCTTGAACACCTTGAAGGTTTCTGACTTATGTGTAATCAAATAAACATATGCATATCTACTAAAATCAACAGTAAATATAATGAAGTATCTCTCACCATGTCTTGTGGCAGATCTAAATGGTCCACATACATCAGTGTGTATGATGTGCAACCAATCATTGCCTCTTTCATAATTACATGTGAATGGATCCTTTGTCATCTTTCCAAGAAACAAGACTCACATACATCATCTGAATCTAATTTAAATGATTCCAAGATCCCATCCGCTGTAGCTTGCTGATACGTTTCTTTTTTGTATGACCATGTCGACAATGCTATACACATAATTTATCAAAAGTATCATTGGGTGAATAAACACTTAAGATGAAGCTAGTAATATTTCTTAAACCTATAATGGTTTCATAAACGCCATTGCATGGATTTTCTTTAAAGTATAGATTATCATTTTTGAAAACTAAGATACTTTCATTGTCAAAGCTAAACTAAAAACCATCTCGATACAATGAATGAAAAGAAATAATGTTTGTTTCCTTATAAGGTGAATAATAACAATATAATAAAATGATTGAAAAACTACTAGACAAAAGAAACTTGTAGTCCCCAATCTCGGTAACGAAAACCTTGCTCTTAATTCCGATGATCAAGTCGAGTTCACCATGCCTTATCTTCCTACTTCTTTTTAGTCCCTGAACGTCAGAGAAAATGTGAGTACCACATCCTATGTCAAGGATCCATGAGTCAGAAGTTGAAGCACAATGGAGTTCGATCATTAATATACTTGAGGTGCTAATTCCCCTGGCCTTGTTCTTCTTGATGTCCTCCATGTACTTTAGACAACTATGTTTGCAATGTCCCTTTTGTTGGAGGTAGAAGAAGATGGTCTCATTGGGGTTACTAGTAGGTGCTATGTCATATTTGACCTTCTTAGGCTTAGGTTTGGACTATCCAACCTTAGTCTTTCCTTTCCTTTGGAAGGAGAGATCTTTTTCCTCTGAAACCACCTTCCAAGTTGTTCATATTATAGTTCAATATGAACTGATGATATGAACTAATCTATGAGTTAAGCACAATATCATGTTGGATTAGTGTCTAAGCCCGTAACTATATTTGGTATGTACTTGACCCGGTTATGCATGGTCCTTTTGGGTTGCCTTCACCAAAGCAACTTGACAAGGTAATTTAAAGAAAGAGAGAGGATATTATGGTTTATTAATATATTATAAGAATAATATATTAAAGGAGAAATCATATTTATTTGATTAGTATTAGTCATGAATTAATTAGGAATTAATTTGGTGACTAAAAGAGATTAATTAAATAAAGGGGCATAAACTGTCAAATGTGTGATAGTTGAGTTTTGGGCTGGGAAACCTAATGGACTAAGGGGGAACGAAATTATGATGAAGGATCATCATATTTTCGTCCAAGGCCTTATTCCAGAAGGTTCCTTGGGCTGCTTGGTGACTAAGCTGTCCATTAGGGTTTAGACTGAAACCCTAGGAGTCTACAGTATAAATAAGACCCCTAGCCTTCAATTTTCGGCCACTTGCTTTCCAAGAGAAACCCTAGGCCGAAAATAAGCATCCTCCCTCCTCTCTCATAGTTGCCTTCTTGCTTGTGGTGTTTGTAAGCCATTAGAGGAGTTACAATTGTGACTCTAAGCTCCAAGAAAGAAGATTCAAGCTTCCATTGAAGAGGTAAACATCTAGATCTGATGTTATATGTTAATTTCGAAATTATGTATGCTAGATTAGGGTTTATAAGTCTTGGATTCATTTCATGTACAATAGAGAAACCTAGATCCAAGCATTAGGGTTTGTATGAGCACATAGGATTGTTCTTATGTATAAAACCCATCAGTGGTATCAGAGCCTTGATTGGTTTCTGTTGTATGGATGCTTTGTGTGTTTAACATGCTGAAAATCATTTTTCTGGCTTCTGTTCGACTGGACTCGGCGAGTCACTTCATGGACTCGGCGAGTCAGCCAACTCGGGGAGTCCATGAGTGACGCGGCGAGTCGGATCGTCAGACAGAGGCAATATCGAGATTTCTTGCTGTTTTTGCTATGAAATAGTTACCTAATCTGTTTTTACTGATAAAATTCGAATTTTGATGATTTTGTGAGACTATCCTTGCCAAAAACAAAAGATATTTATCAATTGATTAGATAATAAATTCCTTATATGATTAAAATTGATTATTTGAATTAATTGGATAACTTATCTTGCAAGAAATTGAATTAGGTCAAATATAGATAATCACTAAATTAATTGTTTGATTTATATTATTTGTTATTTGATCCCTTGTGTTTTGAAAAGTTCAAAACTTGTCCTCAAGTTTTGAAATTTAAATTTTGTGATTAAAAGTTTAATTTTGAATGATTTAAATTTCAAACCCTTAGAATTTTACAAGTTTAAAATTCAACACTATACTATTATATTATTACAAGATTAATAAATATATGTATAAGAATAAGCTAGTCTTATCGCTAGTAGGCCTCATTCACGAAGCCAGTCTATAAGGTGGGTATAAGGTTGTTGCCTATAAAATGGCGCTTAATGGGTGTACACTCACACCCACCGCTTGCTTGACTGGTGGAGGGTCGTTAGCCGAACGGATAGGATAGGGCACTTAATTCCTCATTATAAGTATAATGAATATTGCAAGGTAACTACAATGTTTTTCAAATTCCCATCTTAGTTACTTTAGGGTAAAATGTGAAAATGATGCTATTCCATGGAATTACACTTCGTACCCTTGTCAAACGTTAGTGGAGCGTGCGTGGCTAACCGGCACACTAATTTGGGATTGACATTGGTGGCGAAGGGTGGCTCGATGTTTATCATAGATCAATGGAGCGCACGTGGCTAACCGACACATTGATTAGGTGATAGAGACATTGAGTGCACCATGTCGATTCGCATGGTTATTCACAACTTGTTTGCGATCCTCGGTATCCCAGTCGCAAATTTGAAGTGCATATCGAGATTTAAACATACCATTGAAATGTTCAATGAATCTCAAAAGAAATCTAGGAATTTTCAAATACATTTAAAACTTAATCTCTTTTCGTTTTTCATGGTGAAAATTAGTGAATCGGCATTCACTTACCTTCAAATTATTTACTTTTAGATTACGGAATCCCTTTTCTAAGTTGTAAATAATGTTGTAGGATCCTAACCCTAATTTCTCATTTGGGTGTTTAATTGGGGATTCATTTCTAATCAAACTTTGTTCCTTTCTATTTCAGATGTCTAACGCAAACGCAAACAACAACGCTTCTGGGTCATTCTCGCTGATGAACCTACGTCTAAAGGTGACATTTGATGGGTCGAATTTCAACGAGTGGATGAGATACATTCGCATGATAACTCGCTACGAGTACAAAGAATATGTCCTCGATGAGAAACTAGAAAAGATCAACCCAGAAGTTGCTACTCCTGAAGAGATGGCCGCCTTTGAGGCCCACGAGCGTGATGCTACGAAAGTTCATTGCATCATGCTGGCCACCATGAACCTCGAACTCCAAAAGTCCTATGAGGACATGTATCCATATGAGATGCATCAAGATTTGCTGGACATGTACCACCAAAGTGCGAGGCAAGAGTGCTATGAGATCATTACCAACATGATCACCGCTAGGATAGGGAGTGGAGAATCTCTAACTGCCCATTTGCAAAGGATGCAAAGGTATGTTGATCGTCTTCTCAAACTTAATGTTAAGTTTGATGAGGATTTGGCTATCGACATCATCCTCCACTCCTTGCCTTCCTGCTACAACCAGTTCAGAATGACCTACCATATGAACAAGGAAGAGGTCACCCTGAGTAAACTTCAAGGGCTCCTGAGGACTGCTGAGAGCAACCTCAAGGACAAATCTATTGCATCATCCTCTACTGTAGCTGCTCCTGTGTTGGAAATTGGCCAAGGAAAGGGTAAAAAGAGGAAGGCTCCTTCTAAGAGCCACCAAAAGGGTAAGACCCAAGATGGTTTCTCTTCTAGTGGGACCAAAGCAGGTTCTTTTAAGCCCTCTTCTGAACCCAAGGAAGCAGAGTGCTTCTACTACCACCAGAAGGGCCACTGGAAACGAAGTTTCCCTAAATATCTGCAAGATATTAAGGATGGGAAGATAAAGCCCACCTTTGCAGGTATATATTCAATTAAATCTAATAACTCATCACTTGCTACTTCATGGGTCCTTGATACTGGATGTGGTTTCCACATTTGTTCTGATTTGCAGGGGCTAAGAAAAAGTAGGGAAGTGGAGCATGGGAGAATAAACTTGGTCATGGGAAACAAGAAGTCATCACCAGTAACCAAGATCAGAGTTTATTCTTTAGTGTTGAGTAATGGGTTAGGACTAGATTTAAATAATTGTTGCTATCCGCCAGATATAGCAAGGAACATCATTTCTTTTCATGGATTATATAGACAAGGTTTCAGATATTCATTTGATAATAGCAATGGTTCTATTAATGTTTATTTGAATGGTGTTTTTTATTTCAATGCATTACCTTGTAATGGGATTTATGAATCTGTGTTGATTGTAGATAATTTAGGAAATGATGTCTTGAATATTGATTCTTCCAATAGTTTGGACAAAGCATTCTTGTGGCATTGTCGCCTTGGCCATGTTAACAAGAAACGCATAGCCCAACTCCAAAAGGATGGAGTCTTGGAGTCATTCGACCTTAGGGACGATGACGTGTGTGAATCTTGTTTACTTGGGAAGATGACCAAGTCACCCTTTACTGGTACATGGGAAAGGGGTGAGGGTGTATTGGATCTCATACATACTGATGTATGTAGACCCTTTAGATCCACCACAAGGGACGCTTGTCGATTCTACGTGACTTTTACAGATGATTATAGCAGATATGGATATATCTACTTAATCAAGCAAAAGTTAGAAACCTTTGAAAAGTTCAAAGAGTTTAAGAATGAAGTAGAGAATCAGTTGGGCAGGAAAATCAAGATGCTTCGATCTGATCGAGGAGGAGAGTACCTAAGTCTTGAGTTTCACGACTATATAAAAGAATGCGGAATAGTTTCGCAATTGACACCTCCTAGAACGCCACAATTGAATGGTGTGGCTGAGAGACATAATCGAACCTTGTTGGACATGGTTCGTTCTATGATGAGTCGTGCTTCGCTATCAATCTCATTCTGGGGGTATGCCTTAGAGACTGCCGCCCATATCCTTAACTTAGTTCCCACCAAGAAGGTTGCCAAAACACCTCACGAGATGTGGACAGGGAAAGCTCCCTCGTTAGCACATATCAAGGTTTGGGGTTGTGAAGCTTTCGTAAGACGAGAGACTCACGGCAAGCTAGAACCTCGTAGTGAGAAGTGTTATTTCATCGGCTATCCACAGAAGTCTTTTGGCTATCTCTTCTATAGACCTAGTGACAATGTTGTCTTTGTTGCTAGGAGAGGGGTTTTCAGAGAAAGAGAACTCATAAGTCAAGGAGACAGTAGGAGTCAGATTGACCTTGAAGAGCTTCAAGAGTCAGGAGATGAAGGAACCTCTGACACTGGCGTTCAACCTGAGGAGGAAACTCCTGTTGAACCAATTGACCAGTCCTTACCTCTTATACGTTCGAGTAGAGTTATTGTTCCACCCCAGTTTTATGGTTTCCATATTACTACTGATGGGGATATGTTTATTAGTGATAGTACACTAATAAATCTGGACGAACCTAATAGCTACAAGGAAGCCATGGCAGGCCCAGAGTCTGCTAAATGGAAAGAGGCAACGGACAGCGAGATTCAGTCCATGTATGACAACCAAGTTTGGAATTTGGTTGATAATGTACCAGGTCGTAAGACAGTCGGGTGCAAGTGGATCTTCAAGAAGAAGACGGACATGGATGGGAAAATGCACACTTATAAAGCGCGATTGGTCGTGAAGGGTTTTACTCAAACTCCTGGAGTTGACTATGATGAGACCTTCTCGCCGGTTGCTAAGATAAAGTCTATTAGGGTAATGCTCGCAATAGCTGCGTTTCATGACTATGAAATATGGCAGATGGACGTTAAAACTGCTTTCCTTAATGGGAAGTTGGCTGAGGATGTTTACATGAATCAGCCAGAGGGTTTTGTCGATGCGAAGCATCCCAATAGAGTGTGCAAGCTTGAGAAATCCATTTATGGATTAAAGCAAGCATCTCGCAGATGGAATCTTTGTGTTTGACGAGAAGGTCAAAGAGTTTGGTTTTCTACAAAACGAAGATGAGTCATGTGTATATGTCAAGGCCAGCGGGAGAATAGTGAGCTTCCTCGTATTGTATGTCGATGACATACTACTCATAGGAAACAACATCCCAACCTTGCAGGAGGTCAAGTCCTGGCTTGGGAAGTGTTTCGCTATGAAGGACCTCGGAGAAGCTGCGTATATTCTGGGAATAAGGATAGTGAGAAACAGAAGTAAGAGACTGATAGGACTCAGTCAGGATACATACTTGGAAAAGGTACTAAAGCGTTTTAGTATGGAAAATTCCAAGAAAGGGGAGTTGCCAATTCAATGCAATACCAAACCGAGTAAGACTCGGAGCCCGAGTACGGAGGCAGAGATAGCTGATATGAGCCGAGTACCTTACGTTTCTGCAGTTGGCTCGATTATGTACGCTATGACCTGTACTCGCCCTGATGTGGCCTTCGCTTTGAGCATGGTCAGCAGATATCAAGGGAACCCTGGTAGAGACGAAGGACCAAGGAATGGTTTCTAGTCCTCGGTGGGAGTGATGACTTAAGGGTGCGAGGGTACAGTGACGCTAGTTTTCAGACGGATCGGGATAATTACCGATCGCAGTCGGGCTGGGTCTTTACCCTGAACGGAGGAGCAGTGACTTGGAAAAGTTCCAAGCAAGAGACCGTAGCTGATTTAACGTGCGAATCAGAGTACATTGCGGCAAGCGAGGCGTCAAAGGAGGCTATATGGTTGAGGAACTTCATTGGAGACCTTGGAGTTGTGCCATCCATAAAGGAGCCCATGGAAATTTTCTGTGATAATGAAGGAGCGGTTGCCTTGACCAAGCAACCAAGGGATCATGGCAGATCTCGACATATCGACAGGAAATACCATTTTATAGACATCGGGTAGAAGAGGGACTCCTCGTTGTGAAGAGGGTATCGTCGGAAGATAACCCAACAGATCCCCTTACGAAGGGACTGAGTAGGGTCAAGCATTTGCAGCACGCTAGGAGCGTTGGGCTAAAGGACGATATTAGTTTAGATTAGATAGGTAGGAAACTTGTAATGGATAATTTTGTATTTAACATTTGATGATTAAGTAAAGGTGTGTTATCTATAAGAAAGTTACTATCTTGTGTTGATTATTTATCTATTGTTTCGATTTTGCATGTTTTGACTTCTTGAATAATAAGATTATTCGAACGGTCCACAATCGCTCATATGTTGGAAGTAGATATGAAAGAAGATTGTTATAAATTTGTTTGTAGATTGTCTAAAAGGTTTTAGACATAGCAAAGGTTTGCTACAAAGTTAATGAGTGCTTATGAAATATGTTTTGAGCATTGGAATAAACCCGCACTTGCTAGTATCACTTCATGAAAGTTATCACAAGCGATCGCAAGATGATAATATCATATAATCTTTAAACCTAGAGATATGGTTGTTGTTTTCTAGTTGATTATACATTGATAATGCGAAAACGCATCAGTAACTTGATGTTATAAAACGCATTATTGTGTGTGACTTAGCTAGTAAATGATAAAAGCATATAAGTCGAAGTTTTCTGTACCTTTTATTCTAAGAGAATAAAAGCGATATCTTGGCCACTTGATGATTTAGTTTGACTTATGTGCCAGGCCCGGTCAGGATGAAGTTGATGTGTACAACTAAATTCTATGTTGAATAAATCAGAGATCGAGAAACAAAATGATGGACAACAAGTATTGTCAGCATGATATCTAGAATAGAGGATTATACAATCCCTTATCTGAAGGACAGGATTTTGATCAGAGTTGACAGAAGCGTATAAGAGCTACGATTGCTAACCGGATTCTGAAGTCATATGTGAGATATAGTTACTAGACTTATCCAAGTGGGAGACTGTTGGATTAGTGTCTAAGCCCGTAACTATATTTGGTATGTACTTGACCCGGTTATGCATGGTCCTTTTGGGTTGCCTTCACCAAAGCAACTTGACAAGGTAATTTAAAGAAAGAGAGAGGATATTATGGTTTATTAATATATTATAAGAATAATATATTAAAGGAGAAATCATATTTATTTGATTAGTATTAGTCATGAATTAATTAGGAATTAATTTGGTGACTAAAAGAGATTAATTAAATAAAGGGGCATAAACTGTCAAATGTGTGACAGTTGAGTTTTGGGCTAGGAAACCTAATGGACCAAGGGGGAGTGAAATTATGATGAAGGATCATCATATTTTCGTCCAAGGCCTTATTCCAGAAGGTTCCTTGGGCTGCTTGGTGACTAAGCTGTCCATTAGGGTTTAGACTGAAACCCTAGGAGCCTACAGTATAAATAAGACCCCTAGCCTTCAATTTTCGGCCACTTGCTTTCCAAGAGAAACCCTAGGCCGAAAATAAGCATCCTCCCTCCGCTCTCATAGTTGCCTTCTTGCTTGTGGTGTTTGTAAGCCATTAGAGGAGTTACAATTGTGACTCTAAGCTCCAAGAAAGAAGATTCAAGCTTCCATTGAAGAGGTAAACATCTAGATCTGATGTTATATGTTAATTTCGAAATTATGTATGCTAGATTAGGGTTTATAAGTCTTGGATTCATTGCATGTACAATAGAGAAACCTAGATCCAAGCATTAGGGTTTGTATGAGCACATAGGATTGTTCTTATGTATAAAACCCATCATATCATTAGCTAAATCTCAAGGAAATGGAACACCTAGACATTCAATTTTGTCAATGTACCCTTTCATTTTCAGAACATGGGTACTGAAAGATCCTCCTTCTTTCAGCTTGCAACCCAATAGACACTTCACAACTTCCAATCGATCATGTCTAGCTTGATCTTGGAACATTTTATTGAGTTTCTCATTTATGTTGAATGCCCCAAGGTTCTCAAAACTCTTTTGGAGTGCTGGAACCATGGTCACCAACAAAAGACATGCAACCTTAATCAAGTGATAGTTATGCTTGTCATAATTGGTTTTCTCTATAAGAGTAGCATCCTCTTGAGGCTCTTCAAGGAGTACCTCATCCATAACGTACTTCTTTTCCTAGTGACTAAGGGTGATCCTTAGTGAACGAATCCAATCAAGATAGTTACTTCCAATTAGTTTTTCCTTTAAAAGGAGTTGGTGTAGTGAGAAGTTTGATGAAGAAGTAGGTGGGGAGGAAAAATCACACTTGTAACAATAGACATCGACAAACCAAAGTTTCAAATTAGTTTGATTAAGTCATTTTTTAAAATAATCACCCAATTGTAAAATTATTTAAGAAAAAGGCTAGGACCCATATTTCACTTCAAGATAAAAATTGGATTAGCCAAAACCATACCACGAAGTTATTAGGCGGGCAAATTGTTTTCCAGTTTCAATTTCCACGAAACTCCTGGATATGTCAAGATTTATTGATTTATGTCAATAGCATTTTAATCTCTTCCATGCTTATCTAGAATTCATGACTTAATTAACTGATGATCATGAATCTAAATGGTAAATCAACCATGCAAAACCACGTGAAATTCAGCTCAAGTAGCGCTTGAGAATCGTGAGTATCACATCACCCCTACCATAACGAAACCAATGCATTGGCTCTAGGCACTACCTCACATTAGTCGATTACAAGAATGTGTGTGGGTTTCATGGGTAACATGAGTTTTATGTTTTTTTTTTAAAACTCGAAATTTGTTTGTATTTTATTTAAAACATTTTAACCTTTTTGAAAGCATCAATTTCCTATTTAAATATACTTAAAATAAGAAAAATGCAATCACACACATATCAAGTACAAATAACAACACTACCAACCTCGATCTTATGTGTCTCCCCTATGAGCAATCAAAGGAGAGACAAGTCATACTAAAGAGATAAAAGGAGTCTTTAAATCTTCTAAACGACCATCTACCAAATCTTGATGCCACCTCAAATGCCTTAGAACTCCAAGCTCCCACATCCTTCACTTAGTCTTCGGTCTTCACATTATTACACGTTTCTATTATAACTTACAAAATCCATAACTAAAATTTTACATTTTGAAAATATTACAAATAAAAATTAGAAAACTAATGTGGTCACAAAGACCAAAAGTACAACAAACACAAACAACACATATGTCATTGGAAGCGTGGTGTATCAGATCTATAAAATCCAAACAAACAATTATTCGAACTTATATTATAACTTTTAGACTAAATGAATAATCACAAAGTTTAAAGAAAGTGGACTTATAATTTTTTTAATGATCTCACATGCAAGAAATCATTAAAACAACAAATTCACAATACTTGACTTTTACTTAATAATTTACAATTAAATAATTAAAACAATAAAAACAAGAAGAAATTGGAATTTATCTTTCATAAACCATCTAATCTGCATCGGTTCACAGATCTGGATCAAATGCTCAATACAATCAAACATATTCAAATCTAACAAAAAAAAGGAAAAACGAATATGTTACCAGCTAAAGTGCTCCGCGTCCAGTAATGGGCGCGACATCTCGACAAGGATTCACACTGTTCCTTATGCTTCACAGATTAGATTTTAGGATTAATTGAAAACACACCGCATCATGGAGAGGCGCACCACACCTTGACGAGCAGAAACCATATTCTGCAAATCCTAAACCCTAAATCGTTTTTGTTTTGTAAAATGTTTAAACTTTTAAAAATGATTGTAGTGAGCATATTAGATACAAATATAATTACAAAATGATACAAATCACATGTGTAAAGACGTGATCAAGATGTATCTGATACCACTGTTGGGTTTTAAGGATCTTTCACCACAAAGGTGCAAACACAACGAAAATAGTAAACAACAAAAACTAGTAACACATAATACCGTAGTCGGATCTCTTAATAAGTCAATCAATGTAACAAAACTAACTAAAAGAGGGATCTAGGGTTACACATATTCGTAGCCTTTAATTTTCGTATTCTATCCAGTTAGTCGGAAGAAATAGAATCCAAACCAAGATTCCTATATTTTGATCACACCCACGGAAGTCAGAACACCGATATGGACACTTATCGATCTGGAACGCCAAAGAACCACTAAATTGCTCATCGGGTACGTCATGTAAAGAAGGAGTGCATCGTGCTCTTAAGTATTTTTTTTACTGAGAAAGGGCTAGGTTTTAGGAGTATTATCTCTTAAAAGGCATCATTTAAAATTTACGTGTCACCCTCTATTTGTAGGGATGGATTGGATTATTTTATTGGATAATACTTGTCCACTAAGTAATTATTTATAAGACAAGTGTATATCTACAATATTTGACTTTCAAATATTTACACTTTTATCCCTATAATTCTACATGTTTCCATTAATTAATTATATATACATAATTAATTAACAAACTAGATACCTATAATTCTCTTGTCTCATTAACCGTTCAATTTTGTCGTTGCATGAAATGCAAAAGTACATTACCATTAATAGTAACATTACCAACCATTGTGATAGTGTGCATTATTTCCAACAGAACTGATGATATGAACTAGTCAGCGTGTTGAGTACTATGTCAGTAGCCAACTCCTGAGAGAATGAACACCTAGATGCTCTAGTCTATCAATATGTGACTTCTTTTTCAGAATACATGTACTAACAAAAGTTCTTACTTAAATCTAACATCCTAGAAGAGATTTGACAACATCAAATCGCTTTTGTCTTGCTTGCTCTTGGAACATTTCCTTGAGATCTTTCATATCAGATGCCCCAAGATTCTCGAATTTCTTTTGGAGCTCTGAATCCATGGTCACCAACATGAGGCAAGGAAATTCATTCAAATGATTATAACGTTTGTCATAATCATCATTCTCTTCCATAATAAAATTATCTTCTAGTTCCTCAAGGACTTCCTTATCCAAAACATATTCTTTCTTCTCATACCTAAAAATAATTCTTCGTGCATAAATGTAACGAAGATAGTTTGGTCTAGTGAGTTTGTCCCTAGAAAGGATTTGGAGTAGTGAGAAGTTTGACATAGGTGTGGGTACGGGCGCGGCAGGGATATGTGCACTCGTACCAGAAGACATCGAAATAAACAAAGCTTGTTACTTTGATCAATTACTTAGAAAAATAATCTCACAATATATCAAAGATAATTATTTAAATAAGGATAGGACCGATAGTTCACTATAAGATGTGAAAATGGTTGATGTAATCACACAAATGAGCTATTTAGGTAGGCAAATTATTTTCCGGTTTCAATCTCTATGAAACTCTTAGATCTGTCGAGATTTATTGAATCCTGTCAATAGCATGTGTGTTCTCTTTGATGCTCATCTAAATTCATAATAAGGTTGTCGTGGATTAAAGTCTAGATGAAAAATCAACCATGCAAAAACCATGTGGTCCCCGACTCAATTAACGCTTAAGAATCGCAAGTATCACATCACCTCAACTATAATCTAGCTAATACGTTGGATCCAAGCACCACCTCACGTGAACAAATTACAACGAACTGTGTTTTTTTCATGGGTAACATGATATTTTTTTTATAAAATGGTTTTTTGTTTTATTTACTTAAAATTCTTTAACATTTAAAATCATTTAATCTTATGCTTGCATTATAACGTTTATAAAAGCATTTGTTAACTTTTAACAATTTTCATTTCAAATATTAAAAAAAACATTAAAGTAAGAAACATACATTCACATATAACATATAAAAGTGACAATACCGCCAGCCTCGATCTTATGTGTCCTATGAGCCATCAAAGAAGAGACAATTCGTACTAAGGATAAGTATCGTATGCGTCCTATGAGCCATCAAAGAAGAGACAATTCATACTAAGGACAAATGGACACTTCATAGTCCCCACTCAATCAGCTACCAACTTTTGATGCTAACTCACACTCCATGGGACTCCAAACTCCTAAAATCTTATCTTGGACTTTGGTCTCCACAACATTACAATTTTCTATTCTAATAAAAAATTGAAACAAAATTATTACATTACAGTTCAAAAGAAAAAAAAAATACATATTACAAAATAGAAAATAAATGAAGGTCTCAAAAACCAAATATACATCCAAACATACAACACATAGGTCAAGTCAAGGTGCGGTCTATCAGATTTATAAAATTTAAAATAAACAATTATTTTGAAAATGGATTAATAGTTTTAGATTAAATAATAACCATCAAGTTGAATGCAAGTTGACATACCATTGTTTCAATGATTTCACATGCAAGAGTTCATTAAAATAACAATGTTTCATTGTAGAATTTAATTAATCATCACAATTAACCAATTAAAACAACAAGCAATGTGATAACCAATTTTGTAAAACCATATGATTTGCAAGAATTTATAAATCCGAGTCAGATGCAGAAAGTGACAAAGTATACTTAGATAAGAAAATCAAAATTTTTTGTTTCTATGAATACTGACTATGCGCGACATGTAAGAATTTGACGCACTACGTGTGAACATGCGACACGAACTGGAAGTCATGCATTGCGTTCCACGTATTAGGGTTTCGGTTATCCCGCTGCTGAAGTGCCTCACATACAAAGGTGACATGTCGTGTAATCGGGGCAGAAACGGTTTCTGCTTTAACATTAATTCGATTTTCAGATCCCAGTTTTTTAACTTTTAAAACTTATAACGACTCTAATATCACTGTTGGGTTATGAGTAAACAAAAGCCACAAAGGCATATAATGGAAGTGTTGGATTAGGTGTCTAAGCTCATAATTATAATTGGTATGTACTTGACCCGATAGTAGCATGGTCATTTCGGGTTGCCTTCACCAGAACAATTTGATAGATGGATATTTGAGTAAGAGGTTATTTATGATTTATTAATATATTATAAGTATAATATATTAATTGAGGAATCATATTATTTAATTAGTATTGATCAAGAATTAATTTAGTGATCAAAAGAGAATAATTAAATTGATACATATGAGTTGGGCTAATGATCCATGGTTTGATTTATGATGGGCTTATGGGTTAATCCATGAAGTATTTATCCAAATCAAATGAGTGGATCATAAGCTTATGGGTATGGATTAGGGTTACACATGACCCTTGATATTCTACATATATATATATATATATATATATATATATATATATATATATATATATATATATATATATATATATATATATATATATATATATATATATATATATATATATATATATATATAAGCTAAAATCGGTTAAACCTTGTATTCCAAGAAGTAGAATTCGATTTCTAGTCTCCTAAATCTCTCTCATATCCATCTAGTTGTTTATTGGGGTTTGTGACTTGTTTGAGGCACAACACTTGGGGTGATAAGTTCTCATAAGGCCAAAGTCTTACTAGCTACATAAAAAGGTAATCTTCTAACTAGTATTATGATTCATGTATCAAATTTTGTATGCTAGTTTAGGCTTCATACTTTGGATATCAATGTTGCATGTATAATTAGAGAAAACTTAGATCCAAAGCATTAGGGTTGTATGTGCACCATAGGAATGTTAGAGTACATAAAACCCAACAGTGGTATCAGAGCCATGGGTGTTTTCTATTGTATTGATGCAATTGTGTAACTTTCAAAGCTGAAAAAACTGCATTTCGGGATTCTGCCAGGGCCAACTCGCCGAGTCCATCATTGAACTCGATGGGTTGGATGATGTTTTCTTTGAACTCGACGAGTCCATTATGGCACTCAACGAGTTGGTGCATCTGATGGCAGAATCTTTGAGTTTTTGGCCTGTTTTGGATTAGGAACATTACCACAAACTATTTTGGTTCATAAAATTTGATTTTAATGATATGGTAATGTTAATCCCCATCCAATAACATGATGTTATCAAATTTTAAGATAATTACTTGATTTGTGAAAAAACTAGTTATTTGTAAAATTCGAAGTTATCATGTAATATGAATCAAATTAGGTCAAGTTGGTAAATAATCATCATATGATAATTGGATTAGTTAATTTGATCTAGAAGTGTTTCTTGAAGAGTTCCATAACTTGTCCTCAAGTTATGGAATGTGAAAATTCATCATTCATGAAACATTAATTCTCATAAGTTATGAAATTCGAAAGGTCTTGTAAAGTTCATAACTTTTCCTCAAGTTATGGAATTGGAAAAGTCTCATCAATGAAACCATAATTTCACAAGTTCTGGAAATCAAAGGTTTTGACAAGTTATAAAACTTGCCCTCAAGTTTTGGAACTTGAAAAGTTACATTTATGAAACTTTAATTCCAAGCCCTAGAATTTTAAAAAGTTTAAAATTCAACCCTATACTATTATAATATTAAAGTTTAATATATATATATATATATATATATATATATATATATATATATATATATATATATATATATATATGTATAAGACAATTCAGTCTTACCATTAGTAGGCCTCATTCACGAAGCCGATCTATAATGGGGGTATAAGATTACTGCCTATAAAATGGTGGTTTAATGGGTGTCTACTCTCACCCACCACTTCCTTGACTGGTGGAGGGTCGTTAGCCGAACGGGTAGGATAGGAAATTAATTCTCATTAATAAATATAATGAAATTATAAAGTAACTAAACTTTTATAAATTCCCAATCTTAGTTACTTTAGGAAAAATGTGAAAATGTTGTTATTCCATGAAATTACACTTTGCACCTTGTTAAGTCGTTAGTGGAGCGTGTGTGGTTAACCGACACACTAATTTGGGACTGAAAATGTGTGGAAAAGGGTAGCTTGGTGTTAATCATGTATCAATGGTGCGTGTGTGGTTAACCGACACATTGATTAGGTGATTTGTAACATTGAGAGTATCAAGCTAATTTGCATGGTTATTCACACCTTGTTTGTGATCATCGGTATCCCAGTCACAAATTTGAAGAGCATAATCGAGATTTAAACATGCCATTGAAAAGTTCAATGAATATCAAAAGAATCTAGGAATTTCAATTCATTTAAAACTTAATAAATTTCGTTTTTTATGGTGGAAATTGGTAAATTGTCATTTACCTACCTTCAAATATTTTACGATTGGATTACGACATCCCTCTCCGAATTGTAAAATATTGTGTTGGGTCCTAGCCTTAATGTTCCATTTTGGGTGTTATATTAAGGATCCTTATTTAATCTAAACTTTGTCTTTCTTTTCAGATGTCTACTTCAAACATTGCTTCCAACCCAATCCCTTCCTGCTCTTTCTCCTTCATGAACTTATGTGGGACGGTCATCTTCGATGGAACGAATTTCAGTGATTGGATTCGAAACATCTAAATGGCCATTCGCTACGAGGACAAAGAATATGTTCTCGATAAACAGCTTAAGGAGATTGATGAATCTACTGCTACTCCCAAACAGATTGCTGAATACAAGGCCCATGAGAGGGACACGACTAAAGTGTCATGTATTATGATTGCTACCATGACTGCTGAGCTTCAGAAGTACTATGTGGACTTCTGGCCATAGAAAATGCATCAGGATTTGATGGAAAGGTACCATCAAAGTGCACGGCGGGAAAGGTATGAAATCATAGCCTCCATGATTACTACCAAAATGAAGGATGGAGAGTCCATCACGGCCCAATTGCAAAAGATGCAAAGGTTTATGGACCGCTTGCTGACGTTAAATGTCAACTTCGATGAAGACTTGGCCATAGATATCATTCTACACTCTTTACCTCCTTGTTATGATCAGTTTCATATGAACTATCATATGAAAAAGGAGGAGGTTACTCTAAGAAAGATTCAAGGCCTTTTAAGGACTGCTGAAAGTAGTCTTAAAGGAAAATCTGTTGTTTCTACTCCTACTGCTACTGCCCCTGTCTTGGCCATTGGACATGGGAAGGGAAAGAAGAGGAAAGCCTCCTCAAAGAGCCACAAGGGAAAGTCCCATGTTGGATCCTCTTCTAGTGGGTCCAAATATGGTGCTTCTACACCCTCCTTAAACCCAACGGAAGCAGAGTATTTCTATTGTCATGAAAAAGGTCACTGGAAGTGAAGCTGCCCTAAATACTTGCAGGACATAAAGGATGGGAAGATCAAACCTCCTTCGCAGGTATTTACACTATTCTATCTAATAACTCATTATATGCTAATTCTTGGGTCCTTGATACAAGATGTGGTTTTCACATTTGTTCTGATTTGCAGGGACTAAAAGAAAGTAGGGATGTGGAGCACGGGAAGATGAACTTGATCATGGGGAATAGGAAAAAGTCGCCTGTCACCAAGATTGGAGTTTATTCTTTATTTCTTAGTAATGGTTTAAAATTAGATTTGAATAATTGTTGCTACTCGTCTGATATGGCGAGGAATATTATTTCCTTTCATATTTTGTATGAACAAGGTTTTACCTTTTCTTTTAATAATGAAATTGGTGGTTTTAATGCTTAATTTAATGATGTACTTTATTTTGAAGCATTGCCTTGTAATGGTATATATGAAACTATGATGGTTGTTGATAACTTAGGGAATAATGTGTTGCATATCGATTCGCCCAATGGTTTGAATAAATCATCCTTATGGCATTTTCATCTTGGACATGTCAACAAGAAGCACATAGCCCAACTCCAAAAGGATGGAGTTTTGGAGTCATTTGACTTAAAGTCAGATGACACTTGTGAATCTTGTTTGCTTGGAAAGATGACCAAGTCACCCTTCACTGGTTCTTATGCAAGGGGTGAGGGTCTTTTGGATCTCATACACACCGATGTGTGTGGACCCTTCAGAACTGCCACAAGGGATGTTAACCGCTTCTATGTGACTTTTACTGATGATTATAGTAGATATGGATATGTCTACTTAACCAAGCATAAGTCAGAAACCTTTGAAAATTTCAAAGAGTTTAAACAAGAAGTGGAGAATCAGCTGGGCAGGAAGATAAAGATGCTCCGATCCAATCGAAGAGGAGAGTATCTTAGTATCGAGTTCCACGACCATCTTAAGGAATGTGGAATTCTTTCACATTTTACGCCACCTAGGACACTACATCTTAATGGTGTGGCTGAGAGGCGCAATCGAACCTTGCTGGACATGGTTCGTTCTATGATGAGTCGAGCTTCATTACCTATCTCATTCTTGGGGTATTCCTTAAAGACTGCCGCCCATATCCTTAATCTAGTCCCAACTAGAAAGGTTACCAAAACACCTCACAGAATATGGACAAGGAAGGTTCCCTCATTAGACCACATCAAGGTTTGGGGTTGCGAGGCTTTCGTAAGACGAGAGACTCACGGCAAGCTCGAACCTCGTAGTGAGCGATGTATTTTCATCGGCTACCCACAAAAATCCTTTATATATCTCTTCTATAGACCGATTGACAATGTTGTCTTCGTTGCAAGGATAGGAGTCTTTTGCGAGAGAGAGAACTCATATGCCAAGAGGACAGTGGGAGGCAAATTGACCTTGAAGAATTTCAAGAGTTAAGCGATGAAGGAACCTCAAACACTAGCGCTCAACCTGAGGAGGAAACTCCAGTTGAACCAATTGACGAGTCCTTACCTCTGAGGCGTTCCAGTAGAGTTATAAATACACCTAAGTTTTATGGTTTACATATTAGTACTGAAGGTGATATATTTATCAGTGATAGCACACTGGTAAATTTGGATGAACCTAACAACTACAAGGAAGCCATGGAAGGCCCCGAGTCTGCTAAATGGAAGGAGGCAATGGACAACGAGATTCAGTCCATGTATGACAATCAAGTTTGGAACTTGGTTGACAATGTACCAGGTCGTAAGACAGTCGGGTGCAAATGGATCTTCAAGAAGAAGACCGACATTGATGGGAAAGTACACACTTATAAGGCGCGATTGAATGCAAAGGGCTTTAATCAAACTCCTAGATTTGACTATGATGAGACCTTCTCACCAGTGGCCAAGATCAAATCTATAAGGGTTATGCTAACCATACCTGCATTTCGTGATTATGAAATATGTCAGATGGATGTCAAAACCGCTTTCCTTAATGGGAAGTTGGCTGAAGATGTTTACATGAATCAACCAGAGGGTTTTGTCAATTCAAAGTACCCTAATAGAGTATGTAAGCTTGAGAAATCCATTTATGGATTGAAACAAGCATCTCACAGATGGAATATTTGTTTCGATGAGAAAGTTAAGAGTTTGGATTTTCGAGAAGCGAGGATGAGTCTTGTGTATATGTCAAAGCTAGTGGGAGTATAGTTAGCTTTCTGGTGTTGTATGTGGATGACATACTGCTCATAGGAAATGACATCCCAACCTTGCAGGAGGTTAAGTCCTGGCTTGGGAAGTGTTTTGCTATAAAGGACCTCCGAGATGCTACTTATATTCTACGGATAAGGATATTGAGAAACAGGAGTAAAAGACTAATATGACTTAGTCAAACTACCTACTTGGACAAGGTGTTGAAACGTTTTAGCATGGAGGAGTCCAAGAAAGGAGAATTACCTATCCTGAGCAATACCAAACTGAGTAAGACTCAGAGTCCAAGTACAGATGCTGAGATAGTAGAAATGAGTCGACCACCATATGATTCTGCTGTTGGCTAGATCATTTATGCTATGACATGTACTCGTCGTGATGTAGCCTTTGCTTTTAGCATGGTTAGTAGATATCAAGGGAACCCTGGTAAAGCTCACTGGACTGTCGTAAAGAACATTCTAAAGTACCTGCGGAGGACTAAGGATTGGATCCTTACCCTCGGTGGGAGTGATGAATTAAGAGTAACAGGGTATAATGACGCCAGCTTTCAAACCGACAGAGATAATTTCCGCTCTCATTCGGGCTGGATATTTACCCTAAATGGTGGAGCAGTAACTTGGAAAAGTTCCAAACATGAGACTGTAACTGATTCAACGTGCAGATCAGAGTATATTGCAGCAAGTGAAGCATCGAAGGAGGCGATATGGCTAAAGAGCTTCATCGGAGACCTTGGAGTTGTACCAGCTATAAAGCAGCCTATGGAGATTTTCTGTGACAACGAGGGTGGGGTAGCCTTATCCAAGGAACCAAGGGATCATGGCAGATCCAGGAAAATCGACAAAAAATATCACTTCATAAGACATCGAATAGAAGAAGGACTCCTCATAATGAAGGGGGTATCGTCAGAGGAAAACCCAGCACATCCCCTTATGAAGGGATTGAGTAGGGTCAAGCACTTGCAACACGCTAGGAGAATCGGGCTGAAGGATGATATCCGTTTTAATGATTAGATAGACATTTAGAAACTTGTAATAGCTAAAATGTAATTGACTTTTGATGATCGAATAAAAGAAGTTTTATTTATAAGTAAAGTTACTATCTTGTCTCAATTGTTTACTATTGTTTCATTTTGCATGTTTTGACTTCCAGAATATTAGATTATTCAAACTATCCATCGTCGATCATACTTTGGAAGTAGGTTATGAAAGTAGACTGTCATGAATGGGTTCTTGTAAGATTGTCTAAGGTGTTATACATTGCAAAGTTTGCTACACACATTCATGAGTGCTCTTCAAACATTCATGATCGATTAAACCCACACTCACATGAACCACTTCATGGAATTTATCACGAGCGATTGTGAGATGATAATATCATATAGTCTTCAAACTAAGATATATTAGTCGTTGATTATGAGTTGGTTGTACATTGATAGTGCGAAAACGCATCGGTAACTCGATGTTATAAAACGTGTTGTTGTGTATGGTTTAACGAGTGATTAGTACAAGGATATTAGTCGAAGTTTATCTGTTCCTTTTATCCTAAGAGGGTTAAAAGCGATATCTTGGGCCCCTCGATGATTTTGTTTTGACTTATGTGTCGGGCCCGGTCAGGACTCAATTGATGTGTTCAATTAAGTTCTATGTCAAACAAATTAGAAATCAGGAAACAAAATGTTGGACAATGAGTATGACTTTAATTCCATGTCTTTGTCCACACAATATCTTGTAGAACAAAGGATTATATGATCATTTATCTAATGGACACATCAGAGTGCAGCAACGGCTTTTTGAGAGCTACGATTGCTAATCGGATTTTAAGTTTCATTGGCAATTATAGTTATTAGAGTTATCCAAGTAGGAGACTGTTGGATTAGGTGTCTAAGCCCATAACTATAATTGGTATGTACTTGACCCGATAGTAGCATGGTCCATTTCGGTTTGCCTTCACCAAAACAATTTGATAGATTGATATTTGAGTAAGAGTTTACTTATGATTTATTAATATATTATAAGTATAATATATTAATTGATGAATCATATTATTTAATTAGTATTGATCAACAGTTAATTTAGAATTAATTTAGTGATCAAAAGAGACTAATTAAATTGATACATATCAGTTGGGCTAATGATCCATGGTTTGATTTGTGATGGGCTTATGGGTTAATCCATGAAGTATTTATCCAAATCAAATGGGTGGATCATAAGCTTATGGGTATGGATTAGGGTTACACATGACCCTTGATATTCTACACACACACACACACACACACACATATATATATATATATATATATATATATATATATATATATATATATATATATATATATATATATTCATAAGCTAAAATCGGTTACACCTTGTATTCCAAGAAGTAGAATCCGATTTCTAGTCTCCTAAATCTCTCCCATATCCATCTAGTTGTTTATTGGTGTTTGTGACTTGTTTGATGAACAACACTTGGGGTGCTAAGTTCTCATAAGGCCAAAGTCTTACTAGCTACATAAAAAGGTAATCTTCTAACTAGTATTATGATTCATGTATCAAATTTTGTATGCTATTTTAGGCTTCATGCTTTGGATATCAATGTTGCATGTATAATTAGAGAAAACTTAGATCCAACGTATTAGGGTTGTATGTGCACCATAAAAATGTTAGAGTACATAAAACCCAATAGGAAGCATGCAAAACATATCTCCTGAACCTAATAGTAGATGTATGTTTAAGTAATCTAAATCAACAAAATAAACAACCATAGAGGGATAAAAGTATTTACATTCGTAGCCTTTAATTAATCTGAAGGTACTTCTGGTTCTAAGGGAAAGGGCCCGACTTGATGGCGCAACATGCACTCTCTAGTATTCCACATTTCTTGTTTTGGATACTCTGATATTATGGACATGAGTTAATGTAATAGAGTTTTGGAAAAACAAATATGGTTGTAATTTCTAAATATTAAATGAACAATTTTATCTAAATTTTTGGGCTGTTACAAGTTGGTATCAGCGCCTTGGTTTGAGGGATTCGGTTGAGGGATTTCGGCACACTCTCGGGTGCGTCAGAACTCAAACTGAGGATAATCGGTCGAGCTCACGTAATCGGTCGAGCTCACGTAAGTGTTCCTAATGTATTAGCCATGCTAGAGATTTATTTTTACAATTGATGTTGAATTGATTATTTGCTAATTGTATGCTTTCAAAGTTGTATATGTCTAGGATTGCATAACCCTAGAGTGATGGATTCTGCCTTATTTCCTGTTCCTTGTTTAGTTGTGGTTTTAGGGTAGAAGCTTTATTTGACAGTCTATGTGTGTATAACTTGCATGCATAGGGCAACCTACGATGATTGATTTAGATTTTTGGTTCGACGAGAAGTGAGAAAACCTAGAATAGTCTAGGATATGAGTTTGTGATGTGTTCTGTGGTTCGTGTTATTTTTGATTGGGTGAATTAGATGTATCAGGGATGGCCTTGGGGAAGGTACATGTAGGTGTGGAAGGTAGTATTGGGCCCATACTACTGAAAGCACGGGACCTGTACCCGAAACAAGGGCAGACCTGGAAGCTCTGAGGGGTCCGGTGTGGAGGAATCCCTTCAAACTTCCTTATCAATTGCTCTTTATGTTGTATTTGTTGGGTTTTGAGCATTCTAACACTCCTATGGTGTACATGCAACCCTATAAACCTTGGATCTATGTTTTCTCTATTATACATGCAAATATTAACTATTCCAAGGTTTCATCCTAACTAGCATATTATGAAGCACCTATACTACAAAGTTCTAGTTAGATGACATACCTTTTGATGTAGCTTGATGTCTTCAAGCTTTAAGAGCTTAGCCCCAATAGTGTGGAAGCCTCAAATGGAATCAAAAATCACCAAAACACCTTGGAAGAACTTGAGAGAATATGTATGCACACTAAAATCGGCCCACTCTTATTTTCACACCCTTGTTCCAATTTTGTGAGCCAAGAACCCCTTTATATATATTATGGAGGATTAGGGTTACATCCATGTAAACCCTAATACCCATGACCTTTCATTTACATAGGATCCATGGGTTAAAAGCTCCATGGACCATCCATGAAGGCTTAGCCCAACCTAAATGAACTTGGCCCATTCCATATATATAAGAGTCCATATTTAATTAGTTCTTTTTGATCACTTAATTAATTCTAAATTAATTCTTGATCAATACTAATTAAATAATATGATTCCATATTCATATATTAGAATTTATAATATATTAATATAAATCATAAATATACTATTCTCAAAAGACTATCCATATAAATTGTGCCGGTGAAGTGCAACCCAAATGGACCATGCCGGGTCGGGTCAAGTACATACCAAATATAGTTATGGACTTAGACATTAATCCAACAGTCTCCCACTTGGATAAGTTTAAAACTATTATTGAGTATGACTTCAAAACCTAACTGGCAATCGTAGCTCTTAAATCCGCTGTCGAACTCTGACCTTGTCAATGACTTGTTCATTAGATAAGGGATCATATATTCCTCCATTCTAGATATCATATGGACTGAGACATGGATTATAATCATTCTCTCTGTCCATTTGTTGTTTCCCGATTTTCGATTTATGATGACTGACTGATTGAACAAATCAAATCAGTCCTGGCTTGGCCAAGCACTCACATGTGTCATCGCTAAATCATCGAGGGGCCCACATATATCGCTTTTATCCTGAAGGTAAAAGGAATGTATAAACTTCGACTCATATGGCTTGTTCTACTACTTGTTGAATCATACACAAAGGCACGTTTTATAACATCGAGTTACCAATGCGTTTTCGTGCAATCAATGTATAACCAACTCATAGTAACAACTCATATCTCTATGTTTTAAGAATATAAGATATTATCGTCTCATGATCACTCGTGATAAAATCCATGAAGTGATTCAAATGAGCGTGGGTTGAATCCAATACTCAGAACTTATGAGCACTCATGAGTGTTGTAGCACCACTTTGTCCACCAACTTGGACCTCTACAAACCAACCCATGACAGTCTTGATTCATATCTACTTCCAACATATGACCGACTGTGGATGGTTTGAATAACTTAATCATTCAGGAAGAGCGACTTAGTTATTCTGGAAGTCAAAACATGTAAAGAGTAACACAAGAATAAATGAATCAAATATGGTATCAAACCCTATGAATATAAATAAACACTTTTATTTATCACCATACTGATTACTCATTATTCATTGTTTCGGTATTATCAACTTTATACTTGAATTAAAAACACTAGTTGTCCCATGCTCCAAGCATGTACACTATGTTTTTCTGAAACAATAGCTTTGCCATACACCAAGTATGCACTCTATGTTTGTCTATGATCCTTACTTTGTGAAATAAACCAATTGAACATAATTTTAATGATTCTAATTTCACACTCCCAAATCCTTATCGAAAAATGTGAGAATTTCAAATTCCTATCATTTATCGAAATCTGTTTAGATTTTAAACTTATATGCACTGACCCTCCTGTAATGAATATGTACAAAGTCACAAAGACTTGTCAACAGTCATTATAAGGTATTCCAATGGAGATCAACTCCATGGAAACTAAGTCTCATATTCAAAGTACATTGCTTTGGACATGCTTCTTGCATTAAGTTTTCTAATCTTACACAGATAACTTCCACCTATGGAGACAACTCCATATTCTCATTTTGACTATCACTTCTGAATAAGAGATGCCTCTTTTCATAATATGTCAATATGGTCCTTCCAAAATTAGCACTATACTTACAACTGTCCCTGAGCAACCAATCTTTGGTAAACCTCAGATTGTCCTCGACAATTGCTTAATCATTTTAGTCATATCCAATTCAAGACCTTTTCCCTTCTTAATTCCTCTGGGCATTTGGAAAAATTTAGAAATGACAAATATTATAGCACATGCAATTGATCCTGTACCCAAAGCAAATGGTACAAGATTCATGATGTCTCACATAAAGACATGATTCTAGACCAGTCTTTTGCTACAATATTTTTATTTGCCATGTTTTCAAAATTTGACTATGAAGAGGGACGCCGTAATCATAATCGAATTTTGAGAACGCAATATATAGAATTTCCTTAAGTTGAACCAATCCAACATGAAATTCATATATATATATATATATATATATATATATATATATATATATATATATATATATATATATATATATATATATATATATATATATATATATATATATATATATATATTCTTGACTAAAGATGATTAAGGTCTCAATCTAAGCCTTTAGAACTGAAATGAAGTATATCCTCTCCCTTAATTATAGCAAAACAACTTTTTCAATCCCTGCAGCCTCACGAATTGAAACTTTTGTTTTCTATAATTAACATTGCTAACTTGCAACACTAACAATAATTATCATGCTCCCACTTACATGATGATTATTAGCATAACACTTATGCTCCCACTAGCTTTGACATGTACTCAGAAATCAGCTGGACTTCTAGAAATCAATACTTTATTGACTTTCTTACCAAAGTTCAGATTTCTGATACGAGATGCTTTGATAAAACTTTATCAAAATCATACACCTTTCCTTAGATAGCATGCATGTGTGTCTAAACAATTTCAGAACTATGAAAAGGGATGTCGTAATCATAGTCTCAATTGTTTAGACCTTTTGCCATCTGCTTCAAATCTACTTGGTGGAAGTGTTTCCTCACCATCATTTTCATGAATCGGAGAGAAACCTTATGACCCTTAGATTTTATGGTGTATGTGTTCTTATCCATGTGAATCGTCAAAACCATAGTCACAAGACAAGGATAATGACAAATCCAAACTCATATGGACTGAACTTATGCAATCTTAACTTCTTGCCACCTGGCAGTACAGGGCCTGCCATTGCTTCCAAGTTGTTATGCAACCAATTGAGAACTTTTAGAACTCCTATGCAAAGCCAACTTTAACTGGAATGGGCACAGAATATGTCAACACGATAGGTTATAAACCTGAAGTCGTGTGCTAGTGAAGAACCTCAGGTTTTATTCTTGATTAGTTCTTGAAATTCTTTTTAGGATCTTTAAGACTCCCACTATCCTCTTGACATATAAGACTATCTTGCCAAATATTCAAGAGATAGTGCGGATTCTTTATCAAGATAAACACTTCACACAATTGGCCTTAGTTGGTCTTTGTTTTATCCAAAACATCACAACTTACCAATTTCAAATGTACAAGAGTAGGACACTTTTACTCTTACATTTGACAAGTGTTTTAAACCTTTCTTTAAGATATGACACTCAAGTTACAATCTTGGAGTATGACTCTAATAATTGTTTTGGAACGAAGTATGACTCATCTTCCTGATCTAACCATTTCAACAATTCATGAATCCTCTTCTTAGTCATAAGAATGCACTAAGAAGACCTTTAGAGGACTAATTGTGATATGATTTCTAAATCATTAAGATGATCACAAACATGATACTAAAGTACTCTCCCATCTTTTCAGATTTGAGAAACTTTTATCTTTCTGCCTAATTTGATTCTTCCCATTCGTTCTGCCATACATTAAGACTTTTCCAATTTTTCAGAATTATACTTAAACTTGTAAGTATAACCATATTTACTAAACTTTAGTAAATCAAATAGTCTTAACGAGCTTTGTGGTGGACATGACCAGTGCACAAGAATGTGTACTCGATCCCTTTAGTCCTTCACTTGACTCACACATCCATGTGAACAAGTAATTAGTCTTGATTTTCCAATGCTTGAAAGTTCTCATTCATCATACTATTCAACTTGCATGATTCCAAGTTTCGGTCCAATTGAAACTTGGGTGATGAGGAACTTTCCTGATTTGGTAAATTTAGACACTACCACAAATGAAAGAATCAAATCCATTTTCCAATATTGCTGTCAGTGGAATCATATAAGCAACAATTTTCCACAAATGCCATTGTAAGGATACTTCAAATAAACAAAATTAAACAATTTTCTTTTATTTTAAATCTTTACGGAAAAACTTATCCTTACAATCCACATGGAAAATTGTTGTTATCTATTCCTTAGCAATATATCATAACTTCTTAAGCAACTGCTCAAAATTCTGATGCGATCGAAATCCACCTTCGCGATCAGAATCAGCATATACTTCCTTTAAGATTTCTCTCTATTCTTTGATTCTTAAAACATCAACATGTGACCCAGTCACACCATGTAATGAGGATCTCAGAATAGAACTTAACAGAGTTAGATAATGGGCTCTACCTGATGTAGAGTCAAACTTATTGACTTTAACATCCTTAGGTAAATTTGGCAGCTTTGCAATCAACGCCCCTTCCTTTGGCAAAATAAACATATGGACCCTTTGGTAATGGGACTATCTCAGACTTAGCCTTTCTCTTTACCATTTGGTCAACCGGGTTGACTATAGCCAATCCCTTTCCATTGGGAAGAGAATGCTTTTTCTGGATTTCCAGTGTCACCATTGTCACTGTCCATAAAGTTTTTGGGAAGTTGATCTTCTAATCAAATTTGCTTCACTATCGTTCCAAATCATTGTTGATTCAGCAGCACCAAGCAAATAGATATGATCATTAAGGTTCATGTCATAGTCTGTATCATAGTAGTCCCAAAGAAACTCACTATGTGACTTAGAAAGTGATTGAACATCCAACTTTCTCAAGACTTTGAAACCCAACTCTCCCGGCTTGTCAATATGTGACTTCATCTCTAAGATGTGATCACACATATACCTTGCTTGCCATTAGGGCTTGAGTGACCTTGAACTTGTGGGTTAGGGAGAATAATTGGAGGAGGTGGAGGAAGTAAAGTTCCAAGAGATTTGGGAAGATCATAGATGTCTGAACTCGACATCTTTTGGGAGATATTCAAGATAGTTGATTTAAAGTCCTTAATATAACACCCAATATGAAATATTTAGGCTAGGATCCAACAACCTATTTATAACTGGAAGAGGGATGCCGTAATCCGAGTTATAAAATAGTTGAAGGTAGGTAAATGACGATTTACCAATTTCCAACCATGAAAAACGAAATAATTTAATTAGGTTTTTTACTTGGATTTGAAACTCCTAGATCTTTTGAGATTCACTGAACTTTTCAATGGCATGTTTCAATCTCGAGTGTGCCCTTCAGGTTTTGTGACTGGGATGCCGAGGATCACAAAACAAGGTGTGAAGTAACCATGCAAATATACTTGGTACCCTTAATATTTACCCCTCAATCGATGTGCCGGTTAACCACACGAGCTCCACCGATACTATGATAAATATTAAGTTACCCTTTGCCTACTTTGTTAAATCCAGGTTAGTGTGCCGGTTAACCACACACGCTCCACTAACGGTTTAAACAAAGTGCAAAGTGTAATTTCATGGATTAGCACCTTATTCACATTTTCCTAAGTAACTACGATTGGGAATTTATAAGTGTTTAGTTACTTAGTATTTATCATTATACGTATAATTAAGGGAGAATTATAGTCCTTGTCCTACCTGTTCGGCTAACGACCCTCCACCGGTCAAGGAAGCGGTGAGTGAGAGTGGACACCCATTAAACTGCCATTTTATAGGCAGTAACCTTATACCCCCCTTATAGACCTTGTGACATTGCTCCAAAAATGACCAGTGCACAAGAATGTGTACTCGATCCCTTTAGTCCTTCACTTGACTCACACATCCATGTGAACAAGTAATTAGTCTTGATTTTCCAATGCTTGAAAGTTCTCATTCATCATACTATTCAACTTGCATGATTCCAAGTTTCTGTCCAATTGAAACTTGGGTGATGAGGAACTTTCCTGATTTGGTAAATTTAGACACTACCACAAATGAAAGAATCAAATCCATTTTCCAATATTGCTGTCAGTGGAATCATATAAGCAACAATTTTCCACAAATGCCATTGTAAGGATACTTCAAATAAACAAAATTAAACAATTTTCTTTTATTTTAAATCTTTACGGAAAAACTTATCCTTACAATCCACATGGAAAATTGTTGTTATCTATTCCTTAGCAGTATATCATAACTTCTTAAGCAACTGCTCAAAATTCTGATGCGATCGAAATCTACCTTCGCGATCAGAATCAACATATACTTCCTTTAAGATTTCTCTCTATTCTTTGATTTTTAAAACATCAACATGTGACCCAGTCACATCATGTAATGAGGATCTCAGAATAGAACTTAACAGAGTTAGATAATGGGCTCTACCTGATGTAGAGTCAAACTTATTGACTTTAACATCCTTAGGTAAATTTGGCAGCTTTGCAATCAACGCCCCTTCCTTTGGCAAAATAAACATATGGACCCTTTGGTAATGGGACTATCTCAGACTTAGCCTTTCTCTTTACCATTTGCTCAACTGGGTTGACTATAGCCAATCCCTTTCCATTGGGAAGAGAATGCTTTTTCTGGATTTCCAGTGTCACCATTGTCACTGTCCATAAAGTTTTTGGGAAGTTGATCTTCTAATCAAATTTGCTTCACTATCGTTCCAAATCATTGTTGATTCAGCAGCACCAAGCAAATAGATATGATCATTAAGGTTCATGTCATAGTCTGTATCATAGTAGTCCCAAAGAAACTCACTATGTGACTTAGAAAGTGATTGAACATCCAACTTTCTCAAGACTTTGAAACCTAACTCTCCCGGCTTGTCAATATGTGACTTCATCTCTAAGATGTGATCACACATATACCTTGCTTGCCATTAGGGCTTGAGTGACCTTGAACTTGTGGGTTAGGGAGAATAATTGGAGGAGGTGGAGGAAGTAAAGTTCCAAGAGATTTGGGAAGATCATAGATGTCTGAACTCGACATCTTTTGGGAGATATTCAAGATAGTTGATTTAAAGTCCTTAATATAACACCCAATATGAAATATTTAGGCTAGGATCCAACAACCTATTTATAACTGGAAGAGGGATGCCGTAATCCGAGTTATAAAATAGTTGAAGGTAGGTAAATGACGATTTACCAATTTCCGCAATGAAAAACGAAATAATTTAATTAGGTTTTTTACTTGGATTTGAAACTCCTAGATCTTTTGAGATTCACTGAACTTTTCAATGGCATGTTTCAATCTCGAGTGTGCCCTTCAGGTTTTGTGACTGGGATGCCGAGGATCACAAAACAAGGTGTGAAGTAACCATGCAAATATACTTGGTACCCTTAATATTTACCCCTCAATCGATGTGCCGGTTAACCACACGAGCTCCACTGATACTATGATAAATATTAAGTTACCCTTTGCCTACTTTGTTAAATCAAGGTTAGTGTGCCGGTTAACCACACACGCTCCACTAACGGTTTAAACAAAGTGCAAAGTGTAATTTCATGGATTAGCACCTTATTCACATTTTCCTAAGTAACTAAGATTGGGAATTTATAAGTGTTTAGTTACTTAGTATTTATCATTATACGTATAATTAAGGGAGAATTATAGTCCTTGTCCTACCTGTTCGGCTAACGACCCTCCACCGGTCAAGGAAGCGGTGAGTGAGAGTGGACACCCATTAAACTGCCATTTTATAGGCAGTAACCTTATACCCCCCTTATAGACCTTGTGACATTGCTCCAAAAATGACCAGTGCACAAGAATGTGTACTCGATCCCTTTAGTCCTTCACTTGACTCACACATCCATGTGAACAAGTAATTAGTCTTGATTTTCCAATGCTTGAAAGTTCTCATTCATCATACTATTCAACTTGCATGATTCCAAGTTTCTGTCCAATTGAAACTTGGGTGATGAGGAACTTTCCTGATTTGGTAAATTTAGACACTACCACAAATGAAAGAATCAAATCCATTTTCCAATATTGCTGTCAGTGGAATCATATAAGCAACAATTTTCCACAAATGCCATTGTAAGGATACTTCAAATAAACAAAATTAAACAATTTTCTTTTATTTTAAATCTTTACGGAAAAACTTATCCTTACAATCCACATGGAAAATTGTTGTTATCTATTCCTTAGCAATATATCATAACTTCTTAAGCAACTGCTCAAAATTCTGATGCGATCGAAATCTATCTTCGCGATCAGAATCAACATATACTTCCTTTAAGATTTCTCTCTATTCTTTGATTCTTAAAACATCAACATGTGACCCAGTCACATCATGTAATGAGGATCTCAGAATAGAACTTAACAGAGTTAGATAATGGGCTCTACCTGATGTAGAGTCAAACTTATTGACTTTAACATCCTTAGGTAAATTTGGCAGCTTTGCAATCAACGCCCCTTCCTTTGGCAAAATAAACATATGGACCCTTTGGTAATGGGACTATCTCAGACTTAGCCTTTCTCTTTACCATTTGGTCAACCGGGTTGACTATAGCCAATCCCTTTCCATTGGGAAGAGAATGCTTTTTCTGGATTTCCAGTGTCACCATTGTCACTGTCCATAAAGTTTTTGGGAAGTTGATCTTCTAATCAAATTTGCTTCACTATCGTTCCAAATCATTGTTGATTCAGCAGCACCAAGCAAATAGATATGATCATTAAGGTTCATGTCATAGTCTGTATCATAGTAGTCCCAAAGAAACTCACTATGTGACTTAGAAAGTGATTGAACATCCAACTTTCTCAAGACTTTGAAACCCAACTCTCCCGGCTTGTCAATATGTGACTTCATCTCTAAGATGTGATCACACATATACCTTGCTTGCCATTAGGGCTTGAGTGACCTTGAACTTGTGGGTTAGGGAGAATAATTGGAGGAGGTGGAGGAAGTAAAGTTCCAAGAGATTTGGGAAGATCATAGATGTCTGAACTCGACATCTTTTGGGAGATATTCAAGATAGTTGATTTAAAGTCCTTAATATAACACCCAATATGAAATATTTAGGCTAGGATCCAACAACCTATTTATAACTGGAAGAGGGATGCCGTAATCCGAGTTATAAAATAGTTGAAGGTAGGTAAATGACGATTTACCAATTTCCACCATGAAAAACGAAATAATTTAATTAGGTTTTTTACTTGGATTTGAAACTCCTAGATCTTTTGAGATTCACTGAACTTTTCAATGGCATGTTTCAATCTCGAGTGTGCCCTTCAGGTTTTGTGACTGGGATGCCGAGGATCACAAAACAAGGTGTGAAGTAACCATGCAAATATACTTGGTACCCTTAATATTTACCCCTCAATCGATGTGCCGGTTAACCACACGAGCTCCACCGATACTATGATAAATATTAAGTTACCCTTTGCCTACTTTGTTAAATCCAGGTTAGTGTGCCGGTTAACCACACACGCTCCACTAACGGTTTAAACAAAGTGCAAAGTGTAATTTCATGGATTAGCACCTTATTCACATTTTCCTAAGTAACTAAGATTGGGAATTTATAAGTGTTTAGTTACTTAGTATTTATCATTATACGTATAATTAAGGGAGAATTATAGTCCTTGTCCTACCTGTTCGGCTAACGACCCTCCACCGGTCAAGGAAGCGGTGAGTGAGAGTGGACACCCATTAAACTGCCATTTTATAGGCAGTAACCTTATACCCCCCTTATAGACCTTGTGACATTGCTCCAAAAATGACCAGTGCACAAGAATGTGTACTCGATCCCTTTAGTCCTTCACTTGACTCACACATCCATGTGAACAAGTAATTAGTCTTGATTTTCCAATGCTTGAAAGTTCTCATTCATCATACTATTCAACTTGCATGATTCCAAGTTTCTGTCCAATTGAAACTTGGGTGATGAGGAACTTTCCTGATTTGGTAAATTTAGACACTACCACAAATGAAAGAATCAAATCCATTTTCCAATATTGCTGTCAGTGGAATCATATAAGCAACAATTTTCCACAAATGCCATTGTAAGGATACTTCAAATAAACAAAATTAAACAATTTTCTTTTATTTTAAATCTTTACGGAAAAACTTATCCTTACAATCCACATGGAAAATTGTTGTTATCTATTCCTTAGCAATATATCATAACTTCTTAAGCAACTGCTCAAAATTCTGATGCGATCGAAATCTACCTTCGCGATCAGAATCAACATATACTTCCTTTAAGATTTCTCTCTATTCTTTGATTCTTAAAACATCAACATGTGACCCAGTCACATCATTTAATGAGGATCTCAGAATAGAACTTAACAGAGTTAGATAATGGGCTCTACCTGATGTAGAGTCAAACTTATTGACTTTAACATCCTTAGGTAAATTTGGCAGCTTTGCAATCAACGCCCCTTCCTTTGGCAAAATAAACATATGGACCCTTTGGTAATGGGACTATCTCAGACTTAGCCTTTCTCTTTACCATTTGGTCAACCGGGTTGACTATAGCCAATCCCTTTCCATTGGGAAGAGAATGCTTTTTCTGGATTTCCAGTGTCACCATTGTCACTGTCCATAAAGTTTTTGGGAAGTTGATCTTCTAATCAAATTTGCTTCACTATCGTTCCAAATCATTGTTGATTCAGCAGCACCAAGCAAATAGATATGATCATTAAGGTTCATGTCATAGTCTGTATCATAGTAGTCCCAAAGAAACTCACTATGTGACTTAGAAAGTGATTGAACATCCAACTTTCTCAAGACTTTGAAACCCAACTCTCCCGGCTTGTCAATATGTAACTTCATCTCTAAGATGTGATCACACATATACCTTGCTTGCCATTAGGGCTTGAGTGACCTTGAACTTGTGGGTTAGGGAGAATAATTGGAGGAGGTGGAGGAAGTAAAGTTCCAAGAGATTTGGGAAGATCATAGATGTCTGAACTCGACATCTTTTGGGAGATATTCAAGATAGTTGATTTAAATTCCTTAATATAACACCCAATATGAAATATTTAGGCTAGGATCCAACAACCTATTTATAACTGGAAGAGGGATGCCGTAATCCGAGTTATAAAATAGTTGAAGGTAGGTAAATGACGATTTACCAATTTCCACCATGAAAAACGAAATAATTTAATTAGGTTTTTTACTTGGATTTGAAACTCCTAGATCTTTTGAGATTCACTGAACTTTTCAATGGCATGTTTCAATCTCGAGTGTGCCCTTTAGGTTTTGTGACTGGGATGCCGAGGATCACAAAACAAGGTGTGAAGTAACCATGCAAATATACTTGGTACCCTTAATATTTACCCCTCAATCGATGTGCCGGTTAACCACACGAGCTCCACCGATACTATGATAAATATTAAGTTACCCTTTGCCTACTTTGTTAAATCCAGGTTAGTGTGCCGGTTAACCACACACGCTCCACTAACGGTTTAAACAAAGTGCAAAGTGTAATTTCATGGATTAGCACCTTATTCACATTTTCCTAAGTAACTAAGATTGGGAATTTATAAGTGTTTAGTTACTTAGTATTTATCATTATACGTATAATTAAGGGAGAATTATAGTCCTTGTCCTACCTGTTCGGCTAACGACCCTCCACCGGTCAAGGAAGCGGTGAGTGAGAGTGGACACCCATTAAACTGCCATTTTATAGGCAGTAACCTTATACCCCCCTTATAGACCTTGTGACATTGCTCCAAAAATGACCAGTGCACAAGAATGTGTACTCGATCCCTTTAGTCCTTCACTTGACTCACACATCCATGTGAACAAGTAATTAGTCTTGATTTTCCAATGCTTGAAAGTTCTCATTCATCATACTATTCAACTTGCATGATTCCAAGTTTCTGTCCAATTGAAACTTGGGTGATGAGGAACTTTCCTGATTTGGTAAAATTTAGACACTACCACAAATGAAAGAATCAAATCCATTTTCCAATATTGCTGTCAGTGGAATCATATAAGCAACAATTTTCCACAAATGCCATTGTAAGGATACTTCAAATAAACAAAATTAAACAATTTTCTTTTATTTTAAATCTTTACGGAAAAACTTATCCTTACAATCCACATGGAAAATTGTTGTTATCTATTCCTTAGCAATATATCATAACTTCTTAAGCAACTGCTCAAAATTCTGATGCGATCGAAATCTACCTTCGCGATCAGAATCAACATATACTTCCTTTAAGATTTCTCTCTATTCTTTGATTCTTAAAACATCAACATGTGACCCAGTCACATCATTTAATGAGGATCTCAGAATAGAACTTAACAGAGTTAGATAATGGGCTCTACCTGATGTAGAGTCAAACTTATTGACTTTAACATCCTTAGGTAAATTTGGCAGCTTTGCAATCAACGCCCCTTCCTTTGGCAAAATAAACATATGGACCCTTTGGTAATGGGACTATCTCAGACTTAGCCTTTCTCTTTACCATTTGGTCAACCGGGTTGACTATAGCCAATCCCTTTCCATTGGGAAGAGAATGCTTTTTCTGGATTTCCAGTGTCACCATTGTCACTGTCCATAAAGTTTTTGGGAAGTTGATCTTCTAATCAAATTTGCTTCACTATCGTTCCAAATCATTGTTGATTCAGCAGCACCAAGCAAATAGATATGATCATTAAGGTTCATGTCATAGTCTGTATCATAGTAGTCCCAAAGAAACTCACTATGTGACTTAGAAAGTGATTGAACATCCAACTTTCTCAAGACTTTGAAACCCAACTCTCCCGGCTTGTCAATATGTAACTTCATCTCTAAGATGTGATCACACATATACCTTGCTTGCCATTAGGGCTTGAGTGACCTTGAACTTGTGGGTTAGGGAGAATAATTGGAGGAGGTGGAGGAAGTAAAGTTCCAAGAGATTTGGGAAGATCATAGATGTCTGAACTCGACATCTTTTGGGAGATATTCAAGATAGTTGATTTAAATTCCTTAATATAACACCCAATATGAAATATTTAGGCTAGGATCCAACAACCTATTTATAACTGGAAGAGGGATGCCGTAATCCGAGTTATAAAATAGTTGAAGGTAGGTAAATGACGATTTACCAATTTCCACCATGAAAAACGAAATAATTTAATTAGGTTTTTTACTTGGATTTGAAACTCCTAGATCTTTTGAGATTCACTGAACTTTTCAATGGCATGTTTCAATCTCGAGTGTGCCCTTCAGGTTTTGTGACTGGGATGCCGAGGATCACAAAACAAGGTGTGAAGTAACCATGCAAATATACTTGGTACCCTTAATATTTACCCCTCAATCGATGTGCCGGTTAACCACACGAGCTCCACCGATACTATGATAAATATTAAGTTACCCTTTGCCTACTTTGTTAAATCCAGGTTAGTGTGCCGGTTAACCACACACGCTCCACTAACGGTTTAAACAAAGTGCAAAGTGTAATTTCATGGATTAGCACCTTATTCACATTTTCCTAAGTAACTAAGATTGGGAATTTATAAGTGTTTAGTTACTTAGTATTTATCATTATACGTATAATTAAGGGAGAATTATAGTCCTTGTCCTACATGTTCGGCTAACGACCCTCCACCGGTCAAGGAAGCGGTGAGTGAGAGTGGACACCCATTAAACTGCCATTTTATAGGCAGTAACCTTATACCCCCCTTATAGACCGGCTTTGTGAATGAGGCCTACTAATGGTAAGATGACTTGCTCTTATACATATAATATATTAAACTTTTAATATTATAATAGTATAAGGGTGTATTTTAGACATTTAAAATACTTGGTGGTTTAATCTATTAATTAAACTAGACTTTTAATTTAATTAAACTCAAACCATATATTTATGGATTAATAATACTCTTTTAATTAAACGCTTTAATTAACTATTAATAAAGTCCATAAGAGTTAATTTGAACTATTCAACAAAACATCATAATTCCAATTATTAAACTCAAAATTAAAACCATTTAATTAATTGTTTAAGTTATGAACCCAAGAGTTTTAGAATTCAATTCTTTTTTTCATAAAAAACTTTTCTCAAATTCCAAAACTTGAGGGCAAGTTTTGTAATTCTTGAAAACCTTTGGATTCCATAACTTATGGAATTAATGGTGTTTTATGATGAAACTTTCCATGTTCCATAACTTAAGAACAAGTTATGGAATTCTTTAAAACATTAACACCAAATTTTGTAACTCCATAAAACTTTGAATCAAAATTTTTTTTTTTTTTAAAAAAAAACTTTCGTATCCATAACTTATGGAAGTTTCAAAAACCCTTAAGATCACAACTTAAAAAAAAACTTTTGAGCTCCAAAATTTTATGACAAAATATGTAACTCGTTAAAACATTTAGATCAAACTTTTAAAACTAATAAAATAATCATATCATTTTATCTTTTACTAAATTTGACCTAATTCAACTCATATAACAAATGATTCAAATTTTATAAATAATTCGTTTTTCACAAAACAAGTAATTATCTTAAAATTTGACAAACGTCATGTTTTTTTTCCTTTTTTTTCCAACTTGAAAATAAAACATTTGCATCAATATAACAGAAAACAACCTATGGTTCTGATACCACTGTTGGGTTTTGAGCATTCTAACACTCTATGGTGTACATGCAACCCTATAAACCTTGGATCTATGTTTTCTCTATTATACATGCAAATATTAACTATTCCAAGGTTTCATCCTAACTAGCATATTATGAAGCACCTATACTACAAAGTTCTAGTTAGATGACATACCGTTTGATGTAGCTTGATGTCTTCAAGCTTTAAGAGCTTAGCCCCAATAGTGTGGAAGCCTCAAATGGAATCAAAAATCACCAAAACACCTTGGAAGAACTTGAGAGAATATGTATGCACACTAAAATCGGCCCACTCTTATTTTCACACCCTTGTTCCAATTTTGTGAGCCAAGGACCCCTTTATATATTATGGAGGATTAGGGTTACATCCATGTAAACCCTAATACCCATGACCTTTCATTTACATAGGATCCATGGGTTAAAAGCTCCATGGACCATCCATGAAAGCTTAGCCCAACCTAAATGAACTTGGCCCATTCCATATATATAAGAGTCCATATTTAATTAGTTCTTTTTGATCACTTAATTAATTCTAAATTAATTATTGATCAATACTAATTAAATAATATGATTCCATATTCATATATTAGAACTTATAATATATTAATATAAATCATAAATATACTATTCTCAAAAGACTATCCATATAAATTGTGCCGGTGAAGTGCAACCCAAATGGACCATGCCGGGTCGGGTCAAGTACATACCAAATATGGTTATGGACTTAGACATTAATCCAACAGTATTTTCAGTTGAGGACGGTGATGATTACACGAGGAGGTTCAGGTTCGGGATCAGGACCAGGTGCATGCTCTATTGCAGAGCCGATTGATGAGAGATCATGCGAGCTCATCGCGGCTGAGGTTACTCACGGCATCGTTGACGCTACCCCGGTGATCTTTGGTACCATCAAGGAGGGGATCATGGAGATTATGGAGGATCGGCTCATGCCTTTTCGAGCCGAGATGGCTGCGGATCAGATTGGGACTCGAACTCCCTCATTCCGGGAGTTCAAGGCGTGTGGTGCGCCTGAGTTCTTCGGGGTCAAGGACCCCATCGCTAGTCGCCACTAGGTTGATGATATGGAGAATGCCCAATGCACGAGCTTTTTCCCCGAGGCGGCAAAGGTAGGGTTCGTATCCTGTATGCTGAGGGATCGGGTGCAAGACTGGTGGGAAGATGTTACCCATGAGGTGGGATCAGCGGGTGTGGCTGAGATGACATGGGAGGAGTTTGTGCGCAGGTTTGATTGGGAGTTTTAACGGGCCATTGAGGTGCATCGATTGGTGAGGGAGTTTCAGGACCTTCATCAAACGACAAAGACAATGGCGGAGATCACCGCCAAGTTCAGAGAGAGGGCACTGCTGGTTCCACAGTACGTTGTGGATGAGGAGATGAAGAAGATGATGTATCATGCCATGCTGAGGGATGATATCCGTGAGTTCGTGAGCTTTTCAGGGTGCAAAACCCTAAATAACATGGTGGAGAAGGCCCAGGAACGAGAAATCGAGTTGGAGCTCCGGACGAAGCGGAAGTCGGAGCAGGTTCAGGCAGCAGTGGGTCAGGCAAAGAAGCCTAAGACCTCCGATCCTCCAAGTAGGGGCCAGCAGGACCGGGGCCGCTGTGCCAAGTGGGGCAAGCCGCACAGTGGAGCCTGTCGGGTAACAGGATCAGCATGTTATGCTTGTGGCCTGTCGGGCCACATGAGCAGGGATTGCCCAAGAAGGGCTTGATATGTTTTCACTACAACCAAACCGGTCATAAAAAGGCCAATCATCAGAGGTTGTCTAGAGGAGCAGTGGTGGTGCCTGCGCCCGCCACAATGAGGATTACTGATGGCCGCCCGGTTAAGGCGGAGGCTCTTGCGGTGAAGATCCGTGCATTCAACTGACCACAGAGGAGGCCGGAGTAGCGCCAGATGTCGTGATTGGTATGTGATCTATTTCCATCTTGTTTATTTTATTGTTATGCTCATGTTGTTATGATCTTATATAGGGACCTTTTTGGTCAATGGATTGTTGGCTCATGTTCTTTTTGATTCGGGGGCTACCCGATCAGTTGTATCTCTTGCACTCAACAAGAAGTTTCGAGATGCTCCGGGGACTTTGGATTCCTCCCCTCGAGGTGGAGATTGCAGATGACCGTATCGTGAGTGCTGCGAGGGTATTTTGGAGGAATATTCTGAATATGTCCGGCAAGAGGTTTCCTATCAATTTGGTACCGATTCCTTTGAGGGGATTGAAAGTAATCATCGGGATGGACTAGTTGGGGCCCAATGGGGCCGTAATTGATTGTGAGCGGCAGTTGGTGAGAGTTTGAACCCCAAGTGGGGGAGAACTGGTTATTCATGGTGAAAGAGCCTCGCATGGGCCAACTCTTTGTTCGGTTGCGAGGGCTAGGAGACTTCTTCAACACAGTTGTTCTGGGTTTCTAGCTTATGTCTCGGACTCGAGGGCGGAGACCACGATAGAGTTGATCAGGGTACCTATTGTGCGAGACTTCCCCGATGTTTTTCCAGAGGAGTTTCCAGGAGTGCCTCCTAAGAGGCAGGTTGACTTCCGGATTGATTTGATGCTTGGTGTGGCTCCGATAGCCAAGGCACCGTATCGTCTAGCTCCGCATGAGATGCAAGAGTTGTCTACGCAGCTGCAAGAGTTGCTAGACTGGGGATTTATTCGTCCGAGCAGTTCCCCGTAGGGAGCACTGATCTTGTTCGTGAAAAAGAAGGATGGGTTTCATAGGATGTGTATTGATTATTGAGAACTGAACAAGATGACGGTGAAGAACCGTCACCCACTTCCGAGGATCGACGATTTATTTCATCAGCTTCACGGTGCCTCTTGGTTTTCTAATATTGATCTTTGGTCGGGGTATCATCAGATGAGGATCAGGGATGAGGATGTGCCGAAGACGTCCATCATAACTCGTTATGGTCATTACGAGGTCGTGGTGATGCCATTCGGGCTCATCAATGCCCCAGCAACATTCATGGATCTCATGAACCGGGTTTGCAGGTCGATGTTGGATCGGTCTGTGATTGTTTTCATTGATGATATCTTGGTCTACTCTAAGACCAAGGAGCATCACGAGTGGCACTTGAGGGAGGTGTTAGAGACCTTGAGGAGGGAGAGGCTTTATGCCAAATTCTCCAAATGCAAGTTTTGGTTGCACGAGGTGCAGTTTCTGGGGCACATCATCAGCCAAGAGGGTATCTTGGTGGATCCGGCCAAGATTGATGCGGTTATACGTTGGGAGTTCCCGAAGAATGCATCCGAGATCCGCAGTTTCTTGGGTCTAGATGGGTACTATCGGAGATTTATCCAGGACTTCTCCAATATTACATTGCCTTTGACTTGCTTGACCAAGAAGAGTGTGACCTTTTGGTGGGGTCCAGATCAATAATTGGCTTTTGAGACCTTGAGACAGAAATTATGTGAGGCCCTGATTCTGGCGCTACCCAAGGGATTAGATGATTTTGTGTTGTATTGTGACACTTCTATTTTAGGTTTGGGAGTTGTCCTAATGCAGAGGGGACATATGATTGCTTACGCCTCGAGGCAGGTGAAGCCTCATGAGGCGAGTTACCCTACTCATGACTTGGAATTGGGGGCAGTGGTATTTGCCCTAAAAACTTGGAGGCATTACTTATATGGGGTCCAATGCACCATTTTCACCGATCACAAGAGTTTTAAATATTTGATGGATCTGCCGAATCTGAATATGCGGCAGAGGAGATGGTTAAAAATGGTGAAAGATTATGACTGCGAGATTTTGTATCACCCTAGGAAGGCCAATGTGGTGGCCGATGCTTTGAGCTGTAAGTCGGAGAGTGCGCCGATTCGAGATGTCTTCTTGAGGATAATAGTTACCTCACCATTGATGGATATGATCATCGGGCTCAAGTAGAGGGGTTGAGAAAGGAAAATTGGAAGACTGAGTGGATTAGGGGGCAATTTTTGTTGTTTATTAGAGACAACCGGGGGTTATTGACTCAGTGTGGCAGAGTTTGGGTTCCGGAAATTGGAGGAGTGAGGCAGAAGATTTTGGAGGAGGCGCATAAGTACAAGTTTTCTATCCATCCAGGGGCCACGAATATGTATCGAAACCTGAGGTTAAACTATTAGTGACCCTGCATGAAGCGGGAAATTGCTTGGTTTGTTGAGCGGTGTTTGACCTGCAGGAAGGTCAAAGCCAAGCATCATAGGCCTCACGAAAAGGTTCAGCCGTTACCCATCCCCATGTGGAAATGGGAGGAGATCACCATGGACTTTATCACGAAATTACCCAGGACGGCGCGGGGTGTTCATTTTATTTAGGTTATTGTGGACAGGTTGACCAAGAGTGCTCATTTTATTCCGATTTCTGAGAGTATCTCCGCCGAGAAATTAGTGGATATCTATGTGTGGGAAGTGGTAGTTAGGCACGGAGTGCCGGTATCTGTGGTCTCGGACCGCGATGTTCGATTCAGCTCCAGGTTCTGGAGGAAGTTTCATGAGGAGTTAGGTACTCAGCTACTTTTCAGCACAACTTACCACCCCCATAATGAAGGGCAGAGCGAGCGGACGATCCAGACGCTTGAGGATATGCTTCGTGCATGTGTTTTAGACTTCGGTGGGAGTTGGGATACTTATCTCCCATTAGCAGAGTTCTCTTACAACAACAGTTATCATGCCAGTATTGAACGAACCCCATTTGACATGGTGTATGGGCGGAGGTGTAGGACTCCGGTTTGTTGGGGGGAGGTTGGCCACCGAGTCGTGGGAAGCACCGAAGTGGTGCTTAAGACCACTGAGTTGTTCAGCAGGTGCGCGACAGGATGCGAGTCATGCAGAGCCGTCAAAAAAGATATGTTGACTGACGACGTTCGGATCTTGAGTTTCAGGTGGGGGATTTTGTTTTGCTGAAGGTGTCACCTTGGAAAAATGGCATCCGGTTTCGGAAGAGGGGCAAGCTGAGACCCTGATTCATTAGTCCATTTACGATTTCTGCCCGACTTTGGAAAGGTTTCTTCTCGCTTGGATCTTCCTGATGAGCTTAGTCAGATCCATAACACCTTTCATGTGTCTCAGCTCCGGAAGTGTGTAGCAGATGAGGCTGCAATTATTTCATTGGATAATACTCAGGTGGATAAGAGCCTGAACTATGTGGAGAAGCCCATTACAGTCTAGGATAGAAAAACTAAAGCTCTTGATAACAAGGTGGTAAAGCTAATAAGGTGCAATGGTATCACCGGAAGGGCTCCAAATGGACTTGGGAGCTGGAGGACGAGATGCGAGAGCATTACCCGGATCTTTTTGCATCAGCAGACTTCGAGGAAGAAGTATACTTCAAGTTGGGGAGAGTTGTAACACTCAAATCCAGGTATTCCGTTTTGACCCTCAAAGTATTTCATTTTTAGCAAATAAGGACCCTCCGTATGTTGGGCGTACATATGAGTATGCTTAGTGTACGTTGTGCATGCAACGGGTGCTGAGGCTCGTACGCGGGGCGTACGAGACCATTGACCAAAACCCTAATTTCTTGGCGTGGACCCTTTTTAAACACACTTATATCATTCGGACCAAAACCTAATTAGCCTCCATAGCCTCTTTTCTTCCTTAAACCCTATTTTTGCAAGAGAGTGTGAGTTTTGAACCTAAAGATGCTTTTGGTGGCCATTCTAGTGGATTTGCAAGAAGAAGGACGTGGTATTCAAGCTTTGAACGTGTGAAGAGCTTGACGATCCCGCATCTAGAGTATCTTGGGGAGCTTTTGAAGGTAAAAAGCTTCCACCTTGCTTATCCTTTTTTCTTGTTGAGTTAGGGTTTCTAGAAGTCCACTTTTGAGTCCATAAATCCTCTCTTGGGATTTTGGGCAACTCCAGAGGTTAGGAAGGTTAGATCTGAGGTGTTTTGGCTCGTTTATAGCATAAAAATGCAAACTTGACGACTTCTATGGCTCCATGCATGAGTTAAGACCTTTGGAAAGGTATTAATGAGATAAAATGGGTTGTTGGGAACATATATGGCATGCAAAAGCATAAAGTTGCCAACTTTATGCCTTAGGACCCTTAAAACGTCTAAGATCTGAAACTTGAGAGAAAATTCTTCATGCATTAAGCACTTAATGGAGTTGGATGCAAGGCAACTTGTACGCTGGGCGTACTATGTTATACGCTACGTGTACAGCCCACGAGCCGAGTATGCTAAGCATACAGAAGAGGTACGCTGGATGTACGCTCTCAGAGAGTCTTGGGCCTCTGGTGGATTTTCGAACCTTAGGCCCCAATTGTTTTGGGTCTGGACTTGCTGGTGTTATGGGCCAGAATTTATCATTTGGGCCATTGTTGGCATGATTGGGCCTTTTGGGCCTTGTAGCCCATTATAGTTTTGGACTTTGATGCTAGGCCCACTAGTGAAGGAAAGACTTTTGGGCCACCATGGTTGGTTTTGGAGTTAGGATTTTGGGCCCTTGTCTTGGTTGTGTCTTAATCCTAATAAGGTTTATTTGTATATTAATTCAGTGTGAGATTTTGGATTGGTAGTCGAGCAGCTATTGTTTTCAGCAGACTGAGGTGAGTCTTCTCATCATACCAACGGTTCGAAGGGACCAATGCTTGCCCATCATCTGATATGTGGACTTAATTGTTGATATGCAATTGTTTGTTAGCTGGCATGTACTGATCTATTTGAAGACCATGGGGGGAGCCCATAGCACCTGGTTATCATACCATGGGAGGGAGTTCATGACATTCCAGGTAAAGACCATGGGGGGCCCATAATACTTGGTTACTAGACAATTGGGGGAGCCCATGGCATTCCAGGTGAAGACCATGGAAGAGTCCATTGTAATCCTATGTATATCTATATGTTGAATGGCATTACGTGATTGTATGTTTTGTGTATTTTGGGAACTTACTAAGTGTTTGCTTACAGTTTGTTGGATGTTTTAGGTATTTCTGGTTCTAAGGGCAAGGGCCCAACTTGATGGCGCAACATGCACTCTCCAGTATTCCACATTTCTGTTTTGAATACTCTGATCTTATGGACATGAGTTTATATAATAGGATTTTGGAAAAACAAATATGGTTGTAATTTCTAAATATTAATTAAAAATTTTTATCTAAATTTTCGGCTGTTACAAAATTCCTCCAATGAAATTCGCTAATGTAACTCTATTCCATCAGTGCTGGTTGAAATTGATTTGAGTGAAAATCCTTAAGATCAATCCGACAATATGTTTTCTAGATTATCACGCTAACCAAAGAGATGAAATAAGGTGAAAATAATTTCATTAGAGAACCTTGTCAACCGCATGACCATACATTTCCATTAAAAAGATAGGAGGCAGGACAAGATGATTCAATCCGGCTTGGTTTGACCAATACATTAAATGGTTGTAGTGTCATAAAAAGGAAAATAAGGCCTTTTCTTTGTTCTGTTACTTATTTAAAGATGAATCAAGTAAAAGGAGCTCTATTTTCTTTGCTCTTCCTAAGAAAAATGATGCTGAAAGGAATGAACATCGAATCCAATTAAATGCTTCCATTGATTCTTCTAAATATTTATTAAAATGTGCATTATCTTTTCATGGTTACGATGAGTCTGAAATATATATTTTTAGATAAATTTCTTGGAAACATTGAACTTGATTCGTGAACAAAATGAGAGTGTATGTAAATTTACATTATGAAATGCTCCACGAAACAATCAAATGGTGGCTCCATGTATTCCAAAAGATATTGCTCATTTTTTTGTACAAGAAGTACTTAAATAATTTTTTGATGAAATTGGTGATGACGTTTTTGCTTTTTTTAGTTAACGAGTCCATCGATATATCCAAAAAGGAACAAATGGCGGTAGTTTTATGATACGTTACATGCAATATTGTTAACGAAAGGTTTATTGGTCTTGTTCATGTGAAGGAGACATCTACACTATCTCTAAAATCTGCTATTAACTATTTATTTTCTGAATATGGATTGAGTTTAACGAATATAAGGGGTCAATGATATGATGGAGCAAGTAATATGAGTAGTAAATTTAATGTTTTAAAATCTTTAATCATGATATAAAATACATTCGGATATTATGTTCATTGCTTTGCTCACCAACTTCAATTTGTTATTGTAGCGGTTGCAAAAAAAAACATTATGATGTTGGAGTCTTTTTTGTTATGTTAGTTGTTCTAATGAATGTTGTGTGTGCTTCTTATAAACGAACATTATGATACGCGAATGTCAAAAGATAAACTTGAAGAATCTACCGATCATGGTGAAATTGAAATCATACGTGGATTAAACCAATAACTTTCTCTTACTAGAGCCAGAGATACACGTTCGAATTCTCATTACAAAACTCTATCATGTTTGGTTGGTTTGTTTTCATTTGATCTTGACGTGCTTGAATATGTTGAAAATAAAGGACTTAAATGTTTTAGTCAATGTCAAGAAAGT